>NC_089265.1:16579868-17992694 GCF_963930625.1 Muntiacus reevesi | reverse complement strand
AATGCCAAGCAGCAATCAACTGTTTTGAAAAGTGTTTAAGAACTTACCTGAAGCTAATGAAACTCTTGATATATCACATAGATGACTTACCTGCTAACATCCTAGTGCTTAACTTTTTACTTTAGTCTGAGACATTAATAAGTTGAGACATCTCAGCATGGATGCATTTCCTTTGAAACAGTGATCAAACAAACAAACCAAATTGGTTACAAAATTATGTTGTATACCTTAAAAAATATTACTATTTAAATCTAGTCTGTTTCTAAGCTGAGTCCACTGTAACATCTTAATCAACTTGGTTAATAGAATATGTCTATCATATGGAAAGTTTTATTGAGAAGAGATGTGTATAAAATTGGCACTCAGTCCAGATATGGCGTAACAGTATTAACTGAATTACATCTACCCAATTTTGTATACCACTGTTGAGGTGAAAAATATTGCAATGGAATTATGTAAAGTGATATTAAAGAAAATAAACCCTTTGATCTTATGGAAAGAGTTAGAACTTCTCAACAGGTAGATCATGATGTCCATGGTGTTAACTCTCAGGAAGCTCACAGTTTAAAGCGAGTGTCTAGGGTGAAAGGCATTTTAAAAAATGAAATTTGTAAATTTACAATTAGGATAAATGATAAGAAACAGTTCAGGATGAACTGAAGGCATGTGTTAGGTAATGCTGTGATGTTAGGGAAGGGAAGGAACTCAGCTGAAATCAAAGAATAAGTATGTTGGTCAAGTAAAGAGAGAAGGAAGAATATGGGGGAAATGAATAAAGCCTAAAACACTCTGGGCCAGGTTATAAAGGAGATGAGAGTATTCAAGAGTCAAAACTTAAAAAGGAGAAAAAGATGAAGAGCAGTATACGTTCAATGTAGTGAACATAGGGTCAGTGCAAGGCAAGTTTATTGCAAGAGATAGGTAGGCCCAAAATCAGCATCTTAAGCCCTTTGGACATATTCAATCATTTAATAAGTGTCTACTGGGCTTCCCTTGTAGTTCAGCTGGTAAATAAACCTCCTGCAATGTGGGAGAACTGGGTTAGATACCTGGGTTGGGAAGATCCCCTGGAAAAGGGAAAGGCTACCCACTCCAGCGTTCTGGCTTGGAGAATTCCATGGATCATATAGACCATGAGGTCGCAAAGAGTCGGACATGACTGAGTGACTTTCCCTTTTTACTGAGTGACTACCATACACTAGAGATTTTTCAAGATGTCAGAAATATAGAACAAAAAAAATGTTGCCAGTATTAAGGATTTAATGTTGTAAAAGAGATGGAGGAGAAAGAAGATGAAAATAACTTGTAATGTATCTGGGTCATGTGTATAGAACAGGGATGTGGTGGGTGAAGTTGGGGGTATGGTTTTAATATAGGATGGCTAAGGAACACTTCTATGATAAGGAGACATTGGAAAAATGAAAAGGAAGTAGTTCAGTTCAGTTCAGTCGCTCAGTCATGTCCAACTCTTTGCATCCCCATGAACTGCAGCATGCCAGGCCTCCCTGTCCATCACCAACTCACGGAGTCTACCCAAACCCATGCCTATCAAGTCGGTGCTGCCATCCAGCCATCTCATCCTCTGTCGTCCCCTTCTCCTCCTGCCCCCAATCCCTCCCAGCATCAGGGTCTTTTCCAATGAGTCAACTCTTCGCATGAGGTGGCCAAAGTATCGAAGTTTCAGCTTCAGCATCAGTCCTTCCAATGGACACCCAGGACTGTTGTCCTTTAGGATGGACTGGTTTGATCTCCTTGCAGTCCAAGGGACTCCCAAGAGTCTTATCCAACACCATAGTTCAAAAGCATCAATTTTTCGGTCCTCAGCTTTCTTCATAGTCCAACTCTCACATCCATACATGACCACTGGAAAAACCATAGCCTTGACCAGATGGACCTTTGTTGGCAAAGTAATGTCTCTGCTTTTTAATATGCTGTCTAGGTTAGTCATAACTTTCCTTCCAAGGAGTAAGCATCTTAATTTCATGGCTACAATCACCATCTGCAGTGATTTTGGAGCCCAAAAAAATAAAGTCTGACACTGTTTCCGCTGTCTTCCCATCTATTTCCCATGAGGTGATGGGACCAGATGCCTGATCTTACTTTTTTGAATGTTGAACTTTAAGCCAACTTTTTCATTCTCCTCTTTCACTTTCATCAAGAGGCTTTTTAGTTCCTCCTCACTTTCTGCCATAATGGTGATGTCATCTGCATATCTGAGGTTATTGATATTTCTCCCAGCAATCTTGATTCCAGCTTATACTTCATCCAGCCCAGTGTTTCTCATGATGTACTCTGCATATAAGTTAAATAAGCAGCGTGACAATATACAGCCTTGACGTACTCCTTTTCCTATTTGTGACTAGTCTGTTGTTCCATGTCCAGTTCTAACTGTTGCTTCCTGACCTGCATACAGGTTTCTCAAGAGGCAGGTAAGGTGGCCTGGTGCTCCTGTCTCCTTCAGAATTTTCCACAGTTTATTGTGATCCACACAGTTGAAGGCTTTGGTGTAGTAAATAAATCAGAAATAGATGTTTTTCTGGGACTCTCTTGCTTTTTTGATGATCCAACGGATATTGGCAATTTGATCTCTGGTTCCTCTGCCTTTTCTAAAACCAGCTGGAACATCTGGAATTTCACAGTTCACGTATTGCTGAAGCCTGGCTTGGAGAATTTTGAACATTACTTTACTAGCGTGTAAGATAAGTGCAATTGTGCGGTGGTTTGAGCATTCTTTGGGATTGCCTTTCTTAGGGATTGGAATGAATTTTTTACGTTTAGCTTCCCTGATAGCTCAGTTGGTAAAGAATCCCCCTGCAGTGCAGGCAACCCTGGTTCAATTCCTGGGTCTGGAAGATCCACTGGAGAAGGGATAGTCTGCACACCCCAGTATTCTTCGGCTTCCCCTGTGGCTCAGCTGGTAAAGAATCTACCTACACTGCAGGAGACCTGGGTTCGATTCCTGGGTTGGGAAGATCCCCTGGAGAAGGGAAAGGCTACCCACTCCAGTATTCTGACATAGAGAGTTCCATGGACTGTATAGTCAATGGAGTCACAGAGAGTTGGACATGACCAAGTGACTTTCACTTCACTCACCAACCATAATTAGATCGGTAGAGAGTTGGGTTTGTTAGGGTTAGATTTGTTTGTTGTTGAGTGGGATGATTCTGAGAGAGAGAAGGGCGTGATTCTAGTATTGCCTTATGAATCACAAGGATAACCTAGATAAGAATCTAGGTAAGAATAGAAATGAGCTGTTAGAGATGAGCGTGTTGAAAACAATGTGGAGTTACTCCCAACTATCTAAAAGAGCTTTTCAAAGCAGTTCTTCCAAAGCAGGACTTCTTAAACATTTCATAGTAGGTCAGATAGGTTATAATGCTTGTAATAAGTAACTGATCTGGGAGTTCTGTTCATGCCTAACCAGGCCTCCTAGAGGGCTAGAAAGATCAACATAGCTTTGAGTTTATATTTTTATTCACTGCTGATTACTGTACCATCCATTTTAAAAGTTGTTCTATGAAAGAAGGTCATAGTAGACAAAGAATGGTCATTTAAACTGAGGTTACGGCAGAGTCAGGCATTCATTTTTAGGTAAAAACCTTGTTATTGATGGCTTTTTAACCAAAGGAGTTCAAAATAGATCTGGCTTTAGGGTAGAAAATGAATTTTCATGGGACAAAGGTATCATGGAGAGGTTATTCAAATAGATAGGAAATTATTGCAGCTTTTATTAAGTTGAGAGAATTGGAAGACTTGTGAGAAGTAATTGGATTCTTAATCTAGCCATGGGATAATATTAATTAATGTTAATAATTGACAGCATATAAAATTAAAAAGAGGTGGAGTGCACAGAATTGATACCTTAAATTTCTGCTCTTATTATCTACATGGGTGCAGAGCTAACACCTGACTGAAAATATGGAAGTGAAGTTTTTTGGGGAAAAAAATCAATGTAATTTGGGACAAAGAGAAATATTGAACATATGGTAAAGATGATGGGTTGAGGGAAAAGATCAAGGATGGAGATATACATTTGAGAATAATGTGTATAAATTACATATAAAATGAATGCTTATATGCCTCACAAAGTCATCAGTTATGCATGCAGATTTGTTCATTTACATGAGTATATTTCTTGTAAATTAAACTAAATACAACATATATGTTAAAAAAACATTTAAAAATAGAAAGTAAGCAACCCTGGATTTTCTAAAAGATGCTCATCAGGCAGGTGACTTAAAAATGACGGTTTCTAGTTGCCTAGTAGAGTTACTATCAAAAGTAGGAGATGCAAAAAATAGTGAGTGTTTGAAATTACTTAGATTTAAATATATTTTCCATATTTAAATAACATGTCATTTCATTTTCCTAATCTCTACAAGTAGGTTATTCACTGAATTTAATTAAATTTAAATGAATTACACTGAGTATCATGGCATATAGTTTTTCTTCTTTTAGTTTTTATTTTCCCCTTAGCTTGTACATTTCTGAACATATGACAGTCATGTCTCCTCCTTTGTCTGCAATGAACTTATTGCCAACTATAATTTAGAAGCTTTTAATGAGACAACCTGAATGAATTCAGTGCTCCACACACACAAACAATACAGATTGTCACTCAGGAGATGTTTTAGGTGTATACTGCACCCACAGAATCCAAATATGCTGGATCTGCAAAATAAAAAGGTGGGGAAGGGAACAGCCACTCTTAGGTTTTATTTTTATCTTGCATGTAGGACATTGAATATTAATTTTCTTGTTTCTTGGATACCATTCTCCTTACTTGTTGAGGCCCATATTGTCTTTAGAGTCAACCAAAATTAAAGCAGGAACAATTATCCTGCCTTTTCTCCCTCTCTGCCATGAATCCACCTTAAGGTGGATATATCATGATTTATTTGGTCAGTTTCATTCAGGCACTTCACTTTTTTTTTTTGTTTTTAAGTTGTAAAGAATGTCGTAATTTAAGTCTGTGTACTGAATTGGACAAAAAGTTTTTTTGAGTTTTTCCAGCTCTTATGGAAAAGTCCAAATGAACTTTTAGGTCAACCCAGTATTTGCCTAATTGTGCACTTTGGCCATGCCTCATAAATGTTAATATGAGGTATTCTTATTGACTTTGTGATATAAATATTATAAATAATTGTAGTTTTTATTTTATGGTAGTTTAAATGGATCCTTTAATAATATTTGAAAATTTGGATTTTCTCCAATTATTATCTTAATAAACTGAGCTTAAACAAACAACTTAAGCATAAGTTTTATGTATTTGTTTCATGATAATTGTTTTCCACCAAATTTGAGTTATTTGTCTTAGTGTGAATATATGCTTTTATTGGCTTTTAAAACAGGTAAAGGATTATACTAATTGATACACTCAACTGCTGCTGCTAATGTATATATGTCTATGTGCATATCTATGAGGGAGATATTGGCACTTGAGTAATAACCATCATTGATTTACATCACAGATAAATGATAACCCAAATCTTTCACCATACCTACTTTTCTAGCATCATCTTGGGAAAGTTTTCCTAATTCACTAAATGCTGAACAAACTTCAGGGCCTTCATTCATGGTGTTTCTTCCACCTGGAATATCTCCTTTGCTGCTTATACCCTCAATCTTGCTTATTCTTCAGTTCCCTGCCTAAATTGAATCTCAGACAGTAGAAACCTGATTTGCTCTTTAAGGTAGCCGTTCCTCCAAATCCTTTACTTTCTTCCAGCCCCTTCTACTCTGCTTATCACAGTTCACAATATTTAAAATATATCTGTTAGGACTTGCTTAGGTTTACAGTTGCCTTGAGACTTCGAGATCTTGCCCTTTTCATTCATCATTGTGCATTCAGTTCTGGGTATGATGTCTAGAAATTAATAGGTTTAGCTGAATATTTGCTGAATTGCTGGGCAAATGAATAATGAAGAAATGAATGACTGGAGGTAGGAGACTCTTGTTTTCCTTTTCAGTGAATGACTAAAGGAAACTAAATACATGTAACTAATAATACAATACTTCAGAATTCGTTGTAGTTACATGCTTTATTATTTTTAAGGTTAGTCAATGCATTATCTAATTAAGAAACATCCAAATTTAAACAAGTCATCACTTAGCTCAATGATAGAGTAGTATTTTTTCAATTCATCTTATCATTGTCTTATTTATTGGCATTGAACCAGATAAAATCAAGAGACTATATTTCACCATTAGAAAACCTACCACACAATGAAAATATTTAATCAATTTTAATAAACATTTCTCAAATGATATGTAAGAAAAATGATTATTTTCATAGCAATATTGAAATTTCCAAGTAATCGCAATTGCAGTAAAAAATTAATTGCTAATGAACTGTGTTTGAGATCTAAGTAATGTACAAATACTTCTTTGACAGAAGATCTTTTTATATTAACTGCTATTAACTCTATCCTGAAACAAATAGGATTTTAAACTACTTTAATTCATTTTTTTCCCCTGAAATTTTGCTGGCCCGTTACTATTATCATATAGTGCTATTTAAAGGGTATAATTTTGTGATTGTAACTTATAAAAGACAGCTTTATTCGAGTAGTAGGAATGATTTTTTTATTTTATTTGTATAGCCAGTTCATCCCTGCATGTCACCATAACAGTCACACCGAAGCCCTAAAGAATTTGGCTGCTCTTGAGTTCATAATTCTCAGACATTACTGGTGTTTCTTCTCTTCTTCCTGCTTTCTCTTCTGTTCTGCCTTACATTTAAAAGAGACACTACCATGAGTTTGAACAAAATGGTGTTTCTATCCTTAAATAGCTAATGGTTGCCTTCAAGTGACCTTCAGAGGTGTCCTGTTTACCACCTCCCTCTTTGTGGGTGTTCAGATTTTTGTTCAACTTTACAGGAGATACACGTCCACTTTTAATGACAAGGTCCTGGTGGTTCTGATGAATGTCTGTCCCCTAGTCCTGATTGACACCAGCAGGCTGTGGAGGATGACAAATTGTCAGACAACAGATCAATCTGTTTTCTCCATTAAGTAATGAGGAATGAAAGGGCAGAGGCTTGGGGTGGGGGTGCTTTCTGCGATTACCTGGAGGCCTACTAAAGATGTTTGTAAATCAAGCATGTCAGCAGTATGCATATGCTTATTATACATGCAGTAGTGGGCATGTTTGAGTGATGAGGATCGAATACTCAACAGATACCTTCAACAATAAAACCACAAATAAAAATGATGAGAAGAAAAGTATTGAACTAGCTGTGAATGTAAAACTTAGTATCCCCTGGGGATGGTGAGAATACGCTGAGTAAAGAGATGGAAAGTATTAATAAAACCACCAGAATAATAGTCATTTGAAGAATAGGAAACTGTATTAATTATTAGCTATTACCATTTTTGCAAGTGTCTTTTGATTGACAATGGGGATTCATGGGAATAGCTTGAATTATGAAACATTTGTCAGGGAGTATACTTCATAAAGACTGTGCCTGGGAATTATCATGGAATATGTATTTTATCCAATTTTGTCAACTCAAAATTCCAAATAAAATAGGTAGTTTTCAGGGAAATGATAGATATTTTCTATTTTCCTAGACTCAGCAAGCTAGAGTTTATATGCCATTTTTGGTTACACGGTGTGCTTATAAAACAGTAAAGAATAAAAGTTTGAGAGTTAGAATGGAACTATGCTAACACTATGGTTATTAGGTAACCTTAGAACCTGCCTTCTAGGGTGGGTATATCGTATCTTTTTGCTTGTTCTCTTGGTTTCACAGTATACACGGCATAGTGGGTTTAACCAGAAAGAGAAATTTCTTAGAAAGATGAAAGGAACATTTCTAACCATCTAAGGAACAGGATACAATTACTCCACAGAGACAGATTTTAGCCTGGGCCTAGGAAAATTAATGCATCAATCTCTCTCTCATTTGCATTATTCCTTCCTAAAATCCCTTCTGTTCTATTCATACAGACTATATATATATATATATATATATATATATATATATATATGATCTGTATAAAGACCAGATAGGTGTTGTCAATATTTTCAGTATTTCACCTTAAAAAATAATCTTGTCTCTTTAAATATCCAGCCCCATAAAAGGAACTACTAAATCTATGTTGCAAATTTCCAAACCAAACTTTGGTTAACAACTTAAGTCAGGTGCATATCTCAGTTCAGTTCAGTCGCTCAGTCGTGTCTGACCCTTTGAGACCCCATGAATTGCAGAACACCAGGCCTCCCTGTCCATCACCAACTCACGGAGTCTACCCAAACTCATGTCCATCGAATCAGTGATGTCATCCAGCCATCTCATCCTCTGTCGTCCCCTTCTCCTCCTGCCCCCAATCCCTCCCAGCATCAGGGTCTTTTCCAATGAGTCAATTCTTCGCATCAGGTGGCCAAAGTATTGGAGTTTCAGCTTCAGCTTCAGTCCTTCCAATGAACACCCAGGACTGATCTCCTTCAGGATGGACTGGTTGGATCTCCTCGCAGTCCAAGGGACTCTCAGGGGTCTTCTCCAACACCACAGTTCAAAAGCATCAATTCTTTTGTGCTCAACTTTCTTCATAGTCCAACTCTCACATCCATACATGACCACTGGAAAAACCATATCCTTGACTAGATGAACCTTTGTTGGCAAAGTAATGTCTCTGCTTTTTAATATGCTGTCTAGGTTGGTCATAACTTTCCTTCCAAGGAGTAAGTGTCTTTTAATTTCATGCTGCAGTCACCATCTGCAGTGATAATTGTGCAAGTAATAATTGTATACAGAACCTTATTTCTCATAGAATTTTAGTTCAAGATTGTCAGTGCCACTGGGAAAAATGATAACCCCTACAACAAATCCAAACATATTTGAGATTGTAATAAAATTTTAATTACCAGAAAATTTAAGGCCAACATACTTATTTTAACTGTACACTTTTAAGGACATACCTTATTAATTGCAGTGAGAGAAACTCAGTTTTAAAGTTAGTTAGTTCTTAAAGGATTATAGATGCCACTGGTGTTTAGAAATGATTTGAGTTAGTCTATACTAAATGATAACAAAAATTTAAAAAACAAAGCAGGATTGAGAATACACATTGTGAGGGACCAAGGGTGTTGAATTACTTGCATAATTTGCTCCTGAAAAAGCTTTACAAAGTGTGGGTAGAAAACTATGTACTAAAACAAGTTTCTGGCTTTTAAATTGCAGAATTTCAATTTCAATATATTAAGTTCATTTGAAATGAAAGTCTCAACAAAATGCTACCATCAAATGTATGTGATATTTTTATCATGTTTCCTGATTTCTTTTTGTTTTTTTCAATATAAGCCTCTTGAAATTACAAGTTTATGCTAGAGATCATTTAGTATAAATTTCCTGTGCTTCCTAGGAATGTTTCCTGCTGTGCTTCTCTCTGTCCCTCCACTCAGACATCTCCATGACCTGAACCAACTGTCAGAGTTCCCAGATACTCTATTTATTTGCCATTTAAGGCCACCCCCAAAACTGAACCAAGGGTAGTTTAAACTACATGTAATCAGAGTTCTTCTGTCTTTGTTAGAGAAACTAGTATAATAGAATATTAAACACTAGGTTTAGAATGAGACAAAAATAATAGTATATGTCAAAAAGAGGTGAAAATATTGTAAAATTTGCAAAAAAAGGATGCACTAAAAACTTATCACATGGCTAACATCTCTTACACTAAGGATTTTGAAATTGTACTCGTGAAGACTCAAGAGAATTTAAGATGATTGGAAAAACATAGCCTTGCATTATTAAAAAAAAAAGAGATTAGTTGGTGAAGATATTATAAAAGGTAACTCTTGTTCACTGTTGGTGGGAATGTAAATTGGCACAGCCACTATGGAAAACAGTACAGAATTTCCTCAAAAATTAAAAATAGACTACTAGAGGATCCAGCTATTCCACTTCTGGGTATATATCCAAAGGAATGCAGAGTCTTCTCCATCACCACAATTCAAAAGTATCAGTCCTTTAGTGCTCCGCCTTCTTTATTGTCCAAATGTTGCATCCTTACATGACTACTGGAGAAACCATAGCTTTGACCATATGGACACTTATCGGCAAAGTGATGTCTCTGCTTTTTAAAACACTGCCTACGTTTGTCAAAGCTTTTCTCCCAAGGAGCTGTTTTTGAGTGGGAACATTTAGCGATCTGTTATCTAAGCAATATTCAAATGTATTATACAGTGTTATTAGGTATAATTATCCTCCTGTGCATGAGATTCCCTGGACTTGTTAATTTTATAAATCCTTTAGCAAATATTCCCCCATTTTTCTCTTTGTGATCCTGTGGATTATGTGACCCCATGGGGTCGTGTCTGACTCTTTGCTAGACTGCCAGGCTCCTCTGTCCATGGGAAGAAGATTAGAGTGGGTGGCTATTTCCTACCCAGGGGATCTTCCCAGCCCAGAGATTGAACCTTGTCTCTTACGTCTCCTGCACTGGCAGGCAGTTTCTTTACCAGCGCTACCTGGAAGACCCTTCCACACCCCAGGCCCTGATAATCACCACTTTACTCTCTTGTTTCTCTCAATTTAGCTATTTTAGATTCACAAATAAGTGATGAACAGTATTTGTCCTTCTCTGTCAGACTTATTTCACTTAGCATAATGCTCTCAAATTTCATACAATTGTTGTAGATGGCTAGATTTCCTTCTTTCCCATGGGTGAATAATATCCCTTTGTGTGTGAGTGTGTGTGTATGCATACATTTATATATGTGTGTGTATATATATATATATATATATGTTTAGATTTCCCTGGTGGCTCAGACAGTAAAGAATCTGCCTGCAATGTGGGAGACCTGGGTTCAATCCCTGGGTTGGCAAGCTCCCCTGGAGGAAGGCAAGGCAACCCACTCCAGGATTATTGCCTGGAGAATTCTATGAACAGAGGAGCCTGGAGAGCTAGCAGAGTCATACATGACCCCATGGGGTCTCAAAGAGTTGGATATTACTGAGTGACTAAGTGTGTGTGTGTATGTATGTATATATATTTATATATATATCACACCATCTTCATCCATTCATCTCTTGATGAGTACTTAAGTTGTTTCATATCTTGACAGTGAACACAGGGGTGCAGTAATCTCTTTAAGATCTGGAGTCAAGGAAATATTTACCAATAACCAGATACGCGCCACATGTCTGAGAGAATTCACATGAAGCCCTAGAGAATCAGCAGCTCAGGAGAAACTGAGGGGTGATGGAAACTCTAAAGGGTCTGACTGAATAAGCAAAAATCAGGACTGAGGAAGAGGGCCAGCCGTAAGAAAATCCATCACTTTTGACATAAGAAGTATAGTTAGAGTTTTTCAACACCCCCACAGCACACATACAACACATATACACCTTAAAAGAGAGAAAAGGAGTCAGCTTTACATCAGTCAGATCTAGAATGCAGAAGATCAGTAAAAAGCAGTGAACAGTTAGGTGGAAATAGCCTAGCTCTTTTTATCTTTCACCACCCAGGCTCTTTCCATCATCTGATGAGTGGGGCATACTATAATCACGAAAGTAGAAGCCTGTCTTCAGGAGAGGTCTCAAGCAGCTGTGGGCCTCACTGGGGCAATGGGAATTAGCTATAACTTACAATTGTATTGAAAATTTTGGCTATTTCATTAGACTGGGCATTTAATTACTGAATTTAAGAAGACAGAGGGACTGTAAGGCATTCTATTACTTAAAACTAATCAGAGACATAATGGCTCTGCCAAAGTGTTCATCCAGCAGTGTGGAGGAGCTCTGTCTGAATAGCATTTAAATGAACAAAGTAAGTTTACTTTTGTCTTAGTCATCATGAATTATATTAGACACCAAAATATCCCATTTGGTGATAACATTTAATGCAATATATGTGAAACTTGTGGTATTCACTTATTCAACTGTTGTGTGCTCTGAATACTGTGTGATGATTACATTCCTAAGTATTGAGGACAAAACATGAACTTACCAGAAATAATCCTTCCTGGACTGTTAACAGAACTTTCAGTACAATGGTAGAGAAAAATAAATAGACTTATTGCTTGATAGCAGAGGTACAGTGCTCTGGGTGTGCTCCAAGAGCTATGGGGATACATAGCAGTATAACTCAATTTGGGCTTGAGTAATGAGAAAAGGGATCCCAGATTAAGATGCATCCAGATAGAGGTTTGAAGGCCACATAGACAGTAGCCTAACGGGCAGACAGAAAGAATTTTCAGGTAGAAGAACTAGTTCTGATACTGAGGGAACATGGGTCATGCAAGGACTTAGAAGTTTAATGGGTGTATGAATCCTACTTAAAAAATAGAAGTATAGCATGATTCTGGAGAGAATTTCAAAAAAATCAGACTGGAAAGAGAAAATCCAGATGACAAAAAGTAATATAAAAGGTGCTAGCCAAGTGTGACTTCATTTTAAGGGCACTCAGCAGTCACTGAAAGATTTTCAATAGTTAATATATTTGCATATGGAAAGAAGAATTTTCCGAAAATATCAGTGGGCATTTTTGGCACCAGCTGGTGTTAAGGGAGTTATTTTAGAAGGGCAAACAATGATGTGCCCAAATATATTAATAATTTAAATACACATACTGAAACCCTACTGTCAGGAAAATTACAGATATTTTATTTAATCCTGTTTTGCCATGATGAAATGTATTAACCATTTTTGTTACCTTTACCTTACAGGTAAGAATACTGAATTACAGAGTGGTAAATGTGTTGTTCAGGAATGCACACGTAGAAAGTGGTAGAGCAGGAAATAATGCTTAAAATTTTAACTCCAAAATCTAGACCATTCTGTTACCTACTGCCATAATTCTAGACAATGTGAGGAGAAGCTGAATCATTTGACTAATGATTAACTAAAGCTTAATCATTTAACTGATTCAAGTTTCACATTCAAGTGAACTCATGTCAGTTTTACTAACCCAAGATCACTTGCTTTTAGCATCCAAAAATTCTTGCACTATTTTGAGTTTTATGGACATGAACTTGTAACTATAGTCTGCTTTTTCTCCTCAGTTGTAAAATTATTCCCATTTACCCTCTATAATGTCCATCTATTTGTATGGTTACAAATCAGCAAATTCTCTTCTCTCTAACAATATATATTCAGGCAGTCTTCAAGGCCTTTCTCACACAGTTCTAGTTCTGGGACCCACAGGTTTTATTGGATTACTCCAACAGTAACATTATACTGTAGGCCTGTACATTAGAATGATGTATCACAGTAATTCTAATGCAGTTATTCTAGTATGATTTAGATTGTAATCCTAAAGCATTATCTAGATATAACACTAAAGCAATCTCTGAGGAAATTTTGTTCATTCCAGTCAGGAAAAGGCAAGTCCTATTTCTATTTCATGCATGAATTATTAAATATGTACTTAAAGGGGTAGCGGCCCTTTTAATTTGGCAAAGTGCATGGTTTTAATTGGTAAAATTGACAAATGACCTAAAGTTTGCAGCATCTAGACCCAAGGGAAACAAAAGAAAAGGAAGCAAAGAATGCATACTTGGCCTGGAACTGAGCTGTCTTTCTGTGAGTAGGGAAAAAAAAAATTCTAGCAATTGTTTGACAGAGCTACCAATTAGTGTCCGACTCCATAGAAGAGATCATAAAGTTGAAGGAATTTCTGCACAATTAAGGGATGTAAACATAGGGACTTTTAGAAAACACAATTCAACAAAAATAATGTGTCAGGCCCTTATAAGTGACTGAACATGCTATTAAAGCAGATGAAAAACCTAGTGGAGCAGCACTTGCTTGCATTCAAATGGAAACACCTACGGTCCTCAGATTTTAGTACTTACCATTTCATCTTGGTGACATTTAGTTTAACCACATTTTAGTAGAATACAAGGCAGAGGGCAGCCTTACTATTCCATACTCCGGTGCTTCTGAGTTTATCCCCTTATCCTCAAAGCTCTCTAACTCTATGTTTTTCAGAACGAAAGATGCAACGGAAGAGAAGTAGTATGTCAACAGAGTACAGATAAACAATTTAGGACATCCAGACCCCCAAAGACACAGAAATTATACGGTGGTTTTACTTTTGCAGTACAGATCCAGATAGAAGACCTATATCTGTAGAGTCACAGTCTGCAAAGTCTGAGTCACTTTCAGGATAAATTGCAAGGTGTTTTTTCCTTATTTTTATTAATTTATTTTTTTAATACCAGTTCAGAAAAGATTAAAGAAAAACACTACAGACATCCCTATAAAGAAAGAAAGTCACTCAGTCGTGTCCGACTCTGCAACCCCATGGACTGTAGCCTACCAGGCTCCTCTGTCCATGGGATTTTCCAGGCAAGAGAGTTGGAATGGGTTGCCATTTCCTTCTCCAGGGGATCTTCCTGACACAGGGATCGAACCCAAGTCTCCCGCATTGTAGGCAGATGCTTTACCGTCTGAGCCACCAGGGAAGTCAGATAGAATTTTTACCTCTTTGCTTTGTCTCTTTGTGTACAGGGGAGGCACACACACACACCTGTGCATGCACACAGAACTATAGTTTTGCTGCTGAACAATTTGAAAAGAAATTGCAGCTGTAAGTATATTTTAAATCCTTCAGCATGCATATCCTAAGGAAAAGGACTTTCTCCAATATAATTAATTATGGGTAGGACATATACTTCTAACAACTAAGAAAATTAGCAAGTATATAGTATCTAATATCGACAGAATACTCAAGTTTTCTAATCGTCTTTGATTTATTTTCCAAATGAGAATCCAATCAAGGTCCACATATTTCATTTTTAAATAATAAATTTTATTTTTCAGAGCAGCCTTGCGTTTGTAGCAAAATTGAACAGAACATATAGGACAGTTCCAACATATATATTTTTAAAGATAATTTTATTTATTTTTGGCTGTGCTGGGTCTTCATTGCTGCGCGGGCTTTCCTCTAGTTGCAGAGAGCAGGAGCTACCCTCTAGTTGTGGTGTGTGGGCTCCTCGTTGTATGGCTTCCCTTGAGGAGCACGGGCTCTAGGCACATAGGCTTCAGAAACGACAGCATGTGGGCTCTGGTTGTGGCTCCTGGGCTTGAGAGCACAGGCTCAATATTGTGGCAAAAAAGCTTAGTTGCTCCGTGGCATGTGAGATCTTCCTGGAATCCACGGATCAAACCCATTTTCTCTTCATTGGCAGTCCTCTACATTTACCATTGAGCTACCAGGGAAACCTTCCAGCATATAATTAAAAAAAAAAAAATTCCCTTAACCCATGTTTATCTAAAACATACTCCTCGCTTTTTAAAATTCCATTGCCTTTTGAAGAAACCAAGGTTTTATAGAAGGTTTCATGGTCTGGGTTTGTCTAATTTCTAGTGGTATCAAGAAATATGTAGCCCTATTCACCATATTTTCTGTAAACAGAAATAAATAGCTCTAAGTGCTTATTTTCAAGTTAGAATTTTTTCACAACACTACTTTATTCGTAGGAGACACTTTATAATTGTATCACATGAGGAGGCATAGATGTCAGCTTCTCACAATATTAGTGATGATAAGTTGGATAACTTGTTTAAAGTGATAACCTGTAGGTTCCTTAGTTGAAAAGTCTGGTTTTCCCCTGTGTGATTTATGAATAATCTCTGGGGTAATACCTTGTCACTGTGGGAATATCTTTTCCCTCAAGAACTTTTAAATCCAGTGGTTTTCCATGCATTGATGAAGCATGACTGAAACAATCACAGGGATTTGAAATTGATAATTTAATAATTCTCATTCATTTTACATTTATTAACTGGCATTACTCTGTAAAGAGCCTTTCCTGATCAGCACACTGTGATTTTTAAATATAAATTATTTGATTATACCTTGGGGAAAAAGTGTTGAAGGATTACTTACAGGTGTGAACATTAGGGTAAGATGAACTGGAGCACCGGTAGGAGCAGGTGGATATTTACCTTTTCTTCATAAAATTTTGTACTGTTTTACAATAAATTGGGTACACATAAATATTGTAATTAAAAATTAAAAGACATTGAAAATTGATCATTCCAATTTCAAGTGCCATTTAATTACTAATTTGGGAATAAAAATCTATAGTTTTGAGCATTTAATGTGTGCTGGCCAACCTGTAAATTAACAACTATCCTTGTAAGTAGAAATCACCATTTTGCAGAGGAGAAAGTAGATAAGAAAATGTATACAGTTAAACATATTGTCAGCTACTTAATTACTGAGTAAGTTTCAGAGTCAAATTAGAACCTAAATACTTCTCTCTTCAAGAAAGCTTTGCTTTCTGTATTTTTCCTTATTAGCTCTCTTCCATGGAACCATAAACTTCACATCAAACTTTTCAATGCATAGAATTGAGGTGAACTTAGAGTCTTTTGAAGGAAAATGGATTTGATTAGCTTGTTAGAATGTACTGAGAACTTGATTTTATTCAGTTATGGTTAAGGCGATAGATCAGGAGACTGTTGCTACTCACAGTCTCCAAGAGAAAGAGGCATGCCAACCACTCAGGGCCATATGGAGAAGCACCAGAATTTGTCATGTATCAAATGAACTGGCATGAGCCAGAGGCTTTTTTGTGATTTTCATGGGAAGAAATAGGCCAAGCAAAGTAGGAAAGCTGAGCTGGCTTAGGATTGGATAGTTTGAATAATTTCAGGGATCTCTGGACTGTATGGCTTCCCAGGTGGCTCGGTGATAAAGAATCTGCCGCCCAGTGCAGGAGATGCAGGTTTGATCCCTGGGTTGGAAGGATCCCCTGGGAAAGGCAACCTACTCCAGTATCCTTACTTGGGAAATCTCATGGACAGAGAAGCCTGGTGGGCTATAGTTCATGGGGTCTCCGAAGAGTCGGACACAGCTTAGCGACTAAGCAATAACTAGACTGTATGCGGGGTTGCTAGTGGCCTGGTACCCGGCCCAGAGGTGATTTAAGGCACGTATTGTCCTGGGATTGCAGGATTCTGATAAAAGGAGATAGACCAGGGATATTCACTTGGGATTGATTAGTTTGTGTTTAAAAGGTATGTTTACTGGCAGATTGTTTGCTTTTTCTGTGAATTAGTTCTTCCTGAAAGGGTCAATCACCCTCTGAGTCTGCACGGTCCTAAAATGGCAAGACGTAATAAAATATATCAAATTTAAAACCATATTAGTACAATTAGCAGTAGGCACGTTGTAAAGTTAAGAAACTATGATGAATAGGTTAGAATTCCTTGTAAGGTTATTCAAAATTGTGAGATTCTACACTTGTTAACACATAACCAAAAGTAATGCAAACTTATTAAAAAGAATGTATCAATTAACAAATGTTAATTTCATATCAGATGATATGTCTGTTAAGCACTGGACTGTATTTTTCATCAATGCAGAAACACAAGATACATATATTCAGTTCAGTTCAGTATCTCAGTTGTGTCCAACTTTTTGCAACCCCATGGACTGCAGCACACCAGGCCTCCCTGTCCATCACCAACTCCCAGAGTTTACTCAAAATGATGTCCATAGAGTTGGTGATGCCATCCAACCATCTCATCCTCTGTTGTCCCCTTCTCCCCCTGCCTTCAATCTTTCCTAATATCAGGCTCTTTTCAAATCAGTCAGTTCTTCACATCAGGTGACCAAAGAATTGGAGTTTCAGCTTCAGCATCAGTCCTTCCAATGAAGATTCAGGACTGATTTCCTTTAGAATGGACTGGTTGGCTCTCCTTGCAGTCCAACGGACTCTCAAGAGTCTTCTCCAACACCACAGGTCAAAAGCATCAATTCTTTGGCACTCAGCTTTCTTTATAGTCCAACTCTCACATCCATACATGACTACTGGAAAAATCATAGCTTTGACTAGATGGACGTTTGTTGGCAAAGTAATGTCTCTGCTTTTTAATATGCTGTCTAGTTTGGTTATACCTTTTCATCCATATGTACATAATAAGATAATATACATATAGAAGTATATTATGAAGATCTTCCCAGTAATATAACTATGATTTTACTTTTTAGAGAAACCTAAATATTACTTGGGGTTCCCAAGTGGCTCAGTGGTAAAGAATCTGCCTGCAATGTAGGATAAGCAGGTTCAATCCCTAGATCAGGAAGATTCCCTGAAAAGGAAATGGCAGCCCACTCTAGTATGCTTCCCTGGTGGCTCAGTGGTGAAGAATCTGCCTGCCAATACAGGAGACATGGGTTTGATCCCTGAGTTGGAAAGATCCCCTGGAGAAAGGAATGGCAACCCACACCAGGATTTCCTGCCTGGAAAATCCCATGGACAGAGGAGTCTGGCAGTCTCCTCTGTGGGGTCATAAAGAGTCATTCATGACTTAGTGACTAAGCAACAGCAACAAAAATATTACTTCTATCAATCCATCAGCAATTTTTGGAGTTTAATTTATTGTACTGGATATTAGCATATGGGTTCTTGATGTCCCTGTAACTTTCTTTGAAGAGGTTAATGTTTGTAAGTACTTTACCTATAGTTTGTATGCTATGTGAACAGTTTGTATTGTTTACCATATTGTCATGATAAGATGTACCATTTGCTCCAAAACAAAGTAAAAAATATTTATTACACGTTCACTCCCATGTTATTAGTTTTCATAGGAGTCCTGTTATTGGCATAGAGTGAGAGTTCTACATTTATCAGATGTCAGTGGCAAAGATGTAAGATTTACAAGATGTTAGGTGGCTTCCATCTGGGTAGCACTGGAGCATCTGCCAGTGCGTATGATCAAGCAGAGGACTCAGGCAGCAAGTGCTGAAAAGCAGCAGTCTGACTCTCACTCTGTTGGATAAACAGAATATTTTTGGCTCCACCAACATATCAGTGGAACTAAAATAAATTCGCAGCAATCAAATCAGCTTCTAAAAAAAGTTACAACTTTATTTTTAACAGCCAGCATATTAATATGGAAATGGCAAATGATAAGAAATCACTTTTCTAGAATTTAAATGCTACTGTTAACTGCATCTATGGTAAGCTTCAGAAACCTGCTCTGACTAACCATTTCTATAGAAAGGTGTACCCAAGTTATTCATTTCTTTGTGCTTTAGTCTGAAGCTCTGCAAAATGGAGCAAATAACACCCAAATCAGTTTTAATATAAGAATTAAGATTTTGCAATGTGTTTCAATAGATGATCATTGGTTAACTTCATTCATTGGCCCCCCAAAAGGACTGCATATTATAAAATCATGGAGAAAAAGAGATATTATATAAAGCTTACATGTACACAGGTCAATTCATGTAAACAATGTCCACTTGTATTTCTTTCATATATATATTTCTTTTAGATTTCTTTAGCTGTTAATATTAATTTTTACATATTTTAGTCCCAGTTATTTTACTTTCAAGTATTTTTATCAACCTGTCATTTTTGCCTATCTCATAATAAATTAATTTTACAATGATGCCAAAAGTGAGAAAATATGTTTTAGACTTTATCTTTCTATACAATGTGCATTTTATTATGAAGAGTTAAAATATGCAAAAAAAAAAAAGCAGAGTAAAACAGGGACTCTATATAACCTATAAACCTATATACTAAGGGTTTTCCATATTTAATTGATAGGTGTGTTTTATCTTCTTATTAAATTTTTTCTTTGTGAAGTATTAAAACACAAACCCCCTATATCATGCCAGTTTTAGTTTGAATCTTTAAAATCATGGATGTTCTCTTGAATAATCACAAAGACATTGTCACATCTAAGAACATTAATGTTAGTCTTTGCTTTCTTTCTCTAGTTTTAAACAAATGGCCTTCAGAGTAAAAGTGAACTTTTACTATTATGAACTCTATTCTACAATTACTCTGAATCATATTGCAGGTTCAGAATATTACTTTACACTCATCTAAGTGAAAATAATAATTTGTAGCCCTGGAAATACGCTTTCAGTCATGTCTGACTCTTGTGACCCCATGGACTATTGCTCCCCAGGCTCCTCTGTCCATGGGATTTCCCAGGCAAGAATACTGGAGTGGGTTGCCATTTCCTTCTCCAGGGGATCTTCCAGATCCAGAGATCGAAGCCACGTCTCTTGCATCTCTTGCATTGGCAGGCAGATTCTTTTACCACTATGCTACTTGGGAAGCCCATAACCCTAAAAGTATATACTAAATATTCATGGTAGAGCCAAGCACTAGTTTATAGAACACAAGATTTAAAGATTCAAGTGCCACCTTTAAAACCACATGCATAGTCACCAATGCATCATAAAATATTAGAATGTACAAATTATTTTAATGATAATTTAGGGTGTAATGACATAAATTCAATCCAGAGATAAATATTTAGCTTAAGCTTATCCTCATTTCATTATAGATCTGACCAATTGGAAAAAAAAAAAAGTTCAATCAATGGTATATCTACTTAACAATCCTAGAAGGGATTCTGATTTCTGAAAGCATTATTTTTGGCCCCTTAATTATTAATATTGTAATTGTGTGAGTACCTGTATTAGACTATGTAAAATTATCATTAAAAGAACACACAGGCAAAATCTGTATAAAGCTAGCATTTCTAATGTTTCTGTAACAGGTGGGAACATGTCAAGAAAGCCCAAGTTACCCTGTGTTTTCCATTTATGAAGTGTTTCAATCAAGGAAATGAAAGAAGTATACAAGTGTTTGTGGTTTAGTAAGAACAAAGGACAGGGAAGCCTGTCCTTCCAATGATTTCAGCCTTCAGAGCAATGCATGGCTCTCAAGAATGTGCCCCTCAGCAGCTGAAACCAAGAGAACCTCTAGGAACCTTTCAGTAACTCATATGGAAGCTATTTGAATACTATAAGCCACCGCTAAGAAATAAATAGGCTGGGAAAACCATTAAATGGCATATGAACAAATATTAGCAGATTATGTAATTCAGAGTAACACTCAGACAATCTAAGGTGGCAAATAAGAATGACTTCCAGGACTTTCTACCCAAGTTGTCTACGGTGTGATGTGTGAAGTCGTCTACCTGGTATCTACCTTTCAGGGGTGCAGGCATACTGCTTTGCTCCCTCGGCTGACTCCATCTTCTTCCAGACACCCACTTTTCTAACTGGGGAACTGCTCAGAAAAGCAAGCGGTGTCCTCTCTCTCTCACCTCCTACTACTTCTTCAGTCTCAAAGTAATTTCTTCCTACAGTTTTTTGTTACTCATAAAAATTGTTTCTACTAAAATAATTTCAGTAACTGTAAGATTGTATAAAGAAAAAAAAAGTTTCTAGACATTTCTTCTTGGTGCTCTGAAAATAACTGTGTTAATTATTTGAACATCTAAGAGTTAAACACTTTTTGAAAAGTATTTGATTACCCTCTTTGAGTGGGGTCACTAGGAGGAGAGGAGGGAAACACATGCAATATAACACCTTTGTAAATTCTACCATGTCCACTGGAGTGGGAATGATGAGACTGGGAGTTTGTATTAAGGAATGGTATAGAAATGATAAAAATAAAGGGGGAAGAGATGATCATTACTTTTCTGTAGTGTGTATGTAGAAAAGCTACAATGCTCTGTGGTCTTGCGTGTGAGAGAAATTCTGAATGCTTCAGACCCAAGGCACAAGTTCTGGCTGGTTTTCATAGTTTCACCAGATGCCCTTCATGGGAACTGGTGATTCTCAAATCCTTGATCTTGTTTCAGATTCTGCGGGCACAGAGACAAGGCACTTCTTAAATAATGCAACTAGTGCAATCTCCTAGATAAATGGCAAATTAATCAGTCTCTAAATCCTTGTTTTTTGAAGACTTGTGCATTTTTAAAGAAGACAGAGTAATTGTTTAGTGACTTGGTACCATTGATTTTCATTATGGATGGTGTTGGCCGGGTCTCTGTCAGGTCATCAGGGAGAGATAGCCTTTGCATAGCTAAATGAAATGGGAAAAGAGGCACTTCTTATTTCATACTCAGGAAAAGAAACTCAAAGTCATAAAGAAGTTTTGCATGACCTTCCTTTAAGAACAACTTTTGCCCACCGCGTGGTTTTTAGGGAATGACAAGAATCTCTCAGCACAGATAGCAACAGGATGTCTCAGCTTCAGTGGTGCAAAAAAATTCCCCACCTGGGACAATTTTAAAGAAAGATGAGTCTGGAACAATATGAACAGGATGATTTAAAATATTCTATTGAAACCCATAGTGAATTTTGTGTCTATGGTTGAACATGTTTAGAATAGAACAATCAAATCAAATGAACACTACTTGCTTCAGCTGATACAGAGAGCTGAAGTTTTGTGTTTTCAGAAGTTCCACTTAAGTTAGGTTTTCTGTGGTCTGATGAAGGTTTAACCATACATTTCATCTACCAAGGCAGAATTCGTTACAGTTAAAATTCCTCTTAGTCCCAAGATAGCTATTCTTTTCTGAATGGAATTCTCACACATTTGACTTGAACATAAAATTGTTTTCAATTTCTACCCAAATTTCTCTCATCTTTCTCCATTTTGCTGAAAGGTTGGTTAAACTTTGTTCACTGTTGATTCAGATTTTTTTTTTTTTTTTTTTTTAAATATTATTTTATTAGTTGGAGGCCAATCACTTTACAACATTTCAGTGGGTTTTGTCATACATTGACATGAATCAGCCATATAGTTACACGTATTCCCCATCCCGATCCCCCCTCCCACCTCCCTCCCCACCCGACTCCTCAGGGTCCTCCCAGTGCACCAGGCCCGAGCACCTGATTCATGCATCCCACCTGGGCTGGTGGTCCGTTTCACCATAGATAATATACATGCTGTTCTTTCAAAACATCCCACCCTCACGTTCTCCCCCAGAGTTCAAAAGTCTGTTCTGTACTTCTGTGTCTCTTTTTCTGTTTAGCATATAGGGTTATCGCCACCATCTATCTAAATTCCGTATATATGTGTTAGTATACTGTAATGTTCTTTATCTTTCTGGCTTACTTCACTCTGTATAATGGGCTCCAGTTTCATCCATCTCATTAGAACTGATTCAAATGAATTCTTTTTAACGGCTGAGTAATATTCCATGGTGTATATGTACCACAGCTTCCTTATCCATTCATCTGTTGATGGGCATCTGGGTTGCTTCCATGTCCTGGCTATTATAAACAGTGCTGCGATGAACATTGGGGTGCACGTGTCTCTTTCAGATCTGGATTCCTCAGTGTGTATGCCCAGAAGTGGTATTGCTGGGTCATATGGCAGTTCTAAAAGGGAACCCTCTTACACTGTTGGTGGGAATGCAAACTAGTACAGCCACTATGGAAAACAGATTTTTTTTTTAATGTAACCAACCTTATTTACTTATTCCCCAACCCAGATTTTTTTAGTTTATATAAGACTTCAGTTTCAGAGTTTCTGTAAATGAAGTGTTTTCAGAGACTTCAATCTTTTTGAAATGAAATCTATAATTTCTATGCTTCACAATGGCGCTTCTGCTGCCTTTTTTTTTTTTTTTTACAAGAAATCACACAGTTGTCATATTGTGACAACTCATTGAATTACTCCAGAGGAAACTGTAGTTCTTAAAGGATTTTCAACTTGATTTTTTTTAGATATATGCCACAGCAATTCCCTTTTTTAATGATAACTAAATGATTTGAGCCAGTGAGCTGTTACACAATTTAGTAGAAAGAGAAGAGTTGTGCCTGGCTGGAATGAGGTATTTGTGACATTTAGCCCTTCTAATCTATGTGATAATTTTCTTCTGAATATAGTGATCAATAGCTATTAAATAAATATATAAATTAAAAACATATTAAAAACACTCCTGGATAATGGCAAACAAATCTTATTAGATGAGATGTTATGATACAATATTTCAGAAAATGTCATGGTAATTTTAGAGTCTATAAAGGTTTTTGATTCACTAAGTATGCCTTATATAGAGTTTAATCAAGGCCTGTTTAGAAGACAGTTAATGGTACTTAATACTTTTTTGTTGTCCACATGATAAAAACAGTCCCAAGATATCAAATAATGATTTTCATTTTCATCAGGTCAGTGAAGAAGGGTTTTAATATTCCCTTGGATATCCATTTGAATGTTGTTCTCCAGAGAGAAAAGTAAACATTGTGATTCCAATCTAAAATGTCTAATCCTCAGAATATTCTAAGAAGTGTTAAGTTTTCATGACAGGAGATGACTTTTTTTTTCATTGATCAATTATCATTCCAGGGTACCTCTCAGTTGTGAGACCTCAGGCAAACACTTTCAGAGAGCAGGAAAGGTAGAGTCTAATTTCATTTGCTTTCAAATTATTTGTGCATTCATATTTTGCCCTTGTGTTTAATATTGTGACTCTTTTTATCTCTTAGTTGCAAATTTTTGTCCTGCATAGTATGAAAAATAATTCATCAGGAGTATTCCCAGAAGTTCATGTAATAGTTTTGATATATAAAAAGCTTTGTGACACCATTCCTGCTTATTTATTCTTGATAATAGACTGCAAAATAAGGTATTATTTAAGAGACAGAGAAATAAAGGAAGAGAGGGAGAGAAGAAGGAAAATGGAGGGAAGGAGAAAAAGGAAAAACAATAGAACAACTGGAAATTTGACAGACTTCACATAGTATTTCCATTGTTTATCAATATGCAAGCATAATTATATGATTAATTAATAAATTAAAAATTAATTGTCAACCTTGAAACCACATTGATAATGATGCAGTGTTTTGCTATGTGGATTACTATCTCCAATGTTCCTTTAAGTTTGAAATTTATCAATATGTCTTTCTTACACAATTAATAGGCAAGATGCAACAGAAGGTTCACTCTAGTTATTGATGAATATGTCATATTTTATTGGGAATACATGAAAGAGAATATGCATTGAACATATTAATATTTCTCATCACTTGCACAGGAAATGGTTCTCTTTTTTTTGAAAACATATCTGTATAGAAAACAATGGTATAAATTAAATATTGGTAACTGGTGATGTAAATTATTTATTGGTAATATACTGGTGAAAAATTTAGAATATGTATGTAATACATGCCATGTATATTCTCTCTATATAATTCTATGTATATATTCTATATATGTAATTCCATATATATTACATACTTATATATTTATAATTAGAGGTCTTGATTATATGGGGAAAATAGAGTTGGGTGGGGTACCTCAGAAGTTTCGTATGAAGCAGAAACCAAATGTGTGTGCACTTGTGTATTTCTATATTTAAGAGAAAATTTACACATTTTCAAAATTCAGGATGCATCCTGAGGCCTAGACGTTAGGAGTGAGAGCAGGCGTAAGCACACTTAAAGTGTCAAAGAAGGCATCAGAGGAGAGGAGGAATCCCAATGGTGAAGTTTGGAAGATGAATTCAAGAGCATGACATATGATAGTAATTGCCTGGTTAAATTTTGGATGTTAGTAGTTTTTGTAAGTTCTTGTGACCTCAAGGCAAAAGTAGACAGAGTAGACAGATTTTTCAGGGCCAGAGGATGATTGGAGTGATATGGATTGGAGAATAAGAAAAAAAATTTTTTTTTTTTATATTTTGAAGTCAAGTAAACTGTCTTAAAAACCCTAATAAATAGCACGTATAGTTTACTGGAGAAAATCTTATCAAATGACTGGAGCTGACCTCTACTTGTCTTTAGATAAGTCTAATCTTTCTCATAACCTTCCAGTTATACATGCTACTCCATTTGTAGACTATATGCTCTTTGAGAATAATCTTCATTAATCATCTGATTCATTTACAAGTGAGTTGTCATGGTTTATTAATATGATGAACATTTGAGTTAGAAAAAAATTTGGATTTCAACTTCCTAACGTGTTATTTATTAGTTGTTTGAATGTAGGCAAATTAGTTGAACTCTCTGAACATCATAGTCCTTAGATTACTTTGCAGAATTGTTGTGAGTATTAGGGAGAATGTCAATAAAAGGAGTTGAATTGTATTCCATCCATATGGTTTAATAGCTGGTAGATATATTGGACACCCACAGTGTCTGACTCATGTAGATACTCGATTTATCCTTCTCTAAGTACACTCGATTCACCAAATGGCTTAGTGTGGCTTTACTCAATAGTAGAGACAGAGGCAAAGAAATAGTGGTACCTGTTCCCCTCCTCGTGGGATTTTAACTATCCTGAACATCTGCAACAAGCAAGTTCCTGCTCATTTGGAGAAGGTCAGTGCAGAAATGCATACAGCAGACTCTGGAAGACCCTGTCAGTATATGTGGAACTGTCTAGTACTGTTGTGCTGAAATCACAGCAGCTTTAGTGGGATATGGTACATAGCACAAAGAAGGGTCTCTACAACAAAGAAATCATGACAGTTGTGCTTAGAATTTCAAAAGCATAAATATTCGAAGAGGGGAGGTGGATTTCTGCTTTATATCTGTATTCTGCATACCTCGCATAGTTCCTGGCACGTATTAGATATTTTAAAAGAGTTTCTGATTTAAAATACATTAATCTGTTAACAGTGTCCTACAGAACTACCAAGTGCATGCTTATATTTTATGGTAAAGGGCAGTGTACCATTCTTCTTAATTAGCTCAGCATATTGACTGACACTGTTGCTGAAGTAATCCTCATAACTCTTTTGGTTTTTAATTACTATCGTAATATCATTTTGAATTGCCTAAATGTAATATTCTTGGTCAGTAATCAATGATAAAAGCCCACAGTATTATAGAGCATATAAAACATCTTTTGTGAGTATATAAATGCTATTTTATAGTAGAGTTCTAATGGATTTATTTTCATAAGAACTTGCAAATACAAAAAGGCCATTTAACAGGAAGGAAAACAGTTATGAAAATTCTCTCTTGACAGCAAAAGTTATTTGTATCACTTGTAAGGTGATACCTTTTTACTTAGATATGCCTTAATAAAAGAAGCCCTCTCCAAAAGTGTATACATAGGATGCTGTTATTTTAACTATTACCTGGTTTATGTTATTTTTGTTTGTTATTGTTTCTATCATCTTTTCAGAGAAAAATATTAAAACGTCATAGTATTCTACTGTGAATTAATGTGGTTTCTCTTATAAACAGCTTTGTGTTTCGGTTTCTATGAGCTTTCACAAGGAATGTCTAAGCCCAGCAGTTCTGTACAGTACAACTATCTTTTTTAACAAATAAATTTCCTAAGAGGGAATCATGGTCATTCTTGCACACTAGATCTTTCCATTATGAGAAGAGAAGGTGCAACCACCTGTCATCTTACAGGAGAAAAGGGAGTTGTTAGAATATATGCCAAATGTATTGTCTTTTAAATAGCAGAGTAGAAGTATGGTGTTTGGAGAAACAGTGTCAGCAGTATAGGATAGCATTACCTCTTGCAAAAACACATACAATCTCAAAAGCAAGAGACTGGAGAGGTGATAATCTGTCTGATCCTCAGAACTCTCTGTGTTAGAGTTTCGTTGTGTGACTGAGTATTATTTTTTTTACTTTTGTTTATTTAAGAATCAAGTTACCAGATAAATCACTAAACTAGGAATGAATTTGAAATTAAGATCACTGAAGTTTTTTTCATGCCAATAAATCCCTCACTGCAACCCCCAATAATAAGCATGTCTAGTTCATAAAATACACTGACTAAAACGTGTTGAAAAAATTCAAACAAGTACACTTAGAATAATAAATATTGATGATACTAAGCTTCCTCATTATCTGTTTATTTTAATATAATTGACAACTGCTTTTTTTTTTTTTCAAATTTATCTTAATACAGAAACAAAAATGCAGATATAAACACATTTTTATATGATAAATTAGTGTCTGGGACATTTGAATGCTGCTTTGTAAACAAACACGGCTTTGTAATAACCATTGTGGAGTGATTAATTCAAAAGGCTAATGACCTCATAGAAGATGCAGTTTTACGCTTGAAATTATAACGGATGCCACATAACATACCACTCAAACAACCTTCCTGTTTCTCTTATTAGGCTACGGGGATTACAGACACATTCTTGTGGTTCAGTTGCATCCCATTAGGCCCATTAACAGGAATGTCTGCAACTCAGGTATGGAGCTGCAGTTCCTAAGCACAGGATGTCTTTTCACTAGGAAAAGACGTGTCTTAAGGTCAGTAGAGATTTTTAAAAGTCAAGAGAAGCTTTACAGTGTCCAGGAGCAGCATCTCAAGGGAGAAACTGAAGCGGATGGGGACCAAAGGGAGAAACTGTAGGTTTCTGTAGGAGAAACTATAGGAGAAAAACTAGGATGGGGCCCAGGTTATGTAGGATTGGAGGCACAGGCTGTCTCCAACATACTGGTAACTCCTGCTCTGTTGCTCCATCTGGCCTCAGGACCTTTCAGTTTGCTTTCCATTTTAAATTTCTTTGGCTCAAATGCCCTTTTTCCTCCTTCACCTCTATTTCCCAAAAGAAGATTGAAATAAATAGAGGTGAGCATGTCTAGAAAACATTGCAGAGTTTGTGTTAGTATTTTAGCAGGAATAGCTTTTCTGCAAGACTGCAATAAGAAGAACTACAGTCTATATTCTTCTGAAGCTGCCTTCAGACTCCTTCCAGCTCTGACCTAATAAGAGAAGCCCTCTGTAAAGGTCCCTTCCCTAACTATCCAGGGATCCTCCTTTTGGCTCCTTTCCAATTATTCTTGCAATTAACCTTTTGATTCTTTGTCCTTGTTATTCAGTCACCAAGTAGTGTCTGACTCTTTGTGACCCCATGGGTTGCAGCCCACCAGGCTTCCCTGTCCCTCACCATTTCCTGGAGTTTGCCTTGGTGATGCTATCCAACCATCTCATCCTCTGTCACCCTCTTTTTCTGCCTTATCTTTTCCAGCATTAGGGTCTTTTCCAATGAGTCAGCTGTTCGCATCAGGTGACCAAAGTATTGGAGCTTCAGCTTCAGCATCAGTCCTTCCAAAGAGTATGCAGGGTTGACTTCCTTTAGGATTTACTGTTTTAATCTCCTTGCTTTCCAATTTTTTATTTTGACTTTCCAAATTTTGATACTACCTATATTGAATGCTGTCTCTACCTGTCCTTTAAGGCTCTTACTTTTGGACTTGCCCAAACATGACTCACAATTTAACAGTAGGTGAAACCAATACTTACTGAGGCTGAACGTTCTTATATTGGAGCTGTGTCCTTGTTCTGAGAACATTGTGCAAAACCTTTAAAAATTATTTAAAGGTTTTGTTTTTTTTTTCAGTTGTGTGTATGAAATTTGTAATGATCAACTTCAGTGAGAAAAGTTGTTTCTCTCTACCTTTTTTTTTTTTACTACTCTTAAAATGACCTCACCGTAATTTGTTTCTCAGCTTTGCCTTGGCAAACTCTTGTCATCGTATTTATTTAAATAGTTACATACTTTTGCTTAGTTCACGAGGAGTTCCTCAAATTTGAGGAGCCTGTATTCCCAACGTCTAACTCAGTGAATGACAGATACTGATTATTCAATAATGTTTGCTTACAGTAATGAAATAAGAAGGCAAGGATATCATTGTACCTTTTCAGATAATTTTTTATTTCGCTTGTATAAAATTTTTCTTGAGGCTTTCTGAATAATTATTTCATTAGTCATGCTGGAGTCTTTTTGTCACAAGTAGGAAGAAGCCTACAATTTAATTTTAACTGATTATTTTCTAACATTTATCTAGTGATCCAAATGTTTCACATGTTTTGGGGACCTAGAATGTTGAATTTTTTCATTTCTTTGAATTGTCTTTTTTTTCTTGTTTTGTCCTATTTTAAGTTGGTGTTGACTTACTTGTATTTTTCTTTCTTCATCCATTTCTTCTTGGTTTGTATTTGTTTTTTTGATTTATTTACAAATTTATTTTTATGTTATTTTTTAATTGAGATATACCTGACAAATACAATTATGAGATATTTACAGTGTTGTTGTTCAGTAGCTAAGTTGTGTCTGATTCTACAACCCAACTGACTACAGCATTCCAGGCTTCCCTGTCCTTCACCATCTCCTGGAGTTTACTCAGACTCATGTCCATTGAGTCAATGATACCATCCAAACATCTCATCCTCTGTTACCCGCTTCTCCTCCTGCTCTCAATCTTTCCAAGCATCAGAGTCTTTTCTAATGAGTTGGCTCTTCACATCAGGTGGCCAGAGTATTGGAGCTTCAGCTTCAGCATCAGTCCTTCCAAGTGAACATTCTGGGTTGATTTCCTTTAGGATTCCCTGGTTTGACCTTGTTGCTGTCCACGGGATTCTCAAGAGTCCTCTGGCACCACAATTCAAAAGCATCAATACTTTGGCACTCAGCCTTCTTTATAGTCCAACTCTCACATCCATACATGACCACTGGAAAAATCATGGCTTTATAGTGTACATTGTGACAATTTAATATATGTGTACGCTGTGAAAGGATGCCCACCACTAAATTAATTAACACATCCTTCACTTTACGTATTTACTTTTTTGTGTGTGAGAACATTTAATTTCTATTATCTATTATTATCTATTATCTATTAATTTCCATTATCTTAGCAAATTTCAATTATACATTGAAATATAGTGTTGTCAGATATAGACAATACAGAAGGGTTTCTAATTCTTTGTAACAGTGTCTGGGAACATTCCTGGTATTCAGATCCCAAAGTCCCAGGTATATGTGTACTATGTACTATGTGTAACTTGCTTGCATGATGAAAAATATCTCACTCCCTTAAAATGTCAAAGCATCCCCACTGAAAAATTCTACAGGATCTTAAAACAGAAATCAACATTTATTGAATATCTATATTGTGCACATCCTTGTGTTTGAACTGTGAGACAGAGAAGGACTTGGGGAGATGTATAGATGTTTACAGTGCTATTTTTCTTTCTGTGGGAGTTTAAAATTCAATTAGGAGATTACAGAGAACTTGAAAGCTAGAAATATGAAAGTGCTTATGTTCATATTGTTTGTCATTACTTACCAATGCCTAGCTCACTCCACATTCTAAACTCGCCTTTCCAATGAATCAGTATAAGTGACATGTGATAAGGGTATGTAGCAAGGAGCACATGTTTCAAGGGACATCAGGTGGACCACTAAGATCATAGAGGCTTTATTCATCTTGTGGAATAATTCAACATTTTGTATTGCTCTGCTGATAACAAACAAGAATACTCTCAGGGATATTAGGTACTACGTAACTGACATTGGGCAGTATTCGAATGGGGATAAGTCTGGCATAACTACCTGGATTATTAATTTTACTGGAAAGCTATTTTATAAAATTTTATATTAGAATAAACATATACATTGTTACCAATTGCATTAGAGAATTTATATGAGTTGTAAACGTAAAGCAGGTGATTCTGAAGATGTTTAATTCTTCTAACAGACTGCTTTAAGTTATATTCTTAGCCTCAGGGTGTGGAAGAACTGATGTTGAAGCTGAAACTCCAATACTTTGGCCACCTGATGTGAAGAGCTGACTCATTTGAAAAGACCCTGATGCTGGGAAAGATTGAGGGCAGGAGGAGAAGGGGACAACAGAGGATGAGATGGTTGGATGGCATCACTGACTCCATGGACATGGGTTTGGGTGGGCTCCGGGAGTTGGTGATAGACAGGGAGGCCTGGCGTGCTGCGGTTCATGGGGTCACAAAGAGTCAGGCATGACTGAGAGACTGAACTCAACTGCACTGAACAGGGTGTATATGTTTGTTTGTCTCTATTATAAGGGACACGTAGTGGAAAATTGTAAGAACACTGAAGTTAATCGATAGTCTTCTAATCAAGCAATTCATTGCTAAAAAATGTCTACATCCAAGACCAGAAGAATAGTACAGTTCAGTTTAGTTCAGTTCAGTCACTCAGTCATGTCCAACTCTTTGTGACCCCATGGAGTGCAGCATGCCAGGCCTCCCTGTCCATCACCAACTCCTGGAGTTTACGCAAACTCATGTCCATTGAGTTGAAAAACAGTACAGTGAGTGGCAATGAACCCTTTTAATATTTGTCACCACAATCCTGAACTCTCGTCCATTATGTAGAATTGTTGCTCACCAAGGAAGTGCTGATAAATGGGTTAGAAAAAAAATCAGATTGAATTACCTGTCTGAAATTTCTATGTCCTCCCTGATGAATCGGGGAACTTTCAAAGAGACAATAAGCTCAGTCCCCAAAATCAGTTTTCCGAAGGACATAAGCTTTCTTTTCGATACAGAAACAAACTTTTGAAAATAACTGTAGTACTGACAGCCATGAGCATGAAAGTACTGAAATCATAAATAGCTCAAGAAATAAAGAAACATTGAAAGATTCCTGGAGAAATTGATGAGCCAATGTAGGTTGCCCACTACCTATATATTGCTTAGGCGATCCAGGTAAAAAACTATAGATGAATTGTAAATGAATACTCAGTAGCTGCTGATAGAAAAATGATGAATAAAGCTGACAATTAGATAGCACTGATGAATAAAGCACCAAACCCAATTGTCTATTAAGGGTTATTTTTCATAAATGCTACCATAATTTGATTAAAGAGACAGAGAAGTTATTGAGGATTTGAAGGAGTATTCTTTCAGTTTTTGCTTACCGTGAATAAGCATTTGTATTACTATTGCTATGAATTTGCCTCTTTTGTTATATCTAGAATGTAAATAACACCTTCATCCCAAGGTTTTCGTGAGAAATAAAGGAGTAAATACCAGCATAATGTGCTGATAAAGTAAATACACAATAAGCAAGAACTTTTAAATAAGCAAGGGTGGTCTTCAACCATTTCTCTTTATTATTCTCTAGGAAAGAACACAGTCTGCCTGTTTCTGTTACCAGTTCTGCTAACAGATTAACAAGATTTCACTGTTCTAGAATTCTATATTTTTTCCTACCCTGAACATCAAACAATTATAATTTTATTTATCATGATTATTTAAATTACAATCTTTGCAAGGTGGAGTAACACATCAAATTGTTTAGTTCAATCTTTTTATTTTCTCTGTGTACCCACTTACACTTTGCAAATTTGAATGCATTTGCAAAATGTGTCATTTAACAGATATTTTTCATTGACCTGTTATGGTTTGGGTGCTGTAGTTGTCACTGGGAAGGTAACATCAATTCAGGAATAAGGCACACAAAAACTAAGAGTACTTTTAAATACTGTAGCAACTGTAAGAAATAAGTACAATATGTTTGGGAACAAAACACAGAAGTACTTAGTTTACATGTCTGAGTGGGATGGGAAGGGGGCAATTTGTAGAGAAGGTTTTTTGGAAACACTGCATCTTAAGAGTAAAGAGGATTTAGGACAGAGGAAAGGAAACCACTTATTCTTGGGCTAGTCTGCCTCTGCTGAAGGTATTTTACACTTTTCATTATTGCTCAATTCAGATGTTTCTTTCTCATTATCTGCTCTCACTCATACCAACAAATAGGTTATCTGCTTTACAATGAGGCTTAGGCATAACTCCTGCTATCCCAGTTAAATGTTATCAAATTGACTTAGGAAGTGAAGCAAACTATTCACTCTCCTCAATCACCTGGCATAGAGATAGCCCCCCCCCCACCCAAATCTGAAGAAGGGAATTTAAAAGTGAAGACTCAGGTGGGAAGTAGAATTAAAAAAGAAAGAAAAAAAAGTTTTGGCTTTTTTGAGCACTGTCTACAATGGATACTTTTTTGAGGCATGGTGTGGTGAGTTTCTTCTAAACCCTTTTTCTCTATTTGGAGGGTTTAACACCTCCTGAGTTTTTCCGGATGGCAGAGCCTGCTTACTATTATAAACATTAAAAATGACAAGCATGTGTCTGCTTATCTTTGCAACCAAGGCCTGGGCGTATGATCTAGACATTGCCCATCAGATACAGTATCCCAAAGTTCACATCAGATGGTAAACTCAAAGGCGCGGACTCTCTGGAGAACCTATGCTGACAGCAGCAGGTGGCAGCAGCACTGGCAAGTGCCATCTCCTCTGGTCACGTCTGTGACCATGAAAAGAGTGACGTTTAGCGTTGGGGAGCAGAGGCTGAGGTTACCACGGATGTTGCCATGACTACCACATAGACATCCCTGGATTTTCACATGTCTCACGTTTTACTCAGCAACCTTTCCAAGAATCCTATATACTTCCTAAAATTCTTTCAATGTACTTTGTTCTTAAGGACAAGAGTAGTTTATGTTGCTTGAAAATAAGGACCAGAAATGATTTAAAATAAAAGAGGGGGACTTGGAAGTTCACTGTAACTCAGTATTTTCCACGTATGGCTATGCCAGGTATGGGAGGAAGCTGCCCTGACAAAATCTTGCAGATTTGTGTGGCCATTTGTGACTGCCACATACATCTTTTGGACTTTAGAAACTGTCTCTTTTTAGACTTGTTCTGTGAGTTTCATCAATGTTATTAATATTAGCTTTTAGTAGATATTTTAAAAGCTTCTATTCTACCATATTTGTCCTAAAGAGGACCCAAGGATAATTTATACACATATTTGATCAATTAAATGTTTGCTTCTACCACTGTTCGTAATGGGAGCAATGGGAATTAGAACAGGATTTTCCTTATATGTGGTCATGTCATCAGAAGGGCTTCCCTGGTGGCTCAGATGGTAAAGAATCTGCCGGCAGTGCAGAGACCCGGGTTTGGTCCCTGGATTGGGAAGATCCCTGGCAAAGGGAATGACAACTCACTCTAGTATTCTTGACTGGAGAATTCCATGGACAGAGGAGCCTGGCAGGCTATAGTCCTTGGGGTTGCAAAGAGTTGGACATGACTGAGCAACTAACGATTTATGTCATCAGAAAGCAGAGACAATTTTAGCTCAATATAATATAAAAGGTCATATAAGACAAACCCACAACTCACATTATAGTCATTGGTAAGACTGAAAGCTTTTCCTCTAAATTCAAGCACAAGAAAAGTGTTTCCACTCACTAATCCTATTGAAAATAGTACCAGAAGTCCTAGCCAGAGCAACTAAATAGGCAAAAAAAAAAAAAAAAAATGAAGAAGAAGAAGAAGAAAGAAAAGACATCCAATTAAAAAGTTAGAATTGCATTTCTGAAGCCAAAAACAACTGTTCTCAATTCCGGTGTGCACAAATAACTCCTAATTACATTTTAAGTAATTTCTTTAGCATATTCTCAGTGAGATAGAATAAAGTCTAAGTGGATATTATTTTTATAAATTTCCTTGCATAACATTAGTGAATTAATATCTTAAACGTTAATGAATACTGTTTTAGTCCCTTTGACTGCTATAACAAAATACCAAGACGACAGAAATTCATTTGTCATAGTTCCAGAGGCCGGAAAGTCCAAGACCAAGGCAATAGCGTGGTCTCTTAGTGGGGGCCGTCTTCCTGGTTCACACCAGACACCTCGTCGCTGTGCCCGCACATGATAGTGTCTGACTCTGCAACACTGTCAGCTGCAACCTGCCGGGCTCCTCTGTCCATGGGGCTTTCCAGGCAAGAATACTGGAGTGGACTGACCCAAGGATAGAACTGCAGGTGGTTTCTTTAGCCCCACTTGGGAGGTCCAGGGGGCTTCAGATCTCTCTGGAAGCTCTTTGTTAAAAATTTCACACATATCAGTTCCATCCTCATGCCTCAAACAGCTTCCAAAGGCCCCACCTATTAGTCACATTGGTCATTTGGATTTCAGCATATGAATTCAGGGGTGGGAGGACATAAGTATTCAGACTAATAATTTTAAATACTGTAGCATATACTAATGATATATGACAAATACTGATCATATCTCATACTAAAAATAAAATTATGATCATACCAAATAACCCATGAAAAGTAAGAGAAGGAATAATTGGTTGAATGCATTCTCATATGCCCTTTCTATGAATTTACTCTACACAGAAAATATAGTGAAGGGGATTTTCACCATCCGAGAATATTCTAATCTAGCTCCTTAGTTACTTTATTGATTCTTTTACATAAAGTTATATAATAATCAAGGGTTATATTTTAATGGTTGGAATTTAGACAAAGATAGAAATAATTGAACAATGAAGGGTAAGAGGTGGAAGGTACAGTAGCAGAAATATGTATTTTTAAAATCAGGAACACCATTTGTAAAACACTGGTAACATATAGGGTAAGTAAAAAGTCTTGACTTTCTGATAAAATGAACTCTGTGACCTTCTAATATTGAAGAACTGACTGGAACCAGTGAGATGGTAACTGAGAAAAATGTCACAATACACATAGACTGTTACAGTGATTTTCTTAAGAGGATACTAAAATATTAGGATTGAGTGACTTAAACAGATCTCAAAGGAATATTAACCTCTCAGTGTGAATAGGCCTTTCTTTATACACTTAGAGATATTGATCTCTGTGATAAATAAAATAGTAACCCATAAGACAGTTCTTTATTTGACCTGCGAGAAGACATATCAGTGTGGCCCTCAGGTAAGTGATGTTAAAAAAAGAAGAAACTTTATTCCTAGTTTCACCTTAGTGCAAGTTACTGATGTATATTCAGACAGTGTAAGAAAAAGACAGTAGGTAGTTTAAGTTATGACTCTTAATAGTCTAAGACAATGACAGTTCATACAGTGGTTTGCTAAAAAGGTTTTTTTAAACCTCATCCTTTGATTTAGGTGCTACCTAAATAGAAAGCAATGTAAAAGCAGTTCTCTAGTCTCTAAGATTAATGGCTTGTTGAATAGCTACTATAAGAAATGGTAACTTGGAAAGAAAGGAAGCAGATGGCCAGCCTCTTCATCACGGCAGTGTCTCAACATTTGTAGGTCTGGCAGAGTGATGGCATAATCTGTGATTTAAAACAAAAATTGAATTAGTTATAAACTTCTAAAAGTCAGTGGTTTTTTATGTATTAAAAATGGTAATGTCTAATATCTTTCAAAAAATTGGATAGTATGATAAGACTTAGCTGTTTTTGCCACCGGACATCATATGCAATTCTCGCTATACTTTTTATTGTCTTCTGAACACTGATGTATTTTGGTCAGCTCCCATTTATCACTGTATTCATGCTGCTTTTCTTTATAGTAAACATAGATGAAAATAAAACATATCTTGAACCTATGCCTCTATTAAGTGTGAGGAAATTAAGAATAGACATAGAAGGCTATAATTTACACTGGCTCTAGTAGTTGATACTGTGACTTTTGTAAAACCTCATTATTGCGTGTGTGTGTGTGTGTGTGTTTGTGATAATATGCACATCTATCTATATTTATATTACTATTTGTATCAAGCCTTTCAGTGTAGTCACTTCAATGACTGGAACTGTTTTTTTTTTTTTTTTTCATTTTGTTGCTTCAATGGCTGTTATAAATCAGACACTGGAATAAAATTTAGTGAATAAATACTTAATACTTAAAATATAATGAAATTAGATAGGAGGTAATGATCTAAAAGGAAATCTTACCAAAATTTCAATAAAACGTTTTCTACTGACTTTAGGACTTGTTTCAATTAGGCATTAAATATTTCCCCTTGGCATAGTACTGGCAAAACATTAATGCATTTAATATTTTTACTTCCTCTACCATAGATTCTGTCACCAACCTATTTTATGGCAAACCATTTCTTTAAAAGGAAGGAAAATGCTCTCCAGCAACCTGAATGGTGTGGAGCTAGACAGAGATGAGACGTGGTGATGAATAACAATTTAGCCGATGATCCCGGGGACGGCATAGAAGGAGGTCACTAGGAGACACAGAGTCAATTTAGAAAATCGGAGTCCAGAAAGGAAGAAAAAATATTGGAAAATAGGGTTTACAGTTGTTTTCCAAGAGGCAAGGCCCTAGGAACAGTTTTAAGGTCTAATTCTGCTTTTTTTCTTTTGGTCCAGGATGACTTGTAACTGTGCCACATGTATGAATACAGAATCGTAAAGGCATTACTCTAATCTACACCTAATCTAAGAAGTTAACTATAGATGAATTTAAGTCATATTTTCTAGTGATATACTTTGATTAGACTTGTATGGAAGTCTTGTTTCCTTGACTGAAATAATATAAAACACCAATTTTTATTATTAGATTGGAAGATACTCCAATTTAATCAGGCACACAATTAGTAAATTTTTATATGATAAAGGTCTGCAAATAATTAGTATTATCCAGGTTATTGTTAAATAAGAGGTAAATAATTATTTATTATATTAATAATAATTTTTCATGTTTCTCTACGTATTTGTGGAATATATTATTGTAAAATATATTTTATTATTTATTTTTATTTAATGATACTAAACATTAATTTCAGAAAAAGATATTATTTGGATGAACTCATGTTTAGGAGAAGAAAAATGTCTCACCCTAGGGCATAGCAATACGCACATTACTTTTCAAGATTTTCAGTAAAGAAATGAACTTGTTTTAAAATACAAGGTAAGGACAGAGAATTTTGTGTCGCTTGCGATTCCTTTACTGTGGCTCTCACTCACATATGTTATGGTGCCTTCACTTGATTAATGTCCTCCTTTTATAGAACTGATAGAGACCTCAAACAGACACTGAAAAATACAAACAAAAACATTCAATGAAACAAAGCAACACATTTAGAAATGCCACAAATAGAATTTCCACAAAACGGAACATACAAATAAATAACCTGTACGTTCATATATAAGGCTTCTTAAATTATATATTTATTACAATTAATTATGGAAAATTCTGTATTTATCTTACAACTTGATATGAAATGGTAGCTTAAGAGTCAGAAGGTCTAGTTAGTAACGGACGTGTTATTTGTGGAGAATTGTGGGAAGGTTACCTTGTATTTGTGAACCTCCAGAGAGCAGGTATTAAGTTAAATCCTTTTAACAAGCTTGTGGTGAGGGACTTGTGATCTGGGGTTATAAATGTATACAGTGGTTTATTTGGCTATATGAGTTCTTTGCATGTACTGTCTGTTTAGGAGTAAAATTCCCCTGCGGATAGAGACTTCAAGTTTCTTGTAATGCACCTTAAAAAGGTTGATATCCTTTTGAAAAATAAATAATTTTGAAAAAAGTATTATTTTTAATCCATAGTTTCAAATTGTAATGCTAAAACATTTCTGTCTTTTTTTTTCTTTTTTTTTTTTTTTTTGAAGGCTAAACTGATATCTACTATCAGTTTCTGTGATTTGCTTCCTTCAGAGAGCAGCCTGACATGGATAATTGTATAATTCTTCATTTTTTATGCTTGTATGTCACCTGAAAAATTAAGGAGACTGTAGCATGTTCATGGAGGTTCTCTTCATGTCCACAAGGCCAAGAGGCAATACTTCTCTTGTCCTCAATTAATAAGAATTGAATTGGATTATACTTCTCAATACATCTGTACCAGTCTGTTCAGTTCAGTCTCTCAGTCATGTCCAACTCTTTGCGACCCCATGGACTGAAGCATGCCAGGCTTCCCTGTCCATCACCAACTCCTGAAGCTTACTCATACTCATATCCATTTGAATCAGTGATACCATCCACCATCTCATCCTCCCTTGACCCCTTTTCTCCTCTTATGTTCTATCTTTCCCACCATCAGGGTCTTTTCCAATGAGTCAGTTGTTTGCCCCAGGTGGCCAAAGGATTAGAATTTCAGCTTCAACATTAGCTCTACCAGTGAATACTCAGGACAGATTTCCTTTAGGATGGACTGGTTGGATATCCTTGCAAGCCAAGGGACTCTCAAGAGTCTTCTCCAACACCACAGTTGAAAAGCATCAATTCTTCGGCACTCAGTTTCTTTATAGTCCAATTCTCACATCCATTCATGACTACTGCAAAAACCATAGCTTTGACTAGACGGACCTTTGTTAGCAGAGTAATGTCTCTGCTTTTTAATATGCTGTCTACGTTGGTCATAACTTTTCTTCTAAGGAGCAAGTGTCTTTTAATTTCATGGCTGCAGTCACCATCTGCAGTGATTTTGGAGACTCCAAAAATAAAGTCTATCACTGTTTCCATTGTTTCCCTATCTATTTGCCATAAAGTGATGGGACCAGATGCCATGATCTTTGTTTTCTGAATGTTGAGTTGTAAGCCAGGCTCTTTAGTTTTTCTTTGCTTTCTGCCGTAAGGGTGGTGTCATCTGCATATCTGAGGTTATTGATATTTCTCCCAATCAAGCACAAGCTTGATTCCAGCTTATGCTTCATCCAGCCTGGCATTTCACATGATATACTCTACATATAAGTTAAATAAGCAGGGTGACAATATACAGCCGTGACATACTCCTTTCCCGATTTGGAAATAGTCTGTTGTTCCATGTCTGGTTCTAACTGTACCAGTGCACCAATACTGCATGAGTATAGAATACATCTGTTTTAGGGCTGTAAATATACATGTGTGTCTATAGCCACAGATCTATAACTATATGTGTAACTGTGCGACCCCAGGAACTGCAGCATGTCAGGTTCCCTGTCCTTCACTCTCTCCCAGAGTTGGCTCAGACTCATGTCCACTGAGTCAGTGACGCCATCCAACCATCTCATGCTGTGTTGCCTTCTTCTCCTCTTGCCCTCATTCTTTCTCAGCATCAGGGTCTTTTCCAAAGAGTTGGCTCATCATATCAGTTGAACAGATTATTTTACATTCAGCTTCAGCATCAGTTCTTCCAATGAGTATTCAGGGTTGATTTTTCCTTTACGATTGACTGGTTTGATATCCTTGCTGTTCTAGGGACTCTCAAGAGTCTATATGTATTATACCTAGTTATAAATAATATACATTTTAGGGATCCAGACATTGGTGAAGAAAACAGCATAAATGTATGTTGAAGTATGTCATATGATGCAATTAAATATATACAATTTTTATATAGGTAGTGTATGTAAATTATATATATGTAAATATTTAAAATAATTATATATCATAATTATTTAGGGATGTGTAGGTTAATAATGAATCTCCCTGGAAGGTTTAGCTATTTACTGAACATAAAAGATTATTAAATACACCAAAGATAAAATCTTCCAATTTCCAAATGTTTGATTTACTTGAAAATATACCTTTAGTAGAAAATACCTTCAAATCTTGGACATAATTTCTTCATCTGTTAAAATTATAATATCATACTTGTTCAAGAGTTGCTGAAATGATTAAATTAGAATATCTATGTATAATACAAGGCAAATTGTTTGAGGAAAAACTATAATAATAATAAAACAGTATAGCTGTGTTGAGGAATATGGAAAATGATTTATTTGTTGTGTTTAGAATGACTCATCCTCTAACTATTTGAAATCATTGTTTTCAATTAGGTTACTGAAGTAAAATACCTGAAATTTTTGTTTTAAGTTAACTGTTAAATTTTAAAAAAACACTAAAAATATAACCTAAATTTTATTCAGTTTTCTTTTTTCCCCTGAATTAATCAGTTATTTGATGAGTGTTTAAAGCATCTAGTCATAATTCCATTGGCTTATTTGTTCAGTTTCTGCTGAAAAGTAATCAAGAAATTTTTATTTCACATTTGTTCCTAGATGGGTATACCCTGCAATTAAGCTACCTTAAAATCTGCAATATAATAGATGTTTTGTTAGAATATTAATGTATTTTATAAATGCAATGTATTTTGATGTTGTTAAAATGTTACATTAGCCATTGTATCTAATTAAAAAAAGATTTGGCTCTTGCGAAATGTATACAACTTGTAGAGTATGATTAAAGGCTGTTATTTTTAGGGGTGTAATTTGGGGAGCAATTTTCTATAAAACTGCTTAAACTGTTACTTTATAAATTTGAAATCATTTGGCACAATATTCATTTAACCAAATTACTGTTCTAAGAGCAATTTCACCTTCTAAATGGTTTTCAAAGAGTTAGCTACTATGTGGCTTTCATTAACTTCTAGCATTTATGGCTCGAGCGATGGTTGTCCTTCTCTGCACAGGTCGTATAGTTTACTTAACAATTCTTGGTACTGGCCTTTATATATAGCTCCAAAAGTTGCTAACATTGATTGAACTTCATTTATAGACAGTTTCTTCAAGGAGAAGAACCAATTTTCAAGGTTAAGATTCAAGTCTTCTTTTAACCAACCAGTAAAGTAAAATGGATAATTCATTTATTCTTCCATTAAAATTATTAAGAGCCTACTATTTATAAGATAGTAGCAGGTGAATCAAATTCAAGGACACAAAGTTTAAGACTTTATCTTTAAGCAAAGCAAATTAGGGGAGAGTTTCTTGCAAGATGGCAAGATTGGAAACAAGCTTTAGGAATGCTTGAGTTATAGAAATTAACCAAATGTTATAGAGGAAATGGCTTTAAAACTATGCTTGTAAACCACACTAGAGGGTTGAGAAACTTGGGGATTTGTTTAGCTTTGACAATTTGAAATTTGCATGGTGCTCAAAAAATGAGAAGGAAGGACATGTATTATGTCAATAGGGGCAGAATACACCTGGTGTTATAAAAAAAAAAAAAGAAGAGGCTACAGATATTCTTCAGCAAATAGTGGCTTAACATAGAGGATGAGTAGCAGAAGAACATGGATAGAGGCTAGTTTTAGGGAACCATACTTTGGTATGTATAGAGCAATTTGGAATAGAGAAAAATAGAAATGTGAGGAGGCTGAAATAGGAAGATGGCACTAAGAATAGGAAAAGTATTTTCAAGAGACACTGAAAAATTGATAAAATTTAGACTCAGAAATTAGAAGCGAACGAAAAGGAGAGTCAAATTTGATTTGATTTTGACAAATTTGATTTGTAGGGTTTCTGGTCTTACTAATAGAGAGTGATATCATAGAAATAAAGAGTTATTAGGAGAAACATCTCACATCTTGAATATTTTGAATGTGATACCTGGGCATATATCCTACTCTGAGACTGAGGAGAGGAAAAGTGAAGCTTTTGAGAACTATCAGGGTTGAAAGCAAACACATGTGAGTGATTCTAATAGAGGAGGTGACATGGAATCATGAGGTTGCTTGAATTCTTTGAGGGTTCTTGGAGAAACAAAATCAATCCAGGAATAATTTCTGGGAAAATATAACATGTGTTTAGAGGCAAAAATGCAACAGAAAACAAGAAAAATGAAGACAGAGAATTAGGACAGTGGAGAGAGAGCATCTTTCCTCAAAAGTAAAATGAAGAAGGAAGAGCACTGGTTTTGAGGAGTCACCAAAGAAAGGGCCAGAATGTACCGTCTCTTTGCATTCATAAAACAAAAAGACTAATTGTTGAGCAGAGAGAGCCCAGTCCCACTAAGAATCTTGTGGACATTTTGACTCTCTTCCTAGGAAAATATAAACTATACCAAAAAAATGTATATTTCAGATGACTGATGAATCTTTAAAGTCTATCCAGAGCCTCTAACTTAAGGAAACACTGGGGGAAAAAAATCTCTTGATAACAATTTCAACAAGTTTCCAAGCATAAGTTAAGCTTATATAATGGGTTATGGTTTTGCTTGTTGCTAAGTGATGTCTAATTTTTTGCAACCCCATGGACTGTAGCCCCACCCCACCCCCAGACTCTTCTGTCCATGGGATTTCCCAGGCAAGAACACTGCAGTGCATTGCTGTTTTCTTCTTCAGGGACTGAATTAATGTCTCCTGCATTGACAGGTGGATTCTTTACTATTGAGCTGCCAGAGAGCCCCATGTTTCCTTATAGACTATTCTTTTCAGATTCTATCTCATTTGTAATAACTTACTTTGTTTTCAACTTTCTCCTTATTTATGATTAGTTTGAAGACTTACTACAGGGATAGAAATGTGTATGAATGGAATGCCCAGTGGTTCTGGTTTACAGCCCCCAGTTTGGTTAAGTCACTCAGTCATGTCAGACTCTTTGAGACCCATGGACTAAAGCATGCCAGCTGTCCTGCCAATCACCAACTCCTGAAGCTTGCTCAAACTCATGTCCATTTGAATCGATGATGCCGTCCAACCATCTCATCTTCTGTTGACCCTTTCTCCTCCTGCACTGATCTTTCCCAGCATCAGAATCTTTCCCAGCATCAGAATCTTTCCCAGTGAGTCAGTTCTTCACATCAGGTGGCCAAGGGTTGGAGTTTCAGCTTCAAAATCAGTCCTTCCAATAAATATTCAGGACTGATTTCCTTTAGGATGGATTGATTGGATCTCCTTGCAGTCCAAGGGACTCTCAAGAGTCTTCTCCAACACCACAGCTCAAAAGTATTAATTCTTTGGCACTCAGCTTTCGTTATAGTCCAACTCTCACATCCATACATGACTACTGGAAAAACCAAACCTTTGCCTAGACAGACCTTTGTTAGCAAAGTGATGTCTCTGCCTTTTAGTGTGCTTTCTAGGTTGATCATAACTTTTCTTCTAAGAAGCAAGTGTCTTTTAATTTCATGGCTGCAGTCACCATCTGCAGTGATTTTGGAGTCCCCCCAAATAAAGACTGTAACTGTTTCCATTGTTTCCCCATCTATTTGCCATGAAGTGATGGGACTGGATGCCATGATCTTAGTTTTCTGAATGTTGGGTTGTAAGCCAGTTTTTTCACTTTCATCAGGAGGCTCTTTCGTTCTTCAATTTCTGCCATAAGGGTGGTATCATCTACCTATTTGAGGTTATTGATATTTGTCCCAGTCAAGCACAAGCTTGATTCCAGCTCGTGCTTCATCCAGCCTGGCATTTGACATAAGGTACTCTGCATATAAATAAATAAGTAGGGTGACAATATACAAGGTAGAACTACTCCTTTCCTGATTTGGAACCAGTCTCTTGTTCTGTGCTCAGTTCTAACTGTTGCTTCTTGACCTGCATGCAGATTTCTCAGGAACAGGTAAGGTGGTCTGGTTTTCCCGTCTCTTTAAGAATTTTCCACAGTTTGTTGTGATCCACAGAGTCAAAGGCTTTGGCATAGTCAGTAAGCAGAAATAGATACTTTCTGGAACTCTCTTGCTTTTTTGATGATCCAAAGGCTGTTGGCAATTTGATCTCTGCCTTTTCTAAATCCAGAAAGTTTCCTCTGAATTTTCTAAATCCAGCTTAAACATCTGGAAGTTCACTGTTCATGTGCTATTGAAGCCTGGCTTGGAGAATGTTGAGCATTACTTTGTTAGTGTGTGAGATGAGATGCTTCCTAAGGCCCACTTGATTTCATATTCTAGGATGCCTGGCTCTAGGTGAGTGATCACACCATCATGATTACCTGGGTTATGAAGATCTTTTCTGTATAGTTCTTCTGTATTCTTGCCAACTCTTCTTAATATCTTCTGCTTCTGTTAGGTCCATACCATTTCTGTCCTTTATTTTGCCCATCTTTGCATGAAATGTTCCCTTGGTATCTCTGATTTTCTTGAAGAGATCTCTAGTCTTTCCCATTCTATTGCTTTCCTCTATTTCTTTGCATTGACACTGAGGAAGGCTTTCTTATCTCTTCTTGCTATTCTTTGGAACTCTGCATTCAGATGGGTATATCCTTTCTTTTCTCTTTGCCTTTAGTTTCTCTTCTTTTCTCAGCTATTTGTAAGACCTCCTCAGACAACCATTTTGCCTTTTTGCTCTTCTTTTTGTCAGGGATGGTCTTGATTACTCCTTCCTATACATTGTCCCAAACCTCCATCCATACTTCTTCAGGCACTGTATCAGATCTAATCCCTTGAATTTATTTGTCACTTCCACTGTGTAATCATAAGGAATTTGATTTAGGTCACACCTGAATGGTCTAGTGGTTTTCCCTACTTTCTTCAATTTATGTCTGAATTTGGCAATAAGGAGTTCATGCTCTGAGCCACAGTCAGCTCCCAGTCTTATTTTGCTGACTGTATAGATCTTCTCCATATCCATCATAGTCAACAAAAGAGTCCAAAATGTAGTATTTGGGTGCAATCTCAAAAATGACACAATGATCTCTGTTCGGTTCCAAGGCAAGCCATTCAATATCACGGTAATCCAAGCCTATGCCCCAACCAGTAACGCTGAAGAAGATGAAGTTGAATGGTTCTATGACAACCTACAAGACCTTTTAGAACTAACACCCCCAAAAGATGTCCATTTCATTATAGGGGACTGGAATGCAAAAGTAGGAAGTCAAGAAACACCTGGAGTAACAGGCAAATTTGGCCTTGGAGTATGGAATGAAACAGGGCAAAGGCTAATAGAGTTTTGCCAAGAGAACGCACTGGTCATAGCAAATACCCTCTTCCAACAACACAAGAGAAGACTCCACACATGGACATCACAGATGGTCAGCACCGAAATCAGATTGATTATATTCCTTGCAGCTAAAGATGGAGAAGCTCTATACAGTCACCAAAAACAAGACTGGGAGCTGACTGTGGCTCAGATCATGAACCAGAGATCAAATTGCCAATGTCCGCTGGATCATCAAAAAAGCAAGAGAGTTCCAGAAAAGCATCTATTTCTGCTTTATTGACTATGCCAAATCCTTCCACTGTGTAGATCACAATAAACTGTGGAAAATTCTTCAAGAGATGGGAACACCAGACCACCTGACCTGCCTCTTGAGAAATGTGTATGCAGGTCAGGAAGCAACAGTTAGAACTGGATATGGAACAATAGACCGGTTCCAAATAGGAACAGGAGTACACCAAGGCTGTATATTGTCACCCTGCTTATTTAACTTATATGAAGAGTACATCATGAGAAACACTGGGCTGGAAGAAGCACAAGCTGGAATCAAGATTGCCGGGAGAAATATCAGTAACCTCAGATATGCAGATGATACCACCATTATGGCAGAAAGTGAAGAGGCACTAAAAAGCCTCTTGATGAAAGTGAAAGAGGAGAGTGAAAAAGTTGGCTTAAAGCTCAACAATCAGAAAACTAAGATCATGGCATCTGGGCCCATCACCTCATGGGAAATAGATGGGGAGACACAGTGGAAACAGTGTCAAACTTTATTTTTGGGGGCTCCAAAATCACTGCAGATGGTGATTGCAGCCATGAAATTAAAAGATGCTTACTCCTTGGAAGGAAAGTTATAACCAACCTAGACAGGATATTAAAAAGCAGAGACATTACTTTGCCAACAAAGGTCCGTCTGGTCAAGGCTGTGGTTTTTCCAGTGGTCATGTATGGATGTGAGAGTTGGACTCTGAAGAAAGCTGAGCGCCGAAAAATTGATGCTTTTGAACTATGATGTTGGATAAGACTCTTGAGAGTCCCTTGGACTGCAAGGAGATCCAACCAGTCCAATCTGAAGGAGATCAGTCCTGGGTGTTCATTGGAAGGACTGATGCTGAAGCTGAAACTCCAATACCTTGGCCACCTCATGCAAAGAGTTGACTCATTGGAAAAGACCCTGATGCTGGGAGGGATTGGGGGCAGGAGGAGAAGGGGACGACAGAGGATGAGATGGCTGGATGGCATCACCAACTCGATGGACATGAGTTTGTGTAAACTCCAGGAGTTTGTGATAGACAGGGAGGCCTAGCGAGCTGTGATTCATGGGGTCACAAAGAGTCAGACACGACTGAGCAACTGAACTGATATTTGGCTGCAAAGAATATAATTAATATGATTTTGGTATTGACCATCTGGTGATGGCCTAATCCCAGGAAGATATCATTCCTTAACCAATCACTGCATGGTTAAAATAGATAGAAGGAATTAAGAACACTCTTAATGGAACACTCTTAAATAGAAACTGCAGAAAATACTGTGTATATAGTCCTCAAAGCTGTTCAGGTTTGTACCTTTGACAACATTTAAAAATTGACTCTGTGTGGTTTTTGTTTGTTTGTTTTTTTGTTTTTCCTTTCCTGCTCAATATTATCCTCTTTTAAAGGAAAGCTTTTGAACTATCATCTTTAACAATTCCTCTGCTTCAGGACAATTTCCAAAGAGTAAAACCTTGTAAGAAATATTTAGTACAACCAAATGATTTATTAAGAAAGTGCTTCTAAATGAAATCTGTAATGGACTGAGAAAAGCAGGCAAGAAGGGGAAGAGGCCTTGAAGCGATTTCAGGAAAAGTGCCAGACTGAGCTTGTTTCATTGGGGAACTCTGGACTACACATTAAACCTCAAAGTTCCTCCCAACTGGAGGCAGGGAACAGAACTGCTAATACTGCTTTATCTGCATAGTCACTAGTGTTGAAAGGCTTGGGGAGGGAGGGTAATCTCCAAGGCCTTTAGAGATACCATTCAATGCAGGCAAAACATTTGCAGCATTCCTTGTGCATTGCTAATGATATTGTTGAAAGGTTGGTATTATTGTCCAAAGGATATTGTGCCTGGTAATATTATTTGTTCTGAAATAAAGTTTGATATTAATACAATCACTGTAGCTTAATATACCTGAGTGTAAACCAGATAGAAGCTCAGTTGGTAAAGAATCCGCCTGCAATGCAGGAGACTCTGGTTTGATTCTTGGGTCAGGAGGATTCCCTGGAGAAGGGATAGGCTACCCACTCCTCTAGTCTAACCTGGAGAATTTCATGGACTGTATAGTCCACGGGTTTGCAAAGAGTCAGACATGACTGAGTGCCTTTCACTTTCACTTTTCAATTCAGATAGACATTTTTTATCCTTTTACAATTAACCTGTATATATTTTTATATTTTAAATGGATTTCTTGAGAGTGGCATACAGTTAGGCCTTGTGTTCTTTATTCAAACTGGCAATCTCTGTTTTTAATTGGGGCATTTGAACTGATTGCTTTATGTATGATTATTAAGATGATTAGGTTTAAATATATTACCTTGCTAAATCTTATATCTTATATCATCTGTTCCCTGTTCCCTTTTCTACTCTTACTACCCTCCTTTTTTAAATTTTTAATGATTCTGTTTTATCTCCTTTGTTAACTTCATAGCTATAATTCTTTGTATTGGTATTTTTGTGCTTACTGTAGAATTTAGTCTAGATCTTTAATTCACCACCATCTACTTTTAAATGACATTTTAGTAATTCATTGTAAGGTGAATTTTTTAACTTTGAGGTGACTGATGAATGCAATCACATGAATATTAATTTCTATGTTTGAGCTTTGCTTAGGGATGCAGGTTAGTTATTTGGGAACAGTGTGCTCATTTTAGGGTTCTGATTTTTAAAATTTTGTGAAGTGGGATTGGAGTAGTATCTGTATAGGCTTGGACTGCAAGGAGATCAAACCTGTCAATCTTAAAGGAAATTAATCCTGATATTTATTGGAAGGACTGATGCTGAAGCTCTAATATTCTGGTTACCTGATGTAGAGAGTTGACTCATTAGAAAAGACCCTGATGCTGGGAAAGATTGAAGGCAGGAGGAAAAGGGGATGACAGAGGACAGAGGATGAGATGGTTGGAAGGCATCACCGACTCAATGGACATGAGTTTGAGCAAACTATGGGAGATGGCGAAGAACAGGGAAGTTCGGCTTGCTTCAGTCCATGGGGTGAAGAGTCGGACACAGCTGAGTGACAGGACAACAACAAACTCTGGAGGCAAAGTTTGTTTTTGGAATATTGTGGTTTTCCAGTCTGGCTACTAGGAAATATACTGTTTTGAATCCATTTGAGTGATGGCTACTGTTTCATTTAAACTATTTGATAGCTTCTTTCCTGAAGAGTTTGTTAAAATATTTATCTTTTAAGTTAGTTGAGATTGCTTTTGAAGTATAATTGACCTATAATACTATATTAGTTCCTGTTTATACAATGTAATGATTCAATTTAATATTTCTATACATTTCAAAATAGTCATCACAAGTCTAGTTACAAATTGTCACCACACTAAGATACTACGTAACTATTGACTGTTCTTCACACTGTACATTTCATACTCATGACTCATTTATATAGCAACTGGGCATTTGTATCTCTTAATATCCCTCACCTATTTCTCTCCTCCAGCACACTCTGCCCTGGCAACCACCTGTTCATTTTCTGTATCTATGACTGTTTCTATTTGGTTATGTCCATTTATTTTTTTTTTCAGAATTGACATATAAGTGAAATCATACAATATTTGTCTTTCTCTGTCTGAGATATTTCATTTGGCTTAATATCCTCTAGCTCCATCCTTGATAACACAAATGACAATATTTTGTTTCTTTATGGTTGAGTAACATTCTATTATATATATATTTTATATATATATATTTTCTTTATTCATTCATCTATTGATGGGCACTTAGGTTGCTTTTTATCATGGCTATAATAAGTAGTGCCATAATGAACATAGGGGTGCATGTATCTTTTCAAAATGTATCATTGTCTTTGGCTAAATACCCAGGAGTGAAATTGATGGGTTAATGGTAGTTCAAGCAGACAAACAAATGTATAGAAAAGGAGATACGATCTCTGTTTACCAGAGATGGAGGGATGAGGGGGATTGAATGAAGGAAGTGGAAAGGTACAAATTTCTAGTTATAAGATAAATAAGTAGTAGGGATTTAATATACAACATAATAAATATAATTGCCACTGTTCTATTTTTTTATGAAAGAGATTAAGAGTAAATCCTGAGTTCTCATCACAAGGAAATATATTTTCTTCTGTTTTTAAATTTTGCATTATGGGCAGATTCTTTATACCATCTGAGACTCTGGAGAAACCCATTATTTCATAATGTATAGGAATCAAGCATTATGCTGTAAACCTTATATAGTGCTATATGTCAATTATATCTCAATAAAACTTGAAGCAAACAAAAGCAAAAAATATTACCTGACATGTACTTTATAGCATGTATATTCAATCTTGGTAAATGTTTCACATGCATTTGAACAGTGATTAGATTTTACAGCTGTTGGCTATAGTAAATGGCAGGTTAGGAGAGATAGTAGACAATAATATTCACTTTTTAAATATTCTTATTTATTTATTTGATGGGTTTGATCACCTTACAGTCCAAAGGACTATAAAGAGTCTTCTCCATTTGTGTTTTATTTGGAGTTTATAGTCCATTTACATTTAATATAATTATTGATATCATTAGTTTTATGTCTGCATCATCTATATTCATTTTCTATTTGTCCCACCTGTTCTTTTTTCTTCTGTTTTTCACCTACCTGGTTCTTTATATACTTTGATTATTAGGCTTGATTTAGCACTTTAGTATTACATTGTGTTTTCTTTATTATCTGTATTGTTAGTGATATTATATTGCATTATATAAAATATTATAGTCTAATTATTTTATCTATGTTCTTTTAGGTTACTACCTCTACCAATCAGGCAGCTCAGATAGAAACCTCTTGTTCTTGGACTTTAGTTTTAACTCACCTCTGATCAGGGTACCAGGTCTGTTTTTACATTGCCAAATCTTTTAAATCCAGCATCTCTTCTTTAAAAGTATTCAGTATGACTGCCATTGTTCAGGATCATATCACCTTTTACCTAATGAAGTATAATAGCCTAACTAGTTTGTCTTGTTAGTTGCTAATTCCCAGTCTATCAATTTCAGATTAATTATGAGATTCACGGCCTCATATAATGAAATGGGAGATCAAGTGACCTGTGAGATCACAGTACTTTAAAGATAAGGTTTTATATGGATATGTTTGTCTGGTGGATTTGTTCTATAATGGAGAAGCTACTGTGAGAAAAGAAGAATGGACAGAAAGAAAAATAAACTGGGGGAAAAGAAAGCGAATGTTGAGGACTATTTTCAGTGAGTGTAGGTATTATGTGTAAGGATTATGTATAAAATCAGCAGTGGTGATGGAAACCAAAGACTGATGAGTGGCTAGAGGATCGCTTAACTCTTTGAGGAAAAGAGGATGCTCCCTGGAGAAAATCATCTTCAGTATACATCCTTTCTTTGTGTCCTTAATCTATTCAATTCCATGGTTATTTGCAGATACTGAGTGCTCTAAATGGTTTAGTGGAAAGATAACTAAATGACTAAAGATGGGTGAATAAGTGAGGCACTTTTGTTTATGTTTCATTTCACTGGGACTAAGGTCGGATATTTCCAGCCTAGTGTGGCAAAGAAAATTAAGGTTTTCAAAGGAAAGCATTTCTGGAATGTTGAGAAATGTAGAGGCATTGCCATAAAGTGAAGAATATCAAAAATGCAAAAATTCCAGATTGGTAGGAAGAAATATTGAAATGGCTCAAGGCATCTTGAATGACATGACATTTACACAGTCGCTATGTAAATTTAAATGGTATGTCATAGGATTCAAATAAGTTGGATTTGTATTTTCAAAATATTTTCTTTCAAAAATATTGTATGTCTGTTATGTTAATTGTAGAAATTAAAAGGTGATACTAGCAAATCAAACAGAATCCAACAACATATTAAAAAAATCATACACCATGACCAAGTGGGCTTTATCCCAGGAATGCAAGGATTCTTTAATATCCGCAAATCGATCAACGTAATACACCACATTAACAAATTGGAAGATAAAAACCATATGATTATCTCAATAGATGCAGAGAAAGCCTTTGACAAAATTCAACACTCATTTATGATTAAAACTCTCCAGAAAGCAGGAATAGAAGGAACATACCTCAACATAATAAAAGTTATATATGAAAAACCCACAGCAAGCATCACCCTCAATGGTGAAAAATTGAAAGCATTTCCTCTGAAATCAGGAACAAGACAAGGATGCCCACTCTCACCACTACTATTCAACATAGTGTTGGAAGTTTTGGCCACAGCAATCAGAGCAGAAAAAGACGTAAAAGGAATCCAGATAGGAAAAGAAGAAGTGAAACTCTCGCTGTTTGCAGATGACATGATCCTCTACATAGAAAACCCTAAAGACTCTTCCAGAAAATTACTAGAGCTAATCAATGAATATAGTAAAGTTGCAGGATATAAAATTAACACACAGAAATCCCTTGCATTCCTATATACTAACAATGAAAAAACAGAAAGGGAAATTAAGGAAACAATACCATTCACCATTGCAACAAAAAGAATAAAATACTTAGGAGTATATCTACCTAAAGAAACAAAAGACCTATACACAGAAAACTATAAAACATTGATGAAAGAAATCAAAGAGGACACAAACAGATGGAGAAACATACCGTGTTCATGGATTGGAAGAATCAATATTGTCAAAATGGCTATTCTACCCAAAGCAATCTATAGATTCAATGCAATCCCTATCAAGCTACCAACGGTATTTTTCACAGAACTAGAACAAATAATTTCACAATTTGTATGGAAATACAAAAAACCTCGAATAGCCAAAGTAATCTTGAGAAAGAAGAATGGAACTGGAGGAATCAACCTGCCTGACCTCAGACTCTACTACAAAGCCACAGTCATCAAGACAGTATGGTACTGGCACAAAGACAGAAATATAGATCAATGGAACAGAATAGAAAGCCCAGAGATAAATCCACGAACCTATGGACACCTTATCTTTGACAAAGGAGGCAAGGATATACAATGGAAAAAAGACAATCTCTTTAACAAGTGGTGCTGGGAAAACTGGTCAGCCACTTGTAAAAGAATGAAACTAGACCACTTTCTAACACCATACACAAAAATAAACTCAAAATGGATTAAAGATCTAAATGTAAGACCAGAAACTATAAAACTCCTAGAGGAGAACATAGGCAAAACACTCTCTGACATAAATCACAGCAAGATCTTCTATGACCCACCTCCCAGAATATTGGAAATAAAAGCAAAAATAAACAAATGGGACCTAATGAAAATTAAAAGCTTTTGCACAACAAAGGAAACTATAAGTAAGGTGAAAAGACAGCCCTCAGATTGGGAGAAAATAATAGCAAATGAGGAAACAGACAAAGGATTAATCTCAAAAATATACAAGCAACTCCTGAAGCTCAATTCCAGAAAAATAAATGACCCAATCAAAAAATGGGCCAAAGAACTAAACAGACATTTCTCCAGAGAAGACATACAGATGGCTAACAAACACATGAAAAGATGCTCCACATCACTCATCATCAGAGAAATGCAAATCAAAACCACAATGAGGTACCATTACACGCCAGTCAGGATGGCTGCTATCCAAAAGTCTACAAGCAATAAATGCTGGAGAGGGTGTGGAGAAAAGGAAACCCTCTTACACTGTTGGTGGGAATGCAAACTAGTACAGCCACTATGGAAAACAGTGTGGAGATTTCTTAAAAAACTGGAAATAGAACTGCCATATGACCCAGCAATACCACTTCTGGGCATACACACTGAGGAATCTAGATCTGAAAGAGACACGTGCACCCCAATGTTCATCGCAGCACTGTTTATAATAGCCAGGACATGGAAACAACCTAGATGCCCATCAGCAGATGAATGGATAAGGAAGCTATGGTACATATACACCATGGAATATTACTCAGCCGTTAAAAAAGAATTCATTTGAATCAGTTCTAATGAGATGGATGAAACTGGAGCCCATTATACAGAGTGAGGTGAGCCAGAAAGATAAAGAACATTACAGTATACTAACACATATATACGGAATTTAGAAAGATGGTAACAATGGCCCTATATGCAGGGCAGAGGAAGAGACGCAGAAGTACAGAACAGACTTTTGAACTCTGTGGGAGAAGGGGAGGGTGGGATGTTTCGAAAGAACAGCATGTATATTTTCTGTGGTGAAACAGACCACCAGCCCAGGTGGGAGGCATGAGTCAAGTGCTCGGGCCTGTTGGGCTGGGAAGATCCAGAGGAATCGGGTGGAGAGGGAGGTGGGATGGGAGACCGGGATGGGGAATTCGTGTAACTCTATGGCTGATTCACATCAATGTATAACAAAACCCACTGAAAAATAAAAAAATTTAAAAAAATAAATAAATAAATAAAATGAATTAATGTCTGGCAATCTTAAAGTTCCAAATTAAATTCAAATATTTTCATGCTCCCTCAACATTGCAATGTTCTTATGATCTGATAGTATTCTAAAGCTTTGGATATGTTATGACATGTTATTCATACAAAATTAATTATTGAAAAAATTGAAAGACTTATCAACTGGATACTTAATAAGCAATATCATCTGGGATTTCTGGTTAAAATAGAAGTGGACTTTTTTCTTAATTTATCTGTATATGTGTAAAAGAAAAGAGAATTCCATGGACAGAGAAGCCTGGCAGGCTACAGTCCATGGGGTCGCAAAGAATCGAACATGACTGGGAAATTAACAGAGAAAAGGAAAAAACGTGAAATTCTGTCAGTTGTGTCCAGCTCTTTGTGACACCATGGACTGAACTGAATTCTCCAGGCCAGAATGCTGGAGTGGGCAGCCATTCTCTTCTCCAGGGATCTTCCTAACCCTGGGTTTAAACTCAGGTCTTCCCAACCCAGGCATCAAACCCAGGTCTCCCACATTTCAGGTGGATTCTTTACCAGCAGAGTCACAAGGGAAGCCCAAGAATACTGGAGTGGATAGCCTATCCCTTATGCAACTAACCTTCCCCACCCAGGAATTGAACCTGGGTCTCTTGCATTGCAGGCAGATTCTTTACTATCTGAGCTACCAGGGAAGCCCCTTTGGGTAAGGTTTTTTTTTTTTTTTTTTTTTTTTTTTAATGTTTCTTTCCCTGACTGTACCCTCTGTGAAAGTATAGTAATTGGCAACTGATTGCTACCTTGCTTTCAACAATGCCCTGGTTTATAACTGCTTCACAGACTGATCCAATCAAATTCAAGTTTTTTAAACCAATAAATCCTGAGGTAGATATGTGATATTTTTTCTAAATCCAGGAGGGCCCTTTTCAACCTCTCCTTCCCCTTTTCTGACTGGCAAATTAGCTGATCCACAATTTAGCTACGGAGTCTTATCAATTTCCTCCCAATTGCCCTTTCACTCAATCGCCACTTCTTTCGAGAGCAACCTTAGGCTTCATAACTACTTAAGCAAAGAAAAACCCTGTCTCACTTTACTAGGCTTATACAGTAGGTTGGACTTCCCAGGTGGCATTAGTGGTTAAAAAAAGAAAAAAGAAAAAACCTGCCTGACAATGCAGGAGGTGTAAGAGACACAGGTTCAATCCCTGGGTCAAGAAGATCCCTTGGAAGAGGAAATGGCAACCCACTCCAGTATTCTTGAATGGAGAATCCCATGGATAGAGCAGCCTGGCGGGCTACAGTCCATAAGGTCGAAAAGACTCAGACATGATTGAAGTGTCTTAGCACAGCATGAACAGTTAACATTTTACTCGGTAAGCTTTAAAATCTTTTTTCTCAATGCTTTTGTCATGCATTACTTTCTCTTGTGGCATAACCATCCCATCAAGATGCCCACAAGAACACGTCATCTGTGTAAACGTCACCTGATTCACTCACTTGGGTGAAAACTTTCTGGGTCATATGAGGCCATACATTCATCATGCCTTTAAATTCCTTTTGTATTTATTATATATCACTCTGCATTGTTATTTCCCTTTGTGTCCATATGGTTAACTGCATCCCAAAGAGATTGGCAGTTATTTTATGGTGTGTTCTATGTTTTGAAGACTTTGTTAAAAAAAAAAAAATTATGTACTTTATAGTATGTTTATTTGTTCCAATCACCCTTTGACTAATCATTCCTATTTTTCTATTAATATCTTCTTTTGAAATCTACATCTCTTTGACTACTCTAACCCATTCACATTTATTTGTTTTTCTTTTCTAATTTCAAAGCATTTTCCCTTACATTTATCAACATAGACTATTGTGTTTCTAATGTAAATTTACATATCTGCCTCTATATTTTTAAAGGCAAGTATCCTGTCTATGATTTATTTTACAATCATTCTACATTCACTGAGAGTTTTCTCTGATGCCAGTTATCTTCCTTTTTGCTAACAGATACCAGGGATTGAGAGAATCTTAAATGGTTAGTACATGTGTTGTAATAAATAGCTGAATGTATGAAAAATATTTTATTCAGAACACATATTTACTGATATTGTTCCTGTTCAATAAATATTTTATTATTTTCTTGGATTAATAATGAGTATAGAAGATTCAAGTATATTTGCAACTTTAGGCACCATTTATCTGACCAGTTACAGTAGTATGAATTTATGAAGAATAGACTCAGCTACTGAGTACCTATGTTTCAGTTAACTTCTTTGGAATTATTTGTAATATTTAGTTTTCACTTTCTCAGTATATAAAATCAGGCATTTGCTTAATTGAAAGCTGTTGTCTTTTGCACTAAACAAATCATGTCTTTCAAATGAGACTGAGTGAGAAAATTAAATACATTTTTTCCATGAGATTTATACTTTTATGTGCAAGTCAGAACTGGCCTGCATAGCGGGTGAAATAATACTACATGGTTCAGGCTCCTAGGCCCCCGTTTCATAAGTGTCTATAATGTATCTCAAAAACATTGTACACACTGTGACAGAATCCAGAATCCAATAACTCTGCCTGGGAAAAGTAGTTTCCCTTTTTGGAAGAGCTTGTCTGTTTTGGTGAAATCATATAATTACTGGATGAATAAGACATCTGAAATAAAGGCATAGACATCCTTCCTTTTTTCCTGACCTTGCTTCTTAACTTATCAGAGTCACCTAGTTTGGCCAGCCAGCATGCTCTTTCTTTGCCAAATTTATTTTTTTAATCATTCGATGTGACAAAAATTTGCCATTAGTACTAGAATACTTAGGCGGCAATAATGGTTTGCCACTTTGAAAGGAAATGTCTCTAGAGCTTTGTCTGTGGGAGATCAGAGTCCTGTCAAAACATTCTATTCCGTCGGATTAATCTCTTAAATATGTTAGAATACTTCCATTTATAGAACTCTCTTGTGACTTATAAGCAGTGATATTCAGGTACTGACAAATGGATTGATAAAATCTTTCTGTGGCTTAACAATAGAAATAGAACAAGACAAGCTAGGCTTTTTTTTTTTTTTTTTTTGGCACTAGTTATGCAGGAATACATTGGTCTTAAGGAGTCAAACCATTTCTCCTTTGAATTTATATGATTCTGTGATTTGCCCTTCCATTCTGTGATGCTGAATGAATTTTTAAAATATTAGGCAGTGATGTTTTCTTCTGAAATAGGAATTTTTTAAACAAATATTGTATGAGATTGTGTGTATCTTATGCCTAGGACATTAGCATCTGGAGACACATACTGTTATATGAAAATCACCTAGCAAAGGACATTTTTTTTTTAAATACATCTAACCTTGTATATGGGCTCCCCTGATAGCTCATTTGGTAAAAAATCCACCTGCAATGCAGGAGACCCTTGTTCAATTATGATGAAAGACTATTTTTAATTTTAGGGAATTGACCAGGATATCTGTTCTCACTACTTACAGTCAATAATGTCTTGGATGTTCCAGCTATTTTAATAAGGCAATATAACAATATAGAGAATAGAAAATAATTGATAAATTTGTTTTTATTTTCAAATACCAAGATCATTTATGCAGAAGAGCCTAAGGTATCTCAAAAAATCTATTATAACTGGTAAAGGAATTTAGTAAGTAATAATGAAGATATAGAGAAACTAGAGCCCTCTTACAATGAAAATGAAAATGTAAAATGAATCAGTTCCCTAGGAAAACAATTTAGTAGTTTATTAAAATGTTAAACATATACTTAACATAAAATCCCCAAATTCCAGAACTAGGTAGTGACCGCTTAGGACATATGAAAACATATGTACATATAAAGACTTTCTGCAGATAATTATACTGGCTTAATTGTAATAACTCCCAAATGGAAACTATCTAAATATATATCAACTGGCGAATGAGTAAGCTAGAGCCACATAATGAAATACTAAATAGAAATAAAAACTATTGATATATGTATGTATAATATATAATGTATATACATGATATATAATGTATTTATATATAAATATACATATATGAGGACCCAGGAGTCACCAGCGGAGGTGTGAGTTGGTGGTGGCCCGCTGCAGTGTTGGGGGCAATGAGTGTAGAAGTGTATGCATGGCACCTTTTGAAGGAGGTCACAATTATCTTCCTTACCTCCACCATAGTTTGGCCTCAGGTCAAATAACAAGGAGAGAACACAGCCCCGCCCATTAACAGAAAATTGGATTAAAGATTTACTGAGCAGGGCCCTGTCCATCAGAACAAGACCCAGTTCCCCCTCAGTCAGTCTCTCCCATCAGAAAGCTTCCATAAGCCTCTTATCCTTCTCATCAGACGGCAGGCAGACTGAAAACCACAATCCCAGAAAACTAACCAATCTGATCACATGGACCCCAGCCTTGTCTAACTCAGTGAAACTATGAGCCATGTCAAGTAGGGCCACCCAAACGGATGGGTCATGGTGGAGAGTTCTGACAACACGTGGTCCACTGGAGAAGGGAATGACAAACCACTTCAATATTCTTGCCTTGACAACCCCGTGAATAATATGAAAAGGCAAAAAAAATAGGACACTGAAAGATGAACTCCCCAGGTTGGTAGGTGCCCAATATGCTACTGGAGATTAGTGGAGAAATAACTCCAGAAAGACTAAAGAGATGGAGCCAAAGCAAAAACAACACCCAGTTGTGGATGTGACTAGTGATGGAAATCAAGTCTGAGGCTCTAAGAGCGATATTGCATAGGAACCTGGAATGTTAGGACCATCAATCAAAGCAAATTGGAAGTGGTCAAACAGGAGATGGCAAGAGTGAACATCAACATTTTAGGAATCTGCAAAATAAAATGGACTGGAATGGGTGAATTTAACTCAGATGACCATTATATCTACTACTGTGGTCAAGAATCCCTTAGAAGAAATGGAGTAGCACTCATAGTCAACAAAAAAGTCTGAAATGCAGTTCAGTTCAGTTGAGTTGCTCAGTCGTGTCTGACTCTGCAACCCCCTGAACCACAGCACGCCAGGCCTCCCTGTCCATCACCAACTCCCAGAGTCCACCCAAACCCATGTCCATTGTGTCGGTGATGCCATCCAATCATCTCATCCTCTGTCGTCCCCTTCTCCTCCTGCCCTCAATCTTTCCCAGCATCAGGGTCTTTTCAAATGAGTCAGCTCTCTGCATCAAGTGGCCAAAATATTGGAGTTTCAGCTTCACCATCAGTCCCTCCAATGAACTCACAGGACTGATCTCCTTTAGGATGGACTGGTTGGATCTCCTTGCAGTCCAAGGGACTCTCAAGAGTCTTCTCCAACACCACACAATTCAAAAGCATCAATTCTTTGGTGTTCAGCTTTCTTCACAGTCTGACTCTCATATCCATACATGACTACTGGAAAAACCATAGCCTTAACTAGACGGACCTTTGTTTGCAAAGTAATGTCTCTGCTTTTTAATATGCTGTCTAGGTTGGTCATAACTTTGCTTCCAAGAAGTAAGCGTCTTTTAATTTCACGGCTGCAATCACTACCGCAGTGATTTTGGAGCCCAGAAAAATAAAGTCAGCCTTGGATGCAGTCTCAAAAATGACAGAATGATTTCTGTTCATTTCAAAGGCGAACCATTCAATATCACAGTAATCCAGGTCTGTGCCCCAACCAGGAATTTGAAGAAGCTGAAGTTGAATGGTTCTATGACAACCTACAAGACCTTCCAGAACACCCCAAAAAGATGTCCTTTTCATTATAGGGGACTGGAATGCAAAAGTAGGAAGTCAAGAAATACCTGGAGAAACAGGCAAATTTGGCCTTGGAGTACAGAATGAAACAGGGCAAAGGCTAATAGAGTTTTGCCAAGAGAAAGCAATGGTCATAGCAAACACTTTCTTGTGACTGCACAAGAGAAGACGTATAGGACATCACAGAATGGTCAATACTGAAATCAGATTGACTATATTTTTTGCAGCCAAAGATGGAGAAGCTCTATACAGTCAGCAAAAACAATACCAGGAGATGACTGTGGCTCAGATCATGAAATCCTTATAGCCAAATTCAGACTTAAATTGAAGAAAGTAGGGAAAACCACTAGACCATTCAGGCATGACCTAAATAAAATCCCTAATGATTATACAGTGGAAATAACAAATAGATTCTGGGGATTAGATCTGATAGACAGAGTGCCTGAAGAACTATGGATGGAGGTTTGGGGCATTGTACAAGAGGCAGTGATCAAGACAATCCCCATGAAAAAGCAATGCAAAAAGGCCAAATGGATGTCTGAGGAGACTTTACAAATAGCTGTGAAAAGAAGAGAAGTGAAAGGGAAATGAGAAAAGGTAAAATATACACATTTGAATGCAGAGTTCCAAAGAATAGCAAGGAGAGATAAGAAAGCCTTCCTCAGTGATCAATGCAAAGAAATAGAGGAAATCAACAGAATGGGAAAGACTAGATATCTCTTTAAGCAAATTAGAGATACCAAGGGAACATTTCATGCAAAGATGGGTACATAAAGGACAGACATGTTATGGATCTAACAGAAACAGAAGATATTAACAAGAGGTAGTAAGAATACACAGAAGAATAATACAGAAAAGATCTTCATGACCCAAATTATCATAATGATGTGATCACTCACCTAGAGCCAGATATTCTGGAATGCAAAATCAAGTGGGCCTTAGGAAGCATCACTATGAACAAAGCTAGTGGAAGTAATGGAATTCCAACTGAACTATTTCAAATCCTAAAAGATGATGCTGTTAAAGTCCTGCACTCAATACGAAAGCAAAATTGGAAAACTCAACAGTGGCCACAGGACTGAAAAAGGTCAGTTTTTGTTCCAATCCCAAAGAAAGGCAATGCCAAAAAATGTTCAAACTACTGCACAATTGAACTCATCTCACATGCTAGCTGAGTAATGCTCAAAATTCTCCAAGTCAGGCTTCAACAGTAAGTGAACCGTGAATTTCCATATGTTCAAGTGGATTTAGAAAAGGCAGAGGAATCAGAGATCAAATTGGCAGCATCCATTGGATTATCAAGAAGGCAGGAATGTTTGAGAAAAACAACTATTTCTGCTTTATTGACTGTGCCAAAGCCTTTGACTGTGTGGATCTCATCAAACTGGAAAATTCTTAAAGGGACGGGAATACCAGACCACCTGACCTGCCTCCTGAGAAATCTGTATGCACGTCAAGAAGCAACAGTTAGAGTTGGACATGGAACAACAGACTGGTTCCAAATTGGGAAAGGAGTATGTCAAGGCTGTATATTGTCACCCTGCTTATTTAACTTATATGCAGAATACATCATGAGAAATGCTGGACTGGATGAATCACAAGCTGGACTCAAGACTGCTGGAAGAAATATCAATAACCTCAGATATGCAGATGAAACCACCCTTATAGGAGAATGAGAAGAATAACTAAAAAGCTTCTTGATGAAATTGAAAGAGGAGAGTGAAAAAGTTGGCTTAAAGCTTAACATTCAGAAAACTAAGATCAGGATATCTGGTCCCATCACCTCATGGCAAATAGATGGGGAAACAGTGGAAACAGTGACAGACTTTATTTTTGGGGGCTCCAAAATCACTGCAGATGGTGATTGCAGCCACGAACATAAAGACGCTTGCTTCATGGAAGAAAAGTTATGACCAATCTTGATAGCATATTAAAAAACAGAGAGATTACTTTGCTAACACAGGTCTCTCTAGTCAAGGCTATGGTTTTTCCAGTGGTCATGTATTGATGTGAGAGTTGGACTATAAAGAAACTGAGTGCCTAAGAACTGATGCTTTTGAACTGTGGTGTTGGAGAAGACTCTTGAGAGTCCCTTGGACTGCAAGGAGATCCAACCAGTCCATCCTGAAGGAGATCAGTCCTGGGTGTTCATTGGAAGGTCTGATGCTGAAGCTGAAACTCCAATCCTTTGACCACCTGATGCGAAAAACTGAGTCATTTGAAAAGACTCTAATGCTGGGAAAGATTGAAGATGGGAAGAGAAGGGGACAACACAAGATGAGATGGTTGAATTGCATCACAGACACTATGGACATGAGTCCGAGTATACTCTGGGAGTTGGTGTTGGACAGGGAAACCTGGAGTGCTATTTTCCATGGGGTTGAAAAGAGTCATATATGACTCAGTGACTGAACTGAACTGAAATTATATATGTGTACTTAAAATATAATACTTATTATATGATATACTTTTGAATATATCATATATATATTACAACCTGGAAGAAATATTACTCCACTTATATAAAATTTATAAAATGACACATTATGTATAGAGAAAGCAAATCAGTAATTTCCTGGGGCTGGGCTGGAAGGTGATATCAGTTGGGTATGAGGAACTTTTGTGGGGGCTGGCAAGAATTCAAATATAGGTGATGGTAGTGATTTAACAGCTCCAGAAACATTAAAATTTGACAAATAACACTTGAAATATATACTTATAACTGGTGAATATTAAAAAAATATATATAAATTATTACTCAATATAGCATTTAAATAAACCTATACCAAAGTAAAACATCTATTTCTGCTTTATTGACTATGCCAAAGCCTTTGACTGTGTGGATCACAATACACTGTGGAAAATTCTGAAACAGATGGGAATACCAGACCACCTGACCTGCCTCTTGAGAAACCTGTATGCAGGTCAGGAAGCAACAGTTAGAACTGGACATGGAACAACAGACTGGTTCCAAAAAGGAGAAAAGGAATATGTCAAGGCTGTATATTGTCACCCTGCTTATTTAACTTATATGCAGAGCACACCTGAGAAACGCTGGTCTGGATGAAGCACAAGTTAGAATCAAGATTGCTGGAGAAATATCAGTAACCTCAGATATAGAAATGACATCACACTTACAGTAGAAAGCAAAGAAGAACTACAGGGCCTCTTGATGAAAGTGAAAGAGGAGAGTGAAAAAGTTGGCTTAAACCTCAACATTCAGAAAACTAATATCATGGCATCCGGTGCCATCACTTCATGGGAAATAGATGGGAAAACAGTGGAAACAGTGACTAACTTTATTTTTGGAGGCTCCAAAATCACTGCAGATGGTGATTGCAGCCATGAAATTAAAAGACACTTACTCCTTGGAAGGAAAGTTATGACCAACCTAAACAGCATCATTAAAAGGAAGAGACATTACTTTGCCAGCAAAGGTCCATCCCTTCAAGACTATGGTTTTTCCAGTAGTCATGTATGGGTGTGAGAGTTGGACTACAAAGAAAGCTGAGCGCCGAAGAATTGATGCTTTTTTGAACTGTGGTGTTGGAGAAAACTCTTGAGAGTCCCTTGGACTGCAAGGAGATCCAAGCAGTCTGTCCTAAAGGAGATCAGTCCCTGGTGTCCACTGGTAGGACTCATGCTGAAGCTGAAACTCCAGTACTTTGGCCACCTGATGCAAAGAGCTGACTCATTTGAAAGGACCTTGATGCTGGGAAAGATTGGGGTCAGGAGGAGAAGGGGACAACAGAGGATGAGATGGCTGGATGGCATCACCAACTTAATGGAACATGAATTTGGGTGAAGTCCAGGAGTTGGTGATGGACATGGAGGCCTGGCATGCTGTGTTCATGGGGTCACAAGGAGTCGGACATGACTGGAGTGACTGAACTGAAGTGAGCTGATACCAAAGTATAACACCATGAAATTTCAGGGGCCAAAGAAAATTTTTCCAAGAAGAGTTAGAATTTCACTTCACAAAGTAAGTCAAATAAATAACTTGAAATCTGACTAACTTTTAGAGTTTTTATTAGAAACTTGATGATAAAAGAAAATCATCGAGACAGACACTGCAGAAAAGCTTTCTGAACTTACCAATGTTACTTAACAATATCTTTAATTATATTATTAGAAATGCAACTCTGAAAGCATATTTATAATGCACTTTTCTCAGGAAGTTTCTTAAAGATGTTTTCCAGTTAGAGTGAAATAAATAGAAACACAATGAGTTTACTATTTTACATATACTGCAACTCAACTCTAGATATAAAGAAAATAGCTTGGCCTTGATTATAACAATAATCTGCAAATATATGTCAAGAAGAATATATAATGACTAGTAATAATATAATATAGAATATAATATAGAATATATTATAGAATAATATAATATAGAATGACTAATAATAGTTTAAAACTGTAAAAAATATAACTTAAGGTCCATCAACAAGTGAATGGAAATATTGTAGTATGTTCATACATTGGTATGTGTGCTCAGTATCATCTGACTGTGATCCCATGGACTATAGCCGGCCAAGCTTCTCTGTCCATGGAATTTTCCCTGGAGTGGGTTGTCATTTCCTATTCTAGGAGATCTTTCTAATCCTGGGATGATCGAATCCCTCTCTTTTGTGTCTTCTGCATTGAGAAGTGGATTCTTTAACATTAGCATCACCTGGGAATAATAAAGAAATTACTGTTTTTTGCAACAACATGGATGAATCTGAATAATTATGCTGAGAAAAAGGAGGTGAAGTGCCATGTTTATATATTTCATAAAGTTTTCAAAAGTGCAGATTAGCCTATATAGGAAGAAAGCTAATCAGTGTTTTCTTGGAGATAGAAGTGAAAAAAGGTATAGTTTACAAAGTGGCATGATGAAACTTTTGGAATGTAGTGGAAAGATGTGGTAATACTTGCACAGGCTGATAGAGATGTCAAAATAGACGCAGTTGTGCACTTTAAACAAGTGAAATGTAAACATTTCAATTATAGCTCAAAGAAATTGTAAAAACAAATAAAAAAGTCATATTTGAGTTGAGAATACACTTGACTACTGTTTCTCTCCTCCAACATGTACCTGATTGCAAAAACCCAGTTAGTTATTCAAGATAGCAAAGCAGTGGTCCTATTGGGCAACAAAGAAAGATAAATGGACCAGTGTGTCTTCTATTCTGCAGGTATGGAAATATATTTTGTAAATAACTTTTTTAAATAGGAAAAAAAAAATCCAAATCTTTGTGGTATAGTAAGCACATTGTAAATGTATTAATTCTCCATCTCTTGTAACCACTTGAGGTTAGCCATCTTTTGGAAGGATGATTTTTGAGGGATTTGTTTTAAACTCTGTAAAACTTTTTTTTTTTTTTGGCTTGAATTTGAGGTTAAACTTTTAGTAATAAATCAGAGAATAAGTGCATACAAATATTTTATGTCACCTGATGTTTCAGTTATTTATTGCTCTGTAACAAATTGCCGTAAATTTCCTTGTGTAAATAATAATAATTGTTTTACTCAAAAATTTCATCTTGGACAGGAGTCAGTGGAAGCAAATCATGTGGTTTCACAAGGTGTCACTTAGGCCAGCTCAACTACTGCAGACTGAAATCACATGAAGACTCTCTTGCTTACATTTTTGTGGTTGATGCTGGGAGTCCGCTCGGATCCCAGCTGAAGCCATCGGTCATATGGCAGCTCTGTATCCTCAAAGACTGCTAGCTGGTTTCCAAGAGCTATCATTCTGCAACACCAGGTGGACGCTGCTCATTAGTTATCTCGTGCTGTGTAAATACCTCCAAGCTTAGTGGAATGACGCTACAACATTTTACCTCGCAGTATCTTTGGATCAGGAATCTGAACATAATAGTGTGTTAAACAGTGCTTGTGTGAGGGTGTTTCACAGGTATAACTCAGGCGTTAACTTGGGTTTTAGCCTTCCTAAGTATGGAGAAATTAGCCAAGGTGGTATGTTTAGGCACTCACGCCCACGTTTTATTAATAATGACTGTAACAGCTGAGCTCGCTTGCAGCACTGCGCATGCGCGTCACGAGGTTCTTGCTTGGTCACGGCCTTTTGTACCGTAGGCGCATGCGCACCACCTGAAAAGCAGCGGCGTTACTGCTGCATCAGGGCTGGTCTGTTCAGTCATCCGGCCCAGGAGAGACTATAGCGTGTCTGCCGCGTCAGCCGGCATAGAGGCTGTGCTTGGCTGCCGTGCCAGCCGGGAGAGAACAAAGGTGTCTGCAGTTCCTACATCTCCCCGAGCCTCCTTCCAGACTCTTGGTTCGTGCCTTGCCTAGCCTGGTGCAGCGGGCCGTGTGGACAGCGAGACAATTGGCCTCGGCGTCAGGAACAGGGTCAGCCGTAAACGAAGGTTTGATTGGACACAGTTCGTTCTAAACGTGCTCACTAGGTTGTTGGCAGATGGTCTCTAATAGGCTGTTGGGCTGAAGGCCGTACTTTCCCACTGACTGTTGCCCAAGAGTCATCCTCGGTTCTTGAGTATGTGAGCGTCTGCCCCATGGTAACGTGCTCAGTCAGTGCGTGCCTGTGAGCAGGCAGCAGAGAGAAAGGCCAGTGAAGGAGAAGTCAGTCTTCATTCCCATCCTATCTCATGACCATTAGGAATTCCTTTCTGAAAATAAGTATGATTACCAGTATCTTAAATATGAAAAAGAAGAGGACGTTAGGAAATATTTGAGGATAAAATAGAAGGCCTATTTTGTTTTCTTTTTAAAATATATTATTTTTCAGATTCTTTTCCATTATAGGCTATAATAAGATATTGAATAATATTTTATACATGGTAGTATGTATCTGTTAATACCAAATTTCAAATTTATCCCTCCCCCACCTGTTCCGTTTAGTAACCATTAGTTTGTTTTCTATGTCTGTGAATCTATTTCTGTTTTGTAAACAAGTTCATTAGTATGATATTTTTAGATTCCACATATAAGTGATACCATGTGATATTCATCTTTGTCTGACTTCACTTACTGTGAAAATCTCTAGGTCTATCTATATTGCTGCAAACGGCAGTATTTCATTCTTTTCTATGGCTTAGTAATATTCCATGTGAATAATATCATATGTTTTTTATCCATTCATAAGTTGATGGACATTTAGGTTGCTTTCATATCTTGACTGTTATAAATAGCACTATTGTAAACATTGGAGTGCATGGATCTCCTTAAATTAGTTTGCATCTTTTCCAGATACATGCTCAGAAGCTGGATTGCTGGGTCATATAGCAACTCTGTGTTTTAAGGAAACTCCCTACTGTTCTCCATAGTGGTTGTACCAATTTACATTCTGACCAACAGTATAGGAGGGTTCCCTTTTCTCTGCACCTTCTCCAGCATTTATTGTAGACTTTTTAATCATGGCCATTCTGACCAATGTGAGGTGATTCCACATTTTTGTTCTGATTTACATTTTTCTTATAGTTAGAGGCATTGAGCAATTTCTCGTGTACCTCTTGGCCATCTGTGTCTTTTTTGGAGAAATGTCTATTTAGATGTTCTGCCTGTTTTTGATTGGTTTGTTTGTTCTTTTGTTATTGATCTGTATGAGCTGTTTATATATTTTGGAAATTAAGCCCCTATTGGTCACATTATTCTCAAACATTTTCACCCATTCCGTAGATTGTCTTTTGTTTATCATTTCCTTTTTTATACAAAAGCTTGTAAGTTTGATTATGTCCCGTTTGTTTTTTGTGCTTTTATTTCTTTTGCCTTAGGAGACTGAAACTGTGAAACTATTGCTGTGATTTCTATCAGAGAATTTTTGCCTGTGTCCTCTTATAGGAGTTTTATGGTGTCATGTCTTATACTTAACTCTTTAATGCATTTTTATTTTATTTCTATATATGGTGTGCAGGCATGTTCTAACTTCATTGATTTACATGTGGCTGTCCAACTTTTCCAGCACCTCTTGCTGAAGAGATTGTCTTTTCTCCTTTGTGCATTCTTGTATTCTTTGTAAAAGATTAATTGACCATTAATCTTGTGTGAACATATTTCTCAGCTCTCTGTTCCATTGATCCATGTCTTTTTTGTGTGTAACAATACCATGTTCTCCTTCTATAGCTTTGTAGTATTATCTGCAGTCTGGAAGTGTTATGCCTCCAGATTTGGCTTTTTTTCTCTGAGGATTGCTTTGTCAATTTCAGGGTCTTTTGTGGTTCCATATACATTTTAGAATTATTTGTTTGAGTTTTGTGAAAAATGTCATGGGTAAATTGATAGAGATTGTGTTAAACCTATAGTTTTGCTTTGGGTAGTATTGCCATTTTGACAATGTTAATTCTTCCAATCCAAGAACGTGGGTTATCTTTCCATTTCTTTGAATCATCTTCAACTTCCTTTATTAATATTTTATAGTTTTCATCATATGTCTTTCACCTCCTTGGGCAGGTTTATTTCAAAGTATTTTATTATTTTTTCAATACAATTTTAAGATTTTTTTTAACTTTCTCTTTTTAATATTTTATTATTTAGTGTAAAGAAATGCAACCAATTTATATTTATTAATCTTGTATCCAGCTACCTTGCTGAATTTATCAATTCCAGTAGCTTTTGTATGGAGACTTTAGGATTTTCTGTATATAGGTCATCTGCATGAAGTTTTACCTCTTTCCTTTCCTTTCAATTTTGATACCTTCTATTTCTTTTTCTTTAAAAAAAAAATTATAGTTGCTTTACAATGTTGTGTTATTTTCTGCTGTATAGCAAAGTGAATCAGTTATACATATAGCCCCTCATTTTGCATTTCCTTTCCACTTACATCACCAAAGAGCAGTGAGTAGAGTTCCCTGTGCTATGCAATAGGTTCTCATTAGTTGTCTATCTTATACATAGTAGTATATATGTCAATCCTAATTTCCCCATTCATCCTGCCTCCCCCTCTCTGTTCCCCTTGGTGTCCATATGTTTGTTCTCTATGGCTGCACCTCTGTTTCTGCTTTGCAAATAGGTTCATTGCTACCATTTTCTAGATTCCATATATATAGATACATATGTTAATATGCAATATTTGTTTTTCTCTTTCTGACTTACTTCACTCTATGTGAGTCTCTTGGTCCATGTGTATCTCTGCAAATGGCACAGTTTTGTTCCTTTTTATGGCTGAGTCATATTTCATTGCATACATGTGCCATATCTTCTTTATCTGTTCCTCTGTTAATGATCATTCTTATCTGATTGCTGTGGTTAGGACTTCCAATACTATGCTGATTAGAAGTGTTGAGGGTGGGTATTCTTGTCTTGCTCTAGACTTTAGTGGGAAGGCTTTCAGCTGTTTACTGTTGAGTGTTACATTGTCTCTGAATTTGTCATAAATAGCTTATATTATGACAAGGTATGTTCCCTCTGTACCTTCTTTGGTAAGAGTTTTTACCATGAATGGATGTTGAATTTTATCAAATGCTTTTTCTGCATCTTTTGAGATGATCATGAGTTTCTTTGTCTTTTCTGTTGTTGCTGTTGTATATTACATTGATTTGCACATGTTGGGCCATCTTTAAAACCCTGGGAAGAATACAGCTTGCTTATGGTATATGATCCTTTTTATGTATTGTTAGAACTGGTTTGTTAAGGATTTTTGCATCTATATTCATCAAATATATTAGTCTGTAGTTTTATTTTTTGGTAGTCTCTCTGACTGGTTTTAGTATCAGGTTAATAATGGTTTCATAGATTAACTTTGGGAGTTTTCCCTGTGGAAACCCTTTTAATTTGCCAGGTCTAAGGTAAAAAAAAGACTGATACACTTCCTGTCCTTGAAGACATAATACTCTCACACTTCGTAATGAGGAACTCAGATACTATAATTTTTAAAGAGAGAGCAACAAAATAAAATGGAGGAGAAGGAGTAAGATAGAAAAACAAAAGTGTAGAAAGATGGAAAAATGTGGAGAGGAGAATCAGCTCTTGAGAGAGTCTTGTCCCGCATGATTATCCCTGATATGGTCAATGCAGCAGGTGTTATAGATCCATATAAAACTCATCAATTGTGCTCTTAGCCTTCTTTTTTTCCCCAAAAAAATCTTGGATTGAGATTAACATTCCAGTTTTATGAACTGAGTCCAGAAGCATGAAATACTTCCATAAATACTAGCTGTAAAGAAAGCTGTGCTACCCTGAGGTTTAATATTGCCTCCCTACACATACTAGTTCTCAAATCACCTAACACACACACACACACACACACACACACACATACACACATACACACATACACACATACATACATACATTAACCCAGAATTTGTACTACTAAATCTTTACCTCGGAGAGATAAAAATTGATGTTCATACAAAAAATATGTATATTTACAGGTATTTCATTCATAATTGCCTCAAATTGGAAATAATGAAAATTTGCTTCAACTGGTGAGTGAACAAACGGTAGTAAATTCTTACAATAGAAAAATCATTTGGCGATAAAAAGGAGCAAACTGCAATAATTGCATGAACTCAGATGTCGTATTCCAAGGGAAAAGGACCAGATTCAAATAGCTACATGCTGTCTATCTTGTCTGACTGTACAGTTTGTAGGACCCAATGCAAAATGGAAATATGGAGCCTATTGTTCACAAATTAAGACTTTCAGTACAATGACAGTAGAGTAGTAAATCAAGCATAGAGCCCTTTAAGTATGGGCCCTGTACAACTGCCTTAGTCAGAACCCCTTGAATCTGGCACTGACTATTTCATTTCATTATTATGGCATTCTCAAGAAGTACATTTCCAGGGAAAGAAAAAAGATCAGTTGCTGTCAGGGACTAGAGCGAAAGGGAGGAGTTCACTACAAAGGACATAAAGGAATTCATGAGGATGATCAGACTGCCCTCTTATCTTGTTAAGCATGGTGGCTACAATATTATATATGTATGTCAAAATTTATAGAACTGGCCACTAAAAAGGGAAAATTTTTTCTGTGTAAATGATATGAATCTGGCTTTTAAAAACCTGCATATATGTAAAGAGTGTATGTTAACATTTTATTGAAGAAGGGCTACAAATAATTCCAGAGAAATATGCTCATGCTTATGAACATTGTACAACTCAAAGAAACAAAATATAATGGAAAGAGCAGGGATAATGACCTGGGTTGAATATCATCTTAACTTCTTACTAGCAGGATAAAATAACTTCTGTCATTTAACCTCTTTGAGTCACATTTCATTATCTCTAAAATCGGATGTCAATAAGGATCGTCAAACTTACAGGATCCTTATAAGGGTCAAATAAAATAATGCATGTAAAAATATTTTTCAAAACTATGACACCGAAGCATTTTCAGACCAGCAGTGGTAATAAAAGCACAAACTTAATACCGTCTTTTTCCTACAGATTCATTCTGTCATTCATAGTGCATACTACTCATTCAGAAAAGACAGTCAATCACAAATTCATCTTAGCAGTGTCCTATAGAGATATAATTTAATATATAACACATTTGAAACCTGGAGAGAATTACTTGTTTTCATAGTCAAAGGGATATAGTTTTTGGGAAGAATCAATTTTCTACCTGGATAACTGTATTTCTCGAAGTAGGGAGTATTTTCCTCCATGAGGCTAAAATGATTGTACAAAGCAATATCATTCTTCTCTTTTATTTTTGTTTCATTGTCTACTTTTGACAGTTTTGGAATCTTCAAATAGTATAAGTAGTATGACTAAACAATGTGCTAAGTAGCTTCAGTGATGTCCTAGTCTGTGACCCCATGGACTGTAGGCTGCTAGGCTCCTCTATCCATGGGATTCTCCAGGCATGAGTACTGGAGTGGATTGCCATTTCCTTCTCCAGGGGATCTTCCTGACCCAGGGATTGATCCAGCAATTCTTACATATTCTGCATTAGCAGGCAGGGTCTTTACCACTAGGTAAAGACTAAATAATAATTGATTATAAATGTATACCAGGATTAAATAGTTAAAATTTGCACAGCTGATATAATTCTTGGGATACTTCTCAAGAAATGTAACTGGATTAATAACAAATAACAAATGTTATTAATAACATAATAACAATGTAAATTACTGCAAATATGCAGCTTAACAATTGTTGCATGGCAAATTTTATAACTAGACATATGACTTAATATACTTGGAAGAGGAAAAGGGTAGAGTTCTGAGTTGCTTTTATGTCCCCTTTGTGCCTTATAAGAATGTAATTTCCATATAGCACCTTATCACACTGCAATATAAGTGGTTTATTTAGTACATATTGGTAACTGTCTGGTGTATGAACTGATCAATGCAGGGTATGAGCCTTATTTATTTTTGTTTTCCAGCCATAATACCTTTCCTAAAACATTGTATTTGTATAATGATTTTTGCTTTCACAGTAAGGAGAACCTGGTATAATGACATTGGTAGAGAGGCAAATTGGATAGGGTGCTGACTGTTGTCAGAATACTGTTATAATTCTATTTTCTTATTAGATATGCAACGTTGGTTATGAGACTTAACCTTTGTTGAGTCCCTGTTTTCTGAACAATTCAGTGCCAAGAGAAATACTTGACTTGTAGCAATCTCTGAGTAAATATCAACTACTTTCCCTAACACATCATGATGGACTGTTTCACAGAAGTGATAAAATGGTCAAGTATAATATGGATGTGAAATGTAAAAATACTTTTTTTTTTAATGTAAAGCTCAATTCCAAGATGGAAAGAGAGAAAGACTATTAGCCTCATGAGAAAAAAGACCTTGACCACTAGCACAACTTCTGTTCCTAACCAGCTAAATTACCTTGGATAAGCTTTATACTATCTCTGGGTTTTTACTATAAAATAAAGTGTTCTAAATTTAGTTCTAATTTCTGAAATATTTACTCCAATTATAAAAGCTCAATACACATTTTATATAATGCTATTTGCCTCTAATTGAAAATATATAACTGGACACTTAATTAGAAAATTCAAGATTAGTGAAATATAAAGTGTTTCAGAGATTCTATTTTCAAACATATTCAAATTTTGCTATAGTATACCAACAAATGATTTTGTGGTATTAAAACATTTTGATTCTTTTAGCATATGGTAAAGTAGCACAGATTTTTATGTTTTAGTTTTAGTTAAAAAAAAAAATGCATGATAGTGAAAGAGAAATATACCAAGAAAACTTTTTTGCATTGTTGCATATGGATTTTTATTTTTTTGTTATTGTGGGTGATATTGACAGTTTGTTCGTACGTTTGCTTTTTTCATTCTTAAACTTCTCTTGATGTTACGGAATTGGTATTTTTGTCTCAGCTACATTATAGAATTCATTAAAGCTGGATCATGAGTTGAATATATTTTTCAAAGCCCCACACCAGCTAGACAGTGTCTTACACTTAGTAGTTGCTTAATAGATGTGCAGAGGTTTACTGATTCAACTCTGATGTCAGTGCAATTAATCATATTTTTTTTAATATTGATCCATGATTGGGTTCAGATAAAGGACAAGCTAGACAACAAACTCCTTAAATTTCACTGCAGAATTTAAAAACAAACTGCTTCAAATTATTTGAGATTATAATGAGCTATAATCAATTACAGTTATTCATTGTTGGACATCTAGGTCTATTATACAGTCCAGTGTAAGTGTAATTGTCTTATTATAATGATACAAAGAGAACTTCATAGAGATAAGACTAATGCATCTTCCCTAGACAATTACAGTCTTTTGTCCATTAGCCAGAATGAAGTAAGCTCTGTTTCCATCAGTCACAGCTTCTGACTCTGAAAGAGTGAGGGGGAAGGGGAGAACAAGATCTGATGCTCATGAGTCATTCCATTTGTCCCTTCTTTGGCTGTGCTCCAGTACCTAGGAGAAGAAAAAACTCATCGTGAATTGTGTCCTTTGTACTTCGTAATCAATTACACTTTACTGATAATAATGTCTTGCTTTTGCCCGAGACTTAGTGACCAATTACCTTCTATAAGTGATCTCTTTGCCACGTGGAAGCCCTCATTTTGGGTACCTTAATTAACTTTCTAAGGACTTATAATCTGACTTAATCAGTTGATGTGATTCTTGAAAATTGCACAGTCAGTATCATCTCATTTCATTAATTTGGCTTAATTATTACACTTGCTACTTAGAAATTTTAGATTTATGTTAACCGAGGTACTTCTCAGATTCTTTTCACTATCATTTTAGTTTGCTCATATAATCTTAAATAAAACTTAAATTTGCCCAATGTTAATAAAATTTTCAAACTTCCAATGTCATTAGCATCTAGAGTAGTTATTAAAAACAAGTTGATTTCAGAAAATGCCTTCAAACTCATTTATAAATTGTATTGAGTGACTGATTTTTTTATAATAACCATGAATTAAAACATTGCACAGTGAAATGCGTAAGAGCACTCTTTTAAGAACAGGCCGTTCGCACTTTGGAGTATCAGGGCAAAGGCTTTGCTGGCTCATAGTAATACAAATGTCCAGATTGCAGTTCAAGACATGACCTTTATTATGCATAAGTATTTTTTTCTTTGTGAGAAATAACTTTGCACATAAAATTTTATGTGATTTTCAGGCTTTTTTTTGACTACAATAAATCTTTTACTGAATACCCTTTATACTAGGATGGTGAACACAAGTGAGTAAGTCAGAAAATAGTTTGACTTAGCAAATCTGTAAAGTTATTACTTGATAAGGAGGAATTTATGTATTTTGTAATCTAGCCTGGATAAGAGAGTGTGATTTGTTCCATCTAAATGATTTGTTTAATAAAATCTACATTCTCAGGATGTATTCTGATTTTAAAATATTCCCACTTTTTTTCCCTAACCTTTGGGATGTAACCTAGGGAAAGAACATGGACTTGTGTTTTAGGTGGTTATTTAAATGCTGCCTCCAATTTCTGGACTTGATAAGTAATTGAGTCTTTCTGAGCTTCAATATAGAATAGAAGAATACAGAATATAAACTCCACAGCATTATTGCCAGAAGAGTGATGGTGTATGTAATATGCCTAGTACAGTACCATGTGTATATATAGTCAATACCCAATAAATGTCACTTCCTTTAGCTGTGGTTTCTTGTCTATGTCCTTTCATTGTTCATCGCTCAATCATGTTCACCTCTTTGCAACCCCATGGACAGCAGTACACCAGGCTCCCCTGTTCTTCACTATCTCCCAGAGTTTGCTCAGACTCATGGCCATTTGGTTCGTGATGCCATTCCAACCATCTCATCCTCTGTCGCCCTCTTCTCCTCCTGCCTTCAACCTTTCCCAGCATCAGGGTCTTTTCCAACGAGTCGAACTGTGGTGCTGGAGAAGACTCTTGAGAGTCCCTTGGACAGCGTGGAGATCGAACCAGTCTATGTCCTAGTTTTACTTATCTATTCACATAATACTGTTGTTTAAGTTTTGCAAATTATTACAAATTACTTTTGTGTCAGTTGGCTGAAAAAAGTAGGAGTTACCATCCTTATTATTTCTGGAATGAGTCTAATCATTTTAGCTATAAAAATAAAAAGAAATGATATAATTCTTAGCTGTTATAATTAGCTGTTATAATTCTTAGCTTAAAGTATGTTAGACACTTCGAGATGTTCAAGCATCTGTAATCTGGATCTATTAGAAAGATTTTGGTCCTTTTCTCGCTTTCCTTTGACCTTTACTGTACACTTAAAGAATCAGAGTCATTACCAGTTGTAGAAAAATATTAGAAGGGCAAAAACAGTCCTAGATCTGGAAGCCTTCATCCTTCTGACTATTGATAATAGAATCCCAAATTACCTGGCAGTAGGATTTTCTCTATAAGCAAATCAAGCATGTGAGAAGTTTAATGGGAAATCTCTTAGATTTAATATTTGAAGAAAGGAGAGGAAGAGAAGAGATGGGAGAGAAGGGAGCAGGCCAGGCAAAGGGAGAAGTTGAATAACGACTTACTTCAATGGGAATATCAGATAACTCCACAGGAGTTCTAGCTGTTCCAGGGGCTGAGGTGACCGGTTCTTTGTATGCATGTAATGCTCAGTCATTGGATGCAAAAATATTTGATATGGGATGTAATCTAGAACAAGGGAGCACTCCTAAATTGTGTCAGTAGCCCAAGGGGGATGGGGAAGTGGAAACTGTGAAGTGTCTTATGGTAACACTGCTGGCAGCTCGGAAATAAATCCTTGACAATTGAAGGGGGATCACTGTGGCACACCTTGTTGGCTTTTGAGACTTTTAACTTGTGTGATGATTTAAGCATTCTCAGTCCCTCAATATATGGACATAACAACCTTCAATCGTTTCTTCTACTTGTCTTTGCTGGCTCATCAATTGAGAATTACCAGACTCCCATGAGTCCTGATTTACTGTCTGCTCAGAGTTTAGGTCTGTTTCATCTCCCAAGAGATAATTGAGTTCTTCATTTTGTAAGAGATGCTAAGTTAGGTTTTGCCCAAAATATTTCAGTAATGCAACCACTCATGACTCAATAAAATAACAAAGTAGATTATGCTTCTCTGTCCTCATATCTATCTACTAAATGCACGTGTGTATGTGTGTGTGGAGAAAGAAAAATTGAAGATAATTTTTCACCAGGTTGTGTTTATCAGTATGAGTGGATAACAATTCCAGGTGGTAGATGCAGATATGGTTGTTTTATTCAGTGTGACAGATAGTTCACATCTAGTATATATATTAGTTCCTAGAGAAGGAGAGCATTTTCCTTTTCCACAGCAGGATAGAGATTGAAATTTTTATCCTTGGTGACAGTTGCTCCTTTGACTCATAGTCATAGATGTGAATAATAATTATCGATGTTTTATCATCCCTCCTGGAATTTTGGCCATTTGCAAGTACCTATTTGTTTTCTTTTTCTGTACTCTTTAAACCACAAGAATGGACTCAAAAATAAAACCCCAATCAAAAATGGATAAAATAAAGAATTTCCTCATGCATGTGGGATCTGTAAGAACCCTATCTGTGGAGAGGGCTAACAGGTCTCATTAAGGGTGTACACTAGGGAAGATGAGGAAAAAGCAAATAAATGGTAATGTAACTGGATAACAGAGGTCTCTAGTACCTTTCTCATTTGCCTTCAGTTTTCAAGCACTAGGGGACTACTGTTTTCCTTCTAATTGGCCTGAGAACACTGTAAACAAATAAGATTCTTTCATTATAGAACAATTTTTTTTCTCATTATATAACAAGTTTTTTTTTTCCATTATATAATTAGTTTCCATTATAGAATACGTTCATTTCAATTTTTGTACAAGTCAAAGTTTTCTCACATAAATTGCATTTCTGGGGGGAACTGTTCAACTGAACATTTCCTGGATAGTACACTTTCTCCTTGTAACATCACAACACTGAAATTTGGTTGTTTCTCATCCTTATCCTGTACTTTTCTAATAGGTACTATACTGTGAAAATAATGAGAAAACAGAGTGTCTAAGCATAACAAGTGGGGGAATACTATATCCAACAAGGATGCTCTCTTGTGAGGCTTTTTTAGTTCAGAAAAATACAGTGGTCCCTGCAGTGTGGTTTGATATTTGAGGTCCTTTGTGTTTCTTTATCTCATGGTGTCCTTCAGATTCAAGTTGGATAGGCCATTTGGATCTTTAATAGAAAATATGGCAAGATCATAGAATTTTTCTTTAAAAGTGCCTGATTAACTGTCTTAAATCTTGACAGATCATGGAAATAACATTGCATTGTGCCATGTGACAAATCTATTTTATTCTAGAATATTAAAGAAAACTTACTAACTACAAGGAAAATTGTTCAGCTTGTGAATGAAACTTCATTCTACATCTTGTGATTGGAGTTTTTTTTCCTTCTTTTTGGCAATTACATTACTGTGCCAGAAATACTTTGTTTTCTGTTCTGTTGGTATCTTCTGATACTCTTCATTTTCTTTTTATGGCTTTTTAATTATTTCATTAATTTCACCTATCAGCATGAAGGATAATGCTCATTCAGAGAATGACATTTCTCCATTTGGCAAATGATTGCTATAGAGGGTATTGTGGGTTTGATGCAGAATTTGATAAAATATCCTATTTAAACATTCAAATTTGAGATTCACATAGTCTTTATATATGAGACCATTTCCTAGTAAGTATCATTTAGGTGGTTTTAACTTAACAATATTTTGTAGCATCCAGAATTAACAATGAAGAAAATAATGAGGAAGTCTGGGATAGGAGAGACTGGTGAGTGTTAAGCTGAAACACAAAGTAGAAATAATTCAGTTTATAGCTCTGTGTCAAAATCATGCTTACAAGTCACCATGGGGAGAAATAGAACATGTGCTGCAGATGCATGTGATAACTGATGGAACACTGAATTTATTGTCTGTTTGGAGAGGAGTCACAAATAAAAATCCAAATATGTTATGCCTGGCAGAGAGGGTGACATCTACAAGTCAATTCAGCGAAACAAAGGACCCTGAAACTCTCCCATTTTTGAATTATCAGGTCAGCTTAATTCCATGGAGACTTGTCATTTCTGTGAGAAATAAAACCCAGTTGATGTTATTGCTAGACACAATCAATTCACTGCATACCATGAAGGCAAAGAACCATATTCTCCAGGGAAGAGATTAGTGGTTTTTTTCTTTTGGAGGGGAAAAAAAAAAAAATCTGAAAATGACTTTTTTGAGCAGAAAGAAAATGCAAGGGACTCCCAGGAAAAATAATAGGTTGAACTTGGTAAAGGGGGATGGGATTTACAAGACCCAAGGAAAATTCCTGTAGTCACATTGAGGAAGAACTTTGGCCAAAGTGGATGGACAGATGGAGCTATCCCCACTATGTCCCCTTAAAAAGGAAAGTAAAACAAATACTAATGTGTGACAATTCTTTTCTTAGTTTTTGTAAATAATTAGCCAATTCACAAATAATAGACAAGATTATATGTTATGGATATAACCTCCCTGGGTTGGAAAGATCCCCTGGAGAAGGGCATAACAGCCCACTCCAGTATTCTAGCCTGGAGAATCATAACTAAACCACGTGAAAGGTATCCTTATTCTTCTTTAGGTACCAGAAACTTCTCCAGAGGATGTAAATGATAGAAAAGAAAACCAACCTGGAAATTACAAGTTCTGAATTTTAAAGCACTTAGAGCCTATTTAGAGCCTCTTTTTTTTTTTTTTTTTTGGTTAGTCTGTTAAAAGTTTTTCAATTTTGTTTTCCTTTTCAAAGAATCAGCTTAGTTTTGTCAATCTTTTCTATTATCCTCTTGTCTGTTTCATTTCTTCCTCCTCTAATCTTTATTTTTCTTAACTTCTGCTTACTTTGGGGTTAGTTTGTTCTTGTTTTTCTAGTTCCTTTGGGTGTAAAGTTAGGAGTTTTTTAATGCAAGATTTTTTTTTCCTTGATGTGTGTGATTATTATTATAAGCATTCTTCTTAGAACTACTTTTGCTGTTTTAGTATTTTGTGTCTTTTTTTTTCATTTCTGTCAAGATTTATTTTTATCCCTTTCGATTTCTTCTTTGATTCCTTGATTGTACAGGAATATATTTTAAATTCTCATGTATTTCTCAATTTTCCAGCCTTCCTCTATTTATTGGTTTCTAGTATCATACCACTGTGATCAGAAAAAGTAATTGATATAATTGCTAACTTATTGAAGATTCTGAGACTTGTCCTGTGGCCTAACATGTGTATCCTAGAAAATGTTCTATGTGTACTTGAGAAGAATAGGTATTCTATTGCTGTTGGGCATAATATTCTATATATATCTCTTAGGTACATTTGGTCTCTAGTGTTTAGATCCACTGTTTTATTGATTCTCATCTAGGTTATTTATTCAGTGTTGAGAATGGATATTAAAGTCCTCAACTATTTTTGTATTGCTGTTTTTTCCCTTAAAGTTCTATTAGAATTTGATTTTTATATTTAAGTGCTCTGCTACTGGGTGATAGATAATTAGACTTGTTATTTCTTCCTGATGGTTTGACTCTTTTGTCATTATATAATGACCTTCTTTCACTCTTTTGTTCATATTTAGCTTAGCCTATTTTGTTTAAGTATAGCGGTTTTACTATCTTTTGATTACCATTTAAAAGAAATATTTTTCACTCTTTCACTTCTACTTTCATTCATTCTTTGATTCTTTCACAGTCTACCTGTGTACTTAAATCTAAAATAATCCTCTTGTAGACAGTATACAATTGGATCTTATTTTTTGTTTGCTTTTACATGCGTTCAACTGCATTATGTCTTTTGATTTACATTTACATTTACATTTACATTTAAAGTAATCACTTACAGAAAAGAATTTCATGCTGCCATTTAGTTCATTGTTTTCTGATTGTTTTATAAATCCTTTGTTCCATGCTTAGTATCTTGCTGCCTTCCTTCCTGATTTGATATCTTTTGGGAGTAGTATGCTTTGACCTCTTTATGATCTTGCGTGCAGCTATGATAGGTTTTTGCCTTTGTTACCATGAGGTTTACATAAAATATCTTATATTTATAATGTCCTATTTTAAACTGATGACAATTAACTTTCATTTTCATCAAGTAAAACCTACCTTCATCCTCAAGTTAATGTTCTTATAAGCATGAAAACCCAATCACTGCTACAGACTCTGAAACACTGTCCCAAGTCCTCAAGAATTTAACTTTAAAACACTATGCCTGTAATCAACAACAGTGTGTCGTAGACTTAAAAATGTAAGAAAGTATACCCCAGGTTAAGTGTTTTTATCACAGTAAAATACTTTTTAAAAATTTAAAAAGAAGAGAGCATGATTCCCCCTAAACCCCCTCTCCATTTTTCTTTTTTAAAAATAAAGGACAATAGAGATGACCAAATTATTCATAAGAGTATCAGGCCTGGAAAGCCAAGAACGATTCTGTTTTCTAGGTAGAGACAGTCTGCTGTCATGTTCTTTGCTATACAACAGGTTAATGGTCTATGTATCAGCTCATTAAGGAGTTCTGTTTAATGCTCTTGTTAAATCCAATATCAGTTTTACCCCTCAGCCTTAGGCCTTTTATTTTATTTTATTTTTTTGACTTTTACATTTCACTTGGAAACCTATCTTCAGAAACATGTATAGTGTAATGAGTAATGCCAGTGGAAGCAGGATCATCTCACACAGTCACTGTGATAATGATAATGTTTCCTGAAACTCTTAGGGACTCTTTAGTTTAGCCCTGGTCAAGGAACCTCTGTCAATATTTAATCTGTATTGACTGTTGGCTCAATTACAATGCATAAATGCTAATTATAGCCATCTTCCCCTGTAGAATGATTACTTCTTATGACAAAACTCTATTGATACTTTTGTCCTGACCATGCAGAGTTTCAAAAATGCTGGGATTTGTACACTGATGTACTGTATTAGCCTTCTCATACAATACACAAAGCATTAAGTTATAACAGTTTTACCCTTGTGAAACAGTTAACAGGTCCCATCACAATGTCATTTTACCACATTTGCCCTTACTCTATGGAGCATCATTCTGTAAATGGGAAAAAAAAAAAAGGAATTTTTTAATTGTTGTTGTTTAAAATCCATATGAAATGTGACCTTCAAAATACTACGTTCCTTGGAAACATTGTTTTAGCAACAGTAAACTGAATGAACAGTTTCTGCTCTTGGAGTACTAAACACTTTGTCTATTGAAAAACCACCTAAATGTACAGGTAAAATTCTTCCTATTATAAATGCAATAACTTGATAATATTACAAGTTTTAAGATAGCAGAATGAGACAGTGATTCTTTTCCTTTCAGAAATCATCAAAAGTTATAATAAAAAGAAAAGTGCATACTATATGGAGATAAAATTATGAAGTGATAGTATATGAAGTAGGGGAGGTAAATGTTCTGAGGTCAAATGGAGATAATAGAAGATGCCTGAATCTGCAGACTTGGGGCAAAACCAGCTCCAGTACTTTGGCCACCTGATACGAAGAGCCGACTCATTGGAAAAGACCCTGATGCTGGGAAAGATTGAGGGTAGGAGCACAAGAGGGCGACAGAGGATAAAATGGTTGGATGGCATCATTGACTCATGGACATGAGTTTGTGCAAACTCCACGAGACAGTGAAGGACAGGGAAGCCTGGCATGCTGCAGTCCATGGAGTCGCAAAGAGTCGAACATGACTGAGCGACTGAGCAACAATAACAGTGTTTGCCTCTGCAAGTGAGAGGGGTATCCTGCAGGAGAAACTGTAAATTACTTGTTTGAAAATGGAGACAAAATTTACATAGTTTGGTGCTGAAAGATTCTTGATGCACTATTGCACCAAAGAGAAGTGTTGGAGCTTCAGCTGAATGAGAAATCAAATAATTGAGTGGAAGATTGACTCTAGACAACTAGCATCCCAGAAAATGCTAATCTCTATAGGCTGCAGAAAGATAAAAGCTAAAATAAATCCCACTTGCACATGCCAACAAGATACGCAATATAGTAGAAGCATACTTATACCTAAAAACCTACATAAAAACATATTTTCATAGTTTTTCAGCATCAAGAAAAAATGAACAATTAAAACAAAAGCCATACTGGGATGCTTGGTAGGAAAAAAAGAGACACTACTAAACAAATAAAATTCCTTCCAAGCATATTAATATTACAACCCAAATAATTTAATCAGCTAAAGAACACTGAGGACACGTGCAACAAGTCTGGGAAAATACACAAAGAGATAAAACATGAACTATCAGAGTTCAGAAAAAGTAGTAGATGGTAAAATAAAGCTGTTCTAAAATTTTAAGTCACACTGAGTGTTAGTCACTCAGTTGTATCTGACTCTGCAACGTTACAGACTGTAATCTGCCATGCCCTTCTGTCCATGGAATTCTCCAGGCAAAAATACTTGAGTTGGTAGCCATTCTCTTCTTCAGGAGATCTTCTGGCCTCAGGGATCAAACCCAGGTCTTCTGTACTGCAGGCAGATTCTTTACCATCTGAGTTGCCAAGCTGCTTGTAAGTCACACTGGAAACACTATACGGGAAACTGCAGTATAGTTGTTCTCCAGTTTGTTGGGGCACCCACACAGGGGTACAGAATTTGATTATATTGTGAGTCTACCCTTCCTACCCATCTTGTTGTGGTTCCTTCTTTATGTCTCTAGTTTTAGAAGATCTTTTCTGGTAGATTCCAGTCTTTTTCATCAATAGTTGTTCTGTAGATAGTTTTGATTTTGTTGTGCTCATGAGAGGAGGTGGAGAAGGAAATGGCAACCCACTCCAATACTCTTGCCTGGAGAATCCCTTGGACAGAGGAGCCTGGCAGGCTGCAGTCCATGGGGTCGCCAGAGTCGGATACGACTTGGCAACTACACCACCGCCACCACCACCATGAGAGGAGCTGAGCTGAGGGTGTTTGTACTCCATTATCTTGGCTGCTCTCCTGACTTTAGTTGGCATTTTCCTGGCTGCTAATGAAGTAGATGATCTTTTTACATGTTTATTGACCATCCTGTTTTTTTCTCTGAATTTCTTAAGGTACTTCCTGGTCTGTTTTTGCTTTGGTTGTCTTACCTTTCCTGTCTTTATTTGAAATCATATATAAATTTAAAATTATGTTTCATGAATATCTTTTCCCAGCCTATGGGTTTGCCTTCCACTTTCTTATGTTATTTTTCATTGACAGAAATTATTTCAATTTAGTTTGATTGCTCAGTCTTTTTCTTTATACAGTCTGTGCTCTGTATGCCTCTTACAAAGCCTTTCCTACTCTGGAAGTACACTATCTTCAATACTTTAATTAAAAAATTACTTTGAAGTAATTTTAGATACATAGGAAATTGCAAATGTAGGACAGAGGGCTCTCTTCTACCCTTCATGCTGTTTTCCAAGCAGATCACATCTTGTATACTTTGTACACAGCAACAGCAGGAAATTAACATTGGAGCTCTGTGTGTGAAAATGTTATCATCTTACCACAAGTGTAGCTTCATGTTACCACCACCATAATCAAGACCCAGAGATATCCTTCACCACAAAAATTTCCCTTACGATACACATTCATAGTCACACCCTTGCCTCCCACTTACCATTCTTAACTCCAGGAAACCACTAATTTGTTCTCCATATGTATAATATGTATATTGAGAATGTTATATGAATGGAATCATATAGTAGATGACCTCTTTAAATTATTTTTTTCAGTCAGCATAAATGCATCTCTGCTGCTTCATTTATCAACAGTTTGCCTTTTTTATTGCTGATAAGTAATTTTTATTACTTATTTTTATTAAAATGTATTATTTTTATTCCATGCTGTGGGTGTAGTAGTATATTTAGTTGTCATCAATTGTAGGTCACTTTGGTTGTTTCCATTTTTTAGCAACTACAAATAAAATACGAACAATCATGTAGATATTTTTGTGTGGATATAAGTGGAATTTATCTCTCAGATGCCAAGGGGAATGATTCTTGAATTTTATAATGAATGTATGTGTGTGTATATATATATATTTTTTTTTTAATTAAAATGTTTTCAAGAGCGACTGTAGCACTTTAAATTCCCACCAACAATTTATCAGAGATTCAGTTTCACTGCATGCTTGTTAGAATTTGGTATTTTAATATTTATTTTTAGTTCTCCTGATAGATACCCTAGTCTTAGTTTACATTTTACTGATGGCTAGTGATTTGAATATCTTTTCATGTATTCATTTGTCATGTTTATATCTTCCTTAATAATAGTGTGTATATTTATGTCTTTTCATTATGTATATTATCTATTTATATATATATATACTTATATGGCATATAGTGACATATAATTATATAGTTAATAAATGTATGTTTTAAATACATGTCAAGTTGAGATTTGAGAGTGCTTTGTATTTTCTTGATGCAACTCTTTTGTCATATGTGTGATTTACAAATATCTCCTGTTAAACTGTAGCTTGTCTTTCCACCCTTTTCTTGAAGTCATTAACAGAGTAACTGATCATTTTTATAATGTTTAATTTGCTGTTTTCTTGTATTGTCCATGCTATTGGTTCAATGTTTCATAAGTTTTCATTGAGCCCTAGATTACAAAAATTTCTCCTACATTTTGTTTTATGTTTCTATTTAGTTTATGATCTATTTTAAGTTAATTTTTATATATAGAAGATACAAGGTTTACATTGTTGTTATTTTTATATGATTTTTCCAAGTGCTCAATAGCATTTATTGAAGAGGCTATTCTTCCTCCAATGAATTGCTTTTTCACTCTCTTAAAAATCACTTGACTGTGCTTCTTTGAGTCATCTCTGAGTTAACTATTTGGTCCTATTGATTGAGTATATATTTCTGTGTTAGTACACAGCATGGTCTTGGTTATTGTAACTATCTAGAAAGACAATATTTAGTGTAATGATTCTTCCAATTTTATTATTTCTTTTTCTAAAGATTATTTTTTAGCTCTTCTAGGGCCCATGCCCTTGCTTGTACTGTCTACAAAAAAGTTATGGGTGTTTTGATAGGAATTACATTAAGTTTTTGCATCAATTTGAAGAGACTGGCATCTTTATACTGTTGATTATCCCAATCCATGAATATTTTTCTTAAACAATTTTCTACAAAATTTTCTACTTAGTTACCTGCTTCATATGTGTAATAGTCCGTTAATTCTCTGGTTATATACAGCAAATATCTGCACACCTGATTTTTTTTTCATTTATTATGGGAATCTATATACTGTTTCCTTGCTTAATTTGTGTACCTCTGCATCCACACCATAAGCTTTTAATTCTCAGCTTTTTGTTAAACTTTTGTATCTGGAAGAGTAAGTACCTTATCTTAGTTTTCTACAAAATAATCTTTACTATTCTTGGACATTTGATCTTCCTATAAATTTTAGAATTAATGTCTTGATTTCTATGAAATAAAAGACTAAAATTGAATTAAATTTATAGGTTAATTTGGGAGAGTATCAGCTTATTTATGACAAAGAGACTACCTAACCTTAGGCGTGGTATATTTCTTTGATTATTGAGTCTTATTTAATGTCTCTCAATAAAGTTTTATTATTTTCATTAAGGTCTTTCACGTAGTTTGTTAGATTTATGACTGGATATTTAAAATTCAGTTACTATTATAAATGTCATTATTTAAAATTAAATTTCCTAACTCTGAATATGGTATGTGAAAATCTACTTCATTTTCAGATATCAATCTTATATCCAGTACTATTTAGAAATTCTCTTTAATTCTATTAGGTAATTGAGGAAGAAACAAGAGTAACAGGAAGTGGGAGATGGTCGGGGTATGCAGTGTTGAACAAGGAGTAAAATCTTAAACTCCTATATTTTTCTTCTACTTTTCTGTAATCATAGACAATACAGTCTGATTATGGTTTCCCTTTTGTTTTGGCCACTCAAACACCAAAACCAAATTTGTCTACCTTTCACAAATGTGTGGATTGAATGTATTTTGTGTTTTCCTTTTATCTGTTATCTTCATTCCATTTCTACCATTACTTTTTACTTAACCCTAGCTTTATATACAATAACTAATAATTGCTAAGATTTTTTCACATATTTCAAGAAACTAAGCAAGTTGTCAAAGATCACACCAGCCAAGTAAGTGGCAGAGTCAATAATAGAATCCAGAAGATTTGGTTTCGAGACTTGTGTTCAGTTATTTAACTGCTATTAAGTACCATGGCATAGTTTTCGATATGACAGTGCAATATGTTTATCATTAATACTGTAATCAGTGGGGAGATACAACATATGTTTCCAAGTAAAGATGTGGCAGGCTTAGTGTCTTCCTGGTTGATTGTGCCACGAATGAACATGGTGGTCATCAACATGAACCAGAGTGAGAAATTTAGAAAATATCAAGTAATTCAAGCAATTCTTAATTCTGAATAGGCAGCTTCCATTAAGATGAAACAGTGAAGCCTCATTTATGTGATAGTTCTATGGCAGAATCAGAAATTAATTACATGTGAGAAATGAGAGATATGTAGGGGGTGAATGTGATTATTAGGTTTTGTGACATGAATGATCAGGTACATGATGAAAAAGAAAAGAGAGAACGCAGACTTTTGTGGATAATCAGAGATCAGTTATGAATAGGTTAAGCTCGGATGTGTGCAAAGTTCAAAGTAGGAATATACAGTACAGAGTTAGAAACATGGGTAAAAGCTGGAAATTGGAGAGGCTTAAGTATATATATTCCAGTTATTCAGCATGTAGGTAGCAGTTATAATCATGGGCTCAGATCCATTTCTTTTGTAAGAAATGTAGAAAGAGAAAACAAGTACAAGGACAGGCCAGAGTAAGTCCCAGCATCTTTGATAATTTTTTTGGCTCTGCTGCCTTTTCATTGCTGCTCACGAGCTTTCTCTAGTTGAAGTGTGGGCTTATCGCAGTGACTTCTCTTGCTGCAGAGCCTAGGCTCTAGGGCATGTGGACTCTAGTAGTTGTGGTTCACAGACTCCAGAGTGGGGACCTGTGGCACATGGGCTTAATTGATCTGCAGCATGTGGAATCTTCCCAAATGAGGGCTCAAATCAGTTTCCCCTACATTACAAGGCAAATTCTTAACCATTGGACCACCAGGGAAGCCCCGTTTCAAAGATTTTTTCAGTAATTTTCTAAACATCAGTGTCTTGGCTTTGTCAGTTTCCTGTGCTATGTATTATACAAGTTTCTCCTCTTTCAGTTTATCATTTATGAATAATGACATTGGGAATAACAGTTCACTTTCACTAAGCACTTACTTGGGCCAGACTCTGGCCTGTAAAGAATTTCTCATGCACTGTGTCATTTAAACTTCCTAACAAGCTATTACTACAGTGGATATCAGTTTGTAAATGAGGAAACAATAATTTACCCAAGGTTACACAGCTTATTAGCAGAGAACGTGCGATTTGATATTCCACACTTACCCCCTGTGTCATGCTTTCTGTCTAGCAGGAAGAATATTTTGATAAGATACTGATCTAATAAGGACTGTGTGTCTGTTAGTCATTCAGTCGTGTCTGACTCTTTGCAACCGCATGGATTGTAGCCCGCCAGACTCCACTGTCCATGGTATTTTCCAGGCAGGAATACTAGAGTGGATTACCATTCCCTCCTCCAGAGGATCTTCCTGACCCAGGTATTGAACCCGGGTCTCCTGCACTGCAGGAGGATTCTTGACTTTGCTGAGGGTTAAATGTGATAAGGCATGTAAAGTATTTAGCTTAGTTCCAAGTGTTTATTTCAAATAAAAATTTGAGTTATTAATGCTATAGTTTTGCTATGTTATTTCTTTTGGTTTCTGTGGATACTGACTGGTTAATTCTAATTATTCCTATATCACTGAAATTATAATTTAAAAATTGCACATTTAACAAAAGGCATCATTTTTATGTCTATATTATATATGCACATATACAAATGTATTGCATCCATATATTTTTCCCCATATTTTCTACCTTTTTAATGAGAGCTCAATTTTCCATCTGTTCACTATCATATTAAATTTAAAGAGAGACAATTTGCCTGTGTACTGCTTCTTTCACTGTATCTTCATTTGACCTGAAAATCTATTATCAAAAGCTGTACAAATTGAATCATTAGACTGACTTTAATAGCATATTTTAGTTCAATTGCAGTATCTCCATTGCCTCTGAACGCAGTTGAATTGAAAAGAAATCATGTCTTCATACTTTATGAACATATAGTTTCTTGTCAAGCCAACATATTATCAACTTACTTCAAAGAGTGAAACCAAACTACCAGAACAGATTCATTTCTATCTTGAAGCCTCACTTCAGCAGTTTGGCTAGAGTTCTGATTTCCAAATGCTCCATCAGAATAACCTCCAGTAGAGGTTATTCTGTTTCTTCCAGTGAGTGGCTGTTCAGTGACAATGACTAAGAAATAACTTTCAGCAGTTGTCATCTTAAATACCGCGACAATGGGTATGTCCTTTGCCACTTTGTAAGTACAGAGCAATGTTTATATACCTAATGTTAATTCATGTTACTGTTATCTGATGTAAATGCTGAATTAGCCAGTTTTGTAAATTGTAAATATCCCGGCTTTATCTTTTAACATCTATTTGACCTTGGATGGGTCCTTAACTCTCTAAGCTTTAGTTGTGTCTTCAATAAAATAAGGATAATAAATTGTACCTTCAACTTATAACAATTATCTAAGTCAACCTTAACTTTCTAATACTTGATATATGCCAAGTCCTCCTTCGTCTCTGCTTAAATCCCTCAGCATTTCAACATTCCTCTGAGTTTATCTCTTGTTTAAGATGATAGTTCTTATGACTTGGAAATTCCTTATCTGTGAGAGAGTTTCGCTGAGCTGCAGTCCTCGGTCTTCTACAAGAAGTCTTTGGACTCCTCAATCCACTTCACTGACTGCTTTGCAGTTTACTGAAATATTTGCTCTTGCAGTTGCTGAAGTTTCCCTCAAAATATGTAAAGAGATCAATATAAAATTGATAAACTAAATATAAAACTGGAAAATGCACTGTAACACTACCTAAATTGGCAGTGACAGTTTACCTAGAAAGACAGTGAGCTCAAGACAGAGAAAAATAAAAAAAAAAAATTAAAACTAAAAAAACTCTATGTATAAAAGTGACATAAATTTGACCATTTATCTTAAAATTGACAGGGATCGTCTACATGTTAACAGAGTATCACATAATTCTTCATTTGGGGGATATAAAATGCTAAGCTCTAAACTCAAGGCCTGAATTTCCTCAGTTCACTATGAGTTGGTTTTCAATAACTTTCTCTAGGTTATATGCATCTTCAAATGATGATATGAAAAAGTACTCCTTCAAATAATACTTGCAAGCTATTTGTAGCAACTTCCTTGAAGTCTATTATTTACATTTTCTAAGCATTTTTTTTTTTCTCTTTACCTAACATCCAGATTATCATTTTTTTGCTCCCCTCATTAGCAGGACACTAAACACATATAATCTCTGTCTAGAGTTCAGGGTAAATTGTTAGGTCCTTGTAGGTTGGGGTCAATATTTCTATTATTTATTTCTGTTTCAGAGCTTATAGCCCTTAAAAAACAAAAAACAAAAAAACAACTAAAGTTAATGGTGTTCCTGCTTTGTTCTTAAGAGATACATAGAACTACCATATGTTCTTAAGAGATACATAGAACTACTACTATTTGTAGAAACAAGATGCCTTAGAGGCTTAGGTTTAATAGAAATTCTATGAATGTTCTTCTAAATATTCTACCCTGATTTAGTTTTAAACATTTTCTACTGCAAAAATCACCTATATGCCTCCCTGCTCTTAAATTGAAGAAAGTAGGGAAAACCACTAGACCATTCATGTATGACCTAAATCAAATCCCTTATGACTATACAGTAGAAGTGAGAAATAGATTTAAGGGACTAGATCTGATAGATAGAGTGCCTGATGAACTATGGACGGAGGTTCGTGACACTGTACAGGAGACAAGGATCAAGACCATCCCCATGGAAAAGAAATGCAAAAAGGCAAAATGGCTGTCTGAGGAGGCCTGACAAATAGCTGTGAAAAGAAGAGAAGTGAAAAGCAAAGGAGAAAATGAAAGATATTCCCATTTGAATGCAGAGTTCCTAAGAATAGCCAGGAGAGATAAGAAAGCCTTCCTCAGTGATCAATGCAAAGAAATGAGGAAAACAACAGAATGGGAAAGACTAGAGATCTCTTCAAGAAAATCAAAGATATCAAGGGAACATTTCATGCAAAGATGGGTTCAATAAAGGACAGAAATGGTATGGACCTGATAGAAGCAGAAGATACTAAGAAGAGGTGGCAAGAATACACAGAAGAACTGTACAAAAAAGATCTTCATGACCCAGATAATCACGATGGTGTGATCACTCACCTAGAGCCAGACATCCTGGAATGTGAAGTCAAGTGGGCCTTAGAAAGCATCATTGCGAACAAAGTTAGTGTAGGTGATGGAATTCCAGTTGAGCTATTTCAAATCCTGAAAGATGATGCTGTGAAAATGCTGCACTCAATATACCAGCAAATTTGGAAAACTCAGCAGTGGCCATAGGACTGGAAAAGGTCAGTTTTCATTCCAATCCCAAAGAAAGGCAATCCCAAAGAATGCTCAAACTACCGCACAGTTGCACTCATCTCACACGCTAGTAAAGTAATGCTCAAAATTCTCTAAGCCAGGCTTCAACAGTATGTGAACCATGAACTTCCAGATGTTCAAGCTGGTTTTAGAAAAGGCAGAGGAATCAGAAATCAAATTGCCAACATCTGCTGGATCATCGAAAAAGCAAGAGAGTTCCAGAAAAACAAAACTTCTTTCTTATTGACTATGCCAAAGCCTTTGACTGTGTGGATCATAATAAACTGTGGAAAATTCTGAAAGAGATGGGCATACCAGACCACCTGACCTGCCTCTTGAGAAACCTATGTGCAGGTCAGGAATCAATAGTTAGAACTGGACATGGAACAACAGACTGGTTCCAGATAGGAAAAGGAGTACGTCAAGGCTGTATATTGTCACCCTATTTATTTAACTTCTACGCAGAGTACATCATGAGAAACACTGAGCTGGATGAAGCACAATCTGTAATCAGGATTCCTGGAGAAATATCAATAACCTCAGATATGCAGATGACACCACCATTATGGCAGAAAGTGAAGAGGAACTAAAAAGCCTCTTGATGAAAGTGAAAGATGAGAGTGAAAAAGTTGGCTTAAAGCTCAACACTCAGAAAACTAAGATCATGGCATCTGGTCCCATCACTTTATGGGAAATAGATGGGGAAACAGTGGAAGAAGTTTCAGACTTTATTTTTGGGGGCTCCAGAATCACTGCAGATGGTGATTGTAGCCATGAAATTAAAAGACGCTTACTCCTTGGAAGGAAAGTTATGACCAACCTAGACAGCATATTAAAAAGCAGAGACATTGCTTTGGCAACAAAGGTCCATCTAGTCAAGGCTATGGTTTTTCCAGTGGTCATGTATGGATGTGAGAGTTGGACTGTGAAGAAAGCTGAGTGCCAAAAAATTGATGCTTTTGAACTGTGGTGTTGGAGAAGACTCTTGAGAGACCCTTGGACTGCAAGGAGATCCAACCAGTCCATCCTAAAGGAGATCAGTCCTGGGTGTTCATTGGAAGGACTGATGCTGAAGCCGAAACTCCAATACTTTGGCCAGCTCATGTGAAGAGTTGACTTGTTGGAAAAGACCCTGATGCTGGGAAAGATTGGGGGCAGGAGGAGAAGGGGACAACAAAGGATGAAATCGCTGGATGGCATCACCGACTTGATGAACATGAGTTTGAGTAAACTCCGGGAGTTTGTGATGGACAGGGAGGCCTAGCGTACTGTGCTTCATGGGGTCGCAAAGAGTTGAACATGACTGAGCGACTGAACTGAACCCCAATAACACCATCATCATTAATCTTTTTCTAAATTTTGTCTCCAAATTCTCTGTTTTTACTGAAGATATTTCTGACATCAAGTGTGTGAGCTTTATTCCCACACCAACCAATTCTCCAGCTCTCTGGAAACCAACTTTCTGTCCTAAAATTTAATTGAGTTTTGACACTAGCTTCTGTAGTTGTGCAGACAGTATAGGTTAAGGGCTCATTCCCGCAAGATGTCACAACATCAGATGCCAATCACAATGCTTAGGTTGCCACCTATTTCTGATTCAATTGGCTTTAAACGAGGAATTTTATGATTCCCTCCTCAGGTTCAATGTCTTGGTAAAATGACTCTCAGAAACTAGGAAAACACTTTCCTTACTATTACTGGCTTATTATAAATGATAAAACTCAAGAACAGTCAAAGGGAACAGATACGTAGACCAAGGTACAGAAAGGTCCCAAACATAGTAGCTCTGTCCCCATAAAGTAGAGGTATACTAGCCTCCCAGCAAGTGAATGGATTCACTAAACTAGAAGTTCTCTGGACCCTGTTGTTGAGGGTTTTTTATGGAAGTTTCAGGACATAGACATGATTGATGAAATCATTAGTCATTGGTCATTGAACTAAATCTCCAGTCCCTCTCCCCTCTCCAGAGGTTCAGGTATGAGACTGAAGTTCCAACATGCTAATCACATGGTTCATCCCTCTAGCAACCAGCCCCCATCCAGAAGGAATCTATAGGTCCATTAAAAATCATCTCTTATCCTATCACTTGTAACACTTGAGAAATTCAAGGGATTTAGGACTCTGTGTTAAGAACTGGGAACAGTGAACAAATATATATATTTTTTATTGCCTCAAAAGCTAATTGTGGGCTTTTCTTGGTACTCTGACAGAGTATTAAGTCCTTGAGTGTGTACATCATTTGCATTAGATCTGGTCTGTCTTAGCAAGCACCGTTTTGTACCTCCTCACCTGGTCTTGTTATACTGCACGCACACTAGGTCTTCTGTTTCTCTGCTGCTCCATGCCACTATACTCTCTTTACTTTTCATTGTCTTCTTAAAAAGTAAAGGATATATTTTAAAACAGTTTTAGGTTTATAGAAAAAGTAAGCATAAAGTACAGAGTTTCCCATATACTTCCTCACCCACTGACATACAGTGTCTCCTATTATTAATATATACATACACATGTGTTGCAATTAATAAGTCAGCGTTACTGACTAAAATCCGTAGTTAACATTAGAGCTCACATGTCATATCATGTAGGCCCTGACAGATGCATAATATCTGTCTACTGTTATAGTGTCAAATTATCTTGTAGAATATTTCAGTTACTCTAAAATTCTCCCATGCACCATCACTTCCATCTTCCCTATTGCCCTTCTGAACTCTTGGCAACCACTGATCTTTTAACTGTCTTCAGGGTTTTGCCTTTTCCAGAATGTCACATCATTGCGAATATACAGTATGTAGCCTTTGCAGATTGGTTTTCTGTCATCAATGATTTTCTTTTACTATATGCATTTAAGACTTCTCTATGTCTTTGGAGTATTAGCAGTGTATTTCTTTTTGGTACTGAATAATATTCCATTGTCTAGATGTACCACAGTTTATTTATCCATTTGCCTATTGAAGGGCATCTTGTTTGCTTCCAGGTTTCAGCAACAGTGAATAAAACTTCTGTAAACATTCATGTGCAGGTTTTTGTGTGGACATACATTGTCACCTTCTTTGGATAAACCACAAGGAGTTGCTGAGTCATGTGCTGAAATGTGTTATGTTTTATAAGAAACTGCCAAACTGTCTTTCAGAGTGGCTGTACCATTTCTAATTTCCACCAGCAATGAATGGGAGTTGCTATTTTTTCATATACTCACCAATATTTGACATTCTAAGTATTCTGAATTTTGGACATTCTAATAGGTGAACTAATCACCATATATAAACTGTGTGAAGAAGGTGCCATCCTTAATGCCATCATCAGTCAAGATATTTTTTCTTGGTTTTTTGATCTCTTAGGTGAGTTACCACTAATAATGATCTATGCAAATTTGACCTTTTTTACACATCATTATAGATTATAGGTCTTATTATAATAAGACCTTATAGATAAAATAGTGCCGTATTAAACATTTATGCCCTAGTGCTCTGAATTTCCCACCAGCAATGCTCTCTCTAAATCCTGTACTGTAAGAGATTTGATTTATGATCTTCTTTACAGGAAAAAAATTATCCAGAGAATATTGTAATCTAATTTTGCTACGAACACAATACAGATATTTATATATGATTATTCTTTAATAGTGGCTTCCTTGGTGGCTCAGATGGTAAAGAATCTGTCTGCTGTGTGAGAGACCCACTTTGATCTCTGGGTCCAGAAGATCCTCTGGAGAAGGAAATGGCTACCCACTCCAGTATTCTTGACTGGTGAATTCCATGGACAGAGGAGCCTAATAAATTACTTTTAATCAATGTGGATGTGTGAAGAAATTATTAAGAGTATTCTGTAAACAGATCTCAATCTGAGTTTTGAGTATGCTTCTTATATGTTGTTATCTTGAAAATGACTCAATACCTTTGTGATCATTGAACTCATTCATAAAATGTGTGGATTAAATGAATTAATGAGTACAAACATAATTACAGCCTCATGTTGTGTCCATTGACTGTTAATGTTGAACATTATTGCTATTCTCACACCATATCTTTAATTATGAGAATTGCTGATGTATATTGTGGGTATACTACATAATCACAGTCTAAACCAGGCCACTACCATCTTACACCCTGGTGGTGGTCGACCAGGAGGTATCCGTGGGAGATCTTAGTGGTGGTCTACCTGGAAATCAGAGATGTTGGGGAATCTCTTTGGGAACTATCTGGAGCTCATCTCTATGATGTAAAATTATGACTGCTGAGGGAAAATGTTGCTCACACAATAAAAGTTTTTTCTTTTGCTTTGGCAGTTTCTAATGAAAATCTATGCAAGATGAACAGCTAGCACCTTTTCTCTTTGTTTATAAATTTAATCAAAGTCCCTGTTTTCCTCATTTGTGGAGTCAAATTAATTGTGATCTAAATTATTCCACATGAATTTTTACCATATAAGGTAATAACTGAAATGCAAGAAGTCACACCCATTTGAAAAACATATCTATAAATCAACAGTCTTGTACATATTCCATGATGTCTTCTTTCCCTCTGGACACTAGAGTAATATCTATTGTTTTATCACAGTAAATTTCATTTTAATAGAATGGCAGGAGGGGATTCTACAGATACCTGCACAGGAAAATTATATAGTCTCTTCTTAATTGAACACAATCTTAAAAGACAGTAATATGCATAGATTTAATTCTGAAGTCCCTGCCTACTTCTGCAAATAACGTTATTTTTGTAGATTCGATTCAGTTCAGTCACTCAGTTATGTCTGATTCTTTGCGACCCCATGGACTGCAGCATGACAGGCTTCCCTGTCCATCACCAACTCCCGAAACTTGCTCAAACTCATGTCCATTGAATTGGTGATGCCATCCAACCATCTCGTCCTCTGTTGTCCCCTTCTCCTCCTGCCTTCAGTCTTTCCCAGCATCAGGATCTTTTCAGATGAGTCAGTTCTTTGCATCAGGTGGAGTTTCAGCTTCAGCATCAGTCCTTCCAATGAATATTCAGGACTGATTTCCTTTAGGATTTAGTTTGATCTCTGTGCAAATGAAACGACTCTCAAGAATTTTCTCCAACACCACAGTTCAAAAGCATCAGTTCTTCAGCACTCAGCTTTCTTTATGGTCCAACTCTTGCATCCATATGTGACTACTGGAAAAACCAAAGCTTTGACTGTTCCAACCTTTGTTGGCAAAGTAATGTCTCTGCTTTTTAATATGCTGTCTAGGTTTGTCATGGCTTTCTTCCAAGAAGAAAGACACTTTCTTCCTGCGTCTTTTAATTTCATGGCTGCAGTCACCATCTGCAGTGATTTTAAAGCCCAAGAAAATAAAGTCTGTCACTGTTTCCATTGTTTCCCCATCTATTGCCATGAACTGATGGGACCAGATGCCATGATCTTACTTTTGAATATTCAATTTTAAGCCAGCTTTTTAACTCTCCTCTTTTGCTTTCATCAAGATGTTCTTTAGTTCCTCTTTACTTTCTGCCATCAGGGTGGTGTCATCTGCATGTCTGAGGTTATTGATATTTTTGTAGATATGTGTATTTATATAATAATACAAATGTTGACCTTTAAAAATATACAATTATCATAATTAAATAAATTGTTAAATAATTATTTTTATGCTTAGTTTTCATTTAATAAGATATCATGTGAAAGTGAAAGTGTTAGTTGCTCAGTCATGTCCGAATTCCCTTGGACTGTAGCCCTCAGGCTCTTCGCTCCATGCAATTCTCCAGGCAAGAATACTGGAGTGGGTAACCATTCCTTTATCCAGGAGATCTTCCTGACTCAGAGATCTAACCTGGGTATCCTGCATTTCAGGCAGATCTTTACCATCTGAGCCACCAGGAAACCCAAGGTATCATGTACCTGCATATTTATGTTTATTCTCAATTTTTATTCTAATAAGATTTATAGCCATTTATTTAAGTTCTAAAAATAAAATCATCTGCCATTTAAAAAGTTGATGCTTTTCATTTATATCTATAATTGGAAACACTTGGCATTCTAAAAGAGCAAAATTTCCAACAAATGTAGATTCTTCCTTTTATCTTGATTTTTATTCTAACTTTGTTGGTTTCTCTTCTAGTAATATTGGTGAAAGTGCTATCTTTTACTTTGAACACATAACTTTAGAGCAGAGCTTCCAAACTTTGTTCTGTAGAGCATTATTTTTTGCAGAATTTTAATAGATTTTACAAGTGTTCTATTTTCTCTGGGGTGGAATTAAGTCTGATGGATTAGATATCCTCCTATTTATTTTTGCTTTATTGCCCTTGCTTGAGGAGACAGGTCCAAAATATATATAGCTAATACCAGTGTCAAAGAGTTTACTGTCTTTGTTTGCTTCTAGGATTTTTATGGTTTTCACATCTTACATTTAAGTCTTTAATCCAATTTCAGTACTTTTTTTGGTCTTTTGTCTAGTTTTATTCATTTTCATGTTGCTGTCCAGTTTTTCCAACACCATTTTTTAAAACTTTTTTCAAACACTTGTATTATTTCCAATTTTTGGCAGTTATGAATAATTCTACTGTAAACATTAGGGTAGAGTTTTTGTGTAAACCTAAGTCCTCAATTTTCTTGGGCAAAATAGAGTTTCTCATTAGTATAAGTGAAGGTTTAACTTTAGAATAAACTTCCATCATGACTGTAGCATTTTGCGTTCTCTCCACAATATGTGACATATCTCATTGTTCTACATGCTCACCAGGACTGGATATTTCACTTAAAATGTTTTTACAAGTAAAAATCTCTCAATTAAGAGAGATAATATGAATTCAAATTTGCTGTGAATGAAATATATAATGTTATAGGGTACAAGGTAATGAATCAGTAATTAGCAAATTGTGAAGAATTTTCTTCCTGCCATCTGAATCTGTCTTACATGACCTTGATTTATATCTTGACATATCAACTTGATGATAGCACTCTGGTCAAATAATATACTTTGTGGTTTTAAATGGCCTTTTCCTAATGACTGATCACATTGATGACCTTTTAATGTGTTTGTCATTCATATACCATCTTTGGGTTAAGTGTCTGTTCAAATCTTTTACCCAGTTCTTAATTGGGTCATTTATTTTCTTATTCTTGATCAGTTAACCTTTTAGTATAATCTTGATTTCTCTGGATTAGCTATATTTATGGCCCTGCTATTTGGCTCTTCACGTCTCATTTTAGACTGTTGTTCAGCAAATAGATTGTCTTAACCATTACTAAAGAAATGACTATAGTGAAATGGCTACCATTCATTTATTATTGGTAATTGTAGAATTCTTAAAAGGCTATATCAAAAAAAGAAAAGATTTCAATCTCACCTTACTTAATGGAGCAAACTCAACTAATGAGGACTTAAGGCAATTGCTTTAACTAACCATTTTACAGATGCTTGAGAATCCAATGTAAGTATTGGGAAATGTATTCATATATATGCATATATATGTACATTTAAATATATAAACCCCTCAGGCCCTCAAAAATAATTTACTCCTTATTTTAAAAATAATTCTAGCAATTTGTGTTTTCAGTTCTTAAATCGTCGACAAGAAATTTGAATTGAGGTAGAGACTGCTAAAGGCCCATTCAGTGCTTGTTATGAAGAAAGATTACTGATACTCTTTAAGGGAGATGAATAAGCTTATAGATACAAGAGGTTTTTTTTCTTTAAGCAAGCAGTTTGGGGTGAGCCCACTTAGAAATTTATATGTAATGCATTCAGTACTTTTGTGCTGCAGCCAGATAATACTTTTGCAAATGGTAAATGTTAGACATTGAAAGTAGTACTAGGCCTAGCAGTCTCTGTTTAATAGAGGAGTGTGTGTAAATCATCCAAGACAATCTTCTCTAAAATATGGAAATTGTTTCATAACTGTTTGTGGTGATAAAAAGTTAACTAAGTTAGAGTTCACATTTCTGGAGGCTGCAGTCCCTTATGTGTTACAAATAATTGTCTGACAGGGCTTCCCTGGTAGCTCAGTGATAAAGAACCTGCCTGCCAATGCAGGAGATGGGAGTTGATCCCTGCATCAGGAAGATCCCCTGGAGTAAGGAATGGCAACCCACTCCAGTATTCTTTCTTTGGCAATCTCATGGACAGAGAAGCCTGGTGGGCTACAGTCCATGGGGTCCCAAAAGAGTCAGACACGACTTAGCGGCTAAACAGCTATTTGTCTGACAAGGTCATATAAGCCTGATTGTCTGTGTCATAACATTTAAGAAAAAGACTCTCTGCTACATTAGGATAACTTTCCTGTTACTGTAAGCTACTGATGCTAAAAACAATTAGGATATTAACTTTAAAGTAGCAGAGATATGTTAGAACAAGAAACATTATTATGGTAGAAAATAACATATGCTTATGCATATGTAGAGATTTAAAGAACTGCATTTTTAAAATGGCCAAGATATCCTTTCTGCACATCTCCACTTTTGTACATTATTCTCTGCTTATTTGGATGTCTTGGAAATATCCTGTGCCTCTGTTCTGATGCTTCATTTCTGTCTCACCTCCTAGTTTCAGGATATCCAGGGAATGCTTTACAGTTGGTTTTAACTTATTCCTACTCATTCTTAGTATTTTGGTAAAATCCAAACTCTTTGCTTTTATGTAATGGATCAGTTTTACCTTTTTTTTCTGTATTTTTTCCAGTTTCAAGTTGTGATTTCCATTACTGTTATATTATTTTATTTAACTTCCCAGCTCCTTCAAAGAGCTAGACAGTTTCAAGAAAGAACTTGGGATTTTGATTTTGGAATAGAATTCCAAATAAGTCACAATGCTTCCTCTCTTTCATAATAAGTAAATATTGCAGATAATTGCATATATCTTATTTCCTATAAATAATCTTTCCAACTTTAACTTCAGTGAATTCTCTAAGAGTGACAGAAATAGAAGTGACTCATGAATCACCATGCTGCTGCTGCTGAGTTGCGTCAGTCGTGTCCAACTCTGTGCGACCCATTGATGGCAGCCCACCAGGCTCCCCTGTCCCTGGGATTCTCCAGGCAAGAACACTGGAGTGGGTTGCCCTTTCTGTCTCCAATGCATGCATGCCTGCCAAGTCACTTCAGGCGTGTCCAACTCTGTGCAACCCCATGGACAGCAGCCCACCAGGCTCCTCTGTCCTTGGGATTCTCCAGGCAAGAACACTGGAGTGGGTTGCCATTTCCTTCTCCAGAGAATCATCATACATCTGAATAAAAATGACCTCCTGGTTAATAGAGGTCATTTGAATTCATTGTACTTTTAACATGAATGCAATATTCATCTTTTCATTGGCAGGTAATTAATCAACATGTATCAAATTATGAAGAATTTCATCCCTGCCAACTACTACTGACTTGTTTGACCCTGATCTGTGTCTTTATTGTACTAACTTAATTCAAATAATTTGCGTGTCTTGAGTTAAATATGTTACTTCAATGGAAATATTCAAATAAGCAATAGGAATTTTAGAGTTAAATATATTCATTCCCAAACCTGAATTCAGCCCTACTTGTCTGAGTAATTGTTGGCACTTTATGGCAAAACACTTAGCTGTGATCAATTGTAGCTTTCTCAGGAAAATCCCAGAGCTCATCTCTAGGAAGAACATGTGGTTAAAGCAAAGGGGATGAAGGGATGAAAGATGTTAAAAAATTGCTTAGCTGAGTCTGACATTTTACCTTTTAAATATTAATTATACTGTGGGCTTCTTCCTATTTACATACCTAAGTGTTTGCTTGGGACATAAATGGTACTAAATTGTCTTGAGAAAGCCATAGAGCAGCTTTGTTAGATAAAATTTCTTGCAGCTGGTAATTTTTGGCAATTAATATTATGAATGCTAATGCAATGGGGAGAAGGGAAGGCACTTCCAGGATGCCACTTATCTCTATAAAACGAAAGAAAATGTCAGAAGTGGTGAGCCTGTTGAGAGTATTACTTCTGGGAAGGAAATAGATGGCAAATGTTAAAATTATCATATTTATGGACAGGCTAGAATTTTAAGACTGGGATATCTGATAAATAGTTTAGTAAACAGAGTTTATTGTAGATATTTTAATGTTTGTTTTGGATTATTTAGTATTAACAATAAAGGTGTTTTTTTTTTTTAAGTTATACTGAATATATTACTGGCCCAAAATAACAACTGAAAGTTTCCTCACAGAAATTTGGGTCATTTGATTATGTCAGTAATTGGTGAGGAATTAGGGGCAATTCATTTGATGCTATAGGGTTAATTAGAGATAAACATTAAAATAGTATATGTATTAGATACAGATGAGCTTGATAGATAAAAATGTAAAAGTATAGAGTTATGAGAAACAAAGTATCAGCAAATCTATTGGAATCTACTACTTAGATATTAGAAGTGTCATCATGTATTTCAAAGTATTTACATTCTCTTCCACTTTCCAAGAGAATGTAAAAAGTAGCTGTTCTATCACAGCTCATTAGGCAATATGATTTAAACCAGACTAACTCTTCACTGGAAAGAATGTTGGAGGAGATCAGTAAAAAGAATTATTAGCATATGAGTTGTTTACAATTCAGAAATGAAAATAAGTTATATCATTTTGTACATTTTTATTCATGATTTGAGGAACTCTGCATTTCAGCTTATACTAATTGCTCTATCATTTCAGATTGCCAGGTAAATTAATTTCACAAAGACTTAGGAAATACATAGTGTAAAATATCTTGGATTATATTTTTGAGTCAGATGTAGGTTTGAACTATAGTGACTATGAGAAAATAGCATTTTGATTAGTAAGGGGAAGAGTATTTTATGTTAAAACATAGCAATAGGAATAAATATATTTTATGTAGCCTTTTTTCTATGCTCATGAGGGATGTTACTAATGTTAATGCTACTGAAATAAGCATTTCTAATTTTGTATGACAGTCTAAATCTTCAGTTTCAATTATTCTGCTCCATAATGCCCACAAGTACATTCACAAAGGGTATGTCATATATACTAAATTTTGTCTGTTAAATATAGTCACTGTTTAAAGAAAACATAAGAAAAGTAATACATTAAGATAATATCCTTCCTGTTTTTAATTTAGTTCATCAAGTCTTTATTAAACATCTGCTTTTTATCTTCCGATCTGCAAGGAAAAGGAAATAAATAATATTGTTCTGTGTTAGAAAACCTACTTAATTTTTTAGGAACAAATTTATAAATGTGAAAAAATTGAAATGTAAATGAATGGGCACTGAAAAGGATATATACTAAGACAGTCTCCTGTAAAGAGTTGATTTGAATAGTATGTAAGAACAAAGTATCAGAATCATTTCTAGTTAGATAAGCCTAAACATTAATATTGCAAGGTTGATGGTATACTGTAGTTTAGAATTATTCATTGGATGCTTGAATTTCTTTCTGAAGGGGAAAACAATGATTTCTTATGAAATATTCAGTAATACTGTTTAATCTTTTTACATAAAAATGTTTATTGTGAGGCTATTTATCATAGCAAACAATTTTAAAATAACCCCAGGTAAATGGATAAAATATATAACAGAATACCATGTGTTATTAGTTAGCCCATATTATGGTATGGCCTTCCATACCAAAATGCCAAAGACTAGGTGACCTAAATAATAGAACTTTATCTCTCACCATTTTGGAGTTTGAGAATTCCCATTATGTATGTGGTTGCCAGCTAATTTGGTTCATGGTGAGGGGTGTCTTCCTGGATTGTGTCCTCACGTGAGGAGGAGGGGTAGAGGAACAGTGAGTCAATTAGTATGTCTTTCTAAATTGAAGATTAAATAAAATCCCAATCAAAATTTTAGTAAACATTTAGACGTCAGATTCTAAGGTGGTTTCTAAAATTCATGTGAAAGGGAAATGTCAAGAATAGCCCAACACCTTGGAAAAGAAGAAATTTGGAATATATGACTTTGATTTCAAGACTTATTATAAAAAAATTAACATATAAAAGCATCACCATAAATAAAAGGTAAATACAGTAGAAAATAAAGTTTAGAAATAAACATAGAAATAAGTTATTGACCTTCAGCGAAGGTACAAAACCAATTCAGGTGAAAACTGATAAATTTTTAAATCAATATTGCTGCATCAATTGGATATTCATATTAAAATGAAAAAACTTCTAAAAGTTAAATCAAAATGAATCATATGTTAGTTTATTAAAAACAACAACAACAACAAAAACCTAAAAGCTGTAAAAAAGAATTATAAAAGGAAACAGGAAAAATAGTATTTTTGAATTTGAGCAAACCTTTCTTACATACAACACCAAAAAGTAATCAGTAAAAGAATGAAAAAATTAAACTTAATTAAAATGAGTAACTTCTCTGGAAAAGCTATTAAAAAAAAATAAGACTCGAAAAACATGTTAACAAATATTTCCAGTAGAGGATTTTCATTGAGGATATGTGAAGAAACATCAAACCTTAGTAATAAGATAACAAATCATATGAATAGAAATTTCCAAAAAAGATGGTTAGCAATTAACACATGAAAAATCATTCAATGTGATGTTATTAAGAAAATGCACATTGAAATAATGAGATACACTGCACACCTATTTTATCACTAAAAGTAGAAAGTCTGACCCTACGCAGTGTTGGTAAGGATCTAAGGGAACTCAAATCCTGGTTCTGATTTTTATTGTGAGGATGTAAATGCTTTATGAAAAATTGTGTTTTAATAATACCAACTGCTCTATGACGTTGGTGGGGAACATTTGGGGAAGACAGCAGGAGTGGGAAGAAGGGAGGGAGAGAGAGAAATAAGAGCACACGTGCATACACTTGCATGCTCTGGTATCTTTAAAAAAATCATTGGAGGACAGTTGATTTAGAATTTGTGTTAGTTTTGGGTGTACAACTCTGGTCTCTTCCTATAAGTGCACTAATCTCACCATAAAGCGCATACCCTCATGACCTCAACTAAACTTAATTACTTCCCAAAGACCCAATCTTCAAATACTATCACTTTGGGGTTAGAGCTTTGACATCTGAAAATAGGGGGAACACAGTCCATAGTGACATGGAAAATTTTTTAAATATATATTTGTCACATATTTGCATGGCAAAGTATTAATTTAACATACTAAATGATAAAGCACATTGCAAAATACCCAAATATAATGTCTATAAAAAGATAGATACAATAGAAAACATCAGCAAGAAAACCTCATAGCTATTTCCATGAGAAAAGAATCTCAAAGATTTAACAGTCATCAAGACAGTATGGTACTGGCACAAAGACAGAAATATAGATCAATGGAACAGAATAGAAAGCCCAGAGATAAATCCACAAACCTATGGACACCTTATCTTTGACAAAAGACACAAGGATATACAATGGAAAAAAGACAACCTCTTTAACAAGTGGTGCTGGGAAAACTGGTCAACCACTTGTAAAAGAATGAAACTAGAACACTTTCTAACACCATCCACAAAAATAAACTCAAAATGGATTAAAGATCTAAATGTAAGACCAGAAACTATAAAACTCCTAGAGGAGAACATAGGCAAAACATTCTCCGACATAAATCACAGCAGGATCCTCTATGACCCACCTCCCAGAATATTGGAAATAAAAGCAAAAATAAACAAATGGGACCTAATGAAACTTAAAAGCTTCTGCACAACAAAGGAAACTATAAGCAAGGTGAAAAGACAGCCCTCAGATTGGGAGAAAATAATAGCAAATGAAGCAACAGACAAAGGATTAATCTCAAAAATATACAGGCAACTCCTGAAGCTCAATTCCAGAAAAATAAATGACCCAATCAAAAAATGGGCCAAAGAACTAAACAGACATTTCTCCAAAGAAGACATACAGATGGCTAACAAACACATGAAAAGATGCTCAACATCACTCATTATCAGAGAAATGCAAATCAAAACCACAATGAGGTACCATTACACGCCAGTCAGGATGGCTGCTATCCAAAAGTCTACAAGCAATAAATGCTGGAGAGGGTGTGGAGAAAAGGGAACCCTCTTACACTGTTGGTGGGAATGCAAACTAGTACAGCCGCTATGGAAAACAGTGTGGAGATTTCTTAAAAAACTGGAAATAGAGCTGCCATATGACCCAGCAATACCACTTCTGGGCATACACACTGAGGAATCCAGATCTGAAAGAGACACGTGCACCCCAATGTTCATCGCAGCACTGTTTATAATAGCCAGGACATGGAAGCAACCTAGATGCCCATCAGCAGATGAATGGGTAAGGAAGCTGTGGTACATATACACCATGGAATATTACTCAGCCGTTAAAAAGAATTCATTTGAATCAGTTCTAATGAGATGGATGAAACTGGAGCCCATTATACAGAGTGAAGTAAGCCAGAAAGATAAAGATCATTACAGCATACTAACACATATATATGGAATTTAGAAAGATGGTAATGATAACCCTATATGCAAAACAGAAAAAGAGACACAGAAGTACAGAACAGACTTTTGAACTCTATGGGAGAAGGTGAGGGTGGGATGTTTCTAAAGAACAGCATGTATATTATCTATGGTGAAACAGATCACCAGCCCAGGTGGGATGCATGAGACAAGTGCTCGGGCCTGGTGCACTGGGAAGACCCAGAGGAATCGGGTGGAGAGGGAGGTGGGAGGGGGGATCGGGATGGGGAATACGTGTAACTCCATGGCTGATTCATGTCAATGTATGACAAAACCCACTGAAATGTTGTGAAGTAATTGGCATCCAACTAATTAAAAAAAATAAAAATAAAAATTTTAAGAAAAAATCAAAGTTTAAAAAAAAATGATTTTGAAGTACTTTCTGGTAGTATCCAACTTATCTGCAATAAATTATATAACATTGGGAATTATAGAAATAAATGCATTACTAAAGGGGTATTAATATGACCTTCTTTAATGAATAATGCATATTTCAGAGTATTAAACTCATAGATTTGACATGATAGTAAGAGGAAAATAATTGATAATTTCTTATGATGTGATGAGGGATCAGAAATTCTCTAGGCTGCTGAATGAAAGTAGAGAAGAAAATGAAAGCAGAATTCTGGGTGGGAAAAACACAGTATGGTTTTGAAGTCCCTCGCTATTTTCAAATAAAAAAGATCCTCAATGAAAAAATTACTCCATATTAAGATATCTTAAGGGGAAAAATTAGTGTTGACCAGAATTATGAGAATAAGTCTTATAAAGCAGTAAATACTTGAAAACTTCTGATGAAACTGGAAGGTTTTAGGAAAACTATGGATCTCAAACAAAGTCACATATTAGAATCACTTAAGAAATTTTCAAAAATCCTTGTACACAGAGATCTTAATTTGCATTTGATGAGTCCAAGGATGGATATTTAAAAATGACTCCTGAGGAATCAAAATATGGAGCCAGGATCGAGAACCACTGGTGGCTAAACATTCAACCCATATATTGGGACTAACTGCCATACAGTCTGAATGGATGAGAACTGTTATTTGACATAATAAACATTCAGGATGCTATCAGGGTTGTTGACTAGGTCTAATAAAAATTGTATTCTAACCTCAGTTGGTAACTGAAGAATTTGAATAAAATGTAACCAATTTTTGTGAAACTTTGCATTATTAATTTAGAAATAAAATGAGGAGGGGATAAAAGACATAAGCTACATTCTGTTTTATAAAAAAAGTTACACTCAGAGCGAGTTGGCAATGTATGTGATTGTCACCTGATTAAATGAGTTGCATATTAGAGGAAGTGTCAGGATAGGCAACAGGAATAACCATGTAATTGAAATATTTCAGAATGTTTTAAATTATTTTTTAAATAAAAGAAGTGAAAGTCAAAGAAGAAAAGGAAAGATATACCCATCTGAATGCAGAGTTCCAAAAAACAGCAAGGAGAGATAAGAAAGTTTTCCTCAGTGACCAATGCAAAGAAATAGAGGAAAACAATAGAATGGGAAAGACTAGAGATTTCATGAATCTTTGCCCATCGAGTTGGTGATGCCATCCAGCCATCTCATCCTCTGTTGTCCCCTTCTCCTCCTGCCTCCAATCCCTCCCAGCATCAGGGTCTTTTCCAGTGAGTCAACTCTTTGCATCAGGTTGCCAAAGTATTCCCTAGGACTATAAGGAGATTAAATCAGTCAAACTTAAAGGAATATTCATTGGAACGACTGATGCTGAAGTTGAAGCTCCAATACTTCGGTCATCTCATGTGAAAAACCAACTCATTGGAAAAGACCCTAATGCTGGGAAAAATTGAAGGCAGGAGGAGAAGGGGATGACAGAGGATGAGATGGTTGGATGACATCAGAGACTCAACTGACATGAGTTGAGCACATTCAGGGAGATAGTGCAAGACAGGGAACCCTGGTGTGCTACAGTCTAACACTTAGTGAATGAGCAACAAACTTCATGAAATTTCATTCAGCTTTCTTCACAGTCCAACTCTCACAACCATACATGACCACTGGAAAAACCATAGCCTTGACCAGATGGACCTCTGTTGGCAAAGTAATGTCTCTGTTTTTAATATGCTATCTAGGTTGGTCATAACTTTTCCTTCCAAGGAGTGGGCGTCTTTTAATTTCATGGCTACAATCACCATCTGCAGTGATTTTGGAGCCCAAAAAAATAAAGTCTGACACTGTTTCCACTGTCTCCCCATCTATTTCCCATGAGGCGATGGGACCAGATGCCATGATCTTAGTTTTCTGAATGTTGAGCTTTAAGCCAACTTTTTCACTCTCCTCTTTCACTTTCATCAAGAGGCTTTTTAGTTCCTCTTCACTTTCTGCCATAAGGGTGGTATCATCTGCATATCTGAGGTTATTGATATTTTTCCATGAATCTTGATTCCAGCTTGTGCTTCTTCCAGCCCAGTGTTTCTCATGATGTACTCTGCGTAGAAGTTAAATAAGCAGGGTGACAATATACAGCCTGGACGTACTCCTTTCCCAATTTGAAACCTGTCTGTTGTTCCATGTCCAGTTCTTACTGTTGCTTCCTGACCTGCATACAGGTTTCTCAAGAGGCAAGACAGGTGGTCTGGTATTCCCTTTTCCTTCAGAATTTTCCACTGTTTATTGTGATCCACACAGTCAAAGGCTTTGGCATAGTCAATAAAGCAGAAATAGATGTTTTTCTGGAACTCTCTTGCTTTTTCAATGATCCAACGGATGTTGGCAATTTGATTTCTGGTTCCTCTGCCTTTTCTAAAACCAACTTGAACATCTGGAAGTTCATGGTTCACATATTGCTGAAGCCTGGCTTGGAGAATGTTGAGCATTACTTTGCTAGCGTGTGAGATGAATGCAATTGTGCAGTTCTTTGAGCTTTCTTTGGGATTGCCTTTCTTAGGGGTTGGAAGGAAAACTGACCTTTTCCAGTCCTGTGGCCACTGCTGAGTTTTCCAAATTTGCTGGCATATTGCATGCAGCACTTTCACAGCATCATGTTTCAGGATTTGAAATAGCTCAACTGGAATTCCATCACCTCCACTAGCTTTGTTCGTAGTGATGTTTTCTAAGGCCCACTTGACTTCACATTCCAGGATGTCTGGCTGTAGGTGAGTGATCACACCATTTTGATTATCTGGGTCATGAAAATCTTTTTTGTACAGTTCTTCCGTGTATTCTTGCCACCTCTTCTTAATATCTTCTGCTTCTGTTAGGTCCATACCATTTCTGTCCTTTATTGTGCACATCTTTGTATGAAATGTTCCCTTGGTATCTCTAATTTTCTTGAAAAGATCTCTAGTCTTTCCCACTCTGTTGTTTTCCTCTATTTCTTGGCGTTGATTGCTGAGGAAGGCTTTCTTATCTCTCCTGGCTATTCTTTGGAACTCTGCTTTCAAGTGGGAATATCTTTCCTTTTCTCCTTTGCTTTTTGTTTCTCTTCTTTTCACAGCTATTTGTCAGGCCTCCTCAGACAGCCATTTTGCCTTTTTGCATTTCTTGCATGGACTCTAGGTCTTGATAATTGTTTATCTCCTAATGTGTAATATAGCCTAGCCTTCCATATGACTTAGCTGGTAAAGAATCCGCCTACAATGCAGGAGATGAAAGAGATGCATTTTCGTTCCCCCAATCAGGAAGGTCCTCTGGAGCAGGGCATGACAATCCACTCCATTGTCCTTGCCTGGAGTATCCCGTGAACAGAGGAGTCTACCTGGCTACAGTCCATAATGTCGCAAAAAGTCAGACATGACCAAAGTGACTGAGTAAACCTTTCATATAAATGAGACCTCGACGATTTCAGAAAGTTAAGTTAAAACTTAACCACCTTTCCAGGGGAAGGTAAGAAAGTTTTCCAGTCTCGAATAGTTCTAGATAAACAAATTAAATTTTCCCAAAGAAGTGGTCACCTTAATCTAACCCTCAGTATGATTGACAGAAAAATTCATATTGACTGAATGGCCTGTAACACTTCAAACTGAGAATTTAGTTTAAAGGAGTCCTGAATAATGCCCTCAGGTGGATGGGTACATGGCAGAAGCAAACAGAATCCACACAGAAAGGAAAGACTAAAGTTTGAATAAAACTTATTTTAAAGCAGCTGTATACAAAAGGCACAGTTAAATGTTACAAAGTTGCAAAAGTTTGATAGTAAAAAAAATGAAAAATAGTATATTGGAAATAATTAGGCAAAAGAGAATTATCATTATTAAGTTCATGCTCAGTCATGTCTGATTCTTTCTGACCTCATGGGCTGCAGCCTGCCAGGCTCTTTTGTCCATGGGATTTCCCAGGCAAGAATACTAGAGTGGGTTGCCGTTTCCTTCTCTAGGGAATCTATCCTGACTTAGGGATTAAACCCGTGTCTCCTGTGTCACCTGCATTGGAGGTGGATTCTTTACCTGCTGTGCCATCAGGGGATTGAGGAAAGAGGGTCATTATATAATTATACATGTTTTAATTCACCAGGAGCAGACAAAGTTTAAACTTGTGTGCATCTAATTACACACCCAGAAAATTAAGCAGAATTTGACAGAACTGCAAAGAAGGAGATTAATCTACCACCCTATTTAGAGATACTATATACATTATTAATAATTGATAAGTCAAGTAGGCAAAAATCAGTTACAAAATATAGAAAACCTAATAATAATCACTTGGAGAATTCTATGTTGTATTATATTTATGCAAATAAAATAAATAATGTATAGTGAGGTTAACATTTCATTTAACCATTCTAAATATAGTCTTCATATTATTCCTACAATTGAAAAAAAATTCTAAGACTGTCTCAGGAAAAAGTACTCAACCGAATATCACAGGAACATAGTTGGGCATTTGATGGGTTGGAAAAATTAGGCTTTTGCTAAATTAGAGTATTTGTCCTCGAATCCTCACCCTTGGTCCCAGAACAGAACCATAATAGATTAAATGAATATTATGAAAAGTTTTCAGGTTTAGTCAAAAATTCATTTTGAAAGCTTTGAAATAAAATTGAACAGAATCCTGACAGCTTTTGTTCTACATCTGTCACGGGTGCTTCACAGTATTACAGGATACAGAAATTTGATGGTCCATTAAAATAGCTCAAATACTTCTTTCCATTTCTTCTTAACCGAATGGGGTTGCGTTTCCCTGCCCTCAAAATTAATCTTTCTTTTTTATTTTCACATATGCTGATCTACTATTTTGTGTCTGTGGATTTTATTTAACTTTTTTTCTATGTGACTGAGTACTTGAAAGTGTATATTCAGTTTCTATTTTTTTTTTTTTTAAGTAAGAGATTTCTTCATTTTTGGTTAACCAGACCAGAATTAAGAACCTCCCAGTTTTTAATAAACCTCTATTTTCTTTTCTGTTCTTTTTGGGATCCTAGGGACTTTTTATACTACCTCTATGACTCTTAGCAGGATGATCCTTTGTGATGTATTATTAAATGTTTGACTTCCAATTCTACACTTCCGTTTCCTTTAGAATACAAAATGTGCCTTGTCTGTCTTTAATATTTAGATTCTCATATAGTTCTGTGTATATTAAATAGTCAAAGAATGCTTATTGAATGGATTACTCTATGAATGTATGCATAAAAGCCTAGCTAGCTAGAATATAATGCCTCTTAGCTTAGTGAATGCAATCTTTTGGTTGTGGATACCTTTCTTTCTATACTGCACTGGCTGACTTCTTAGAGCCCAAGGTAGTGCTAAAGTTGAGACCTGAGTTCAGTCTGATTTTTTGGCAAATGTACTGGTGAACTTTAATTAAGAAAATCCTTTCTTGGACATTAAAATAGGATAAAATGGCTAAAAAGAACTGGTATAGTCATTCTTAGAGTTACAAAAGCATTGTAAATAGCGTCCAAGATCTTCCAAAGGAAAAAATAGAAAAAATTAGATATATTTTAAAAAGTAATCTTTCTAAATTCTTTCATGGTGTAGTTCATCATAACTGAAGAAATCTCTACCTAAAGATATTTTCTTCTGAAAATTTTTATTCTTGTATGTTTATTAAATGTACAGATTTATTAAATGTGTATTTATTAAATACAGATTATTAAATCAAATTTATTAAATCAATCTTTGTTTTGTGTTTTTATCCTAATTATGCCTCTTCTAAAAGGAGATTTCTTCACATGATGAGCTGTAGCAATAGCAACATTTTGAAGCAGCTCAGGATACCTTTTGCCCTAAACAGCCAGTCTTTAGCTGAAGACAATACACACACACACACACACACATACCCCACACCTGTTACTGTGTTTTACTCTAAAGTTTTAAAAAGTGAAAAGTGGATCACTAGTTGTTTGCAACCCCATAGACTGGGCTCCTCTGTCCGTGGGATTCTCAATGCATGAAGACTGGAGTTTGTTGCCATTTCCTTCTCCAGGGTATCTTCCCAACCCATGGATTGAACCTGGGTCTCCTGCATTGCAGGTGGGTTCTTTACCATCTGAGCCACTAGGGAAGCTCTAAAGTTTCAAAGGGGCCTATTTTCCTTTGGTAAAAGTACCTAATATTGCTTGGAAGTGTCCAAATATGGTAGATAATTTCATTAGTAGTTTTACACATAAATTAATATATTTGCTTTACATATTTACATGCAGACATTTTTAAACACACATACACTGATACCACACGCTATGTCTACTTAGCTTGAGTGAGTGTCCCAGAGGAAGAAAGAACAAGTAATAACATGAGTGACTCTCAGATGTTTGAAAATGTGTGTGTGTGTTTGCATTCTCAGTCGTGTCAGACTCCTTATGACACCATGAACAGTGGCCCGCCAGGCTCCTCTGTGCATGGAATTTTCCAGGAAAGAATACTGGTTGACATTTAGTCCTCCACAGGATCTTTCCAACCCAGGGATCAAACCCATGTCTCTTACGTCTCCTACATTGGCAGGCAGATTCTTTACCTAGGAAAGAATCACTAGTGCCACCTAGGAAGCAGTTTGGAAGCATACCTATGTGCGTGCTAAGTTGCTTTAGTCATGTCTGACTCTTTGCAACCCCATGGACTGTAGCTCACCAGTCCAGAATCCCATGGACAGAGGAGATTCTGTCCATGGGATTCTCCAAGCAGGAATACTTGAGTGGCTTGCCATTCCCCTCAGTTTACCATAAATAATCTTAACAACTTAACAGAACATGTTTTCTTAGCTTGGGTTTCCTAGATACAGTGCCTGAGTTGTTGATTCTCGTACAAGTGATTGATGAGGGAAGGCTCACAGTTGAAACCTGTAAGGGGACAAAGGAAACAAGATAAGGAAAGAAGCTAGGCAAAGTTATGGGTTCAGCTAAAGTTCATAAGAAGCTCTGCAAGATGAAGTACCACCATAAAATTGTCATACCTTGAGGCAAGGGGCCAACTTTTTGTACTTTTAACTCAATTAGCCATTGACTTTTACTGCCCTTGTGAGAGGGCATAACTTCCGAGCCATTTCTTGGTAAGTGACTCCTCTAGGTCCTGAGTCATTGTCAGAAAGGGGGAACTATGAACCATCAGCAGACAGCACTCTCAAAAGTTAGGGGTTAGGTGCACTGTCCCAACAGGGGTGGTGCAGAGCACCAGCGGCATCTAATACACCTACTCAGTCTCAGTTTTCATCCGTGTATATGGGGAGCGGTCCTTGGAAGGGAAAATGTGAATGTTAATCAGAAAGGTGCCAGAGTAACCGTCGAAACTGTATCCTTTTTTATCTGTGTCATATTTCAAAGTTATCTGACAATTATCCAGCTGGGAAATGGAACCCAGGATACACTCGTTTGATACTTTTTTTGCCATGAAAAGTGATGTGCTCATGATAAAACAGATCTGGACTCCTTGAAGTCCTCTTCCGCTCAAAGCCTTGATCCTGAATTGGAGATACATAGTCCGGAGCTGTAACACTAGATCTTCAAGGGAATAGACCTGCCAGTTTTCAAAGGAATGAGAATTACACATGAGAGAGAATTCCCATATTCTCTTATATCTTCTCCAGACACTAAACATATTTAAGAAGGATCACAACATTCAACTTAATGTGACTATAGAATCAAAAAACTTAAATTGAGATAAACTTTATAAAGTTCCCCTCACTAAAGTTGCACCATTCCCATACTGAAAGCAAAGTCCACCAGATATTAGACAGCCATTTTTGTTTTTTAAATATGACCCCTTCCATTGAATTCTTTCAGAGACTGTCTCCTATTTCTCCTGGCTCATTCACATGGTACATTGTGTCTTTTGCTGTTTTGTTAATTTTGATTATGAGTTCATTTCTTCTTAGAGCTTTTTTTTCTGTAGAATTCAATAAAATTAAATTTTATGCAGTTTTAAAAATGTAAATGTAATATATTTTCCATTTATAGTTATTACAAAATATTGGTTATTTTTATATTCAGTAATTATGATTTTCTTTAACTTTCATTTTGTTCTTGAAAGTTTTTAGAGCATTTTTATAATTTTTGAATTTGTGTTTTTTTAAATTATATCTCTTTATATATACTTATGCTTTAATAATTGATATAGTTGATAATCCCAGATCCAAGTTTGTTTGGATTTAATTCTATATTTTTTTTCTTGCTGGCTTTCATTAGTGGTAACTTCCCACATCTGTTTATAAGCTTTCTGGTTGTATTTATTTTATTATAGTATGTGGATATTCTGAGGGGCCTTAGATCAAGATATTTTCCTAGGAAAAATTCTTTCCTACTTATATATATATATATACAATTTGTTTATTTTTAATTGGAGGATAATTGCTTTATAATATTGTTAATTTATGCCATACATCAACATGAATCAGTCATAGGTATACATATGTTCCCTCCTTCTTGAACCATTTGTTTCTAGAAGGTGCACTTCCAACTCAAGACCATTTTAGATCAATTTCTTACACTGTGGTTTCAATAACCACAGAGATTACATAAAATTTAAACTTGAAATATATGTGATGGCAGAGTTGTAATTACATGTGTTCATGTGAACTTTTTTCATGAAGGGGGTGGTGATAAAATGGAGGAATGAAAGAGGCATTTTTACTAGTCAGAGGTGAGGTCAGATCAACAGGATTGTCTATAGCCTCCCATTGCTGGAAGGTATGTTGGGTTTCTTTTATCCAACCCATTTATCAAGAAGAAAATTTTTTCAAAAGTTTCAGCTTAAATAGTTACAATTGTAACCATAGATCAGTCTGATACACATTAGATTCTTTTTTTTTTTTTTCCTTAAACTAGTTTTCTATGGCTGCTATAACAAATTACTGCAAACCTGGTGGCTTAACACAACAGAAATTCATCATCTTACATTTCTGGAGGTCAGAAATCAAAAATAGGTCTCACTGAGCTCAAATCAAAGTGTTAGCAGGACTGAATTTATTTATGAAGGATCTAGAGTAATAATTTGCTTTTTTGTTCCTCTGCTTTTTTCTATTTTCCTGCTTCTACAAGTCCTTACATGCATGACTCATGGCCCTCTTTCATCTTCAAACTAGGAATGCGGTTTGAGTGCCCACATTACATCATGTTCAATCACTCCAATCTTGCTTCATTATCACATCTTCTCTAACATGGATTCACCTGCCTCTGCCATCATCATATAAGGACCTTATACTTTTATTGGACCTACCTAGATAATCTAGAATGTGATCCTCTCTTAAGTTTAGCTGATTCATAAATTTCATCTTATAAATTTCATTTGTAACTTTAATCTTTACCGTATGACCTAAAATATTCATTGGTTCAAGGGATTAGGATAAGAACATCTTGGTTGAGGGGGAGCATTATTCTTCCCATCATAATATTTATATTTAAAGGGACTAATTTTGTTGTAAAATTATATGTGGCCAGTTTATATTTTCTATGTCTAAATAATTAGTGATTTTTTAATATCATAAAAGATATAATTTGAATCTGCTCCATCCTAGTGACTTTCTTTCCTTAAAGTATATTATATACATAAACAAATAATGACCCCCAAATCAAATATAATGTTTTTTTCCAGTGTTGATCACTTTGATACCTAACTATGCCAGTGTACTAGTGGGATAATATACATCTTGAGCAAATCATTGTATACATTTTAAAATTTATACATTGCATACACTGAAACTTAAAATTTCATATGTGTTGTTAGTAAATCAGATACTAGTAGCTGATTTAATCTGCTGTAAAACTGTACATCTTTTTTTTTTTTTTAGTAAATCAGTATGAATTGTAAATGTAAATTGTGAATGTTATGTAATCATGGATTCTTTTCAGAGTTTTGTCCCAAAACAAGATTCCTTGCTTCAGAAGTGGAAAGGGTATCTGGACTCCAGGATATAAGCACTTCTGTCTTACTCTACTGCTAGCATCCACAAGTTAGTCATCATAATTGTTTGTCTGCAGTGCTCCTCTAACTGGCCACCCATCTCCCATGATTACGTCCCAAATCTTATTTTCAGTGCATACTGTTGAATGATTCTTTAAAATAGCCTGAACAATCCTACAGAACAGTCAGGTTCCAACCATTCCTGTGTTTCAAATCATGCAAAGGATCCATATTTCAGAAAGAGACAAGCCAGAGTGTTTAAAATGTTATATAGTATACATTCCTGCGATTCTTCCCTCGCCTAATCCACTCCGTAGTCCCTGGCTTTATTGTAATCCTCAGACCTCAGGCTCTCCTGTTAGTCATCCTCCTCTCTTAAGAGCCGTTCTAGATGACGGGGCTGCGCTTCCTCCATATAACTGCTTAATCAACTCTTACATCTTTCAGGTCTCTGCCCCACTGTCCCCGTGTCAGTCAGGGTTTTTCTGAGCTTTCTGTTTAAAACTGCAACCCCATTCCATTTTTTTAAACCTAATTCCCTTCACTCTTTTGTATTATGTTTCTGTAACATTTATTTTTTTCAACTGGTCTATGTTTAATGCTTACCAGTCCTGCATGAAGAATACAAACAGAGACTTCAGTTCATTTCAGTTCAGTTGCTCAGCCGTGTCTGACTCTTTGCGACCCCATGAATCGCAGCACGCCAGGCCTCCCTGTCCATCACAAACTCCTGGAGCTTACTCAGACTCATACCCATCGAGTCGGTGATGCCATCCAGCCATCTCTTCCTCTGTCGTCCCCTCCTCCTCCTGTCCCTGGTCCCTCCCAGAATCAGGGTCTTTTCCAATGAGTCAACTCTTTGCATCAGGTGGCCAAAGTATTGAAGTTTCAGCTTCAGCATCAGTCCTTCCAATGAACACCCAGGACTAATCTCCTTTAGGATGGCCTGGTTGCATCTCCTTGCAGTCCAAGGGACTCTCAAGAGTCTTCTCCAACACCACAAATCAAAAGCATCAATTTTTCGGCACTCAGCTTTCTTCACAGTCCAACTCTCACATCCATACATGACCACTGGAAAAACCATAGCCTTGACCAGATGGACCTTTGTTGGCAAAGTAATGTCTCTCCTTTTTAATATGCTGTCTAGGTTGGTCATAACTTTCCTTCCAAGGAGTAAGCATCTTAATTTCATGGCTACAATCACCATCTGCAGTGATTTTGGAGCCCAAAAAAATAAAGTCTGACACTGTTTCCACTGTTTCCCCATCTTATTTCCCACAAAGTGATGGGACCAGATGCCATGATCTTAGTTTTCTGAATGTTGAGCTTTAAGCCAACTTTTTCACTCTCCTCTTTCACTTTCATCGAGAGGCTTTTTAGTTTCTCTTCACTTTCTGCCATAAGGGTGGTGTCATCTGCATATCTGAGGTTATTGATATTTCTCCCAGCAATCTTGATTCCAGCTTGTGCTTCTTCCAGCCCAGTGTTTCTCATGATGTACTCTTCATATAAGTTAAATAAGCAGGGTGACAATATACAGCCTTGATGTACTCCTTTTCCTATTTGGAACCAGTCTGTTGGTCCATGTCCAGTTCTAACTGTTGCTTCCTGACCTGCATATAGGTTTCCCAAGAGGCAGGTCAGATGGTCTGGTATGCCCATCTCTTTCAGAATTTTCCACAGTTTATTGTCATCCACACAGTCAAAAGCTTTGGCATAGTCAATAAAGCAGAAATGTTTTTCTGGAACTCTGGTGCTTTTTCAATGATCCAGCGGATGTTGGCAATTTGATTTCTGGTTCCTCTGCCTTTTCTAAAACCAGCTTGAACATTTGGAAGTTCTTGGTTCACGTATTGCTGAAGCCTGGCTTGGAGAATTTTGAGCATTACTTTACTAGTGTGTGAGATGAGTGCAATTGTGCAGTAGTTTGAGCATTCTTTGGCATTGCCTTTCTTTGGGATTGGAATGAAAATGGACCTTTTCCAATCCTGTGGCCACTGCTGAGTTTTCCAAATTTGCTGGCATATTGCATGCAGCACTTCCACAGCATCATCTTTCAGGATTTGAAGTAGGTCAACTGGATTTCCATCACCTCCACTAGCTTTGTTCGTAGTGATGCTTTCTAAGGCCCACCTGACTTCCTACTGTAAATATAAATATTTTAAGTGTTTTAAATCAAAGTAAAAATGATTAAAGAAAATGCATTTTATTCCCCCACCTTGATAAGTTTAAGCATTTGTGAAGTCTGATTTTGCATTTAAAGTAGGAGACTACTCACTGGTCCAGCTCCTAGCTCAAATTTATAACCCTGTATTGTCCCTATTCACGCCCCATTCCTCACCACGAGAACACCTATGTTCTTCCTAGACAATAAGTCAAAGCTTTGAGTTATACTTGCAATACAGAGGGACCCGTGGCTCCTTGGTTTCCAGGTACACACACAGGGAGGACTTTCTGGGCATGGAACAGGATCCTTTTCAGCTGGCGATTATAGGCTCTTGAGTACAAGAATCCTGATGGGTGAGGGGATTGCCTGGTTTCCTGGTGAGCCAGGCCCTTAGACCTGTAAACTGCTTGCCCCATAGGAGGCTCTTTCCTGAGACGTGCTAGAGTCGAGGCTTCTAATAGCACCCACTGTTTTGGGGAGTCTAAGGGTGGCAGTGTACTCTAACCTAATTTGCTCAGTTATTGTCTACATCTCCCCTTGTGGAATGTGCAGTTGATTTATGTCAGCATCTTTTAATCTATTTGTCACTGATTTATCTCTAGTGTCTCGGATAATGCTCATCACACTGTACATGTTCAACAAGTATCTACTGAGTGATGAGCAAAGTGTTTGACTCTGAAAAGGCCCTCAACATAAGTTAGTTTCCTTTCTGCTTTTCTCCATGAGCTTCTGGCTTCTGTAAAGGTCAATTTCTAAGTATTGAGAATAGGCTAAAAGTTTTGTTTTATTCTGCAGGTAATTGATGCTCTTTTATTTCATTCTGAAATAGGAAAAAAATGTACGATTGTAAATATTCATAACTGATTGTTGAAAGAAAGTTTTTGATCAGAAGTTTCTACCAATTTCCAAGGTTTCTAAAAAGAAGGCAGAGGCATACAGAAATGCTGAAGAAAGGTCAACAGATACAAACTAAGATTTGACAACACACTTATTCTGCTCTCTGGGTTATGGCATGTGATGCGTCCAGAGTGCACAATTTAGGGAAACCTCCAGCAGTTGGGGTTTGCAAGTTCTGACTCTATACTCTCACAGCTCTGAGAGCAGGCTCTCCTTTCAGTTTTGTTCCCTGGGCACTTCACTAGCCACACTCTTGTCCTAGCCCATGTGGTTTATCCATGTGTACCTGCATGCCCCTGCAAATTATGGAAATGGCACATTCTTTTTTCAGGTTGTATTCAGTCTCTTAATAATATCAACATCTCCACTGATTATAATTGTGCACAGGTAGCGTTTCCAATTCAACTTAGTTTTCTTCACCTGTAAAATGTGCATAATAAATCAACCTGACCAGGGATATTTGAATGATTTAAGGTAGGTAAAACTATTACACACTTAATATATGCTGTTTCCTTATCTTGTGTTTATTTTTATTTTTTGAACTAGAACTTTAGAAATTTGTATTTTGACAGATTAGAGTAAATCTGGAACCATTTATCTTTCACTACAGAATTAACTTTATTTATATTAAATTATTAAATGCTAATCCTCCCAAAGCAAAGTAACTGTTTTATTACAAAATTTAAGTAATAGATGTGTATTAAATTATTCTTTTTATCTAAAATTATTATATTTTCTAGAAAATTTACTTTATTTTCCCAGTGGTCATATTTGAATGTATAGATAGTGAAAGTTTTATCTAAAAGGGTGATTTACTACAAAGAGAAACAAATAGACTCAATATAAAGTCAGCCTGAGTAACTTTTAAAAATGTGAATTGCCAAAATACTTATACATGGTCATGAAAATATGCATTTAATGTGGGAACATGGGAGTAAAGGTGCAGGTTTGAGGTTAATTTTTTATTCTTATATTTTCCTTGTAAGATCAACATCTTTAACTTTTATCCCCTCTTTTGATAGCATTTGCTTATATTAGCTCTGTCTCAATTTGAGTGGTAAATCCTTTTTATTTTAAGCATTTTGCTAAATTATTTATAATAATTATATGCTTTAATCATGAATGAATCAAGCATTTTATTGTTGGATTTGCCAAAATAGAACACAAAACACTAGAAATTCCCTTGAATAGCCTGAACAACTAGTACATATTGAGAGACAAAGGAAATATAATTAGAAACATACCCTTATGAAAGTATATTATTATTATTACTGGTTTAAATGATTCAATGATTTTACCAAGAATGATCTTTTTCACAAAAAGACACTCATAATAAGATTAATTATGGAAACCAGCTGTACTTTTAAAACTAATGTATTTCAAAGGAAGAAAAGAAGAGTCAGTATCTTCCTCTGCTTTCTCCGTCTACTGAAATACAGTTTTAAGAATCACTTGTTGTGCAAGTAGAGGTGTTTTGTAGCAAGTTGTGGGAAAAGCTGGCTAACTAGCTCCCAGAGAGACTGCCATGTTATAGATATGACAATTACAAGGTCATTTTCAGTTTGGAGGTGAACCTCATGTCCACATCATTTCCATGGTGCTGGAACACTCAATATGTGAGGGCAATGTAAGAACCAGTGTTTCTTGTCATCTTAATTTAGCAACAAGTGAAAGGTATACAAAGCTAATAACCATAGAGAGGTAATTTATCAAGCATATTTACTATTATCATTAATATGTGCACAGGTTATGGCTGGGACAAAATTCATAAAAACTTCAATTTAGTTTTAATTTCCTAAAATGATCCCTAGTTAATGTTGCCTTAGCAGTTTCTTAGTAAACAGTTCCTTAGCAGATTCTTAGTTAACCTTATTAACCCTTGTATGAAACTAACTGCTGATTAACTTTTAGTAAGTACTCTTATGCTAATATGGCTAGTTATATGTAACTACTTATATACACTGTGATAAAGGGTTATATGTATTATGCAGCACAGTTTCATTTTCTAAACAATTATGTCTTCAGTTCAGTCACTCAGTTATCGTGTCTGACTCTTTGCCACCCCATGGACTGCAGCATGCCAGGCTTCCCAGTCAGAATTATAACTCATCTGCTCAACAATAGAAAGGTGTGCTAAATTGCTTCATACTTATCTCAATTGCTCTGTCACCTACCCCAATTTGACTGTTTAAGAAAACTTTGTAAGATCCAGATCCTGAAACCTGGGTCTGTATATCCTTCATATCTCTGACCATTTGATACCTATGTAGGACTCATCCTGATCATATAGAAAAGTTTTAAGGGCTTTAGACTGCCTCTTTGAATGTCAGCATCAAAGCTTTCCTTTTTTGTACTCTAGATCTGACTGTGCACCTGATCTCTACCTGTAGGAGGTTGCCTTATTTTTAATCATGACTTTATACTCCAGTTTTTCTTTCTGGATTCTAATCTTGGTATCTCTCCCACCCTTGGTACTGAGATACTAAGAAATGTCCTTATTCTTTGACACCAAAGGGCTTGAATCTTGCTTCTGAACTCTGGTCCCTAGGATGGAGGGACTTCCCAAGTGACTCAGTAGAAGAAACCTCCTGCCATGAAGAAGCCACAGGAGATGTGGGTTTGATCCATGGGCCGGGAAGCTCCCTTGGAGGGGGCATGGCAACCCATTCCAGTATTCTTGTCTAGAGAATCTCATGGACAAAGGAGTCTGGCGGGGTACAGTCCATGGGGTCACAGTGGGACATGACTAAGCATGCATTCACACACTGGGTGGAACCAGTGGAACCAGAAATTTTTTCTGATGGATTTTTTTAGATGCCTTTCACCTGCTTTACTTACTCTTGTGCCATCCATTTCTTTGTTGAGAACGTCCTCTCTTGCTGCTACACGTCTTAGAGAGTACTACCTGCTTTTAGGAAAGGGCCTTTAGCTTCCTTAACTTTAGCAGCCTCTTCTTCCAAGTCTAATTCTTTCTTGGCCCACTTTCCTCTGCTCCATTCCACTGTTTTTAATGAGACAATGTCATCACTTTTCTTTAAATAAACAAATACAACAAAGCAGGGAAAGCTGATATTTTTTCAGATTTTTAACATGTGTTGGTTGACTATCATTTTTTTTTTGTTTGCCATTTTTGTCTTTAAATTTTCATATGTTTTTAATGCTCACTAGTTATTAGCCAGGTCATAACCCAGTTTGTATAAATTGTGTTAAAAATATAGCAGTCAAGTTTGTATATAAGTAGACTGTACAGATTATGCATGCTTTTAGCCTAGCCCGCTATTGTGTGGTAATTTATTAAAAGACCAACAATTCACTCACCAACAGTGATGCAATTAAGACACATTAAATTAGGAAATGGTAATAGTAAGAAAGGCCAAACCTAAATGAAACAGTTCAAGTTCTCGTAAAGTATATATGTGCATATGCATGTAGTAATAAGATGACATTTGTCCATTACCTATTAAATGTCAGAGCAAGTATTTTTTTAAGTGTCATTATCCTTTGAGATTGTCATTATATCCCAGTGGGCTTTGGAACAAACGCAATAACTATTTTACATAAGGAACTAGTATAACTAGAGCCATATTTTGCTGCTATAGTACCAAACAGAATATTCTTAATAATCATGAATGCAGTCTTAAGCAGGATGCTTTTGTCTTTTTATGCAAAAAAAATCTCTGTGTATCTGTCCCAGCTAGTAAGGCTAGTCTCAGCCCTTTGGAATGGGAAACTTAATATAAGTAGAACCTACCATAGGTATTCATTTATTTTAAAAATTACTTATTGACCACCTATGATGTTCCACTCACAGGGGATAGAGTGAAGACAAATATCACTGCTCTCCTAACGTTTATGCTAGTGGAATAGTTAAAAAAGAACCGAGACTACCTGTGTTAGAACAAGTTCTTCTATTAGTGACTGTGTGACCATGATAGAACCCCTGTTTTGCCTCAGTAAGAACACAGAGGCGAAAACAAATTTGAACCTTTCGCCTCTCTGTTTCGTTTCTACTTTTTTCAAATCTTTAGCTTTATTCTACCTCATTGCCTATTGGCTTTATTCACCTGGCAGTGAAGACGGTCATATAGCAAGCTTAAGACTCAACATAATTTATGGTTAGATGAGCCTATTTGTTATATAAGTGCAGAAATTCTAGGGAAGAGAATTTTGGGCCCAGCTCAAGTTAAATGCCCCATCTCTGGCCTGGTAAACACAACCAGGAGTAGGTACATGCAAGAATATGTGATTTTTTTTTTTTTATGATGGCTATATGAATGACAGTGAAGGAGGGTGGTTCTAGGAGATTGAGATGATTCATGGACAGTCTGAAGAGATATCCACTATAAAGAATAATGGGATCAGATATTGGGTTTACCAAAAAGGTCATGAAGGTATTTCTTTAAGACGTTATGGAAAAGGTCTAATGACTTTTTTGGCCAAACTAATATAAATATTGGAGAAGGAAATGGCAACCCACTCCAGTATTCTTGCCTAGAGAATCCCATGGACAGAGGAGCCTGGGAGGCAGCAGTCCATGGGGTCACAAGAGTAGGACACGACTTAGCGACTAAACCACCAATATAAATATAAGCACAATCTATTGTCTTGCTCATCATTCTAACTATATGAGGAGGAAATGTGATTTAAAATTATACAATGGAAATGAACTCATGTGAGTTTATGTGTTTTTTTTTTTTTTTTTTTGTATGCACTTGTTGAAGAAGGACAAGAATTGCATTTTAGAGTAAAGACTAAGAGTGGGTATAATTCTTTGTATTGTAACCTACCATAGCTTGCGGAGTATTATGAGAACCAGTGGAGCAGTGTCTGTTTTCATGCACTGGGTGTGATCAACTTCCGGTATTTCTCACATTCTAATTTAGAGGCAGCCTAGAAATAGGACAGTGGATATAATAGTAACTTCAGTTTCTGTTGGGGGAAAAATATTACTAATATAGACATATTTTAAAGGTCATGCACCTTAGATATCAGCCCTGGTAGTTTTCTATGGCCTCATTCTCCAAAATATGTGTTTATCCTTGAAGGTAAAATCAATCAACTCTTTATGAAGTACTTTTATTGTATCCCAATAAAGAATATTACTGTCCTGACTTCTAGTATTGGTTATTATAATCAGTTTATCACAGACATTCAGTTCTACCATCAGAAAATAGTTACTGTTTTCCTCTCATATTTGCCTGAAAGCTGCTTATAAGTTATGAAACAAGCTGAACTTCAGCTAAGATCAGTTGCAGATCTTATGGAAGTGGTATAAAAGATACTCTTAGAAGTCAATGGTTCAAATAGTAGAGTTTTCAAGATCCTGATTTCAGTTCTTTCAGATAAATGCCTGAAAGTGAGATTGCTGGATCATGTTCCATTTTAAATGTCTATCAACAGATACATGGATAAAAAATATGGTGTATAGATAGATAGATAGATAGATAACATACACATGCATAGAATACAATATTTTTAATTTTAAAAAAGAAGAAAATGCTTTCATATGTGACAACATTTATAAGACATTATGTTAACTGAGATAAGCCATTACAGGAGCACAGTTCTACTCTTATGAGATATCTAAAGAAAACAAACTCACAGAAGCAGAAAGTAGAATGGCGGTTGCCAGGAAGCAGGTGAAGAAGGAAATGCAGTATTGCTATTGAGTGAATATAAACTTTTAGTTATGCAAGACAAATAAGTTTTAGAATCTACTAAACCACATTGTGTGTTTAGTTCACAATACTTTACACTTAAAAATTCCAAAGGCTTGCTCTCATGGTGTATATGTCTTACTATAATAAAAATGCAAAAGAAAAAAAATAAAAATGAATTGTAACTCAAAAAAGTCTTGGCACAGGGTTCTGAACAGACATTGCTCAGACAACTTTCAACAATACCAGAGGTCTAGAATAGGCTTTCCAGAATGTGTTTTAGATCAGAATCAGATAAACTTCTTGAAAGCAAACTACTGACCTAAGATCCAGAGGAAGGAGAATTATTTACACAGATTTGAATAGATGGATTAAGGAAATTTGATGTGGTTATTAACCTGAAATTGTTGATGATGTTTTTAATGTTTTCTTTTCTGATGGACGCATGAGTAAGCTCTTTCTTTTCCCTCTTAAATCACTGCTTTGTATAAATTCAGTAAGAATATTGAGAGCATTAGAGCAACTGATTGTGCAACCAAGTCCAATCTCTTGTGCCATGTTTGAGAATAAATTCTGTTTCACTTAATCAAGCATTATAAGCCATCATTTGAGAACAAGGGTATAACTTCATATGGAGCCAGTGTCTCCATACTCTTACTTGGATTCTTGAATAATGGCTGCATTTGACTTGCTAAGAGAGATTTCTGGCTGCCTGGAGGACCAATATAGGTCCTAGAAATGCAGAGGTATTTGGCCATTGAGAGATGAGAATTTGGAGAACTTCAATGGAGAAATAATTTACCTTTCCTCTAAAGGTACATTGTATTGAGATGTGGTCCCATATGATTCCTCTAAAGTTGACAAATAGTTTGAACAATCAGTTGTATTTGTTATAAATTTATGGCCATCTTAGTAATGAAGTAATAAATTCACTTGTATTTATTTCTAGTGAATACATATAAACATATATTTAAAAATATATTGTTTAAACCCAAATAATGAAGGAAGGTCAAATATTTGAAGTGGATATGGTTAAAAAAAAAAAATGGGGCTTCCCTGGAGGCTCAGGTAGTAAAGAATCTGCCTGCAATGCAGGGGACCCGGGTTCAATCCCCAGGTCAGAAAGACCCCTGAGAAGGGAATGGCAGCCCATTCCAGTATTCTTGCCTGGAGAATCCCATGGACGGAGGAGTCTGACAGGCTACAGCCACGAGGTCACAGAGTCAGACACAACTGAGTGACTAACACAATTACTATTACTATGGTTAAAAAAATAAAACTTCAGATTTATATGCAAACTTGTCTTCCTTCGTCTTTTTTTATTTTAAGGCAATTGATTTATATAGTAATGATGTATTTTAAAATAATTTTTGGCTCTAATGAAGCATTTCCCGAAATGGATATTCTAGAGACTCCTTCCTCTAAAAATTGTAAAATAGAATGGCATCATGGAATAAAGTGGAGTCAGGAAATAGAACAGCTTCATTTTTAGTCTGGCAGACTGCAATGAAAATCACTTAAGAAATCAAACAACAATCTCAAGCTTAATCAGCTGTTTCTAAATACAAGGGACAATTTCACAGAAATATATCTTTCTGGAATTGGCTAGACACTACATTATTCTTCAGAACTTCAGTATTCCCTTGAGCAATATATAGGAAAACCTTTAAATTGAAGAAACAAATTTTGGGAAACATTGACAGGGAAAGGAGAGCAATCCAGTCAAGTAAACAGGAAGTTTTTTAGAGTGTGTGGTATTGGAGGATGAACTCTCTTTTGACATTAAGTGACTGAGAAAAGGGACCTAAATTTAGGAACTGAAGGATCAACTCATAACTCAAAGTATCGTCCCTTACAAAGAGTGAACCTCTGATTTTGTACTTTGAATCCTAAAAACTTATTTTAAGCAGAAAACTTTATCTCCTTCCATATCCAAAAAACATTTTTAACTTGTCACACTATATTAAGGCAATGTATTTGGTGTCAGCAGAGCCTGGAGCTATAGTCATGGAGGAAATCAAATGATGGAGGACCTTTCATAGACCTTGTCCATGTCAGCATGGGTAGATCTGAAGCTCGAGCATCATTCTATCAAGCACATGTCCTCTAGGAGATAAAGCAATTTCAGCATCACACTTTATGGTGGCAGGAGCAGCAAGTGTTAAGCCAGGCTGGAGCCCCAAACACAAGGGAACAGTGTGAGCTCAAAGAAACCTCTCCAAAGCAGATATCTCAAAAATTTGATAAGATCCAATTTTATGCATATCCTGCTAAGTCAGAGGAAATAGACCTTCAAGACAAGGAAAAGAAGTATGTGTCTGTATCACACTGAGATGTATTTACTTTTAAATGTGAAACTTTTCCAGCCAAAAGAGAGAGGAATCTAGGCATATAAATATTGAATTTGGCATTTTCACTAACTTTTATGTAGGAAACATAAATGTTTATGACCTCTATTGGTAACCTTAGCATTAAAAAGCCACCATGAATGGGGAAACCATTACGAAAAGACAATCCATTTTGTGCTACAATTCCTTAAGCTGTATTTAAAAACCTAAGTCTACTTGTTTCTTTGCTACCTGTCCTACTGTAATCATCTAATTTTACAAGCAATTAAATCCACACAACATCTGACCCACTTGACCTCTTGATTATATTTAGATTATACAACATGTTATTAATATGGGGTCTTTTCGTATCTGAACACCCCTGCAACCCCTTAGCACAATTATTTGCTTGAGTTTCCTCATAAGTAACCATGATTACATGCCCATGCCCTCTAACTTAAGTTTTTTCCCAAACTCCCCTAAGGGTAAAAATTATCTGAAATACTTATTCAAAAAATTCCCAAGCTTCATCTCACACTAACAAGCATAACATATCTTTGATCCCATGATAGATCCATGAAAAAATATGTATTTAATAATTCCAAACAAATTTTACATTAGGCAAATCTGAGGAGAGAGTGTGCCTCCACTCCAGTCCCTGTGTGTTGGTCCTCTTACATGATTGCAGTAGTCCGTGAATGTTATCGATTTTTATTTTCCTCTCTCCTCCATTGTTTATACTGTGCACTACATAATCAGAATTTTCTTTTTGTAGTTGAAGAGTTGATAAAAGCACTTACAATTTTAGATGTTTTGTTGCTATATAATTACCAAGATATTAAAAGAAACATCTTTATATTTTGTGATAAATTGTGATAAAATCCTCCAAAATCTGGTCCCAAGTTGCCTTTATTTCCTCTTCCACCAAGTTCCTGTGTGCATCACATTTCTGCCACTTTAGACCTTGCATTAGTTCCAGATTATGGTTTGCCCTCTTCGTATTTTTGCTATGGCTTTTGCCTCTGATTGGATTGTCTTCTCCACAGATCCCCTCCACTGACATACTACTTCACATCTCTCCCTAAATTCATCTTCTCAATAATCGTCTACCCCGATCTCCCATTTCTTTAGTCAGTGCAAATAATTCGGAGTCTATCTATCTATCATCTTTCAATCTACCAGTCATGTTTTCTATCCCCTCCATAAGATTATAGAAACCTTGGAGGTAAGGAGATTATATTTCTTTGTTATACTTTTCTCTCAGCATGAGGACAATGCTACACATAACAAGAGATTCATAATTAAGATACATAATTGAATGGATGGATGAAAGGAAACAGTTTAAGGATAACTTTCGTCTTTCACCGGTCCAGCTTATTGGGATGTCGTCTCTTTGAAATTATAAAACACGTGTTCTCCCTTCCCTTTACTCCTTCTCTCCTAGTCTCTTGACCACTACCTTCTACCTCTCTCTCCGTAAGTTTTCCTCACTTCCTGCCTGCAATTTTTAATACTTTTGCATCAGCTTAATTGCTTACTAAATTAAGTCCTTTTTCAAGATTGTCAGCATAATTCACTTACATGGAAAGAGAAGCTTCAGGGCTGACATACCTTTTGAGAGGCCATAGTGTATACTGGATGGGATGAAGGGGAAAGCTGATTTGGTGGCTTTTGAGGTTTCTTCAGTGGCAGGATGCTTTGAGTTAACATTGTGGCCCTGCCCTCAAGAATGCGTTGCTTCTGGGTTCTCTGCACCTTCGGCTGCCTCATTCTATCAGCACTCCAGAAATTCTGGGGCTGCCCTCGGGTTATTTGTAATGTACGAATTTGTATTTTTCGAATGATGAACTGTATGTAAATTCTTTCTAAACAAAGGTGACTTGAAGACAGCTAAATTCTTTGAAATTGCAAGTTGATTTTGCTGAGCGCTTTTCAGATTTTTAGTAGCCAACGGGCAGGGGAAGCCAAGAAAGACTGTTTGAAAAGATACTGAAACTTTAAAGATGCCCTGCTTCCCCTGAAGTGCTGTCAGCTACTATACAAATAGAAAGAAGCTTTCAGACAGGGGAGCTCTCTGTCTAGTGCCATTCTAAGGAAAGAACTGAGTAGGGAATTGTGGCTACAAGAGGGGAATTGTGTGATTACTCTTTTTAAGAGTATAATAGCTTGTAAGTTCCTAGGCAAGCAGCGATACATTATTAATATTGGTGCTCAGCACTGTAGTTGGCCAGTTGGGATTCCTTATTCTGACTTCCCTCAAGAGAAAAGTTTATATAGCAGGTGGGTCAATGTTATGATATGTCAAGACACCCGTTTCAGATTTTACCTAAAGGCTAAAACTTTAGACAACTCTGTCAAATTTCCTCTATCTCTAGACTAATCCCCTGATACATATTTTCTTAAGGAAATAGATGATAGTGAAGAACTAGAGTCAAAGATGATGATGATGGTGATTTTGCTTCAGCCTTGAAGAAACATTTTAAAATATTAGTACTAATGCAAGTGACACAAGAGCCTGAGAAACATGTTTCAATATCTGAGTCATATTCAGCTTAATCTTATTTTACTCTCTTAAAAAGGAATGAAACTGAGAATTAAGAGTCTAATATTTTTTAGTTGAATTACCATGGGAAACTTTAGTCTATCTAAAATTTTATGTAGTGAGAAAGGATTGAAGAAGTACAATTGGAGCGACATGAGCGTTTCCCCCTCTACTCTCCTGTTAAGTTTAAGTTTACATTAATAATTTTGTGTCTCAAGCATGGAAATTTATCTGCATGACTGTTTCCATATTGGATTTAGGTGATATAAGCTAGATCATTTTGTCTATTAAATAATCACATGATCTATTTGACTCTAATCACAAATTCCAATTTTTTCCCACTGGAAAAAATCAGTACAATTCCTAGAGATTCAATAGAAAGAGAGTGAGTGAAAATTTCTGTTAATTAAAGTGCATGCTTCTTTGAATGTAGATCAGACATCATCAGAGAGTTCTAGAGGTGAAGTCTGAGAAAGGAATTGCATCTATTCATAGTTGCCCTTTAGGGCTTAATGAAGTTTTCTTGCCATTTTCCTCACAGCTTGATAGAAGTGGACTAATGGTAAAGAGATCTGTGGTCCCGCTCTGCAGTCTCCAGGCTAAATAAAGCTAATGAAGTAGAAAAATGATATTGATAAAACTATCCTGCATTTTATAAGTATGCCCATCAGATGGAAACTGTTCAGGGTTTGTGTTTAATCTGACCTGACCTCAATCATCTTTTCTTGACTTCCAGGTAGTAAATGGGTGATTTGTTATTTAGACTCAATAAGCTTAAAAATAATCCCATTCTAAGTCCCTTACAATGCTTCAGTGCAGTGTACAAAGACAGAACCAACAGTACATATTTGTTTTTAATCTTAGATGGTAAAAGGATTACATAGAGGTTTCAAGACTGCTGAAAAAGTCTTAGAAATAACTTTTATATGATATTTTCATTATTTTAAATGCTTTGACTCCTGTTTCTTCAGATACAACAACAAACTAAAATAAGGTCTTTTGCAAAATTGTTTGCATTGGTATATTAAGATGAAAAGTTTATCCCAATTCCATGGGATTCATGAACTGAAGGGAAACTTCTTGGCAGCGGAGGCTTTATTTTATTTTCCACTATATCCCCAAGAGTTTAGAGAAAAGTTCTTAACATATGGTAGATACACAAAAATACCTAATAGATTTCAAGAACTAAGATAGTTTACTGCACTGCCCACTTGTTGATTTCTTAATTTTGCCACTATCTGTTGAGAGAATGCTTTATTTTACTCTTACATTTTATTTTAAAACCCAGTGTTATTTTACAAACCAGAAAAGGGTCTTTAATTTGGGATAGAATCAAATTATGGGAAAAGGGAGTAGGATATGGTAAATCATTTTCAAGGGCAATTTGACATACTTGCCTTTAAGTTTCAATGGAGAATTTATTGAACAACTCACAAAAATGCCTAAGAGTTACCTTGTAACTCACCCAGAGAACTATAAGACTTCATCACTTAAACGTTCACATTTCTGTCTAGTGATATGCCAAATAGGACTACAGAAAATAACTGTGCAAAGTGAACCTAGTATTTATATCAAAAATATTGGGTAGGAATATCTGAAAAGTGGTGAACTCCTTCCAGAGATTTGTATTGAATATCTAACTATAAGGTTGGTTATAAGAAGGCGAGGCTTATAAACATATTAGCTTCAAGAAATTACAAAGGGATGACAGATGCGGCAATGCACTTTTGTTATAATTTACCCAGAGTATTTAAAGTTTCCCTTGCTCACTGACTATTAACAGTAATTCAGATTTTTATTCTTAGGCATTTAATAGGGAGGGACAAAAATATGTCATGTTAAATAAGAATCAGTAAAAACATTTGAATTTGTAAATTAATAGGTGACAGTTTTCATCAGAAACTTCTTTTCAGTAAAAATAAGATGCTTCTCTTGCTGTTGGGTTTTTTAATTGACTTTTGATAAAAAACAAGTACAGTTCATTTAAAATAATGTTAGATATTTTGAGGGGCTTCCGTGATGGCTCAGTGGCAAAGAATTTGTCTGCTAATACAGGAGACGTGCATTTGATCCCTGGTCTGGGAAGATCACTTGGAGAAGCAGATGACAACCCATTTCAACATTCTTGCCTGGAAAATCCTGGCTAGAAGAGCCTGGTGTGCTGTAGTCTATGGGGCACAAAGAGTCAGACATGACTTAGCAACTGAACAACAACAACAGATGTTTTTCAGAGACATCTTTGTTAAGGCTTAGCTCATCTACCCTGAGGTATCAGGATTGATCTGAAGTTTTCAAATTAGTTCTGTTGTAACACTTTATATTGTAATTACTGGCTTCTTTGTTTAGGGAACTTCTCTTAATATATTAATTCACTAAGACATTGGACTTGAAATCTTACTTTCTGGCAGGAACTCAACGAGACAGAAGAACTTTTGTTTCAATAAGTATTAAAAAAAATTTTTATTTGAGCTGTGAGGCTTAGCATTGGCATGTTGGAAGGGAGTAGATATGCACATGGTAGAGTGTAGAATATTTCCATTGTTGTATGTTTAGAATTTTTTATGTTAAATCTGTCAAATGGACTGGAACTGAAAGTGTGTTATTTTTGCTGATGAGTGTCAGGGTGGTCAGTAATAATGAGGACATTATTTACTTAGCTTCCACTGTGTATCCCAAATGCTATATGTGCTAAGATTACTATTTTACAGATGAGGGACATAAAACTCAAGGTAATTGATATTTGCTCAAGCTCTCGAAGTTACAAAGTGAATGATCTCAAATCACAAGCATGACCTGCCTTAGTCCATAGCTTATTATCCTAGTGTGTATTAGAAATCTGAATGGCACACTAATGTGAAAGTGCTGAGGAAGAAAACTATTTACATTGTCACTGGAAATAAGATAAAAATTGTGAAAGAAAAATTGTCATCATTCCTTCTCCAAACTGCATTTCTTACTAATGTAAATGAAATGTATGAGAATGTTCCACAGTGATAGCAGTAGAGATTTTTCAGTAATTCATTATTTCAGTAATTCATCAGACAGTCTATTTCTTCACCTTTTTTTGTGTTTAAAGAAATGAGCTACATTTTCCTCACATTATGTCTATGTAAATTTCTTCTTTTCCTTCTTGGCTGATTTTGTGTATATATTTTCATGCCAGTTTTTAACTATTTGATAAAAACATATTTCTGGCATTTTAATGTTCTCTAAACCTTAAACTCTTTCAATTAAGAGGTTAAAAAAGTAGTATATCAAAGTTTCATTTTCTCCTCATCCTAGCCTACAGTTATTATAGTCATATTTTAATTTTAACCACTCTGATGAGTGAGTAGCACCATCTCATTATGGTTTTAATGTGCATTTCCCTGATAAATAATAATCTTAATTATCTTTTCATGTGTTCATTTGCCATGAGTATATGTTTTTAGCTGTCTGTTCAAACTGTTCAATTTTAAGTCAATTGATTTCCTTCTCTTAATTAAGTTTTAAGAATCATTTGTTCTTAATCATATTTCTCCAGCTGGCTCAAACAGTAAAGAATCCACCTGCAAGGCCAGAGACCCAGGTTCAACCCCTTGGTTGGGAAGATCCTCTAGAGAAGGGAATAGAAACTCACTTCAGTATTCTTACCTGGAGAATTCCATGGACAGAGAAGCCTGGTGAAGTCGCAGAGAGTTGGACACAACTGAGTGACTAACACACAAACACACACACACACACACGTATTTTCTTTCTGCATATTTAAAACGTTGTTCCACTGTCTTCCAGTATTTGTAGTTTCAGAAGAGAAAGTGAAAGTGAAGTCTCTCAGTCGTGTCCGACTCTTTGCGACCCCATGGACTGTAGCCTGCCAGGCTCCTCTGTCCATAAAGAGAAGCCCATTGTAATTTAAAATAAATGTTGCTCTGTATGTCATATGCTTCTTAAGATTTATTCTTCATTGACTTCTTAAGATTTATTCTTTGCCTTTCATTTTAACCAATTTTCCTATGATATACCTGTACATTGTTCTCTGAATTTATCAGAGCATGGGGTTTTCCATGATTCCTGAACCTTTAAATTTATAAGTTTCGTTAATTATGAGAAGTTTGGGGCCATTAGTTTTTTCAGCAGTTTTTTCTACTTATCCTAACTTTCCTTTCTCAACAAACTCTTGTGATCAGCATGTCAGACATCTGATGCTATCCTATAGGCCACTGAGGTTCTCTTCATTTTGTGAAAATTTTTGCATCTCTGTCCAGTTGGATTATTTCTATTGATCTGTCTTAAAGTTCACTGACCTTCTGTCATCTATATTTTTCTACTTAGCCAGTGAGTGAATCTTTTACTTAATATATTACATTAAATATTCTTGTTAGTATCTTTTTTAATTATAAAATGCTATTTTGATCCTTCTTATGTTTTTTATTTTTCTATTATCATTTTATATTTTCATTTACTGTATCTTTCTTTACTTCCCCGAGCTGAGTTCTAATAGCTACTTTTTAGTTATTGTCTAATAAAATCATCATGGGGTTACTATGTATTAAGTCTCTTTTCTCTTGAAAATGAGTCTCATTTTCTTTGATCCTTTTAAGTTTAGTGATTTTTGCTCTATCCTCCACAATGTGAATATTAATGTTGTATACTCTCATGATTCAACTACTGCATTCTTCTTACATGTGTTGGTTTTTGTTTGGTTTTTATTCAATTCAAACTTAGCCTTGGCCAAGCCTGTAGTGGAAGGTATCCTCAGGAAGGTGGTTAGTTCTTTAAGGCTTCACTGTAAACTGCTTTCACTTTTAGCTTGTCCTGGCATGCTTCAGGATTTAACCTAAAATCTGGCCTTAATTTATATAAAAGTTAGGATTCCTCTTCTGATGCTTATCTTTTCTGGAGTTCCTCATTCATATTGTAGTGTCTCTGGTTGCTGTGAAATTCCTTGTTCTGGTTTTAGAAAGACAGTGGGGTGTAATTGCTATGGGAGTTTTAGTCTCCCTGAGCCACCACCACTTAAACTGCTATCACCTTCAGGTTTAGCCTCAAATAATGGAGAAGACAATACTGCAGATTTCTTCCAACCAATTCTGACTCTCCTCCAAAAACAGTCTGATTTTTAAAGATTTTTTTGTTATGTTTAGTTTTATTTTTTCCATACTTTGTAACCATCACTTATAGAGGCAGAGGTGTATTACAAGCTAATTCCCTAATCTTTTTTTTTTTCTTTTTGTTTATTTTTGTCATATGTTTTAAAGCTCTTGTTCATCATTTTCCTTTCGCTTTTATGAATCTCTGTATTGTGGAGGCATCTAAGTGTATGGCTTGCTCTAGTTCCCTTAGCATACTTAGAGGGTTGGCTTCCCTGGGAGCTCAGTTGGTAAAGAACCTGCCTGCAGTGCAAGAGACCCAGGTTTGATCAATAGTTTGGGAAGATCCCCCAGAGAAGGAAAGGGCAAACTACCCCAGTATCTTTGCCTGGAAAATCGCATGGACAGAGGAGCCTGATGGTCTGCAGCCCACGGGGTTGCAAAGAGTCAGGCACGACTACACACAGCTCCCCTGGTGGCTCAGACCGTAAAGAATCTGCACGTAATATGGGAAACCCAGGTTTGATCTGTGGGTCAGGAAGATGCCCTGGAGAAGGGAATGGCTGCCCACCCCAGTATTCTTGCTTGGAGAATTCCATGGACAGAGCAGTCTGGCAGGCTACAGTCCATGGGGTTGCAAAGAGTCAGGCACAACTAAGCGACTAACACTTTCACTTTCACTTAATGGAGTAGAGTAGTGTCTAAAATTTGGAATATTTGGAAATAGATAAATGTTTAATTTACACTTATCTGAATAAGCACTCGAGCAATTAAGCACAAACAAGGCCTTCAAAATTGAGGCAAATACATATATGTACAATCTAAAGAAAATAATCTTCCAATTCATGTCAAAGATGAGGAGACAAGATAAATAAACCTTACTCAGAATACAATGACAGTATTATGTTTTCTATAGAGCCTGTACCGATTTACATTCCCACCAACAGTATAGAAATGTTCCCTTTTCTCCACACCTTCTACAACATTTATTATTTGTAGACATTTCAATGATAACCATTCTGACTAGTGTGAGGGGATACCTCATTATAGTTTTGATTTGTAATACTCTAATAATTAGCAGGATTGAGCATTTTTCATGTGTTTGTTTGGCCATCTGTATGTCTTTTTTAGAGAAATGCCTCTTTTGAACTTGTGCCCATTATTTGCTTTTGGCTGTGCTGGGTCTTCATTGCTTTGTGCAGACTCTCTCTGGTTGAGATGGGCAGGAGCCACTCTTGGTTGTAGTGCATGGGCTTCTCAGTGCAGTGGCTTCTCTTGTTCTGGAGGACAGGCTCTAGGTGTGCGGGCCTCAGTAGTTATGGCACACAGGTTCAGTAGTTGCAGCTTGTGGGCCCTAGGGAACATGGGTTTCAGTAGTTATGGCATGTGGGCTCCAGAGCAGGGGCTCAGTTGTTTTGGTTCACAGTCTTTCAGTGGTGTGTGGAATCTTCCCACACCAAGGATTGAACCCGTGTCCCCTCAATTGGCAGGCAGATTCCTATCTCCTGTGACACCAGGTAATCCAGACTTATGCCCATTTTTTGATTGAGTTGTTTATATTTTTTAATATTGAGGTGTATGACTTGTTTGTATATTTCAGAAATTAGCTCCTTGTTTTTCCCATAGTTTGCAAATATTTTCTTCCATTCTGTAGGTTGTCTTTTCATTTTATTGATATTTTCCTTTGCTGTGCAAAACCTTGTAAGTTTGATTAGCTCCCATTTGTTTACTTTTGTTTTTATTTCTTTCACCCTGGGAGACAGATCTAGGAAAATATTGCTAAAATTTATGTCAAAAATATTTTTTAAATTAATTTATTTGTTTTAATTGAAGGATAATTACTTTACAATATTGTAGTGTTTTGCACCAAACATCAGCATGAATCAGCCACGGGCACACATGTGTTCCCCATCCAGAACCCCCCTCCCACCTCCCTCCCCATCCCATCCCCCAGGGTCATTCCAGTGCACCAGCCTTGAACACCCTGTCTCATGCATTGAACCTGGACTGGCGATCTGTTTCACATATGACAATATACACATTTCAACGCTACCCTCTCAAATCATCCCACTCTCACCTTCTCCCACAGAGTCCAAAAGTCTGTTCTTTACATCTGTGTCTCTTTTGCTATCTTGCATATAGGCTCATTGTTACCATCTTTCTAATTCCATATATATGCGTTAGTATACTGTTTTGGTATTTTTCTTTCTGGCTTACTTCACTCTGTATAATAGGCTCCAGTTTCATCCACCTCTTTATTTTTTTTTTTATTTTTTATTTTTTTTAAATATTATTTTATTAGTTGGAGGCCAATCACTTTACAACATTTCAGTGGGTTTTGTCATACATTGACATGAATCAGCCATATAGTTACACGTATTCCCCATCCCGATCCCCCCTCCCACCTCCCTCCCCACCCGACTCCTCAGGGTCCTCCCAGTGCACCAGGCCCGAGCACCTGACTCATGTATCCCACCTGGGCTGGTGGTCCGTTTCACCATAGATAATATACATGCTGTTCTTTCAAAACATCCCACCCTCACGTTCTCCCCCAGAGTTCAAAAGTCTGTTCTGTATTTCTGTGTCTCTTTTTCTGTTTTGCATATAGGGTTGTCGCCACCATCTATCTAAATTCCGTATATATGTGTTAGTATACTGTAATGTTCTTTATCTTTCTGGCTTACTTCACTCTGTATAATGGGTTCCAGTTTCATCCATCTCATTAGAACTGATTCAAATGAATTCTTTTTAACGGCTGAGTAATATTCCATGGTGTATATGTACCACAGCTTCCTTATCCATTCATCTGCTGATGGGCATCTGGGTTGCTTCCATGTCCTGGCTATTATAAACAGTGCTGCAATGAACATTGGGGTGCACGTGTCTCTTTCAGATCTGGATTCCTCAGTGTGTATGCCTAGAAGTGGTATTGCTGGGTCATATGGCAGTTCTATTTCCAGTTTTTTAAGAAATCTCCACACTGTTTTCCATAGTGGCTGTACTAGTTTGCATTCCCACCAACAGTGTAAGAGGGTTCCCTTTTCTCCACACCCTCTCCAGCATTTATTGCTTGTAGACTTTTGGATAGCAGCCATCCTGACTGGCGTGTAATGGTACCTCATTGTGGTTTTGATTTGCATTTCTCTGATGATGAGTGATGTTGAGCATCTTTTCATGTGTTTGTTAGCCATCTGTATGTCTTCTTTGGAGAAATGTCTGTTTAGTTCTTTGGCCCATTTTTTGATTGGGTCTTTTATTTTTCTGGAATTGAGCTTCAGGAGTTGCTTGTATATTTTTGAGATTATTCATCCACCTCTTTAGAACTGACTTAAATGTATTCTTTTTAATAGCTGCATAATATTCCATTGTGTATATGTACCACAGCTTTCTTATCCATCTGTCTGCCAGTGGACATCTAGGTTGCTTCCATGTCCTGGCTATATTGTAAATAGTGCTGTGATGAACATTGGGGTGCACATGTCTCTTTCAATTCTGGTTTCTTCGGTGTGTATGCCCAGCAGTGGGACTGCTGGGTTGTATATTAGTTCTATATTTCCAGTTTTTTAAGGAATCTCCACACTGTTCTCCAGCGTAGCTATACTAGTTTGCATTCCTACCAACAGTGTAAGATGGTTACTTTTTCTCCACACCCTCTCCAGCATTTATTGTTTGTAGACTTTTTGATAGCAGCCATTCTGACTAGCATGAGATGGTACCTCATTGTGGTTTTGATTTGCATTTCTCTGATAATGAGTGATGTTGAACATCTTTTCATGTGTTTATTAGCCATCTGTATGCCTGCTTTGGAGAAATGTCTGTCTGGTTCTTTGGCCCATTTTTTGATTGGGTTGTTTATTTTTCTGAAATTGAGCTGCAGGAGCTGCTCGTATATTTTTGAGATTAATTCTTTGTCTGTTGCTTCACTTGCTATTATTTTCTCCAATTCTGAAGGCTGTCTTTTCACCTTGCTGATAGTTTCCTTCGTTGTGCAAAAGCTTTTAAGTTTAATTAGGTCCAATTTGTTTATTTTTGCTTTTATTTCTGTTACTCTGGGAGGTGGGTCATAGAGGATCCTGCTGTGATTTATGTCAGAGTGTTTTGCCTATGTTTTCCTATGTTTTCCTCTAGAAGTTTTATAGTTTCTGTTTTCTCATTGTTAGTGTATAGGAATGCAAGGGATTTCTGTGTGTTAATTTTATATCCTACAACTTTACTATATTCATTGATTAGCTCTAGTAATTTTCTGGTATAGTCTTTAGGTTTTCTATGTAGAGGATCATGTCATCTGCAAACAGAGTTTTACTTCTTTTCTTATCTGGATTCCTTTTACTTCTTTTTCTTCTCTGATTGCTGTGGCCAAAATTTCCAAAACTATGTTGAATAGTAGTGGTGAGAGTGGGCACCCTTGTCATTTCCTGCCTTTAGGGGAAATGCTCTCAATTTTTCACCATTGAGGATAATGTTGGCTGTTGGTTTATCATATGTAGCTTTTATTAAGTTGAGGTATGTTCCTTCTACTCCTGCTTTCTGGAGGGTTTTTATCATAAATGGATGTGGAATTTTGTCAAAAGCTTTCTCTGCATTTATGAGATAATCATATGTTTTTTGTCTTTCAATTTGTTAATGTGGTGTATCACATTGATTGATTTGGGGATATTAAAGAATCCTTGCATCCCTGGAATAAAGCCCACTTGGTCATGATGTATGATCTTTTAATATGTTGTTGGATTCTGTTTGCTGGAATTTTGTTAAGGATTTTTGCATCCATGTTCATCAGTGATATTGGCCTGTAGTTTTCTTTTTTTGTGGCATCTTTGTCTGGTTTTGGTATTAGGGTGGTGGTGGCCTCATAGAATGAGTGCGGAAGCTTACCTTTTCTGGAAGAGTTTGAATAGGATAGATGTTATTAGCTCTTCTTTAAATTTTTCATAGAATTTAGCTGTGAAGCCATCTGGTCCTGGGCTTTTGTTGACTGGAAGATTCCTGATTACAGTTTTGATTTCCGTGCTTGTGAAGGGTCTGTTAAGATTTTCTATTTCTTCCTGGTTCAGTTTTGGCAAGTTATACTTTTCTAAGAATTTGTCCATTTCTTCCAAGTTGTCCATTTTTTTGGCATATAGTTGCTGATAGTAGTCTTTTATGATCCTTTGTATTTCTATGTTGTCTGTTGTGATTTCTCCATTTTCATTTCTAATTTTGTTGATTTGGTTCTTCTCCCTTTGTTTCTTGATGAGCCTGGCTAGTGGTTTGTCTATTTTATTTATCTTCTCAAAGAACCAGCTTTTAGCTTTGTTGATTTTTGCTATGGTCTCTTTTGTTTCTTTTGCATTTATTTCTGCCCTCATTTTTATGATTTCTTTCCTTCTACTAACCTGGGGTTCTTCATTTCTTCCTTTTCTAGTTGCTTTACGTGTAGAATTAGGTTATTTATTTGACTTTTCTTTTGTTTCTTGAGGTGAACTTGTATTGCTATGAACCTTCCCATTGGCACTGTTTTTACTGAGTCTCATAGGTTTGGAGTTGTTGTGTTTTCATTTTCATTCATTTCTATGCATATTTTGATTTCTTTTTTGATTTCTTCTGTGATTTGTTGGTTATTCAGAAGCGTGTTGTTTAGCATCCATATGTTTGTGTTTTTAATAGTTTTTTTTTTTTTTTTTTTTTTTTTTTCCTGTAGTTGACATCTAATCTTTCTGCCTTGTGATCAGAAAAGATGCTTGGAATCATTTCAGTTTTTTTGAATTTACCAAGGCTAGATTTATGGCCCAGGATGTGATCTGTCCTGGGGAAGGTTCTGTGTGCACTTGAGAGAAAGGTAAAATTTATTGTTTTAGGGTGAAATGTACTATAGATATCAGTTAGATTTAACTGGCCCATTATATAATTTAAAGTTTGTGTTTCCTTGCTAATTTTCTGTTTAGTTGATCTATCCATAGGTGTGAGTGGGGTTTTAAAATCTCCCACTATTATTGTGTTACTGTTAATTTCCCCTTTCATGCTTGTTAGCATTTGCCTTACATATTGTGGTGATCCTTTGTTGGGTGCATATATATTTATAATTGTTATATCTTCTTCTTGGATTGATCCTTTGATCATTATATAGTATCCTTCTTTGTCTCTTTTTATGGCCTTTATTTCAAAGTCTATTTTGTCTGATATGAGTATTGCTACTCCTGCTTTCTTTTGGTCTCTATTTGCATAAAATATCTTTTTCCAGCCCTTCACTTTCAGTCTGTATGTATCCCTTGTTTTGAGGTGGGTTTCTTGTAGACAGCATATATAGTGGTCTTGTTTTTGTTTTCATTCAGCCAGTCTTTGTCTTTTGGTTGGGGCATTCAACCTATTTCCATTTAAGGTATTTATTGATAAGTATGATTCTGTTGCCATTTGCTTGGTTGTTTTGGGTTTGAGTTTATAAACCTCTTCTGTGTTTCATGTCTAGAGACGATCCTTTAGCATTTGTTGGAGAGCTGGCTTGGTGGTGCTGAATTCTCTCAGCTTTTGCTTGTCTGTAAAGCTTTTGATTTCGCCTTCATATTTGAATGAGATCCTTGCTGGGTACAGTAATCTGGGTTGTCAGTTTTTCTCTTTCATCCCTCTAAGTATGTCCTGTCATTTTCCTTATGGCCTGAAGAATTTCTATTGAAAGATCAGCTGTTATCCTTATGGGAATCACCTTGTATGTTATTTGTTAATTTTCCCTTGCTGCTTTTAATATTTGTGTTCTTTGTGTTTGATCTTTGTTAATTTGATTAAAATGTGTCTTGAGGTGTTTTTCCTTGGGTTAATCCTTTTTGGGACTCTCTGGGTTTCTTGAACATGGAGGGGGGTATTTCCTTCCCCATTTTAGGGATGTTTTCAACTATTATCTCCTCAATTATTTTCTCATGGCCTTTCTTTTTGTTTTCTTCTTCTGGGTCTCTATGATTCGAATGTTGGGGCATTTGACAGTGTCGCAGAGGTTCTGAGATTGTCCTTATTTCCTTTACTTCTTTTTTTTCTTTTTTACTCTTTGCTTCATTTATTTCCAACATTCTATCTTCCACTTCACTTATCCTATCTTCTGCCTCAGTAATTCTACTCTTGGTTCCCTCCAGAATGTTTTTGACTTCAGTTATTGCATTATTCATTATTGATTGACTCTTTTTTATTTCTTCTAGGTCCTTGTTAAACATTTCTTGCATCTTCTCAATCCTTGTCTCCAGACTGTTTATCTGTAACTCCATTTTGTTTTCAAGATTTTGGATCATTTTTGCTATCATTATTCTGATTTCTTTTTCAGGTAGAGTCCTTATCTTTTCCTCTTTTGTTTGGTTTGGTGGGCATTTATCATGTTCTTTTACCTGCTGAATATTTCTCTGCCTTTTCATCTTGTTTAGATTGCTGTGTTTGGGGTGGCCTTTCTGTATGCTGGAAGTTTGTGGTTCCTCTTTATTGTGTAGGTTCCTCCCTGTAGGTGGGGTTGGACGAGTGGCTTGTCAAGGTTTCCTGGTTAGGGAAGCTTGCATCGATGTTCTGGTGGGTGGAGCTGGATCTCTTCTCTCTGGAGGGCAATGAAGTGTCCAGTAGTGAGTTTTGAGGTGTCTATGGGTTTGTTGTGACTTTGGGCAGCCTATATTAATGCTCAGGGCTATGTTCCTGCATTGCTGGAGAATTTGCATGGTATGTCTTGCTCTGGAACTTGTTGGCTCTTGGGCGAATCTTGGTTTCAGTGTTTGTATGGAGGCTTTTGGATGAGCTCTTGTTGATTAGTGTTCCCTGGAGTCAGTTTTCCAGTGCTCTCAAGTTTTGGATTTAAACCTCTTGCCTCTGGTTTTCAGTCTTATTCTTACAGTAAGCTCAAGACTTTTCCATCCATACCACACCAATGATAAAACATCTAGGTTAATGGAGAAAAGATTCTCCACAGTAAGGGACACCCAGAGAGGTTTGCTGAGTTACATGGAGAAGAGAAGAGGGAGGAGGGAGATAGAGGTGACCAGGAGGAGAAGAGGGTGAATCAAAAGGGGAGAGAGCAATCTAGCCAGTAATCAGTTCCCTATGTGCTCTCCACAGCCTGAAACACCCAGAGAGGTTCACAGACTTATGTAGAGAAAAGGGAGGAAGGAGATAGAGGTGACCAGGAGGAGAAGAGGAGGAGTCAAAAGGAGAGAGACAGATCTAGCCAGTAATCAGTTCCCTAAGTGTTCTCCACAGCCCAGAATACCCAGAGAGATTCACAGAGTCGAATACCCAGAGAGAAGAGAATGGGGAGGGAGGAGATAGAGGTGACCTGGAGGAGAAAAAGGAGAGTCAAAAGGGGGAGAGGGCAATCAAGCCAATAATCACACTCCTAAGTAAAAATGCGTACTGAAGTTTGGATTCTTAAAGGTACAAAATTGATAACAAATACCAAAACAAAGATTAAAAATCTCGAGTAGAGGTTAGATTCTCAAAAATATAATATTAAAAAAACAAAATACAAAAATTATAAAAACTTATATATTAAATTTGCTTTAAAAATAGGGTCTTTTTTTTGCAAGGTAATATTAGGTTATAAAGATGAAAAAGGAGTAATATAGGACTTAAAAATTTTTTTTAATGATAATAGTAAAATACATCTAGGAATTTCTCTGGAGCTGTTGCGGGCAGTGTGGGGTCATTTCAGTTTCAGATAGTTCCTTGTTCCAGCTTATACTTCTCAAGGTCTATAGGCCCCCTCCAATGTAGTCGGTGCTAACTACAGGGTTTTAATCTGTTGCACCTGTCACTCCCAAAGCGGTTCCCTCTGTTTATTTTGGCTTCTTCTGTTTGCAAGTCTCTTCAGTGTCTAACTTCCACCCTGACACAAGGGGCAAAGGTGGTCACTTATTTAGGCTCACTTGTTCAGTCGTGCTGTGGGGAGGGGGAACACTGCAGACAAACATCACCGGCATGTGTGGGGAGTGCTCGCAGTGTCTGGGCCACACTGGGTTTGCCCCTGTTCACGGCGTGTGTGCTTTCCCGGTCTACACTGCTCAGGCTCCAAGTTTCTCTGCAGGGGAACTGTGTAAAGTGGGCCCTGGGTTGCATGCACATCTCAGGTCTAAGCTGCTCAGGTTCAGGTTCTCGGGTACCCCACAAAGGCACAGACTCAATTGGGCCTGCGTTTTGTGCCCTTCCCAGGTCCGAGCAGCTTGGTGCGCGCACTGTCTCCTAGGTGGAGCAGTGCGTCTTATCACCTCCCCCGTCCCAGCTGCTCGAATTTCTGGATGCGCAGCGGGAGTGCTGTCTCAGATGTGCCGTGTGTCTCCTCTGGGAAGCTGATCTCTGGCTGTGACCCTCCTGGCAGATGTCAACCATCCAGGATCCCAGGAAGAGTTGGTTAGCAACCGGCAGCCTGCTCACAGCTTGGTGGAGGATGCCACCTCTGGGGCCAAGATCGCCCCTTGCCTTCCTGCTCTCGCTGTCACCTGCCTGCCTTGCTGCCTCTGGCAGGGACTGGGCCATTCCACAGCCGGCTAACTCTCCTCTGGTGTTTGCTCAGTCCTTTGTTCTGTGTGTGGGCCCAGCAGTGCCTTAGATTAGAGCTTTTCGCGGGAAAGTTCTCTCTTTCTCTCCCTCTTTTTTTCCTCCTCTCTGGCTTTCCCACAGTTTGGGTTGCTCTCTCATGTTAGCTCCCTCAGCTTGTCCTCAGGGCATTCAGGGCCGGTTCATACCCAAAGCAGTGTAGCCTGCACCTCCCTGTTCAGCCCCCGCTTGCTGGTGGCGGATGTGAGCATCTGAGCTACTTCTCCACTGGGAGTTGCAGTTAGGATCGTAATCTGTGGGTTTTATTTCTTTATTTTTTTCCTCCCGGTTATGTTGCCCTCTGAGATTCTAAAACTCCCCACAGACCCACTGGTAAGAGGGTTTCCTGGTGTTTGGAAACTTCTCTTTCACGACTCCCTCCCCGGGGTGGATCTCCATCCTTAACTCTTTTGTCTCTCTTTTTATCTTTTTTATTTTGTCCTACCTTCTTTCAAAGACAATGGGCTGCCTTTCTGGGTGCCTGGTGTCCTCTGCCAGTGTTCAGAAGTTGTTTTGTGGAATTTTCTCAGTGTTCAAATGATCTTTGGATGAATTTGTGAGGAGAAAGTGGTCTCCCCGTCTATTCCTCTGCCATCTTAGGACCGCCCCCATGTAAAAAATATTTTGCCTATGTTTTCTTCTAGGAGTATTATGGTGCTATGCTTTATTTTTAAATCATTTTGAATTTGTTTTTGTATATGACGTGAGGAAGTGTTCTAATTTCATTGATTTACATGTGGCTATCCAACTTTCCCAACACTGGCTGCTGAGGAGACTGTCTTTTCTCCATGGTACCTTCTCACCCACTTTGTTGAAGATTAATTTACCATAGATGTGTGGATTTATTTGAGTTCTGTATTTTGTTCTGTTGATTAATGTCTGTTTTTGTGCCAGTATCATGCTGTTTTGGTTTCTGTAGCTTTATAGTATTGTCAGAAGTCTGGGAAGGTTATGCCTCCAGCTTTGGGTTTTGTTTTCCCCCCTGAGGATCACTTTGGTAATTCTGGGTCTTTTGTGATTCCTTATAAACTTTAGGATTATCTGACTCAATGGACATGGGTTTGGGTGAATTCCAACAGTTGGTGATGGACAAGGAGGGCTGGCGTGCTGTGGTTCATGGGGTCGCAACTAGTCGGAAGCAACTGAACTGAACTAGTTCTGTTAAAAATATCATGGATAATTTAGTAAGGATTGCACTAAATCTGTAGAGCTTTGGATAGTATGCCCATCTTAGCAATATTAATGCTTCCACTCCAAAAGCATGAAGTATAATTCCATTTCTTTGAATTTTCTTCAGTTTCCTTTGTCATTGTTTATATTTCTTAGTATATAGATCTTTTTCAGGGCACAGTGACTTTACCAAGTGACTTTGGGGAAATGTCCCTCTTTTTCATTCTTCTATAAGCATTTGAGAATGAAATTCTACCAATTCTTTGTTTCATAGAATTCCTGAGTAAAGCTGTCATGTCCTGGGTATTTGTTTGCAGTATTTCTTTTTTTTTTTTAATTATAGATTCTCTTTCATTTACAGTGATCAGTCCATTCAAATTATCTGTTTCTTATTGACTCAATTTATGCAGACTGTGTTTCTAGACACTTTTCCATTTCTTCTCGGCTGTATAATTTTTGACATATAGTTCATAGTATTTTCTTATGATTTTTTTTGTATTCCTGCAGTGTTAGTTGCTTATTTTGTTTATTTGGGTCCTCTCTTTTTTGTGTGTGAACCTAGCTAGAGGTTTGTTGATTTTGTTTATCCTTTCAAGTAACCAGCTCATAGATTCATTGATCTTTTATTGTATTTTTTATCTCTAAGCTTTTATTTCCTCTCTTGTCTTTATTATTTCTTTCCTTCTGCTAACTTTAAATTTTGAGTGCTCTTCTTTTCTAATTATTTTAGGTGGTAAGTTAGACTGTTTATTTGAGATTTTTTTTATGTCTTGAGTGTAACCTGTATTACTATGAACTGCCCTCTTAGAATTGCTTTTTCTGCATCCCGTTGAAAATGTAAGGTTGTATTTTCACTGTTATTTGTCTTGAGATATTTTCTGGTTTCCTCTTTGAGTTCATTGTTGTAATAATTTCTGTCATCTTAAATTTGCTGAGGCTTATTTTCTATGTTAATATATGGTCTGTCCTGGAGAATGTCCCATGTGTGCTTGGAAAGAACTTGTATCTGTATTTTTTTAGGTGTAGTGTCCTACAGATATCAATTAAGTCCAACTGTTCTGCTGTGTCATTTAGGATCTCTGTTGCTTTGATTTTAGTCTGGAAGATATTTTCATTGATGTCAGTAGGTGTTAAGGTCTGTTGTTCTTAATATATTCCTGTCAATTCCTTCCTTTATGTCTGTTAGTATTTGTTTTACATCTTTAGGTGCATCTATATTAGGTTCAATTCAGTTCAGTTCAGTCACTCAGTCATGTCCGACCCTTTGCGACCCCATGAATCGCAGCATGCCAGGCCTCCCTGTCCATCACCAACTCCCGGAGTTTACTCAAACTCATGTCCATCGAGTCGGTGATGCCATCCAGCCATCTCATCCTCTGTTGTCCCCTTCTCCTCCTACCCCCAATCCCTCCCAGCATCAGGGTGTTTTCCAACGAGTCAACTCTTTGCATGAGGTAGCCAAAGTATTGGAGTTTCAGCCTCAGAATCAGTCCTTCCAATGAACACCCAGGACTGATCTCCTTTAGGATGGACTGGTTGGATCTCCTTGCAGTCCAAGGGACTCTCAAGAGTCTTCTCTAACACCACAGTTCAAAAGCATGAATTTTTCGGCGCTCAGCTTTCTTCACAGTCCAACTCTCACATCCATACATGATCACTGGAAAAACGATAGCCTTGACTAGATGGACCTTTGTTGGCAAAGTAGTGTCTCTGCTTTTTAATATGCTATCTAGGTTGGTCATAACTTTCCTTCCAAGCATTAAGCATCTTTTAATTTCATGGCTGCAGTCACCTTCTGCAGTGAGTCAATATTGGGTACATACATGTTAATGAGTATAATATCCTCATCATGTATTTATCCCTTTATCATTATATAGTGTCCTTCTTTCTCTTTTATTATGGACTTTATTTTAAAGTTTATTTTGTCTGATATGTGTTGCTACCCTGGCTTTCTTGTCATTTCAGTTTATATGAAATACCTTTTTCCAATCCCTCACTTTAAATATTTATTTATCTTTCACCCTAAAGTGGGTCTCTTGCAGGCAAAATTTTGTAGGTTCTTGTTTGTTTGTTTTTTTTCCCCCAATCTAATCCACCCCTCTCTATCTTTTAGTTGGAGTTTTTAGTCCATTGACATTTAAAATAATTTTTGATAAGTATGTATTTGTTGCCATTTTAAACCTTTTCCAGTTGATTTTAGAATTCTTCTTTGTTATTCTCTTCTTTTTTTATTTTTCCTTCTGTGGTTTGATAGTTTTCTTTTGTATTTTAGTTGAATTTCTCAGTTTCTTTCTTTTTGATTATAGTGAATCTGTTGTGTGTTTTTAGTTTTTAGTTACCCTGGTTTTCAGTATTAACCCATAACTATATCTACTTGCTTTAGATTGATAGTCATGTAAGTTCAAATGCATTCTAAATGATAACATTTAGATATTTAGATAACATTTAGATAACAGTTGGGGGTTCTCTTGCAGTCTAACAGTTAAGACTCAGCACTGTTACTGCTGTGATCTGGTTCAGTCCCTGGTCAGGGAACTTCCTGCAAGCCATTCAGCACAGCCAGAAAGGAAAAAAAAAAAAGAAGCAAACTAAATTTTATGCATTTTTTTACTACCCTCCTCCATAGTTTGTGATTTTGATGTCCTATTTTACCTCTTCATGCTTATCTTTTTGCTCTTCATTGTAACTAGCATCACTTTTAAAAGACTTTTGTTATGCTTTTATCTGTGTGCTAGCTTGTTTAAGTGATCTTCAATCATTTTATATATTTGCCTTTCCTCTTGTGTCATCCTCTTTCCTTTTCTATTTAGAAATGATTTTTCAATATTTTTTCTTCAAGATAGGTTTAGTATTGCTGTATTCTTTTAGCTTTTGCTTATCTGAGAAATTTTTAGTTTCTCCTTCTATTCTAATTGATAATCTTTCTGGGTAGAGTACCAAAGGTTTCAGGTTATTCCCTTTCAGAACTTTGTGAATGAACATAGAGCCTATTAAACAGAGTGAAGTAAGTCAGAAAGAGAAGAACAAATAACTTACATTAATGCATATATATATATCTGGAAAAATGGTATTGATAAACCTGTTTGCACAGAGAAGGAATGGAGATGCAGATGGAGATAATGGGCTTGTGAATATATCATGACATGCCCTTGTGGCCTGTAATGTTTCCGTAAAGAAATCAACTGATTGCCTAATGAAGGTTCCCTTGTAACTGATTTTTGTGGTTTTTTTTTTTTTTCTTACTGCTTTTAGAATCCTCTCTTTGTAATTTTTGCCATTTTAATTATGTTATGTCTTGGAATGTGTCTATGAAGTTTCACCTCATTTAGAACCCACTGTACTTTCTGTACCTGGATATCTTTTCCCTTCTTTAGTTGGGAAATGTTCAGCCATAATTTCTTTAAATAGCGTTTTGATCCCCTTTCTCTTTCATCTTCTGGAATCTCTATTATGTATAGGGTGACAAACTTTATAGTATCCCATAGATCTTGTATGTTGATTTTATTTTTCCTTTATTTGTCTTTCTGTCTGCTGCTCTGATTAGGTGATTTACATTATTCTGTCTTCCAGATTACTTATTCATTCCTTTTCATATTTAGTCTGCTATTTATTGCCTTTAGCTCAGTTTTTATCCCCACAGTTGAATTGTCTAATTTGACTGATTCCTATTCATAGTTTCTAGCTACTTGTTTTAGTGATCTGCATTTCTATCAGTATTCTCCTTTAATTCCTTTGAGTTTAGTTCAGGCACTCAGTCGTGTCTGACTCTTTGCGACCCCATGAATCGCAGCATGCCAGGCCTCCCTGTCCGTCACCAACTCCCAGAGTTTACTCAAACTCATGTCCATTGAGTTGGTGATGCCATCCAACCATCTCATCCTCTGTCATCCCCTTCTCCTCCCGCCCTCAATCTTTCCCAGCATCAGGGTCTTTTCCTTTAGCATTTTCATTACCACCTTTTTGAACTAAGGATCTGCTAGACAGACAGGAGAGGTCTGTTTAATTGTTTTTTCAAGGAATTTCTCTTATTCTTTGAATTGGGAATATTTCCTCTGCTTTTTCATTTTTCTTAAATTTTTCTGACTCTGTGAATTAGGAGAAAGAGTTATCTACTGTGATTTTGAAGGACTGCTTTTATGTGGGAGCCTTCCTGTGTAGATTGTCCAATGTTTTTGGTGTGAAGGCTGTTTTTGATATGGATTCCTGCGACATCTTCTTCAGAGTGTGCTGGACATTGTCCTCTTGATGAGGGATGTATTTGGTATTGCGGTTACCAAAGCCTGCACTGGATGTTGGGTGAGGTCTTCTCTTTATTCTGTGGCTGTCGGCTTTGTTGAAGGGCAATGTCTGCTCCCTAGTTGTTGAAATAGAAGACCCTGGATCTCATTCTATGCTGCAGTGAATGTAGGCAGGACTTGAGTGCTCCACTGAGGAAAGAGCTGCTGCTGCTGCTAAGTCGCTTCAGTCGTGTCCGACTCTGTGCGACCCCATAGACGGCAGCCAACCAGGCTCCCCCGTCCCTGGGATTCTCCAGGCAAGAACACTCCAGTGGGTTGCCATTTCCTTCTCCAATGCATGAAAAGTGAAAAGTGAAAGTGAAGTCGCTCAGTCGTGCCCAACTCTTAGTGACCCCATGGACTGCAGCCTACCAGCTCCTCCGTCCATGGCATTTTCCAGGCAAGAGTACTGGAGTGGGGTGCCATTGCCTTCTCCATGAGGAAAGAGCAGCTGTGTACTATTCTCCAGGGACTGTCTCCTGGGGCCCTGCAGTTTCATGACATCACCAGACACTCGTGTACACTCCAAAAAAGTTTGCTGCTGCCAGAAGAGCTGGCCCTGGACCTGTCCTTCACTGAGGGAGCACTGATAACTGGCTCAGATGTTGGCTCTGCCCCTGGCATGCACAAGCTAACCATGGAGCCCCAGGCCACACTTCAGTTCCTTCTGCTTCCTCCCTCTGTGCAGCTAAACTGAGTCCTCTCCTTGAGTTCATCCACTAGAGCCTGAGTTCGGTACCTAGGCACTGCATGTACTAGCAGGCATTTGTTTTGAGTCAAGATGTGTGATGACATGAAAACTGTCAGTGCTGGTCTCTGTCTGCCCTGTCTGTTAGCAAGCCAGCACTGTGCACGCTCTTCTTAAGCAGAGTCCAGTTCACTCAAGCTGTCTATCTGAGTGCACCTCCTAGCCAGTGGGTTCCTAGGGCAACGAAATCTTTCATCTCTCTCGCAGCTCCCTCTGAAGAGCATGGGTCCTGTCCTGATTTCTTTTTTCATTTGTTTTCTTCTCTTTTTGTCCTACTAGGTTATATGAGTCTCTTTCTTGCAGCTTTGGTTGTATAAGAAATCTTCCGACAGGCTTCATTTTTTTTTTTATGTGAATTATTCCACATGTAGATACATTTTTGATGTGTTTGTGGGGGGAGGTGAACACATTTTTGTACTCTGCCATCTTGATCTCCACTTGCTTTTGTTTTTAATGATTTCAAAAATTGTAGTTGTGTTATAAACACAAATTTATTATTTTTATGTGCCAGGCACTTCCTAAGATTTCCACAAGTATCAATTATTTTAATCCTCACCATAACTCTGAGTTAGGTGCATCTAATCTCTGCAATTATAGTTGAAGATACTGATTTACAGAGATGTTAAGTATCTTCCTTGAAATCACAACTAATAGACTGAAGTCACATATTCTTGCCCCAGTGTTGGTGTTTTTAACCACTGCTACATCATCTGTAAAACAATTTGTTATAAATTAATGCAGTTGCTAACACTAGTCTATTTATCAAGACCAATGTTGGCTGTGTCCCTTTGCCTTACAGCATATTTAGTGTTACCCCCTTTTTTTTTAAATTATAGACAAGACTGGCCTGTTAGATGCTAGTATTTCTCCACTTTCTATGAAACTTCCCTGGCTTGTTAGAACAGTTTCCTCCAAGTAACCTTGAGTAGCTTCTTGGATGGGCTAGTCTTGTTATTCTCTCCTGTGGCAGAACTTTGAATGTCCACTGAATAACCATGTATTTTCCCACATTCCTCCACCTTCTTCTGATCAATTAGGGTCACTGAACTAGTTCTGACAAGAGAATTTTGAGAGAAAGTGATATGTACCTCTTCTTGGCAGTATAAACATTCCAGGCAATTCTCTAGCTTTTGCCTTGCCCTGCTTTCCCTCAACTTTCTTTTCTTTTCCTTTCCTTTCTGATTAAATTTCTGATTTTTGGAAGAACAATGAGAAAACTGCTTGTTGTCAGTATGTAGTATTAATAAGCTTTTGCAAACACATTTATTGGGTTATCTAATTACTAAGTAAATGATGATTTTGCATTTTATCATTTATAACCTGCAATAGATTTAAATTAACAATTTAGTGAATTGGTCAACCAAAATGATTGAGACTCTACTTGATACCAAGCACTCTTGGTTAGAACTGAACTTATAAAATAGTGTGTGACTCATAGGACTTCATGATACACACACACACACACACACACACACACACACACACACACATATACACATATCATCTATATATGTATACATATATATGATATAAAAATAATGTATTAAGCACCATAAGAGGAGCATAAAGTATGGTGGAAGGGTAGAGGAAAGAATTTGGAAAGGCGTGGATACAACCGAAACGCTGTGTTGTGCACCTGAAGCTCTCACAACACTGCTAGTCAACTATATTCTAATATAAAGTAATAAGTCAAATAATTTTTCAAAAAAGGACAATTGGCTGTCCATAACTGGCTCAGTAAATGAATTAATATTTGAAATATACTGAATTTTCTAAAATCCTGATTTTAGTTTATCTTTTTATTTGTCTCAATTATAAAAAGTGGGCTTTTTATGGATTTTTAAAAAATAAATGGTGCATGTTTAAGGAGTTGTTTCACACTGCTATTTTTAAGAGATAGTGCTGGTGGATAGAATTAGATGAATAGAATTTTTAAAGTATATGCTATAATTTGGCATTTTTTTTTACTTGTTTTCCTTCTCCATTTTTTTCTCCAGTGTAGACCATACTTGGTTCCCCCTAAGAAGTGGACCCTTACAAAGAAATTTTGACATACATGATCTGCTTTTAAGACTTGAGGTAAGAAAGAATTTACTCTACTTTTTTTTTAATATCTGAGGAAAATCAAAACAAGAGAAACTCAGTGAATTATCTCGGGCATTGCAAGTGATCCTCCTCTGCATCACTCTACTAAGAGAAAGTATAACTATATTAGCTATAGATACAGGATGTAACTCAGGTGTGAAAGCAAGGCACGAGCTTGAACCATGAAGGGCTATGGAATAAATAACAGAAGGTAGTGTAAATATAATCTAATGTAAATGAAATAGATGAGAACTATGTTTGTTTCATCTGACTGATTCAAAACTCACAAGCTGGGGGAACAAAAATGGCAAATTTTTCTAGTTTTACATTCTGCGAGTCTAACATGAACCTTTGTATCTTTTATGATGATATTTCTGAAATTATATATTTACTTACTTTTCTCTCTCTGTTAGCCCTTCCTTCAAAACCATCCAGTTGAGTTGCTGATGTAAAAGTCTAGGTACATTTTAATGTAATAAAAAATGTAATACAAAGCCCACAAAGCCAGTAAATACTCTCTTTGTCTCTGATGCATGTCAGGAAATTGAAGTAAATAGATTTAAAACTCTAACATTAGAGACTATGAGATTAGAAAGCCATTAGCAGTCATAAGCCCATTAGAACTCTGGGCACCCAAAGACTGTTACAGAGAAATTTCTTGACCAGATTAAAAAAATATATCGATATCATCCTTCTTTCATTATTCAATGAAAGGTTTTATTGGATGCCTTGTTGTTAGTATTCTGTTCCTTTCTGTAATGGATGCTTTTAAACAGAAAAAGTTTCACGAGTGTCCTCTTTAAAGAAAAAAAATAAAAATAAAAGAACAGCAAAAGTGACTGCTTATTTCTTTGACATCGTAAGTGAGATGATGTCATTTAACAGTCTGAGTAGAGGAAAAAGCTTGACTATTTTCAGTTTCTGTCTGTTTTCTTAGTCTTTTCTCTTGCCTTCCTGTTGTTTGTCTATATTCTTCACCAGACAGAGACCTGTGGTAACTGGATGAATGAACATCTTCTCAAGTCTCCTAAAAGTAGTACTGTGTACTCCAGAAGATGATAGGGAAGAGAGAGTGTGCATTCTTATTGCTTCCTCTCAGAGTTTTCATTCAAAAAATGGTTTCAAATTGAAATGAAATAACTTTAAGCCTACTATTTAAGTACAGGATCAGAATGGGCAATGATGGGAAAAGGAGATTAAGGAAAAAACCAAAACAAAACTGGTCAATAGGTGTGAACATCTAAGGCACTCACTGATGGACTGAGATAATGAGTAAACTGCAATGTTTTAAAACAGTAAAGATGGTAATGATAACCCTATATGCAAAACAGAAAAAGAGACACAGACTTTTGCACTCTGTACAGAACAGACTTTTGGACTCTGTGGGAGAAGGCGAGGGTGGGATGTTTCGAGAGAACAGCATTGAAACATGTATACTATCTATAGTGAAACAGATCACCAGCCCAGGTTGGATGCATGAGACAAGTGCTCGGGCCTGGTGCACTGGGAATACTCAGAGGGATTGGGTAGAGAGGGAGGTGGGAGGTGGGATCGGGATGGGGAATACATGTAAATCTATGGCTGATTCATGTCAATGTATGACAAAACCCACTACAATATTGTAAAGTAATTAGCCTCCAACTAATAAAAATAAATGAAAAAAAAACTCTATTCTTTTTAAATAAATAAATAAAACTGTAATTCATTCTTATTTGTGAAGGTTACCATTTGACATACTTACTAGAATTCCAAATCTTTCTCTAAAAGAGGAGTGCATGAGTTTTACTATACCGAATTAAACAAAACTTTTACAAATGAGTGCTTCCATTGAATAGTGTATTAGTTTGCCACTCCCATCCCTACAGTCCTGAGGGGGAAAAAAAAAGATGACTGGACTACAGTTAACACTGAAGGGAAATCATGCCATAAGATGACTGATAATTATTGCACTTGGCACAATTCTCTTTATTGATACTTCACTTACATCACTGCAGTTTCCAGTTCTTCCCCATCTTTTTATTTTATTAATTTTTCAGTTTGCTCCATTTATAGTTATTTCTCCAACATTTAAAATCTCCATCATTTTCACTCTGGATTACAAGCATTGCCATATTAAATACAAAGGCTAGGGAATAGTAATAATTACAGAAGCGACCTTGCAATTCCACAAGAAGCTTTACTTTTATTACATTAAAAAGGCACTGACTGAAAACTGAAACTCTATTCTTCCTTTCAACAACCTGAGTCAAAATTATTGTTTAATAATTCATATCAGAACTCAGTCAATGTATTTCTTTGATCAGTACACAACTATATACTGGTAACACAATAGGATTTTAAAAAATCTGACTACTTTATTACATACCTAGTTGTAGTTTGATTATTTATTAAGCTGACTGACTGTTGGATGAAGCTAGTAGATGCCATTTTGTGTAAATGTGAATGCGCTAAATATACAGTTTAAGAATTTGACTTGAAATTTTCAGGGGGAAAAAAAATTGTTGCCTATTGTCTTATAGTCAGGACAGCACTCTTAGAGGTGATCTAATCAAAATGCTTTTTGGATATCTTCCAAGTAGAGGATGGCTGGGGATGATGTTCCAGTCTTCAGTTAGCAACTAATGAGCTACCTAAGTGCTTTTATCTACTCCTGGCTTAATATGAGGCCCAGAAACTATAGAACCAGCAATTGGTAGTATAGGGGCCCAAGCTTCTTGGTTTTAGCATACTCTACAGCCAATCCATTACAAATGTGCTAGCCACACACATGGGGTGTTAATTGGAGCTTGGCACCCCCTGGAGCATGACAAATTAATTCTCCACCAGTTAGAAATAAACAAGCCCTCAAAGGGCTTTTATTAACTACTATGAATTTGGGACTTTTTAACCCTTTTTGAACTACTCCATTTATTTAATACAAGTTTAAATGAAATTAAATCCCAAAAATATACCTTTATTCTGAAGACGCAGAAATGCGCTAAAGTATAATTGTGGTTAATATGTGAATTGTCGGATGTGCTTTATTGATTGTATGGTTTGATTTCTTTCCTTATTATTTGAAAAGTCATTCAAAGTTGTTTTCTTTCTTTAAATGTGCTATAGGGTAGTCTCACTGTAATGCAATACTGCATAATGATTAAGAGAGTATCTAAAAAGGCAAGCAAATTTAAAAATGACTCAGATTTTACAAGTCTGAAAACTGTCTCTACTAATTATTTTATTTGTAGCCTTGAGAAGCATCTATTCACTTTGTCCACACATGTAAAATGAGAAATCAGAGTATTTTAGGATTGTTGTGAAAATTAAATATGAATAGCACATATATTGCTGAATATAAAGTATTTGTATATGGATCATAGCAATTCAAATGTGCAAATCATGGATTATATTTGGAAAAAATTCACACATTTTTCCCCAGAATATTGCACTAGGGGATCATGTATTTTTAAATATCCTTTCAACATCTGGCAAGACTGAAAAACTTCCTTTTAGTCAGGTTAACCCATTATCAAAGTTTGCATACATGCCTTTGCATACATGCCAGAATATATTACTTCTCTGTACAAGACTCTTTCCAAAAGCCTTTCATCCCAACCAAAGTTAAAGCCATATATTTGTAATAGCCTTTGAGTATTTATATTCTCTATAGTTCTCTGTCTACCATTTTTTCTGTTCCCATTGTACTGACCTACTTCTTGATAGTCTAACCTTCAAGGGGAAATAAGCTCCTACCTAAGGATTTAAATTTTTTTTCCTCCAGATTTCTACATGATTCACTTCTGTATTTCCTTAAGGTTTTTGCTCAAATGTCACCTTATCATAGAACTTTACTGGCCTCCATATATAAAAGAGAAAGTCCTTCGTCTTAGATCATCCATCCTTTAAGCCATTTTTTATTAGCCTTACCAGAATACAATTTCTGTAAAAGCATGGAATTTTTCTTTCCTTTACTGCCTACAACAGTTCCTGATACATAAAAAGAACTTGAAATAGCTTGACTAACAATTACAAAATCCAAAGTAGCAGTGAATTAAACAAAACAGTAACCTGTTTTGCTTTCACAGAAGTCCCCCATACATATCCAGGTATGATAGGACATTCTTATGTCAGACTATGGGTTTCTTGTTTTCAGAGTCTTAAGCTTCAGGATAGATGCTTTAACTCTAACTCTGGCTCTCCACCTGCCATGTCTGTATTCTAGTTGGCAGAAAGGAGGAAAGAGAAGGCCATACCTCTTTCATTTTAAGGGCATTTTGCAAAAGTTGCAAATACCAATTCTAATATATATCATTGGCCATTAGTTATATAACCAAACTTGATTACAAGAGATGTTGTAAAAATAAAGTGTTTGGGGCAGTCAGACATACAGCTAAAATTCCATAGTTCTGTTATTATAGGAGATGGGAAGAATAGATATTGATGGAAAGCTAGTGGACTCTGGGACATTTCTAAGTGAATATTTGTAGGAACACTATATTAGAAAGGACTGATTTTAAAATTTTATTTTGATTCCATAAATTGCAAAACCAGTTAATTCTAAACCAAAATATCATGACTTACAAGGAGTTATGATTTTGTTATTGTTCAGTCACTAAGTCATGTCCAACTCTTTGTGACCCAATGGACTGAAGCACACCAGGCTCCCCTGTCCTTCATTATCTCCCAGAATTTGCTCAGATTCATGTCCATTGAATTGGTGATGGCATCCAACCATCTCATCCTCTACCACCCACTTTTCCTTTTGCCTTCAATCTTTCCAAGCATCAGGAATTTTTCCAGTGAGTCAGTTCTTTGCATCAGCTGGCCAAAGTATTGGAGCTTCAGTTTCATCATGAAACAGTTGTAATAATAGTGAAATGTTGTTTTATGTTAACAAACCATTGCAAGAATGAATGCGAGTATTCGTTGAAATATTTCATTTTGATACTGGAGAAAAATGCTGTCTACAAAATCTAAACACATGAGTTGAACTCTTAGTTTTCATGTAGACTCAGTGAATAATGTCCCCTAACTGTCTTTCATTCTTCTGTTTGATCCATGCAATAAAGAATAGTGGTTGATTAGCTCAATCAGGTTACCTAGAATTCAATAAATCCTATTCTGTTCCATTATATTCTATATCTTGAAGTTACCAAAGTCTGCTTTTAAACAAACAACAACAACAAAACTACTTAAAAACAATCTTACTTTCTTTAAAAAAAAAAAAAAAAAAGCTTCAGTGAATTTCCCCTGTCAATTGCATTTTCTGCCTCTGAGCCTTCTCTGAGCTATTTCCCTGATCTGTGAGGCAAGGGATTCTGCCTGCCAGCTTCCTGAGCAGATCTAGGGGAAAATTAACACATCCACAACTGAGCTCAAGCATTGCTGACATCTGGTTTACTCATTTTCACAGCACACTTGCACTGCACCCTATTGCCTTCTTCTTATGCACTGTTTTATCATGTGGCTCATTTCAAGAAAATGCATTTAACTTTTAGGTACTACTCTGTGGTATGAAGTGTGGCAAATAGGAAATAAAATAACCTTGAAAGAGCATTTCCACCTATATGCAGCTATAATAATCACTGAGTCTCAAACTTCAGTGCTTATGATATGCTCTGCTTGGTAAAAGCTTATGAAGCCAGGGTCACTGTTAATACCTAAAGAAACCAATCTCACTTTTGAAGAGAAAACAACAAAATATCAACAACAAATCCTCTCTTTACATGGACTGGAATTTATTGCTTCTCAAAGAGATAATAAGCAGTCACTTTTACAGTCATTTATTTAATGGTGCTTTTTTTGTTTTAATAGTAAGAAAATGAAACCAAAGTTAAAGGCTTTGGGTTTAATTTCGAGTTCTACCTTTGAAAAGTATTCTGTGTGTTTTCTGTGCTCTACTTTATTTCAGTTTCTCCATTTACATATAATTTAAAATTGAGAAACCTCTTTAATGTAGATCCCATTTAATTTAGAATATACGATAAAGCAAATTGTACTAAAGACTGCTTTGATTCTATGGATACAGGTGTTGCTAAGAAAATGTATATTGTAAACAAGATTTTTATTTTAGCATAACATCTACAGTGAAAGATATAATGAATGAATTATTAGTGCTTCATCACTAATAGCAAATTGACAGAAAGTTCTGCCAAAAATATCTTAATCTGAATTGTTCCAAATAGTATTATTGAAAACATACTTAAAAATGTCTCTCAGTTCAAACTTTAATAATTGTGATTTGTTCTTCTGTTCAGTCATTAACAGTGTATTCTTGAATCTTTTTTTTTAAAAAAAATACATTCTTTTTTAAATGTTTTAAATAAAAAGCATTTATTCTTGGTTTGTATCTGAATTTCAACCCATATAACATTGTTATGCTCTTTTATAAATGAAGCACAGGGGGAAGAAGGAAAATATAATTATTACAGTATACATTTATAAGAAATTAATTTGTAAAACCAAGAGATTATTTAAATACCTGTGAGATATTTAACTATTATCAACTGTCAATTGTTGCTTTGAAAATCATAATAAATATGTTCTCACAACAGTAATCTTTAGATAGAAATGTGTAGGCATAGATGGGTTGAGGGTGGGTGTTAAATTCAACCATATTACCTATGTAGTCATTAGGAAAGTCTTTAAAATGTAACTTAAATTTTATTACAGATCCTACATTTTAATTGTAAATTTAGTTATGCAGTTAATAAAATTACATTTGTAAGAGGAAATCTTTCTTTTTTTATTAATAATGTGTTAGAATATCTAAATTTAAATTATAGTGAATAATAACTTTAAAGGAATAATAGTATTTGAAAAGTAAGGCTAGTACATGAAGTCAAATTATCTAATAAATAAAATTTTTTCTATATCATTTTGCAATCCTGAGTCCCACTGATATGTACATTTGTATCCATGAAAGATGTCATGTTTTGTCTGCTGAAGAGACCACCAGAAAAACCTTTTGATCAAAAAGTTAAGTTTATTAGATTTACCCCCTTAAGGAAGAACCCACGTTGCTTCCTATGTGGCTCTGATGGTAAGGAATCTGCTTGTGATGTAAGAGACCCAAGTTGGATTCCTGGGTTGAGAAGACCCCCTGGAGAAGGGGATGGTTACACTCTAGTATTCTTGCCTGGAAGATTCCAGGGACAGGGCAGCCTAATGAGCTACAGTCCATGGGATCGCATCAGATTACTTTTTTTTTTCCCACTTAAGGAAGAACCCATCTTGAGTCTTAATAGTGCTGTAGAGGGAGGCATCAGAGGAAAACATGTATAGAGTTTTAGGGCCTAGAGTTGATTATTTTGAGGTAGATCTTGCAAGGCAGGGTACTGTTAGGGTTGCTCAACATTTTTGACATGCTGGCTTAGGATTGGCCCACACAGCAAGTCAAGGATCTTGAAGCATGTCATGATGAACAAGCTCTTAGTCTTGGAAAGTACAAAAGCTCTTTTTAATTGGCTCTTTTAATTGGTTCACAGTCCTATTTTCCAGGGGCCAGTATTTCTTGGAGCAAGCAGCTCAGTTATTTTCACTTATCCTCAATATTGTCTAACATATGAAACTATATCTGTTACTACTGTTATTTAACATAGGAGCAGGTAATTTTCTCAGTTCAAAGTACCTGTTTTGTATGAGCACAAACAAAAATTATTAATTAATGCTAGATACTGTTCACACCTTGGTGTATCCCTAAATGCAGTCATTATATCTAAAACCTATTTAGATATACTTTTTCTTCTTTGTACTATCTCTTTCCTTCTTTGTCAGTTCACAACACAAGGGCTTCCTCATTTATAACACTCCTATTATCAAAACTGATCAAACCTAAAAATAAATGAAATTTTAATTTTGAAAATTAATTATCATGAAAAGTATAAAATTATTACAGTGATACTTTATATGGATTATGTTATTTGTCATATCCTGTCCTCCTCTTATTATTGCCATTTAACATGTACTGATACTAAGTCAGATGCAAGTTAATTAGCTTGGAGATAGAATATGTGCTAATTTCTTTAACCTCTATGGTTAAAGACAATTTTCTAGGTAAAATAAATATAATCAATAATGAATAAATTAAAGAGACAGATATTGAAAGTTTTAAGTAGACACATTGGTATTTCTATGCCAAACAAAAAAAAAGGTTATCTTCTAAAGAAGTGGAACTAATTATTTGTAATACCTAAAATATTTAAATATGTGGAAGAATAAGAGATTTGGTTGGGATGTGAGCTTTCCAAATCCTGGATTCAATTAACCCAGATTTTTAGAAAAATATATCCCTCTTATATTCTATCGTACATATAGTATGCAGCTTTTCTTATACCCTACAAAACATTTTGGATCCCTAATTAGAAGTAGCTTTGGATCCCTAATCTAGGCTATGACTTTCTTCTTCGTGTGTGTATATATACCACTCCTTAAGTTGCTTTTCATGTTATCAAATATATTAACAGTTTTCATGGGTTATCTATGTTCTGCTTTGCTCTATCTCCAGTATTCTTGCAGTTGTTATTTCTGGGGGCTTATATCTAGTAATTCTGCTATATGATCATACTTTTTGAACAAGTCTGGTTCCTGAGGAATATGAATTAAAAGATGGAGTGATTGGTCTTGCTGCTTCTTTATCCTTTAGTGCCATCCTGTCTAAATCATCATGTTTCATGTATCTGACTTAAAATAGTTTGTAATTTTGCTAAGAGGAAAAATCATTGGAAAATATAAGATGAGCTCAGTGGATAGAGCTTGCCAACAAAGTGTTCTGGAGAAGGGTAATACTATGGAGTTGGAAATTTCACTTGTTAGATAATTAGTTATCCTGGGCCTTTAAGGACTAATACTTCTGCATGTGTTCTTAAGTCTCCCCCACCAGAATAAATTTGTTGTCTCTAAATTTGCTTATAGCAATTAGACAGAAAAGAATTGAGAATACTTTGCTATAAACATTAATATAAACTTCCACTTTCAAATGGAAGTAGGAAAAACTCCCTAGCAAAACTATTGATAAAACTGGTAAAAATTACTTTAAAAAAAGCATTTACTGTCTGGGGAAATTGTCCTAAGGGTACACAGGTAATGAAGAAACATTTATCCAGAATTGCAATGAGAAGTAGATAATTCAACAATAGTTGGATAATTCAGTGTTCTACTTTCCCAAATGGATAGAATTGCTAAGCAAAAGATCAACAAGGACATAGCTGATTTAAATGACAGCATAAAGCAATTAGATTCAATAGATATCCATAGAACATTCCATTTAACGACAGTGGAATAAATATTCTTCTCAAGAGCACATGGAATACCATCTATGAAAGACAGTATATGAGGCCATGAAACATGATTCAATAAATGTAAGAGGCTGAAGTCATAGAAACTATGTTTTCTAATAACAATAAAATTAAATTAGAAATCCAAACCCACAAAGAAATTTGGGGAATTAATGCATATGTAGGCATTAAATACCACTTTCCTAGATAGACAACAAATGGGATAAGGAAGATATCACAAGGGGAATTAGAAAATACTTTGTGGTAATTAAAAATGAAGACTTATTAATATATATGAGATGCAGTTAAAGCTGAAAAACATTAGTTCACTTTGGTGAAATAGACAAATCCCAAGAATGTCAAAAAGTACTGAAAGTCACTTGAAGAAATAGAAAATCTGAATAACCTATACTAGTAAAGAGATTTAAAAAACAAAATACCCCTAAAATGCCCAGATCAAATGGCTTTACTGGTGAACTCTGCCACATATTTAAAAAGTGATTAATACCATTTTCTCACAAATTATTCCAAAATATAGAAGAGGAAGGAGTACTTCCCAACTCATTACATTAAGCCTATATTTCTTCTATGGAAAACATTCTGGCAGTTTATTTATTTATTTATTTATTTGGAAGTTGTTTAAAAGGTAAAAACACAGAAACATCACCTGACCTAGCAGCTCTACTAGATAAACCCCAAAGAAATGAAAACATATGTCCACACATAAACATATACAGAAATATTCTTAGCAGTTTTACTCAAAGAGCCAAAAAATGGAAACAACACAGATGTCCATGAACTGATAGATGGATTAATGAAGAATGGCATATCCATTAAAGGGAATATTATTTAGTAATTAAATAAAGGCATAAAGAACTGTTGTTTTAGTTGCTAAATTGTGGCCAACTCTTTTGGGACCCCATGGATTATAGCCTGTCTGGCTCCTCTGTCCATGGGATTCTCTAGGCAAGAATACTCTAGTGGGTTGCCATTTCCTACTCCAGGAGATCTTCCTGACCCAGGATTGAACCTGCATCTCCTGATTAAGATAGAATTTATGGTGGCAATAACTGCACAACTCTGTGAATATATTAAAAAGCATTAAGGGATTTCTCTGGTGGTCCAGCAGTTCAGATTCTCCACTTCCACCACAGGGGGTGTGGGTTTGATCCCTGGTCAGGGTAGTGTAGCCAAAAAATAAAACATTGACTAGTACACCTTAAATAGGGAATCATATATGTGAATTAGATAAAGCTATTGCAAAAGTAATGCCTATTTCACTAATTTTTGTGATTTATTTAAAAACATGCCATGCTAAGTCACTTCAGTCGTGTCCAGCTCTTTGCGAGCCTGTGGACTGTAGCCCTCCAGTCTCCTCTGTCCATAGGATTCTCCAGGCAAGAATACTGGAGTAGGTTCCCGTGCCGTCCTCCAGGGGATCTTCCCTACCCTGGGATCGAACCCTAGTCTCTTATGCCTCCTTCACTGGCAAGTAGATTTTTACCACTCGTGCCACTAAGCAGCGATCTGTATTTACATATACTTAGTAATAAGTTTATGTGTGGGAGCAAAAGTTAACAAATACATCCGTGTGTGAGGGAAAGTCCAATGCACACTGTGTACATCTTCATATGATATTTGGAACCTGAAAGAATTTCTCACCTTCATATAAATGAACACTAAATTTCCTGAGTAAGAGTTATTAATTCCAACTTATAGAATCAGTTCCTGCTAAGTGAACATGTTCACCCTTCCAGGAGACTTCGAATGGTTAGCAACGAAAATCCCAACTATTGAGTTTTTATCACTATGACTAACAAACCCATGGGGAAGACAATAAAAAATAAGAGCAAAATTCCATGATATTTTAGAATTTCCTTGTGGAGATATTAATTTTGAATAAAACATGAACATTTTGGTCCCCTGGTTTTTAAACAAATGGTTGCTTAATTGAAAATGTGTCCTAAAGCACTATAGTGATCATCTCACTTCCATATTATTGCTTCAAGCATATGCATTTTGATACATATTCTGACATTTCACAATATGTACATCCTACATAATCAAATGGCATAAAATATTCAGATAAAGCATAAGACATCCAAACAATGTCTTGAAAAATAAAGTTATGACAAGTGTGTTATTAGGAGATTATATAATATATGTATGTAAGAAAAAACTGAGTTTGTTTACATTATTAGTATTTTACAGGATTTATGCTTTTTTTTCCAGCAGGAATATTATATGTATGTATTTTTCTTTTTGTTTACTGCAGCTGAGTTGATAATTGTTTTTCCAAATGTCACAACTGCAAGAACATATTTCAAAAATGTTATAACCACAGGTATTAAATTCACCTCCTACTTCTGGGGAGTTTATACTTTTTAGCCTATAATTATAGAATCTGGTCTTTTAGCCATTTCACTTTTTGAGTTAGTAGCGGGCATCAACGGTAGCTCATCTAATTTCGACAACTTTGAATGTATTTGAATATCTAAGGAAACATTGCGATCTTTGCTCAGAATCTTCTCCGAGATTGTCTTCTTTTCTAGCTTGTGTGTGTGTGTGTGGATTTTTCCTAGCAAGGAAGCCGAAGTCAGAAATAATGTGCAGTGAAAGAAAATAAATCTGGGCTTCTTGATACAAGAGGAAAAAGCTGCTTCTTTTGTGCAAATTCACTTTTTCCAATTTTATTTTTTTTAATTTTTATTGAAGTAGAGTTGATTTACAGTGTTGTACTGGTTTCGGGTGTATGTAGATGTTTTATTTTTAATCTGGCAAATTACTAGGAGAATGATGATAAACACAGTATTTGCAGTGTTCTGATTTGGTCCCACTCAAAACATTTGTGGGTTCCCTGGTGGCTAAGATGGTAAAGAATCTGCCTGAAATGCAGAAGACCCAGGCTCAGTCCCTGGGTTGCGAAGATTCCCTGGAGAAGGAAATGGCCATCCACTTCAGTAATTTTGCCTGAGAAATCCCATGGACAGAGGAGCTTGACAGGCTACAGTCCACGGAGTTACAAAGAGTCGGACATGACTGAGTGACTAACACACACACAAAACAACTGTATATTTTATTTCATCTTCTAAGAAGGTTGAACTGTAATGACTAGCAGTCAGGCCTAAAAGGACTGGAGTAATCTAGTTCCAGTGAACTCTTCAAGGCGCCTTTCTTACTGAGGATGGTGTTAAAATTAAACAGAAGGACCACAGGAAACCAGGCAAATGTCCAAATAGAAGTGGGGGAGGGGAACACAAGAGAGAAACTTATCTCAGAAAGCAGGGTACCATAGTTTTTAGCACTACACTTACGTAATAGAAGGGGGAGCTCTGGGAAGTTAAAAACACTCCTAGTCAATCCCCTTTTTTCCGGGTTTGGGAAAATTAAATTCAAATAGGAATGTACAACAGAAAAGTATCACGGTTAAATTTCATAGAAAATTATTTGAAGAAAAAAGTATGTAGAGTCTTATACTGAAAGTACTGAAGTACAAAGTAAAAACAAGAACAAAATTTAAATATAAAGTAACAAAGGAAGTGATAAAAAGATTGCAGAGAAAGTGATAAGTACTGAAGATCAATAAAGAGGATTAGGCATACAGATACTAGAGTTTCTAAAGGACCTAAGAAAAGCATTGGAGAAAATTATGAAAGTGTGCATTTCAAGGAAACTTTGCTTTAAATAAACGTTTAAACTTTACATTAAAAGACAAACTGTGAACCTGAGAATATTGACTATGATGACCAACAAGACTTAGTCTAGTAAAATTATTGTCCTTCAAACGAGGAAAAAATTGAGAATGTGACTTGAAAGGGAAATAAAACTAGATCATCACCTGACTTTTCAGTAACTATTTTTATGCAAAATAATTGAGTACAGTATTCAACTTATTCAAGAAAAGAACATAAGAACCATGGATTTTATATCCAGGAAAATTGACCTCCATGTATAAAGGACTTTGTTAAGGATACTGTAAAACTAATATCAAGTGACAAAATCTCAGAGAATACAGTTCTTATAAGACCCTCCTGAATATTTTACTTAAGAATAAGCTTCAAGAAAACAAAATGACTAGAGAGACACGTAGTAGAGAAGAGATTAGCATTAAATGGGTGATTCTTATACTAAATGAGAACTAAAAGGGGAGAAAATAGCACACAGTTCCCATTTGTCGTGATGATTTAGTTAGAGGACAATGATTGAAAATGAGGAGGATGAGGATAGTATATATCAACTATCAATAAAAATAATAATTGGTGATATAAAAGTATTATTAACATTGTTAGTCTAAAACTGTTGTATATGAGAAGACACTGAAAATATGTAATTATAATTCATTTGAGTTCCATCATCCCTATTGTTCTAGAAGACTAGAATTCTCATTGTGAAACTAAGGAGATTCAGATGCAATATAGAAAAGGTTAAGTAGAAAACCCTGAATACCAAATATGTAATAGGAATATCAATATAAAACATGAAGTACTTTACCTTTATATATTTATACATAACTTATATACACATATATGTGTTTATATATGTATGTCAATGTAAATACACACACACACACTCAGATTTCAGCTAGTATACATATTCCTAATAAATATCCTTAGCTCTGTCCTTCAAAAAAATGATAGAAACAATGACCAGCTCAGCAGTAGTTTGCTTCCCAAGTCCTAATAATGATCCTGATTTATTTTTCTCCATTAGAAGAAAATAGGGTCTTGTAGAGAAACAAATGATCCTTGTTCTGGGGCAGAAAATATATGAGATGAGCCTGGGACGTCTTTACATACTAGTTGTCAAGAAAGTTTTCCAAGAAAATAAAAGGACCTAGGAACCCTCTCCCTCTTAGGGGAAAAAAAAAAAAAGGCATTACTGAATACAGATATTAGAAACTGAATATTTTAGCCATGTATTGGGTTAAAAGATACAGTACATGAAGAGGGCTTCCCTGGTGGTTCAGTGGTAAAGAACTCTCCTGCCAATGCAAGAGATGCAAGTTCAACCCCTGGGTAGGGAAGATCCCATGGAGAAGGAAATGGCAACCCGTTCTAATGTTCTTGCCTGGGAAATCCCATGGACAGAGGAGTTTGGTGGGCTGCAGTCCATGGGGCTGCAAAAGAATCAGACACTACTTGGAGACTAAGCCACAACAAAGTAAGAGCTTGAATTGAGACAAAACTTCCACAGTAATTAGTATGTCCTTGTTGGTAATTTCTTTGAAATTCAACCTCTGTGGTAAAAAGCTGGCTGATCTCCCAAAATATGAAAGATTTGCTTTATGGGCCAACTCTTAAAAATAATGCTTAAATATTTAAGAGATAGTGTCATAGCTTGTTCACTGTATGCTCTATAAACACAAATTGATTTTTATACCATCTCCAACTGATTAAATCATTCTGAAAAGGTCAGTGTTTTAGTTTATTTTGAATTTGAGTTATGTATCAAAGAAGTTGTTTTTTCCCTAGTACAAGCCATAAAAATTTGATACCTTGTAAGAGGGATTTATTTAAGAAAAATTTTCCAATGAAGTATGAATAAAATAACAGGTAGATGTTTGTATTTTAAAGGATTCTACTAAAAAACTGTGACTTCCCTGCTGAATACCTATCATATCCAAATTGTAGTGAATAATTGATATCAATAACATAAAATAGCTTTAGTCATAAAGGAAAACATATACATTTTATTACATGTCTATATTATGGGACATCAGTAAGCCATATCCCATTCATTACCTTGACTAGCTCACAATACAATGTAAAATTTTAAACAAACACAGCCAATGAATAACTGTGACTCCTACATCTCACAATATCAACTCATCCAGCTGCTGAAACACGGAGATTCTTGTTATTTTAGTTTTGTAAATAGAGTCAAAAAATATTTTTTAAAACTTGCTACATGCTTACTATCTTAGATCTAACCTTTAATTGGCCCATTAAAGAAAAAAAATAGTTGTAGCATTACTATGAATCAGGCTTTAATTAAAATAGTTCTGAACTTGTGAATACTTTAGCTAGTTAATATATAAATATTAATTTTTAAATATTAGAATAATCTAGAAGGAAGCACAAGTCTAGCTTATTATTGATTGCATCATCAATTCCTGATTACTCTAGAAATATCATCTCCCATCTTCTTGGCTCTATCACTGCTCCACAGATTTGATGTTTCTTGTAGCTACCTTTGCTAGGAGAACTCCGTGGACAGAGGAGCTTGGGAGGTTACAGTCCATGGAGTCACAAATAGTTGGACATGACTGAGCAGTGAACACTTTTAGCAACCTTACCAGTAACTACCTCAGCAATTGCTTGTTTGTAACTACACTTGTCTTTTACTTTGTATGCACAGAAGTCCCTTAAAATGTTCACACTTAACCCTTCTCCTGTTCTACAACTTAAAAGAGAAAATATTCTATAAAAATGGTGTCATATAAGTCAGCAATTAGAGAAGTAGGTCAACTTGCTAACACTGTCTTCAAGTAATAGTTTTATTTATTTTGAAGAAAGAAGTGGTCCATTATTTGTCTTGAAGCATAGCTTAAAGATATTTGCCATACCCATTTAAATGTAAACACAAGACACATCACAAAGTTAAACTATGTTATCTTAAAACAAACCTACCATAATATAGCATCTTCTGAATTTTGTATTTGATTTTGAAAATACAGTCTCATTTACTTAATACAAACCCCTCTGTGTTTTCTCCATTGAACACAGGGAATGATGTCAGGAAATACTTTGTATCTAAAGTGGTTTCAGTTCTTGTAAGCCAAAACTGGTCATATTCATCTGCAGCTGTGGATTAGAAACAGAACTTGGATTTAAGGAGATAAAAATGACAGATTCATGAGATTAGAACTCCTAAAGTGATATCCAATGAGTAACAGTCTGGACCAGAAAGGGAAAATACCCTACTAATGCAGGTAACATTCATCAACTTGTTTGTATGTTGAATTTGGGTAGAGAGGTATTTCTCCTGAAAAATCTTACTCTAAACCAGATCTTCTGCTATATTGTCAAATTTTTATGATCTGTAGTGTTAAAACCAACAGAAGAAAATTATATTAAAATTACTTCCAGGTCTGTTTTATATGTATAACATTTAGTTCTTATTTTAACTTGGTTCTCTGTCTGCCATGGAACAAATCATATACATGGCCAGAGATGATTTAAATTTTATTTTTGCACTCTGAGATGAATCAGGATGTTGAGATTTTTGGTTTGGCTTTATTTGTATGTATAAATGTTGTTGTTCAGTTGCTAAATTGTGTCCATCTCTTTGTGACCTCATGGACTATAGCACACCAGGCTTCTCTGTCCTTCACTATCTACCTGACTTTGCTCAAACTCGTGTCGGTTGAATCGGTAATGCCTTCCAACCATCTCATGCTCTGATTCCCCCTTCTCATCCTGCTGTCAATCTTTCATAGCATCAGGGTCTTTTCCAATGAATTCGCTCTTCAAATCAGGTGGCTGAAGAATTGGAGCTTCAGTATCAGTCCTTCCAATGAATATTCAGGTTTGATTTCCTTTAGGATTGACTGGTTTGATCTCTTTGCACTCCAGGGTATTCTCAAGGGTCTTTTCCACCACCACAATTTGAAAGCATCCATTCTTTGGCATTCAGCCTTCCTTAAGGTTCAACTCTCACATCCGTACATGACTACTGGAAAAGTAATGTATCTGCTTTTTAATACACTGTCTAGGTTTGTCATAACTTTTCTTCCAAGGAGTAAGACTTTAAAATTTTGTGACTGTAGTCACCATCCTTAGTGATTTTGGAACCCCAGAAAATAAAATCAGTTACTGTTTCCATTTTTTCTCCATCTATTTGCCATGAAGTGATGTAACCAGATTCCATGATCTTAGTTTTTTGAATGTTGAGTTTTAAACCAGCCTTTTCACTCTTCTCTTTCACCTTCATCAAGAGACTGTTTAGTTCTTCTTCAGTTTATGCCATTAAAGTGGTATCATCTGGATATCAGAGGTTGTTAATATTTCTCCTGGCAGTCTTGATTTCAGCTTGTGATTCATCCAGCCCTGCATTTTCCATGATGTACTTTGTGTATAAGTCATATAAGCGGGGTTACTATATACATCCTTGGCATACTCCTTTCCCAATTTTGAACCAGTCCACTGTTTCATGTCAGTTTTTAATTGTTGATTCTTGATCTGCATACAGATTTCTGAGGAGGCAGGTGAAGTGGTCTGGTATTCCCATCTCTAAGAATTTTCTAGTTTTTGTGATCCACACAAAAAAAATAGAATAAAATATAGAATAAAACCACAGCATTGTGGTTATCCATGTCATTAAAGACTTTTTTGTATAGTCTTCTGTGTATTCTTGCCACCTCTTCTTAATATCTTCTGCTTCTGTTAGGTCCTTGCTGTTCCTGTTCTTCATTGTGCCTATCTTTGCATGAAATGTTCCCTTGGTATCTCAAATTGTCTTGAAGAGATCTCTCATCTTTCCCATTCTATTGTTTTCCTCTGTTTCTTTACTTTGACCATTTAAGAAGGCCTTCTTATCTCTCCTTGCTATTCTCTGCATTCAGTTGGATATATCTTTCCTTTTCTCCTTTGCCTTTCACTTCTCTTCTTTTCACAGCTGTTTGTGAGGCCTCCTCAGAAAGCCATTTTTTCTTCTCATATTTCTTTTTTTCAGGATGGTTTTGGTCACCAAAACCATGGAATATTATGAACCTCCATCCATAGTTCTTCAGGCCCTCTATCAGACCTAATCCCTTGAATGTATTCATCACCTCCACTGTAAACTCAGAAGGGATTTGATTAGGTCATAGTTGAATGGTGTAGTGGTTTCCTATACTTTTTTCAGTTTAAGCCTGAATTTTATATATGTGTGTATGTATGTATTTTGTTGTTGTTATTATTGTTTTGTTGTGTTTGGTTATTTAAAAAATTTAAATATTTTTTATCAATGTGGTATTTTCTATTTTTTTTCAATATGGTATTTTAAATGTAATTCAGTGAAAATGGTGTATGAGAATTAAAATTTTAGCCAGTTTTTTCTGAAATTTGGCTACTTTGCATTATGATGTTTGGCAAAGAAAAGAAAAACAATCTCTTTCAGAAATCATAAATTTCTATAATTTGATTTCTTTCTCATGAGTGTAGCTCTAATTACCCAGAATTTCAGGCTGGAGGCCACTTTTGGGTGGTTGAATCAGGAAGAGAAACTCAGAGGCCTTGGTGATAGTAATGTAACTATTGTACATATTTTTAAAATTTATATCTAAATATTTCTCTCTTTAGTGGTAATATAAATGGTATTTTATATTTAATTTCAAATTTCCATTGTTTACTGTTAGAATATAGGAAAGCACTTGACTTTTGCATATTTAACTTGCGTCTGGTAACTGTGTTATAATCGCTTATTAGTTCTGGTATAATTTTGTTGATTCTTTGTGTTTTCTTTGTGTACAATTATATCATCTGCAAACATAGACTGTTTTACTTCCTCCTTCCCAGTATGAGCTTTTTCTTTTCTTTCTTTTGGTTTTTCTGTATTAACTATGGCTTCCAATATACTGTTGAGTAGGAGTGGTAAAAACAGATGTCCTCCTTGTCCCTGATGTTAACGGAAAACCATCTAGTTCCTAACATTAGTTATGATGTTAGCTGTGAATTTTTTGTGGATCTTGTTTATCAAGTCAGTGAGGTTCCCCTTTATTCCTAGCTTGCTGAGTTTTTTTTTTTTAATCATGAATGGGTAATGAATTTTGTTATATTTTTTGCATACATTTATATGATATTATTTTTCTTCATTAAACTGTCGTGATGATTCTATCAGTTGATTGTCAAATATCAAACCAGCATTGCACACCTGAGGTAAATCCCACTTGGTTATGTTATGTAACTATTTATACATTTTTAAATCAATATTTGCTAGTATATCATTGAGGATCTTTACTTCTATGTTTGTGAGAATTATTGGTCTGTAGTTTCCTTGTCTTGAAACATCTTTGGTTTTTATATTAGGTTGATGCTGGCCTCATAGGATGAGTTAGGATGTATTCACCCTATTTTCTAGGAGTCATCGTTGAGAATTGGTGTAATTTCCTCATTAGTAGTTTGGCAGAATTTACCAGTGAAAACATCTGTGCTAGTATTTTGTTATGTAAGGTTATTAATTATTGATACAATTTCTTTAGTAAATATATGACTATTAGGATTACATGTTTTTCCTTGTGTAAGGTTTGATAGATTCTGTCTTTCAAGGAGTTTATGTAAGTCATCTAAGCTTTCAAATATGCGGGCATAGCCTTGTTCATAATATTTATTTATTATCCTTTAATGTTAAAGGGACTAGAAGTGATCTCTCTTCATTTCCTATATTAGCAATTTGTATCTTTTCTTTTTTTCTTAACTTCTTTTTTTCTTAACTTGACAAGAAGTTTATCAATTTTACTGAGTTTTCATAAAAAAACAGCTTTTGGTTTTGTTGATTTTCTTTATTGATTTCCTGTTTCAAATTTCCTTGATTTCTGGTCTATTTTTTATTAGTTATTTCCTTCTGCTTGGTTTTCATTTTATGCAAGCTCATTTTAGAATTTCTCTCAATATTTCTTTACTATATTTTTCCATCCTGAAATACATTTTCAGTACATTTACTGATATTTGGTTTGGAACTTATGTCAGCATTTAAACATGCTATTTCATTGTTTTGCAACTTAATTTTTGATGAGATGTCACTGTCATTTTATTTTTTAATTTTTGAAAGTTAGATGTCTTATACCGGCTTTCAGCTTTTTCTTGTTTTTGGTTTCTGTGGTTTGACTTATATATGAGCCCAGGTACGTTTGGAAAAGGAAATGACAACCCAATCCTGTTTGCTTGCCTGAAGAATCCTTTGGGCAGAGAAGCCTAGTGAACTATAGTCCACAGGGTCACACTGAGTTGGACATGACTGACTGACTAACACTTTACTTTTATGCTTCTTTGTTCTCCTCTTAGGTATTTTCAACTTGTGAACTGGTAATTTTTTTTTCAGTTTTTGAGTATTCTCAATTTTGAGAATACTCAAAATTGAAATATTTATTCAATTATACATTCAATTTTCAAAATAAATTGAAATATTTATTCAATTATACATTCATAAGAACTTTCCAGTGTTTTTCATTTATTTATTGTGCAATTTTCTTCAATTTCCATTTTTCCTCTATTATTTTGCTTGAAAATTTTTATTGCTCTTCTTTCATCAATCCTGTCTTATGCTAATTCTATGTGATATTCTAATAAAACACTGTCACAATTTTCATTCACATGGCAAACTTGATCCTAGCCAGATATTTAAGGCAAGTAAAATTATAAAGTTTAGGAAAAAACTTGTGAAGTTGTCGCTCTGGCAAAAATATGATTGTTTATATAGAAAATTTAATGACTCTGTGGATATACTTTTCTAATTGACAGTGAGTGTATCAAATTTATTGAAGACCAGATCAAAAACATAAGATTTTAAATGGTGTCATTTATAATAGCATTAGAAAACATCAAATGCCTATGAGTAAATGTAACAAAATACATGCAAAATTTCTACACTTCTGTAAAAGATAATTAAATATGAATTTTTTAAAATCTAAGTAAATTTCTTGATTTAGAAAATGTTTTAAGATTTGAAAACACTATTTTAGAACTATTTTATAAGTTCAGTGAAATCATATTCAAATCATATAAAAGTTTTACACTTATGTAAATCCAAAATTTCATTCTAAATTAATAGTTAAAAGTCCTGCATAGTCAAGGAAAACTCAAAAAAGAAATACAAACTTGGATAAATTAAAGATTTAGATATCAAAAAGCCATTAAAAATATCTATATATTATGATATTTCGTATAAGAAGAGACAAAAAACAATGAAACATACATTAGCATTCTTTTGATTAGTGACTACAGCAAGAAAAGAGGAAAATTAAATGGTTTTAATTCAACTGAGCATTCACATTTTAAGAAAGGAGTGATAGCCCTTGATTAATATCATATGTGAGTCAATGACATATAGATTAAAAAAAAGAAAAGTAAAACAATAAAGCTTTTTGATGAAGCATATTTATTATCTTGGAGCAGGCTGTTTCTTCAGCAGAATACAATGTGACATGATATTTGATAAATTAAACTCCATTAAGATTAAGTCCTGGTATTAATTAAAGTGTACCATTTAGAAGGCTAAATTTCAGCCAAATAGTGTGAGAAAAATGTATGCAATGCATAAATCTAGCAAAGACCTGTACCTAGCTAATATGTAATGGTCACAACAAAATACTAAGAAAAAGGCAAATAGGCCAATAAATAATGGGTAAAAGACTTGTTCAGACTTTTCAAATGAGGATTTGCCAACTGTCAATATGCATGGTAAGAGATGTTCAAGTGCTTATTCATCAGAAGAATGAAAGTTAGGTACAACTACATAGCCAGAAGAATGGGTAAAATAAAAATGACACACAATACCAGCATTTATTGAAGATGTAGATCAATGGAAATTTCTATGCACTTCTGTTGGGAATGTAAATTGGTAAAATTACTTTGGAAAATTGTGCTGTAATACCTACTAACATAGAACATACATTTACTGAGCCAATTACCATAAAGTAATTTCTCTTTACTCCAGAAATGCATGCACATGCACATGTATAAGGATGGTCCTGGAAGCATTATTTATAATAACCAAACACTGGAAAAAATAAAAACATTCACAACAGTAGAATGCACAAATAAATCGTTGTATATTAAAGAACATTGAACAAACTTTACAACATATAGCAAAATGGATGAAATTCTAAACATAATTTGAATAAATAAAGCTAGTGATAAAAGAATATATATGATTCCATTTACATTCAGTTTTAAAATATAGGGAAAACAAAATATAATATTTCAAAATACCTATCAGTTGGTAAAACTATACAAAGAAAGTAAGAAAGCATTTATTTTCCATTACCATCAAAATAGTGGTTGTATCCTGCTGGGAGGAAAGAAATTATTAATTGCAGAGTTATGCAAGGATCACCTGAAATGCTGACAATATTTTACCTTTTGACCTGGTAGGCATTATGTAAGAATTCCTTCAGAATAGTTTATTGAACAGTACATACCTTTTTGTGCACATTATTTATCCATAAACGTTTCATACTAAGTTTAAAATGCTTTTTAAAAACTAAAATTATGTGTGATTCATTAAAAGATATTTCAGATAAAGAGCATTCTGATTCTTAAAGGTAGATTGACAGTTGTGGTGAAAATAACACGTCGTGTCATGCTAAATAGACTAAGTTTTTGTTTTGAAAAGTTAATTTCTAAAATAGATCAGTGAAGGGGATATTAACAAAGAAAATAGTTAAATTTGAATGAGAACCACAAAATCTAAGTGACAGTCATAATAAATAACTATGTTTAAAATTAGAGTCAAAGACATCATTTCTAAAAAAGATACCTCAGATCCATAGATTGTATGCTCTTCTTTACTCTCATTTGCTCATTACGTTTCTCAGTAATTTTAAATTTCAAATATATCTTATACAGTGTCACAATCTGCCTAATTATTATTTATTTAAATACAGTTTAATATTCTTTCAAAGTTTTCTAATTAAAAGAGTTTTTATTTTCTCTTACTGTGATGTTCAAAGATCTGTAATATTTGAGAACCTGATGACAGTCAAATATTTAAGCCTGTATTTTCTTTTTTGGGGGAGGGAGGGGCACTATTGTGAAGCAAGGAATTAATCCATTCTTTTTTTTAATATAACAATTTTGATACATGTCCCCTTAAGAGATCACAGCTTTAGCTAAAAGGAACATATTCACCCATAACTTTATAAATCAACCAGAAAAGCCCTGAAATGTTTATCACTATATTTCACATATATCATATCCTCTAACTAAAATGCTCAGGATTAAGACAGTCCAGGGAACACAGCACTGTCTTTTGGTTTCTAAAATAATCCTATCTTCTAACAGAGTCTTTCTGTGGTCTACTTTGTTGATTGCTTAAAAAGCTCAATGTGAATTAAAAATTCTGTGCTTAAATACTATTTTTGACAAATTTAAATAGATTTCTTTATTGAAGGATTTTTCATCCTTTTCTATTTGAGGGCTTCCCTGGTGATACAGAGGTTAAAGTGTCTGCCTGCAATGCGGGAGACCTGGGTTCGATCCCTGGGTCGGGAAGATCCCCTGGAGAAGGAAACGGCAACGCACTCCAGTATTCTTGCCTGGAGAATCCCATGGACGGAGGAGCCTGGTGGGCTACAGTCCACGGGGTCGCAAAGAGTCGGACACAACTGAGCGACTTCACTTTCACTTTCTTTCATTTTCTGTTTGATAGTATATATGTTGACTCTTGAAGAAAAAAAAAATTTCAAATATATTTGACCATAGAGTTTTTTGAGTAAGTTTTTATTGGCCAGGATTGGCAGACTGTGCCTTGGTAACACTGAACTTAACTTCAGATAACAATAGCAGCAATCATTTCTACTATATAATGTGTGTTAGTCACTGAGTTGTGTCTGACTGTTTGTGACCCCATGGACTATAGCCTGCCAGGCTCCTCTGTCCATGGAATTTTCCAGGCAATAATACTGGAGTTAGTTGCTGTTTCCTGTTCCGTATTATATAATAGATGTTATGAAATAAAGGCTATTTTATCTGTTACTTTTGGTGGCTTTCTTGATTTACTTCTTTTTTAATGCAATCATGTATATGTTACAAAGATCATGGCTTATCTGTTAGTATAGTTCTCAAATGTATTATCTTATCTTGGTAACTGAGAAATAATGCATGAAAGAAACCAATCATTAGACTTTGGACTTAGCATGGCTGTCATAAAGGATAAATATTTTATAGTAGTTAAGACATCTTTCACCATAACTGTACCACTAGGCATACTTTTATATCTGTTGGTCACAGGAATCAATGGTTGCTAGGAAAATGATATCATACCTGTAAGGTTCATACCTGTAAGCTTCCCAAGGGTGCTAATGTGCTTAAGATTAAAAGAGATAAACTAAATTTACATAGGTATCTCTTAGGCAGCCAGCTATGTGTCTGAAAACACATATTCTAAATCTTGATTCTGAGCCAAAGGCATGGAACCACATCCAGTGATGTTTCCATATGTTTACTACATCTTTTTTTTACATTTGCACTTTTTAAGAATTGATACTTTAAAGGAAGAGAGGACTTTCTGCAAGATTGCTTAGTTCCAGTGGAAGTGTTCATTTGGCTTTATAAGTGGGTACATGTCAATTAGGCATCAATTGACAGTTTAGAGAGTATTGAGATTTATTATGAGAGATGCAGTGTAATCAATTTTAAATTATAGGACACTAATATAATTAGATTTTTAGCACATAAAAATTGTAAGGAATATTTAGGCACTTAATTGGAATTTTAAAAGCCCATGATAGCAAGTTAATAATTGTAACAACTAATAGAGTATCTAAATAAATGTCACTATTTTTATTAATTGATATTTAATTTGCTGTAGCCTGCCTTGGTAAATGTTAATTAAATGCCAGAAAATTCCTTATAATTTTAACATATTAATAATCTTATAATTATGTCTTTATTGCTTACATAATTATGTTAATTACACAGCTACTAGATTTACTGTACCCTTTATAGAATGCTTAGGACTATTCATTTTTCTCCACAGGTCAATAAACTCGATTGCTTGGTAACCACTGTAGGTCGTAGAACATCAAAACTATTTGTGAATTAATATACATTTTGATACAACACTGTGAACTTTACACATTAAATCAAGAGAAGTGAAATAATGGAAACCTGTTATTAGTCCTTTTATGAATGTATTATCTTTTACTTTAGAAAATATGTATCGATATGGGAGAAAACATGGAAATTGTCTTTCACAAACTTTTCTAAAATGTTATTTAATAAGAGTATTTTCTTTCAACATGCTTTCATATGTATAGTCTGACTTTATATATATAGTATATAAATTATATATGTTTTATATATAGAATAACCTTATAAAATTCAACTATCCTCATTTTACTAATAAGAAAACTGATTTAGAGATTACATTACTTTCCTGATATAATTCCACATTATTGTTGCTTACATACTCACTGAGCTTTGTCACTCTTTAGCCCCGTATATTTTCAGCCCTAACTTCCTACCAACTCTATTTCCAATCTAGGCACTTTGTTCCAACCCTTTTTACCTCTTATCTCTGGTAAATAATTAGACATTTCAAAAAGTCTGTTTCTATCAGCTTTTCACCACTGTGGTCAAGCCTGGTGTTGAATAGGTCATGACTTACTCATCTGTAAATTCCTAGTTGAGGCTCTATCACAGAATATGATCCAAAAGTATATCGAATTCAAAACTTGTGTAAGTTTTGTTTAAGTTAGGTCCATTACTTCTTTCTCCTGGCAGTTCTCATAGAGCATCATCTCTCCTCAATGCTCAGATTTTTTTTTTTTTTTGGTCTAACCAACCCCTCCATTTCTGTTCTTGATCATCTCTCTTTGCATCTTGTTTTTATAGCCAACCACAGATTTTATAAAATGGTAAACTAAAAAGCTTATATCATTAGTTAGTTAATACAGTTTGCACTGAAAGTAAACCTCACTATTATTTATTTTATATTTATAGAAATATTTGTAATATAATAATAGACACATTGGATTGCATTTTTAAATTAGTCGCTTATTCTAAAATAGGTAACTAAAACTCAACACCATGGAGACATTAATATGTAGTATTAGTCTTCTCCAACATTTTGCATCATGATGTAATATGAAAAAAATAGTTGGGTATTATGACATCTACAGTCCAACTTGTGCACTGGAAAGTGTGGTAAATGGATGAGTAAGCTTTTGTGGCCTTTTCTAATTCTAAGTTAAAAATTAAAATATTTGTTCTTCTGCTGTATACAATATATTGAGTAGATTGTTAAATAAGCAACAACCACTTCTTCCATATTTTCACTCTTGATTTTATAAAAATGGTGTTTTATTCATGTTTGGATAAATTTTATCAGAGTCATTCTTGCATCACATGAAAAAACCTTTGTATTATTATGATGAAAGAGACCACATTTTGTAGTAATCAGTGCAGTGTCTTCTATTCTACCTGGTGTCTGTTTTTCTTCTTAATTTGATGTCATACTACTTATTCTATATATCTTCACAGTTCTCTTCAGTATGTAATCTGAGTTCTTATTTCATACTAACTCCATAACTTGCAAATCTACAGCTTTGACAAAAAGATCCTATCTACTAATCTCTGAATATTCAGATGGTTCTCATTTTTAAAGAACTAACAAAATCTTCTTTATGACACATTATCAAACACTTGGGCCTGCAGTGATCTCCTTCAATATTAACATCCCTCAGTAAATACTGTTTACTTAATTGATTGCTCCTTTATACATACTTGTCTTGTGCATTTTTAATTTTCCCGGACTGCATCATTGGCCCCTTCAGATTAATGACCAGGACCCTTGTTTCTGTTTTATCTCTAAGAGTCCCCAGCATTGTTTTATGCACATAACAGGCAACAGGCATTGTTCAATTTAACTCTTGTTTGAATATGTACCAGTGCAGCATTTTTTATTCTGTGTTCTTCAATGAAAGATCATTAATTACCTAGAAGTTTGTTGAAATATGGATTTCTCTGGTTTTCCTGGACACGACAATCATGTAGTGAGGGGCAGTACTTTTTAAAAGGAAGCACGCTAAATCTTGTACATGATATCAACTAGGGGCATATAGAACTATAGACTGAGTTTGGATCTAGATTTCTAATAAATAAGGATTGCTTCTCATTTTATTGTTGCTGATGCTTATTTGATTGTGGCTTATTTTTGTTGCTTACTATTGTTGCTGATGAGCAACAACATGAAAAGGATCCTTCAATTCATCATATATTTTTAGAATCCTAGTCTATCTAATAATGTATTTTTAGAATAAGTGTAGGTACTTCCATTTCCATATATGCATTCTCCATGGATAACCTTTATAATATCACAAAAAGAAAATATGTAACACCAATGAACCTAGACAGCATGTTAAAAAGCAGAGACATTACCTTGCCAACAAAAGATCATCTAGTCAAGGCTATGGTTTTTCCAGTAGTCATGTATGGATGTGAGAGTTGGACTATAAAGAAAGCTGAGCACCGAAGAACTGATGCTTTTGAACTATAGTGTTGGAGAAGACTCTTGAGAGTCCCTTGGACTGCAAGGAGATCCAACCAGTCTATCCTAAAGGAGATCAGTCCTGAGTGTTCATTGGAAGGACTGATGTTGAAGCTGAAACTCCAATACTTTGGCCCTCTAATACGAAGAGCTGACTCATTTGCAAAGACCCTGATGCTGGGAAAGATTGAAGGCAGGAGGAGAAGGGGATGACAGAGGATGAAATGGTTGGATGGTATCACTGACTCAATGGACATGAGTTTTGGTAGACTCTGGGAGTTGGTGATGGACAGGGAGGCCTGGTGTGCTGCAGTCCTTGGGGTCGCAAAGAGTGAGACACAACTGAGCAACTGAACTGAATGAAAAATCTTTTGATAATCTCATAGTTCATGTAGTTTGAAATACAGTCTGTATAGTGAAAGAAACACTGTCCATGTTGAACAGCAAATTCATTTAAAATAATTAAACTAGATTCACTTCAAAAAAGACATTAAAGAAAATTCAGTGTACATCACTTTGTTCTTGTTTTTCTGACTTTCTAAATAGAAAGAAATTTATATAAAATATAATTGAAAGGAAAAATGGAATTATCCTGTTTGTCTTTATTTTGCTTTCCTGTGGGTAAGAGTCACAGACCATTCTGTGAATTTTATCAAGGAAAAAATTGTGTCTTAATCAACTACCTAGTTAAAGCTCCATTTTAGAGAAAAATTAAATTTCATGAGAAACCAGTTTCTCCAAAGCTTTTCAACTTAATCATTACCTTCGGTTTAATTCAAGCATCAATCCAGAGTTTCATGAGCATTCTTTACAGAGGAAGTTGGTCTATAAACTTCAGTTTTTTATCTCTGGGTGTATATAGATAATGTGTTTCCAGATATGTATTTAATTTGGAATTTATTTTTGTGCCATTTTGAAATCCACTGGTCACCTCATCTTGGTACAGAACTCCCGTGGTGGTGGTGGTGGTTTAGTTGCCAAGTCGTGTTCCACTCTTGAGACCCCATTGACTGTAGCCTGCCAGGCTCCTCTGTCAATGGAATTCTCTAGGCAAGAATACAGAAGTGGGTTGCCATTTCCTTCTCCAAAAGTTCCCATAGGACTGGACATTTATACATTGTAAGTGAACAGTTGCAGAGTGTACTGGTTTCCAAGGCTCACATTAGTATAATGCTAATCCATGTATATTTGCAAATTGTTATGATCATTGCTCAGAAATGGCACCAGTTGCAGCTGCAGCATTCTGAAAATATTTCAGACTTGTGATAGCTGGAACAAGAACACAGAAATTATAATCATCTGACATCCATCACCACTGCTTTCACTTGATTACACCAGTCAACAAATTCTGGGCAGGAAGACAATGAAATAAGGAACAGTACAAGCCTTATCTACTAAAGAAATTGTCATCCTTGTTTCAGATTATTACTATTCCATATTTCTACCAATTTCCTTCTTCCAATTCAAACAGTATCTAATACACAAAGAGAATAAGAACTATGATTTTTCAAAATGTCCATTGAAGTGCTACTTCTTAAGAGCTAAGTCAACAAAGAGCTTCTAAGAAAATAAGAATCTGCCTGCAATGCAGGAGGCCTGGGTTCAGTTCCTGGCTGGGGAAGATCCCCTGGAGAAGGAAATGGCAATCCACTCCAGTATTCTTGCCTGGAGAATTCCATGCAGAGGAGCCCGTCAAGCTATACTCCATGGAGTTGCAAGTGTTGGATAGGATTTAGCCACCAAACCACCCAGACCCAGGTAGTATGAAGTTGTTAAAAATATTAGTCTGAATAAGATTTTGTTTTTAGTGTAGACATATTTATCTGCTTCTTTTTCTTCTTTCTTCCCCTTCTTTGTTTTCTGTTTTCTTCTTACTGAAAGACTAAGCATTGCCTATGTACAGGGTAGACAGATAGGATTTCTTTTTCTCTTTTTCAGTGCTTCTGTTTTTATCTTGTATCTTCTAATCTATATACTATGGCCCAACAGTTCTCTGCTGAAGGCTATTCTAATGTCTATGAAGTCACTACAGAAATTCAACCTATCATTTTTGTAAGTCTCAGTGTAACCTTAGTTTACTATTTTTCTTTAATGTACCAGACAAGCTAAGCAACTTCATAAGATCCACCATGAGGCAAAGTGCTTTTACTTAACACCTGCTAATAAGTGCTATGGAATGAACTAATGAAAAAATATTTATATCAGATGACCTGTTATGAAATATACTGTGTCTTTTCAAATTAAGATCCAATTAGACCAAAAAAAAAAAAAATCCTAGTATTATAAAAACTTTTGTTGGCTGACCTTTGCTTGTCTATTATCCTGCTTGCAAACTCCATCTTTTCATCAATTGCCACACCATGTATTATGTCTGAATAGCCTTAGGTCTTAAGTATAATATTTCATTATTTGTGCACAATGTTCTTTCTGGGATAATTCTTTCACTAATAATTTATTTCAAATGATACTTTCTCCAAAAATCTGCTTAAAACATACAACCAGGTCTTTTTTAGTAAAGTTAGAGTTGAACAACCTTTGCCATACCTAATATAGAACATTTTCATCACTCCAGTTTTAATTCTCTTAATTTCTTTGTATAAATTTGTGTTACCATCTTGCAGCATACTTTTATTCCCACTTGCCTCCTTTTGTATGGCTATTGTATATTTGTATTAATTGATATGATATAAATCCATATGTGTGTATATGTATATATACCTCCAATAACAGTTATATACATATTGTTATATTAAATTTTTAATTAGAGAAGGGAGAAGAAATATGTAATTACACTTTTATAACTACCTGCATATATTTTTTTAAACTAGCGCTCTTTGTTTTTTCATGTGACTTGAATTTATGTCTGCTCTCACTTACTTTGAACCTGGAGAGTTTTCTTTGATTATTTCATTGATATAATAGCAATTTGTTTTTGTTTTACATTTAGAACTTTGGATAACTTGTTCACAACTCTCTGGTCTCCACTGTTTCTGATAAGAAGTCTGATGACTCTTACTTGATTTTCCTCATATGAGTTGTTGATGAGTTGATTTTCTGCTTTTAAAAAATTTTATCTTTGGCTCTCAGCATTTGACTGTGATGTATCTGCATGCAGATATCTTTGTAATTGTCTTACTTGAAGTTCATTATATTTTTGGATGTATAGATTAATATTTTTCATCAAATTTAGAATATTTTAAACCATTACCTCTTCATATATTTTTTCTGCCCTTTTTTTTTATCTCTTCTCCTTTTAGCATTATGCATTTATTGATGCTGTTAATGAAAGTGTCAGTCACTCTAGATCATTGGGATAGACTCCATGGACTTCAGCCTACCAGGCTCCTCTTTCCATGGTATTCTCAAGGCAATAATACTGGAATGGTTTGCCGTTTCTTTCTCCAGGGGATCTTCCTGACCCAGAGATCAAATTGGTGTCTCCTGCATTGCAGGCAGATTATTTGCCATCTAAGCTGATGCTTCACATTTTCTCTGAGGCTTTATTTATATCACTTTATTTTTATCTCTTCTTCAGATTGATAATTTCTATACTCTTTATTCAAGTTTGCTAAATCTTTTTTTTTTTCCTGCTCATATCTACTATTGAGCATCTAGTGATTTTTCATTTGATTTACTCTAGAATTTCCATGCAGTTCTTTATTATAATCTTTATTTTACTATTGATATTCACTGTTTGTTTAGATATTGTCCTGATGATTTCCTTTCCTTCTTTATACACAGTTTGCTTTGGTTCTTGGAATAGATTAATCTTAGCTGCTTGGAAATCTGTTGACTTTGACAAGTTGAAAATCTGGCTCCCACAGAAAGTTTCTATTGTAGGTTTCATTTTGTTTTGTTTGTATGTGGTATGTGTTCCAGAACTTTACATGCCTTATAATTTTTCAGTTGTAAATTATATCTCAAGATAATGTCAAATCTATGGAGACTGATTCCCACCTGCAAACGTCTATGGGGAGTTGCTATTATTGTTTGATTGGTCATTTTTTTGTTTAATGACTTTATTGACCTGAAACATGATGGTTCTTTACCCACAGTTATATTTCTACTCTTTAATGTTGTATATGTGAGTAGTTTGTAAGCTATTTTACAGTTTGTTTTTAGCAAACATTCACTCAGAAATAGTTGTTTGGATGTACCCATTCTGATTACTTCTAAGAGGGCATACCCTTGAGCATGCACGCACTCTTACAGATGGGGTGCATGTTATTTGATTTTTAAACAAATAAAATTCCTAGTAGTTGTACCATGGTTAGAGTAGCCTAATATTCAGCCAACATTGATCAAAGGTTGTAGTTAAACCCCCTGTGCTGCTTGTTTTCTGTTAATAGATAAGTGTGAGATACAGGAATTGTTTCCAAGATTGCTTCCTGTTGTAAGATTGGGTGCAGCCTAGTGAATGTGCATTGTCTTCATGATTCCCAGGGTTGAATGTAATCTCATGTGGTCTCTTTTACCTTTCCCTACCACTGTCTTATATTTCTGATTGCTCTGCTGTTTTGCCTGCCTCTGTCAGTATTATGGAGATACCAGACCTCTTAATTGCTTTCTCCCAGGCTCTTCATTTCCTGGCAATGAAGGGACTATCAGTCCTGTTGTCAGTGCTCACCCAGAAGAGTATATCTGCAACATGGAGTTGAAGAAGACAAGATAAACTAGTGCCCTTGCCTTTTGGTGTGAAATCACAGCCCTAGACTAGGAGCTGGAGAGAGAAGGAGCTTCCTTTTTGCCATAACCACCCAGAATGTCCATGTGCAGATCTGGGAAGAAACATAGGAGTAGTCTGTGGTTCAAATTCCACAACCTCATGTTTTCTTACAAAGATTTAGAAGATTTCAGTGAGTGAATGTTTCTCTATTTGCTATGTGTCATTTAGATAGTTTCTGGAGAGTAAAAAAAATTTTTGTTGTAATTATTTATAGTTAAATATTTGTTGCTGTTGTTGTTAGGGACAGTGCCATCAAGTTCCTCATTTCACCATTCTAAAAGTAAAAATAGGGTTTATTATAACAATGTGAGTTTTGGTTGGTAAGAACTTTATTAACATATCTATCAGTAGAAGTTTAATTTGTAAAAAATCATATAATTAGATAATCATTTACAAAAATGTAGTAGTAAACATGGTCACTTGCTAAAAACTCACATAATTTTCATAGTTATTTTTGGCTTTGTAAAAACACAAATAAATAGGTTATAACGTTAACTAATTGATTGACCTGCCACCCATGTTAGTTTAACAAATATTTATGCTTTTATTTATCTTCTTTATTATTGTTTCCATGACTTATTACTGAATCATCATTCCTAGAAAGGATGAAATATTCTTGTATTTTCATAAAATTTTATCAAATCATCCAGCCACATATCAAAATAATAATTATCACAGTCATGTTAAGGCTTATTCCAGCAAGATAAGGATTTGTCTATTAATCAATCTGTTAACATAATTCTCTACAATAGTAGACCAAAATTTTAGGGACGTTTATGATTGTCTTCTTAGATTCTAAAAAATCAGTGATGAAACACATACTTCCTAAGTTCAGTTCAGTCACTCAGTCGTGTCTGACTCTTTTTTTGTGTGTGTGTGTGTCTGACTCTTTGCAAACCCATGAACTGCAGCACAATAGGCCTCCCTGTCCATCACCAACTCTGTCAGTCTGCCCAAATCCATGTCCATCGAGTTGGTGATGCCGTCCAACCATCTCATCCTCTTGTCATTCCCTTCTCCTCCTGCCCTCAAGCTTTCCCAGCATTAGGGTCTTTGCAAATGAGTCAGCTCTTCGTATCAGGTGGCCAAAGTATTGGAGTTTCAGCTTCAACATCAGTCTTTCCAATGAACAACCAGGACTGATCTCGTTTAAGATGGACTGTTTGGATCTCCTTGCAGTCCAAGGGACTCTCAAGAGTCTTCTCCAGCACCACAGTTCAAAAGCATCAATTCTTCAGCGCTCAGCTTTCTTTATAGTCCAACTCTCATGTCCATACATGACTACTGGAAAAACCATAGCCTTGACTAGACGGACCTTTGTTGACAAAGTAATGTCTCTGCTTTTTAATATGCTGTCAAGTTGGTCATAGCTTTCCTTCCAAGGAGTAAAGCGCCTTTTAATTTTGTGGCTGCAGTTTCCATCTGCAGTGATTTTGGAGCCCCCCAAAATAAAGTCAACCACTGTTTCCCCATCTATTTGCCATGAAGTGATGGGACCAGATGCCGTGATCTTAGTTTTCTGAATGTTGAGCTTTAAGCCAACTTTTTCACTCTCCTCTTTCACTTTCATCAAGAGGCTCTTAGATCTTCACTTTCTGCCATAAGGGTGGTGTCGTCTGCATATTTGAGGTTATTGATATTTCTCCCTGCAATGTTAAAACTTCCTCAAAAAATAACTTGTAACCATAATTTGAATTATCTACTTACTCACTTATTTCAACCAACACAGTATTAGCAACAAATCTAATGAGCAAACTCTGAAAATTTCTCCAGTAAAGTCAAGGAAAAACATAAGAATTTCCTTTATCACCACAATCATTTAAGAGTCTTCTATAAGCATTTACAAGAAATGAGGAGTAAAAATTAGGGGGAAATAAAATTATTCTTATTTACATATCATATTACCATTTACCTCAAATACCCAAGAGACTTAATTAAAACTGTAAGTGATATGATAGTTCAGTAAAGATGTGGATAACAAACAGTCAATGAGGTAATAAAATTAATAAAACAAATCTATTTATAAAAGCGAAAAAAAATACCTAGGAATCAATAAGAAATGTACACAATCTGTTGGAAAAACAGTTTTAAATCCTACTAAAGGTCACAAAAAAGTAGTTAAACAGAAAGACATGAATGTTTGGCTACAGTAGCATGACAGGTAGAAGTGAGTGCTAAACAGTGGGTTATTAGTTAACTGAATAGCCAAGCAGTTGGATAACCAGATACTTTCTCACAATGACCGAGTGGTTGCCTGACATCTCTACTTCATCACACTAATGGGCCACTAGAACACAGTCCTTATTTAAGCAAACAGTAAAAAACAAGCATGTCTGCCTTATGAAGGCCTGTTAGAATTTCAGAGGAGGATGTCTCCCTAGAAGCTGAGCTGTAGTTGCGGGGCTGGGTAATTCTGTTTTTAAATATCATGATTGAACTCCATAGAGATGCCCCACCACCATCGCCAACCCAGCTAGGAATGTAATAGTTGCTGTATAATAACTCTTAGAAAAAATAAAAAATACTCTAAGGCACTGGATTGTTCTCCAGTATAAGAGAGTATATATAGTCTAATCTCGTAAATGAGTTCAGTGCACTCTATTTACTGATGTTTAAAAAAAAATTGACTTTGGCTTATAAGGTTAATTAACTATATCTTTAAAAGGTATTCATCTTTCTGTATAAATAATGTCCAAAAATAGTGCCTTCATGTTTGGGTAATGTTAATAAAGCATTTTCTTTCTCTGGAGTCCAGAATAGAAATGTTTCTGTGGTTCTGCTTTTACAGAGGAAATTTATTGTATTAGGCCACAGCTGTAAATTTTCTCCCTCCAATCCTATAAATTTCTTCTAAATGTTTAATGGTTTATAACTGTAATTATTCTTGTGTGCCAACATTAAACTTTAAAAAGTTTAATTTGGAGACTATTCGGAGAAACTCATCTTTTTTACAGCCTCATAAATAGTTCTTTGATGAAATGAGCAGAGGCTCTGTGTCTGCCCGAGGTGAATACAAATGACACCACATAGACTGTCCTTATGGAGAGGAAACAAATGCATTGATGTTGAAAGTGATCAGCTGGTGCTCAGTGGCAATGGAGAGTGATATGTTCAAAGATGGGAAATGACATGGTTCTCAAGCTTTATATCTTTCTCCTTCTCCTCCTCCTCCTCCTCCTCCTTATTTTTCTGAAAGTTCTCAATATTCCATACCAGTTATAAGAAGCAGAGGGTAGGGGTAGGCACCACAGAACATAACACGGATATATAGTTTGTGGCTTCTATTTAGTAAATGTGGTTCAGTGCCATTTTTGAATACTGTGTAATGGAGAATATATAGTTATATATTATATTTTGCTAAGTTTATATCTTCTTTGCAGAGTTCAGTTGCTACATTCTATCATTTTAGAAACTTGAGATCAATGAGAATTTCTTTAGTTTTAAGGTAGGTCATGAACATGAGATAACATTAGAAACTCTCAAGTAAATGGAAATATATAGAATGCTTCCAAATGTGAATTTATACACAATACTATAAGTACAATTAAGATAGAATAGCCTGTCAATTTTATTTTATTGAGTTAAAGGGAAAAAATGGAAAACTTCTTACCCACAGGTACCTAGAAAGACATAAAAGTAAATTGGAAAAGATTCAAGGTTCCATTTCATTTTTAAGTTATTGCTTAAATATGTATTTAAACATAAAAATACATTTTTATTTATATAATTTCTTGAGTTGAAAAAATTCAAATTAATTCATGATATATTAACATACTGCCTTAACTGAAAAAACATTTAAGATGACAAATAAAATATATATCAAATATTTGTATCATCTATATAGGCAATATATATATGCTTGTAACATATACATTAAAAAAAATAAAGCTAATACACAATTAAAGAAAAATATGCAAAAATGATATAAACACAAACAAAAAAATAATCTATTTTTCTTTCCAAAATAGTTTATTGACACTAAAGGTATAATTCAAATATGATGGTAAGAATTCTGAGTTACAGAAATCTAAGATAACTTATATGTTGTGTGTAAGAAATGTATCTTAGACATAAATACACATAAATTGAAAAATATGTATAGAAAATAAATATACTATGGTAACACTAATAATGTAACACTACTTATGGTAACACTTTTCCTTAGAAGAAATGGAGTAACCCTCATAATCAAAAAAATAGTCTGAAATGCAGTACTTGTATGCAATCTCAAAAATGACAGAATGACCTCTGTTCATTTCCAAGGCAAACCATTCATATCGCAGTATTCCAAGTCTATGCCCCAACCAGTAATGCTGAAGAAGCTGAAGTTGAATGGTTCTTTGAAGACCTATATGACCTTCTAGAACTAACACCCAAAAAAGATATCCTTTTCGTTATAGGGGACTTGAATGCAAAAGTAGGAAGTCAAGGGATACTTGGAGTAATAGTAAAATTTGGCATTGGAGTACAAAATGGGAGAGCAAAGATGAATGGAGTTTTGCCAAGAGAATGAACTGGTAATAGCAAGCACCCTCTTCCAACAACACAAGAGAAGACTACACATGGACATCACCAGATGATCAGTACCAAAATCAGAATGATTATATCCCTTGAAGCTGAAGATGGAGAAGTCTATACTGTTAGCAAAAAAAGGACCAGGAGCTAACTGGATCAGATCATGAACTCTCTATTGCCAAATATAGACTTAAATTGAAGAAAGCAGGGAAAATCATTAGACCATTGAGGGATGATCTAAATCAAATCCCTTATGATTATACAGTAGAAGTGACTAGATTCAAGGGATTAGATCTGATAGAGTGCCTAAGTATTATGGACAGAGGTTTGTGAAATTGTACAGGAGGCAGTGATCAAGACCATCCCAAAAAAAGAAAAGCAAAGTGGCAAAATGGTTGTGTAAGGAGGCCTTACAAATAGATGAGAAAAGAAGAGAAGCAAAAGACAAAGGAGAAAAGGAGAGATATACCCATCTGAATGCAGAGCTCCAAAGTATAGCAAGGAGAGATAAGAAAGTCTTCCTCAGTGATCAATGCAAAGAGATAGAGGGAAATAATAGAATGGGAAAGACTAGCGATTTCATCAAGAAAATTAGCAATACCATGGGAACATTTCATGCAAAGATCACAATAGAGGACAGAAATGGTATGGAACTAACAGAAGTAGAAGATACTAAGAAGAGGTAGCAAGAATACAGAGGAGAACTATACAGAAAAGATCTTCACGACCCAGAAAACCATGATGGTGTGATCACTCACCTAGAGTCAGACATCCTGGAAGGCAAAATCAAGTAGGCCTTAAGAAGCATCACTATGAACAAAGCTAGTGGAGGTGATGAAATTCCAGTTGAACTATTTCAAATCCTGAAAGATGATGCTGTGAAAGTGCTGCACTCAATATGAAAGCAAATTTGGAAAACTCAGCAGTGGCCACAGAACTGGAAAAGGTCAGTTTTCATTCCAATCCCTAAGAAAGGCAATCCCAAAGAATGCTCAAACTACCACACAATTGCACTCATCTCACATTCTGGTAAACTAATGTGCAACATTCTCCAAAGCAGGCTTCAACAGTACATGAACCCTGAACTTCCAGATGTTCAGGCAGGATATAGAAAAGACAGAAGAACCAGAGATCACACTGCCAACATTCATTGGATCATTGAAAAAGCAAGAGAGTTCCAGAAAAGCATCTACTTCTGCTTTATTGACTACACCAAAGCCTTTGACTGTGTGAATCACAGCAAACTGTGGAAAAATTTTTAAAGAGATGGAAATACCAGGCCACCTTACCTGCCTCCTGAGAAATGTGTATGCAGGTCAAGAAGCAACAGTTAGAACTGAACATGGAACAACAGACTGATTTCAAAATCTGGAAAGGAGTATGTCAAGGCTATAAATTGTCACCCTGCTTATTTAACTTATATGCAGAGTACATCAAGCAAAATACCAGGCTAGATGAAGCACAAGCTGGAATCAAGATTGCCAAGAGAAATACCAATAACCTCAGATATGCAGATGGCCCCAACGTTATCACAGAAAATAAAGACAAACTAAAGAGCTTCTTGATGAAATTGAAAGAGGATAGTGATAGTGAAAAATCTGCCTTAAAACTCAGCTTTCAGAAAACTTAGATCGTGGCATCTAGTCCCATCAGTTCAGTTCAGTTCAGTTGCTCAGTCCTGTCCTACACTTTGTGACCCCATGGACTGTAGCACGCCAGGCCTCCCTGTTCACTGACAACTCCCAAAGATTACTCAAACGCACATCCATTGAGTCAGGGATGCCATTGGACCATCTCATCCTCTGTTGTCCTCTTCTCCTCCTGACTTCAATTTTTCCCAGCATCTGGGTCCTTTCAACTGAGTCAGCTCTTAGCATCAGGTGGCCCAAGAATTGGAGTTTCAACTTCAGCATCAGTCCCTCCAGTGAATATTCAGGACTGATTTCCTTTAGGTTGGACTCATTGACTCTCCTTGCAGTCCAAGGGACTCTCAAGAGTCTTCTCCAACACTGCAGTTCAAAAGTATCAATTCTTCGGTGCTCAACTTTCTTTATAATCCAACTCTCACATCCGTCTATGATTACTTGAAAAACCATAACTTTGACTAGACGGACCTTTGTTGGCAAAGTAACGTCTCTGCTTTTTATTTTTTTTAATTTTTATTTATTTTTATTTTTCAGTGGGTTTTGTCATACATTGATATGAATCAGCCATAGAGTTACACATATTCCCCATCCCAATCCCCCCTCCCACCTCCCTCTCCACCCGATTCCTCTGGGTCTTCCCAGCCCACCAGGCCCGAGCACTTGACTCATGCATCCCACCTGGGCTGGTGATCTGTTTCACCATAGATAATACACATGCTGTTCTTTGGAAACATCCCACCCTCACCTTCTCCCACAGAGTTCAAAAGTCTATTCTGTACTTCTGTGTCTCTTTTTCTGTTTTGCATATAGGGTTATCATTAACATCTTTCTAAATTCCATATATATGTGTTAGTATACTGTAATGTTCTTTATCTTTCTGGCTTACTTCACTCTGTATAATGGGCTCCAGTTTCATCCATCTCATTAGAACTGATTCAAATGAATTCTTTTTAATGGCTGAGTAATATTCCATGGTGTATATGTACCACAGCTTTCTTATCCATTCATCTGCTGATGGGCATCTAGGTTGCTTCCATGTCCTGGCTATTATAAACAGTGCTGCGATGAGCATTGGGGTGCACGTGTCTCTTTCAGATCTGGATTCCTCTGTGTGTATGCCCAGAAGTGGTATTGCTGGGTAATATGGCAGTTCTCTTTCCGGTTTTTTAAGCAATCTCCACACTGTTTTCCATAGTGGCTGTACTAGTTTGCATTCCCACCAACAGTGTAAGAGGGTTCCCTTTTCTCCACACCCTCTCCAGCATTTATTGCTTGTAGACTTTTGGATAGCAGCTATCCTGACTGGCGTGTAATGGTACCTCATTGTGGTTTTGATTTGCATTTCTCTAATAATGGGTGATGTTGAACATCTTTTCATGTGTTTGTTAGCCATCTGTATGTCTTCTTTGGAGAAATGTCTGTTTAGTTCTTTGGCCATTTTTTGATTGGGTCATTTATTTTTCTGGAATTGAGCTTCAGGAGTTGCTTGTAAATTTTTGAGATTAATCCTTCATCTGTTTCCTCATTTGATATTATTTTCTCCCAATCTGAGGGCTGTCTTTTCACCTTATTTATAGTTTCCTTTGTTGTGCAAAAGCTTTACTTAGGAGTATATCTACCTAAAGAAATGAAAGACCTATACATAGAAAACTATAAAACACTGATGAAAGAAATCAAAGAGGACACAAACAGATGGAGAACCATACCGTGTTCATGGATTGGAAGAATCAATATTGTCAAAATGGCTATTCTACCCAAAGCAATCTATAGATTCAATGCAATCCCTATCAAGCTACCAACGGTATTTTTCACAGAACTAGAACAAATAATTTTACACTTTGTATGGAAATACAAAAAACCTCGAATAGCCAAAGTAATCTTGAGAATGAAGAATGGAACTGGAGGAATCAACCTGCCTGACTTCAGACTCTACTACAAAGCCACAGTCATCAAGACAGTATGGTACTGGCACAAAGACAGAAATATAGACCAATGAACAGAATAGAAAGCCCAGAGATAAATCCATGAACCTATGGACACCTTATCTTTTACAAAGGAGGCAAGGATATACAATGGAAAAAAGACAATCTCTTTAACAAGTGGTGCTGGGAAAACTGGTCAACCACTTGTTGAAGAATGATACTCAAACACTTCCTAACACCATACACAAAAATAAACTAAAAATGGATTAAAGATCTAAATGTAAGACCAGAAACTATAAAACTCCTAGAGGAGAACATAGGCAAAACACTCTCTGACATAAATCACAGCAAGATCTTCTATGACCCACGTCCCAGAATATTGGAAATAAAAGCAAAAATAAACAAATGGCACCTAATGTCTCTGCTTTTTAATATGCTGTCTATGTTGGTCATTACTTTTCTTCCAAGGATCAAGTGTCTTTTAATTTCATGGCTTCAGTCACCATCTGCAGTTATTTTGGAACCCCCCAAAATAAAGTCTGTCACTGTTTCCACTGTTTCAGCATCTATTTGCCATGGAGTGATGGGACCAGATGCCATGACCTTAGTTTTCTGAATGTTGAGTTTTAAACCAACTTTTTTTTTTTTTCTGGTCCCATCACTTCATGTCAAATGTAGTAACAATGGAATCAGTGAGATACTGTTTTTTTGGGCTCCAAACTCACTGCAGATGGTGGCTGCAGCCATGAAATGAAAAGAGACTTGCTCCTTGAAAGAAAAGCTATGACCAACCTAGACAGAATATTAAAAAAAGCATAGATTACTTTGCCAACAAATATCCGTCTAATCAAACCTATGGTTTTTCCCATTGACATGTATGGATGTAAGAGTTGGACTATAAAGAAAGGTGAGTGCAGAAGAATTGATTATTTTGGACGGTGGTGTTGGAGAAGACTCTTGAGAGTGCTTGAGCTGTGAGGAGATCCATCCAGCCAATCGTAAAAGAAATCAGTCTTGAATATTCATTGGAGGGACTAATGCTGAAGGTGAAACTTCAATGCTTTGGCTATCTGTGATTCAAAGAACTGATTCATTGGGGAAAACCCTGATTCTGGGAAGATTGAATGCGGGAGGAGAAGGGGACAACAGAGAATGAAATGTTTGGATGGCATCCCCGACTTGATGGACATGAGTTTGAGTAAGCACCGGAATTTGGTGATGGGTGGGGAAGCCTGGCGTACTGCAGTCCATGGGTTCGCAAAGAATCAGACTCAACTGAGCAACAGAACTGAACTGAACACTAATTAAAAAGGTTGATCTTGGCATCACACAAAGTGATTATAAGCAAGGAATATTACCCGAAATAAAAAGATTATTTTATAATTGTAATAAGTTAATTATTCCAGGAGTTATAACAATTTTAAATATTTATACATTTAACAGAAATTCAAAATATATGCATCAAAATTGGTAGCATTGAAAGGAGGAAAAGCCATATCTAGACTTATAAGGACAGATTTTAATATTCTTCTCTCAATAGTAGGCCACATAAACAAAATCAGTAAGGATATAGAAAATTTGATCAGTTCTATTACCACACTCCAGTATTCTTGCATGGAAAATCCCTTGGATGGAGGAACCTGGTAGGCTACAGTCCATGGGGTCACAAAGAGTTGGACATGGCTGAGCAACTTCATTCACTTCACTAATTACCAAAATTAAATTAATTGTCTTTATAGATTTTCAGTCAAGCAGAATACTCAACACTCTTCATGGATACATGAAACTTTTACCAAAACAGATATATTCTGGAATATAAAGCATGTTTCAGTTGTTTAAAAGGATTCAAGATAAAAAGATTTTTGGGGTGCTTACTGAAGCAGTATGTAGAAGAAAAAAAGTAGCACAGGTCTATAACAGAAAAGAAAAAAATATATAATAACCTATTTACATGTTAAGATATTCTAAAGATAAAAGAAAGTTAAATTCTGATAAGTATTAAAAGAAATAATATCAGAATGGAAATACAAAATCAATGAAGTGAGAAAAGTAGAGAAAGTCACTGAAAGTGAAAGTTGTTTGAGAATATTGGTAGAAGTTCCCTAGTCGACTGACCAAAAAAAGAAGAAATGAGGAAAGATAGACATTAACAAAATCAGGAATGAGAGAGATAACATCACTATCAGTGAGTTAGTCAGTTCAGTCACTCAGTGTCTGCAAATAATATAAGTAGAATTTAATAAATTAGAACTTCTTAGGTGGCGCTCATGATAAAGAACCTACTTACCAATGCAGGAATCTAGGAGACACGGGTTCCATTCCTGAGTCAGGAAAATCTCCTGGAGTAGATAATGGCAACGCACTACGGGATCTTTGCCTGGAAAATCTCATAGACAGAGAAAAGTGGCCAGCTACAGTCCATAAGGTCACAAAGAGTCAAACAGGACTGAAGTGATTTTAACGCACACATGAACATCATCATGTCAGTGATTTTAAAAACTTAGATAGACTGGCCAATTCCTTGAAAGACACAAAATACTATAGCACACCCAAAAGAAATGGATAATATGAATCTATTTTAATAATTGAATTTGTACCTAAACACCCTTTCATTAAAAATTTAAAAAAAAAACAAACAAACTTCAGACCCAAGTGAATTTTACCAAACATTTAAGGAAAATATAATAGGAATTATATACATATATTTTCAGAGAATGGAAGAAAAGGGAATTCCCAATTAATTCTGAGGCCAATATTAGCTTGATATCACATATCAGACTACATAAGGGCAAAATTTCTAAACAAATATTTAGAAAATCTAACAATATACAGAAGTATATAGTACTTATCAACACTTGGGATTTATCATAGGAGTAAAACTTGGTTTACCATTTAAATAATAAAAATGTAATCCACCATATATGCAACTTTTTTTTTTAAAGAAAAACCATGTTATCTTCTAAATAGACATAGAAAAAGCATTTGGCAAAACCCAACATCCACTCAAATGAAAATCTCCAAGTAAGAATAGTAGGAACTTTTTCAATCTGATAAAGGGCATCTTAAAAAAAATTGCAACCAACAGCTAACAACCTGTTTAATGGTGAGAGACTGAATTCCTTCTCTCTAAAATTGATAGCAAGAAAAAATATCTGCTTTTAGCATTCCTATCTATCATGGTACTAGATGTCCTACCTAGTGAAATAAAAGAAAACAAAGAAAATTTAAAAGTCGTATATATAGGAAAAAACAGAAATAACACCCCCTAATTGCAGACAACATGATTATGTAGAAAATACCAGACAATCTACAAAAAATATCATAGAACTAGTAAGTGAGCTTAGTAAGATCACAGAATAAGAGGTTAACGTACAAAAAGTCAGTTATATTTCTATTTACTAGCAATGGACAATTGGAAACAACCATTTTTCTTCTAAAACATCATTTGGTAACTCCTTTAATTAGTACATATATCACAACACGTATCCTTGAATTCTCTCTGCCATAATTGTTTTTCCCATTGTCTGATATCTTTCAGGCATAGTTGATAGACGGAAGAGTCTTATTTAATCTCTCTGAGGGTAAGAGTCTTACTCCTTGGAAGGAAAGTTATGACCACCCTAGACAGCATATTAAAAAGCACCTTTGACAACAAAGGTCTGTCTAGTCAAGGCTATGGTTTTTCCAGTAGTCATGTATGGATGTGAGAGTTGGATGATAAAGAAAGCTGAGTGCCAAAGAACTGATGCTTTTAAACTGTGGTGTTTGAGAAGACTCTTGAGAGTCCCTTGGACTGCAAGGAGATCCAACCAGTCCATCCTAAAGGAGATCAGTCCTGGGTGTTCATTGGAAGGACTGATGTTGAAATTGAAACTCCAATACTTTGGCCACCTGATGCAAAGAGCTGACTCATTTGAAAAGGTCCTGATGCTGGGAAAGATTGAGGGCAGGAGGAGAAGGAGATGACAGAGGATGAGATGGCTGGATGGTATCACTGACTCAATGGACATTAGTTTGGGTGAACTCCAGGAGTTGGTAATGGACAGGGAGGCCTGGTGTGCTGCAGTCCATGGGGTCACAAAGAGTCAGATATGACTGAGTAACTGAATTGAACTGAGGATAAGAGCCCTATCCTTATTTGAACTTAGTTTAAAGTATCTTTCCTCATACTCCTTTGCTGGGTTCACTATCTAACCATTCATATTGGTTTAAATCAAATCAAGAATTAGAAATCACACAGTAAGTTAAACAGGGAAAGTGAGATTTAAAAAGCGGTGAAAATCTGCTAAAATAGTAACTTTAAGTATAAAGAAACTGAAATATGTAACTGAGGAATGAGAGATAGGACTTAAGAAAGGATAAACTTGGAAAAGATCAAGACTCTGTTATAGAAGCTGTATTTTTTAAATTTTTTATTTTATATTGGCATATAGTTAACAAACAGTGTTGTGTTAGTTTCAGGTGTGCAACAAAATTTTTCAGTTATAATACACATGTATCTATTCATTTTTAAATTATTTTCCCATTTAGGTTATTACAGAGTATAGAGCAGTTTCCTATGCTATACTGTAGGTCCTTGTGTGTTATCTGTTTTAAAAATAACAGTGTGTACATCTCAGTCCAAACTCCCAATCTATCCTACCCTCTCCCTTACTCCCTGGTAACCATAAGTTCAGTCTCTCAATCTGTGAGTCTGAAAGAGTCTGGACCACTGAGTGACTGAGCATGCGTGCCTACAATTTAAAATCTTGTATCCTTACACAGGTCAAATGGAGAAAGAGTTATCCATTCATGTGCCGCATAGCTATCTTTCCATAAATCAATACAAACTGTTCATTTCCCAGAGATAGTTCCATGAGGACCTTAAAAGAACTTTAAAAAAAAAATTACATTCATCTCTTTTCATTAGCACGACAAATTTACTGTGATCACTACATTTGTCGCCTGCAATCTCAGACTCTTCTTTTATTCCTTTTCCTGTGTCCTTAGGTATTCCCAAACTTTATACTAATATACTAATTTCCCTTTCTGTATACAACCTCATCCCCTTTCTGAATTTCTTCATGATCTTTTATCTCTTAGTTTTTAAAACAGACTTATTGAGGATTAATTGACATAAAATAGGCTATACATATTTAAAGTGTATAATTTAATAAATGACTAAAAATGGAAAACCATGACAGTCAAGATAACGAACATAATCATCAACCCCAAAGTCTGTGCAAGCTCTGTTATACTCTCATTCTTTTTCCCCCCAACATCATTGTTCATCTGCTAGCAACCACAGATAAGCTTTCTGTCTTCATAAGATGTCATTATTATCCTTTTGTTAACTCTTGAATCTTCAATGATATCACCTGTCTCATTCCTGATTTTGGCAATTCGTAGGTTCTCTCATCTTCACTGATCAATCTGTCTAGAGGTTTATCAGTTTAACTGATCTTCTCAAAAGTACTAGGTTTTCATCTCATCAGTTTTCTTTCTCTTTTGCTTTCTATTTTATTGATTCCTGGTTGACTTTCACTTTCACTTACTTACACTGTATTGTTTTATCTGAATTTAGTTTGTCTATGTTATAAGATGAGATCGTTGATTTGAGACCTTTCTTCTTTTCTAATATCCATTGATAATTTTGTTAAATTATCAATTATTAATAAAATGTTCATCATTATTTTATAACTAAAGCTACACTTCACAAATTTTAAGTTACATTTTTATTTTCATTTGGTTCAGTATACTCTATAATTTCACTTTTGATTTCTTCTTTGGTGTATTGTTTACGTAATACCATTTAGTTTCTGAGTTTGGGGGAATTTTCCAAAGTTCGTTCTGTTATCGGTATATTATCTATTTATTCACATATTTACAAGCACCTCTCATTTATTTATGATGTTAGTTTCAAATTATTCCATCCCTGTTGGAATGTCTTAATTTATTAATAACGACACAGTAGACCATTTGAAGATAAGTGAGAAGTCAAAGAAAATTATAGGTATTATAAATATAAATGGAAAATTCCAAAAGTAATTTGATTAAATTCCATATGATATTACTTTTAAAAGGATTTAATATAATATAAACATTACATTTGCATAATACTCATCACAGACAATTGATCAGTAAGTATGCAAGTATTTAGTTGTTGCATGTCTCAGGTCCCCCAAATAAACCATGTCTTTACATCTTCATGAATTTAATTATATTTCTTAAATAATATATTACTAATTTAGGTATTTGTTGAGGACTTACAACTGCATACTGGATATATTGCTTTATATACTCATAAATGTCTTTTAAGAAATCATTAAAATATCTATTTAACCTCAATAATGATCCTGTTAAATTTCAATTTAATGCCTAGTTAAGTATGTTTAGGGCAAATCACTTAGGCTATGCCTATACAGATGAAATGAATTAAAGTATCAAAATAGTTATGTGAATAATTTCAGTCAAAAGTAAATTTTAAGATCTAAATTAACCAAGGCAAATATCTTCTTTGATCATTTATTTTAGGTACCTCTATAATTGTGGGTTTTGTTTTTTTTTGAAAGATAAAGTTTGTATGTCATTAAAACAAATGTGAAAGTTCCTCAGGGTAGTAAACCTTTTTTTTTTTTTTCTGTTTCTTTTTTGCTGCAGTATTCTTCCCATAGACCAATTGAATTAATTAGGATGTATAGAATTGATGCACAATAAATTTTTAATAAAACTACATACCCTGAATTAGAAACATTACATGATATCTACATACCATTAATTTTCATGGAGTATGAAATTTTATAGTTTTTATTACGAGTTTTATAAAATATTATTATGCTGTAATTTTCTAAGTGTCTCTAATATAAAACCAATTCATGAGGTTTTGTGTTTGTGTAAGAAATGAAAATTAGAGCACTAAATACTTTAGACTAAAGTTGTCTAAATTATCTGGCAAAGAAAGCAGTTTTATTGACTTATTATTTGACTATCTAAAATTGTCACCATTAAAAGATAAAGTGAGGCATATTCAAAATTTTGAGTTTATCTGAGCAGAAATCAAGTTCAATAGGGCATTGGCAAACAGGAAGTGGTTATGAGTATTCCTCAGATAGGAGCCAAGATAAAGACATACAGATAAGGTACAGAAGCAAGGAAAGAAAATTGTTTGGCTATAACTTAAAGCTTAGTTGGCTACTTGTGATTGGTTGTCCTTAATTTTCAATTTCTTAACCTTAAGGTGTTTACAGGCGTAAGTTTTATTTGTGTATTTAGGCCTTCAAAGCATTAGAACCACTTCAGTCTAATGGGTGTCTTCTATAGTTAATAACTTATATGTTTATTTTTTACTTATTATATAAGTACCACTCTTCTGGATACTGAATCTTATTTGAAGATTAAAAGTATATAGAAATCTAACCTTTCAGTCTTCGTTTGCTAAGTCACTTCAGTCATACCCGCCTGTTTGTGACCCCATGACGCATAAATCACAGGACTCCTCTGTTCATGGGATTCCCCAGGTAAGAATACTGGAGTGGGTTGCCATGCCCTCTTCCAAGGGATCTTCATCTTCCTGACCCAGGGATCAAACCTGGGTCACTCATTTCTCCTGCATTGCAGCCCTGTTCTTTACCACTGAGCAACCTGGGAAACCAGTCTAAAATGGTAATATATGTGGAAATAAAACCATAAAGAAGTACAAGTAGAATGTGATATATACAAAAAAAAAGGGGATAAAGATGAAAATATTTGAGTGTTCAGGGGAAAAGGCAATTATTTCCAAAAAAGCGTTTTTTTTTTTTTTTTAAATAAAAAATGACATTCTATTATATAAAAAATTGGTGAAATTTGGAAAGCATCAAATATTTGAAAATCGTTAAATAAAGAACTATAAATAGCCCCAAAAAGCTGAGTTGTAGGATTAAAAAAAATACTTACTATGAGTCCAAGAAATAGCTCTAAGTTTGATGGAAGTGTCAGGCGAGTGTATACTCCTCGGTTCTTTGTCTCGTCACAACAAAAATTTGGAGTGACGAACATTAAAGCCCCCTTGGCGGGTCACAGCTCTCGGGTCTTGGACAGACCGTGTTATAGCTCTTAAATAAATCAGTGTTATAGCTCAGTGTTATAGCTCAACTTATTTAGATAATAGCAGGAAAATCCATCTTCGAGGCGTGAGAGCACTTCGATCCAAAGACGCGAAGAGAAGAGCGCCCCATCGCGGGAGAGAGAGAGAGAAGAGGGCTTTGGATCCTCTTTTTATGTGTTTCTCTGTCCCTGGGCCTGTCTTATGTAAATTGGGCCAGCCAGGAGTGTTGTTTGTTTTACCTGAGGTTCTCACTCTGGTCCTTGAACCTTCCTTTGTTCTATTTTCGGGGGCTTTTCCCTTCCAGGTCTTTTAGCCACTGCTATTCTGGACTTCTTTTCCCTATTCTAACTACCTAACAGAAGTAAGCTATGTAAGAAGGACAGTAGTTTAGGACTTGTGGTGGTGGTGTAGTTGCTAAGTCATGTCCAACTCTTGCAAACACATGGACTGTAGCCTGCTAGCTCTTTTGTCCATAGAATTCTACAGGGAAGAATACTGAAGTGGGTTACCTTTTCCTTCTCCAGAAGATCTTTCCCACCCAGGAATCAAACCCAGGTCTCCTGAATTGCAGGCAGATTCTTTACTCACTGAGCTATGAGCGAAGCCCAGTTTAGAACATAGTTGTCAGCATTGTCTGGTACAGTGAATGAATTGTATGTCCAGTTAAGGAGTTCAAATATTGATGGGATTTATTAAAGTGACTATCTTGAGTACATTTTTTCATGGAGCAAATCACATTTATTAACCCAAGTTTTTCATTGATTCTGTATAACTGGCATATTATTTGTTTAAATAAGCTTAGGCATAGAAAAAAAACTGAAAACCCTAAGTGTTTGTTCAGAAAATGAAACCTAAGATCAAGATAAGCCCTGAGAGCATTAATCATGTGTCAAATTTTAGTCATTTGTAATCTTTTAAATAACTATTGCAAAAAGACCTGTTATGTTCAATCCAGTGAGGGGAAAAATGCAATGCTCTGAACGTCTGTGTCCAATTATTTTCCTATTTCCTCTTCCTACACCATATCAGCTGCATCATTCACCTCAGGTCCTCACTGTTTTTACAATGCAGCAGCTCCTCTAGTTCTCATGAAAAGTGATCTATAATCATGCTGAAATTGATGTGTTAGTGACTTAACATGTAAATCACCACTTTAGACAAAGAGCAGGAAGGGCTAGTGTAATTCTCTATAAGAATTAAATGCTAATGCTGAACTTTTGGTGGCAATAAGGTCAGTTGGTATATTAGCTAGAACTCTGGTTTGCAAGTGGCATAGAATTCAAACCAAATCATCTTAAAGGGGAAATTACTGGTTGATGTCACTGTAATATTAAGTACAAGCTTATGTAAGCGGAAATTATATGAGAAGTATTCCAACAATGTCTCACAGCTGTGCTTTTTTTTTTTTTTTTTAATCTTACCCTGTTTCTCCTGACTCACTTCATAGTCTGTGAGATTTCATTTCTTTCCTGGACTCTATTAGCAGCTTTATACCTTACATACCTCGGTTTGAATTGGGTGGTAGAAGTTGGGTTTCTTTCCCAGAAGTTCCAACAATAACATTACTGTGTTTCATTCATTCTGATTAACTGAAGAATTTCCTCAGTGAACAATTAATGGAATGTTCTGATGCACTTGGTCCAGAACACCTGCTTCATTCCCCATCTGAAGGCAGAAGTGGTTATAAGTAGGAAAAAGTGGTTATAGACAGGACATGGTTATAGGTAGAGAAAGGTAAACTTGGTGGTGTACTTACCAGATGAGAAGCAAATGAGAGAAAGTACATGGTAAGTAAGTAACAAACAAACCTAACTTTTAACTGACCCCAAGGTAGAATTTTTCTTTCTGGAACTCTATTACTTTGGCAATAACATGTAAATGCTGTTTTGTCAAAATGTAAAGTTGGCTTTGATTAAAATTGTATGGCTTATGAATTGTTTGTGCATTCAGTAGTAGTGTCAAGTATGGGAAATTTATGTAGCAATATGAAATATTCCTAAACTTCTCTCTCAACCAAAAAACCCTCATATTTTGTTCAGTGTCAAACCTTAGATTTTTAGAAAGGCTATACCTGCTGTGCTACTTCATAATTCAGGCTGAGTCACTTTTAATTTATCTTCCTCTTTAACTATTTCTCTGTAACTGCACTATTACATGAGGCCAGGTGCCTCTTGGTACATTTCTGGATCCAGATACTCCCTCTCATTCTCAAAATACTTCAACTTTTGCAGCAAACATAACTTCTAAAAGCAGTCATATTAAAAATCAAATTTTTGAAAGAATGTGAAAGTCTTGGTTGAATTTCTATAAGAAAGGACTTTATTATATTTATTTTGAATATGTTTAAAAGAATCACTTCTAGTCAAAATTCTTGTACAAGGTTCTGAATCAGGTTTCCTTTCCTCTCCAGCCTCAAAACATGTGGCCTCTCATTACACAGAAAAATCCCACCACGTTATTAGTTCAAAGAGCTAGTGGCAAGAGAGTTTCACATCTTAATATGTAGAGTACAGAAGGCATGGAAAGACAAGCGTCCTTCTAAAGACAGTCTAAGGATGACATTAAGACTGCCTAGTCTTCACACAATATTGGATGTTTTTGAACTGAATCTATGTTACTAGGCTGTTTTCTCTAGATTCTACTTATATTTTAGACACACTGCTTTTTAGAATGTTTAGAATTAGTATGATGATTTTTTACATAAATTTGATCTTAAAGTTGATTTCCACTGGTATCATCACGTTTTTTCTTTTATGTTACTCTTCCTTCCTGAATCTGCTACTTATTTAACTATTTGTTGAAAGTCTTTTCTTGCTGGAAATCCCTCTTCTCCCTACCTTCACTGTAGTTATTATAAGGACTCAGTTGATACTTCTGTGTCTATACTCTTAATACCTTAAATAATACCTTTATGTAGGATTTTGTGACCAGGAACCTAGCAAACTCTCAATATGTCCTCTATATTTTTTGTAAAGACTTCAGGGGAAAAAACAAAGTCTCTTCTTTCCTCTTTTCTGTCTCTCCCCATCCACATCCCACACCCCCACCTGGGTGGGTTTTTGTCAGCTGGGAAGCTGGTCACAGGTTCCATGCAAAATTTTTAAATCTTAATGTAATGAGACAAAGAAAAGTAGATCACTTATACTCCGTAAAATTTTCATCCCCTTAAAATTTCACTTTGTTACACGGAGCCATATATATTTACATATGTATTTACATAGAGACATAATGTACACATTTATATTTAGCAAAAGTACTTTTATAGAAATTTGTACTTTTGTTCATCTGTCTTTTTTCTATGCAAATATAAATAATATGGGATTTATATTAAGATCATGAAATATCCAAAGTTCATTACTGGCCTTAAATGTTGAAAAAGGTTGAAGTCTTAAATGTTGAAAAAACGTTAAAATTTATACAATTTTTTATTTTTTAGAGAAATTTCAAAGATGTAAAACAGAATGCTATATTCTTCCACCTGAATATTGCTTTATTTTTTGCTAAGCAGCAAACATGGGAAAAATTATTTCAATTGAAGGGAAATGGAATTTATCATTTCAAAATATACTCTTTGACATAAGTATTATTTGGGACTGAATATGTTTAAGAAGAATTTCCTACGTGGCTCGGTGTTAAAGAATCCACCTGCAAATCCCTGGGTGGGGAAGATCCCCTGGAGAAGGAAATGGCAACTCAGTCTAATATTCTTGACTGGGAAATCCCATGAACAAAAGAGACTGGCAGGCTATAATCCATGGGGTCACCACAGAATCCACAGGACTTAGCTACTAAACAACAACAGAGATGTTTAAGAAACAAAGGACAAAGGAAAATATCTGAAAACTGAGCAGTTTAAGTTACCCTTTTGTAGAAGACATTTACATTTATAAGGATATCTCCCTCTTTGTACCAGGAAGAGGGGGAATGACCAAATCTCTGAAAACTCTTACAATAGAGAAGGTACTGACTTAAATCTACATATAAACTGCCCCTTTGTCTATTCTGCTTTTTCAGGTAACCTACCTCAACTGGCTTGCTCATCTTTCCCCCACACTTAACATCTTTATTTTGTCTTTAGCTGGAAATGATATTTAAGGGGATGGTTTGAATCATTTCAAGGAGTTTCTCGGTTTTCCTGGATATCTCCAATGTATATAGGAGATATATATATATATATATATATACTTTTATATATATATATAAAATTAAACTTCTGTATCTTTTTCTCCAGTTAATCTGTCTTTATTTTAGGGAACTCAAAGCCAAGAACTTTGAAGGGTAGTGGGAAATTTATTTTTACTCCCCTACCAATCCAGCAAGCAAATCTCAGCTGAGGTTTCAGAGTTTGTTAGAGGAATCAGTCTCCTGTTTTCTTTTTTTAATTTTTAATTTTTTTGGTAAATGCTAAATTCCTCTATTTTTTCTTTTCTTCAGCACTGTATATCTACTAAAACATTCGTTTACCTTTTCAACATGTGTACAAGCTTCTGATTCTCCTTTGTTGTGCATTTTGTGAATAGCCAGTGATTTCAGGAGAAAACTGGTAGTGTCAGGCTTATTTCTTAATGCTTCCACTTTCTTTGAGATTTAGGAAACCCAGTTCCAGGTTTCTTTAGCAACCTAGAACTTTATTTATTTATTTAACCTGACACTATGATATTGCCTAAAGTATGGATCACAATAAACTGTGGAAAATTCTGAAAGAGATTGGAATACCAGACCACCTGACCCACCTCTTGAGAAATCTGTATGCACATAAGGAAGCAACAGTTAGAACTGGACATGGAACAACAGACTGGTTCCAAATAGGAAAAGGAGTACATCAAGGCTGTATATTGTCACCGTGCTTATTTAACTTCTATACAGAGTGTATCATGAGAAACACTGGGCTGAAGGAAGCATAAGCTGGAATAAAGATTGCTGAGAAAAATATCAGTAACCTCAGATATGCAGATGACACCACCCTTATGGCAGAATGTGAAGAAGAACTAAAAAACCTCTTGATGAAAGTGAAAGAGGAGAGTGAAAAAGTTGGCTTAAAGCTCAACATTCAGAAAACTAAGATCATGGCATCCAGTCCCATCACTTCATGGAAAACAGATGGGGAAACAGTGGGAACAGTGAAAGACTATCTTTTTGGGCTCCAAAATCACTGCAGATGGTGACTTTAGCCATGAAATTAAAAGATGCTTACTCCTTGGAAGGAAAGTTATGACCAACCTAGACAGCATATTAAAAAGCAGAGACATTACTTTGCCAACAAAGATCTGTCTCATCAAGGCTATGGTTTTTCCAGTCGTTATGGATGGATGTGAGAGTTGGACTATAAAGAAGGCTGAGCACTGAAGAATTGATGCTTTTGAACTGTGGTGTTGGAGAAGACTCTTGAGAGTCCCTTGAACTGCAAGGCGATCCAACCAGTCCATCCTAAAGGAGATCAGTCCTGAGTTCATTGGATGTTGAAGCTGAAACTCCAATACTTTGGCCACCTGATGTGAAGAGCTGACTCATTTGAAAAGACTCTGGGAAAGATTGAAGGCAGGCAGAGAAGGGGACATCAAAGGATGAGATGGTTGGATGGCATCACGACTCAATGGAGATGAGCTTGAGTAGACTCAGGGAGTTGGTGATGGACAGGGAGGCCTGGCGTGCTGTGGTCCATGGGGCCGTGAAGAGTCGGACACGACTGAGCAACTGAACTGAACTGAAAGCGCTGGTAATTTTGTCCCTCTTGATACCCACCCTCTACTGGGCATCTTCTATGGGCATTGCATGAAGCAGAAGAATTTGTAAGTACCTTAAAGGGAAAATCATCAAATGCAATTTGGATTTGGCTCAGTGATCTCTTCTTCCTAGGATTTTGCTTTCTCTAATTTGATTGTTTTTGAAACTCATTAATGTCTATAAATAGATTAATTTCTGTTTACTTTATTCAGCTTTTGCAGGTCTTCTAAGTCAGAGTATCAGTCTATTTAAATCTATCCCATTATAGTCCAAAGAAGCCCTCTAACATCTGTGGTCCTCAGTATTTTGGGCACCAAGAACTGGTTTCATGGAAGACAGTTTTTTCATGGATGAAGGAGCAGGTGGCGGGGGGCACAGATAGTTCAGGGATTCAAGTGCATTACATTTATTGTGAACTTTATTTCTATTATTATTATCATCAGCTCCACCTCAGATCATCAGGCATTAGATCCAGAGGCTGGGGACCGCCTGGTCTAACTTATTCTAAAATATGTGTGTGTCTATATATCTGGGTGTTTTTTTTCCTATTTCTATCTGCTTAGTAAAGACATGGAGAAGGCAATGGCACCCCACTCCAGTTCTCTTGCCTGGAAAATCCCATGGATGGAGGAGCCTGGTGGGCTGCAGTCCATGGGATTGGGAAGAGTCGGACACGACTGAGCTGCTTCACTTTCACTTTTCACTTTCACACATTGGAGAAGGAAATGGCAACCCACTCCAGTGTTCTTGCCTGGAGAATCCCAGGGACAGGGGAGCCTGGTGGGCTGGTGTCTATGGGGTCGCACAGAGTCGGACATAACTGACGGCGACTTAGCAGCAGCAGCAGCAGTAAAGACATACATAATTCAGGGAGAGAGAGAAAATAACTTTTGGATTGTATGGGTAAATAAACTGTCATCTTTGAAAACACTGGCTACTTTACAAGTAAATATGAAGGTGAAAAAAGCCCAAAAGCCATAACGTGGTAAACATATTTGCTGCGTATGATATCCATCTCCTTGCCAAACCCCTCCTAGTCTGTCAGGAGAAGCACAAAACCTCACTTTATTTGTTTATTTATTTTGATTGGAGGCTAATAACTTTAAAATATTGTGGTGGTTTTTGCCATACACTGATGGGAATCAGCCTCAGGTGTACATGTGTCCCCCATCCCGGACCCTGTTCCCACCTCCCTCCCCATCCCATTCCTCAGGGTTGTCCCAGTGCACTGGCTTTGACTGCCCTGTTTCATGTATCGAACTTGGACTAGTGATCTCTTTCACATGTGGGAATATACATGTTTCAATGCTATTTTCTCAAATCATCCTGCCCTCGCCTTCTCCCATAGAGTCCAAAAGACTGTTCTTTACATCTTTGTCTCTCTTGCTGTCTCACATATAGGGTCATTGTTACCATCTTCCTAAATTCCATATATATGCATTAATATACTGTATTGGTGTTTCTCTTTCTTACTTAGTTCACTCTGTATAATAGGCTCTAGTTTCATCCACTTCATTAGAACTGATTCAAATGCATTGTTTTTAATAGCTGAGTAACATTCCATTGTGTATATGTAACACAGCTTTCTTATCCATTCGTTTGTGGATGGACCTCTAGGTTGCTTCCATGTCCTGGCTATTGTAAACAATGCTGCAATGAACATTGGGGTAATGTGTCTCTTTCAATTCTGGTTTGCTCGGTGTGTATGCCTAGCAGTGGGATTGCTGGGTCATATGACAGATCTATTTTTAGTTTTTTAAGGAATCTTTATTCTATTCTCCATAGTGACTGTACTAGTTTGTATCCCCACCAACAGTGTAAGATGGTTCCCTTTTTCTACACCCTCTCTAGCATTTATTGTTTGTAGACTTTTTGATAGCAGCCCTTCTGACTGGCATGAGATGATACCTTATTATGGTTTTGATTTGCATTTCTCTGATAATGAGTGATGTTGATCATTTTTTCATGTGTTTGTTAACCATCTGTATGTCTTCTTTGGAGAAATGTCTTCTTAGTTCTTGGCCCATTTTTTGATTGGGTCGTTTATTTTTCTGTCATTGAGCTACATGAGCTGTTTGTATATTTTTTAGATAATGCTTTGTCAGTTGCTTCATTTGCTATTATTTTCTCCCACTCTGAAGGCTGTCTGTTCACCTTGCTTATAGTTTCCTTCGTTGTGCAAAAGCTTTTAAGTTTAATTAGGTCTCATTTGTCTATTTTTGCTTTTATTTCCATTACTCTGGGAGGTGGGTCATAGACGATCCTGCTGTGATTTATGTCAGAGCGTGTTTTACCTATGTTTTCCTCTAGGAGTTTTTATAGTTTCTGGTCTTACATTTAGATCTTTAATCCATTTTTGAGTTTATTTTTGTGTATGGTGTTAGAAAGTGTTCTAGTTTGATTTTTTTACAGGTAGTTGACTAGTTTTCCCAGCACCACTTGTTAAAGAGATTGTCTTTTCATCAATGTATATTTTTGCCTCCTTTGTCAAAGATAAGGTGTCTGTAGATGCATGTGTTTATCTCTGGACTTTCTATTTTATTCCATTGATCTGTATTTTTGCCTTTGTGCCAGTACCATACTGTCTTGATCATTGTCCAGACAAAGATGTTACAGTAAAAGAAAAGTGTAGGCCAATATCACTGATGAACATAGATGCAAAAATCCTCAACAAAATTCTAGCAAATAGTTCCAGGAACATGTTAAAAAGATAATACATTATGACCAAGTGGGCTTTGTCCCAGAGATGCAAGGATTCTTCAATATTCACAAACCAATCTATGTGATACACCACATTAACAAATTGAAGGATAAAAACCAAATGATTATCTCATTAGATTGCAGAGAAAACCTTTGAGAAAATTCAACAGCCATTTATGATAAAAACTCTTCAGAAAGCAGGCATAGAAGGAACATACCTCAACATAATTAAAACCCATATATGATAAACCCACAGCAAACATTATCTTCAGTGGTGAAAAATTGAAAACTTTCCCCTAAACTCAGGAACAAGACAAGGGTGCCCACTCTCACCACTACTATTCAACATAGTTTTGGAAGTTTTAGCCACAGTAATCAGAGAAGAAAAAGAAATGAAAGGAATAAAGATTGGAAAAGAAGTAAAACTCTCACTGTTTACAGATGGCATGATCCTCTACATAGAAAACTCTAAAGACACTACCAGAAAATTACTTGAGCTAATCAATGAATATAGTAAAGTTGCAGGATATAAAATTAATACACAGAAATCCCTTGCATTCCCATACACCACACAATGAAAAAACAGGAAGAGATATTAAAGAAATAATCCCATTCACCATTGTGATGAAAAGAATGAAATACTGAGGGATAAATCTACCTAAAGAAACAAAGGACCTGTATATAGAAAACTATAAAACAACGATGAAAGAAATCAAAGATGACACAAATAGATGGAGAAATATACCATGTTCATGGATCAGAAGAATCAGTATAGTGAAAATAAGTATACACCTCAAAGCTGTCAATAGATTCAGTGCAATCCCTATCAAGCTACCAATGGCATTTTTCACAGATCTATAACAAATAATTTCACAATTTGTTATGGAAATACAAAAAACCTTGAATAGCCAAAGCAATCTTGAGAAAGAATAATGGAACTGGAGGAAACAACCTGCATGACTTCAGACTATACTGCAAAACCCCACTTTTGATTCCTTACTGAGTATTGTAAAACAAAGAATGCTGCTCCTATCCTTTTACAGGGATTAAATGATAAGCTGCTGCAGTAGTTGACACTATACCCTGAGAGAAATTAAGGATGAAAACCAAGTGAGCCATTCTGACCTTTGAAAAAATAGGCCCTTAGATAGTTAGATGTATATCTCAGGAAGAATTTTAATGAACCAAGATTATTGCATCTTCCATATATTAAAAAAAAAAAACACTATAAAATAATTAACCAAGATATTTGTTGCTTTCAATAGAAGTAAACATTAATTGAGGCATGTGCTTAATTACATGTATTCCTTAACCAAAAAACATATATATGTGTGTGTGTATATGTGTGTGTATATATGCTGACTCTTCTTCCTACTTCTTTGGAGCAGTTCTCTCAGAAGCCACGGAGAGGCTGTTTTCTTACCTCAGTAAGGTCCTGAATAAAACTGATACAACTCTTATGTTGAATATGTTTCTTCCAGTTCACATTATCTAAGTGTTTTTGATGGTGTCTTCAACTTGAATGGGTGAAATTCCATTAGTTTCAGCCCTACTTGCTAACTCTATATTCCTTGCCAATGACAGTATTACAAATAATCCTGTAATGGAATCCTACCTATGGATATGTACTGGAAAGTCTTCTTTTTGCCTTAGAGTAGATCCTCTTCTTTTTTTAAAAGGCATATGAAGATTAGATGCTAATCTAACCCTCTTCTGAGTTTGGGGAAATTTGAAAATATGATTTCTGGAAAATTTACAAATAGAAGCCCAGGGGTAAGGGAGAAACAACATGCTACAAATATCAGAATGAAAAGTTGAAAGGAACCTGCATCCATGGATTTAGTTGAGTTACTAAAGAAACTTGCTTGGAAGGATTCTATCATTGGGCATCTCAATAAAATAAGTGAGATAGTGTAGCTGTGTTGCATAATCCACTCTATTTATTAATTTTTAAATGTTTATTTATTTATTTGGCTACTCTGGGTCTTAGCTGTGGAACACTGGATCTTTAGTTGTAGCATGCAAACTCTTTGTTGTGGCCTGTGGGACCTAGTTCCCTGACCAGGGATCAAAGCTGGGCCCCCAGCATTTGCAGATGGAATCTTAGTCACTGGACCACTAGGAAAGTCCCCATAATGCACTGTAAATTATGTCACTTAAAGTCAAAAGTATCCTAACTTCTTCAGGGGTATCTGGGGATATATCTTGCCATAATCATATTTGCATTTCATAAAAACTGAAAACAGCGTCACAAAATGCGACTGCTATCTTCAGCTCAATTCATTATTAAGGGTGAACAATTAGTTAAGGTTGCCATTTTGTCTTTTTTGCCCTTCATCTTGACATTTTACCCCTTTCTAGTTCTCTGGCTATTGCTTTGTTTCTAGATGCTTTGATTCAAGATACATACCTTATGCCTTTGCTCATGCCTTTCTCATACCTGAAGCCCTCTACCCATACCCTGTGACCTCCACCTGTGAAAATGTGACCTTTGTTCAACGTCCATAACAAATATTTCTTCCATAATGTTTTTTTCTCTCCCAATAAAACTGCTTTTTATTTTTCCTGATTTTTCATAGCATTTCTTTTTGGGACTCTCTTGTATCCACTCATATTTTACTCAGACTTTACATTTTGTAAGGTCAAAGATGGCCTCATGTATACAGTGAGGTTCTGGAAAAGAGGACGGGTTTTCATTCATTGTTGTATTGACAGTACCTGTTACATAGTAGGTGTCTAAGACACGTTTATTGAATGAATTATATTAAAATGCCGATTTAGAAATTTTCACTCAGAGACTCTCTCATTTCAGCTCCTTACCTAGAAAAATTCACATTGCAGATGTCTGTGAGAGTAGTTACCCCTTTGGATCCAATTAATGTTCAGCTTTTGCTTGCAAGAACAATTCAGTCATGAAAGTAGTATCAGCCATAAAAATAAGGCACAAAAATTAACTCTTTTTTTTTTAAAAACAATTCATTCTCCCTGTAGGAGGCATGGCAGGTAGAAAAATAAATGAAATTAGCATTCTTATCTGCTCTCCCAGCATAGATCTTAAGGCACTCTGGATGAGTTTGCAAGATTAACGTGCCAGAATTTCACATAAGAATTGTTCACAGCTCCGTGGATGAATTTAAATGTAATTCAGAAATATCATGAAAGAATTTAATTTCCTAAAAGTGAGTGCAGACTTTGCAAGGATTAGAATGCAAAATACTACCAATTGTCAATAAGTATTTGCTGGAATTAACCTTGCTGTATACAACTGTTCTATAATTCAGTATGCACTGGTTACTTTTCTATCAGATGTGGTACTTAGTTTAATTTTTTTCTCTCCACACTTGCGAATGTGTGGTCTCTTAATTTAGAGAAGAACCTGGTGCTGGCACCTCCCTTCTGAATAGCTTTACTCCAGAGGGGACACATTCCATGTGCTTTGAGATCTGCAATCTTACTGCTGCTCAGCAGAAACAGATGGGATCTAAGTCTAGTGGAATCTAAAAGGAAATGAATTTGAGGAGCTTGCAAGTTATTCAGTTCAGTTCCCTCATTCTTTCCTTTAATCACAATGGAAATAGGAATTCCTAACATGTATTGAGTTTGTACTGTGTCTCAAGTTGCTTGCTTAATACCTAGCATGCATTATCTCACTGAAGATCACAGACATAGTCATGGAAAATAAGCTATGCACCTTGCTTTTATCATTCTTGAAAATAAAGAAGAGGAAAAGATCTAGGATCACTATCTGCCTCCAATCATCCACTGACATCCATCCTTTATTACACATCATTTTGTAACTATAAAAACGAGGGCAAATTAGTTCACAGCATACATTTTAAGGCTTCCCTGGTGTCTCATTGGTAAAGAAATACTCCACCAATGCAGGAGATGTGGGTTTGATCCCTGGATTGGGAAGATCCCCTGGAGAAGGAAATGGCAACCCACTCCAGTATTCTTGCCTGTGAAATCCCATGGACAGAGGAGCCTAGTGGGCTACAGCTCATGGAGTTGCAGAGTCAGACATAACTTCGTGACTGAACAATAACCATATACATTTTACATTTTATTTTAATTGGCGTGTTCCTAACTGATGGTATTCAGTCATGAGGACTTGAAATGTGGGTAATATTCATGATTGAAAATACTTTTCTTCTGATTTATTATATTCAATATCACCAAATCTGGACTAGATTTTTTTTATTTATATTTATTTATATTATTTATATTATCCATAGGGTTAATGGACAAAATCACAAACTCACTAAACCTTCAGGAAATGAAAAATAAATAGAGAATGCAGGAAATAACAATAAAACAATTGAAAATGTTTTAATAAAGGACATAATGAGAATGCAGTGAAATAACTTAACAGTGTGATTTAGACTTTGCAATGAAATGCATAAGTGTGGGTGGCTCTGAGCTTCAGCTTCCTCATCTGTAAAATAAAAGAGATTGGATTCCGTCTTCCCTGGTATCCATTTAATTTAAAGTTATACATGGTACTAGGGAAAAAAGAAAGAAACTCTTTTTTTATAAAACATGAACAAAGTTGAACAACTTGGTGTTGATTTCTCCTGAATATTTGACACCAGGAAGGAAAAGCAATTTATTTTTGTTTTGTTTTGTTTTCCTTCCAATGTAACAATGATAGTTTATACTGTAATCAAAGAGAAGTTTGTACACTTGTTCTCAAAAATATATTGAAAATATAAAATTCAGAAATATTGAGAGAGCAAGCTATTGAATGATACATAGACTTACATTGATTCCTGTTTCTTATCATTCAAGGATAATGCTGTAATAAATAGTTGAAAGGAAGTTTACTAGAGTTTTTGCAAGAGTAAGAAAACAGGGCCTTAAGTACCAAACAAATAAATAGTCTGTTCAGTCCCTAAATCGATGAAGGTTGACATCTTGCGGGACTCACAGCCTACACACTGAACCATTCACTTCTAGCATTGCTGCGTGACAGTGGTGTGGCTCAATGTTAGGTTTGTCTGCTTCTCTATTCACAGCCTTGGCGGAAAATTTCTACTTTCTAGAGCGCCTGGCATAAAAACTTATGCACTGAAAGGAGTGGCAGGCCATTTTTCCCTTTCAGTTTGGTAAACCCTTCATTTTAAAGAATAACATGGTATAAAATCATATTATACAATTACTTTACAAACTCAGAGCTCATAAATCTGTCATTTTCAGTTATTCAGATACTGTGGGGGGAGGAAAGAGAACAATAAGTAAAATATCTACTGAGCCACTGATACCTTGTAAAATGTATACATTAATACCCAGCCTAACAAACAAAACATTCAGACAACATTAAAAGTAATAGCACGGAAATAAATGCTGGAGGCAGACCATTTTATAACACTAATATATAAACACTTATTGAGCACTTGCTACTTGGCATTTATTGTCCTAAGTGCTATATCACCACCATGAATTAGAATTATTTTGTAAATGATTACCCTGAATTATTATTTATTTCTATTTCATAGATGATGAACCTGAGGCTCAGAAAGATGATGTAACTTATCCCAAGTCACACAGCTATAAATGATGTTGCCAGAATTTAATTTCAGGCAATATTAGTATAGAACTCAAACTTAGAGTCATGGCATTTTACTACTTTTCTGACATTGGAAAAGTGGATAATTTATAGCCTAAAAATAGAGATGAAATAAAGAAATAAAGAGACATTTTAAAACATCCATCAGGGAAAGACAAATAGCTAAAATATAAACAAATATTTACTACTGCATTTACTACAATTGGGTATCAATGCTTTCAGAAAATTATTTTTCTCTTAGATTTCTGTCATTTGTGAGTATTGAGTGGCAAAGCAAATTTTCTTAATTTACTGACCATAGTTTTTCTCATATATAAAATTGAAATGTTTTCATTGTGGGAGATGCTGTAATAATTAAATGACTCTAAAAGGTCTAGCACAATGTCAGGCATATTTTGAACACTCCATACATGATGACTATTAGTAATTAGTTAATAACAATGTAATATAGAATGTGCTCAGATTCTAATATTGATTAAGCAGATCATATCACATTTATTTGCCTGATGCATCATACCCGATTGCCTGATGCTTATGCTTGTATATATATTATTATATATAATTGGATAAGGAAATGGCAACCCACTCCAATATTCTTGTCTGGAGAATCCCGTGGACAGAGGAGCCTGGTGGGCTACAGCCCATGGGGTCACAGGAGTTGGACATGATTTAGCGACTAAACCACCTCCATATATATATAATACATCAGTAGTAATACAAGAAAAAACTGAAAGCAATACTCTTTTAGAAAAAGTTTGGAAAAGGAATCATTTTCAACCTCCAACATATTTAAGGATGAAATAAAGTGACATCCTCTGTTTCAAAGATTTTAAATAAATGATTCTTAGTCTGAATCCATCAGACATAGATAGTTGGTTGTTTGAAGTCATAGTCTAAAATGCTGATGTAGTGGAAGTGCTCATATGAAACATAAATTGCCCATATCAGAGGCAAATCATTCGTACAGCACATAGCACAGATAGTATTGGTTATTTTACAATTCCTTGGTAAAATCTGTTATAAATACTGAATTTCTCAAGAAAAAGATATTTTTTACATGTCAATGTAAAATATTTTTAACTGAATAAAATGTCTTTTTCTTTAACTTATAGTGTAAAGCCTATTAGTAAAGAGTTAGTAGACATATTTTTTAAAAATAAAAAGTATGATATTCATTGTGGCTGCATTTTTATCTATTTGAGAGAAACTACTAAAATGCTGGATAAATATAGAAACTTTTATTTTAACATATGGCTAACCTCTTGAACACAAAAGACATTTTGGTGACAAGAATAAAACTAGGTAATCACTGTAGCTGGAAGTTGCCCAATAGGTTGCCCACTATATGTTTAGTGGATTAAGATGTGAATATATTTAAAATGTGTCCAAACAACAGGGATAACATGGAACCAGATTCTATATCAGAGCAACTTGTTAATACTTACACGTGAAGCCAGGGCCCAGGACTCGCTAGAGGCAACACTTGTAGTAAGAGAAATATTTGCACACATGCTCCCCCTCCCTTACCTCCCATGAAATCTGTGAAGGGAGATGTAAAGATACACAGTCTTAGTCAAGGCTTGCTTTGAGAATTCTAGCCAGAGTACTACACAAATGAGGGTTAAGATGACTTAGATGTTTCTTCTGGATTCATAGTGTTTCCAAGGGTCTGGCAAAGCCTACTATAGAGGAACTCACTTAAACTGGCATCTCAAAAGCTTGCCACACAGAAAGTTGCAAGGAATATGGCTCATCTTCAAAGCTCACCAAAATCTTAGGAAAAATAGGTCATCATGAGTCAATAAGAAAATGAATTATAAAATCAGAACTGCCAAACTCATAAATGTTAGAATATCAATAACAGAGACATTATATAAAAATTATACTTAAGATATAATTTAACATCAGGTGAAGAGGGTTGAGTTAATCAAGGTCTTCAGTTGATAGAGTCACAGCAATGTTGGTCTCTGTGAAGTCCCTTTCATGTTTCATTTATCCCCCTTTAACCAGATCCTTAGCTCTTTTCTATATCCTTACAGGCAATGGTTGAGGTATGTGGATACATGTCCTTGAATTGGTGTATATTATTGTAAATATGTAGTGAAGTTCCAGGCTCTGATTTTGATTCACATCTATGCTACTTTTGTTTAACATAATTACTCTGTGCTATTTTTTAAAAAATCTTTCCACATTGTATTTCCATAATGGCTTTCCATTTTGAAATTCCTATATTTCATGTAACAGTTCTCTCTGTTCACACAAACACTTCTTGATGAACATCTTACATGTTCCCTTTAAGAACTTTGTGGAAATGTGTGTGTGTCTGTGTCTATGTGCCCATGTGTGCAAGAAGGAGAGAGAATGAGAATAAATTTGAATCAGCAGAGGAATGCTTGCTCCTAGGTACTTACTGAACTTAAGTAAGTAACTCTTAAGAATGTCTGTATATGTCTTTTCTCTCCTCCATCTGACTTTAGTTATTAGAAATCTAAGGTTAATTGTGTTTGAACAAAAAAAGGCAGTCCCTAACCTGTTGAAAATTTAGAGTTTGTTTACACAAGACTGGGGAAACAGATTCTTGGCGGGCACAAACAGGACCTCGTGCACACCAGGACCCAGGAGAAAGGAGCAGTGACTGTACAAGAGACTGACCCATTCCTGCCGTGAGTGTCCAGGAAACTCGGGCAGAAGGTGGTTCAGCGGTGGCCTGCTGCAGGGTTGGGGGCACTGAGTGTAGCAGTACATGCATGGGATCTTTTGAAGGAGGTCACCATTATCTTCATTACTTCCACCATAGTTTGGCCCCAGGTAAATAGCAGAGTGAACACAGCTCTACCCATTAACAGAAAATTGGATTAAAGATTTACTGAGCATGGCCCTACCCATCAGAACAAGACCCAATTTCCCCCTCAGTCAGTCTCTCCCATTAGGAAGCTTCCATAAGCCCTTATCCTTCTCCATCAGAGGGCAGACAGACTGAAAACCACAATCCCAGGAAACTAGCCAATCTGATCACAAGGACCACAGCCTGTCTAACGCGATGAAACTATGAGCTATGCCATGTAGGGCCACTCAAGATGGACAGGTCATATGGAGAGTTCTCACAAAACGTGGTCCCCTGGAGGAGGGAATGGCACACCAGTGTTCTTGCCTTGAGAACCCTGTGAACAGTTTGAAATGGCAAAAAGATAGGGCACTGAAAGATGAACTCCACAGGTCGGTAGGGGCCCAGTATGCTACTGGAGATCAGAGGAGAAATAACTCCAGAAAGACTGAACAGACAGATTCAAAGCAAAAACAACAACCATTGTGGATGTGGTGATGGAAGTAAAGTCTGATGCCGTAAAGACCGATATTGCATATGAACCTGGAATGTTAGATCTATGAATCGAGGCAAATTGGAAGTGGTCAAACAGGAGATGGCAAGAGTGAATATTGACATTTTAGGAATCAGTGATCTAAAATGGACTGAAATGGGTGAATTTAACTCAGATGACCATTATATCTACTGTGGGCAAAAATCCCTTAGAAGAAATGGAGTAGCCATCAGAGTCAAAAAATGAGTCCGAAATGCAGTACTTGGATGCAATCTCAAAAACGACAGAATGAACTCTGTTTGATTCCAAGGCAAACCATTCAATATCACAGTAATCCAAGTCTATGCCCCGACCAGGAATACTGAAGAAGTTGGACGGTTCTGTGAAGACCTACAAGATCTACTAGAACTAACACCCAAAAGAGAAGTCCTTTTTCGTTATAGGGGACCAGAATGTAAAAGTAGGAAGTCAAGAAATACCTGGAGTAACAGGCAAATTTGGCCTTGGAGTACAGAATGAAGCAGGGCAAAGGCTAATAGAGTTTTGCCACGAGAACGCACTGGTCATAGCAAACACCCTCTTCCAACAACACAAGAGAAGACTCTACACGTGGACATCACCAGATGGTCAACACCGAAATCAGATTGATTATATTCTTTGCAGCCAAAGATGGAGAAGCTCTAGACAGTCAGCAAAAACAAAACCAGGAGCTGACTATGACTCAGATCATGAACTCCCTATTGCCGAATTCAGACTTAAATTGAAGAAAGAAGGTAAAACCACTACACCATTCTGGTATGACCTAAATCAAATCCCTTATGATTATACAGTGGAAGTGACAAACATATTCAAGGGATTAGATCTGATAGACAGAGTAATGGAAGAATAATGGACAGAGGTTTGTGACATTGTACAGGAGGCAGGAATCAAGACCATCCCCAAGGAAAATAAGTGCAAAAAGGCAAAATGGTTGTCTGAGGAGCCCTTACAAATAGCTGTGAGAAGAAGAGAAGCTAAAGGCAAAGGAGAAAAGGAAAGATAGGCCCATTTGAATGCAGAGTTCCAAAGAATAGAAGGAGAAAATAGAAAGCCTTCCTCAATGATCAATTCATGAAATAGAGGGAAAAAATGGAATGGGAAAGACTAGAGATGTCTTCAAGAAAATTAGCGATACCAAGGGAATTTCATGCAAAGATGGGCACAATAAAGGACAGACATGGTATGTACCTAACAGAAGCAGAAGATATTAAGAATAGGTGGCAAGAATGCACAGAGGAACTGTAGTAAAACGATCTCACTACTCAGATAATCATGATGGTGTGATCACTCATCTAGAGCCAGACATCCTGGAATGCAAAGTCAAGCAGGCTTTAGGAAGCATCACTTCAAACAAAGCTAGTTGAGGTAATGGAATTCCAGTTGAACTAATTCAAATCCTAAAAGATGATGTTGTGAAAGTGTTGCACTCAGTACGCCAGCAAATTGGGAAAACTCAGCAGTGGCCACAGGATTGGAAAAGGTTCAGTAAATTTAAAAAAGTAATAAAGTAATAAAAAGAAGTTTTTATTCCAATCCCAAAGAAAGGCAGTGTGAAAGAATGCTCAAACTACCAACAATTACACTCATCTTACACACTAGTAAAGTAATGCTCAACATTCTCCAAACCAGGCTTCAACAGTATATTGACCATGAACTTCCAGATTTTCAAGCTGGATTTAGAAAAGGGAGAGGAACTAGAGATCAAATTGCCAACATCTGTTGGATCATTAAAAAAGCAAGAGAGTTCCAGAAAACCATCTACTTCTGCTTTATTGGCTATGCCACAGCCTTTGACTGTGTGGATCACAACAAACTGGAAAATTCTTAAAGAGATGGGAGCACCAGAGCACCTGTCCTGCCTCATGAGAAATCTGTATGCAGGTCAGGAAGCAACAGTTAGAACTGGACATGGAGCAATAGACTGGTTCCAAAATCTGGAAAGGAATAAGTCAAGGCTGTATATTGTCACTCTGCTTATTCAACTTATATGCAGAGCACATCATGAGAAACACTGGGCTGGATGAAGGACGAGCTGGATTCAAGACTGCCGGGAGAAATATCAATAACCTCAAATGTGCAGATGACATCACACCTATGGCAGAAAGTGAAGAACTAAAGAGCCTCTTGATGAAAGTGAAAGTGGAGAGTGAAAAAGTTGGCTTGAATATCAACATTCAGAAAACTAAGATGATGGCATCCGGTCCCAACACTTCATGGCAATTAGATGGGGAAACAGTGAGAGACTTTATTTTTGGGGGCTCGAAAATCACTGCAGATGGTTACTGCAGCTATGAAATTAAAAGATGCTTACTCCTTGGTAGAAAAGTTATAACCAACCTAGATAGCATATTAAAAAGCAGAGACATTACTTTGCCAACAAAGGTCCATCTAGTTGATTTTGTGGTTTTCCTAGTGGTCATGCATGGATGTGAGAATTGGACTATAAAGAAAACTGAGCACTGAAGAATTGATGCTTTTGAACTGTGGTGTTGGAGAAGACTCTTGAGAGTCCCTTGGACTGCAAGGAGATCCAACCAGTCCATCCTAAAGGAGATCAGTCCTGGGTGTTCATTGGAAGGACTAATGTGAAAGCTGAAACTCCAATACTTTGGCCACCTAATGCTTAGAACTGACTGATTTGAAAAGACCCTGCCTGATTTGGGGAAAGATTGAGGGTGAGAGGAGAAGGGGATGACAGAGGATGAGTGGTTGGATGGCATCACTGACTCAATGAAGATGAGTTTGAGTAGCCTCCAGAAGCTGGTGATGGACAGGGATCCTGGCATCCTGCAGTCCATGTGGGTTGGACACGATTGAGAACTGAACTGAACTAACTGAAGTGAAATGTCTTTAATAAACGTTGCCAAAAGGAAATTTCATGCTATCCTTATTACAATACAGAGAATTGATTTTTCTGTTATAAGGATATAATGCTACGAGAAAGACATAGAATTTGGTTTCTGATCTGAACCTAATCTCTACATCTACCGCCTTCTGTGTGTGTAACACTGGGCTGGTGACTTAACTGACTTAGGAGTTTTGATTTTATCATCTGTAGTTATGAGAATGAATACCTATTTTATATAATTGTCATCATGATTAGTAAAAAGAGTATAATTTCATTTCCCTTCACATACCCCCCCTTTTTGCTTTTTTATGTTTCTCTTAGTGACTCTTCATAGTTTGAGGCATGGACTGCTTTGAGAAGTAAATGAAAGCATTCTAACAGATTTGTTTTAAAAGTCACATATATTTTAAATATCTTCCCTGGTGGCTCAGTGTTAAAGAACCCACCTATCAGATGTAGGAGATGTGGGTTTGATCCCTGGGTCAGGAAGAAATCTGGAGAAGGAAATGGCAACCTACTCCAGTATTCTTGCCTGGAAAATCCCATGAACAAAAAAGCCTGGGAGGCTACAGTCCATGAGGTTGCAAAGAGTTGGAGACAATTTAGTGACTAAATAACAACAACAACAACATATATTAGATACAAAATATTGCATAAATTGTCTGGGATGATCATAGAGACTAAATATGTGTTTAGTCTCTTAAAGACCTCTTTGAAAGTGAAAGTGAAGTCGCTCAGTCGTGTCCGACTTTTTGCGACCCCATGAACTATAGTCTACCAGGCTCCTCCGTCCATGGGATTTTCCAGGCAAGAGTACTGGAGTGTGTTGCTATTTCCTTCTCCAAAGACCTCTTTAGAGACCTCTAAAGACTAAATAAGTTTAGAGACTAAGTGTGTTTTTAAAAATGTTTTCTAAGCCTCTGGCATTTACCTCCTTCCATGGAGGACAGCCCTCAAATATAAATTAGATTCACAACCCTCATGATTGGGATAAAGGAATTCTTTACTGGGAACTGATGTAACTAGTCCAGAGTTAGGCTGGCAGTAGTGGCACTCTAGCCTTGCAGAATTCTTTCTGCTCCATTCCACTGTCAGGAGATAAAGAATGAGAGCTTTCTGCATACCTTTTGCAAATTACAATTTGCTTTATATGGAGCATTCATTAATGGCTTTTGTTTTCTTTTCCTGAGGCACACATTTCTGTCTATGCCTTTGGTAAATGGTTTCATTTTCTGCCATTGTTTATTATTTGTACTTGTCAGATTTTTAATTGTATAATTAAGATGCTATTGGTCTTCACTAAAAATATCATCAAAGTGTTGTGACAGTGTTGTACCAAATAAATCCTGAAGTCACTGAATATAAAAGGAAATTTAAAGATTCTAAGCTACAAGATATATAACATATTTCACTTATAGACATCTTAATCAGCTCCAGGAAATAACCAGTTTTGCTAATAGCTGTTGGAAAGCAGGCGGTTATTAGCTCTGTATCACTTAATGAAATGCCATTACATCAGTGACCAATGTTTGAAATAGGGAATTTTAGGAAAATAATATTAAGGAAAAACAAGTAGATAGTTTTTCCAGTTTCTTTCTATGAAAACAGCGATATTGAGAAATAAATAAAACCAATTTAGAACTGTAAGGAGATGACAAAACTGAGGTCTAGAAAATGTGTGTCATTTGCATGAGGTTATGTATTAATTGGGTTTTCCAGTCAACCTGATGGTTTAGTTTTAGTTTTGTTGTTGTTGTTCTGATTTCTTTTCTGTCTATACTTTGGGCATGCCACTTCTTGGCCCCAGTGGTAGTATTATTAGTTTAGATACACATGTCTCCAGGATGTGGAGGTTCTGGGAATGCAGATTAAAATATTTACAGCAAATTCCATATGGCTACATATCATTTTTTTTAATTGAAGTAGATTTTCTTCCAGGTGAATATTGATTTATACAAATCCAAACTGTCTAATTACAGAAACAAAAAAAGCTTCTGAATTTGTGTAGATTAACATCATAAACACGTGCTAAAACAACTGCTCCCAGGTACTATGTAGACGGGACAATGTACAACTGTTTGATTATAAATTATTTTTATCTTTGGGATAAGTTGTTTTTTTTTTCCTAATTTTTTTCTTTTGGATAGGTTGTTTCCTGACTTGTCTTTTCTCCCCACACTGTTCTTAAATGAGACTTAAAAAAAATGCCTTTATATTTCTTCTTGTATTCATTGGAAGGACTGATGCTGAAGCTGAAATGCCAATGCTTTGGCCACCTCATGTGAAGAACTGACTCATTTGAAAGGACCCTGATTCTGAGAAAGATTGAAGGTGGGAGGAGAAGGGGATGACAGAGGATGAGATGGTTGGATGGCATCACTGATGGACATGAGTTTGAGCAAGCTCCGGGAGTTGGTGATGGACAGGGAAGCCTGGCGGGCTGCAGTCCATGGGGCGGAAAGAGTGGAATACAACTGAGAGACTGAACTGAATCTCTTCTTATATATCAATTGCATCGTGCATCTGGTTTGGGGCCTTTTCCCCCTTTTTATGTGAATAGCTCTGAGACAGAAAAGTAGTGGAACAAAGCATTCCCAGTTTTCCTTATGAGAAATCTACTGACTCCTGAACTGACTTCTATTGGAATTTGTTTTTGGCTGATCTTTACATGACCTTTGAAATTCTGGCATCTGACCTGCCTCGAGCTTGGATTCTATGACTCCAAGCCTAATTTCTTCAGGGACCTTGTCCTCCCAATCTAGTATTTTCTGGACCTTTCTGTCTTATCTTAACTCTCTGGAAGTCCAGATAGGAGAAACAGGAAGCTATTTTCTGGGCCTCTTTGTTGGTCTTAACCCTATGAAAGATAAGATATGTAAAGCAAATTACCACAAAACTCTTTTTAGTTTTGTTGTATCCCAGTGAATGTACCGGTGCTGAGAGAGATGCTTATAGAAGGGAAATAATGAGTTAATTGGAAAACGCCAAAGACTGGGAAACTTCCGGCATTGACATCCAAAAAAAGGGCTTCAGCCAGTGATTCAGTATTTTTAAACCATTCTAAATGAGAGATGGATAAATTTAACAGATTAAAATTTTCAGAAACTTCCAAGAGCATGAGTCCAAAAAATAATATTTTTAATAATACATCCTTTCATACTCCGGTGCACTTCTTGGTTCTGGCTTGAGCTATTGACAGATGTGCCAACATTCTCCCAGGGGGAAAAGAAAAAATGCAGTCCTCACAGGGCTCCTGCCCAACTGGAAAAGGGAAATTCCAGCCATCTCTTAATAAAGCATGTGCTCCAGAGATTTGCAACTCAATTTTGTAGACCTAATGAGTTTGAAGATGATTGGAATAAACATTGAAACTTTGGTAGCAGCTTAGCCGAATTCTGGCTAATCTCTGTGTCCTTTGTGGTTTTGTCCTTCACAGACACAAACTCCACAGGGCTACTGCTCACCAAGATCATTAGTGCCATACAAAGCCAATTGAAAACAAGTCGAGTGACAATCCTTGTTGTGCATCTTTAATTTACAAAGGGAAATTCTCAGGGCAGTTTCATTAGCTTCTAGCAAGTTTAATTGGATGAAAACATTGCTTTCATGATCTTTGATACCATGAGTTGGTACAAATTAAAGCATAGTGGCTCCTAGTCACGGAATTTTGCTCCTCAAATGCCTCCAGAGGGTTAGACTTGACAAAGGGAGGGTCTTTAACAGAATTATTACAAATCTCCCAGGGTGTAAATTGATGCTTGTGAATGTCAAGATTCAGTACCAAACAAAAGGACAAAGTTCAGATAAACACATGCAGAATCAAAGATTCATGAAAAACATATAATGTGTTCAAGATAGATAATGCATGTAAGAGTTCTGCATTGCATACAAAGGGGGCAGGTACTTTTATAAAAAAAATTGGTTTTAATGTAGCATGGTATATGAATCTTGTCCATATGGTATCATAACATATTGAGAATTTTCTTACCAACTTGAATTTGTGTAATCACTGATGGCCTATTAAGCGAATTTGGTCAATAAGAAACATTGAAGCCTGATTATTCTGTGTGCAATTTATATCGATTACCCCACTGAAGTAATCTTTGGGCTTGAAAAATAAATTAATCTTCTTGAGTTAGAGAAGGTAAAGAGAGGAGGCAGTGGAATAAGATTTGATATATTTGTCTAATAAGATAATCATAGAAATAGTCATGTCCAGATTTTTCTGGTTGAGAAACACCATTATGTTGATACTTGTAAGGGGCTCAGTCTTCAGAAGGTGGGCCATCACTAACCAAAATCACAAATTCCTAAAGCAGTGCTAGGATATATGCCTGCTTCTGCACACCAGGCTACTTAAGATTGGCATCTCTTAATGAATTCCTAAAAGAGAGCAAGGGGGAATCCTAAGGGAAGTGTCACAGTTACAGTAGTGCACATTATTCACTTTTACTGGCTCCAGTTTTATCTGCCAAACATAGTAAATGTTTTTGTCACTCACTGACTCTAGTGGGTATTGACATATTCAGACCTTTTATTTTCCATTGACTAGACTTAAGTAGTTAGACTTGTGACTTCTTGTTTTGAAGATTGTCACCTTAAAAATAACTCATTAGAGTCTATGAATAATTTTTGAGACATAACAAATATGTATCATGCATGTCTCCACACCCTATTCCAATGGTCATGACTAAAAGCACGTGGTCCTAAGAGTGCTTCAGGTGTTTCAGGCTGCCAATACCAGCCCATCAGGATGGGTGCATGAGTAGAGAAGTTTTGGTCCTGCTCTAACTCTGTCAGGAATTTTATAAAGCACTTTGGTCATATTAGGAAAACATGTCTAAACTGTCTCATAGGGAATAATCTCCTTACAAATGATTCTTAGTAATCTAATGATACTAATTCTTAGTAATTTCAGATTCTGATGGTAATATTTTCAGGCTTGTCCCTAATTCTAGTGTGTGTTCTCTATTTAGATAACAGGATATATATTTCATGATAGGTTCAAATTTTAGTGGTCATTTTAGCAGAAAAGTTAAAAAGTTTGGAAGCATTTATTGCCATATGACTCAGGAAACTCAAACCAGCCTCTATGACAACCTAGAGGGGTGGGATGGGATGGAAGGCAGGAGGGGAGTTTAAGAGGGAGGAGTCATATGTATACCTATGGCTGATTCATGTTGACATATGGCAGAAACCAATGCAAAATTGCAAAGCAATTATCCTTCAATTGAAAATAAATAAATTTTTAAAAGTGTGGAAGCCTTCAGATGATGTCAGGAAACATTTTAGCTTTGTTTTGTATAAGTTATGCATACATTTAAGCTATTGCTAATAATTCATTTACTTGAATAGTCATAAACTTTAAATATAACATGTAGCTATTGGATTCGACTCCACTTTTTAATTAGAAAAAAATGAAACCATTTTAGCATTAAAAATCGTTAATAATGTTTTAAATGGAAGATCGTGCCAGTGGTTGTAAAGAAATAATTCTAATCTCTAGAATAAAACAGTGAAGCACATTTTTGCTATTTAGAAGATGTTTCAAAAAAAAAAATGCATTTGTATGCAAGCACTTGTATTCCCTTCTTATGCAAATCTCAGAAATGCTTTAATTTTCCAAAACACTTAATTGACATTATACATAGCCATGAAAGATTTATACAGAATCATGTTTCTGTGAAAGCAAAGGTTCCTGCTGAAGAGTACAGACTTGAAAGCTGAACCAGGAAATCATAATAAGCAACTAAGTAAACGCTGAAGTCAAATGTATGCTACGATGACGGTGGTGAAATGGGATGAGTCTCAGTCAATGACAGGAAACAAAAGAAGGAACACTACTTAAGTCCTGTGACACCAAGTTTATCTTTTCATTGTTCCCAAATATTCACAATAGGTGAGGAGGTGTTTCTTCCATCTTTTCCTTATATGTATTTATTTGTCTACACCCAGTCTTAGTTGATGGCATGTGGGATCTTTCCTTGTAGCACATGTACTCTCTGGTTGTGGTACAAGGCCTTTGGAGTGCAAGGGCTCAATAGTTTGTGTGTGGGGGCTTAGTTGCCCCCTGGCATGTGGGATCTTGGTTTCCCAACCAGGGATCAAACCTGCATCCCCTGCATTGCAAGACAGATTCTTAACCACTGGACCAGGGAAGTCCCATCTTTTCCTTTTCTATGCCCGCCCAATGGAAGAAATTAATTTCATCATCTCTTAGGCTCTGCTTTCAGCTGCTTCTTGTAGAATACTTCCCAGATACATGTGGACCAAAGTTAGCAATGAATGGGAAGGGCAGGCGTGGAGGGGTCCGTTCATCACAGTGAGTATCCCTATGGAGTTTTCTCTGGCTACTTACTGAAACTGCTTTACTGGGCATTACTTCTCTCTCTGAACTGAATAGGAGAAAATTTATCATTTCACTCTTTGCCCCAAGGTTTTTTGTTTTTGTTTTTAACTCTTTTGAATCATAAAAGGCAAGATTTAACTCTCCATTTCACTGTAAAATTGTACTGGATTCCCTAGGACCCAAGTCAGGAAGCTATTCTAATTATCACAAACTTTGTACAGTACCACTAGCTTTTCTGATTTATCCTAATCTTGTGTTGTCAAATTGAGCTCAAAACTCCTGGACTCACCCCTACCCTGGACCTTGCCTTTCTATAAAACCTTCTTCTTCATGGGTCTGGACAAACTTATTTAAGGGCCTTAATTTGAATCACCTAGGCTTGTATATTATTGGCATCTCACATTATAAGAAGCTTGGACATGTGAAAGGTAAATAGGGATTTAATGAACATGTTTGTATGTCATTGGTCATACCAAGGATCACAGACTGAGATGGAATGAGCAGTGAGGAAAACACAGGGCCTAGAATTGGGTTTTCTGGGTTTGAGCACTGACTCTACCTCTTACTAGCTGAGTGACCCCAGGAAAGTTAATCTCTCTGCGCCTCAAAACTCTTATTGTCAAAATAGCACTTAAACTTAGAAACAAAACCATAAACAAAAACAAAATCATTGGGGGAATAAAAGTATTGGTATATGTAAAACACTCCGATGTCTGCTCAGCATTTAGTAAAGCATAGTGTACTTCTTACTTAAGAAAGGAAAACTTGATCCATTTTTTTTTTTAATACTTATTCCTTTATTTGTTTATTTTTGGCTGTGTCAGGTCTTACTTGCAGAATGCAGAATCTTCCTTTGTGGTGTGCAGGCTTCTCTAGTTGTGGTGTATGGGCTCAGGAGTTGCAGTGCACGGGCTTAGTTGCCCTGTGACATGTGGAATCTTAGTTCCCTCACCAAGGATTGAACCTGCATCCTAACTTGGGAAGTCCCAAGTTTGTCTTGTTCTTGATTTTGTAGAATATTCTTTATAACAATCATTATTGTTTCTGTGTGTTTCAAATGTCTTAGATAATAGCTTATGTTTTCATTATATTCTCAGTGGTATCTGCACACAGTTTTACATTTTAATATGAACACAAACTTCAGTATTTTTTTAATAATTTATCTTTTTGGTATTTCATCTAATAAATATTTAGCTTATGTTGAAGTAAAATAAAGACAAAATGCAACATTGTATACATAAATAATTTTGTTTATCTTAAAAATAATCATGGAAGAAGCTTAAAGTAGAAATCTGATATAAATGTTAGTAATGGTGCTTTACATTGAGTGTGTCTCCCCAAAATTCATATGTTGAAATCCCAGCCCTCAAGGGGATTGTTTTAAGATGTAAGGCCTTTGGGAGCTGATTAGGCCATGATGGTGGAGCACTTATGAGAGGATTAGTGTCCTTATAAAAGAGACCCCAGAGAGCTCCCTTGCCCTTTCTACCATTTGGAGATGGAGTGAGAACGAGGAAGTGGACTCACATCAAATCTGTAGGTCCTTGATCTTAGATTCCCAGCCTCCAGAACTGTAAGAAATATGTGTTTGTTGTTTATTAGCCACTGAGAATTATGGCAGCCCAAACATACCAAAACAAGTGTTTTCTACTGTGTAATGGTATTTTCATCCTGTATATTCTGTTCTTTTTTTCTTGGCTGAACTGGGTCTTTGTTGTGGTTCACTGGCCTTCTCTAGTTGTGGTGTAGATGGGCTTCTTTCTAGCTGTGCACAAGCTTCTCTTAGTTCCCCAACCAGGGATCCTCCCTCGTGCCTTGCATTGGAAGGTGGATTCTTGATCATTGGACCACCTGGGAAGTCATTATGCTCTACTCCCCACAAAATTCTATTATAACTATACTGCCAAGTATTATGTAAGTAATAATAAAAGTTTAAGAGACAGTGAGTGGTCTGCAGACACAAACACATAAACACACTCACGTGAACCAAAGATAGCAATCTGATTGTCAAGATGGAAAGCACTGAGAAAATACCATCCATGGAGAATGACTTCCTCTTCACTTGGAATCCCATGGGGAATCACAGTTACTGAAGATCCTCCACTGATTAAAATAGCACTTTCTTTTAAATCAGTACACAAAATACACCCTACAGACTTCATCCAGACTCTTCAAGTGTTTTGATAAATAATCCTCTGATGGAGTGTTTTGAAAAGAGAAACTCACTGATGAGTGAGATCAGAATGGTGACTAACCTGGAAAGAAAGAGACGATTATCAAACAGCAAGCACCCTCCACATAAATAATGTATCTCTCCATGACCCTTGCTTTGACAGCTGGTCGCTACCTCTATCTCGCAAGCTGAGGTCTCTCCTCCTGATTAGGTCACCTCCTTTGATGATCATAATTCTTAGTGTCACAACACAGAAACAACAATAAAGCAGTGATAGCAACAAAGCCTTCCGGGCATTGACGTAGCTTTCATCTCTGCACGTTGTATGGTTTCGTAAGTTGTCTTCACTTTGTAAATGTGCAAAGGCTGACTATCTGGTTTCTTTTCAAATTGGACTTTTATCTAATGAATGATACCATCAAAATCAGACAGTGGTAGGGGTTCCTGTATCACTCTCCTGGCAAAATGCTTTCATCATTATGCTCCAACTGATCAAGTTTGAACTGTTTACTCCAGAGGGATTAGAAAGGATATAGTTCATTTTGAAGGATCCTCTGTTGGTCTAATGTGGAGTGGAGTGTAGAAATTCTCTCGTGAGTCTGATAGGTTAAGTTGTTCAGCCACGAAGTTGTGCCTCTGTCCATGGGATTTTCCAGGAAAGAATACTGGAGTGGATTGCCGTTTCCTTCTCCAGAATAGGCAAGTAGTTCATCCACTTTATAGTCTCACCACCAACATATCCTTTGTGGGTTTTTCTCTGTATGTGTCTACATAGAGAAAGCATCTCTCCAGTTTCTTCCTTGATGTCTGTGGGATCCAAAATCTCAGACCATTTTTTTAAACAGGGAAACAAACAGTTGTATAGGAAATTACAAACTTGGGGATGTTAAAAAGAAAAAAAAAAAGTTCCAGACATGCTCCTTGGTTAATAGTCCCTGACTCATTTCTGGGATGGTAACTAGATACCATATTGTTTTTATGGCTACAGAAGACCTGTTCTTCCCCAGTGTAGACTGAAGAGGCAATCCAAGGGAGAAAAATAAATGTCTATTTTTCTCATTTGAGCAGTTTGAAAATTAATCTAGTCATGTTAAGGTATTAATAGTTCACTTACCCCACTAACTCATGTTAGCCTTCTGTTACTCTTATATTATGTAAGAGTATATAATTATATACTGAATATATACTGAAATTATATATTCAGATTGTATGGTGTATATCCAAAAGTAAAAATGAATAAGCACAAAAAGTTTTATATATTTTTTAAAAATTGATTTTCATTAATTCAGAGCATATTCACATTAAATTGAGTCTTAGAGAAATTAATGTTCAAATTACAGATGAGAAAATAAGACTGCAAAAGTTCAGTGACTTTGTACAGACCTATGACCAGAACTCTGGTTTATGGATTTCTTGTCACCAGAACTGTTAGTCTATAACTGATGGTAGTATCAGCTCTATCACCTAAGAAGTTGGCTAAGTCATAGAAATGATTTTACCTTCTATTACCTTCATATATGAACTATAAAGTATGGAGGCCAACTAGATACTTTCTAAAGTAATTCTGGTCCAAATATTCTGTGATTACATTTCTACCCATTCTACCAAGCCTGTTTGCCCTCTTAATTTCCAGATTAATTTTAAGAGCTCCCATCCCTTAGAAGAATATTTCCTGCAAAAAAATTAGGAATTCTCTTCTATTAAGGGAAAATAGTTATTATATGAGATTTCAGATAAAAATAATATTCTAACATGCATTTGTCACACATACTTCAGATACAGAAATATAATTTCTATAGTCTCCTCTTTAGAGTTGAGGAGTAAGCAGTCTTTCTGTGGAATATTAAGAATGCAATATTGATTTTTTGGCTAAGTAATTTGATCCTTTAGACACATTAATCAATGAAGTTTTCAAAGTGCATTGAGTAACAGGTAATCAGTGGTATGGTAAGCATATTCAGTCAGTGGTCAAGACTGGCAGCAAGATGGTAGGCAAAAAATGTGTCTAGAAACCTTATAGTGGTTTGATATCCCTAGGATGGTTATATTACTACTGAATCAATAAAATATATTACTGATATGAAAAGGGCATATGGAGTTTCTACTTTGGGGAAGTATTTCTAGTTTGAAGAAGATAGGTTCATGTGTTAATACTTCCAAGATTTTCAGGAAAGACATTCAGGTTAAACCCAGGCAGAAACTAGTTTATTCTTGTAATTGACATTTATGACAATTACATCAAACCAATCCTTTCTGATAGGCAAAGTAAAGTAGCATACTCAGTGGCCACATCCTTTGTCCTCGAAGTATGATCCACTGATTTTATCTGAAATCTTTTAGAAATGCAGACTCTCAAGCACCACCCCAGCCCATAACTATTAAATCAGAATCTTCTTTTAACAAGATGTTATTGTTCACTTGCTCAGTTGTGTCTGACTGTGACCCATGGATGGCAGCACACCAGGCTTTCCTGTCCTTCAGAGTCTCCCGGAGTTTGCTCAAACTCATGTCCATTGAGTTGGTGACACCACCCAGTCATCTCATCTCTGTTGTCCCCTTCTCCTCCTGCCTTCAATCTTTTCCCAGCATCTGGGTCTTTTCCAATGAGTCAGCTCTTCGCATCAGGTAGCCAAAGTACATGCATTTTTTTTTTTTCATTTTCTTTTTTATTAGTTGGAGGCTAATTACTTCACAACATTTCAGTGGGTTTTGTCATACATTGATATGAATCAGCCATAGAGTTACACATATTCCCCATCCCGATCCCCCCTCCCACCTCCCTCTCCACCGCATTTTAAAGTTTGTGAGGCATTTGTTTTAAACCTTTATGACTTTAACAATCTTATTCTCCCAAGTTCGGGCCATATTAACTAATAACTAATGTCCAGTTTTTATCAATGTTGTGACTAATTTATTTAGTATGGTGGACACCTTTTTACAGGAGAGGTATTTGCCATCATCTCCTTTTCTCCTGAAGGTCAGAGGCCAGCAGGCAAGGTGATGTTCCCGCCACAAGCTGCTGTTCTAATGCCCCTGCCCCTGCCCGCGCCCCTGTTTTCTACTCTGAGGCTTGCATTTGGAAATTTCCTTCAAGAGAGAAACAGAACTGCCAGCTTTATCATCTTTCACCTCAAACATGTCTCTATCAAATCCTAGTTTCCGGGCAAACCCTCCACCACTGAAAAGTTCACGTTTTTAAAGAAATAAAAAGTGGTTACTTTCAATGAAGAGACTAGGGAAACTTGGGGCTTTTTTGGTTATTTCATTTGTTTATTTCTTGATAAGAAAAAAGGTTTTTTGGGTTTTTTTTTAACTTCTTATAAACCTCCATGACTCAATCACAGAAGTTTTTGTTTTGTTTCCCTGGCCAAAATGCCATTTTATTTCTGAACTTAAGACAAATTCTTTCCCCTCTGTAGTGCAGACTAAGCCAAACTTGTTTTCATTGAATCTCAGAGAACCATGATCCTTTCATACCACTCATCTAAATGTATAATACACACTCATTTGTGACATTGGTTATTACAATCTAGTCACTAGAAAGCAGCAAGTATGTCTTATTTCTGTGTTATTTCCTCTGTTTAACACAATGCCTGACCCATAGTAATCATTTAATAGTATTTGCTGATTAACAAAGGGATATAAGACTCAGAAAGTAATTGTTCAAAGTGTCACAGAAACTTAAGACGTTTCTAAATATAAACTCTGTGCTTTTTCTTTTGTACCAATAATTTTTTCCAATCTGGCTACATCCCAAAACAATTAAATCAGAATCTCTGGATACAGAACACTTGTTTTGGTATTGTTAAGGTCCTCCAAATAATCTAATATGAAGTGAGCCTTGAGAGCCTTGCTCTATACTTGGCTCTCTCTTTAATATAATGACATAAAATCTTCTAGAATGATAAAGAGCAGCAATTGAGAAGGTCAAAATACACTTGTCAATTGGTAGGAAAATACAAGGAGTGAAAAGTATTCAGTCTAAAGTAATGAAATCTCAAAAAGAACTGGCTGTTTTTAACTATTTGAAAAGTTTTCTTGTATAAATGGGATTAGATTTACCCTATATATTCTCAGAAGTCAGAACCCAGCTGTATGCATGCAAATTATAGGAAGACAGTTTAGGACTCAGTATGAGGAAAAAGTCTCTTAGAACTTAACACTAAAAATATATTGCACTATTTTTGGAGGTGATGAGGAACACACTGAGGGGGGTATTTGGTAAAACCAGATGGTGAGCTGGCAAAGTCCAAATGCGAGTTAGGTTACTTAGAATGTGACTGCATGGGACTCTGTGACTCTGTGTCTGTCAGAATATTTATTAGTTTTATTTTGATATTATTTGGTAATAACATTAAAAATAATGATAGTGAATATTTGTTGAATGTTGTTTATTTCATTATATTACCTCCATAAGCCCCACAACAACTTGGTGACACTGGTGTGATTTATAGCCCTATTTTAATGAAGAGGTAGCACAGGCAGAGATTAGTAAACTTGCACATGGTAATTAGTCATAAATCACTGAAACAGAGATTCAGACTCAAGCAGTCCAAGCTTGAAGCCTGAATGCTAGGTCACTTGGCTCCAATCATCCATACAGATTTCTGTACTTGTCAGACAAATACTGTTACTTTTATAGACATAAATGATTCTCACACATAGGTTCAAGCTACCTACTTTAAGATACAAGAATAAAGCCACTAGGAAAATAAATATTAAGTTCTGGTCTTTAAAACTGAAGTATTGCATCCATGTGTTTTAAGCAGCTAAGGATGAAACTTGGTTTTGTTGGCTAAGATGTTGGAGAGATATGCTTGATTCCTCTATCAAATTATAGAAAGACAAGCCCTAGAGGAGAAAGAGGCAACCCACTCCAGTATTCTTACCTGGGAGATCCCTTGGACAGAGGAGCCTGGTGGGCTACAGTCCATGGGGTCACAAGAGTCGGACACGACTTAACAATTATACCACCACCACCAGGCTGAGGTGCTACTTCTCAAAACCTGAACTCAGAAGTTTCAATTAAAATGTTTTATACTCTTCTAAATAATATTTCACCCAGCTTTTAGAGACAATAAAATACTTTCTTTGTCTGGATCTTCCTATATTTTTCTGTTATGAAATCTACACTAAACCTGCAATTGAATTAGTTTTGGTACTCAGAAGCTAGTGTGGCTTGTCTTATATGTGTCATCATCTGGTTGAACCTACTTAAGGTATAAATATGCCACTGTTTATCCTTGTAAGACTGGTAGTCTGGGACCTGTATAATCTATTGATCATTCCAGAAACTATATCCTCTTAAGGGTAAATAAGTTAAATACCTCTGCTTCACGTATTGGGGGAAAAAGATATCTTCTTGATTAGCTTGAACTTTTGTAGTTTATTCTTAGAACTTCAGTTTACTCATTGCTCTCAGAAGTGGAAAAAATTATTCCAATTTTGACAGACTCAATGAGAATTAAATGAAATAATTATCTAAAATACTTGGCAGAGTTCCTGGTTCTCAGCATATGTTAAGCAAGTTTTAATTGCTTTTCTTTTTCCCTTTTATATTCTTTGTTCCATCACCTTGAAAATGGGGCCAATAAAACTCCCTGAGTTAAGCCATAGTGCAGTTATGAAGATAAAAAATGAATTTATGTATATTCAAGCAATGCATACTGTAATTTACTTTCAGAGCTATCACTAATAGCCATTGTCCTTTTAGTTATTTAGTTGTCTATCTATCACTGTTGAGTTGCTCTTGTATTTTGATTCTCCAAAATGGGTGTCACCATGATACACTGTAGAAATATTTCTAAGGAGAAAAAAAGAGGTCATAAAGTTAGACATGTACCTAAGCTTTCACAGGGAGACAAAAACCTGTAAAGTACTAAAGAATATTGCTGTAGTAATTTCCATCTGTATCCTGTTTAGTTTTGCTCTCATCATCCTGCATAGTTTCAGCATAAAGAAACTGTGGGAGAAGCAAAAGAGGCCACTCTTTCAGTCCAAGGAAGTCTCTCTCTCTCTTCTCACCTTTTCAGTCTTACTTGGAATTGAGTTCCCTGCCACCATCATCTGTTGTTGTTGTTGTTGAGTTGCTAAATTGTGTCCGACTCTTTGCAACCTCGTGAATGGCAGCATACCAGGCTTTCCTGTCCTTCACTATCTCCTGGAGTTTGCTCAGACTCATCTCCACTGAGTCAGTGATGCCAACCAGTCACCTCATCCTCTGTCGCCTGCTTCTCCTCTTTCTCTCAGTCTTCTCCAGCATCAGGGTCTTTTCCAATGAGTCAGCTCCTCATAGCAGGTGGCCAAAGTATTAGAGCTTCAGCATCAGTCCTTCCAAGAATATTCAGAGTTGATTTCCTTTAGGGTTGACTGGTTTGATCCCCTTGCAGTCCAAGGGACTCTCAAGAGTCTTCTCCAGCACCACAGTTCAAAAGCATTGATTCTTTGGTGCTCAGCGTTCTTTATGGTCCAACTCTCACATCCATACATGACTGCTGGAAAAATCATAGCTTTGACTATATAGACTTTTGTCAGCAAAGTGATATCTCTACTTTTTAATATGCTGAACTTTTCTTCCAGAGAGCAAATGTCTTTAATTCCATGGCTGCAGTCACCACAGTGATTCTGGAGCCACTGCAGTGATTCTGGAGTCATTGTCTATAGCCATTGTCAAATATTTCTACTAGTATCAGGAAAATTGATGCATTTCTCTTCTTATTCAAGCTTATTCAGGCCATGCTCTTTCAAATGTTTTTTACTCATAAATATCTGCTTCATTTCCATGCATACATTATTTTGTTTCAGATTGAAACTTTTAGTACAGTGATGAACAGCTTGTGTTTGTGTTTTCTTTGCTAGAAAATGCATACACAGAAAGGATATGAGTTTGCTGTAATGTTAGGCCAAGAACTCTATAGAAAACTCTTCAGAATAAAAGCAATGTAGGTATTTTCCCCCAAACAAATCATGTTTGCAGTCAACTGATAGTGACAAAGAGACAGAATAACCATGTCTGAGAAAGCATGTTTATTATTATGAACTTTTCAATACATAGGGCAAAGAACAAGCTGTGATGAATTATGTTTTACTTAGGAGTACATTTTCAAAATTGTTAATAAAAGGAACTTTGATTTCAAATGAAAGACATAGTACTTAGTTATTTTGTATATACATCATCAAGAGAGAATGACTACAAATAGGTTTTACCTCAGTCCTTGATACTAACAGAAATAATGGACTTAAATTTTCTGAGGAGTGGGAGTCAATTCTCATGTAACCAAGCTAAAGAAACTACATAAAGCATCATCATAAATATGAAGAGAAGTTTGGTGAATATATCCTTCTGTATATGATTTTTCAAAATTTTTTTATTCAGTCAGTTCACATGTGCAGTTTATAAAACCAATGGTATCTTTCATTTACCCCAAAGGAGAAAATAGCTACATATTTTCTGGCAGATGGGATCAAGCTGCCTTGGTTTTAAATATAGGGAGAATGGAGTCATGGAGTCTTGTCCTTCACGTTTGGAAAGTACATTGTGGAAATGTGAAAGTTCTGCTGAATGTCACATTTTATATTTTTCAACTATCCAAACTCCCATATTGAGGGCTCGTTTACACACAGATTGATTTGTTTAAACCAGAGGAACTGGCTTTCTCACCAAAAGTCATTCAAAATTATCAGGGCTTTTAAACCTTACCCAAGGCGAGTTCCACAATATCCACAGTTTAAAAGGGAAGAAGGATTTCTTCACAAATAGCAGGAATATTTAGGAATTCATGTCAGTCATTCAGAATCATCCTGGTAAATATCTCTTATAAACAGAATGCACATTGATGGTGACATTCCAGCTTCCTACAGCTATTTCAGAGGTAGTGTCTTTACATCTGTTACAGCACTTGAAATTGATCTGTGCTTTTTTTCTTTTCTTTTCTTTTTTTTGGGGGGTTTTGGTTTGGTGGCATTTTGAAGAGGACAGGGCATCTTTGGTTAGGTAGAACTGAATTCAAGATTTACTACTCTTTGTGATTTTGGACAAGCTTCTTAGATGTTCTGAATCTCAGCGTTCTTATTTATAAAACCAGTGGAATAAAATCAGTCTTGCTCTGCTAGAGGTAAGCAGGTCAGCTTGTACCACTTTGCACGTGCTATGTTATCATTATCTGAGTCAATGAAATAAAGATTAACACTTAATTTCCAGGAATATATGAAGATGTACAATTCTGAGGCATAAGAAATGGCTAATGAAATGTCTATGAATTTTTAAAATAAAAAATGTTTTCCAGATCTCCAAAATATCCATTGATGAATTGGATTATTGCAATAAAATTTAGACCATACATTTGCATAAAGAGAAGTGTTTATGTAGTTGGACTCATAAACTGTATCCATTAAGAATTTCAAAAGCTTCTCTATTTAAGCTTTTCTAAAACTATGATTCCCTGTTAGACTTTTTTCTCCCTTCAGGAAACCCTTATATCAAGCAAGTAAAAGACAATTTATCCAGAATCATTCTAGCATGTCACAATTCTATTTAGCGTTGAGGTGAATAAAATGGCAGCTCACAAATCCCAACCCTGTTTTTTGGTCAGGATTTTCAGTCCACAGTTCAAATGAAACTTCAGCATTTTCCTTAATGCCCAAAGTAATTTGGCAAACAGAATTTGAGAAAAGAACATTTTTGCTACTGCTATGCAAGGCCCATATGCTCCATAAATATTATTTAGCATCTCCATGCTGCATTCTGTGTGCACGGTGCTTTATAATCATCGCTACAGCCATTAGCATAAAAATGCTTTTCTCCAGGCTTTTTTTTCTATGCTTTGGCTTTCAAATTTTAACGTTATTCATAGTTCAAAAACTTTGCAAACAAATAAGATGCAGCACAGAATATGTTAGACAACTTCGATCCCAGTACTCATCTTCACTTTGTAGCATGAAACAAATGTTAAGCAAGCCTATGGCCAAGACTGGAGCACAGATAATATTATGCCATGAGACATAAGAATGGGAATATTTATTAATTTCATTAGTTATAATTTATGTTCCTCTTATGAAATTTAAAGCTGATCACAGAAGTAAGCTTGTTGTCCTGTGTATATATGTGTATTATACATATATACATATGTATATATGTATATATAAACATAGTATATTTACACATATACACATATACAGTCTTGTTATAGTTCCTTTTTACTTTTATATTATGTTTTTTATATAAAACGTTAATAAATGTATATTACGGAAATGGTCAAAGACAAGGATAAGCTTAGTTTGGAGAAATGTATATATAGGTTCTTTTGTAGTTTATTATTGTGGGGTAAACATTTGTTGGGAAACAAAGCAAAAAAGGGGACCCAGTCTGCCACAAAAGCCATAGTTCCCGTTGGCAAAAAAACTAATCCAATTGCCCAGCACAGAATTTCCTGGTTTTGAAACTTGAAGGAAGCTTTTTCGATGAATTATCTAAAAGATAAACCATGAGTAGAAGGTAGAGAATAAGTTTTTAATAGATTTTGACCATCCACAGTACACACAGAACAGACAACTATTAATGAGTGGGCTGCTTTTTCTAATACTGGTGTCTTTACACAGATTAAAAAAAAATTACCTATCTTTGAGTCAAATCTTCCTCTATAGAATGTTATTACCATATTGTAAACCAGCATTTTTATTAATAGAGGCATGTTTATTTCATTTAACAGACATAATTCTAAAGATTTGAATGAGAATCAAATTTTAGTAAAAGATTCAATATTTTAAATAATAAGGTGTTTTAATTTAAAACCTCACAGTTGTATCCTTTGGTACACAGAAATTCTTAATTTCAAAGAAGTCTGAAGAAAGGGAAAAGAAAACCAACTCATTTTTTTTTAAAGGCAAAATTGTTGCCTCATCAAAAGTGATAACCAAATAGGTCATTAACCTATCAACATGTGCTTAATATCATCAGTTGTTTGGAAATATAAATTAAGACAACTGCCAGATATACTACACATCTACCATAATAAATAAAACGAACTGAAAAGCATACGTGCATTTATAAAGTAAATATATACAAGGATATTAATAGCATTGATCATACTGGCTTCAAAGTAGAGACCATCCAAATGTCCATCCCCAGTATCATGGGTAAATGCATTCTGGTATGTTCGTTCAATGAAATTGATATGGCAGTAACATTTCACAAACTCCAGCTACACAAAACAATATCAATGACTGTCACAAACGTGGTGTTACTAATAAAAAGTCAGACTTGGGACTTTCTTGGCAATCTAGTGGTTAAGATTCTGTGCTTCCAAAGCAGGACCACGGGTTCAATCCTTGGTCAGGGAACTAAGATCCCACATTCTGCGTGGTTCCCCCCACATCCCCCAAAAGAGTACAGTTAAAATGTCAGACTTAAAAAAGGACATACTGTAGGATTCTATTTATGTAATATTAAAGAAACAGGCATCGCTAATCTATGGAGAGGGAAGAGAACTGTGCATACCTTTAAATGATGATTGGGGAATTCTTACAGGGAGGAAACATGAGGGAGGCTTCCTGTGTTTTGGTAATGTTGACTCATAGGTGTGTTCATTATAAAGTGTCATCTAGCTGTACAGTTCTTATTAGTGTATTTTTTCTGAAATTTAACATGGGGTCTTAAAAATCTCAAAAATAAAGGGAGCTCCTATGTAGAATGGGCTTCCCTGATGGCTCAGACTGTAAAGAATCTGCCTGCAATACAGGAAACCCAAGTTTGATCCCTGGGTCAGAAAGATCCCCTGGAGAAGGGAATGACTACCCACTCCAGTATTCTTGCCTGGAGAGTTCCATGGACAGAGGAGCCTGCTGGGTCCACAGGGTCACAAAGAGTCAGACACAGCTGAGTGACTAACACTACAACTGCCACACAGAATAAATCATGAGTTTGCTAATAAAGCAAAACAAAATACAATGAATAGAGCCATAAGCGTGTATGCATCTTTGCTGTATAATGCAATTTCTCAGAGTTTCCTGATGACTGTCCTTTGTGTCCACCTTTCTTATGGCACTCATGCCACTGCATTGTGTTTACCTGTTTACGTCTTTGCCATTTTGGGTTAGCCTGGAAATTTTTCTTGGGAAAGGAAAAAGGTAATACAAATACATGAAATTGTTAGATTTCTGTGCTGTACTCTTTAGAAAGAGGCAATATTATAGTAAGGCCTATCATTCCTGCGGCCTGTGCTAGAATATCTCTACCAAACCCCAAGTTCTTGGGGCCAAGCCATCATCACTGAACCTACATGTGCCAATAAATTGTAATCCACATTGCTACCCTCAAACCCTAGCCCACTCCTACTGCCATCAAATTTGGGGACGGTGATGAACGGAAAGCCAATCAGACTATCTCTGTTGAAATTTTGTTCAGGAGATTTAGGACTAGAGATCAGTTGACTTTTTTTTTTTTTTTTCCTTCCTGAAAATGAGAAAAAAAGATTCCTCAGCTAAACAACCTTCTTCTGACAAATGCATAGTAGAGCAGAAAGGCCAATAAACACACAGAATCAAGAATGAAACAGAAAGATGAGATGAGACCATGTTACCTGAAAGCTGGAGGAAATTAGCTTCCTTTATTCATAACTTTATTTTTCACCTTCTAGTTATATGTGAAGACAACCACACTTCCCTTCTCTAAGCATTAGCTGCATCATTTTATTTTATTTATTTATTTTTTTGCATCATTTTATTTTATTTATTTATTTTTTTTTAATATTATTTTATTAGTTGGAGGCCAATCACTTTACAACATTTCAGTGGGTTTTGTCATACATTGACATGAATCAGCCATAGAGTTACACGTATTCCCCATTCCGATCCCCCCTCCCACCTCCCTCCCCACCCGACTCCTCAGGGTCCTCCCAGTGCACCAGGCCCGAGCACCTGACTCATGTATCCCACCTGGGCTGGTGCTCCGTTTCACCATAGATCATATACATGCTGTTCTTTCAAAACATCCCACCCTCACGTTCTCCCCCAGAGTTCAAAAGTCTGTTCTGTACTTCTGTGTCTCTTTTTCTGTTTTGCATATAGGGTTATCACCACCATCTATCTAAATTCCGTATATATGTGTTAGTATGCTGTAATGTTCTTTATCTTTCTGGCTTACTTCACTCTGTATAATGGGCTCCAGTTTCATCCATCTCATTAGAACTGATTCAAATGAATTCTTTTTAATGGCTGAGTAATATTCCATGGTGTATATGTACCACAGCTTCCTTATCCATTCATCTGCTGATGGGCATCTGGGTTGCTTCCATGTCCTGGCTATTATAAACAGTGCTGCAATGAACATTGGGGTGCACGTGTCTCTTTCAGATCTGGATTCCTCAGTGTGTATGCCTAGAAGTGGTATTGCTGGGTCATATGGCAGTTCTATTTCCAGTTTTTTAAGAAATCTCCACACTGTTTTCCATAGTGGCTGTACTAGTTTGCATTCCCACCAACAGTGTAAGAGGGTTCCCTTTTCTCCACACCCTCTCCAGCATTTATTGCTTGTAGACTTTTGGATAGCAGCCATCCTGACTGGCGTGTAATGGTACCTCATTGTGGTTTTGATTTGCATTTCTCTGATGATGAGTGATGTTGAGCATCTTTTCATGTGTTTGTTAGCCATCTGTATGTCTTCTTTGGAGAAATGTCTGTCTAGTTCTTTGGCCCATTTTTTGATTGGGTCATTTATTTTTCTGGAATTGAGCTTCAGGAGTTGCTTGTATATTTTTGAGATTAATCCTTTGTCTGTTTCCTCATTTGTTATTATTTTCTCCCAATCTGAGGGCTGTCTTTTCACCTTACTTATAGTTTCCTTTGTTGTGCAAAAGCTTTTAATTTTCATTAGGTCCCATTTGTTTATTTTTGCTTTTATTTCCAATATTCTGGGAGGTGGGTCATAGAAGATCTTGCTGTGATTTATGTCGGAGAGTGTTTTGCCTATGTTCTCCTCTAGGAGTTTTATAGTTTCTGGTCTTACATTTAGATCTTTAATCCATTTTGAGTTTATTTTTGTGTATGGTGTTAGAAAGTGTTCTAGTTTCATTCTTTTACAAGTGGATGACCAGTTTTCCCAGCACCACTTGTTAAAGAGATTGTCTTTTTTCCATTGTATATCCTTGCCTCCTTTGTCAAAGATGAGGTGTCCATAGGTTCGTGGATTTATCTCTGGGCTTTCTATTCTATTCCATTGATCTATATTTCTGTCTTTGTGCCAGTACCATACTGTCTTGATGACTGTGGCTTTGTAGTAGAGTCTGAAGTCAGGCAGGTTGATTCCTCCAGTTCCATTCTTCTTTCTCAAGATTACTTTGGCTATTCGAGGTTTTTTGTATTTCCATACAAATTGTGAAATTATTTGTTCTAGTTCTGTGAAAAATACCGTTGGTAGCTTGATAGGGATTGCATTGAATCTATAGATTGCTTTGGGTAGAATAGCCATTTTGACAATATTGATTCTTCCAATCCATGAGCACGGTATGTTTCTCCATCTGTTTGTGTCCTCTTTGATTTCTTTCATCAGTGTTTTATAGTTTTCTATGTATAGGTCTTTTGTTTCTTTAGGTAGATATACTCCTAAGTATTTTATTCTTTTTGTTGCAATGGTGAATGGTATTGTTTCCTTAATTTCTCTTTCTGTTTTTTCATTGTTAGTGTATAGGAATGCAAGGGATTTCTGTGTGTTAATTTTATATCCTGCAACTTTACTATATTCATTGATTAGCTCTAGTAATTTTCTGGAAGAGTCTTTAGGGTTTTCTATGTAGAGGATCATGTCATCTGCAAACAGCGAGAGTTTCACTTCTTCTTTTCCTATCTGGATTCCTTTTATGTCTTTTTCTGCTCTGATTGCTGTGGCCAAAACTTCCAACACTATGTTGAATAGTAGTGGTGAGAGTGGGCATCCTTGTCTTGTTCCTGATTTCAGAGGAAATGCTTTCAATTTTTCACCATTGAGGGTGATGCTTGCTGTGGGTTTGTCATATATAGCTTTTATTATGTTGAGGTATGTTCCTTCTATTCCTGCTTTCTGGAGAGTTTTAATCATAAATGAGTGTTGAATTTTGTCAAAGGCTTTCTCTGCATCTATTGAGATAATCATATGGTTTTTATCTTTCAATTTGTTAATGTGGTGTATTACGTTGATTGATTTGCGGATATTAAAGAATCCTTGCATTCCTGGGATAAAGCCCACTTGGTCATGGTGTATGATTTTTTTAATATGTTGTTGGATTCTGTTTGCTAGAATTTTGTTAAGGATTTTTGCATCTATGTTCATCAGTGATATTGGCCTGTAGTTTTCTTTTTTTGTGGCATCTTTGTCTGGTTTTGGAATTAGGGTGATGGTGGCCTCATAGAATGAGTTTGGAAGTTTACCTTCTTCTGCAATTTTCTGGAAGAGTTTGAGTAAGATAGGTGTTAGCTCTTCTCTAAATTTTTGGTAGAATTCAGCTGTGAAGCCATCTGGTCCTGGGCTTTTGTTTGCTGGAAGATTTCTGATTACAGTTTCGATTTCCTTGCTTGTGATGACTCTGTTAAGATCTTCTATTTCTTCCTGGTTCAGTTTTGGAAAGTTATACTTTTCTAAGAATTTGTCCATTTCATCCAAGTTGTCCATTTTATTGGCATAGAGCTGCTGGTAGTAGTCTCTTATGATCCTTTGGATTTCAGTGTTGTCTGTTGTGATCTCACCCTTTTCATTTCTTATTTTGTTAATTTGGTTCTTCTCTCTTTGTTTCTTAATGAGTCTTGCTAATGGTTTGTCAATTTTGTTTATTTTTTCAAAAAACCAGCTTTTAGCTTTGTTGATTTTTGCTATGGTCTCTTTAGTTTCTTTCGCATTTATTTCTGCCCTAATTTTTAAGATTTCTTTCCTTCTGCTAACCCTGGGGTTCTTCATTTCTTCCTTCTCTAATTGCTTTAGGTGTAGAGTTAGGTTATTTATTTGGCTTTTTTCTTGTTTCTTGATGTGTGCCTGTAATGCTATGAACCTTCCCCTTAGCACTGCTTTTACAGTGTCCCATAGGTTTTGGGTTGTTGTGTTTTCATTTTCATTTATTTCTATACATACTTTGATTTCTTTTTTGATTTCTTCTATGATTTGTTGGTTATTCAGAAGCGTGTTATTTAGCCTCCATATGTTGGAATTTTTAACAATTTTTTTCCTGTAATTCATCATTTTAACATGAAGCCACTTCTCCATGCTTCTGTTACAGGCAAAACCAAGCAAACAGACCCTGAACCCTTACTTTATGATCTATATACACTGTTTCAGTTACTTACCAGAGCTTGGAAATTTGTTCCATATGTATACATTTATTTTTTTTTAATTTATACCTTGTTGGTTTTGTTCATCTGAATTTAAATAAAGAATAAAGTACCATCATAATTTATCATCTCTCTTAGCTTAACCATGGACTTCCCTGGTGGCTTAGACGGTAAAGTGTCTGCCTACAATGTGGGAGACCTGGGTTCAGTCCCTGGGTCGGGAAGATCTCCTGGAGAAGGAAATGGCACCCCACTCCAGTATTCTTGCCTGTGAAATTCCATGGATGGAGGAGCCTGGTAGGCTACAGTCCATGGAGTTGCAAAGAGTTGGACACGACTGAGCAACTTCACTTTCTTTCACTTTCTTTAGGTTAACCATAGAACAAAATCTAGTTTACTACAAGACGAGTTTGTTGAAAGCAAGGAAATCTTATTCTAAGTCTCATGTTCAATATTTAGTGGGGCTTGATGGAAAGAGAACTTCCAATAAATATAGACTAGAAAAATGAATTGTATGCATGAAGAAAGTCTGCCTAACGGGGGAAACCAGAAAAATCCTCTGTGAGGCATGGTGGTGGCAGTGGCTGTTAAGGGGGAGAGGTTAGGGTGAAACCATGGGTATTTGGTGAGTTTCAGTTTCAGTTCAGTCGCTCAGTCATGTCCGACTCTTTGTGACCCCGTGAACCACAGTATGCCAGGCCTCCCTGTCCATCACCAACTGCCGGAGTCTACCCAAACCCATGTCCATTGAGTCGGTGATGCCGTTCAACCATCTCAGCCTCTGTCGTCCCATTAGCCTGCCCTCAATCTTTCCTAGCATCAGGGTCTTTTCAAATGAGTCAGCTCTTCGCATCAAGTGGCCAAAGTATTGGAGTATCAGCTTCAGCATCAGCATCAGTCCTTCCAATGAACACTCAGGATTGATCTCCTTTAGAATGGACTGGTTGGATCTCCTTGCAGTCCAGGGGACTCTCAAGAGTCTTCTCCAACACCATAGTTCAAATGCATCAATTCTTTGGCGCTCAGCTTTCTTTATAGTCCAACTGTCACATCCATACATGACCACTGGAAAAACCATAGCCTTGACTAGACAGCCCTTTGTTGACAAAGTCATGTCTCTGCTTTTTAATATGCTGTCTAGCTGGTCATAGCTTTCCAAGGAGTAAGAGTCTTTTTATTTCATGGCTGCAATCACTACCTGCAGTGGTTTTAGAGCCATAAAGTCAGGCATTGTTTCCGCTGTTTCCCTATCTATTTGCCGTGAAGTGATGGGACTGGCTGCCATGATCTTAGTTTTCTGAATGTTGAGCTTTAAGCCAACTTTTTCACTCTCCTTTTTCACTTTCATCAAGAGGCTCTTTAGTTCTTCCTTACATTCTTCCATAAGGATTGGTGTCATCGGAATATCTGAGGTTATTGATATTTCTCCTGGCAACCTTGATTCCAACTTGTGCTTCCTTCAGCCCAGCATTTCTCGTGATGTACTCTGCATATAAATTAAATAAGCAGGGTGACAATATAAGCCTTGACCTACTCCTTTTCCTATTTGGAACCAGTCTGTTGTTCCATGTTCCATGGAACATTGACATTTCAGTACTAACTGTTACTTCCTGACCTGCATACAGGTTTCTCAACTGGCAGGTCAGGTGGTCTGGCATTCCCATCTCTTTCAGAATTTTCCACAGTTTATTGTAATCCACACAAGCTTTGGCATAGTCAATACAGCAGAAATAGATGTTTTTCTGGAACTTTCTTGCCTTTTTGATGATCGAGCAAATGTTGGCAGTTTGATCTCTGGTTCCTCTGCCTTTTCTTATTTTTTTTTTAAATTTCTTTAATTTATTATTTTACCATTTATTTTTGTTCATTGGAGGCTCATTACTTTACAATACTGTAGTGGTTTTTGCCATACATTGGCACATCCTCTGCCTTTTCTAAAACCAGCTTGAACCTCTGGAAGTTCACAGTTCACGTATTGCTGAAGCCTGGCTTGGAAAATTTTGAGCATTACTTTACTAGCATGTGAGATGAGTGCCATTGTGTGGTAGTTTGAGCATTCTTTGGCATTGCCTTTCTTTGGGTTTGGAATGATAACTGACCTTTTCCAGTCCTGTGGCCACGGTTGAGTTTTCCAAATTTGCTGGCATATTGAGTGCAGCACTTTCACAGCATCATTTCAGGATTTGAAATACCTTAACTGGAATTCCATCACATCCACTAGCTTTGTCCGTAGTGATGCTTTCTAAGGCCCACTTGACTTTACATTCCAGGATGTCTGGCTCTAGGTGAGTGATCACACCATTGTGATTATCTGGGTCGTGAAGATCTTTTTTGTATAGTTCTTCTGTGTGTTCTTGCCACCTCTTCTTAAGATCCTCTGCTTCTGTTATGTCCACACCATTTCTGCAGCAGCGGTGCTTTGCTGGAGCAGCCATGAAGATATACCCCACGTCCAAGGTAAGAGAAACCCAAGTAAGACAGAAGGTGCTGACAGAGGGCATCAGAGGGCAGTCAGACTGAAACCACAGTCACAGACAAGTAGTCAGTCTCATCACAGGACCACAGCCCTGTCTAACTCAATGAAGCTAAGCCATGCTGTGAGGGGCCACCCAAGACAGATGGGTCATGGTGGAGAGGTCTGACAGAGTGTGGTCCACTGGAGAAGGGAATGACAAACCACTTCAGTACTCTTGCCTTGAGAACCCCATGAACTATTTGAAAAGGCAAAAAGATAGGATACTGAAAGGTGAACTCCCCAGGTCGGTAGGTGCCCAATATGCTACTGGAGATCAGTGGAGAAATAATTCCAGAAAGAATGGAGGGATGGAGTTAAAGAAAAAACAACACGCAGCTTGTGGATGGGACTGGTGATAGAAGCAAGGTTCGATGCTGTAAAGAGCAATATTGCATAGGAACCTGGAATGTTAGGTCCATGAATCAAGGCAAATTGGAGGTGGTCAAACGGAAGATGGCAAGAGTGAATGTCGACATTCTAGGAATCAGCGAACTAAGATGGATTGGAAAGGGTGAATTTAACTCAGATGACCATTGTATCCAGTACTATGGGCAGGAATTCCTTAGAAGAAATGGAGCAGCCATCATAGTCAACAAAAGAGACTGAAATGCAGTACTTGGATGCAATCTCAAAAATGACAGAATGAACTCTATTTGATTCCAAGGCAAACCATTCACTGTCATGGTAATCCAAGTCTATGCCCCAGCCAGTAATGCTGAAGAAGCTGAAGTTGAAGGGTTCTATGAAGACCTACAAGACCTTTTAGAATGAACACCCAAAAAGATGTCCTTTTCATTATGGGGAACTGGAATGCAAAAGTAGGAAGTCAAGGAACACCTGGAGTAACATGCAAATTTGGCCTTGGAGTACAGAATGAAGCAGGGCAAAGGCTAATAGAGTTTTGCCAGAGGAACACACTGGCCAGAGCAAACACCCTCTTCCACCAACACAAGAGAAGACTCTACACATGGACATCATCAGATGGTCAACACCGAAATCAGATTGATTATATTCTGTGCAGCCAAAGATGGAGAAGCTCTATACAATCAGCAAAAACAAGACCGGGAGCTGACTGTGGCTCAGATCATGAACTTCTTATTGCTAAATTCAGACTTAAATTGAAGAAAGTGGGGAAAATCACTAGACCATTCAGGAATGACTTAAATCAAATCCCTTATGACTGTACAGTGGAAGTGAAAAATAAATTTAAGGGACTAGATCTGATAGACAGAGAGCCTGATGAACTAAGGACAGAGGTTCGTGACATTGTACAGGAGACAGGGATCAAGACCATTCCCATGGAAAAGAAATGCAAAAAGGCAAAATGGTTGTCTGAGGAGACCTTACAAATAGCTGTGAAACGAAGAGAAGCGAAAAGCAAAGGAGAAAAGGAAAGATATTCCCATTTGAATGCAGAGTTCCAAAGAATAGCCAGGACAGGTAAGAAAGCCTTCCTCAGCGATCAATACAAAGAAATAGAGGAGAACAACAGAATGGGCAAGACTAGCAAAGATGGGCTCGATAAAGGGCAAAAATGGTATGGACCTAACAGAAACAGAAGATATTACGAAGAGGTGGCAAAAATACACAGAAGAACTGTACAAAAAAATCTTCACAATTCACATAATCATGATGGTGTGATCACTCACCTAGAGCCAGACATCCTGGAATGTAAAGTCAAGTGGGCCTTAGAAAGCATCACTACTGACAAAGCTAGTGGAGGTGATGGAATTCCAGTTGAGCTATTTCAAATCCTGAAAGATGATGCTGTGAAAGTGCTGCACTCAATGTGCCAGCAAATTTGGAAAACTCAGCCGTGGCCACAGGACTGGAAAAGTCAGTTTTCTTTCCAATCCGTAAGAAAGGCAATGCCAAAGAATGCTCAAACTGCCACACAATTGCACTCATCTCACATGCTAGTAAACTAATGCTCAAAATTCTCCAAGCCAGGCTTCAGCAGTATGTGAACCATGAACTCCCAGATGTTCAAGCTGGTTTTAAAAAAGGCAGTGGAACCAGAGATCAAATTGCCAACATCTGCTGAATCATCAAAAAGGCAAAAGAGTTGCAGAAAAACCTCTATTTCTGCTTTATTGACTATGCCAAAGTCTTTGACTGTGTGGATCACAGTAAACTGTGGAAAATTCTTAAATAGATGGGCATACCAGGCCACCTGACCTGCCTCTTAGGAAACCTATATGGAGGTCAGGAAGCAACAATTAGAACTGGACATGGAACAACAGACTAGTTCCAAATAGGAAAAGGAGTACATCAAGACTGTATATTGTCACCCTGCTTGTTTGACTTATATTCAGAGTACATCATGAGAAAGGCTGGGCTGGAGGAAGTGCAAGCTGGAATCAAGATTGCCAGGAGAAATATCAATAACCTCAGATATCCAGATGACACCACCCTTATGGCAGAGAGTGAAGAGGATCAAAAAAGCCTCCTGATGGAAGTGAAAGAGGAGAGTGAAAAAGTTGGCTTAAAGCTCAACATTCAGAAAACAAGACCATGGCATCTGGTCCCATCACTTCGTGGGAAATAGATGGGGAAACAGTGGAAACAGTGTCAGACTTTATTTTTTTTGAAGAGAAATAGAGGGAGACAGTAGAATGGGAAAGACTAGAGATACCTTCAAGAAAATTAGAGATACCAAGGGAGCATTTCATGCAAATATGGGCTCAATAAAAGACAGAAATGGTATTTGGTGAAATGTGAGGGAAATCTTTAACAGAATTGAGGTGGACCTAGCCCTAAGATTTTCTTCTCCCAAGAAACTGGCTCCATAGCTCCAAAAATATTATCAATTTTTAAAGTTTATTTGCTGTCCAAATAGTGACCAACATCTTTTTTTCTTCCTTTTTTTTAATATTCATATAATCAAATAACAAAATATAGCCATTAAAAGAGACTTTTTGCACGTTTACATTTGAAAAACAGATTTCCTCTCTTATTTCTGCTTATGCTCCAGAATGCCTAATTTGAAGGCTCATGATTTGCTGAGGCAACGCAGCAGCCTGAGCTGTGCTTAGCAGCTGCATGTTTATGTCTGATCCACAGACAGGAAGATGTGTCCATAAAACATGAGAATGTGATTATCAAAGCTTTGAAATGAGCAGTAGTGTGTACGCAGGCATAAGACTGACTGTGCCAGACTCACTGTGGGCCCTGGATGACAAAAACAGTGTAAAACACACAATTTGAATTTTAATTTCCAAAAGGCTTAATTGATTTAAAACTGATACACAACCATGATTTACTATTTATTCCACTTCTGTTTAGTTAGTCTTTCACTTAAACCCCATGGTTTCCTAAAGATATAGAGGGCCTGTACCAAAAATGTTAACTAAGGCATACATTCTCATATGGCTGTTTTATTCACACTCTTTGTTGTTGTTGGGCTCTCCCCGTTGCTCAGTTGATAAAGAATATACCCGCAATGCAGGAGACCTGGGTTCGATCCCTGAGTTGGGATGATCCCCTGGAGAAGGGAAAGGCTATCCTCTCCACTATTGGCCTGGAGAATTCTGGAGAATCATCCATTCTGGCCTGGAGAATTCCATGGACTCTATAGTACATGGGGTCGCAAAGAGTCGGACACAACTGAGTGACTTTCATTTCATTGTTGTTATTGTTTATTGCACGGGAAAAATTTGGATGAATTTAAGAGATAGGGAGATAAGATAATGAAATGGAATGAGGCATAGTTCTGAACTGCAGGTTCCAAAACACCCTGATATATTACAATCATTCCTGAGGGTAGATGTAATGACTTTGTACAGATAGGGGTCAGCTTAATAAAAAATTTTATGATTTCCTTTTTAAAACACATTATATATTTTGAAGTTATATTTTCAGGATGTTTTTCCAATTGTATGTTCAAGTCTTTGAGACAAGCTGAAATTGTGGTTAGATCACCAGGTAAAGGTAGGGTGAGGGGAGTACCGTATTGTAGGAAAAGTCAACTTCATCCTTCAATTATCTAACAACAGAGAGGAAGCTATAATTATTGAAATGAAAGGTTTCAGGATTTCATTACTGACATTCTTTATGTGTAAACACATCCTTAAAGTCCACTGCAGACACCTTTTATTTTTTTCTCAAAAGATTATTGACTAACTGAAATCAACATGGTGTCCAATGTTAGGGGGGAATGTAGGTTTTTGCCATGACCAGGTTATGGACAAATCACACATGATACTGTTATAATCAAACTGCTTCTCGAACGTCTTTAGACAAAGTGAGGACTTTATCATCTGAAGGCACTGCTCCTTGAGGATGGGGACCAGGGCTGATGTAACTAGGGCAAAGGTTTGTGCTGCCTTTTCCCAAAGATCTGCAAGGCTTGTTCCACCAGAGTGGAATGTATGGCAAAAATAATATGGATATGACACTGTGGAATTCTCATCATGGTTATTTTTGCTTTGTATCTTCTGAATATTTGAAAGTGTTTTCTCTAGTATTTGGGGCCCAAATTATTCAGTTCAGTTCAGTTCAGTCGATCAGTCGTGTCCACTCTTTGCGATCCCCGCAGCACACCAGGCCTCCCTGTCCATCACCAACTCCCAGAGTTTACGCAAACTCATGTTCATCGAGTCGGTGATGCCATCCAGCCATCTCATCCTCTGTCGTCCCCTTCTCCTCCTGCCCCCAATCCCTCCCAGCATCAGGGTCTTTTCCAGTGAGTCAGCTTTTCGCATGAGGTGGCCAAAGTATTGGAGTATCAGCTTCAGCATCAGTCCATCCAATGAACACCCAGGACTGATCTCCTTTAGGATGGACTGTTTGGATTTCCCTGCAGTCCAAGGGACTCTCAAGAGTCTTCTCCAACACCATAGTTCAAAAGCGTCAATTTTTTGGTGCTCAGCTTTCTTCACAGTCCAACTCTGACATCCATACATGACCACTGGAAAAACCATAGCCTTGACTAGACGGACCTTTGTTGGCAAAGTAATGTCTCTGCTTTTTAATATGATATCTATTAGCATATTGATCATATGCTAATTAGGAAAGTTAGGTCAAAACTTTCCTTCCAAGGAGTAAGCGTCTTTTAATTTCATGAGTGCAGTCACCACCCGCAGTGATTTTGGAGCCGAAAAAATAAAGTCTGACACTGTTTCCACTGTCTCCCCATCTATTTCCCATGAGGTGATGGGACCGGATGCCATGATCTTAGTGTTCTGAATGTTAAGCCTTAAGCCGACTTTTTCACTCCTCTTTCACTTTCATCAAGAGGCTTTTCAGTTCCTCTTCAATTTCTGCCATAAGGGTGGTGTCATCTGCATATCTGAGGTTATTGATATTTCTCCCGGCAATCTTGATTCCAGCTTGTGTTTCTTCCAGCCCAGCATTTCTCATGATGTACTCTGCATATAAGTTAAATAAGCAGGATGACAATATACAGCCTTGACGTACTCCTTTTCCTATTTGGAACTAGTCTGTTGTTCCATGTCCAGTTCTAACTCTTGCTTCCTGACCTGCATACAGGTTTCTCAGAGGCAGGTCAGGTGGTCTGGTATGCCCATCTATTTAAGAATTTTCTACAGTTTATTGTGATCCACACAGTCGAAGGTTTTGGCATAGTCAATAAAGTAGATGTTTTTCTGAAACTCTCTTGTTTTTCTGATGATACAGCAGATATTGGCAATTTGATCTCTGGTTCCTCTGCCTTTTCTAAAACCAGCTTGAAAATTTGGAAATTCTTGGTTCACGTATTGCTGAAGCCTGGCTTGGAGAATTTTGAACATTACTTTACTAGCATGTGAGATGAGTGCAATTGTGTGGTAGTTTGAGCATTCTTTGGCATTGCCTTTCTTAGGGATTGGAATGAAAACAGACCTTTTCCAGTCCTGTGGCCACGACTGAGTTTTCCAAATTTGCTGGCATATTGAGTGCAGCACTTTCACAACATCATCTTTCAGGATTTGCATTAGCTCAACTGGAATTCCATCACATCCACTAGTTTTGTTCATAGTGATGCTTTCTAAGGCCCACTTGACTTTACATTCCAGGATGTCTGGCTCTAGGTGAGTGATCACACCATTGTGATTACCTGGGCTGTGAAGATCTTTTTTGCACAGTTCTGTGTATTTTTGCCACCTCTTCTCAGTATCTTCTGCTTCTGTTAGGTCCCTACCATTTCTGTCCTTTATAAAACCCATCTTTTCGTGAAATGTTCCCTTGATGTCTCTAATTTTATTGAAGAGATCTCTAGTCTTTCCCATTCTGTTGTTTTCCTCTATTTCTTTGCATTGATTGCTGAGGAAGGCTTTCTTATATGTCCTGGCTATTCTTTGGAACTCTGCATTCAAATGGGAATATCTTTCCTTTTCTCCTTTGCTTTTCACTTCTCTTCGTTTCACCACTATTTGTAAGGTCTCCTCAGACAATCATTTTGCCTTTTTGCATTTCTTTTCCTTGGGGATGGTCTTGATCCCTGTCTCCTGTACAATGTCACGAACCTCTGTCCTTAGTTCATCAGGCTCTCTGTCTATCAGATCTAGTCCCTTAAATCTATTTTTCACTTCCACTGTACAGTCATAAGGGATTTGATTTAGGTCATTCCTGAATGGTCTAGTGGTTTTCCCCACTTTCTTCAGTTTAGGTCTGAATTTGGCAATAAGAAGTTCATGATCTGAGCCACAGTCAGCTCCCGGTCTTGTTTTTGCTGATTGTATAGAGCTTCTCCATCTTTGGCTGCAAAGAATATAATCAATCTGATTTCGGGGTTGACCATCTGATGATGTCCATGCGTAGAGTCTTCTCTTGTGTTGGTGGAAGAGGGTGTTTGCTCTGGCCAGTGTGTTCCTCTGGCCAAACTCTATTAGCCTTTGCCCTGCTTCATTCTGTACTCCAAGGCCAAATTTGCCTGTTACTCCAGGTGTTCCTTGCCTTCCTACTTTTGCATTCTAGTCCCCTATAATGAAAAGGACATCTTTTTTGGGTGTTCATTCTAAAAGGTCTTGTAGGTCTTCATAAAACCATTCAACTTCAGCTTCTTCAGCATTACTGGCTGGGGCATAGGCTTGGGTTACCGTGATATTGAATGGTTTGCCTTAGAAACAAACAGAGATCATTCTGTCGTTTGTGAGATTGCATCCAAGTACTGCATTTCAGTCTCTTTTGTTGACTATGATGGATACTCCATTTCTTCTAAGGGATTCCTGCCCACAATAGTAGATATAATGGTCGTCTGAGTTAAATTCACCCATTCCGTTCCATTTTAGTTGGCTGATTCCTAGAATGTCGACATTCACTTTTGCCATCTCCTGTTTGACCACTTCCAATTTGCCTTGATCTATGGACCTAATATTCCAGGTTCCTATGCAATATTGCTCTTTACAGCATCGAACCTTGCTTCTATCACCAGTCCCATCCACAACTGGGTATTTTTTTTGCTTTGGCTCCATCCCTTCATTCTTTCTGGAGTTATTTCTCCACTGACCTCCAGTAGCATATTGGCCACCTACCGACCTGGGGAGTTCATCTTTCAGCATCCTATCATTTTGCCTTCTCATACTGTTCATGGGGTCCTCAAGGCAAAAATAGTGAAGTGGTTTGCCATTCCCTTCTCCAGTGGACCACATTCTGTCATACCTCTCCACCATGACCCCGACCGTCTTGGGTGGCCCCACACGGCATGGCTTAGTTTCATTGAGTTAGACTCGACTGTGGTCCTGTGATCAGATTGGCTAGTTTTCTGTGATTATGCTTTTAGTGTGTCTGCCCTCTGATGCCCTCTCGCAACACCTACTATCTTACTTCGGTTTCTCTTACCTAGGACGTGGAGTATCTCTTCACAGCTGCTCCAGCAAAGCGCAGCCACTGCTCCTTACCTTGGATGAGGGGCATTTGAATTAACTATAGTGATGTAGATGAACTAGAGCCTGCAAGATCAATGGGGTTGTCAATGAACCACCACGTTCTTCTTGTATTCACAGCAAGCCAAACACTGAAATGCCCGAGGTTTGCACCAGAGAAAGGGTTTGTCCCTGAGACCGCCAAAAATGGAGATGGCAGAACAGACCTCAAATGTGCCTCGATTATTACTTTATTCTAAAGAAGAGGCATAAGTTCATTATGTAGATGTTGTGACCCAAAACATGGGTATAGAACCGGATGAAAGAGCATTGTTATCACTGTTGTTGCGGTTTTTTTTTTTTTCTTTGCTATATCTCAGTGCAAGAGACAATTTATGTTAGAAGTCAGTGTTTAATGTTTAGAACTATAAGTTACATTTTCTAATGTTCATAGTTCATGAGCCCAATACAAAAGAATGTTTTCTATCTAAACTTTACTGAAATTTTAGAAGCTGGGGCGATTAGAAAAGACTTTAAACAAAGGTATTGCTCCTGGTGGCTTAGCAATAAAGAGTCCACCCACAATGTAGGAGACGTAGGTTCAATCCCTGGCTTTGGAAGATCTCCTGGAGAAAGAAATTGCAATCCACTCCAGTATTCTTGCCTAGGAAATTCCATGGGCAGATGAGCCTGGTGGGCCACAGTCCACGGGGTCACAAAGAGTCAGATATGACTTGCAGCTAAACAACAAAAACAACTTGCTCAGAAGACATCAAGTTCTTCAGATAGATGTGGTGAGTTTTTAGTAAACTCACATTTCTATAGTTCAATATATGGTAATTGTATAATTTTAAAGTTCTGTTTTTGAAAAGAGGATGCAGTGGTTTGTTCTTGGGAGTAATGATTTTAGAGTCAACTAGATTTAGGTTTTCATCTTTTTCTGTTTACTACACGGTTCAGGAATCCTCATAATATTCCAGTATTTTGGTCAAAATGATGATATTATATCTGATTCATAGTTTATGATGATCAATAAACTATATAAGATGTTTAAAATCTCCAGTATATAGTAAGTAACCCATAAATGTTTGTTTATATTTTCCTCATAATTAGAAATATAAAATTTACATCAGCTCACATAGAGACATGAATGTGCTAATGTTAGGTAATAAGAGTAAGAAAATATTAATAGATGTTTATTAAAGTGAGAAAAGCAGTTAATGGGGATTTCTCTTTTGATCATCATCATAACCTTAGGAGATAAGTGCTATTTTTGTCCTCACCTTACAGAAGAGAAAATAGAGAAAAAATATTTCATAACTTGTCCAAGAGCACATAGTGATGGAGGGAGTGTTTAGTGTTGGCAATTTGACTCTTCAACATGTAACCTTATATACACACCACATCTAGAAATATATTAGGTTGGTGCAAAATTTATTGCAGTTTTACAGTGTTGAACTTTGCTGTTTCATATTGGAATATTGGAATACATTCTTAAATAAATGTGGTTATGTCAACATCATTTTAATGCAAATTCTTGCTTTTTTTTTTTTTTGCTAATGACCTATTGCTGTTTATTTTATGTCTATTTTTGGCTTGGGAAATGATGTTAGGCAAAAGCAATTTGAGTGTTTTTCTTATTTGAATTCGAAATCAGTCATAAAGCGATGGAGATAACTCATTTCATCAGTGCATTTGGCCCAGGGACTGCTAGTGAACGTACAGTACAGTGGTGGTTCAAGGAATTTTGCAAAGGAGATGAAAGCCTTGAAGACGAGAAGCATAGTAGCTGGTCATCGGAAGGTGGCAACAAACAACCAAGAGGACCACTGAAGCTGATCTTCTGACAACTATGCAAGAAGCTGCCAATGAACTCAGCGCTAACCATTCTCTGGCCATTCAGCATTTGCAGCAAATTGGAAAGGTGAGAGAACTGAGTACATGGGTGCCTCATGAGCTGACCTCAAATCAAAAAAGAAATCATTGTTTTGAAGTGTCATCTCTTATTCTGTGCAACAACAATGAACCATTTCTCAGTCAAAATACTGATGAGATTGTGACATTCTATGAAAAGTGTATTGTATATGACAACCAGTAACTAGCTCAGTGGTTGTACTGAGAAGAAGCACCGAAGCACTTCTCAAAACCAAACTTGCGCCAAAAAATGGTCATGGTCAGTGTCTGGTGGTCTGCTGCTTGTCTGACCCACTATAGCTTTCTGAATTCTGGCAAAACCATTACATCTCAGAAGTATGCTCAGCAAATTGAGATACACCGAAAACCGCAGTGCCTACAGCTGGCATTGGTTAACAGAAAGGTCCCAGTTCTTCTCCACAACAATACCTGGCCACACATTGCATAATCAATGCTTCAAAAGTTCAAAAAATTGGACTGTGAAGTTATATCTCATCCACCATATTCACCTGACCTCTTGACAACTGACTAGTACTTCAAGCATCTCAACAACTTTTTGCAGGGAAAACACTTCCACAATCAGCAGGAGGCAGAAAATGCTTTCCAAGGGTTTGTCAAATCCTGAAGCATGGATTTTTTATGCTACAGGAATAAACAAACATTTCTTGCTGGCAAAAATGTGTTGATTTGTAATGGTTCCTATTTTGATGACTAACAATATGCTTGAACCTAGTTATAATGTTTTAAAATTCACAGTCTGAAACTGCAGTTACTTTTGTACCAACCTAATAATAATCTGGCTGTGGAAAAATAAAAGTAAATTTTTTAAAGTGCCTCAAAGATATGGAAAGAGAATTAGGATGGATATAGAACTTCATACTTCTAAGTACCTACTTTAATATCCCACTTTGCAATTATTATTAAACCCATTCAGAGAATTGTTCATTCATTTTCTGGTTTAGATGTTAGAATTTCCATCTTCTTATAATTGCCTTTCTTCTGTTAAGCTTCCCTATCTGATTGAACATTAAGACTGTACTTTAATTTTTTAAATATTCTTGAAGTTTACTTTTTAACACATTTTTAAGACAAAATTCATATGCTATACAATTCATGCATTTAAAGTACACAATTTCATTTTTTAAGTAAATTCAGAGCTGTGTACCTATCACAATTCAAGTTTGCATGCTAAATTGCCACAGTTGTCTCCAACTCTGTGTAGGCCTATGGATTGTAGCCTGCCACCTCCTCCATCCATGGCATTCTCTAGGCAAAATACTGGAGTGGGTTGCCATGCCCCCTTCTCCAGGAGATCTTTCTAACCCAGGGATCGAACTCATGTCCCTTACGTCTCCTGCATTGGCAGGCAGGTTCTTTACCACTAGTACCATGTGGGAAGCCCACAATTCAAGTTTAGAACATAGCAAACTCTGTAAAAGAAACCCCATATCAATTGTTTCTCATTTCCCAATACCACCCCGCAGACAACTACTAATCTACCTTCTCTTTCTATGGATTTGCCTTTTCTGGATACTTAATATAAATGGAATCATAGAACATGTGATCCTATGTGACTGCCTTTCTTCACTTAGTATAATATTTTTAAGTTTCATCCACTTTGTAGTAAGAATCAATACTTCATTCCTCTTTAGTGCCAAGTAATATCATGTTGTATGCTTATTTTGCATTTCATTTATCTGTCAGTTAATAGACATTTTCTTTCTACTTTTTGTTTTTTATGAATACTGCTGCCAAGTACATTTATGAGTACATTTTTTTAATCTATCTATATATATTTTTAAAAATTTTCTTGCATGTATGCCTAGGAGTGGAATTACTACTGTAACAAATTACCACAAATATATTGGCTTAAATTAATGCAAATGTATGATGCTACAGTTCTAGGCATCATGGGGTTCACTGGGAAAAATTCAAGGTGTTACCTGGACTCTTTTCTTTCTAGAGACTCTAGGTGAAAATCTATCATTCTTGCCTCTACCAGATTTTGGAGACCATCTGCATTATTTTTCTTTTTGTACTTCTTATAGATCTTGACTGTACTCTAATCCTGCTGATAATTCATTGTGGAGACTCTTGTTTCTCTTATCTCCCTATAAAGACTTTTGTTTGAGCCAATCATTCTTTTAGCAGATAATCACTTTTCACTTGTCTAGACTGGATCTTCTACTTTATTAAAGCTATTTCTGGGAAGTCAAAAGAATTTTCAGGGCTGTCGAATTTAGAGATACTAACCATCTATATCTTGGTTCCTCTTTGGTACTTCAGATTTGACTTTAGGCTTCATTTGGACAGATCCAGAATGAACCTTGTTCTACAATATAGACTTCATTCCGAAGGCTTGGCATTACTGATAGCTCAGATAAATTTCTGCAGCAGTACTGCAGGGGTATGTAAATATCTCCACTTTAACTGGGCTGAATCTTCAATGTCAGCCTCTGTTGTTTACCATTTCATATCCTTGCTCTGTTTTCAATTGTATCACCTGCTTTTTGGAAAGCTTTGTGTAATCTCATCCTGCATGTGTATAGCCCAGTAATAATTCAGGGAATTTCAGAGCTCAGTAACAGACCCTGACACCTCCCCACATAAATCCCTTACCTGCTTTGTTTGGCACCTTCAAGCCACTTCCAAATTCTGGACTCTTTCCTAGCTCAGTATAATGCTGGGCTCTGCTGAGATTCCAACTCTCTGTGTCATAGTTGGAAAATCACCCCCAATAGAGAATAAAAATGATTATAGAGCTCACTCAAAGTTTGTTTCCTCTCAGGAATCATACTGTTCTATTGCCTCTTGTCCAATGTCAAAAAACTTTTTTAACTCATACATTTCCCCCCTTTAGTTAATATAATCTGATGCAACTACTTCCTCATTACTCTTTACTTTAACATTTTACTGACTATTCTTGTGTGTGTGTGTATCTGTTTCCAGATAGACTTTTAAATCATTTCCTCAAGCGCCAAAGTGTATTTAAATGTTGTCTTTGAAGGTGCATTGAATTTATAGATTTAGGAGAACTAATGTATTTATACCGTTGAGTTCTCTGAACTGAGAAAAATATTATGTTGTTCCCTTTTTATTTTCACTTATGTACCTCAGCAGTGTTTAATACCCTCTTTATATATGTTATAAACTTTTCTTCTATACTTCCTTTCAAGGATTTCACTAATTTTTGCTTGTGTAAAAAATTAATATGATCATTTTGAATTATAATAATTAACCTACTGCCATTTATCATTTAAAATATTTTATATAACTTTGCAACTACCTATTATAATATTTAAAAAATTTTTTACATGTCTTTATAATTTCCTAGCTACTTGTCTTGAATTTTCAAATAAATAGTCAAATCTGCTACTTATGATAATTTTATATTCTACTTTCTACCACCCCTTTCTTAGATAAAATATGCTTTGCTTTTAAGATGTTACTAAGATATAGATGTTTGATTTTTATCCAGTATCATACCAGCATTACACCTATGATCATGTGTTACTCATGTTGAATATTAATTTGATGTATTCAATTAACAGATGTCCCAAAATTGTGACATAATTTTACAATTTCTTTAAAGAAAACCTGCTTTTCATTTCAGTGTAGATGTTGATGCAACTGCTCTTTTATTACCTTCTTCTTTCTATAGCTAATAATCTTTAATTTTGCTTATGTAGAAAGGTTCATCTCTAAAGTATTCTTTGCCCGGGATTTTTGAAAAATTCCAGAGTACATTAATCATTAGTACTTTGTAATTATAATTAGTATTTTCCTCCTCATATTTTTCTTCTTATTGGTAGTAACTAGTCAAGATAATTGTTTTCTTTGTGTTTGTTACCCCTCCTTAAATGGAAGTCCATTCTTTGTATTTGCTCCAGAATTTCCTATTTACTCTCTTTGCTCTCATTTGCAAACTTTGCAACATTTTCTTTAGGACTTAGTTAAAAGACTGAAATTTGACTGTTCGATATATCTCTTGCTTGAAGGGCAAGGAAAGAGAAAAAATAAACTGGAGTACACAAGTTTCAATTTAAATATGTTATCTAAAGATTAACACTTTTCTGCAAAACACGACAGATGCTTTGTCTCCCTCAGTGTTTGATTTTTTTTTTTTTTTTGGGATTGGAAATAAATACAGAGGCTTGACTTAAACACATATCACATGCATCTTTTATTTGGTTGTTGGTGTGTATTTAAGTCTGCTGTTTATCTCAGAAAAGTTAAATGTGTACTTCTCATATCTGTCTGCTTTAAGAAGCCTCTAAATTCTTATTTGATAGCCAGTTGTGCAGATACCTATTGGCTGGGGAGGAGACATGGAAGAGAAACAAGAAGATAGGTGTGCCCCTCGGGGGCAAGGGAGGAAATAAGGTGACCTTATTATTATCTGACTATTATCTGACTATTATCTACTAGTCAGAGTTCTATGTATACTGGATGGAAATTATTTAATAAATCTAATACTGTGTAGTGATAAAGGTTGTGAAAATTAATTTAAAAACGTGTTCCTGTGTGTTAATTCATCTCTATTTCCCTGCTTCCTGAAATCAATAGAAATCTTAGGGATCTCTGGTTCTTTTCAGTGTATGATAATATATGCTTTTCTATCAAAAAATAAACAAAATCATCTAATATAAATTCTCTGTTCTAAAATGGTTGTTGGTGTTCAGTCACTAAGTTGTGTCCGACTCTTTGCAACCTCATGAACGCCATAATTCAAAAGCATTGATTCTTTGATGCTCAGCCTTCTTTATGGTCCAACTTTCATATCTGTACATGAAAACTGGAAAAACTGTAGCTTTGACTGTATGGACATTGGTAGTGAAATGATGTGTCTGCTTATTAATAATATGCTGTCTAGATTTGATTTGATGAATTGATGCCTTTGAACTGTGGTGATGGAGAAGACTCTTTAGTCCCTTGGACAGCAAGGCGATCAAACCAGTCAATCTTGAAGGAAATGAACCCTGAATATTCATTGGAAGGACTGATACTGAAGCTGTAACTCCAATATTTTGGTTACCTGATGCAAACAGCCAACTCATTGGAAAAGTCCCTGATGCTTGGAAAGATTGAGGGCAGAAGGAGAAGAGGGTGTCAGAGGAATAGATGGCTAGATGGCATCATCGATGCAATGACATGAACTTGGGCCAACTCTGTGAGATGCTGAGGGACAGGGAAGACTAGAATGATGCAGTCTATGGGGTAGTGATGAGTCAGACACAACTAGGGGACTGAACAACAGCAGCTAGGTTTGTTATTGCTTTCCTTCCAAGGAGCAAGTATCTTTTATTTTGATGACTGCAATTACCATCCACAGTGATTTTGGACCCCAAGGAAAGAAAATCTGTCCCTGTTTCACCTTTTTCCCCTTCTATCTGCCATGAGGTGATAAGACTGGATGCCATGATCTTAATTTTTTGAATGTTGAGTTTTAAGACAGCTTTTTCACTCTCTTCTTTCACCCTCATCAAGAGACTCTAGTTTCTCTTCCCTTTCTGCCCTTAGAGTAGTTATCATCTGCATCTCAGAGGTTATTAATATTTCTCCTGGCAATTTTGGTTCCAGATTGTGATTCACCCAGCCCATTTGTCATAGTTTATTCTGCATAAAAGTTAAATAGACAGTGTGACAACATACAGCACTGTCATACTCGTTTCCCAGTTTTGAACCAGTCTGTTGTTCCATGTCCAGTTCTAACAGTTGCTTCCTGACTGGCATACAGGTTTCTCAGGAGACAGGTAAGGTGGTCTGGTAATCCCATCACTTTAAGAATTTTCCACAGATTGTCATTATCCACATAGTCAAAAGCTTTAGAGCAGTGAATGAAGCAGAAGTATATTTTTTTCTGGAATTCCCTTGCTTTTTCTATAACCCAAGAAATGTTGGCAATTTGATCTCTACTTCCTCTGCCTTTTCTACACCCAACTTTTATATCTGGAAGCTTTCAGTTCACATACTGCTGAAGCCTAGCTTGAAGAATTTTGAATATAACCTTACTAGCATATGGATGAGTACAATTGTGTGGTAGTCTGAATATTCTTTGGCATTGCCCTTCTTTGGGGTAGGAATTAAAGCTGACCTTTCCCAGTCCTGTGCCCACTGCTGAGTTTTCCAAATTTGCTGTCATACTTAGTGCAGCACTTTAACAGCATCATCTTTTATTTTTGAAATAGCTTTGCTGGAATTCCATCACCTCCATTAGGTTTGTTTGTAGTGATGATTACTAAGGCTCACTTGACTTCACACTCTAGTATGTCTGGCCCTAGGTAAGTGATCACACCATCGTGGTTATCTGGTTCATTAAGATCTTTTTTGTATAGTTCTTCTGTGTATTCTTGCCACCTCTTCTTAATATATTCTTCTTCTGTTAGGTCCTTATTGTTTCTCTTCTTTATTGTGCCCATATCTGCATGAAATGTTCACTTGGTATCTCCAGTTTTCTTGATGAGAACTTTCCCATTCTCTTTTTTTCCTCTTTTTTTCCTTTATTTTGCATTGTTCACTTAAGAAGCCCTTCTCATCTCTCCTTGTTATTCTCTGGAACTCTGCATTCAGTTGGATGTGTCTTTTTCTCCTTTGTGTTTCACTTCTCTTCTTTCCTTAGCTATTTCTTTAGCTATTTGACAACCACTTTTCCTTCTCGCATTTCTTTTTCTTTGGAATGGTTTTGGTTACCATCTCCTGTTCAGTGTTATGAACCTCTGTGCATAGTTTTTCAGGCACTCTGTCCACCAGATCTAATTCACTGAATGTGTTCATCATCTGCATTGTATAATAATAAGGAATTTGGTTTAGGTCATACCCAAACCACCTAGTGGTTTTCCCTGCTTTCTGTAATTTAAGCCTTAATTTTGCAATAAGAAGCTCATGATCTGAGCAACAGTCATCTCTAGGTCTTGTTGCTGACTGTTTTGGGCTTCTCCATCTTTGGTTCTAAAGAGCATAGTAATCTGATTTCAGTATTGACCTTCTGGTGATGTCCATATGTAGAGTGGTCTCTGTGTTGGGAGAGCTTGTTTGCTATGACCAGTGTGTTATCTTAACCAGTGTGTTCCTAAAATAAAATGGAGCTTTATTATTTTCTCATATTACTAGACACTACTTTTACTTTTTGTGTTTGCTTATGCATAATACCTTACTTTTGGGACTTATTTTATATTCTTGTCTCTAAAAGCCTTTGCTCTTTCTGATACATTCCTAACAATAACCATGTTATATTGTAAATATAATAGATGAAGAACTTAATATGGCCATAATTGGAGCTTGAGGGATCTACACAACCCAAGGAAAACATAAACAAAAGAAGAGGAATAGGTAACTGGAGTGTAAAAAAAGAAATTGAAAACTCAAGAAATTTGTAAAAACATTCACTGGCAAATATCTCAGATTTGTATTTAAAATTGAAATAGTAATTGAGCTTAATTGATGCCAGAAATTGTACCAAAGACTCATTTTATAATTTTTTATGAAAGCAGTTTCATAATACATTGGTAGGGTGTTTGATTGATGCAGAGTTGACTGAGTCAAGCCTTTTCTAGTGGTCCAGATTTATTTTGATGCCAACTAACAGTGTGGAAACAGTGGCTGACTATTTTTCTGGGCTCCAAAATCACTGCGGATGGTGATTGCAGCCATGAAATTAAAAGATGCTTACTCCTTGGAAGGAAAGTTATGACCAACCTAGATAGCATATTAAAAAGCAGAGACATTACTTTGCCAACAAAGATCTGTCTAGTCAAGGTTATGGTTTTTCCCGTGGTCATGTATGGATGTGAGAGTTGGACTGTGTAGAAAGCTGAGTGCCAAAGAATTGATGCTTTTGAACTGTGGTGTTGGAGAAGACTCTTGAGAGTCCCTTGGACTGCAAGGAGATCCAACCAGTCCATCCTAAAGGAGATGAGTCCTGGGTGTTCATTGGAGGGATTGATGTTGAAACTGAAACTTCAGTACTTTGGCCACCTGATGCGAAGAGCTGGCTCATTTGAAAAGACTCATTTGATGCTGGGAAAGATTGAGGGCAGGAGGAGAAGGGAATGACAGAGGATGAGATGGTTGGATGGCATCACCGACACAGTGGACATGGGTTTGGGTGGACTCTGGGAGTTGGACAGGCAGGCCTTGGGTGCTGCGGTTCATGGGGTGGCAAAGAGTCGGACACAACTGAGTGAACTGAACTGAACCGAACAGTGTAACTAAGCCAAAAATAAGCTAAAAGAATATACTCCAACCATCCACTCATCTAATAATCAGTTGTTTATTTAGCAGCTCTTAAATGGCACGTATGAGGTTTATGTATATTGAAAATAAATGAGCATTGTTAATATCTTCTAAAGCTTATAGTCTAGGGAAAAACAATGCAATATAAACATAAAAATAAATGCATATTATAAGTTATGATGAATACTCTGAAAGAAGGAACTTGTTTAGGGTGACAGTGGAAGAAAGACATCATTCAAGGTGAAACTGTATTATCATAGTTGTGCTCTGTTGATTGGAAAAAAAGGGCAGGTGCCCATCACCAAAAAGAATAAAAAGAAACTTTACAACAGTGTGTTAGAATGTTTGGTTGCACCTGGTCAAAGTAGTTTTCTGCTTCAAAACAGCATTTTATTTCACAGTTTCTTTATAGTATAGTTTCTTTAATGTTGATGGAATTAAAAATATTGTAGCACTTTCAAGTACTAGTGTAATATATTCTTTATGACTTTAAAGCTCGTTAGAAATTAAAGAGCTCCATAAGTAACCCACATGTGTGGCAGGCAAAAGGAGCTCCTCACCCCTTCCAGTCCTTTAGGTTACAGAAGGTCCTTGTAACACAGGTTGAAAAGGGAATCAATGAATGCTACATGTTTTAAGTGACAAGTGCAAGAGTATATATTATTCCTGTTCATCATTGCAACAATGACAGAAGAACCATGTTAAGCTTATGGATAACTTTTCTTCAACAGATACTTGGCAGGAGTTCACAAGTGATATTTCTTGCCACTTGGTGAAAAAGAAAATGATGAGGCTACTTTCCCAATTAGTATCTTCAGTTGATTTTCTGTGGCAGAAGAAAATGCAGACTGATTATTCAGCCCCCAAATGAGTGTGTCCTGAGCTTGCTCATTCCATAAGTGAGTGTTAGACATATAGCTGCCTTCTATAAATGCCACAGGAATAAATGAGGGTAAAAGAAGAGAAACTAAGAGGAACATAAGACAGGAAATAACAAGCATTTGGAGTACTTCAGGCATTATTTTCTCTTTCCAGTTTGGTTGACATATAATTAACATTAACATTATGTAAGTTTAAGGTGTACAACATAATGGCTTCATGATATATGTCAATATTGTGAAATTATTTTCATAATAGAAACATTTAAGATTTACTTCTTTATTCTCTCTCAAATACATAATATCGTTAACTGTATTCACAGGGCTTCCCAGGTGGCAGAGTGATAGAGAATCCAGCTGCCAATGCAGGAGATGCAGGAGACACAGGTTCGATTCCTGGATTGGCAAGATCCCCTGGAGTAGGAAATGACACCCCACTCCAGCATTCTTGCCTGGCAAACTCCATGGACAGAGGAGCCTGGTGGGCTATAGTCCATGGGGGTCTCAAAGAGTCGGACATAACTGAGCAACTGAGCAAGGACACCATGCTGGACATTACACCCCAAAGAGTGTTTATCTTACACCTGAAAGTTTGTCCCTTCTGCTCACCTTTGCCCATTTCACTCCCACACCCCCACCTCTGACAAGCCCCAAACTGTTCTCTCTTTCTATGAGCTTGTCTTCTTTAGAATCTACATATAACATGTAAGTTAAAACATACGGTATTTGACTTTCTCTGTCTGACATTATTATTAATTTGAAGTAACAAATACATGATTGTGGCACAGGGGCAGGGAAAGAAGGGAGACAGTTACGTCATTAGTTAGCAAGCTCTGAAATAAGCCAGCCTGAACTTGTGTTATGTTAATAGTACTGGAAACAAAAATAGGACGTATTGTAAAAGATGCATAGACATTTTAAAACAGACATGTTGGAAAAGGTGAACAGAAATATGTAATCAAAATGAAAGTAGATATATCTGTATGACACGTTGACAGTCTTCCAAGGAATCTCTATTTCTCTCCCTCTCTTCTGAGTAAGAAGCATATTGATAAAATATTCATGTAAGATAAAGAGTATGTCTTTATTAGTATTATTCTTTTTTTGAACAGAACTGTAGGTGTGGCAGGGACACCCATGGAAACATAGCATGACTAGATGTCTTAGTGAGGTTTATGAATGTTTAAACGTTTAAGAACTGAGACCTCCTGAGTCTGAAAGTCTAATTCATTTTGGCATTTGACAGTCTGCTGGCAGTTTACACTTGGTAAGTGCACCTGGCTCTGTCAGTCTGTTTTCACAAGCTACCTATCTGCCACATTGTGAGACACTTTTCCTCCACTTCCACACAAGCTTTCTTTTTTATATTGTTTTCCTCATGGAGATTTAAAGAGAGACTGCATGGTGAAAGGCCACATAATCAGTCTTTGTGATGACACCATGCCTGTACTCTAAATATCAAAATAGTAAGAAAAATGCATACTGGTTTGGAAACTGTGATTTAAGTTACAATCCCGGACTGAATGGACATTGAACTTCAGGCGCTTGTTAGCAATCTGTGGTTCTGTTTGTTATTGTTCATAATTTAGAATCTAGTCTTCCACAATACGAGTAATGAAGCACAATGTGAGGAATAAAAATGATGCAAAGATAAATGGAGGAAATTACTTGTAATCCCTAGAAGGACTGCAATCCCTCTCAGTATTAACGCTCTCAAGAAGGTCTGTGAAAGTGGACTTGTCAGTCCTGAGATCTGTAATATAACAGACTGTGAGTCACAGGGAGGATCCTGGTGTCCTTGTGATGATGTTGCTAGCAGAGTTACATGTAGCTGGGCTCCCCTCATGGCTCGCGTGGTAAATATTCTGACTGCAAGGCAGGAGACCCAGGTTTGATCCCTGGGTTGGAAAGATCCCCTGGAGGAGGGAATGGCTACCCACTCCTGTATTCTTGCCTGGAGAATCCGATGAACAGAGGAGTCTGGCAGGCCACAGTCCATGAAGTCACAAATAGTAGAGAACTACTAGCGACTAACACTTTCACTGACTCCAAATGTAAGCTAGACTGTGAAGAGTGGTATGACACCATGAAAGAGAAGGTTCAGTGGTGAGAGTGGGCACCCTTGTCTTGTTCCTGATTTCAGGGGAAATGCTTTCAGTTTTTCACCATTGAGGGTGATGCTTGCTGTGGGTTTGTCATATATAGCTTTTATTATGTTGAGGTATGTTCCCTCTGTTCCTGCTTTCTGGAGAGTTTTAATCATAAATGAGTGTTGAATTTTGTCAAAGGCTTTCTCTGCATCTATTGAGATAATAATATGGTTTTTATCTTTCAATTTGTTAATGTGGTGTATTACATTGATTGACTTGCAGATATTAAAGAATCCTTGCATTCCTGGCATAAAGCCCACTTGGTCATGGTGTATGATTTTTTTAATATGTTGTTGAATTCTGTTTGCTACAATTTTGTTAAGGATTTTTGCATCTATGTTCATCAGTGATATTGGCCTGTAGTTTTCTTTTTTTGTGGCATCTTTGTCTGGGGAAACTAGAACACTTTCTAACACCATACACAAAAATAAACTCAAAATGGATTAAAGATCTAAATGTAAGACCAGAAACTATAAAACTCCTAGAGGAGAACATAGGCAAAACACTCTCCGACATAAATCTCAGCAGGGTCCTCTATGACCCACCTCCCAGAATATTGGAAATAAAAGCAAAAATAAACAAATGGGACCTAATGAAAATTAAAAGCTTCTGCACTACAAAGGAAACTATGAGCAAGGTGAAAAGACAGCCCTCAGATTGGGAGAAAATAATAGCAAATGAAGCAACAGACAAAGGATTAATCTCAAAAATATACAAGCAACTCCTGAAGCTCAATTCCAGAAAAATAAATGACCCAATCAAAAAATGGGCCAAAGAACTAAACAGACATTTCTCCAAAGAAGACATACAGATGGCTAACAAACACATGAAAAGATGCTCAACATCACTCATTATCAGAGAAATGCAAATCAAAACCACAATGAGGTACCATTACACACCAGTCAGGATGGCTGCTATCCAAAAGTCTACAAGCAATAAATGCTGGAGAGGGTGTGGAGAAAAGGGAACCCTCTTACACTGTTGGTTGGAATGCAAACTAGTACAGCCACTATGGAAAACAGTGTGGAGATTTCTTAAAAAACTGGAAATAGAACTGCCATATGACCCAGCAATCCCACTTCTGGGCATACACACTGAGGAATCCAGATCTGAAAGAGACACGTGCACCCCAATGTTCATCGCATCACTGTTTATAATAGCCAGGACATGGAAGCAACCTAGATGCCCATCAGCAGATGAATGGATAAGGAAGCTGTGGTACATATACACCATGGAATATTACTCAGCCGTTAAAAAGAATTCATTTGAATCAGTTCTAATGAGATGGATGAAACTGGAGCCCATTATACAGAGTGAAGTAAGCCAGAGAGATAAAGAACATTACAGCATACTAACACATATATATGGAATTTAGAAAGATGGTAATGATAACCCTATATACAAAACAGAAAAAGAGACACAGAAGTACAGAACAGACTTTTGAACTCTGGGGGAGAAGGTGAGGGTGGGATGTTTCAAAAGAACAGCATGTATATTATCTATGGTGAAACAGATCACTAGCCCAGGTGAGATGCATGAGAGGAGTGCTCGGGCCTGGTGCACTGGGAAGACCCAGAGGAGTCGGGTGGAGAGGGAGGAGGGAGGGGGGATCGGGATGGGGAATACGTGTAACTCTATGGCTGATTCGTGTCAATGTATGACAAAACCCACTGAGATGTTGTGAAGTAATTTTACGGTCTCCAACTAATAAAGTAAAATTAAAAAAAAAGAAAAGAAAAGGTTCAGAGAAGAAAGGCAAAGAATCAGAAAGCTCTTGGGTCCTTACATAAGATATTTTATCTCCTGACAACATAGCCTGAAAATGCACTAGGATATTTTTGTGCAGTAGAAGGCCACTTGACTGTTCGGGCAATGTTGAGTAAAAAGACATCATAACAGGCAGTATGTCTTGCGTCACATAGGAGTTGAGAGGTATTACTGTTCAGTCACCCAGTGGAAAGAGCAAAGGTAGGTTTTACCTCAAAATTTACCTCACACAGAATTAGCCTGGCTTGAACATAACTTCTCAGCCTTAGTAAGTCAAATAATAAGTCTTCTCTGAAAACTTTTTAAATGCCTGGCCTAGCATATAACTGTAAAAGTAGGGTTGGAAAATTTTGTATCACTAACAAGAAGAGTTCCTAAAGTCCTTTTTTTCAGTAGAAATTTTTTCAGCAGAAGTTAAGGTTGTTAGAAAATTTGTAAGGGTAATGCATTGATATTTTCAGTCTCGTTAATGAAATCAAGAAACATGAAAATTAAACAAAAGATGTTTGTGGGTTAAAGTAGATGTTTAACCATGCCATTGTGTAAACAAAAAGTTGCAATTCTCTTGATCAGAAGTTAATATTAATATTGGAGAAGTATTTCCTCATCCAACTGTCCAGATAACATTTATCTGCTAACATTTACCTGGTAATTGTAAGTGATTACCACATATCAACTAAATGCCGGGCATGAAAAGAGTTATTTCATAAGAGAATTTTTAAAAAGACCGAAGCACACTCTATATTAGTCCCATCAGAAATTACGAGGATTAGAAATACTTTACTCTGAGAAGAGAACAGAAAGATAGAGATTTTACTGTTTTAACAACTGAATTATCAGTCCACAGTTAAGTATTAAAAATAAAACTGACACTGACTCTATCAATAAATAATTCATTACTGCCAAGAGAAATTTTATTAAAATTTAAATTGAGGATTATCAAAAGAACAATGATAAAGACTATGTATCAAGAAGTGTTTTATTGTGAAGATTAAAAGCCATGCTCAGAGAAGAGATAATTTAGTTTGTTTCAACACAAAAAAAAGGAATAGAAACAAAAAACACACTCTTGTTTTGAAAAATAAAAGTCTGAGAATTACTTCAAGCAGGCAAGACAAACTATACAAACTGCCAGCCTATTTTTATTAAAAATAAGGAAGGAGATTAAAGGAAAAATTAAGAATTCAAGCACAAATCACGACACATCCATTATTTGAATGGGAAGGATGGCAAGGAGATTGCAGACTTTCTAGACTCCAATTATTAAGATAATATTAGCTATATGCACTTGAAAAGCCTATATCCAAGAGGGAATTTAGCATATACTTTAAGGATTCCAATAGATTATTTTGTGATATGATAGAAAAAGTCAGAAGTTTTGTCCTTTTTTGTTTTTTTCACATATCCATTTTTTTCAAGAAATCCTTGATGACTCATATAGACTACAAAATGTCATTTTCATATACTGAACCTATAAACCATGCTGAGATGACAGTTATTTACATCACATACTTTATGCTTCAGTTCAGTCGCTTTGTCATGTCCGACCGACTCTTTGTGACCCCGTGGACTGCAGCACACCAGGTTTTCCTGTCCATCACTCCCAGAGCTTACTCAAACTCATGTCCATAGAGTCGGTGATGCCCTCCAACCATCTCATCCTCTGTCATCCCCTTCTCCTCCTGCTGTCAATCTTTCCCAGCATCAGGGCCTTTTCCAATGAGTCAGTTCTTCACATCAGGTGGCCAAAGTATTGGAGTTTCAGCTTCAGCATCAGTCTTTCCAATGAATATTCAGGACTGATTTCCTTTAGAACTAACTGGTTTGGTCTCCTTGCAGTCCAAGGGACTCTCAAGAGTTTTCTCCAGCACCACAGTTCAAAAGCATCAATTCTTCGCCACTCAGCCTTCTTTATATTTTATGTTTATATTTTATGATAGAGAAGGGAAGATGGAATTAAGGCATATAGAAGAGAAAAGAACAAAGGAACACAGAGAAAATTTAAATGAGAGAGCGAATTTAAAATTCTCTGTAGCAGGGGACATTGGCGTGTCTTTTCAGTGAGTTATGGAGTAACCACTCGATCCAGGTGAGAGAGCTCTTTAAAATTATTTTACTTAATGGTTACAGTGACCTGGATCTAAGAAACTCACAGTCAGAGGCCCGTTGGTCCCCAAGTGACCTCTCTTTGATACTCAGTTTCTAATCCAAGCAGCAGCCCTTCCCATGAGCTTTATAAATTGTTGTTTAATATCTGGTTAAACTAACCGACTGGTCATCTACTTATGACAAGATTGGAAAATTTTAGTTACTTACCATTTTAGAAAGTTAGACCTTATTTTGATTACAAATATATCTTCATGTAGCTTTTCTTAGAGGGTTTTATCTTGAGCTACAGAAATCTAATTACTTTCACATGAATGGTTTAAAATACTTGAAATTACATTTGTCCTCCTTTTTAAATTAAATACCCTTGGTTATTTTCTATAATTTCTTCAGTGGCATATAAATTTATCCTGTACAACATTGAATTGCTATATACCAAGGACATCACATTTTGAATTAGATACATCATTTGTATAAAATAAAGATGAAAGTATAAAAAACTTTAAAATTGGTATTCTATTTCCCCTTTCAGCTATGAGGTACTAGTTTTGTTGGATCAATCATTATTCTAAAAACACATTAGAAATTAAATTCTCTCTCTTTCTCTCTAGATAGAGAGATAGACATACACAATTAATATCTCTGTAACCTCTGAAATCTTGAGTGAAAGGAAAGAAATGGTTCATGAAGCCTAAAATGAATCTTTGAAACAGTTCAATGTCATATGTTTGTACAGATGATTTACTTTTCATCTAACTTGTTGTCAGAATCGGGAGTACATGCTTTCTTTATTAGTAATACACAATTCAGATACTAGGTTTTATGATAATTTCTGTATAGAATATATAATGTTCAATAATAAATGTCCAGGCATACAAGAAAATTTTACCAGGAGACAAACAAGAGAAGAAACCCATAGGCAATTCAGACTATGGTGTTACTAGAGGCAAAATTTTTAAAAATTGTGATTGATACGTTAAATATTAAGAATTAGTTTTGCTGAGAACTGGAAACTACTAAGAGATATGTCATATGGATATTGTATAAAATAAAATATGAAAGCTAAAATTTAAAAGCAAATGAATGGGTTTAATAGCGAAGTTACATGGAGTTAAAAAGGAGAGGGTGGGATGTTCAGAGAGAACAGCATCGAAACATGTATATTATCGAGTGTGAAACAGATCACCAGTCCAGGTTGGATGCATGAGACAAGTGCTCAGGGCTGGTGCACTGGGAAGACCCAGAGGGATGGGAGGGGGAGGGAGGTGGGAGGGGGGTTCAGGATGGGGAACACATGTAAATCCATGGCTGATTCATGTCAATGTATGGCAAAAACCACTACAATATTGTAAAGTAATTAGCCTCCAACTAATAGAAATAAATGGAAAAAAATAAATTAAAAAATAAAGAAAAATTTTAAAAAAAGGAAAATTAGTTAAATGGAAGATAGATTAGTAGAAAATGTTCAAATGGAAGCATAAAAAGCCAAAAGGGAAAAATAGAGAAACAAGTGTGTTTTATAGAGCATAGTGACAAGTTTACCTAATGTATAATTTGTGATCAAGTTTTAAGAGAAAGGAATGGAGCAGATAAAATACTTAAAGGGATAATAACTGGCATTTTGTAAAATTGATTGGAAATATGAAACACAGATTAAAAATACTATAGTGCTTCTGCTTCTGATTATGACTAAGAGAAACTAGGTATATTCCCACATGCTAAATGGCTTTTAAAAAGAAAAAAATATATACAAAACACACATTTGCCAGTCATTGAACCATGAGCAACAGAAGACAGTGATTCTTGAAGGAAGAAAATGAATAAAATGAGGCCTCTGACGGCCAAGCTTGTAGCCTAGCTAGAATTTCCAGGGTGCAATGTGGGAGGGCACCTGGACAGAGATTAGCAGTGTTCTTGAGTTGAGCAGTAGAGTTCCTCCACTGTTTATTTATTTATTTATTTGGCTGTGTCAGGGCTCAGCTGCTGCTTGTGGGCTCTTCATTCCATCATGCGGGATCTTTTGTTGGGGTACCAGGGACTCTTTAGTTGGGGTGCATGAGCTCCAAAACACAAGACCTTTGCCAGTTGCAGTGCACAGGCTTAGTTGCTGTGAGGCATGTGGGATCTTAGTTCCCTGGCCAAGGATGGAACTCTCATTCCTTCCATTTCAAGAATTCTTAACCACTAAACCAGCAGGGAAGTCCCAAGAGTTCCTAATTTGAAGCAGACAAGAAAGGTAGAACTTGTGAGGCAAAGTGCTAGAGAAATACTGTGCATCGTCTTAAGAAATCAAAACTACAGTTATATATCTTCCCCCAGAAAATCAAAACACACACACACACACACACACACCTCCCAAAGCAACAGTACTATATGAGAGGACCAGATGGCTATGCTGGCAAAGTGAATCAAAAATCTAAAAAGGAAATAATACTGAATCTATGTAAGTTTTTTCAGAAAACAGAAAATGAAGAAATACTTCTCAACTCATTCTTGTCAACATGCATTACCCTGTGGTACAGTCAAAGAACACTAGCAGAAGAGAAAACCAGAGATTCATGAATAAAGCTATGCGGATCTTCATCAGAATGGACCAAATGGAATCTAAAAAATATATTTAAAAAGTATAGTTGATTGTGACTAGGTGAGATTTATCCCCAAATTCAAGATTATCTTAAAATGTTAAAGTTTATTTTTTAAGATGAGGCTCAGTTGCTGAAAAATTAATTTTTTATATTGGATATGAGTGTTAGTTGCTCAGTTGTGTCTGACTTTTGTGATCCCATGGACTGTAGCCTGCCAGGCTCCTCTGTCCATGGAATTATCTGGGCAAGAATACTGGAGTGGGTTGCCATTCCCTTTTTCAGGGAATCCTCCCATCCCAAGGATTGAACTTGAGTCTCCTGCATTACTGACAGCTTCTTGACTGTCTGAGGCAGTATCGTTAGGTATATTAGATATGAAGTTGTCATCTAATTCACTGCCCCTTTTAATGTTTTTGTTCATGGTTGTTCAGTTGCCTAGTCATGTCTGACTCTTTGTGACCCCATGGACTGTAGCATGCCAAGCCTTCCTGTCCCTCACCATCTGCCTAAGTATCCCCAAGTCCATGTCCATTGAATTGGTGATGCAATCCATCCATTCATCTTCTGACACCCTCTTCTCCTTCTACCTTCAATCTTTCCCAGCATCAGGGACTTTTAAATGAGTCGGCTCTTTGCATCAGATGACCAAGATACTGGAGCGTCAGTTTCAGCATTGGTCCTTTTAATGAATATGCAGGGTTCATTTCCTTCAAGATTGACTGGTTTTATCTCTTTGCTGTCCAAGGAACTCTCAAGAGTCTTCTCATTCACCACAGTTTCAATCACAAACCATGTGGATCACAACAAACTGTGGAAAATTCTTAAACAGATTGGAATACCAGACCACCTGATCTGCCTCCAGAGAAATTTGTATGCATGTCAAGAAGCAACAGTTAGAACTGGACATGGAACAACAGACTGGTTCCAAATTGGGAAGGGGATATGTCAAGGCTGTATATTGTCACCCTGCTTAAACTATATGCAGAGTAATCATGAGAAATGCTGGACTGGATGAAGCACAAGCTGGAATCAAGATTGCCGGGAGAAATATAAATAACCTGAGATACGCAGATGACACCACCCTTATGGCAGAAAGGGAAGAAGAACTATAAAGCCTCTTGATGAAAGTGAGAGAGGAGAGTAAAAAAGTTGACTTAAAACTCAACATTCAGAAAACTAAGATCATGGTGTCCGGTCCCATCACTTCCTGGCAAATAGATGGGGAAACAGTGAGAGATTTTATTTTCTTGGGCTCCAAAATCACTGCAGATGGTGACTGCATCCATGAAATTAAAAGATGTTTACTCCTTGGAAGAAAAGTTTTGACCAATCTATACAGCATATTAAAAAGCAGAGAGATACTACTTTGCAAACAAAGGTCCATCTAGTCAAAGCTATGGTTTTTCCAGTAGTCTTGTATGGATATGAGAGTTGGACTATAAAGAAAGCTGAGCACTGAAGAATTAATGCTTTTGAACTGTGGTGTTGGAGAAGACTCTTGAGAGTCCCTTGGACTGCAAGGAAATCCAACCAGTCCATCCTAAAGGAACTCAGTCCTGAATATTCATTGGAAAGACTGATGCTGAAGCTGAAACTCCAATCCTTTGGCCACCTGATGTGAAGAACTTCCTGATTGGAAAAGACCCTGATGCTGGGAAAGATTGAAGGTAGGAGGAGAAGGGGACGACAGAGGGTGAGATGGTTGGATGGCATCACCGACTCTATGGACGTGAGTTTGAGTAAGCTCTGGGAGTTGGTGATGGACAAGGAAGCCTGGTGTGCTGCAGTCCATGGGGTCACAAAGATTCAGAAACAACTAAGTAACTGAACTGAACCAAACTGAACAGTTTGAAGACATCAGTTCTTTGGTGTTCTGCCTTCTTACTGTCCAGCTCTCAACAACTGTACATGACCACTGGGAAGACCATGGCCTTGACTATACAGACCTTTGTTGGCAGAGTAGTGTCTCTGCTTTTCAGCACACTGCCTAGGTTTGTCATAGTTTTCTTGCCAAGAAGCAATAGTATTCTGATTTCATGGTGCAGTCACCATCGCAGTGATTTGAGAGCCCAAGAGAAGGAAGTCTGTCAGTACTCTTCCTTTTTTCCTTTCCTTTGCCATGCAATAATGGGGCTGGATGCTATACTGTTAGTTTTTTTAATACTTTCTTTCAATTCAGCTCTTTCACTCTCCTCCTTCAAGTTCATCAAGAGGCTCTTTAGTTCCTCTTTGCTTTCTGGCATTAGAGTGTTATCATCTGTTTATCTTTCTCAAGTTTTATCATGCCTTTTGCTTATTTGGGTTTCCACCCATTATCCTTTCCCTTCAACCTGAAAAAAAATTCTCCTACTAGTTCTTGTAGTGCAAACCTTTTGAAATTAATTTGAAAATTATGTTAATTATTTTCTGTCTAGAATGACATTTTTTTGGCCTTCATATTTCTTAGGATTCTATCTAAGGTTGATGGGTTTATTTCACCCTCATACAGATGCTATTTCTTTTTTTTTAAATTTTATTTTATTAGTTGGAGGCTAATTACTTCACAACATTTCAGTGGGTTTTGTCATACATTGAAATGAATCAGCCATATGGAATTTAGAAAGATGGTAACGATAACCCTATATGCAAAACAGAAAAAGAGACACAGAAGTACAGAACAGACTTTTGAACTCTGTGGGAGAAGGTGAGGGTGGGATGTTTCGAAAGAACAGCATGTATATTATCTATGGTGAAACAGATCACCAGCTCAGGTTGGATGCTATTTCTTTTACTTCTAGCCTTCAGTGTTTTTGGTGACAAGCTAGTTATTTGTTTGTCTTAATACCACTTTTCCCTTGCATATAATCTTTTTTCCCCCTCTGGTTATTATTATTGTTATTTTTATTGGAGTATAGTTGATTTCCAATGTTGTGAGTGTTTCAGGTGTTCAGCAAAGTGAATATGTTATGCATATATCCACTCTTTTTTAGAATCTTTCCCCATATAAACCATTAAAGAGTATTGGGTAGAGTTTTCTGTGCTATATGGTAGGTTCTGATTGTAAAACTGTATATCTGTTTTATATATAGTAGTGTGTCTATGTCAGGCCTAATCTCCCAATTTGTCCCTCCCCACCCTTTACCTCTGGAAAAGGTAAATTTGTTTTCTACATCTGTAACTCTCTTTCTGTTTTGTAGATGATTTCACTTGTACCCTTTTTATTTCATATATAAGAGGTATCATATGATAGTTTCCTGAGGAACCTTCATATTGTTTTCCATAATGGCTGCATCAACTCACATCTCACATTCCCACCAACAGTGTAGGAAGATTCCCTTTTCTGCACACCCTTTCCAATCTTTGTTATTTGTAGACTTTTTAACGAGGGTCATTCTGATTCGTGTGAGGTGATTCCTGATTGTAGTTTTGAATTGCACTTCTCTAATTAGTAATGTTGGGCATCTTTTCATGTACCTATTGGCCATCTGTATTTCTTCTTTGAAATAGTGTCTATTGAGGAGTTCCTTTGTGGTTATTGTTATGTTATACATTTGTATATGTGTTAGTCACTGTCATATCCGACCCTTTGTGACCCTGTGGACTGCAGCCCAGCAGACTCCTCTCTCCATGGGATTCTCCAGGCAAGAATACTGGAGTGGGTTGCCACTCCCTTCTCCAATACATTTGTATAACACATACAATATTATTGCATCAATTATTTCATTAACTAAGTGGTAAAATTACTTCTTTATATTAAATTTTAACAGTTCAGGAATGGGTGTTATAATATCTGGGGTGACCCTTACGAGAATAGAAGGAGAATGCATACTTAGTAAGCCGATAAAAGGGTAAATAGAAAACTGGAAAATTTTCAATTACTTATAAATGAAGAAAAGAAAGGAGTAAAAAAGTATAAAAATGGTAGAGCAAAAGAGAAATAGTAATGTAGCAAATTTAAATTGAAATATATCATTAAGTACTCAAGTAAAGCAACAACAATCAGATTCGATTAAGCACGAAAACTTGATATAGTCCTACAAAGAATTCCTACTTAAAATACTATTTTAAAAGTTTTTATATTTAAGGGTTTCAATTGACAACCCTTGAGCAAAATAAATATTTGTTGAGCATTCAACTTGGATCAGACTCACAGATTCATACCATGTAAGGATAAAAAGACGTTATTTGTTCCTAAGACCTCAGTTTCTCCCGATAAAAAAGATATAATTTCAAAATATCAGAAAAGAACTAATGAAACCTATTTTTAATTATATCAACAAATGGATACTTTTTCAATTCTGTTGGCATTTAAACTCTTTTGGGGGGTTCATATATATATATATATATATATGCCTCAAAATATATTGCTGTGATTCTATTTTTGAGCACGGCAGGTAAGCATATTTATGCAGAATTAGCATGAATGGACCAGTGTGCAGCATCTGTTCAGTGCAGCGTGGCTTTTCTCCAGGGTTAAATGTCAACAGAGCATAGCAACATTTTTAGAAAAGGGAAAAGTGAACTTTCATTGTTTCTAGGCAGACATAAATATCATAGGTAGTATCATGAAGACAGATTAATGGATTTAGGAAAGAGTGGAGAAAATGGAGCACTTTTATCATTTTATCAGTCTTGTATATTCTTTCCTAATTTTCTGGTTGTGCCAAAACATGCTTTTTTTTTTAAGATTGAAGAATCAATCAAGTTATTCATTGTGAGCACTGTACATTAAAGATTGTGACGTTATCATTTGACAGTCTACAGTAGAAGATGCTGAAATGCTTATGGTCTAAGTACATGGTTCCATGTTTAAAAACAATGTTTTGTTAGACAGTTTTCATATGCATTTATAATATTTCACATAAATTCATGCCTAAGTAATGATATGCAACTAAATATGTATATTCATGTCTAAATACATATACATCATATCCAAACATATATGTATGGATATGGATACATATGGCATTCCTGATGGCTCCAATGGTAAAGAATCTGCCTGCAATGAAGGAGACTCAAGTTTGATCCCTGTCTCAGGAGATCCCCTGGAGGAGGGCAGGTAAACTCACTGCAGTGTTACTGCCTGGAGAATTCATGGACAGAGGAGTGTGGCAGGCTACATGGGGTCGCGAAGAGTCAGACATTAGTAAGCGACTAACACTTTGAATTTTTTTCACTTTCATGGGTACATATATAAATAAATATATAAATGTTAAAATATATATTCATTCAGTTCAGTTCAGTCTCTCAGTTGTGTCCAACTCTTTGCAACCCCATGGACTGCAGCACACCAGGCTTTCCTGTCAATCACCAACTCCCAGAGCTCACTCAAACTCATGTCCACTGAGTCAGTGATGCCATCCAACCTTCTCACCCTCTGTCATCCCCTTCTCCTCCCACCTTCAATCTTTCCCAGCATCAAGGTCTTTTCTAGTGGGTCAGTTCTTTGCATAGGGTGGCCAAAGTATTTGAGTTTCAGCTTCAGCATCAATCCTTCCAATGAATATTCAGGACTGAGTTCCTTTAGGATGGACTGGTTGGCTCTCCTTGCAGTCCAAAGGACTCTCAAGAGTCTTCTCCAACACCACAGTTCAAGGCATCAATTCTTCGGCTCTCAGTTGAGAGTCCAACTCTCACATCCATCCATGATGACTGGAAAAACCATAACTTTGACCAAACATTAATTATGACTGTATAAATTTACAAATACAAATGCATATGCATACACAATTCTTATCAAACTAGAGTTTTTCACAATACAAAACTCTCTCCTAAATATCATTAGGAATTTGTATTGGCATTCATAATAAATGACTATTGCTCTTTGATTTGATTTATGAGCATCAAAAGTCTTGGATATGACCCATCTTTAAATTAATTTAGCTTTTATCAAAGTCAAAATGAGCTTCAGTTGACTCTATTTTTTAACCTATCTTCTTAATGTACCTTGTTCAGTCCTCCATTTTCAGTTCAATTATGAAGTTTGTCTTTTCTGAAATAAAAATTTGTCTTCTGAAAGAATATACTTTAATAAGTCACAAGGAATAGGACATGTATGCTTCTAGAAACTTAAAATAATTAGTCATTGAAACTTGGATTTAATAGCCAGGAAAATTATAATCATTTTAGATTTATGAGAGGACTAACATGAGGAAAAGTTATCTTTACTATTGCCAAAAGAGAATTTTTGTTTGTTTGCAACAATATACAGAATTTATTTTGCTCTTAGTTTCTTACCAAAGAACCTTGTTATCTTCACCTGTTTGTCTCCACTGGTAATTACATCTTATTTAAATTTTGTGAACATTTGTTCAGTGTAGGATAAGAAATACATCTATTCTTTTATATTTGAACATGATTGAAAGCCTGAAAATTACACATTTTAAGCTATGACTTGGGCTGTAAGCTTCTTAAAACCTTAAAGTGACTAAAATCAAGCTGCTTAAATTTATCACGGAGAGAAAAAATAATTTTATCATACGTTATTAGTAAATAAATCAGAAGGTTGTAGGTTAAACACGGACAACAATGTTTTTAATGTCAGGATTAATTGGGAGGTAATTGCAGTTCAGGTTATTTAAACTTTACCATATTTTATAATGTTTTGAGACAGTAGCCAAACATGAAGTGCTTTTTTTGTGATTTATCTAACTGGAGATAATGAGAAATCAACTTTAGTGTGAACCATCAGAACTAATATCATTTTATTTTCATTATCCCCATTTTTGTCACATAGTATCGTTATATTAGGGACTAGTGTAAATCAGCATAACTTTGCATTTATGGATTTTTTAGAAAGTAAAAGAAGAAAATAATCTTTAAAGGAAGAAAAGTGTTTTTGGAGGTGACATACCAAGAAAAGTGTTATTATTTTAGGTAAGAAGTCAACTATTTCTTCCTTCTTGTATTTTTTCCTTCTTTCTTTCCTTTTTTTCTTTTTTATTTTTTATCCTTCTTCCTTCATTATTTCTTAAAATTTTCATCCTGATGCTTTGGCATAATGTGGAACGTATGACCTCTATTACTTAATAATTTCTCCTTATCCTTACAAGTCAATCTATGTTTTCTCCTCTTTCTGTTTTCATTTCCTTCTTTTTTTTTTTCATTTATCTTTATTAGTTAGAGGCTAATTACTTTACAATATTGTAGTGGTTTTTGTTCTGTTTTCAATAGAAAGTGAGATAGTGTTAAAAGTTACTGGTCCTAGGATAAACATTATTATTCAGCAAACTTCGAGGAAAAGGTTATACATTTTGCTATATAGAATTAGCAATATTACCTTTAATTTCCCCCTCAAAAACAATATGCCAGTATATTTCCTTCAGAAATAGCATCTGCTCAAAACTTGTGTAAAACAGGAAGCTGCACATGAGAGTCGGGTATTAAAAGAGTTTTGAGAATCACATGAAGGCAAAAGCTTAGCAGAATAGGGAAAGGACTTAAAGAAGAGCAGAGGGAGATGAATCTTCTGCCAGAATAAGAAAAACACATAAAATGCAATCTCTGATTTTGATTCTGAAACTCAAATGTGTCTTCCCTGGCATAGAACCAGAGAGGAATGAAGCAAGCTGCACTTTCTGTTTGGCACAAGTCTCAAAATGTGCCTCCAAAAAACCAGATTTTTGGCACAGTGAGACCCCAAACATCCAAATGACTGGCTGACTTTTTCTGTTTTTACATGAACTGAGTAATGGCATCCCAGCCTCTATGTATGTGAAGCAACCTATTCATGTGCATCATGTTTCAATCCCCAGTATTATCAATCCCCTATCTTTTTTGATTATACACCAATAGTTTCCAATATCTATTGATATGGGGTGTGTGTGTGTGTCCAGTGTCTTGGCCTGAGAAATCACATGATGAAATATGTAACATCTTATGTTGTCAAATTGGGAAATCATGTCAGAGAATGATGGGAGACCTACCAACAGAACATACTTTGAAGGAGTTTCTCTTAGACAACTCTGAAACCATTTGAACATAAGAACTGATTATAAACCTTTATAACTTTCTGATTAAAATGGAAATCTATAAGGGAAGAATTAAAGTAAAGCTTTTTTACAATGGAATGTCCTTTAACATAAAAACATTGACAGATTTAGAAAATTACATCTTGAAAACCATAAAGGTATCATTTATTCAGACAAAACTAATCAATGCATGTTAAAATCATTTGATAAGATATTTATTACAGAAAGAATAATTTTATAGCTGTAAAACCAAGGCAAATACCACCTCAAGTGACCAAAGTTAAGACCATCAGCAATGGGATAAATTTATACTGTTACATGCTGACATGAAATACTGAGAATTATCAATATGACTCATGAACAAGAGGGATACTTTTGAGAGTGAATACGCATTTTAAATATTCACCCCTAAATAACAGGCATGCTGCTGCTGCTGCTAAGTCGCTTCAATCATGTCCGACTCTGTGCGACCCCATAGACGGCAGCCCACCCGGCTCCCCCGTCCCTGGGATTTTCCAGGCAAGAGTACTGGAGTGGGGTGCCATTGCCTTCTCCAAATAACAGGCATAAAATCAGGTATATGATCACCTTAATTACAAAATCTCCTGTAGCCCCCATTAATTCTCTGGTCTTCTCCTGCTGTGTCTCCCGAACTGCACTGTTGCAGTTACTTGGGCCTTTATGATCCTGTGAACAAGCTAATAAGTCCTCCACCACAGTCTTTGCCAACATTGCTTAGCCCTGCCTGGAACGCTCTTGCCACAGATTTCCTCACGGTGAACTCTTTTATTTCCTTGAAGTCTGTGCAGCAAAGTCACTTTCTCAGTGATGCCTTCTCTGGCTGTCTTACGTAAAATTTCAATATCCCATCTCTAAAATTTCATCTCTCTCTTTTCTGCCTTATTTTAGGCATTTACTTATAATTTATCAATATATTATAGAATATGTACTTTAATGATTTATCTTGATTGCTGTCTGAATTTCACATGAGAACATAAGTTTAAAAAGGGCAAGTATTTTTGTTTGTTGGATACAGTATATATCCATATCTCTTACAATAATGCCTAGTACTTGATAGGCAATCAATAAATATTCCTTGAAAGAACTAAAGACTGTGTTTTATCATTGCAGTGAAAAATACTAAATTTACTGAATGTTTAAGAAAAATAAAGTCATGAATTATTTGAAGAGTCAACCTAGATCTTTACTATAATACATATGTTTATTCATGGCAATAAAAAGAAATTGAGCATTTGTTATATTAAAATAATAGCATATATTTATATCAGAGTCATAATAATAAAATATAAATGGTTCTGAGCAGCATATAGTTATTTTTCACCCTCAGATTGGGTTGAATGGGTGTTGTTTTATTGTTTTGCTTGCATCCCACTGATTAATTGTTAGGTAGAATATTATTTTTTGATGTTTTTTGGGAACATTTTTTTCCTTTTCAGAATTGTGTCTTTTAAGTCCTTTTTATTTGGTTTTTAATAATGTATTTACTTTCTGTAAAATCATAAGCCTATTGATTGTGGTTTCTATTAAATACAACATTTTATATTATTCTGCCATAAAGAATATGCAATAGCATCTTATAAAGTTTAGGGACTAGAAACCTGTTTAAAGGATTCATATGTAAGCTTACTTTCCTAAATGTGGATTTGAAGTCAGCAACCTGGATTTAAATTCCAGAACTGTACTGTATTCTTGTATGATTATTAGACCAGTGCATAAAATCTTCAAGCTTCAGGGCCTCTTTCCATGGTTATTATAAAATGGAGTGAAATAATGAATTCTAAGCACTTAGTGTTACATTGTTTTTTATTAACTATGTAGTAAGTATTCTCCTTTTAAGGTACTCTCCTATTATTAGGTTTTATTTTTATTGGTTATCATCTTTGTTGAATAATTTCCATATACATACATATTTGCAATAATAGAGTATATTTAATTTTATATCATGTGTTTTGCTTAATAGCATATCATCAATAAGCTTAATGCAACAACATAATATGCATAATTTTAATTTTAATGAAATGCATATTATTCCATCTAGTGATGGTATCATAACTTATTCAAATATTAGACTAGTATTAGGCAGTTAATTAAAGTGCTTTTCAAGTTACAAATCAGGGTGTAGTGAGAGGCATAATCAAAAACTGATGATAGGTGTACAAATATGATCATAAAACCTTAAAAGCAAGTTTGGAATGATACCCAAACTTTAAACATATTCATTCTCATTGACTCAGCAATTCCATTTCTGGGACTCTGTCCTAAAGAAATTATCAGAAATGAAGACAAAGATTTATGCACAAAGATTTTTACCATGTCATTATTTATGGCAGCAAACAGTTGGAAGCAACCCAAATGTCCTGCAATGAATGATTACCCATTTCTTAGTGCAGTCATAAGAATAAAGAATAAGCAGCTCTTTTAAAATATACTTGGAAGAGTTTTAAAATAGGAAAAATGCTCAATATAAAACAACAGATTTTATATGTATAAACTTTTAACATGTACATAAGCAGGAAAATGTTTGCAGTGTTATCTCTGAGTAGAGAAATCATAGGTGATTTAAAGATTTTTATCAATTTACCATATCTTCTTCAATGAAAAGGCATTACTTTAAAGCTAATTTTTTAAAGAAAGTAAAGCTACTGTTAAATTACTGATAGTGACATCTATGTTGAGGTGAGGAATTCTGAAGGATTTGACATGCTGTGTGTTATAGTTCAACACTGATGGCCTGACACCTTTGTTGGCGAGCATGATAATGTATCCCAAAGGCAATGTCAAGCCTTAGCCAACCATTTTCAGCTTTTCTCTGCTCTGTGGAAAGTCTCCACATTGCAGTGCTCTAAAAGGAGAATAAAGTTAAAATCTTAGTAGCAGCAGGTTCATCTACAATCCAATTACTTGGAAAGTAAATGTACCATATCTAGTTAGTGATACTGTTTAATATTTAATCCTGTGACACGAAAGCATGAACATTAAAGTTCTATAGTAAACCCTAGAAGCATGAAAATAAAGTATAAAGGTAGCAGGTCTTAATATTTCTACAGAAGAGCAAAACTCCATATAAAAAAATTACCCTGCACATGTGCTGTTACAACAGGAGACATGAAAACTGATTCAGTTCTCATTTTTTCCTTCTGTCCAAAATAATTAAAACTATACTAGGTCTGTCACAATCTTTGCAACTGTCTTCTCAAATTTTGTAATGACTGACAGCCCATTTAAAAATGAGCATTATATGATTTAGACTCATTAGTATAGGAATCATTATTTCCTATTTCTCCTGACTCATCTTAGCTAGAGAAACCGAGACCTCCAAAATGCAAGCTCACCCTCATCAAGACTTAAACCAGTTCTCATCTAGGAAGCAGAAGGTAGGAAACCTTATCCTTACCAATGGTAGAATTTGGAACCATCCGTTTTATTCTTATTATAATATTTGGGTATAGAGGGTGAATCTACCAATGAATAGCAAGTACACTCAATTGCAGAGTAGTTAACAGAAATTCCACATTTGCTTATTTGCCATAATTAGATCCAAGCTGCCGCATACAGGATTATTCTAATATGTATACATAGAACAACTAAAGAACTCTTAAAATAGTGGATTGAAGTACTCTTAACTTGAAATATTAATGTAAATAAATTATATTTTATTTTGTTATTTATTTACTTTTGTTTCACTGTAAACATCCAAAATACACTAATTTTAGGCAAACTGAATGTTTCCTAAACATGAAGAAAATTGGATTTAGACCTAATGCCTATAGGAAAGTATCTTTGTGACTCCTATTTCTACCCTGGAGTTTATCTGTGCTAAGATATTATAGTAAGGGATAGCAGAAAGGTAAGAGAGTTTGAATATTGCTTAACCATTTATTAACTGTAAAAGGCTATTGTTAGTGTTAGTCGCTCAGTCATGTCTGACTCTTGGCGACCCCATGGACTATGGTCCACCAGGCTCCTCTGTCCATGGGATGCTCCAGGCAAAATACTGGAGTGGGTTGCCATTCCCCTTCTCTAGATCTTCCTGACCCAGTGATCGAGCCTGGGTCTCCTGCATTGAAGGCAGATTCTTTACCACCTTAAATATCACTTAACCATTTATTCACTATAAAAGGCTAGTTCAGTTCAGTTCTGTCATTCAGTCATGTCTGACTCTTTGCGACTCCATGGACTGCGGCACGCCAGGCTTTCCTGTGCATCACCAACTCCCAGAGCCTGCTCAAATTCATGTCCATCGAGTCAGTGATGCCATCCAACCAGCTCATCCTCTGTTGTCCCCTTCTCCTCCTTCCTTCAAACTTTCCCAGCATCAGGATCTTTTCCAGTGAGTCTGTTCAGGCTAGAGAGTTTATTTGAGTCTGTTTCTTCATCAGTAAAGTACATATGCTTTCTTCTGCCACATAGGATTTCTAGAAGGATTGAAATAGGTACCATATAATGAACTAGTTTGTAACACACAAAATTATTATGCCCAAATACTGTGATACACTAAATTTGAGGAAGGTGTTAAACCAGGGTCATAAATATCTCTGACTCTTTCACCTCCACCATTAATTCAGTCATTACAGGAAGATTTAGTGTCAGAAAGTTTGCACTGCATCCTAAATTTGTGTTTTCTTCACAGAAATTCCGTGTGAAGATGGTGTCAGTAATAAGTGTACCTCTTAAAATATTATAGGTAAATTATAAATGTTAATGAAAAAGTAAAATTGAAAAGGTCACATTGTGCAACTTTCACTGTTCTCAGAACCAAAGTTACTTGACTCTTCAATAGAAGCAGAGTTGAAATCTGGGATCTGTGATGGAATGCACATACATGCAAGTTGCCTAGACCATGAAATTCATGATTTGCTAGAACTTTATCCATTTCTGCAAAAAGCATAAGTTCCTTTCCACAACTTGTCTCTTTTGCCATTAGAATCTCAGCCTACCTTCGTGACTGATACAGAATCAGCACCACCCATTGCTATTTCACCCACACACCTTAAGAACTAAAAACACATTTTCCTCACAACCCTTCCTCTGGGCCCACATCTCTGCTCTTAAGGAATGAGGGGAAATCCTTGACAGACTCCTGGACATTTCTGCTCCCTTTGCAATTCGTTTTCCCAACTTCCCACTTCTCAATAACTTGCTCATTGATTCAGGAAACTCCAGCAGCATTTCATCTAGCAAACTGTCCCTGATATACTGGTCTAAATTAAAGTCTTCTTTGTGCCTTCTGGTACATTCCTTGAAAATTTCTACTCTTGAACTTAGCATGTTATTAAGTGAAAATAAATTAAGATTTAGTGCCTAGCCAAGAATAGGGGCTCAATGATTGTGCATTGAATAAATAAATAAAAAGGAGTCAAGCATGTAAATCCATGGCTGATTCATGTCAATGTATGACAAAAACCACTACAATATTGTAAAGTAATTAGCCTCCAACTAATAAAAATAAATGAAAAAAAAAAAAAAAAGAAAACATAAAAAAAAAGGAGTCAAGGATAATATAAGAGCTGAGTGTACTACTACCTTTTCTTGTGGCTGAAATCTTATCAATAACATATAGCTTTCTCAGGAAGTTCCCTGAAACTTAGTTAATACAAAAGGCCACTAAACTAGAGTTTTGCTACACAAATGAACACACAGTCATTCTAATATTTAGGTTTTACATTATTTGAAATTTCTGAAATTTCTAGTCGGCTTTTATTTTTTTGAACTTTAAAGACCAGATTTATTTGGAGTAAACAAAAAACCCCAAAGGATGGGATTTTACATCTCAAGACATCTCCCAGGTAATAAGTCTACAGATTACAAATCACTTTCATAGAAGATATTTTTGTACAAATTTTACATGTAATGAGGAGCGGGTCATAAATCCCTGTTTGTTTTAACAGGGTGGCAGAGTAGAGGAATGTGGGGGAAAAAACAGCTTTTTTGTATACATCTATTTGGAAGGAGTAGATATGAAGAGGGCAAACCCTACCTTTTCAACATCTATAGCAAATGGTTTAAAAAAATACCCTCTCAACCTTGGATATCTCTAAAAGCCACTTCCTAGCTACTCACCACTCCAAGCCAATTATTTAAAGTTACTTCACTTGGTATGTCCTTTATGTCCATTGGGTAAATGATTCATTATGCTCACTGCTGCATCACTCATACACCAACACCCTGCAAGGCTGGACAGGGTCTAACCTAGGACTGATGGGAAAAAAGCTTGCAAATAAAAGAGACCAAGGTGTCTCTTCTCTGTAGGTACCAATACTGCCCATAAGGACACCATCTATTGAGCTGACAGTACCAAGGTGCACATAAAAGCAGGCAAGTAAAGCTATTGTGTTGCAAGAGAAGCAAGAACCTTGTTAAATTGTTCTCCATTATCATTCATTCTCGCAAAGAATGCTAAAAAAAAAATAAAAAGAAGTGCCCCCCCCCCACCCCCCAGCAACATTATAAACCCAAACATTTGTGTGGGATTTCAGTGCAGAGATGGAAACTTTTTTAAAAAGCGCACCCCTGAACACCAATCAAGGTTGTAAGAAAGGTTTCCAATTTAATTTCCATTCACCCCAATGTGGGTGAGTGGCCACACTCACCACCTAAGACTGGTAATTCTTAAAGTTTCCTGAGGTGCAAAAGGGATCAAAGCAGCAGAAGCAGGAATGGCTGGAGGGAAGGAGTGAGACTCAAGACATGCAGGAGCCAGGAATTGCTTAAGAAAAGCAGTAGTGATTCCTCATTAGACAGCTCCCAGGGGGCTCTAGAGGATGCCTAGGAGATCAAGAGTGTGACCGAAGTCCAAGTCGTCTGTGGGAAGGGAACAGGAAAGACTAGCACCAGGAACCTAATTCAGACAAGAGTCTGAAGTTTTAAAACTTCAAGATTTCAACAGAATGTGGATTTATTTGAACTTTCAGAAGGGATAGTGTTTAAGAAAGGGTGAAACCAGGACACTTAAAGATTTGGGAATTCCCACGAACCCTAAGTGCTTCCTGCTCCAGGAAGTAAACCATTCATGTGTTTACTGGAGGTCGTATGCCATTTTCTCTATTACTGGTGCAAAATAATTCACCAAACCCCTAACCTTCTTTTCAAACCACGATTTCCTCATTTATTTTGGTCACCAAACACTCCTATTCTTCAGTGGCCTGTAGACTCACTTCCACCTACCCCCTGGGGAGTACAAATGAAGGAACTCCCCGTAGGCTGGCCCCAGTAACTCGGAACTAAGTGAGAGGAGGGGCTGGCAGCCTCCTGGAGACTAAAACATCAGAGACTAAACCTACCTTGCCAAGGATGGAGAATTTATTCCGGTAATATTTGAGAATTCATGTATGCCACAACAGGATAGTAAGAATTAAAGGTAGGACCCTCACTCTTCCGTATACCTGTCTACTGTCCAACTAGATTCCAGACACTGCATCCCCGTCACTGCATTTTGCTAAACGGAGGCCCCTAGGCACAAATCACACAGGCAATTGCATGTGTCATAAAAACACACCACAACTTTTTCCATTAAGAGCTGTACATCTCTTTCTCTGGCTACACTGGTGATTCTCCTGTTAGTTCAATACTTTAAAGGCTGCAGCAGCATGCAAAAGAATTTCATTTTGTGTTTTAAAAAAAATGTTAAGAAAGGTCTCCAGGAGATGGTGAGTTTTATTTTATCTTGTCTGGATAGAGGTTTGATTTGCTCTCGAATGTTCCAGGGTGGAGAGAAACTAGGAGAAAGCATAGAATGCAGAGGTCTATTCGGTGTAACCTCCCTCATTTTCATCTTCACCATCAATGGCAAGAGCAGCATATTTGCTTGCAGAACTGAACTTCCAGGCTGGATTTTCTTCAGCTTTCTTTGGCTCAGGTGCAGAGCTGGAGTCATGATCCTTTTTGCCATCTTTCCTGTCTGACTCCTTCCAGTGGTCTTTGTTCCCTCCATCTCCCGGACCACGGCTGGAGTTCCCACTTTGGCCTTTTGGGGCACTTACCCCATCTACTTTATTTTCATCTTTCCTTGCCCATCCCTCCTCGGGTGGTTGAGCTGGAACTACTTTCCCTCCACCACTTGGAGGGGACTGCTGTTCTGTGTCTGAGCTCTGAGATCGAGCAGGAGGGTTAGAACTTCGCTTCCCCCAAGCATTCTCCTTTGGTGGAGGGGCTGGCATTACCTCTAGAGGCTGTTCAGGTTTGGGAGGCTTAGAAGCTGGAGACTGACAGTCTTCCTCTTTATTGCGGGTTTCATTTTCTAGAGACTTCTCACTCTCTTCTTCATGCATCCTGGTCTGACTTACTTCTGCCAGATGTGGCTGAGGTCCCAGTCTGTGATGACTCACTTCCTGTCCTCGATCGTTCCCGTTCCGGAGTTTCTTCACTCCGCCAACTTGGGTGTCTCTCCCGAGGCCGTGGTTCTAGTTTCGGCTCATCCAGCTGGCGCTGCAGTTTCTCTTGCTCCTTCTGTAGCCGCTCTTCTACTTCTCGCTCTCTAGCAGCTGTGTCAACAGGCTTTGCCCCTCCAAAGATAGAGGCTGGGAGGTGCTAGCGGAGGAATCATCTTCCTTAGCAGTACTCCGAGGCTTTAGGTTCAGTTTGGGTCTTTGGAGGGAACCTCTATCATCCCGCCTATAATCATCCTGAGAGTAATCATCTCTGGAGCTCCAGGACCGGTCATCTCGTCTGTCGTATCTGTCTTCCTAGTGGTCCCCGCCTCCCCTGTACAGAGTCGTCATCCCTACGGTACCCGCTACCGAACACTTCTGCCACTGCCTATCTTGGAATCGTAGCCTCTGTCATAGTCTCTGCCACCTGGGTCATCATAGCGATCTCGGCCCCGTATCGATCCATGTCCCGGTGTGGGCCATCACAGTAACTGTCCGGATACCCATCACGATATCGGTCTGAATCGTAACGATCTCCATACTTGTCTCCAAAGCTATCATCACCCCTTCTAGGCAGGTAGTCATCAAAGCTGTCTGTTGCAGGACGGGCCCACTGTATCTGTTTTGTCAGAATCACAATTTCTGTCTCGGCCAAAAGAGCGATCATCCCTGTCTTTATCTTGTGCTTGATCAGCAACGTCCACTTGAATTCTCCTATTACCTGGAGACTCTTCGTTGAGGCTCAGGGAACTGAGCAAGGAATCCAGGTCCTCAAACTCAGCCTAACCAAAACCTTTTAACCTTTCAGGATTGCTGGGTTCACGCAGTAAATGCACCGCACTGATATTTAATCCTCTGAAGAATTCCTTAATGGAGTCTTCTGTCACATCATAGGGCAGGTTCCCTAGAAAAGCAGTGTAGGGTGGAGGTTTGGGAAGACGGCTCTGGTCGATATTGGGTTCCTGAGCAGCCTGTGGAGCAGTGGGCGGGATGGAACGGTCCATTGGAGGTGCCCGATACATCATCATTACTATGCCAAGGGGTTGAAACATCCCCGTCCAGATCGTCTGTTTCATCAGCCCAGCTGACTGGTGTCGGACATAGGTGCTGCCTCCACCAGTCCCTCCATCCTCAGCCAGAAAGTCTGTTAGGGAGATAGTCTTCCCCTTCTTCTTATTCTTTTTTGCTGAGGCTGCCATGTTGGGAGAGGGAGAGAGAAGCAAAAGCTCTAGTCGGCTTTTTTTTAAAAAGCTGGGTAAAAGAATTAGAAAGGCAGTCAGCACTTTCCCCACCCCTCACAAAATCTTAAGGAAGCAACACAGTTACAAAACTCATTTTATAAAATTCAGTGACTGAAAAGTTCTAAGAACAGGGACAAAATCCTCTTTTATTCTTAGTTCAAAGAATATTCTTATACCAATGGGAAGTATATGAATATTTTGAAGCTAAGAATAAAGATATATTGCACTTTGTACATATAAGATGCATGTGTATCTCAGACTTGAAATTTAACATATTTACCATGTCACTGCAGATATTTAGCTACTGAATAAGTTAGCTAGGCAAGGTTCAGTTTTTATTACTTAATCACAGAAATAATCTAAAGAAAAATGTTTTAACATTTAATTAATTCATGTAATTTATGATTTATTGAAACAATTATGTCTTCAACTGTATAAAATTGTCCATTTCATGAATCAAGGTCAGAGGGTTCAGAGACCCAACCTGAGGATCAATTCTCTCCTATAATACTGCAATAAATACCTTTTGTTGACTGTATATCTGACATTTGCTATCCCATTCTATGAATTGCTTAACTTCATTGAACTTCAGTTATTCATCAATAAAATGAGAACAGTTCAGTTCAGTTCACTTGCTCAGTCATGTCTGACTCATTGCGACCCCATGGACTGCAGCACACCAGGCCTCCCTGTTCATCACCAACTCCAGGAGCTTGCTGAAACTCATGTCCATCCAGTTGGCGATGCCATCCAACCATCTCATCCTCTGTCGCCTCCTTCTCCTCCTGCCTCCAATCTTTCCCAGCGTTGGGGTCTTTTCCAATGAGTCAGTTCTTTGCTTCGAGAGGCCAATGTGTTGGAGCTTCAACTTCAGCATCAATCCTTCCAATGAATATTCAGGGCTGATTTCCTATAGGGTTGACTGGTTTGATCTCCTTGCAGTCCAAGGGACTCCTGAGTCCTTTCCAACACCACAGTTCAAAAGAATTAAAAAAAAGATGAGAACAATAAAAATATATCTCAGCATTGGTATGAAGATTAAAATGAGAAAATATATCTGGCACATGAGAGAAGTCAAATAATCTTCCTTCAGGTTATCATGTAAATATGTTGGAATTGGCTAGGGGGAGAAAGTTAGCCTTCAGCAAGTTCGTCTGATTCATCACCCTGCTTTCTACAAAATTTGGGAAATTTTTGAGTGAACATCCATGTCTGCATAGAATTGTGTAATTCTGCTCTTTAATGTTCATAGTGTCCCATCAGCTTTATTTAGGCATCTGCACTATTTTTAGCTCAAAACTAAATTTAAGCAAATGTTACAGAGTGGACAATTGAATCATGTATCTAGATTGGGTCAGCAGTCTATAACCCATAAGTCAAATCCAGCCTGCTCCCTATTTTGTAAATAAAGTTTTATTGTAACACAGCAGGCTCTTTGTCTATGGCTGCTTTTATCCTTAAGTGGCAGAGTTGAATTGTTGCAAGGAGATCATCTGGCTAAATATCTTATATTTAGTTCTTTAAATAAAATGTTTGCTGAGCCCTCACTTACAGAATTGAGGAAAACAAAGCTATAGTACAATTAAGAACGGCTTTATTTTATTGAAGGGGAAAATTTTGAATAGAGTTATGATTTGGAATATATATGCAGGAAACCCAAGAATAATTCAGTTTCTTTTCCATTTTCTCAATGAAGTACAGTTGATTTACAGTGTTGTATTACTTGTTGATATACAACAAAGTGATTCAGTTATACACATATATACATTTTTAAATATTCTTTTCCATTATGGTTTAATCACAGAAAATTGAATATAGTTCTCTGTGCTATACTTGGGACCTTATTGTTTACCCATTCTGTATGTAAAAGCTTATATCTGCTAACCCCAATCTCTCCCTCCATCCTTCCCCCAATCCTCTTGACCTGGAAACCAGCAGTCTGTTTTCTATGTCTGTGATTCTGTTTCTGTTTCAGAGGTAGATTCATTTGTGTTATCTTTGAGATTCTACACATAAGTGATATCATATGGTATTTGTCTTTTGCTTCCTGATTTAATTCACTTATTATTATAATCTCTAGTTTCACCCATGTTATTGTCAATGGCATTGTTTTTTATGGCTGAGTAGTACCCCACTGTAAAATTATACCATGTGTTTTTTGTCTAAACATCTGTTGACGGACATTTAGGTTGTTTCTGTGGCTTGGTTTTTGTGAATAGCGTTGCTATAAGCATAAGGGTGCATGTATCTTTTTGAATTATAGATTTGTCTCAATATGTGCCCAGGAGTGAGATCCCTGGATTGTATAGTAATTCTATTTTTATTTTTCTAAGGAACCTCTATGCTGTTTTCCACAGTGGCTGCCTCAACTTATATTCTTAGCAACAATGTCAATACCCTTTCTAGCCTTTGTTATCTGTGGACGTTTTAATGATGGCCTTTCTGACTGGTGTGAAGTGGTACCTCATTGTGGTTTTGATTTGCATTTTTCTAATAATTATTGATGTGGAGCATATTTTCATGCATATTTCTGTATTTCTTCTTTGGAGAAATGTCTATTTCTTCTGCCCGTTTTTTTGGATAGGGCCTTTTGTGTTGTTGTTGAGTTGTATGAGCTGTTTGTATAGTTTGAAAATCAAGCCATTGTCTGTCACATCATTTGCAACCATTCTATAGATTGTCTTTTTGTTTTGTTCATGGTTTCTTTTCCTTGTAAGTTTGATTGGGTCATATTTTTTAAATTTATTTGCTTTTATTTCCATTGCCTTGGGAGACTGACCTTAGAAAACAGTGGTAAAAATTTATGTCAGAGAATGTTTTGCCTATGTTCTCTACTAGGAGTTTTATGATGTCATGTCTTATGTTTAAGTCTTTAATGCATGTTGAGTTTATTTCATATACGGTGAGAGGGTATATTCTAACTTCATTGATTTACATGTGCCTGTCCAACTTTCCCAACGCCACCTGCTGAAGAGGACGTTGTCTTGCCATTATATAACCTTGCCTCCTTTGTGGAAGATTAATTGACCATAGGTGTGTTGGTTTATTTCTGGACTCTGTTCTGCTCCATCAATTCACATGTATGTGTTTGTGCCAGTACCATGCTGTTTTGATTACTGTAGCTTTGTAGTACTGTCTGAAGTCTGGGAGGGTTATGCCTCCTGCTTTGTTCTTTTTCTTCAGTGTTGTTTTGGCAATTCTGTGTCTCTTATGGTTCCATATGAATTTTAGGATTATTTATTCTAATTCTGTGAAAAACGTCACAGGTAATTTGATAGGGATCACATTAAATCTGTATATTGCTTTGGGTAAAATGGCTATTTTAGTAATATTAATTTTTCCAATCCAAGAGAATAGGATATATTTCCATTTATTTGAATCATCTTCAATATCCTTTATTAATGTTTCATAGCTCTCAGTGTATAAGTCTTTCACCTCCTTAGGTTTATTTCTAAGTATCTTATTTTGGGCGTTGTAATTTTAAAAGTTTAAAATTTAAAAAACATTCCCTTTCTGATATTTCATTGTTGGTATAAAGAAAGTGAAAGTGTTAGTCGCTCAGTCATGTCTGACTTTTTGCAACCCCATTGAGCATAGCCCACCAAACTCCTCTGTCCATGGAATTCTCCAGGCAAGAGTACTGGAGTGGGTAGCCACTACCTTCTCCAGGGGATCTTCCTGACCCAGGGACCAAACCTGGGTCTCCTGCATTGCAGGCAGATTCTTTATCATTGAGCCACCAGTTAGTATAAAGAAATGCAACAAATTTCTGTAATCTTGTATCCTGCTACTTTGCTGAGAATTCAGTTTCTTGAAGCAAATTTTGAGACGGACTGTAGATTTCCACAGCAGTAAAATGTGACAGTCTCCTTGTGGATTACTCAGAGTACACATGATTGATTCAGTTTAAAGGATTTCATCTTTGGGGCAGTTAAAATTATTCAATGTGATCAAACTTGGTTGAAAAGCAGTATCTTCTCCACATGTTATTATAACCATATGATTGTCAAAAATCAATAAACTGGACAATAATAGTAACTTATGGGTAAGAGTTCTAACACTGATGCTATAGGTTTGCAGTCAAACTGGTAGTTTATCATAAGACAGTCTTATTTAAGGGAATATTATTTAGTTCCCTATTTGCAATATAGATAGATAAATAGATAAAGTAACATATCACTACTGTTCATGCCTTGATTGCTCTTTCATTAGTTATACAAGGACTGGAACTGAAAAACTGAGCAATTATGACTGTCTAGTTTTAATATCTTTCATATTTAAGGCTCTCAGAAAATGTTTTATGATGGCAATACATCAGATTTATTGTAGTTGTCCTATATGGCTAACTCAGGGTAGATTATCTAATCTTGTCTATGGAAAAATCTTAAAGAGTTTATACATCCCGAAATGCAATACAGAAAAGAACAAAAGAAAAAGAAAAATCCTATGTAATCCATCTGACAGAGGAATGGCAAATGTTAATATTTTTCTCTGGACAAGGTTAATATTCTCTGTGCTTGTATATCTTTGTTCTCTTGTCATCTGTTGTACAAACCACTCTAACTCTGCTTTTTTTTCAATTACACTATATTGTACAAACCACTCTATCTCTGCTTTTTTTTTTTTTCCAGCTAGACACTATATTGTCTATCAATACACTTAGACAACACTATTTTTAGTATTCCAACATAGAAGTATGTTATACTTTATTTTTGAAACTTCCCATTACTAGTACATAAATTCTATGGTGTTTTTTATTATTTTCAGGTATAAATAAAGCTGGAATGTCTACCAAATGCTTTTTTCATCCACTTCTCTAACTTCTTTTGACAAATTCCTGAAGTAGCAATACTAGTTCAAAGTGTATTTATTTATTCATTTGCTAACTTCCATGTGGTTTATAAGATAATTACCACTCAACTTCTCTCTCTTTGAATATTATAAATATATCAAAAAATCTGTTATTATAACACCAAAAGACTGTGCAGACATATTATTCTCCTTTATAATTCAGAAATCCAGACATCTAGAGTTCACACAAAAATATGCTAGAAAATGTTTGCTTTGTATATACTAAGTCCTGAAAATATATATCCCAACACATAGAACCTCTTTAGTGGCATAAAAGTGGAGAGTATATACTATTATTCCACATTTATATCCTTGTGTATATGAGAATAGTAATAGCAATATGCAAATACTTGCATTATGTCTAATATAATGGGAGCTGATCTACTATAGGAATTGATTTCATCAGAGAAATTGATTATCATGACTTCCTAAAGGTTATTACATGGAAAAAGGAATGAAATAAATCAAAATTATTACTCTACAAAGAATGAATATTTTTAGCTTGATTTGACTGAAATAGTCTTATGTTTCCTTTAAGGTATTTTTCCAAAGATTTATAGCATTCTAAAATACTTTCAGTACATTTTTAAAGCAAAAATAGTGCTGATTTTGCACAAGAAGCAAATGAAATTTCTTAAATTCATTTAAAATAAGCTACCATATTGCCTATTTAGTAAAGTAGCCAAGATCCTTACTGCTTTACATACAAAATAGAGACTGTTGAGTATTCTATAAATTAGATAATGAAATTGCCTATTGTATGAAGCAAGCTATCGTTTCTTAATCAGACTGCCCTACCTTACGTATTTATAGATATATTATAAAAATCTAGATTGATATTCCTTCAAAATTATATAAACAAAAGGGAAAATTTTATTTTTACTGACTAAGAATTGAAAAATCAAAGAGCAAAAACTAAGCCATTGCCTTCACCAGGGGATCTTCCCAGTCCAGGGATTGAACCTGCATCTCTTGTATCTCCTGCATTGCAGGCAGATTCTATACCTGCTAAGCCATTGAGAAATCCCAGTTATTGATCTAACCATCTTCAATATAGAAAATGTGATCCTGAAATTTTACAAATTAGCATTATTTATCCACATAAAAATGATCACCTATACTAAAAACTGTGGTAAACTATTTGTGTCATCTGAAAAATTATGGCACTACGCCTTTCTAGCTGTATTCCCACCTATCTTCTTTCTCCTACATCTCATTTGTTGTTAGTGGAACCAGTAAGATTTTACAGAGGACATAAAGTCCAGGATGGTTAAAAATTTGCTTTGGGGCCAAAAGGGGTCCAGACTCAGAATATCAGTAGACCTGGCTGGCCTCTCTGAAAGACAGGTACAATAATGGAAATAAAGCAATATATCTTTATTCCTCCAGTAATCTTTATTTTGTTATTGCATGTATCTTACATACCTAACCCCATACCCTAAAAAGTAACTTCTGTGTTCCGTAAATGGATGCTCATTTTGTTTCATATTTTTCCAAGAGATTTATGCAGTGGAAAGTGTATCCATTTTTGGAAATATTTGTGTTTAAACCTGCTTAGAAGCTGGGGATGGAGTAGAGTTATATATTACATAGACTTCATGGCCTGAATTGCAGTAGTTTTCTTAAAATTTATATAAGTTATATGCATATAAAAGAATAGTTTGTCAGTTTTAAGACTCAAAGACCAAAATCTTCAGTAATTTATGTCCATCAACTCATTTAAACCCATAACAACTGATGAAATAAGTACTTCTTTTAAAAACAATGTATTTGTAACAAGACAGTTGAATCAGAGTATTAAGTCACAATGCAAATCCATGCTGTCTCACTTCTAAATATTGAATATGCACCTAAAATAACAATAATTAACCTTTATTGAGTTCTGTCTATGCCTAAGAGATTTTGATATACATTAAATGGATTGATTTATTTAATCTTTAAAATAAACTTTAGAGGTAGGTATTTACTAAAAGTATCACATCTAGTGCAACATATCTATGAAATAACAAAGATGGAAGAAAACCCAGGCAGTCTTTCTTTATTGTGCAGCCTGGAAAAATGGATTATTTATTATAACTTTGAATTAGAGCAAGGACTGCCTGCTCATTTTTCTCTCCCAAATTATTTTGGTTATTGTAACATTTTTATTCCTACATAGAAATTTGAAAATCACTTGAAATATATATTTTAAGCCTTTAAACACCACTCTTTAGCAACTATAAATTCATTTTTTATTCAGTTCACATTAAGATTTTATAATCAGAAATATTACAGGAATAAAATATTAGTAACCAAGATATTCACTGTGCATCTTTTATATTAAAAGCAATAGCAGTAAAAAGATACCTGTGTAACAGCTTTGGAAATCATTAACAGAAGCATGATCTCGGTATTGGCAAAAGATTGTAATTAAAATTGTCTTATGTTAATTTGCACTGTATGTGTTTATCAAATTTGACCACTTTTGACCTACAAAAGGGCTTTACGTATGTTTCAGCTTAATACTGTGAATGATTATGTAAGTCGTAGAAGATACCCATAGATTTAGATGCAGAACTTGCAACTCTATCCAAAACTGAGATTAATTATGCGTTATTATATATAATTTCTCTACCAATTGGTTAAACTTCAATATGTATAGATACAAATTTTTAGCCAATGAATGGTCTGAAATTTACTGAATGTGTGTTGCTTGAAATACAGAATATACAACCACCAGCAACTTATATAACAGGAATCACAAATTGTGTTAATGAGAACTTCACAAACAATGAAGAGTCAGTTTTTTTTAATTAATTAATTTTTTTAATTGAAGGATAATCACTTTACAGAATTTTTTTTTCAGACAGAATTTTTTTTTTCTGTCAAACCTCAACATGAATCAGCCATAGGTATACATATATCCCCTCTTCAAGAGTCAGTTTTAATAAAGGTGTTCAGGGGTAGAATTTATGTAAGAATTTGCAAGCCCAGCAATGAATTGATCCCACAGACCTCTTAAAGGTATACTGTATAACTTAGTAAATGTTTCTTTTTGGCACTGAACCGAAAAAGCAGAGGTTATTAAGAAGAGTAACAGGCCACGATATTTATGTTTCACATAGCTTCCATAATTATCCAACACATGACATATATTTCTTTTAATTAAAGCATGGTAGAACGCAGGAATTTGGTAATCTGTCTCATAATGCTCATAAGCTTAGTAGTAATAAACTTTGCTAAATACTAAGTTTGAGAAAATGCTGTGCAGGCAGATGGTGACTATGAGCCTCAAGTCTCTCCCAGAGCTGCAAACAGTACCATCTGCTGCTCTGCTGATTTCTTTTTTGTTCATTGGTGTCAAATTTAATGGGGGATCACACTTTACATTTTAATTTTACACCCTGGCCACAATGGTGGGAGCTCTTGTCTCCCACAATATAGAATTATTCAAGTAAATAAGGAATTTTTTTCTTCCTTAAAAACAAAAGCCAAAAAGCAAACCATTAAACAAAAAAACAGAGACTTCCACTTTCCTATTCATGATGGAGCAATAAGAAATGGATTAAACCCTTCTGTTTGAAACTAACACATCACATCAGGTATATCAACAACAGTTTTCCAGACATTGGACAAAAGTTTCCAGGTCAAGGCATGTAGAAGAAAAGCCTAGGTGAAGCTCAGCAGACTTCCTGAGTTAAGGATCCAGACCTGGAGGTCTGAGAAAACAAGGAAAGTGGAAATCATAGGGGAAATTATTAGAGAGGAGAGATCAACTCAGAGCGGTAACTCTGGATATCTGCAAAGATATTGACTCTGTATTTAGCAGAGTACTGATCAGCAAACCTGAGAGAGGAAACACTGGAAAATTGAGAAAGACCCATCAGAAAAGATTTAAGGTAACAATGCCTATACTTAACGTTGGGCTAAGAATAATGTCTGTCCATTCCCACAAATAAGGCTGGAATACTATGTTGTTCACATTACTTTGGGTAGGTTATGCAGGAGTATGTTATATGTAGTTACTAAAAGTAAGACCTAAAGTGTCTTAGGTCTAGATGAAAGCTCAATAACATTAATAATTTTTTTTAAATCCATAACTCAAATAGGTAAAGTTCATAATGTTTTGTCATTACAAACAAAATTTAGCAGAAATGCAAAGAAACAGGAAAAAAGGAGACAGTACAATCAATTGAAACTGGCACAGATATTAAAATTATCAGATAAGAACATTAAATCAGTTATTAAACCAATTCTCATATGTTGAAAAGTTAAGTAGAGCAAGATTTTCAAAGAACAAATCTTTTCCCCATAGCAATTTCAAAACTACAAAGTTGACAAAATTAATCATTAGACACTCTATAAATCAAGCAAAGTGTACAACAGCATGAGAAGTATTTGTGTTTGTAAACCTGCCAAACTTAGAACAGTGAAAATATGTGACTTTCTTGTTTTAATCTGCACCCGAATTTTCCCCATTATGACAATATAGAGAATTACCACATGAGACAGGTCATGAAGACTAGCATCTTCTACACACAGTTTTAAGGAACTCACTGAATTTAGAACTTTGGATAATATTCATGATCAGTGGCATTGTCAATGGATCAGTAGAAATTATGTAAGCTGATATACATACTAAAATGAACAAATATTTAAAATTATCAGAGACTCAAATTTGTACAAAACCAGCAAGTACACCACCATATATGTAGTTGGAATCAGGAAGGAGAGGAGCAAAAATATTAGGAACAAATATTAAAGAGATAATGAGTAAAAATTTCTCAGAGGAAAGGAGGGAGGTAGAGAGAGGGAATGAAAGAGACAGACTGAGGAAAGGAAAGGTAGGATAAACACTGAGCTCTTCTCATGGATATATCATAAGTAAAGAATTCAAAGCAAAGGGCATAGAAAATAAATTGAAATCCTTAAGAGAAAAACTAAACTATCATGTTCAAATGACCCACGATAAGATTAGCATCTGACTTTTCATCAGAAACAAGGCCAGAAATGAGTGAAATGACAAATTGAAACTAGTGTATGAGAAACAAAAAAATCAACCAAGAATTCTGTATCTAGCCAAACTACCTTTCAAAATAAGAGAAATAAAGATATTCCCCAAATAAAAATAGAGTGAGGCAAAAATAGAGTGAGGCAGTTCATTGCTGGCTGACCCATTTTACAAGAATTAATAAAGAAACTCCTTCAGACTGACACCAAATGTCAGAATAGTTATTCAAATCTTCAGGAAAAAAATAAAAATGATTGTAAGCACTATATATGTCATATTAATATAAAAGACTCAATAGACATATGTATTTTTCATTTAGTCTGTTGACTTCCTTGACACAAGTTGCACAAAGCAATATTGTAACACTGTGTTGTTTGAATTCTAATGACAATAGTAGCATAAAGGATGTCTCAGGAAGTTGAGCTGAACTTGAGCAAATTAGCTATATTTTACCCAAAATAAATGATTATTAATCTGTAGTTGTTCATGATAAGATATATCTTATAGTATTATATCTAAAAAAGTAAAATCACAGCAAAAATAAAATTAACAAATTGATATGAAAAAAAAACACACTAAGATAGAGTTTTAGTAGAAACAAAAAGGTGCATTTTATAATGATAAAGGGGTCAGTACCTCAAATACATAGGACAGTTACAAATGCATGTTCACCTAAATCACAGCCCCAAAATACAGGAAGTAAAAATGATAAAAAAGAAAAGAGGAAGATATAATTTAACAACTAAAATTGGAAATGTCCTGTCTTCAATGATTAATTTTTCTCTATCTAGAAAATCTAGACAGAGATTTAATAGATATATAGAATATTTGAAAAATATTTGTATCAATAACTTCACATAATTGATTTATATAACATTTCACTGAAGAGTACAGTAAACATTATTCTTTCAAATATGTATGAAACATATACTAGGCCATAAAACAAGGTAAATTAAGATTGAAGTTATACAAAGTAAATTCTCAACCTGCAATAAAATTATATTAGACTAGAAATTAGCAAAAGAAAGAAGTATTTAAAACTTTCCAAATATTTGGAAATTTGAACAGCATGCTTCTAAGTAATCTATGATTCAAATAAGATAATGCAAGATAATTTAGACAACATCCTGATTAAAACATAACATATCAAAATTTATAGGAAGTAGGTAAAGCAGTGATTAGAAGAAAATATTGTAACTTAAAATGCCTTTACCATAAATGAACAAATTTTTCAGATAAATAACCTCTTGTATGTTAATAAATTTTTAAAAATAACAGTTAATTAGACTCAAAGCAAGCAGAGAGAAGAAAAGAAATATAGGTTACATCAAGGAAATATAAAACAGAAAATTAGAGAAAGTCAATAAAACCAAAAGTGGATTCTTTTAAATATCAATAAAGCTGACAAATATTTATATAGACTAAGAATGAAGCAGATAAGACACAAATTATCAAAATCAAGAATGAAAGATAACACACTACAGCAGACCCTATAATTTAAGGGATTATTATAAATAATTTTGGGCATTATATTGGACAGCTTAATGAAATAGTCAAATTCCTAGAATCACACCATTATCAAAACTTATTCTAGAAGAAAAGACATTAAAATAGACCTAAAATAAGTAGAGACATTGAATTACTAATTAAAAATATTCCAACACAAGTGGTACAGCACAGATGACTTACTGGTGAATGCTATCAAATATATAAAAAACAGCATCAAATCTTTAGCAAGCTCTATCAGGTTATAGAGACCAGAATTATACTGATTTGAAAACCAAAGACATTGCAAAAAAAGAAAACTATAGACCAATAGCCATATGAACATAAACACAAAATACGAAAATATTAGAGCTGACAGCTAGCAATATTTAAAATGGGTTAGATGCCACAACCAAATAAAATTCATGCCAGAAATGTGAGGTGGGATTAACATGAGAAAATTAACATAACACACACTATTAGTAGAATAAAAGACAAAAAATACTAATTTCAGTTGATAAAATTAGTGATATTCAGTTAATATCAGATTGCAAATGCATTTGACAAAACTCAATCCTCATTCAAAATAAAACCTCTCAACAAAAGTAAAAAGGAAATTTCATTTACCTTATAAAGGGAACCTAGGAAAAACCCACATCTAACATCATAATTAAGCATAAAAGCCTGAATTTCTTCTAAGGTCAGGAACAGGCAAGGATGTCTATTTGCACTACTTCTACTGAACACTATACTGAAAATTCTAGCTACTTCAACAGCAACGAAGAAAAAGTTAAAAGGTACTAAAGATATCCATGGTGAAAAGGGAGGGGGAAAAAAATCTCTTTAATTGTCAGTCAGTCCAGTCAGTTCAGTTGCTCAGTCGTGTCCGACTCTTTGCGACCCCATGAATAGCAGCACGCCAGGCCTCCCTGTCCATCACCAACTCCCGGAGTTTACTCAAACTCATGCCCATCGAGTCGGTGATGCCATCCAGCCATCTCATCATCTGTCATCTCCTTCTCCTCCTACCCCCCAATCCCTCCCAGCATCAGGGTCTTTTCCAATGAGTCAACTCTTCACATGAGGTGGCCAAAGTACTGGAGTTTCAGCTTCAGCATCAGTCCTTCCAATGAACGCCCAGGACTGATCTCCTTTAGGATGGACTGGTTGGATCTCCTTGCAGTCCAAGGGACTCTCAAGACTCTTCTCCAACACCACAGTTCAAAAGCATCAATTTTTCGGCGCTCAGCTTTCTTCACAGTCCAAATCTCACATCCATACATGACCTCTTTAATTGTAGGTGACAGCAAATTATGAGAAATATACACATAGCAAATTCTAAGCAAATTCTATATAGAACATTCTAAGAAATGTACACATAACAAAACTGCTATAACTAATACAACACTTGAGGAAGCCCATAGAACACAAAATCATGGTACAAAAATCAATTAATTTATGCTAAATATAAAGCACCTAAAGAAGAAATGAAGAAAACAATTTGATTTACAATAACATCAATATATAAAGTACTTATGAACAAATTTAACCAAAAATAGTGCAAGATTTGTGTATGGAAAAATACACTGAGAGAAATTAAAGATGTAAATGAATGGAAAGACATTTCATGTTCAAAAGATAGAAGAAACAATATTTTCAGGAAAGCAATTTATTCAAAATTGACTTACAAATTCAATGCAATTGTTTTCAGAAATCCCAGAGAATTATTATGGAGTTCAACAAGTTGATTCTTAAATGTGTTGGAAATTCAACAGACTGATAATAGCCAAAACAATTTTGAAAAAACACAGTAAAGTTGGAGGACTTATACTACATGATTTCAAAATTCACTATAAAGCCACAGTAATAAATGCACTGTGTTATTTGTACAAATATATGCATATAAGTCAGTGGAACAGAATTGAAAACGTTCAGTGGAACATTCTGACCTTCTGGAAGCAGAATGCACTTCTGTGGAACTACACTTCTAGTATGTGCAGTTTATTATGTTAGCTTTACCTCAGTAAAGTTGTTAAATAAAGCCCAGCTACAGTGTCATACTATACATTCAAATATTAATACTTCAAAAAGTGATATATGTTTATTTTATTCATAGCATTTTTATTTGCTGCATGTGTATTCTTGGACTTCCCATGTGGTGTAGGCATAAATAATCTGGCTGTCAGTGCAGGACACACAAGAGATGTGGGTTCAATATCTGGATTGGGAAGACCCATAGAGTAGGAAATGACAACCTGCTCCAGTATTCTTGCCTGGAAAATTCCATGGACAGAGGAGCCTGGCGGACTATAGTCCATAGGGTAGTATATACATACTAATTAGGGATCAATTTTGTTTTTCAGGTAGAATTGAGAAGCATCTTACTTTAGGGCCTAATCCAACAACCCTAGAAAATGTAAAAAGTCTTTAGCTGTCTGTGACTGGAAGCATGAAAGAAAAGAAAATTGACTTTCCTTCCTTGTTAACTTTTTACCTTTTTTTGGTAAAGTCGAAGGAAGTGAAGTGAAGTGAAGATGCTCAGTTGTGTCTGACTCTTGGTGAACCCATGGACTGTAGCCCACCAGGCTCCTCCATCCATGGAATTTTCTAGGCAAGAGTACTGGAGTGGGTTGCCATTTTCTTTTCCAGGGGATCTTCCCAACCCAAGGATCGAACCCGGGTCTCTGGCATTACAGATAGACACTTTATCCTCTGAGCCACCAGGATTGAAGGAAGACCTGATATTAAATGTGTAGTTTTAGGAATGAGACAATATGAGAATATGTTTATTTGAAATGAGAGATTTTATGAAAGTCATCTTCATGTACTGTGAAACTTGGTATGAAATAAAAGATGAAAGTATTTATTTAAACATTGTTCTAAGTAATTAAAAATCTGTGTTCCTTGAAACTCTAATGACTATCTACTTTTGAATAAAAACACATCACTAAACTGTTTCCTCATACATAAAATGAGGAATTTGGTCAGATAATAGCAAAAAATATTGTCTGTTTGTAAAAAGCTACATTTCTAGAAAGTATGCTGCATTTCTATTCCTCTTGTTAATAAATTTCTTTAAGATGAGCAAGGTTTTATTTTTCATTTTTATTGAAGTATTTCCCTAGACTTCGTTTAAGCAATTTGTTTTATATATTAGACATATTTTTTGATGAATGAAGAATCAGGGTGAAAAAGTTGTCAACAAACCACTTTGTTTAAATAAAAATACCAAAACCATTTAAGAACATGAGATACCAGTCTAAAGGAACTTTACCATGTTAATTGTAAAGGAAAGAAAAAAACAAGACATATCACCCTCTGAACAAAATCACTTTGTTTTAAAAATAAGTAACTCTCAAAATGGTTAGTTTTGTTATTTTAATTATCTTAATTATGAAATGATATATACAAAAGTCTGATTTTGATGTATTAATGGAGTTTTGTTTTCATTTGCTAAATTCTGCCTGACTCTTTGAGACCCCATGGACTGCACACACCAGACCTCCCTGTCATTCCCTGTCTCCCGGAGTTTGCTCAAAATCACGTCCCTTGAGTCGGTAATACTATCCAACCATCTCATCCTCTATTGCCCCCTTCTCATCTTGCCCTCAATCTTTCCTAGCATCAGGATTTTTTGTAATGAGTAGGTTCTTTGCATCAAGTGGTCAAAGTATTGGAGCTTGAGCTTCAGCATCAGTCCTTTCAATGAATATTCAGGGTTGATTTCCTTTAGGATTGACTGGTTTGATCTCCTTGCAGGCCAAGGGACTCTCAAGAGTCTTCTCCAGCACCACGATCTGAACGTATCAATTCCTTGGTGCTCAGTCTTCTTTATGGTCCAACTCTTACATCTGTAGACGACTACTGAAAAAACCATAACTTTGACTATACAGACATAACAAAATGGTATCTCAGCCTTTTAATACGCTGCCCTGGTCTGTCATAGCTTTTCTTTCAAGGAGCAAGCATCTTTTAATTTCATGGCTACAGTGACAGTCCATAGTGATTGTGGAGCCCAAGAAAAATCTGTCACTGTTTCCACTTTTTTCCCTTTTTATTTGCCATGAAATGATGGGACCAGATGCCATGATCTTAGTTTATTGAATGTTGAGTTTTAAGCCAGTATTTTCACTCCTCTTTCACTTTCATCAAGAGGCTCTTTAGTTCCTTTCCACGTTCAGCCATTAGAGTGGTATCATCTGCATATCTGAGGTTGTTGATATTTCTCCTGGCAATCTTAATTCCAGTTTTGTGATTCATCCAGCTTGGCATTTTGCATGATGTACCCTTCACAGAAATTAAATAAGCAGGGTGACAATATAAAACCTTAATGTATTCCTTTCCCGATTTGGGACCAGTCCCTTGTGTTGTTCCATGTCCAGTTCTAACTGTTGCTTCTTGTCCTGCATATAGGTTTCTCAGGAGACAGGTAAGGTGGTATAGAACTCCCATCTCTTTAAGAATTTTCCACAGTTTGTTGTGATCCACACAATCAAAGGCTTTAGTGTGGTCAATGAAACAGATTGCTTTTTTGGAATTCCCTTGCTTTTTCTATGATCCAGTGTATGTTGGCAATTTGATCTCTGGTTCCTCTGCCTTTTCTAAATCCAGCTTGAATGTCTAGAAGTTCTCAGTTCACATACTTTTGAAGTCTAACTTAAAAGATTTTGAGCATTATATAGCTAGCATGTGAAATGAGTGCAGTTGTGTGGTAGTTTAAAATGTTTTTATCATTGCCCTTCTTTGGGATTGGAATGAAAACTGACCTCTTTCAGTCCTGTGGCCACTGCTGAGTTTTCCAAATATGCTGGCATATTAAATACAGCACATTAACAGCATCATCCTTTAATTCCATCACCTCCACTAGTTCATAATATGCTTCCAAAGGCCCACTTGACTTCACATTCTAGGATGTCTGACTATACTTTAATGGCTGGGTCATTGAGACTATATTGGATAGTTCTTCTGTGTATTCTTGTCACCTCTTCTTAATCTCTTCTGTTTCTGTTAGATCCTTGCCATTTCTGTCCTTTATTGTGCTCATTTTGCATGAAATGTTCTCTTGGTATCTCCAATTTTCTTGAAGGTTTTATTATTTATATTTGCTTTAATCCAGTTTTTCTAAGGATACCTATAATATATTGATTAAATCTTTTTATGTTAACAATTGAATCACCGTGTTTTCTAATACCATGACAAAGTTACTCTAAGCAGAATGTCCTTCTGTGGAATTTTACCCTCAACATAAACTTAACTGGGATCCAATAAATTTCATAGATTTGCAGGGTAATAAAATCATGTTTCTCTCTCTCATTTGAAGTATTGTGACAGTAAACTAGACCAGTTTGATGAATGGGGTGGTTGAAGTCCATATAATCTTCCCATGAGTGTATACTAAATGTTGTTTCCAGTAGCGTTCAAAATATCTGGAATGTCACAAAACAGAATTGCAAATTTTTATTTTGTTGCATTGTTAAATACATTTTCTCTGTCATGTTGCTTGATGTCCAGTATATCTAAATAAGAGAAGCAATGTTTTCTCAAGATTTTATAGTCAAGCACTTCCATTTTGGTGGACTATTTTTAAACACTATCATGCATATGTTTCTGAGATATTACCATTTTGAACTTTCACAGTATACTGTTATTCTTATACAGTGTAAAATTTTTTCACCACAACAAGAGCAAACATGTTTAATTGATGTAAAATATCAAGTAGAATTCAGTCACATTTTTTCCTAAAATTATTTTCACAGTAGATATTTTATACAGGATATTTTAAAAGTAAAGAAGATTAACTCTTGTAGGTCACTTCTTGCCATCATTTTGAATAAAATAAGATCATGATATTTGAAGGAAACTATGACATTAGAGGGTTTCATTTTATTTTACATTTAATTGAGCATGAAGAAAAAATGTACTGTGTTGAAACAAATACTTTATTACACTTTTGACTTTTTTTTTATTGTTCAGCTGCCTTACATAAAAAAGATATTATTCCTTTATGATATCTGGGGCATTGTATAGCCAAACGTTAGTCTTGCCAATGTGATGTGTTGTCCTCATAAATATTCCAACTGCTTAGTATATTTCAATTTCATTTGTCATTATTAGCTTCCTTTATATTTGGGGATATTAATTTAGGTAAAAACTTGAAGTTAACACCTCATAAATAATGATTTGATGCTGTATCTCTTACCCAGTGGAGACAGACAACTTTTACATGTTTGCCCACTCTAAGAAATCCTGTTTCATAATTGTTACTCATTCTCAGAATCTGGGGTTCTCTACCAAGTTTGCTATACCTGTCCCAAATGACTAGAGACCAGAAGTATGAAAAAGGAAAGGAGAGCTGAGCCAATCAGACACTCCCTAAAAGAAACTTGAAATTGGATTTGAAAGGACAGATACAGGTCATGTAACTTTAGAGTAGAGAACCAGTTGTGATAATACAGTAAATAAGATAACCTGTCTATTGTACAAAAAATGAATCAGATGTGAAAGAGATATGTAGCATCTGACAGAAGACTTAGCTTAGTTCCCAGCATGTTTGTTTTTGGTTTGGTTTTTTTTTTTTTGCCTCAACCATTCTGTGTCTTGACACTACTCTTTCTACTTGAGTTTTTAACCTGAGACTTATCATTATAAGGAAATTATTATGAGGTCTTAAGCTAGTATTAAAGAAAGATAAAAATAAGAAAGAAATGTACTGCTTTCTATTTACCACGCATTTTTCTAAAACCTTATTCATATTAACTCATTTAAGTGTTGCAGCTCCTAGAGTTAGGTATTATTACTATCCTCATTTATAGATAATGAGGATACCAAGGCACATTGTCATTTAGCCACTAAATCATGTCCAAATCTTTTGCAACCCCCATAGATTGTAGCCGACCAGGCTCCTCTCTTCATAGGATTTCCCAGGAGAAAATACTGGAATGGGTTGCCATTTCCTTCTCCAGGGGGTTTTCCCAAACTCCTGGTGAGCAGGTGGATTCTCTGCCACCTAGGGGCTTCCCCTCATAACTTATGCCTCTTTTATATAAGGCAGTTGAACGAAAAAAATATGGAAAGTATAATAATTTATTTAAACACACTAAAACTTTTGTCCATGCTCTATTAAACATAGACTCCTATACTTGCAGCTACAAAGTCTAAAATAGGTTTCCTGACACTAAATAAATAAACCAAGCAAAATAAAACAAACCAAACAAGTAGACAAAGCAGGAACAATCGTAAATAAGGAACCTGGCGAGAGAGTTACATGAAGTAGAGAAGACTCGAGAATCCCTTGGACTGCAAGGCCATCAAAATAGTGAAACCTAAGGGAAATCAACCCTGAATACTCACTGGAAGGACTGATTCTGAATCTGAAGCTCCAATACTTTGGTCACTTGATGTGAAGAGCCCACTCATGAGAAAAGACCCTGATGATGGGAAAGGCTGAAAGTAAAAGGAGGAGGAGGCGACACAGGATGAGGTGGTTAGATAGCATCGTTGACTCAAAGGACATGAATTTGATCAAAATCCAGGAGATAGTGAAGGACAGAGGAGCCTGGTGTGCTACATTCAATGGGGTTTAAGAGTTGGACATGACTTAGTGACTGAATAACAATGGCACTTTTTCCATACAAAGACCAGAAACAAAGACACTGCCTTGGTAAATTATCACTTTAAGCCATTAATTCTTAAAGGAGATGGGTGATATTGTCCCCAGTGGAAAGACAATTGTTTCCTGGGGTGAAAAAAATTTTTTTATGTATATAGGCATATGTATATTGTATTCATGGTATCAAAATTGCATGTGAAAGGCAATTAGAAAAAGCTGTCCTAAAAAGCTATTTAAGGGGGCAATAATGAAAAGAAAAAAAAAAGATTAAGAAACATTGCTTTAAATTAATTGGTTTTTCCTATGCATATGGAACTCAACTTCCTCCATGATACGAACTGTACATTTTTTTCATTAGAATATCCTAAGAATTTGTACTTCTAGGATTTGAAATAAGCTTTTATCTACATTTCTCAAGTTCAAAAACATTATGCAAGTTGTTTTCTGAATTAAAGAGCTGCAAAAAATATTTATGTTTTCTGTCATTAAAAAGCATTTCAAAAATAACACTCTTTTTGAGCTCTCATTTGACCAAAAATAGCTTTCCTTTTAACTGATGAAACTTGTCGCTGGCTCATTCTTCCATGGGAACAGCTGTTCGTTGTATGTTTGAACATATTTGCTTAAGAAATACAAAATTATTAACATTCTAATCCTCTAACCTTTTAAGGCGAGCCAGCTGTGATTATTCACAGCTAGACCAGAGCGTTTGGTTTCAGCGTTGTAGAAATTTCTTCCCTTTATTTCTCACAGACTATTACCTGAACAATTTGATTTTCTGAGTAGGAACTATGCCATATGTAAATCAACCTCAACTATTAGCCCCAAGAACTAGGGAAAATATTAAAAAATGTATTAATCTGGTTTTGCCAACAGTAAACATTGTTTGTTGCATTTTCATCTTATTAAAAACTTATAGCACTTATTATGTACTATAATACTGTTTTAAATATGTTAAAATATTAATTAGCTTAATCTTTGTGAAGTAGGTACAATCATTACCTTGCTATTTTTATAATTTAAGAAATAGAGCCAAAGAGTGGTTAAGCAAATTGCCAAGGGCCACACACATCTGGTAAGCTCCAATGCCACGTTCAAATAGAGGCCATCTGGCTCCAAACCCTGTGCTAATTATCATTAAACTCCAATATTCCATACACCTAATTAATTATCTTTCTTACTCTTTCTTATTTATCTTCACAGAAACCCAAAAAGGTAGCATGGTTATTACTTCCATATTGATGGATGGAGAACATGAAGAAGATGGATTTTGAATACTTGGCCCTACATCTCAATATTGTTAAGAGGTAAGCATTAGATTTGAACCTAGATCTTTTTTGACTCCAGAACCCCTATGCTGCACTCTGACAGGACCTCACACCAATTGCTTCTCAACATATTAAGGTAGTATGTATCATTTATGGAAAATCACCACAGACTTGTTTATATATCACTCTAATGGTTTGGCATAAATCAATCCATTAGTCACAGACTAAAAGTTTGTTTCTCACCTGTAATAGCATTTTTTGCCCAAGAGAATAATTGCTGTATCAAGTTGGTTGACACTTTGGCCACAGAGTTCCTTTTTTATTTACAAGAATTGAAAATATCTGTCTCTTTATAGTTTTGAATTATTACTGAAGCAGTCTTTTAATTTGACCTTGTAGATTCCAATACAAACGGTAATCACTCACATTTTTGCCAGGTTCTAAGTATAATGGATCCTATCCCAGCATGTTTACCTTGTTCTGAGTTCAGATATGAAGAAGTCTGCCATCTACAAATAGAAGTAGTATCTTATTACCAAGGAAAGTGATTTATTTCAGCTCAAAGTGATAAATATTCATATAGTAGTATCATAAATTATGCCATACCATGCTTTATATTGTATTAAAACCCCACATTGCAACCAATTATGTTGGCAAGACAGATATTTTACTACCATTTTATAGATGTTGAAATGCTCCAATGACGTCTAATAAAGGTAAAGTTAGAGTTGAGACTTGTTTGCCATTGTGTAGATTCTATTAGGTATATATTTGGTGGAAGAGTGAAGACAAGGATGCTGCTTCCCATTGAAAAGGTTAGTTATTGTTTTTCTGTAATCCAGTATGGACCCAAATAGCATTGATATCTATAATACAACAACTGGGTAAAACATTTAAAAACTGAAAAGTGAATAGGTATGTTGTTTTGTGAACAAATTAATATGTTCCAAATAGTTTATATGCACTATCTGTATCTCTTCTACCTTCTCTCTGACCCATCCTTCCCAGTATTTATTTCCCAGATTTGTGGTCACTTGAATTATCTATCTATATGGGCTGTGCCTCCACATACACACATGAGAACTTAAGGAAGTTTTACCCCTTCTCATGTGCTATCATTTGATGCATTCAGGCTAACATTATAGAGAAACACTGTGTGATGCAGCTGTCACTATTCACTTTCTAACACTGAGAAAGTAGTTGTCATAGAGAAATAAAACTATGAGATAATCCACAGAAGCGGGAGTATTTGACTTTAGTTATATCATTGAATTAATTATAAAGTCTTATCTCTAACTTATTCTTGTTCTTTTTATCCTCATAGAATGTTAGAATGAAGTATCTAAGCATTCAATATAGTAAACGCCTTCTCTTGTGGAAAGTCATTAAGGTCCATCTGAGGCCCAAGAGAATAACAAAAAGATAGCTTCTTGGGTCTGGATCCAATCTTAGGTTTAAGGCAGGGTTAGAAAATGATTTTAATTTTATATTGTCACCTGTAATCATTTAAAACTGTCTTTTGGAGTGCTCTGTTGCCATTCCTAGCTCATTAAGAAATAATATTATTAGTGAATACTAAACTATTTCATAGTTTTGTATGAGAAAATATATAATCGTTGTTCCAAAAAGTACCAGCTATACCTTAAAGGAATGAGTTTCAGGGGGATCTTTGAGAATTCCACATGCCTCTCCATTTAACTCACTTGGATAATACAGGTACCAACAATGGGCCACATACATTGAATGTGTATTTGAGTGGCAGATCCATTTTTTTCTAGAAATAATTATCTAATTTAATGTACCTAATGATTACCTTAGGTACCTTGAGTTACGCCCTTAGAATTTCTGATTCATTAACAGGGAACCATTGTGATCTAATGAGAAATAAACAAGAAAATCTTAATGTTTCCCTAGGGAATATAAAAATGATAGTAAGCGGTTGAATTGACTACCAAAAAAAAAAAAAATTTGTTCATAAAAACCATGCTAAATACATTTCTTCTTAGGATGGATAATTACTTCAGAGTAAAAAAATAGAGTTAAATTCAAATATTTATATGCATATTTATTTAACTAAAATAAATTATATTTTAATTTTATTGCTTTGATTAATAATTAAATGAACATTCATTAACTTTATATGCAACCCAAGAATGAGAATATCATTTATAACTTGGATCACAATTCTATTCTCCTGTGCTATCTGTTTTCCCTTTAGAGGGAATAAGTATATTATATTCTGTGTTTTTACTTCCTTTTCTTCTTGTTCTTGCTTTTGTTTTAATTTTAGCTTGCATGTATGAAGCATGAACCATACATTATATGATATTTCCTGTTTGAGATCTTTACAAGAATTATATCAAATTGTGTAGTTTTCTGGCAATTCAGTTTCCTCTCAATATTATGTTTCAAAGTTTTCTTTGTCTTGTGGTATATATCTGGAATTCAGTCATTTTCATCCTTATGCAGTAGTCTGTTGTGACACATCACAATTTATTTAACCATTCCTTTGTAGATAGCTATTAGAATGTTTTTAGTTTTATTTTGTTTTTTAATATACAGTGCTGCTATACATATTTTTGTCTTCATCTTGTTGTGTGTATGCAAAAATGTTGGATCAAAGGATATGTGAATCGTTATTATTATAATGTAATAATAACATTTTCTCCCATCCAAGTACTAGCCAGGCCTGACCCTGCTTAACTTCTGATATCAAATGAGATCGGGCATGTTCAGGGTGGTATGGAGGTAGACAAAATTTTCTAAAGAAGTTAATATAGTTCATACCCAATCAGTATATTATCACAGATGTATATTCTTTTAATTTTTGGTATTTTCAAACTTCTTAGTTATGGAATTTAGTAAATGTAATGTTCTGTTTATTTCCACACATTTTTTTTGAAGGATAGTTTTATTAGATACACAATTCTAGGTTGATATTTAGTTTTGACAACACCTTGGTAATATTTTTCACTTTCTTTTGGTATCATTTGTTGATGCAAAAAAAAAAAAAATATGCTGTCTTTCTAATTGTTGCTCCTTTGTAAATGGCCTGTGTTTTCTCTATATCAATTTTTAAGGTTCTTTTACTTTGTTCTGAAGCTTCAATATAATGAATTTGGACTTGACTAATTTTTTCTTTGTGCCATTTATAATACAGATTCATGTATTTCATGAATTTATATTACCACTTCTATCAAGACTAGGAAATTTGTAGCTATTTTTTCTCAATTCATTTTTAAAATTTTCTTCCACTACAGCACAAATATATACTGTACATTTTCCTTCTGTCCCTTATATCTCTTGAGTATTTCCTAATTGTCATTTTCTTTTCAGGGAATTACTTAAGTCTGGGTGATTTCTTCTGATACATTTTCCAGCTTTCTTAGTCTTTCTTCAGTTGTTTACTATCTGCAGATTAATATGTACATTGGCTTTTTTCCCTAAGGAATTTATTTTACATCTAAAAAATCTTTGTTTATAATTTGTTTTCAGATCTTTCTGTTTCAATTCTGATGCCCCTTTGTTGCAATTTTTCTAGTTGCATTTATTCTTTAAATATTTCTTATATAGTTGTTTTATATTATATGTTTGTAGTCTCAAAATTTGTAGTCCTTCAAGGTCAAAATCAGTTATTTGCTTTTCATGCTTGTTTTCCAGTGTCTTTATTGGCCCTTGGTCGTGAACTCATTGCTTGACCCTAATTTCTGTGAATATAAAAGGGATTACATTAAGGAAAATTTATTCCAGAGAGGATTTAACTTTACTTCTACCAATATCCAATGGTCCATTACAGAACTGAAAGCACTTTAGGCCTCTGCAAAATTAATGAATCAGTGTTGGGTCCCAGAGTCAACTTTTGTATTTTTCAGCTGATTCAAAACTTAGTACCTAATCCACTTCGGCTAGTAGCATTTTCCTCTAAGGAAAAATTAGTCTTATTGGCAACCAATCCACTGCCAGCAAAAACTTTCTTGAAAATGAAAGGTTGTTCCTGAACCACGAAAGATGACAATATTCTTGGACTTTGGAGAAGAATTCAATCCGGGGCCAGAGACGAGGTTTGATTGCTCAGACCTTTTGTGTAATAAAGTTTTATTAAAGTATAAAAGAGATAGAGAAAGCTTCTGACATAGATATCAGAAGGGGGCAGAAAGAGTGCCTCCTGGCTAGTCTTTAGCCAGATGGCATATAGCTACCAGCAGTCTGCTGATTAGAGAAAGGAAATGTCTCAAAACTCAGAGAATGGCAAGAGGCCCCTCAGCCACAACATGCATTTTGAGATAACATTGGCACAAGGTGAGTTGTCCCAGGCCATAAAATGATTGACATGAATCTTGTAGAAAGGCAGATTTCCAAGCAAATACAAGTCTCATTAACCTAGCTTAAGAGAACATTTGCATGAGTAAAACATACTGGTTTGTCAAGTCTGTTCTGAGTCTTAGGGGGAACCTACTTGAAGACAGAGTCTAAGGTAAATACATAGTTCATTAACATAGCTTAAGATAAACATTTCCATAAGAAAAATACATTGGTTAATTCAAGGTTTGAGAAAAGTTAAGTTCAGGTGGAGTCAGGTGTCTTCGTGGCAACACAGAATTTTGAGAGAAACCTCTTTTTAAATTTGTATAGAGAAGGGGAAAAATTCTTAACACTTGTAGCTTGTTTCCTCCTGCCACTTAAGAGAGAGAGAAAAAATGTCTGATACTTGCAGATTATTTCCTCTGTTTGGAGACCTCTGGCCTTCCTCCCTGTTGCCCTCTCAGGGGAAGTAAGATGGGGAAGGGATTGTAGTTGGAGAACTATTTTTTACCATTTAAGAGAGTGTGGTGCTCCATTGTGATGGTCTATCCGTGGTACTATCTCAGTGAGCACCTTTTTAATCAAAAGATTGGAAAATGAGTTTAAAATAATGTCATCACTAATGTCTTCACTACAAATTTAAAATTTATATTTGAGGCATGGAAGTTGAATCATTAACCCTTTTACAGAAAGATATGTCTTTCTGATGAGCTTATGGCTTATAAAAACTGACATATATTGCTGTCTATGGAAAAAATTATTTCTAAAAACAATTATTTAATCTTCCAACTTTTGCCATCCCACTGGCTGTTTGTAGAGGGAATTGATTAAAAAGATATAAATATTTGAGAATGAAGTTGAATAAACAAAGGTGGACCAAATAGGATGTCTTGAAGGCTAATGAGATTTAAAATTACGCAAATAAAACCTTGGTTGAATTTGCATGACAATTTCAACTTGATGACGTATACACACTGTAGGTTCAATATTTAAGAAAAACAATAAAATTACCAATCAATTCTACTAGATTTGATAAGAATCCCCAAAGGCATGCTGGGATGTGAGAGGTTAAAACTAACTAAACTTTGATGAGCTAATATTATTTTTAGCTTTATCTATTTACTTTCAATAGTTCTTAAATTTTCCTCCCTACATTTTTCCAACTAAGGAGCTAGGGAAAAAATAAAATAACGTAGTGTCAGTGTTCATTCTGTTCAGGGAGGTAGAGCCATTAGCAGTTATCAGATAGTTATTAAATTTTACACAAATGTATAAACAAACTAGTTATAAGTTGGTCTTACCGAGATGGGAAGAAGACCACGGGGCCCAGGCAGTGAATCTGACAGGCCAAACGGACCTGCAAAGGGGAAGGTGGTGGAGAAGTCTGACGATGTGCAGCAAAGCATCTTGTCCTGGACCTTGGCCCTTTACTGGTCAGCAGGGGCAGTAGTTTGAAAACCCTTGAAACAGAGAGGAAAGCAAGTGACAAGTAGAATCTGTCAGCCCTCCTGTGTCTGTATTTCACCATAATCAAGCACTGGCTCCTGTAGAGAGCAGTGAGTGTGGCTTCACCCTGCCTGCCTGTCCTCACAAGTGTACCTTGTCTACCCACATTCCCCGGTGGCCCAGATGGTAAAGAATCTGCCTGCAATGCAGGAGACCTGGGTGTCTTCCCTGGATTGGGAAGATCCTCTGAAGAAGGGAATATTTCCAATATTCTTCCCTGGAAAATTCCATCGACAAAGAAACCTGGTGAGCTACAGTCCGTGGGGTCACAAAGAGTCTGACATGATTGGGTGACTAACATTTTCACTTTTTTTTTTTTAAACCCGCATTAACCCAAAGCATTACAGAGTAGGAGATTCTAGGAGATGTAGTTCCAATTAAACAAAACTGATTAAAGAAAATTCTATGACAATCACTTTCAATTGAAATGAGTAGTTCTAGACATTTCTCACTTACCAAAGAATAACAGTAATAAAATTATAAGATATTAAATTTCATTGGAAGGTATATTTTCCTTATTAAAAGTTAAAATATTTTTCCTTATTAAACATATACAGATAACTTTACATTATATTAAAGATATATATATTTAACTTTACATATATATTACATATAAGTTTAAATATACACACACATATATATACATACACACATACATCTAACAAAAATTAACTGTACAAAATATTATAGGCCTGGGTATAGCAGAATCATGAATTATTTAATATTGATATGAATTTTTCTATTCACCAGATGATTTTCCATTTTTTGCACATAGCACAAGACCTTTCTTGATAGATTTATAAAGTCTTATTATTAAAAAATATGCTTCTCTGAGGAAAACTAGTATGTTCCATTAAATGTAAAAATTTTAGAAATCTGATAGAAGGCTTCAATGTAATGTTCTATCAAAAGGCAGTAAGGAATTTCCCAGAAGAGATATATAATGTAAACATGTATTCATTCATATTTTCTGAGTTTTTTTCCTTTCATTCTAGTAGGAGAAATGATTTAATTTATGTTGTCTTAGGCTCTTGAAAATATGTGCAGAATTTGTGGCAATACAATCTGATATTTAAAACATTATACTAAATTAATTAGTATTTAAACAAGTAAGAGAGATAAATTTGTATTTAAATTAAAATAAATATGCTTGCATTTAAATAAGTAAAGATCTGTTCCTCTACATTTTTGATATGTTATCCAAAATATAATATTTAAAAGAATTTATTTAATCAACAAACATGTGACTTCCCTTATGTTATTTCTCTAATACATGCTTTAGTAGCTCTGCATCTCCTTTGGGAGAGTACACAGAATCTTTAGTATAGGTTTCATATGTTTTGTAAAGTGGCTGAGCTATAGTTTCAGACTTATCCTCACACTTTCTCATAGGCACACTCTCTCCAGTATCCTAAAATATTTGTATTTCTCTGAATGACTCATACATTTCCTTGTCTGCCAGGCTTACCACTATGCTTTAGTAATTAATTCCCATATGCTCTGAAAATTCTGTAAGTGGCAATGTCAACTAGCAGTTTAAACAAAGGAATTTGAAGGGCAACCCACCCCAGTAATTTTGCCTGAAGAATTCCATGGACAGAGGAGATTGGCAACCTACGGTTCATGGGATCACAAAGAGGTGGACAGCATCTAGTAAATAGTGAATTTTATGTAGCTTTATTTTTATCTTTATACTTTTTTTTCTCCTATTTTTTAATTGAAGTATCATGGTTATCTTGGTCACGAAGATCTTTTTTGTATAGTTCTGTGTATTCTTTCCACCTCTTCATATCTTCTGCTTCTGTTAGGTCCACACCATTTCTGTCCTTTATTGTGCCCATCTTTGCATGAAATGTTCCCTTGGTGTCTCTAATTTTCTTGAAGAGATCTCTAGTCTTTCCTATTCTATTGTTTTCCTCTATTTCTTTGCATTGATTACTGAGGAAGGCTTTCTTATCTCTTTGCTATTCTTTGGAATTCTGCATTCAGGTAACCATGATACTTCAGTTAAAAAATAATGTTATATTGCAAATAAAAAATAATATAACATTGTTTTGTGGTATTATATAATTTGTGCTGTGTGCTTAGCCACTCAGTTGTGTCTGACTCTTTGTGACCCAATGAACTGTAGTCTGTTAGGCTTCTCTATCCTTGGGAATTCTCCAGGCAAGAATACTGGAGTGGGTTGTCATGTCCTCCTCCAGGGGATCTTCCTAACCCAGGGACTGAATGCAGGTCTCCCACTTTGCAGGCAGATTCTTTTACCATCTGAGCCACCAGGGAAACCCATTATATAAGCTACAGGTGTACAATATAGTGATTCCCAATTTCCAAAGTTTATGGTCCATTTATAGCTATTATATAATGCATAATAGAATGTATCCTTGTATGTTATAGAATGCTTTAGAATGTATCCTTGTAGCCTACTTTATATATAATAGTCTGTTCTTCTTAATCCTCTACCAGGATATTCCCCCTCTCCCCTCTTTCTTCTTCCCTGGTTAATACTGGCTACTTCTCTGTTTCTATAAGTCTGCTTCTATTTTGTTATATTCACTAGATTGTTATAATTTTTAGATTCCACATGTTAGTGATATCATACAGTATTTGTGTTTTTCTCTCTGACTTATTACACTTAGTACAATGCCCTTCAGGTCTTTCCATGTTGCTGCAAATAGCAAAATTTTATTTTTTATGACTGAGTATAATTCCAGTGTGTGTGTATATGTGCGTGTGTGTGTGTGTACACATCTTTATGCATCCATCTGTTGATAGACATATAAGTTGTTTCCATATCTTGGCAATTATAAATAATGCTGCTCTGAACTTTGGGGTGCATGTATTTTTTTCTAATTGGTGTTTTTACTTTTTCAAACACATACCCAGAGATGAAATTGTTGGGTCATATAGTAGCTCTATTTTTAGTTTTTTGCAAAACCCCCATACTGTTTTCTATAGTGGTTGCAGCAGTTTACATTCCCACCAACAGTATAGGAGGGTTCCCTCTTCTCCACATCCTCACCAACATTTATTATTTGCATTCATTTTGAGGATAGACATTCTGACAGGGGTGAGGTGGTATCTCATTATGGTCTTGACTTGCATTTCCCTGATGATTAGCAATGTTGATCATCTTTTCATGTTCCTATTGGCCATCTGTGTGCCATTTTTGGAAAAGATCTATTCAGGTCTTCTGACTTTATTGAGTGGTGGCTTTATTTTTATATTGAATTGTATGAGCTGTTTATATATGTCAGTCATATTATTTGCAAATGTTTTCTCCCACCCATTAGGTAATCTTTTTGTTTCATCAAGGTAGTCAAGATTTCCTTGACTGTGCAGAAGTTTGTAAGTTTAACTAGGTCTCATTTATTCATTTGTTGCCCTGAGAGAATTGACCTAAAAATATTTGGTATGATTTATATCAGATAATGTTTTGTCTATGATCTCTTCTAGGAGTTTTATGGTGTCGTGTCTTATGTTTAAGTCTTTAAGCCATCCTGAGTTTATTTTTGTTTATGATGAGAGGGTATATTCTAACTTCATTGATTTCCACATGGCTGTCCAGATTTCCCAACACCACATGCTGAAGAGACTGTCTTTTTCTCATTGTATATTCTTGCCTCCTTAGGCAGGAACTTAGGTGTTTGGTATGGGTTTATTTCCAGGCTATCTATTCTGTTCCATTGATCCATATGTCTGTTTTTGTGCCAGTACCAAACTGTCTTGATTACTGTAGCTTTGTAGTATAGTCTTAAGTCAGGGAGTGTGATTCCTGTGGCTCCATTCTTCTTTCTTAAGACAGTTTTGGCTACTCAGAGTCTTTTTTGTTTCCATGCACGTTTTTAAATTATTTTTCTAATTCTGTGAAAAAAAATGCATTGGTATTTTGATAGAGATTGCATTGATGCTCTAGATTGCCTTTGATAGTATGACCATTTTAACAATATCACTTCCTCAATCCATGAGCATGGTATATCTTTCCATCTGTTTGTGTCAGTTTCTCTCATCATTGTCTTACAGTTGTCTGAGTAAAGAACTTTCACCTCCTTAGATAGGTTTATTCCTAGGTTTTTTATTCTTTTTGATGTGGTGGTCAATGGGATTGTTTTCCTAATTTCCCTCTCTAACCTTATGTTGTTAGTGTATAGAGATGCAGCAGGTTTTTGTATATTAATTTTGTGTCCTGCAACTTTACCTAATTTATTGAAGAATTTTAGTAGTTTTCTAGTGGCATCTTTAGGATTTTCTATGTGTAGTATTCTGTCATCTGCAAACAGTGACAGTTTTACTTCTTCTCTTCCAATTTTATTCCTTTTATTTCTTTTTCTTCTCTGATTTCTTTGGCTAGGACTTCATATATTATGTTCAATAAGAATAGTGAGAGTGGGCATCCTTGTCTTGTTCCTGATCCTAAAGGAAATACTTTTAGCTTTTCATCATTGAGTGTGATGTTAGCTGTGAGTTTGGCACATATGGCCTTTATTATATTGAGGTATAGTTCCCTCTCTGCCTGCTTTCTGGAGAGTTTTTATGAACAATTGATCTTGAATTGTGTCAAAATCTTCTGTGTCTATTGAGATGATCACATCATAGACAAATGATACCTTTGTCTAGTTTTGGTATCAAGGTGATGGTGGCTTCATAGAATGAGTTTAGAAGTTTCCCTTGGTCTGCAATTTTTTGGAATAGTTTGAGAAGGATAGGTGTTAGCTCATCTCTTAATGTTTGGTAGAATTCCATCTGGTCTTGAACTTTTGTTTATTGAGAGTGTTTTAACTACTGATTCTATTTCACTACTGGTAATTGGTTTGTTTATATTTTCTATTTTTCCTGGTTCACTCTTGGGAGACTATACCTATTTAAGAATCTGTTTTTCCTAGGTTGTCCATTTTATTGGCATATGATGAACAGGAGATTTAGCAATAAATAAAATGGGAAAAATTGTTCTCTTGTGCCCTCATGAAACTTAAATTCTAATAGTGGAGTTATGCAACAAATAATGAAGTAATACATATTTCTACTAATTCTTTATATTTCTTACTTAGAGTTACTTTTAAATATCCCTATTAATGTAAGTGGAGAATATGACAGGGTAGGGAAAATTTTATTCCTTTTCCTCATTACTTTCCATAATACCTGGCCCAAGGTAACTGTTCAATAAGTAATTGCTGAATAAACTCATTAATAAATGAATGATAGCTATAGAATCATAGAATTTCCCCCACATTTTTAATATATAATTTCTGACTCATTCTCATATGTATATTGGGTGATGTCTCAACTGTGTACAAAATATATTTATTTTATAAGTTTACATATTCAAGATTTGAAAAGTTTACAAATGCTGTATATTTTTGTTGTTCAGTCACCTAGTCATGTCCCGCTCTTTGCAATCCAATGGACTGCAGCATACCAGGCCTCCCTGTCCCTCACCATCTCCTGGAGTTTGCCCAAGTTAATGTTCATTGCATCAGTGATGGTGTCCAACTATCTTATCCTCTGATGCCCTATTCTTCTCTCTTGATCTTTCCCAGCATCAGGGACTTTTCCAATGAGTCGTCTGTTTGCATCAAATGACCAAAATAGTAGACCTCAGCTTCAGCATCAGTTCTTCCAGGGAATATTCAAGGTTGATCTCCCTTAAGATTGACTGGTTTGATCTCCTTGCTGTCCAAGGGACTTTCAGAAGTCTTCTCCAGCACCACACTTTGAAAGCATCAATTCTTTGGTGCTCTGCCTTCTTTATGGTCCAGCTCTCACAACTGTACACGACCACTGGGAAGACCATGGCCTTGACTATACAGACTGCGGTCGGTAGTGTGATGTTTCTGTTTTTCAACACACTGTCTAGGTTTATTATTACTTTCCTTCCAAGAAGCAATTATCTTCTGATTTCATGGCTGCAGTCACCATCCACAGTGATTTTGGATCCCAAGAAGAGGAAATCTGTCACTACTTCCACATTTTCCCCTTCTATTTGCCATGAAGTAATGGGGCTGGATGCCAAGCTCTTAGTTTTTTTTAATATTTGGTCTTAAGCTGGATTTTTCATTCTCCTCCTTCACCCTCATCAAGAGACTCTTTAGTTCCTCTTTGCTTTCTGCCATTAGAGTGGTATCATCAGCATATCTGAGGTTGTTGGTGTTTCTCCTGCCTAACTTGATTCCAGTTTGTAACTCATCCAGACTGGCATTTTTCATGATGTGCTCAGCATACAGATTAAACAAACAGGGTGACAGCAGACAGCCCTTTTATACTCCTTTTTTGATCTTGAACCAATCAGTTTTTCCATATAGGATTATAACTGTTGCTTCTTGACCCGCATACAGGTTTCTCAGGAGACAGGTAAGATGGTCTGGTAATCTTATCTAAGAACTTTCCACAGTTTGTCATGATCCATACCATCAAAGGCTTTAGCATAGTTGATGAAATATAGATGTTTTTCTGAAATTCCCTTGCTTTCTCTATAATCCAGTGAATGCTGGCAATTTTATCTCTAATTCCTCTTTCTTTTCTAAACCCAGCTTGGACATCTGGAAGTTCTTGATTTGCATAATGCTGAAGCCTAGCATGCAAGATTTTAAACATGACCTTACTAGCATGGAAGATGAGTGCAGTTGTCCGATAATATGAACATTCTTTGGTACTACCCTTCTTGTGAATTGGGATGAGGATTGACCTTTTTCCAGTCCTGTGGCCACTGCTGGATCTTCCAGATTAGCTGACATAATGAATGCACAACCTTGATGGCATCCTCATTTAGCGATTTGAATAGTTCTGATGGAAGTTCATTGCATCCACTAGCTTATTAACAGCAGTGCTTCTTAAGGCCCATTTGACTTCGTACTCCAGAGTGTCTGGCTCTGGGTGTCTATCCACACCATCATAGTAATCAGGTTCATTAATGGGATGAGGAGGGGGATCAGGATGGGGAACTCATGTAAATCCATGGCTGATTCATGTCAATGTATGACAAAAACCACTACAATATTGTAACGTAATTAGCCTTCAACTAATTTAAAAAAAAAGATCTTTATATTTACACTTCTCCATGTATTCTTTCCTTCTCTTCTTGATCTCTTCAACATCTACTAGGTCTCTACCATTTTTATCCTTTATTTGGTGGAATGCTCCCTTGATATTTCTATTTTCCCGAGGAGATCTCTAGTCTTTCCCCTTTTATTGTTTTCTTCTATTATTAAACACTGTTCACTGAAGAAGACTTTCTTGTCTCTCCTAGCTATTCTTTGAAACTGTGTTTAATTGGATATACCTTTCCCTCTCTCCCTTGCTTTCCACTTCTCTTCAATCTTCCACTATTTGTAAAGTCTCCTCAGATAACCACTTTGCCTTCTTGCTTTTGTTTTTCGTTAGGATGGTTTTGTTTGCTGCCTCCTGTATAATACTATGGACCTCTGTCCATAGTTCTTCAGGTACACTGTTAACTGGATCTAGTCCCTTGAGTCTATTCATTACCTCTACTGAAAATTCATACAGAATTTAAGTCATACCTGGGTGGCCTAGTGTTTTTCCCAGTTTTCTTTAGTTTAAGCCTGAGTTTTGTTATGAGAAGCTGAAGATACAAGCCACAGTCAGCTCCAAGTCTTGTTTTTGCTGATTGTCTTCTCCATCTTCAGCCACAAAGAATGTAATCAATTTGATTTCAGTGTTGACCATTTGGTGATGTCCATGTGTAAAGTCATGTCTTGTGTTGTTGAGAAAGGATATTTGCTATGACTAGTGCCTTCTTTTGGCAGAATTCAGTTAGCTTTTGCCTTGCTTCATTTTGTTTTCCAAGGCCAATCTTGCCTGTTACTCCAGGCATATCCTGACTTTCTACTTTTGCATTCCAATCCCCAATGATGAATAGAATATCTTTTCTTTTTTTTCTTTTTTTTGGTGTTAATCTTAGGAGGTCTTCTAGGGCTTCATAGAACTCATCAACTTCAACTTCTTCAACATTGGTGGTAGGGGTATAGGCTTGGATTGCTGTGATGTTGAATGGCTTGCCTTGGAAACAAACTGAGATCATTCTGCCATTTTTTAGTTTGTACCTAAGTGCTGTGTTTCAGATTCTTTTGATGATTATGAGGGCTACTCCATTTCTTCAATGGGATTCTTGCCTACAGTAGTAGATACAGTGGTCATATGAATTAAATTTGCCCATTCCCATCCATTTTAATTCTCTGATTCCTAGGATGTCAGTGTTTGTTCTTACCATCTTGCTTGATCCTGCTTGACCACATCCAATTTGCCTTGATTCATGGCCCTGACATTCCAGGTTCCTATACAGTACATTCTTTACAGCAACGGATTTGACTTTTGTCACCAGCCACATCCACAGCTGAGCATCGTATCTGCTTTGGCCCAGGCACTTCATTCATTCTGGGGCTACTGGTAATTCTCATCCTGTCTTCACTAGTAGTATATTGGACATCTTCAGACCTGAGGGGACTCATCTTTTGGTGTCAGATAGCCACTTTGCCTTTTATACAGTTCATGCCTGTATACAGTTTTATACAGATAACCACTTTTTGGCCTTTTATACAGTTCATGAAGTTCTCATGGCAAGTACGATGGGGTGACTTGTTATTCCTTTCTCCAGTGGATCACATTTTGTCAGAACTCTCTGCTATGACCCATCCATCCACCTTGGGTGACCCTGTACTGCATAGTCCATAGCTTCGTTGAGTAACACAAACCCCTTCACCATGACAAGGCAGTGATCCATGAAAGGGACAAATGCTGTTTTCTTAAGTGTAAATTTTCAACAAAAACATCAGTAATATTAAAATGGATATGTCTGAATGTCTACATCTATATATTATATATTTCTAAGTCTGTGTGTGGGAGCACATAATTCCAGAAAATATGTAGACATCTATGAAATAAAAATGAGTATTTCTGACTGATCATACAGGTGGGAAAAACTAAGGGTTGAAATATACAGAGAAAAATTGGTACATGGTTGTCATCAGTTCTAAGTGTTATCTTTTATCCTATACAAATGTGATTTCCCCCTCACTTTATAGTTTAGAAAAACAGTTCACCATTTAAGGCTCTAATCCTTGCTTTATTAGAGGGGAATCACAAAATAAATGTGCTCATATTAAGAGATTATTATCCTATATTAGAAAAGAAAAAAGCAAGGTTAGTAGAGAGTCTATTATATGCAAATGAGTGGTTGTACTCATGCAACTGCATGAGAATTTATAAGCGTTTGTAGCATGTTCTTGTCAAGATGAGCTTCTGTTTATCTACCTTTCTTATCAACATTCAGTTTGCATTTTGTTCCAGGTTGTTTTCTTTTTCTATTTATTTCAAGGAAATCTGTAGAAGTTAATTCTTTACTACTTGCAGTAGGAATGTGAATCTTAGTAAACTAGATCTAGACAACTTCAGCTTATTAGGAAGATAGGGTATGCTAGATATCCTTTTTCCTTTTCTATCCATCTACCACCAGATTGACCTATTTATATGAATATATTTATTCCCTCACCTCTGGCTCCTCTTTCAGTTCAGCAAACAGGGAACAACAAAAAGTGTTCTAAGTGAGGGAAGAGAGTGATGCATTGGGATTTTTTTTTCCTCCTGGGCAGGCCTGGCTTCATGGGTGTGACATCTGTGCAAGTCACACATGGTCCCCCACTATAAAGGACTGGTCACTGATTCAAGCAGTAACTCAAGGTGAAGAAAGGATACAATATATTTTCAAGCAAATGTAAGAAATTCCGAATGTCTGAAATGGTTGTTCTCACTAAGTATGTTTTGGTAGGCTGTTGTGTCTCCAGTTATTTTCCACTGAAAAGTAGAATGAAGCTTATGAGAATAAGAGGTGCAAATCTGCCTGACATCCCCGTACACACACATACACACATAGCTAACAAGGACAGACTTTGCCTCTAGAGATCTGTATGGCTCAATGGGGCATCTCATTGCTAGAAGATGGCAAGAGTGACTTGTGTTCTAATAGTGAAAGTTTGTGTAAAGTATTTGAGATATTATACTGCATTAGAGAGTGAACTATAATCACTGGTGCTGTTTAATGTTGATTTGAGTATGTTTTATACCTTTGAATGTGGTACCCAGAGCCCTTGATTTTTGTGCCATGTATCAAAAGAAGTAATCAACCTCTGGTCTACAGTATATTCAATTATGACTGAAAATAGCTGAAATTTATTCCTCAATGTTGGACTCCAGCCAAGATCTAAAGAGTTTTCCTGACTCTACAAAGTAGCTTGGAGTTCACCCTGTTGGCATAGAGAAGACACAGAAAAGTTTTAAGCAAAGGAGAGCAATTAATCATTTTATGTTGTGGGAAAAATAGCTCTGATATATGAAAAATAAAATACTAACTCAGAAGACTTGGAATTTCAGATCTGTGACATTTTCCATGCCAAATAATGGTATAATAATGTTTGAATTTTTCATCCAAACTAAAAAGGAAAGAAAGAAAGGGAGAGAAGGGAGGAAGGGAGGGAATAAAGAAAGAAGGAATAAATGCATTAACTTGTATATTAGTTGATGTGAACACAGTGTTTTAGAAAGACAAGTCTTAACTTGAAGAAGGGTATATTTTACAGTATTTGAAATTTCTCCCTTTCATTCACAATTCAATGTATTTCTCCATATATAAATATATATTTATTTAAAAATATACATATATATTCAAAAATATCCTGGAAAGTGTTTCCAAATAAATATTATCAGGAACAAGATCCTAAATCCAATAAAGTTCTTCACATCCTATTTCATCTTCAGTTTTCCCAGACATGCCATTTTTAGTTCATATTTATCATTTTTGAAATCCTTTTCTTCAATGAACATATCTCAGAATGACAGCTTTTCCCTTCCAGTAGTTCAGCTTTAACCTCGGGGTTATTTATTTGACAAAATACCCCAGAAACTGGTGTTGTTCCATTGATTCCTGGTGGATTGATAAAGTTGTCATCCTTCCTATCTATGTCCAGTAAATGGATTCTTATCATAATTGTCACAGGACATTTGAGCCAGAGCAACCCTAAGGGAGTAGAGCAGGTCTCACTTTAGTTTGTGTACTTGGGGTGGTTTTGAAAATTAGATTTTATGTAGTTTCTATAAATTTCAGAATATAACAATTAAGCATATTGATAAAAGTAATTTACTATTTCTATGATTTCCTAACTTCTGTCTCACTTCTTCTGCAAGGTATTTCCTTTTCCCATAAAAATAATAGTAGATAAAGAGATGCCCTCTGTAAATAATGTCTGCTTGTATACAGGTTATGTCTATATCTTAGAGGAATTTTTATGCATATGATGTGTTAAGAAAAAATGTGAAACAAAAGAAATAGAATGCATTTATTAATACCCTTTTTTTGGACAGAATTAAAGGCATAGATTTTGATAATAGGGAAAAATGTCTTTGTTGGGAAAAATTTATCTGTCAAAAGGCTTAATTTATTAAGGCACCCTCTGGTTTTCTCTACTGATGTTATCACGATTTAGAGTCTGGAGACTTTATTCATAATACAGATGATTATATATGACTTATTTTTCTTAAAGGCTACCACTCTACAAAATAGAAGCAAAGGATGAAAAAGCTCTAAAAAGGACTGTTTTTAATTTGTTTATATATCCTTTTTAGACAATATTTTTGAGCATTTTAGCAGAGAACACATGCTATAATAAATTATTCTTTCTTCCCAGAAATATATCCTTAATAGTTTCATCTTTTTTGAAAGAGTGTATTAGACTTCTAATAAACAGAGCATCACCTTTCTTTTTCAAAATGTGATCAGTTTTGATTACCTGATCCCATTTGTAAAGTAGAAAAGGGGAAATAAGGAATCTATTTGTAAAGAAGGAAAGGCCTTCTGAGTAGCAGTCAGGGGTAACCAAATTCTTCTCAGTTATGTTCTCCCTTGCAGAACTTTTTTAATAAAGTAAAGAACTGATTTATTTGGCTCTTTGGGAGACAAATAATTAAGACTGTTTTAACTATTGTATCCTGGGACTTATGTATATTTATAGTTTCAAGCAGTGAACATGTATTGCCCTTTTTTGTTCATCAGTGTTACATATTATCCATTGACTTTCTAAGATTACAAATGACAACTGTTACACTGTTGTCCTCTCTGCATTTCATCCAGTATTCCAGATATCATTATAATATAATCTTTGTTTCAACGTATATTTCATGTTTGGGCTTCTCAGGTGACTCAGTGGTAAAGAATCTGCCTCACAAGAAGAGGATGCAGTTCAATTCCTGGTTCAATTTCTTCAACCCTAGAGAAGAAAATGGCAACCCACTCCAGTATTCTTTCCTGGAAAATCCCATGGGCAGAGGAGCCTGGTGGGCTGCAGTCCATGGGGTTGCAAAAGAGTCAGATATGACTGAACACACAAATAATCCATGTTTAAATTTTTATGTCTTCCTAAATATTATTCACAATGGAACAGTGGTGTATTATATTTATTTCTCTCTTGATATTTTCTGTTACACTGGAAGTTAAAAATTGTCTTCCTTTCTTTCATTGAATTTTCCCTTTGCATGCGTGTGTGCTAAGTCACTTCAGTTGTGTCTGACTCTTTGCAACCCTATGGACTGTAGCCCTTCAGGCTCCTCTGTCCATGGGATTCTCTAGGCAGAAATACTGGAGTGGGTTGCCATTTTCTTCTCCAGGGGATCTTCACGACCTAGGGATCCAAATAGCATCTCTTACATCTCTGGCATTGGCAGGTGGATTCTTTACCACTAGCGCCACCTGAGAAACCCTATTTTCCTTTTACCTATTATTAAAGAAGATTTTAAAGAAGATTTAAATAGATAAATCTTCTTAAAGTAAACTGTCTAATATCATTTCAGTGCAGCTTTGCAGAAAAAAAAACATCACATCTGCTAATCAATTTGTCTTTTTTTTCTTCAGAGATAGCCCTTTCCATCTCAGAGGGCTTTTCATCTCAGCCCTTTTCATCTATTCACTTTGTCTCAGGATTGGAGATCCTGTTTCCCTAAATTTAGGATTTTTTCTTTGTTGATTTTCTTGTTTGTTTTGGAAGAAAGTAGTCAATGGTAGTTTTTCAGGTTTAAAGCATGGCACAGTCAGGCAATAAACCTCTACTTCCATGTTTATTGAATTACATGGACATGATCTAGACTGGTGTCCTTTCTGCCTGAGGTACAACTTTCACATTCCTGGGAATGATCTAGACCATCAAACTGAAGATCCCCTTTATTTCTCTCCTTTATTGGCTATTTTAAAATTAGAGAATATAGGTTTCTGAGCAAAGAGAAGTTTTGAGAACAAAGAGGGACTTTTATGACATTAAAGGGGTCAATTAATTAAGAAGATCCTTAATGTTTCCTAATAGACATTTCAAAATATAGAAAGTCAAACTTACAGAAATGAAAAAAGAAATTAGCAAGCTCTTAATTACCATCAGATTTTAATATAAGAGATTTTAATACTCCTCTAGCAATGGCAAACAGAGCAAAATACACACACACACACACACACACACACACCACTTAGAAAACACGTTTGAAGTTTCTTGAAGTTTCTTTAAAAATTAAGCACACATCTGTCATTGGGTCCAGTCATTCTTCAGAGTGAATTCCTGATGGCTCAGTCAGTAAAGAATCCACCCCCAACGCAGGAGATATAAGAGACCCAGGTTTGATCCCTCAGTTGGGAAGATCCACTGGAGAAGGAAAGGGCAACCCACTCCAGTATTCTTGCCTGGAAAATTCCATGGACAGAGGAGCCTGGAGAGCTTATAGTCCATGGGGTTGCAAGAGCCAGACAAGACTGAGCAACTAAACCACAAACCACCACATTCTTCTTTTACACCAAAGTGATGTCCACCTAAAATAAATGTGCATACCAACTTTATTTGTAAAAGTCAAAACAGGAAACAGCCAACATGTCCATCAATATGGAAATGGAGAAGCAAATTATGGCTTTTACATATAATGAAATAAGGTCATCAATAAAAACTAATAAAGACATAACCCTATGAGATGACCATAGAGCTCAAGTGCCTTTTCTTCATATCATATCAAGGGTACATGCTTTCAACCCTTATCACCGCTTATGGTGGCCTTTGTCATCTGACTGAGATAGTGCTTGACAGGGTTCTCCACTGTAATATTACTCTCTCTTTCTGTTTTTCAAACATTCTCTGGAAAGAAGTTGGTATGCACAGGCCATATTTATGGAGGGACAATTAAGCTTCACCTCCTCTAGTGCAAGTGTCAACATAAGTTCTTTGGTAAGTCTACACAAGTTCTTGTGGTCCATAGGGTCACAAAGAGTCAGATGTGACTGAAGTGACTTGCTTTTTTATTTAATCTTAGAATGTTTTCCTTTTTTTGTGATGTTTAACAGAATATTGCTATGATATATTCAAATCTATCATTTTTCCGTTTGATTTATATATGTCCTATTGGTTCTTTGTTCCCTTTTTAATCTTTTATTCTGCCTCTTTTGTATTGAGTAATTTTGAAGGTTTTTTTTCACTCCCTTCATAGGTTTCATGGGTATACATTATTTTCTTAGTGTTTTTATGATTACAGAATACATAAGTAATTTATCTCATTTGACTTTTTAATAATATCACAGAATTTTACATAGGGAATAAGCACTTTACAACTATTTACTCTCACTTCTCCTCTCTTAGCCAGTGTGGTTTTGTTGACATGCAAGTTATTGATTCAGTTTTGAAATTATCTGTGATAAAAATTAAGGGATTTTTCCTGCCAATAAATATATTAAAATGGATCTTGAGAGAAATGGGCTTTGATAAGAAAAAACCATGAGGCAGAGAGGCATGGAATAGAAAATAAGTAAGTATATATATTAGAAAATTGTTATTATTTTGCCTTAAAATGTCAGTTTTCTTTAAAAGGATATTTGAAATATACATATTGGCATTCTCTCCCTGTTTATCTTTACCAACACTTTATTTCTGTGTTGAGGTCTCTATCATGTGTCATTTTTTCTTCTTTAACATTTCTTGGCATACTACTACCCTACTATCAATAATTTTTTAGCAATTTTATTTCTAAAACAATCAGCATTTTGCTTTTGTTTTTAAAAGATATTTTGCCTGAAACTGCAATTCTAAGTTGATAGTGTTTTGTTTTGTTTTGTTTTAATTCCAGAGCTTCAGTGTTGTTTCTGGCTTACCTTCCAGGTTCTGTTGTTTTAAACAAGTAATCAGATGTCATCTTTATCTCTGTTCCTCTGTGTAAAATGTTTCTTTTACTGTGAATTCCTCTAAGATTTTATCTCTGTTTTTAACCAACTTGATTATGACATTCCTTGATAGAGTTCTCATCACGTTTCTTCTATTTGGGGTTGGTTGAGCTACTTCAATCTCTAAATTTATTATTTCCAACAGATTTGGAAATTGTAGTTACTTTTCCTTTCAGTATTTTTTCCTGTTCCTGTCCTCTATGAGATTGACAATTATATCTTATTATTTCTTGAAACTCTGATGTTTTTTAGTTTTTTCTTCTCTTTTTCATTTTAGACTGCATGTATTGTTATGTTCTCAGTTTCACTAATTTGTTTCAGTGTTTCTTCTGCTGTTTATCATATCATTGAGTTTTTTTTATCTCCATTATAACTTTTATTGCTATCTTTTAAATATCTGCCATGTCTTTCCTTAGACTCATACCTTCCTTTAACTTAACAAAATATGGAGTATTTATTATAACTATTTTAATTGTTATTTTTTTTTACAACTCTTTTAACATCCTCATCTAAGTACCATCTGTGTCAATTCTTCATTGGTTTTGACCAGTTGCTTTTCCTCCTTTCATCAGTTATATTTTTGAGCTTCTGGTATTTTTTATTAGATGCTAGATATAATGCAGTTCATCTGTTGGTCTATGTTCATCTTCCTATTACTATAACTCTTAATGAGCTTTCTTCTGAGATACAGTTAATTGTAAACAGCACTATTTTTTTTAAGACTTGTTTGAAATTATTGGTAGGTGGTACCAGAGCAAGCTCTAGTCAAGGGCTACACTGAGCCTGCACTGAGGCAGCATACTTCCAAGTACTCTTCCCAGTAGCCCATGTATTAGAGAATGCTCCAGCAGCTGGAGAAGGGAGTTACATCCAGACCTGTGTAGGTTTCTCATCCTGCTTGCTTTGTTCCAGTTCTGTTATTCCTTTTCAAACTGCAAATAGTTGTCTCACAGACATACACTTATCTGTATTTAGATGCTGGCTTAAGAGGGATTCTCTGAAGATTTCCAAGCCATCACTCTAAGCTGCCTACTTTCTTCAAGTACACTGCACTGGGAACTCATTCTAGTTCCTCAACTCTTCTTCTCAAATCCTCACCTCTGTCTTCTTAATTTAGGAGGCCCAGCAAGTTCTGTGCTTTCTTTCATTTCAGTATTACCTGGAAACTCTGTGATGATTATAAACTGAGGCAAATGTTGGGCTCTTTGGGTTTGTTTCCCCCATCTTAGTGGTTGCTGCCCCTCACTACTTGATATTCAGTGTCTGAATAATCATTGTTTACAGACTGTCTGACGTTTATTTAAGAAGGTAATAGAAAATCTGATCCCCTTTGTTCCAACTTGTCTAGATGCAATAGTCCTCATTCTTTTGATAATATGAGAAATTAACCTATTACATCAAGTTAGTAAACTTTTGAAATATCTTTATTATATCAGCTAATATTAATGGAACTTAAACATAATACCTAATCTATGTGTCACGGAGTTCTTTGAATGTGTCTTGGCATATATAAACTATCATTAGAGCTCAATGAACTCTAATTCAGCAGCTGTGCCTTAAATAATTTATACATTTTTGAAACATTTGTTTAGAACATTTGCTTCAATGTTTCTTTTCTCTCTCCAGTGAAACTAACATCTCTTAAAGGAAAAAGTTGAAACACTCTAGTTTCCTATATCCAAACAGAGTTAATTTCTGATTCCCAGAACTCTGTTCTCTTGGTTAAAAACATTATCAGATCAAGATGATTCCATAATAAAATAAAAGCAAAGTTGCAATTAAAAGTTCAAATTAACCATTTGGTTGACAAAATAAGAATAAAGGAGTTTCTAAAGGGACAAAGGTTATACAATAATATATTATAATACAATTATATATATATGGGCTTCCCTGGAGGCTCAGATGGTAAAGAATTTATATATACTAATAAAATATTATATTGCATTTATTGTATAATATTATATATTACATTTAATATATAAAATGTAATAGTATGTTATTAATAGTTACAGTGGAGAGTCAAGGATAAATCATATCTAAATACTGTTAGCTTTCCTGGATGGGAAGCTGTGAGGAAATGTTATGTATATTTTTATGCCAGGGTGTCCCTGCTGAATTTTGGACACTGTTTTTCTTTATTACTAGTATAAAGTGTGCTGTGTGCTCATTCCCTCAATTGTGTTTGACTCTTCACAACCCTACGGCTTGTAAAGCAAATACAAGTATAGGGACTGGATTTTTACTGTGACCATGTATTCGGTGAAATTTGAGGGGAAAACATGAAGTCAGCACACTTACTTCATGCTTATTTCCCCTATATCCACTTTTGAAAAGCCAGTCATTGGTCATGTAACAGTTCAAGGGGCATCAGAGGTAGTTTCCAGTCGAAAACTATTGATTTTGAAAAGTTAAAAAGAAAACAGAAATGAGGATAACCGAAGGTACTAAGCCAGCCAGAACAACAGATGGTTATGAGGAAACAGACGTAAAAGACTTGCTTCCTCATCTGATTTTCACCCAAGGCTTTAGAACAAGATAACTGGGTTATATTCCAAGATTCATGCTAAAAATAGGGCCTGCATGAGAATTTCCATTACTGGTTTATTACTAGAGAAACTAGCTTTTTCAGCACTGGGGAAAGGAGAGACTCCATGTTTCCTCAGGGCCTACATAGCAGGATTGCTTTTCTCTGCACTCTGTTGAGCAGCCAACATGATTCCAACGAATTCTGGACTTAGTCCCTGAAAGAGTGCCAAGTATGTTAAATAAGTTTCACCTTGGGAGCATCTCAGATCGAATGATCATAACATCATTAGATTTAAAATGCTCGTGAGGCCAAGTTCTAAAGGAAACAACACAAAATTATCAGACTTTCTAAAATGCCAAGTGTGAGGACGAATTGATTTAAAGACTGCTTATCAAAAGCCTGGTATATGTAGGATTCATCACAGAAGAAAACAAAATAGAAAAAAAAAAAAAAAAACTTATCAAGCAATGAACAGGAAAAGAAGAAAGAGTACGATTTAATGTATTCTATTAAAATCTGTGTGTACTAAAACACAAAAAAAGGTCCAATGAGGTTTTAGGGACCAAAATAAAAATTAAAGAGAGTTGTTGAAATCTACAAAGAATAACAAGGAAGTTAGGTAAGCAGGTGTCTCATTGAAGTGAAAAAGATTAGCTAATATCCACCAGTTAAGAACTTAAAAGTGTGGCTTAAATTCTCCCTGTATTACTTCCTTTCTGATTGGGTTTTAGGGAAATCTGTTTTTGTGGATAAAGTCTGATCAAGGTCAGCCCAGGTGGTGGCCCACATGCTGCAACATAAAAATGGTTGGATTAACCTCATTTCCTACAACCCCAAAAAGGACACATCTCAGGAGATTCAGTTGTAAGCCTCTTTTTAAAAATGTTAACATAACTTCGAGCGTGAACTTTTTAATTCCAGCTCTCTTCATTCGTAATTAAGATGAATAGATTCATATTTAGATAGTTTTTCCTCTTTGCTCAGGGAAATCAGTTTTCTAAAGTAAAGGCAAAGGTGTTTTGATGAAGTCGAACTACAAATTAATCAACAATTTTTAAGTATACCAAGGAGCCAGAGAGAATAAATCTTCTCAGGGTAAAAGCAATGGAGGCTGTTAGCCAAACAGACTGTAAACACACACAAAAAATAAAACTTAAAAAGCAAAAACATGCAGCCACAGCATCCTAGGTCCCTGAGTGATTCAAGGAAGACATATGAAAATAGGTGGTTGGAGAGGGGTTTATTGGAAGAAAGGAGTTCAGGAAAGAATGTAAGAAAAATAATAATTCTTTACCTCACTTTCTCCTAGAAAAGCCATTTTCTGTTTATTTCTGTACATGAAAAGATATGGAGGGGGGGGGTTGATATGGAGACTCAGAGCTTTGCCATTCAAATGCAGTCTGAGAACTAGCAGCATGGATATCACTTGAGAGGTTGATAGAAACAGAGAATTCATGCCATGCTCTAGACCTGCCAAGTCCTAAAATCAGTAAGATCCCTTAGTAACTGGTGGGCATATTTAAGTTAGAGAAGCACTGATTTCAAACCTTGACTCTGCTGTCAGAAAAACCTGGGTTTGAGTTCCTGTTCTACAAATTATTATGTAACCTTGGATAAAGTATTTAACTTCTAATAATTTATCTCTCCAAGAAAAATGGAGATAAAAATGGCATCGAAATAATGAATGTATTGGTTGAAATGAAATAGCATCTTAAAATTACCACAATGCCTGGTATATCAAAAACCTCTACATACACTGGAGAGCAGGACAACTGTCTTGGATTAAATGATTAGAGCAAAGTTAGAAAATATGTAAGAGATAAAATTAACTCTTTTCTTTGTTGTGTTTCATTTACTGATCCTGTATTTGGTGTGGGCATGAACTCCTAAGTAGGCTTCATGCTATATTTGTGCTATATATTCCAGCTCTGGCTATAAAACAAGAGTGATTCATTTAAACAAAGTAATATCTGTCCATTCTGTCATACAAGTGGGATCAGCTTCTCAGTATAACTAAATAATTGGGCAGATATTGGTCATTAAAATAACAGGGAAAAAAAGTAACAATAAAGAGAGCTGATGCTGTCAACAGCCTTGCTTAAATGAAAAACTGAGTGGAAAGTTAAGGTAGAATGTAATGACATGGCTGTTGGAGATGCTGTCTAAAAGCAGTAAAGTGTGTTGCTATTCTAAATCTCTGACTTACCTATAATTTTATATCTCCAACTACTTCATTCTTTGCATTGACAAATTCTATAGCATAATTTTGGTACTTCCTTTGTAAGTATAGAGGGAAATTGTTTCATCGGTCCACAGCTATAAAATCTTTATGATTGCTGTAGGTTCCAGCCAAAATTACAGTTGCTACTGTATTTGGGCCAGTCCTTGCTGGTCAGAAAGCTTTAGAAGGTAGCATATACCTGCACTTAATATATCCATGTCCAAAGAACCATCTTCATGATAATCCCCTTTTACTGACTTTGATGCTTGGAGAGTTGCAATACAGAGAGATAATAGGTGATATTTCTCTGACTTAAAGGAGATGAAACCATGGTGATGATCAGCTTGTTAATAGATATTATAGTAAAATATAACTAAAGCTCTTGGGCCTCCATTTCCTTCATTTGGAAAATGAAGGTTGATGATTTCACCTAAGAGAATTATTATGGGTCTAAAATCAACTAAATGTTAAACTACCTGTCAAGTGCTTATCAAGGAAGGAGTCCAATAGGTATTAGTTTCCCTCCACTCTCAGTGAAGCATATTGTTTCATATCAGTTCAGTTCAGTCACTCAGTCATGTCCAACTCTTGGCGACCCCATGGACTGCAGCAGGCCAGGCTTCCCTGTCATTACTAACTCCTGGAGCTTGCTCGAACTCATGTCCATAGAGTCGGTGATGCCATCCAACCATCTCATCCTCTGGCGTCCCCTTCTCCTCCTTCCTGCAATCTTCCCCAGCATCAGGGTCTTTTCCAATGAGTCAGCTCTTAGCATCAGGTGGCCATCAGGAAGCTTCAGCTTCAGCACAGTCCTTCCAATGAATATTCAGGATTGATTCCCTTTAGAATTGACTGATTTCATCTCCTTCCTGTCCAAGGGACTCTCAAGAGTATTCTCCAACCCCACAGTTCAAAAGCATCAATTCTTCAGCGCTCAGCCTTCTTTATGTTTCAACTCTCACATCCATACATGACTACTGGAAAAACCATAGCTTTGACTAGACGAAACTTTGTTGGCAAAGTAATGTCTCTGTTTTTTAAATATGCTGTCTAGGTTTGTCATAGCTTTTCTTCCAAGGAGCAAGCACCTTTTAATTTCCTGACTACAGTCACCATTTGCAGTGATTTTGGAGCCCCCAAAAATAGACTGTCACTGTTTCCATTGTTTCCCCATCTATTTGCCATAAAGTGACGGGCCTGGATGCTGGGATCTTAGTTTTTTGAATGTTGAGTTTTAAACTAACTTTTTCACTCTCCTCTTTCACTTTCATCAAGAGGCTTCCTTTTTCCCCTTTGCTTTGTGCCATAAAGGTGGTGTCTTCTGCATATCTGAGGTTATTGATATTTCTCCTGGAAATCTATTGTTTTATATACATATGCCATATAATATACATTGTATTTTGAGATGGAAATATTGAACAAAACATACTTTACAGTGCATGTTTTGTGACCTACCATGTAAGATGAGTAGCACTTGAACCCATCTGTTTCTGTTTTAATTCCTAAATACCTCCCGCCTCCCATTTTATATCATCTCATAAATGAACAGTGATGACCAAAAGCTTTCTGGTACAATTTGTAAACTGAGTTAACTAATTAATTTGCTAATTTTAAACTTAATTTCCAAAACAATCTCTCAAATTTCTCCTGTCCATGGATGATAATGTGAATCATTGACAGAACTACTAACTTCTTTCTGCCTATTCTAGCTATACAGGGTTTTCAGCTATCTTCAAAAATTAGAGTACTTAAGAGCGAATAGAAAATTCAGGGAGACTTATTTCACACAAAGATGGTGAACATATCGAATAAATTGCTAACTTAGACCAGCGGAGCAGATAATATAATTTAGTTTAGCATTACAGAATTTATTTCTAAAGGAAGGTGAAGATGGCAGTAAGGGAGTAGAGAGAATTAATGCCAGTTGGCTTGGGGAATGTCAGATAAACCCAGATGAAGATTCTTTAATGCTCGCATGGCCTTCCCCCACCTCTTGTCTTGGTATTCTTTATGTCCTTAGGACCTTTTAATTTTGTGGAAATGAATATAACTGTGACTAGCTTAGCAAAAATTGCTGCTGTATACCATAATGCATGCTATAAACCATGCGGGGATCTTAAAGTGCATAATCGGGCTGCAGATGGCACTGTTAATTTCTATTACAGACTCTAAAACCATGAGGGAGTTAGTGCCTGCCTCACTGCCTCACTGTTCTACAAGAATGATTTTTGATAGTTTTCCTTACTGCACAGCTTTCCTGCAAAGTGTTTGTCTTTTAGAAAGGCCAAAAGGAACTTAATGTTTTTTTGAAAAAAACCTATGCAAAGCTGCCAACCTGCTCTGAGCCCTGCCTCCTGCAGTCCCCAGTTTGCTAGTCACCTTTAAGAAGAGACAGGGATCTGCTCACTCAGAATGAAACAGCCTCTTCTGGGCTTTGAGAATTTATGAAAAGACCAGCTATCTGCTTTATACCAAATGTAGAGCATAATATTAGTTTCTAGCCAAGAAGGTTCTTTTGAGGATGGCGAAGTTAAATAAGAAGGTAAATATTAGAATATGTGTGTCTACATATATATATGCATACACATATAGAAACAAATTTTTCATGTTCTGACATATAATTCTGTATCCTTTAATGGTGTAATACTTGAAATTATGTACATTATCTGGTTTCACCCAATAGGTTACACATTTGTAAATTCTGTTTTTATTTCTGGGTTTCTGTGGTTTTGAAACCTCCAAATGCTTGTCAAATCCAAGAAACCAACCATCTGGCTTACCTCTAAGATGAATCACTGGCAGCACATATGCTTTGTATCAGTAAACTTCACTTAGGTTCTTAGAGATATCACATAATAAGTTTATAATATACAGTCCTCCTAACCTTTTTATCTTTGTCTCACTATCTAAAATATCTAATTATGAGATAAAGTGAATTAAAGAATAAATGTATAGTGCTAACCATAAGGCAAGGCATGCAGTAAATCCACAGCAATTTTGACTGTCTGCTTTTGCATGTTTCTTTCATAAGAAAGTCACTACTGTCACTCCAAAAAGTTTTAGGCAACCTACAATTCTCCCATACCAGTCAACATCTTAAGATTGGTGGTGGCGGTTTAGTTGATAAGTTGTGTCCGACTCTCGCGATCCCATGGACTGTAGCCCACCAGGCTCCTCTGCACATGGGATTCTCCAGGCAAGAATACTGGAGTGGGTTGCCATTTCCTTCTCCAGGGTTTGTAAGATTGAATATACTTGTATTGTAGGCTCAATAGAACTAAAGCATCTTTTTTTTTTTTAGAACTAAAGGATCTTGAGTATGACTTCATTAATTACCAACATCATATCAGCAGTTAAGTACTTCAGTCTTTGTGATTCATCTTTTACAATGTATGATTAGATGATACACGTTAAGAGTATGAGTGCAACTTTTTTGGTTGGTTTTTTTTTAGTGCAACTTTTTAAATTATTTTGTTTTCCCATAAAACAATATTGTATAGATTTATAATATGCCTCTTTTTTCTCAGTTTTTCATGCTTAATCTAAATGTTATATTAAGAAGCCATTGCTCTTGCTTCTTTCTTGATACACAGTTTCCTAATAACAATTTCCATTGAACAGCTCACCTTGATGTACAGTAAAGAGTGTAATATATTTAAAAGTTAGTAATCCCCATTGATAATCTGGTCCATTTCCTCATTTATCTATTGACTAATGAGTTGTTGGCTTTTTTGTTTGTTTGTTTTGTGTGTTTTTTGAAGACATATTCATTCAACAACAGATTCATCCATTATATTTGTTTTGTGTAAAAGCTATCTTGTTCTTTTTTTTTTTTTTTAATCTTGTTCTTTTTTATATCTTCAACATCCAGTACAGTTTTGGCATATAATATTAGCTTCATGAATTTGGTTGGGTAGGAGAGAAGTTAAAGTGGTATGGGACATATGTATACCTAGGGCTGATTCTTCTTAATATATGGAAGAAGCCAATACTGTATTGTGGAGTAATAACCCTTAAATTAAAAATAAATAAATTAAAAAGAAAAGAAGCTGTCCTTGCCCTCGAAGACATTACATTCTAAAAAGAGAGAGAAGCATTAAAAAAAAAAAAAATCACAACTTAAAATAACAAATAATCCAGCCAAAGCAAGGTATTTCTGAAAGATTTATGGAGATACAATTTACATACCATAAAATTCACCTGTCTAAAGTGTGCAGTCAGTAATTTTAAATATTTACAGAATTGTACCAGCATAACTGTAGTCTAATTTTGCAGTATTATTTTGTCACTTTCCATTGACCACTCCACCCTGCCTTGTCTTAGGCAACTACTGATTTTCTTTCTGTTTCTACATATGCTCCTTTTCTATATATTTCATATAAATAGAATAATAAAATATGTGGTCTTTTGTGGCTGACTTTTATCACGTCACATAGTGTTTTCAAGGTTCATTTATGTTGCAGTATCTATCACCACTTCATACTTTTTACTGTCTGATATATACCCGTTAAAAGGATATACCAAATATTTGACACAGCAATTTTGAATTTCCTAAATCTACATGTATACTCACCAGCATATGTACATTTGATAGTGTATTTGCACTGTCTTTCTCTTAAATGACCAGCAAAGTCTCTTTCTTAAAGTTCTTGATGTGCCAAACTTATCAAGGATTTAAAAGATTGATAATACCCACCGCTACTGGGATGCATACCTTTTGGAGGCAACTTGACAGTATGAACCACATTATTAACTGTTCTTAATCTTTTGATATACCTTAAAGAAATTATTTGAAATGTATAAAAAATATGTACAAAATTATTTTTGATAGTGATGTTTCGAAGGGTTTAATATTACAAGCCAAATTCTCTACAAAATCAGATTGCTTACAAAAGTACAAACATATAGTCATATCGTTGATACACCTCACTGATAAAAATGACAATGTAAATCCCTATTTTTGGCCTGGAAAGATTGAGATATTTTAATGTAAAAAATAAACATACAGATAATGTTCATGGTAAAGTCATGTTAAGGACACACACATATATATATATATGGATTGATATCTTTAGCTAGTTCGGTAATCAACTTATCTGTGTTCTTATGTATAAATGGAAGGTTAATGAGTATATGTGGGGTTGGAGTGGTTATTGGTGGAGGGGAGTGGCATTAACCAATAGCTTAGTTTATGAGAGACAAACAAGCTGAAAGATAGAACGCTGGGCCTGTAGAGGTGAAGTCAGGGTGTTGTAACTTAGGCACACACTCTTTGCCCTTCCCACACACATACATAGAGCTGTAAGCCCATCAGAGAGTATGTAGACCTTGATGAAAGGACAGAAGAGGAGGAAAAATAAATATGTGAATTACTGCAGTTTTTGAGCTTGTAGTTGACTAGTATGATAAAAGCTAGGAAGCAAGTGACGAGGATGATTGGGTCCTAATGCAGAGCATGGCTGGAATGTTGGCTCCAGAATGCTGACAGGCAGCTAACACATCGTCGTGAGCCTCTGCGCATTTGTGGTGCTGGTGTGAACAAATGCAGAGCAGCTCACTGGTGTGTGAGGCGACTTGTGCTCATACCCAGTCACGTCTGACTCTTTGGACCCCATGGACTATATATAGCCCGCCAGGCTCCCCTGTCCATGGAATTCTCCAGGCAAGAATACTGGTGCGGGAGCCATTCCCTTCTCCTGGCGATCTTCCTGACCCAGGGATCAGATCCAGGTCTCCTGCATTGCAAGCAGATTCTTTACCATCTGAGCTACCAGGGAAGCCTTCTCAATAGGAGGCCCAGGAAACAAAAGGGGGAAACCCCGCATCTGTCACCCAGGATTCCAGACAAGTGTAAGCTCCTCCCAGGCTGGGAGTTTCCAGTAACAAACCTTCCTGATAAAAGTCCATATGGGGCTGGTCAGGTATATCTGGCCACTGGCTCAGAATGAAAATTGGTCTTGCTGACAAGGCAAAGATCACGTCTAACAGGGGGATAATTTGCAGATCTGAAAATCACATCTTCCTCAAGTTTGAGTCTGGCAGTTATCAGATCAGAAGGTAAGTGATGAAGGAAGTTGAAGAGAACTCCTAGGAAATGGGCTTTCTGACAGGTGTCTCTGATCTTGTGGGGCAAAACTTTGTTTCTGGATAAGAGTTTAGGGTATGCAAAACCAAGAAAGTTGAAGAGTGTCAGTTACTAAGATTCTGAATGTGAAAGAGATGTTCGAAGAGTTATATTTTAAGAATTTACTATGTGTAAAATTCTAATTCCTTGTGTGTCTCTCTACATGTAATCCTTATACCACTCTACAAAGTGGGTATTAGCGTGATTCCCAGTTTACAAATAATGACCAAGTATGGTGAAGTAAGGTGATTTGTCCTAGGTCACATAAACAGAGACAGGGATAAGATTCAAAGTGAGGTTCTTCACTGAACTTTATTGAACAGAGAGATGAAAAGAGAAGAGTAGTACTTAGTTTATGTTTTAAACTGAATTGTTATTGTTCGGTCGCTAAGTCACGTCCAACTCTTTGTGACTTCGTGGAATGTAGCCCACCAGACTCCTGTGCTCTAGCTCCACTATTTCCTGGAGTTTGCTCAGATTCAGGTCCATGGAGTCAGTGATGCTATGTAACCATCCCATCCTCTGCTGCTCCTTTCTACTTTCGCATTAAATTGAATAGCATTTTTTAAATGCATGTGTTCAACTTATCTATAGTAACCAAACCTATCATTTATTGGTCATAAGTTTTCCTTGATTGTGTCAATATATTTAAGAATATTTAAGGAAATTTAGTGTGAATGTATTTCAGAGTTTAGTTAAACGTGCACATACTATTTCCACTTAAAAATTGTTGTTATCGTTTAGTTGCTCAGTTGTGTCGTCTCTTTGGAATGAAGCTCACCAGGACTCCCTGTCCTTTACTATCCTGCAAAGCTTGCTCAAACTAATGTCCATTGAGTCCATGATGCCATCCAATCATCCCATCCTCTCTCACCCCCTTCTCCTCATTCCCTCTGTCTTTTCCAGTATCAGGCTCCTTTCCAATGAGTTGGCTTTTTGCATCAGGTAGCCAAAATATTGGAACTTCAGGCAGATTATTTTAGAAGTGTATTCTTAAAACAGAGAGAATATAGTGAGTGGCTGGAGCCCTATAAATTAACCAATGTTCAAAATAATTGTTTCAATTTGCTACTTATAGTGTACCCCTATCCTGACCGTCAGTGTGTCTAGATTGGATTTTACCAGAACCACAGCCCGGTCCTGTCTTCTTCCAAGATTGAATGTAGAATGAAGAGGGAGAGTGTTCTCTCTCACAGTTTGCCTTTAAGCCATTACAGTCCACTCATAGTCCAAGAAAAGACTAAGGTTCCTATTTCATCTTCTGAAGTGTGTGTGTGTGTTAGTTGCTCAGTCATGTTCAACTCTTGGAGACCCCACAGACTGTAGCCTGCCAGGTTTCTCTGTCCAGTGAATTCTCCAGGCAAGAATACTGGAGGACATTGCCATTCCCTTCTCCAGAGGAAATTCCCAACCCGGGGATCGAACCCTGGTCTCCTGCATTGCAGGCAAATTCTTTACCCTTTGAGCTACAGGGAAGTCTGATTCCTACAAACTTTGCCTTTCAACTCATCACTTCACCCAGGAGCATCCCATGCTTTGCGTGTTGGCTTGTCATTTTCTTTCTTTTTTTTTCATTTATTTTTATTAGTAGGAGGCTAATTACTTAACAATATTGTAGTGGTTTTTGCCATACATTGACATGAATCAGCCATGGATTTACATGTGTTCTCCATTCCAATTCCCCCTCCCGCCTCCCTCCCCTGGCTTGTCATTTTCAAGGTCTACTTGGGACTTAGTTAGTTGGTTTAATTCTTTCTAAGTCCTACCCTATGCTACCTTGCCAGAAGCTCCTCCCATATGCAGACCAATCCTTCTATCATCATGTGTATGTGTGCTAAGTTGCTTCAGTCATGTCCAGCTCTTTGCGACCCCACGGACTGTAGCCCACCAGGCTCCTCTGTCCATGGGATTCTCCAGGCAAGAACACTGAAGTGAGTTGCTATGCCCTTCTCTAAGGGGTCTTCCTGACCCAGGGATCAAACTCACATCTCTTACATTGCATCTCTTACATCTTGTGTATTGGCAGGTGAGTTCTTTACCATAAATGCCACCTGGGAAGCCCCTTCTATCATAATACCTCCCGTATAATTTCTGCACATGGAATTTCCCAATATCCCTAAATACTCTATATTTTCCTTCCTCTTTTCCTTCATTCTATTCTTCCCTCCCTCCTTCCCTTTTCCATTTTCTTTCTCTCTTTCATTAACATGTAGCTTTCTATCTTACAGTTGCCAGTTCTTCTGCTAAGAATTTTACCCTACTTCTCTGCCTAGAACACTTACATATATCTTGGTATTTTAGTTGATCTCTGAAGCTGATTTCAATCTCTCCCATGTTTCCATTTCTAAATAATAAATACATTATATATTTTTGGTTTGTACTATATCCATTACATGAATTTCCCTTGCTCTTAATCTGTGGAAAGTGAGATTTCATATCTTATGCATTTTCATATTTAATATACTATCTAGAAAAGTATGTGATAAATAGTAACTACTCAATTTCCTTCCTAATGAATAAATCAGTTTCACTGCATCATGAGGAATTATGATTATTGGCATTATTCAGAATACTGGCCCAGACATATCTTTTTTTATATCCAAATAACATGAATCTGTATTCTCAATTATATTGGCTTAAATATTCATATCACATAACTTCAGAGAAGGACTCATACTTGTAATGCACAGAATGTATTCAAAGAGTGCATTGATATGTGTTTAAGGATACGCAAAAATGAGAATGTGACCTGAAAAACCAAAACAGAATAACCGCTACCAACTGTCCATTATGCAGGACATTATGAATGAGAACTCTAGAGGAGCCACATATTTCCCACATAAATGATAAAGTCTTATGGTTGACTTTGGTCCCAAATGAGATATGTGAAGTTGGCTATTGAAAATGATAACTTTTAATTTCACAATTATATGTGTATCAATTATGTTATAAAAGTCATATGGTCCCTTTGTACACATAACACTTGAAGAGTAATTTTTATTTTTCTGAGTGTTTTTCATAGATGGTTCTTAAATAAGATAGTCTTTCTGAGGAAAATAAACAGAAATCAATCACCATCCTAATCAGGATAATAACAAGTACAAAATTCATGCTGGCTAGAGCTTTTAACAGTACCCTTAAGTCTGTGGGTTGCTGAAATATTTGCTTCTGACAGGAATGGAAGCATATTTAATCACTACACTCAATAATTTATTAGGGCCATATGATCTTCACCATTATGCATGTGGAAAAAGCAAAGGGCTTGGCAAAATTCAGAACTAGCTTAGGCATCTGACTCCTTGCAAATAGCAACTAGAGTAGCTATAAATGTAAGCATGGAACATGAATTTTGGAAAGGAACTTTAAAAAAAAATCACTGGGAAGATCAAAGACTGTTAGGAGCTGGTATTGGTGGCACTATGGTTTAAGACTTTTAGAGAGTGTCACAGCCTGCTCACATTGCCATAACAAAATGCCACAGACTGGACAGCTTAAACAACAGACATATATTTCTCCCAAGTCCAGAGGCTGGGGAGTCCAATATCAAGGTGCCAGTCAACTCAGCTCCTAGTGAGAGTGTCTTCCTAGCTTCAAGATAGCTGCCGTTGGGGCTGTATATTCACATGACCACCTTGGCAGAGAGAGAAAGAGTTCAGGGTTTCTGGAGTCTTTCTTATAAGGAAACTGATCAAATCAGATCTAGGCCCTACCTTTATGACTTTATTGTTTAGTCTTCAGTCACTAAGCTGTGTCTGACTCTTTGTGACCCCACAGACTGAAGCATGCCAGGACTCCCTGATCTTCACTATCTCCCACGTTTGCTCAAAATCATGTCCACTAAGTTGGTGATGCCATCCAACCATCTCATCTTCTGTCATCCCCTTCTTCTCCAGCCCTCTGTCTTTCCCAGCATCAGGGTCTTTTCCAAGGAGTTGACACTTTGCATCAGGTGGCTGAAATATTGGAGCTTCAGCTTCAGCATCAGTTCTTCCAATGAATAATCAGGGTTGATTTCCTTTAGGATTGACTGGCTTGATCTCCTTGCTTTCTAAGGGATTCTCAAGAGTCTTCTCCAGCACCACAGTTCAAAAGCATCACTTCTTTGGTTCTCAGCCTTCTTTATGACCTTATTTAACCTTGATTACTTTGGGAAAGGCCCTAACTTTAAATATGGGCTACAACATTTGAATTTTTTGCAATTGGGAGATATAAACATTCAATCCATAACAGGGAAGAACTTCTAAATTATTTTCTTGTATCTCCCCTTATTGGCTTGGAAAAATTGAAGTCTGTCTCTTTGCAGGAAAAACAGGTAGACATTTAAATAAACTGAATTAATTGTGAATTCAGTTACTTCAAGAATAGGTGATACTGTTTACTTTATCATATAAGGAGGCATAAAATGATTTGGTTTCCCTGATTTTAGTGGTGTTAAGATTGATCTGTGCTATGGATGTTGTTGGCCTGATCAATCCATTATTAATTCTTCATCAACCAACTATTAGATCATTGTTTTAGCAGCTATTGATAAGTGTTGCCCACATGCGTTATTTCTTCAGCAGGATGAAAAGAAAGTGAGAGAGGGAGATGAAATTAGTTTTCATCCACACCTGAAATATACCAATGGCTGGTTACACCTCAGCAGTTGAGATCCTTCCAGCCTCTGTCTTACCCCTTTGCTCAAGCCCACTCACTGCTTTCCAGCCACAAGCAGCCCATAGACAACATATTGAATATAGAGGAAAGTTGGAGCAATAAAGTGGAGAAATGGTTAAAACAAAAAAGACAGTCACACATTCCTCCTCTTCCACAGTCTGAATCATTTTGTGATTAAGAAACTTTAAATTGAATGAGAAGCTGAAGGTTTGATATAACACTGGATTGGCATTTTAAAAACCTAAAAAATGAGATTGATCCTTGATGAGTGAAAATGATCAGAAAGATATGGAGTGTGTCAGGAAGCAGGAAAAGAAAAGCAGAGATTAAAAGAGTAATGCTTTTGTTTTTCTCATACCCGACAGAGTCCAGTTTGTTAAATAAACAAGTTACATTAATACGAATTTGCCAAACAGTTTCCCATATACTGATTGGCCTTCATGATTTTTTTTAATTTTTATTTTTTTCCATTTATTTTTATTAGTTGGAGGCTAATTACTTTACAATATTGTAGCGGTTTTTGCCATACATTGACATGAATTAAAGAAAGGTTAAAGGAGTTCTTAAAATGTCATCCTCAAAATCCTTATTGAATTTCATCAGCTCTTTTATAAACCAGGAATTAGCTAATTTCAGAAAGCAGAAATCTGCAAAACATATTGTGGATATCACAGATTACTGAATTAAAACAATTCTCTTGTTTGGGCATGCCACAGTATTTTTCTTAATTAAAATATACTCTACATAATTATGTCACAAAGTTATTTTTGGTAGAGATTACTAAGCATTTACTTACTTATACATTTACTTATTTCCTTATGTAGATATTATTACATTGAAGCAAGCCTGGAAGGAATGTCAAGGAGGTGAGCGGATGGTTGTGAGGGGCTCACAAGGATGAAAGTGGGCAGGTGTGGGAGGCAGAATCATTGAGAGCAGAGAGAGCTGGAGGAAGGGAAAGGGTCACTACCAATGAGGCAAATTTGGCAACTTAAAGTGGAGCAAAGGATCGGAATTGTGAAGCCAAGCAGAATGAGGTCATAATTACTTAAACCTGGAAACAGTGACTGAAACATGCATATGTATTTTAAAGTCCATATTTTAGAGTAGAATCAAATTGTGTATATTTCATTTTTAACCAAAATTGACTTTTTAGGTGAGTCCCAAACCCAGGTACTTGTGACTATGACCTTAATTAGTAGATGCAATCAATTTAAAGATGGCACAGTGGAAAAGAATCCATCTGCCTATGCAGGAGACAAGACGCAAGAAACATGGATTTGATCCCTGGTCAGGAAGAGTCCCTGGAGTAGCAAATGGCAGCCTGCTCCGGTATTCTTTCCTGGGAAATTCCATGGACAGAGGAGAGTGTCAGATTACAGTCCATGGGGTTGCAAAGAATCAGACATGACTCAGCGACTGAGCACACACAGTTAATTTAAGATGCCACACCCATCCAAGGAGAGCCCTGTAATGTACAGAACTATGAGAGACATTTTTATTGTCTTAAGTACCCAGTTTGTGATACTTTACTATGGCAGCCCTAGAAAACTAAAACAGTTATATATTATTATCAATTGATAAATATCTAGAAGTGGTCTTTGAGTAGAAATGGAACCAGAAAAAAAAAAGACAAATATATACATATCTATCACAACTTCTAAGCTAATAATTTTAAAACACATTTCACTAAGTTAACATTTATATACATTCACTGAAATATACATGATTTCTTCTTTAAAATATTGAAATTAACACTGATAAAAGCCTAATAATACACTCTCATAAGAACATATTTTGTATTTCTTAGATTATTCCAGCATTTACAGTGATATACTTTTTTGATAAATATTTACTGACCATAAATATGCTTTCAGGCACTGCTCTAGACACTGTATGTACAACAGTTTTAAAAATATAGAAAAATATCTTTCCTGGTGGGGCTTCAATATGATGAAAGCAGAAAGATAATAAACAAGATAAATAAATAAAATATATAATATGTCAATGGTGATAAGAGTAATGGAGAAAATTTAAGAGAGACAAAGATTTCCAAAAGTGAGGCTTAATTTTTCAACCTAAGTTTTACAAGCAGATACATGTGAACAAAGACTTGAAGGGCAAGAGGGAGAGGATCGTGCAGGTATCTAGGTGAAGCACTCGGACACACGTCTGAGTGAGAGATTATACCACGTGTGTGACTAGTGGCCTGGGCCGCGTTTCAGCTAGACAAGGGAGCTAAGTTAGTTCGTATTAGTTAAAGGATACACATATCAATGATACACGTTTGAAATCAGTAAAAGATAAAGAGCCTTTTCTATGAGGAAGATATTGCAGGCACTATTTTAACATGGCCAAATGTGAGTCAGAATTGTTGGGCGACACCATGTACAGAAAATAAAAAGGCAAAGACACAGTAAACCTATCTTAAATTTGATCAATCCACGAGTTTCTCAGTTGCTGAGCAAATAAATTCATTTTCTGTTACTATTGTGTAGCCCAATTTGAGTTGGATTTGAGTCACTTGCAGTTAAGATAAAAATACTTTAACTGATCCCTTGAATAATTCTGACTGTTGTAAATGCAAATCATACAGTTACCCTGAATCCTGTCTATATGATCATTTCACCTTCTTCTGTCCTTGTGCATTAAAGAATTACATATCCTAAAAAGGCGTAAAAGATTTTTATAGAGAATTTATAGCAATTCATATCTACAAAATGTTACATGAGAATAATATGACACTCAATGCATTACCATATGTTTTGGTCTTTAGCAATATTCAAGCTTTAGTTTTAAATTAACCAAGTATTGCTTCCAACATCCCCTGTGAATACAAAGATATTGAAAAAAGAAAAAAGTACACATAACGGCTTTCTTTGAGACATATTTATTAGTTAAATTACTTAGTCTATATATACTCTTTCCACTGTACCACCCAAGAAAAGTAAAAAATCTTTGAGCATCTACCTTAAAGTCCGTTTCTTCCTTGAACCAATTCTGCCATTTAAATTCCTTCTGCTTTCTTCATTTTTCTTTCATAGTATGATCTTTTTTCCTGTCATGTTGCTATTTGTTGTTCATAAATTCCAAGGCATAACCAGTGCATGCAAATCACAATGTTTTTATGAGAAGAGGGGTTTAGTGCCAGTACAAAGATTTATGACACCATATATTTTTTTACTTGCTATTAGTCACATAGGCATTTTAATGTTGAGATTAATTTTTAATAACTCTCCCATTTGCATCCCTGGGCTTATTGATTTGAAACGTCGTGGTGGTGATCATATCTTTTCTTAGTCAAAGGAACTTTAAATAAGCCTTTCCCATAAGACTGCACATTTCATATAGTCATATTCACTGAGCTGAAAAATGCTTTGTTGTTTGAAAATGATCAGAGTGGACATATTATGTGAATGATCAAAATTCTACTTAATTTTGAAGAGGCTGTGTAATATCATTTGACAATAGGAAGAAAGAAACTCATTTTATCTTTTTTTGGTACTTAAAATCACAAGCAACATAAATGCAAAAGACTATAGCTTAGTAAGACCCAGTTTATTTAAGAATGTAGAGACATCATGGTGTACCTTCTCTCATTATAATCACTTGAACAAAAATGAACTCTTATTTTTTAAAGTTACCATCGTAATATGGGTCAATAAAACAATTAAGATCCTTCTAGTAGTATATTCTTAACTTTATTTCTCAGTGTAATTTGACATGCAAAATTTGTATTTAAATGGAGAAATAAATAAATAAAAATGAAGCAATTAGAAACCAGTGTACACACACACACACACACACACACACACACACACAAATTGTCATGAAAGCTTTTTAAAAAGTTTAAAAATATCTGAATGTCTAAATATCTTAACAGCTGAGAGTGATTAATGGTACATTCATGAAATGACATATTATGCAGTTATTTCAGTATATGCTACAGGATAACATTAGTGACAAAAAATTACATTTTAAGTTAAAGTATCATGGATACTTTAAAGGAGGAATGTATATACATATGTGCAGAAAACACTATTGTAATCCATTATAGTATGCTATAGTATGTTAGTAATTGTTATTACTTGGTATGATTGCAAATGCTTTTATGTCATTATAATTTATTCATACTTTCCATATTAATATTGGATAAATTACCTTAAAACATATATACTCATAGGCAACTTGAGGGATATAGAGTAAGAAGAACTAATAAATCCTTACATTTAAGGAGCATGAAAAGGATGATCTATAATGCTGCACAGAAATGGAATAAACTCCCTTGAGAGGTATCTTCTTTCTGTAGTACTAGGTTTGGTTTTTTATCTTTTGTTTTAAATTAATTTATTTATTTTAATTGGAGGCTAATTACTTTACAATATTGCGGTGGTTTTTGCCATACATTGACATGAATTAGCCATGGGTGTACATGTGTTCCCCATCCCGATCCCCCCTCCCACCTCCCTCCCCACCCCATCCCTCAGGGTCATCCCAGTGCACCAGCCCTGAGCACCCTGTTCATGCATTGAACCTGGACTGGCGATCTATTTCACATATGGTAATATACATGTTTCAATGCTGTTCTCTCAAATCATCCACTCTCGCCTTCTCCCAGAGTCCCAAAGTCTGTTCTTTACATCTGTGTCTCTTTTGCTGTCTTGTGTATAGGGTGTATAGGGTCATTGTTGGCATCCTTCTAATTTCCCTCTGTATGTGTTAATTTTTTATTTTGTATTGGAGCATAGCTGATTAACAGTGTTGTGATAGTTTTAGATGCACAGCAAAGTGATTTGGTTGCACATATACATGTATTGGGGCTTCCCTGGTGGCTCAGACGGTAAAGTGTCTGCCTGCAATGCAGGAGACCCAGCCTGGGTCAGGAAGATCCCCTGGAGAAGGAAATGGCAACCCACTCCAGGATTCTTGCCTGGGGAATTCCATGGATTGAGGATCCTGGTGGGCTACAGTCCACAGGGTTGCAAAGAGTCAGACACGACTGAGCGGCTTCATTTCACTTATACATGTATTACTTCCCAACTTCTTTTCCTATTTAGGTTTTATATAATATTGAGCAGAGTTCCTTGTGCTATCCAATAGATCCTTGTTAGTTATCCATTTTATATATAGCAGTCTGTACATCTCAATCCCAAACTCCCTAACTACCCATCCTCTGCCCTTCCCTCCAGGAGCCATAAGTTTGTTCTCAAAGTCTGTGAATCTGTTTCTAACCTAGTCATTAAGTGCAAGATCATTAAAGCTCATTTTTATGACATATCATGTTAAATAATTCAAACAGTTTTCAAAAACTGAGCAACCTAGCTGTTATTAAAAAAAGTATATTTCCCTGTGCTTTTCAATATTCCTACTTTTTTAAGAAAACAAATATACTTGATACTTTTATTAAAGTGAGATAGTGAGATAGAATTGATTTAAACCCTGTTTCATTGTGTCAATAAATAATATTCATTAACTGATAAATGATGAAGATATATAAAGTTCAATATATGTCAGAAAAAAATCACTTTCCCCTAAATTGCCTTTTTTATATTTACTGTTTATGTATCAAAACATGTAATATATTTATATTTTTGATTCATTGTCTATGCTTTGTAAATGAAATAGTAATTTAAGTTACAAGAATTTTATTTTAATAGTATCTCGGGAATTTTAAAAAATGACTGTGCATATTAATGTTTCAAAGAAGTAGGAACAATGATTGATATTGTGACAGAGCCTTTAATGGATTTTATCAATGGAGTCAGTGTTTCTAGCATACCTGTGGGGAGAAAATTCTGTGCTAAGTTTGGAAACTTTGTCCGGCTTTTGTAAAACTTCCCTCCAGAGCATTTCATTCTCTGACAATAAGCAAGCCTCTCACCCAAGTTACAGTAAATCTGAATCGAGAACGACTAAGAGCCTCCCTAAATCAACGTATTTCAGTGCATATGTGTTGAGATGAGAGTGAGGTAATCTTTAATCTTGGCAGTGTGTGGATTCATGATATGTGAGGGGTTATGTTCTTTTTTTGAAAAATGATAAAAAGAATGGCAAAAATGATAAAAAGAAAAAAGGAAGAGGAGGGACTGTTCTTATGCCAGTTATCAGACAAATCAAATTTAGAAAAAAACAACATGAAAGGTGAAGATTTGAAAATTGGTTCCCTAAATATTCACTTGGCAATATTTCCATGGTATAATACCCCAGTGTGAAGACTTGCTCGTAAGGTTAAGAACGCCCAGGGTTGTTCGTACCTGCAATTTATGTTAAGAGAAACTGATTTGCAGTCATACTTTAGTTCAGTGTTTTTCAAACTATGGATCTTTATTATGTCATTAAATTGCTTTGGTAAATCTCATGTAAATGTATTTCAATTATGATAATTTGAAATAGAAAATATCAAAATACAGAGTTTTTCATAGTGAGAATAAGCATTGTTTTGGGAAATTTGATTTTATATATGTGTATATGTACACATGCACATATACATAGATAAATAGATATATGTAGTAGATTATATTGTGAATATATTTCTTACTATGTATAATATTCAAAGAATATAAATGCAAAGGCCTGGTTCCTTAGGCAGTAAAATACAGATTAATATTCAGTTTTCATCATATGGCTGTGAAATTCCTCTCAGAATACTTTTCTTATTTTTTTCTCTCTCTATATGCCAAGTGCCAAAACCTGAAATTTAAACAAACTGACCTTAGTGCTGATATACAGAACAGGTTATGAGAATCTCATTTTGCAAGAACCGGTTTACCTAGTTGATGTTTTAAAAATGATCTTAGTGGCAAGAAAAATGGGTTGAGAAAATCAAATGAGGTGCCTGAGACAGGTCAACATTTTACAAAGAGCCCAGTAAGTTGAAGCAAATCTTGTAACACAAAGTCACTTGGTTTAGTGTTGAATGGTATTTAAACAACTCTTTCATATACATATGTTTGCAGGACTTTTCAGTGATGATGACTGACAATAACTAATTTTCCTGCCTCTGTTTTTCAATTGTGGTACTCATATAAACCAAAAAGAATTGTAAAAATTTAAATATACTGGAAACTGGTAAAAACTGCAGAATCCCAGAAGCAGTTCTCACGATCCAAAGAAAGAAAGAAAGGTGAGGAGTGAAGGATGAGAAAGACAAGTAACAGGCTGCCCATTACAGATAAATTCTGTCTATCGGAACTATACCACATTATTGCCTCCTGTAATCCCTGTATAACCATCAGAATTGCTTACCCCTACCCATAGCAATGGGCTTCCCCGATGGCTCAGATGGTAAAGAATCTGCCTGCAATGAAGGAGGCCGGGGTTCGATGCCTGGGTCAGGAAGATCCCTCGGAGAAGGAAATGGTAACCCACTCCAGTATTCTTGCCTGAGAAATCCCATGGACAGAGGGGCCTGGCAGTTTACAGTCCATGGCATCTCACACAGTGGGACACAACTGAGCGTGCATGCACACCCACACCCACAGCAATACCCATAAATACGTACACATATATCTCAAATCAATAGAGCTCAAAGTACGGTTTTCTCAATACTATCAAGTGTATCTACTAGTAAAATTTTAAAAAGAATTTTAATGTAGTGTGGGGAATACCAAAGGAAAGTAGATATCCTGCTGTTGGATAACCCATAGCCATCAATGATTCAGTCCTCTCTTTTCTCAGCATAGAGCATGGGGACCAAACAATTAATGAGTATATGAACATAAATATGAAGAGGCGCAATGCATGAACATAGGGGTGAATGTATCCTTTTGAATTACAGTTTTTGGTTTGGTTTTTTTCCTGAATATATGCCCAGGAGTGGGACTGCTGGATCATATGGTGATTCTGTTTTCAGTTTTCAGAGGAATCTCCATAGTGTTCTCCATAGTAGTGTACCAACTTACATTCCATCAACAGAGTAGGAGGATTCCCTTTTCTCCACATTCTCTCTAGCATTTGCTATTTGTAGACTTTTTAATGATGGCCATTCAGACTAGTGGTACCTCATTGTAGCTTTGATGTTTGCATTTCTCTAATGATAAGCAATGTTGATCATCTTTTCATGTGATTCATAGCCATCTGTATTTCTTCTTAGGAGAAATGTGTATTTAAGTATTCAACCCGTTTTTCATTTTGTTTGGCTGAGTTGTATGAACTGTTTCTATGTTTTGGAAATTAACCCCTATTGGCCACATCATTTACAAATATTTTCTCCCATTCTGTATGTTGTCTTTTCATTGTGTTTACAGTTTCTTTTGCTGTGCAAAAACTTGTAAGCTTGATTAGATCTCATGTACTTATTTTTGTTTTTATTTCTAGTGTCTTGGAACACTGACCCAAGAGAACATTGGTACTATTTATTTATGTCAGAGAATGTTTTGCCTATGATCTCTTCAGGAATTTTATGGTATTATGGCTCATGTTTAAGTCTTTAAGTCATGTTGAGTTTATTTTTGCATATGTTAAGAGAGCATGTTCTAGCTTTACTGATTAACATGTAGTTGTACAACTTTCCCAAAACCACTTGATGAAGAGACGGTCTTTTGCTCATTGCATATTCTTGTCTCCTTTGTTGAAGATTAATTGACCCTAGGCGTGTGGGTTATTTCTGGGCTCTCTATTCTGTTCTATTGATCCATATGTCTGTTTTTGTGCCAATACCATGCTATTTTTATTAGTATAGCTTTGCAGTATTGTCTGAAGTCTGTGAGGGTCATACCTCCTGCTTTGTTCTTTTTTCCTCAGGATTGTTTGGGCAATCCTGGGTCTTTTATGATTCCATATATATTTTAGGTTTATTGTTTTTAGTTCTGTGAAAATGTCATGAGTAATTTGATGCGAAACACATTAAACCTGTAGATTGCTTGGATAGTATGGCCATTTTAATAATATTAACTCTTCCAATCCAAGAACATAGGATATGTCTCCATTTGTTGGAATCATCTTTAATTTCTTTTATTAATGTTTTACAGTTCTCTCACGTCCTTGGTCAGGTTTAGTCCTAAATATTTTATTTGGCAGTTATGACTTTAAAAGATACTGTTTTTATACATTCCCTTCCTGTTATTTCTGAACATACCTATGAAAGCAGAAACAGCCTAATGGACATAGACAGCAGAGTTGTTGTTGAGAAGGGGGAGAATGTTGGGTGAGAGAGAAAGTGGGAGATTGAGGTTAGCCGATGTAAGCTTTTGCATATACATACGTAGGTAATTGTTGTTAGTTTATATTAGTTTATAATTATTGTTATACATATATAGAATTGTTAGTTGTTGTTAGTCCATTATATACATATAATATATAAGGTCCTACTCTACAGCACAGAGAAATATATTCAGTATCTTATGAGAAACTGTAATAAAAATAATTTTTAAAGGAATATATACATATATACATAAAACTGAATCACTTTTCTATATAGCAGAAATTAATACAAACTGTAAATCAACTATACTTCAATGTTAAAAGATAAAGTGAAAAAAAAAGGGAAAGAGATACCTTCTTAACAGTAGAATATGGGTAGGAGAATATGGGAATAATGTAATAATGGGCTTCCAGAATAGAGACCATGAATAGGTATATTAAAAGGGTGATCAAGAATATCAATCTTGAGTTCATAAATAGCCTATCTTATTTAGGAAAGAAACAGTCATGATAAAAAAAAATCTTAGTTATTTGCATGCTTATTCCAATCAAGAATTAGGTTGTTAAGAGAGATTCAATGAGAAAGTTTGTAAAGGCCTGCAAGTTTTTCCTAAATGTCTTCACACGGCCCATAAAAATACAAAAATAATGTGTTATATATAGCATTCTTATTTGTAAAAAATCATTTTTGTCTTCAGAAAACCTGAGTAAACTAAATATATTTATTTCACATCTTTAGACAGTATAATTGCAATTCAAATGTGTTAACATTTATATTTCATGAACATTGGTTTTTCTATCTTTGCTAAAGATAAATATGAACTAGTTATATGCAATAATTTGCCTATGAGTCAATGTCAAAAGACAGCACTATTTTATATAGCTAAGTGGATTATTAATATACACATAACAACAACCATCTTTTAGTGTCAGTGGTCTTATTTTAAGTACAATGATACTTATTGTGTTTTTAATATAGTGTATAGACTATACTTTCCAAATTTGTGTAGTTTTTTAAAATTTTGTAATTTACCTTGATTTTGTTCCCCTGTATTTTGGATTAATCACAATAATTACAGTTCTCCTTGATAGTATTAAAATAAAAGTGTCTTAATATATATGAAAATCACATACATTTTTATGCATTGTTTCTGGGCACATTTCCAATAACTTACAGCTTTATTAAAAGTTATTAATTTCAGAATGTTCCCATGTATTTACTTCCCTGGTGGCTCAGATGGTAAAGAATCCTCTTGCAATGCAGGAGACCCAGGTTTGATCCCTGAGTCGGGAAGATCCCCTGGAGAAGGGAATGGCAACCCACTCCAGTATTCTTGCCTGGAGAATTCCATGGACAGAGGAGCTTGGTGGGATACAGCCCATGGGGTCACAAAGAGTAGGATACAACTGAGTAACTAGCTTACACCTTCTTTTTTTTCTTTTTCCCATGTATTTATATCCTGTATTTAACTCCTATCACATGCAATATATATATGTGTATGTGTGTATACACATGCAATATATATATATATATATATATATACGCACACACACACACACATTTTCTGTTCATTTATATGACATAAGGCTACTAGTTGGAAACAACTAGCTAACCCTTGCAAAACTAGCATTTATATTAGTAAAAAACTATCCAAATAAAATTGATCTTTGTATTTCACGAGAGAAAATACATGTCACAGTTTTGATTTAAAATATATGTGAAACACCCAAAAAACATACACGTGCATCATGGAACATGAACTGTGCAGACAGTGGTAGGGATCAGAAGTAAGGAATGAATAAAATCACAGCAGACATTAAAAGGGTCCATCTCTGTGTGAATGTCAGCACCATGGATATCTAATGCACTGGATGTACTGGGGATGTGGTCTAAATACACATTTTCTATGGAATTTAGTATTGAATGTAGCCTTATGTACAATAAGATCAAGGATGCTTTCTTCATCTCATTCTGCCTTTTAAAGTCACCAAATATAGGAGAATAAGAATTTCATAGATATGGAAATATCAGTTGGAGAGAATTTTAACCTTTTCAAAAATAGATATGCACACCAATATTCAACACCTTCAATAAAAAAAAATCCTATTTTCAGCTCTAATAAACCCCCATTAAATCACAGTAATCATGTGCTAGAGAACAGGTGTTTTAAATCACTAAATTTGGAAGTGGAGTGAAGTTGCAGGAGCATGTTGGAAGCTTTTCATTGGCTGAGTGTGACTGCAGTTTCCATGGCAATTCCACATTTACCCTGGTTCCCAAATCTTCTTCTCACTCTTTCAAAATGCAGTGGAAAATACTATTTAGTATGAGGAGAACAAATTGGGTCAAATTATCATCATTTATTTAGCTAGAAACAGGAATAGGAATAAAGAGAACCATGTGTGGACCCTCCTTTACAATTTGCTCACATTTTATTTCATCTATATTCATTTATGCATAATGTCTACACCCTCTGCTGTTAATCAACATATGTTACAAAAGAAAAATATCCATAGGGCAACAGCTTGTTACAATAATCATCATTTATGGAGAGAAAATGCCAGTCATATAAAACACACTTGGTGTTTGTGCCTAGAGTCTTACATATTTGTTGTTCAGTCACTCAGTCGTGTCTGACTCTTTGCAAGCCCAAGGATTGAAGCTCGGGCTTCCCTGTCCTTCACCATCTGCTAGAGCCTGCTCAAATTCATGTCCATTGAGTTGGTGATGCCATCCCACAATCTTGTCCTCTGTCATACTCGTCTCCTCCTGCTTTCAATCTTACCCAGCATCGGGGACTTTTCCTATGAGTCAGCTCTTCCCATCAGGTGGCCAAATTATTAGAGCTTCAGCTTCAGCATCAGTCTGTCCAATGAATATTCAGGACTGATTTCCTTCAGGATGGATTGGTTTGATTTCCTTGCAGTCTAAGGGGGACTCTCAAGAGTCTTCTCCAACACCACAGTTCAAAAGCATCAATTCTTTGGCACTTAGCCTTCTTTGTGGTCCAACTCTCACATCCATACATGACCACTGGAAAAACCATAGTATTGACTAGACAGACTTTTGTCATCAAAGTAATGTCTCTTCTTTTAAATATACTGTCTAGTTTGGTCATATCTTTTCTTTCAAGGATCAAGTGTCTTAATTTCTTGGCTGAAGTCACCATCTGCAGTGATTTTGGAGATCAAGGAAATAAAGTCTTTCACTGTTTCCATTATTTCCCCATCTATTTGCCATGGAATGATGGGACCAGCTGCCATAATCTTAGTTTTTTGAATGTTGAGTTTTAAGCCAGCTTTTTCACTCTCCTCTTTCACTTTCATCAAGAGGCTCTATTGTTCCTCTTCACTTTCTGCCTTAAGGGTGGTATTCAACATATCTGAGGTTATTGATATTTCTCCTGGCAATCTTGATCCAGCTTGTGATTCATCCAGCCCGGTATTTTGCATGATGTATTCTGCATATAAGTTAAATAAGCAGGGTGACTGTATATAGCCTTGACATACTCCTTTCCCAATTTGGAGCAGAGTCGGACACGACTGAACTGACTTAGCAGCAGCAGCAGCAGTCCTTTGTTCCATGTCCAGTTCTAACTATTGCTTCTTGACCTGCATACAGATTTCTCATGAGGCAGATTAGGTGGTTTGGTACTCCCATCTCTTGAAGAATTTTCTAATTTGTTGTGATCCACACAATCAAAGGCTTTGGCGTAGTCAACAAAGTAGAAGTAGATGTTTTTTCTGGAACTCTCTTGCTTTTACTGCCAATGGATGTTGGCAATTTGATCTCTGGTTACTCTGCCTTTTCTAAATCTAGATTGAACATCTGGAAGTTCTCGGTTCATGTACTGTTGAAGCCTCACTTGGAGAATTTTGACCATTACTTTGTTAGTGTGTGAGATGAATGCAATCGTATGGTAGTTTGAACATTCTTGGCATTGCCTATTAAATACTGTTTTAGAAAAGGCAGTGAGAATTATCAAGGTAGAAAATTATTTCATAGGGTTCCTCTATCTGGGACTTTTCCTGCGTATCTTTCATCATTGTGGCTGACACCACTTGTTTCTGTTTTCAGCAATAAATACCTAGTTCTTTAGAGAGGCTGAATGTACATTCTCTGTCTTGGGAAGTGGAGTCTAGGAGCATAGAAACTCCAAAGTTTTTTTTTTTTTTTTCTTTTTAATTGAAGGATAGTTGTTTTACAGTATTGTGTTGGTTTCTACCAAACATCAACATGTATCAGCCATAGGTTTACTTATGTCCCCACACATTTGAACATCCCTTCCACCTACTTCCCCATCCTAAGAACTCCGAAGTTTTGATAGTCAGTATCTCATACCATCTTAGAACTTTGTGGAGGTGGATCTAAAAGTAGTGATAAAGTGAACTGTTAGCTTATCTTACTTCAGCCAAATAGTTTCCCCATAAAGTCTAATATCAACACTGTGATCTCTGAAACTAAAATGCAAGACATAGAGCAGCAAACTTACATTCCACATCCTAATAGAGTTATAATCCTGAACCTCTATCTCTTCTAACCTTTCTTACTCAGAGCCAACAACCATAGTTAACCATTTCACATCCTTTCTTTTTTCCCTGGGCCGTGTCCTTCTCTTGGTATTTTCCAGAACTAGAAACTGGAGAAGGGAATGGCAACCAATTCCAGTATTCTTGTCTGGAAAACTCCATGTACAGAGGAACCTGGTGGGCTACAGTCCATGGGGTCGGCAGAGAGTCTGACATGACTGAACAGATATGCACGTGTGCGTGCACCCATGTGCGTGCGTACGCATGTGCACCACCCCTCACACACACACACACACACAATTGATGCACATAGCCTTCTCAGAGCAGCTAATTTGAGGGCTCATGGGGAAATATTGGTATCACAATGGCTGGGGGAGAGCCTGGGTGGGATTCTTCTATCCCTTCAGCTCTCCACAAATACAGACAGACTCACACCTTACTGAGAAATTGTCCTTGTAAGAATATCAAGTTCCATGAACATATAGAGATCCCTGGAGGACTCGCTCATCATTCTGCATGTGTAGCTGCATGGGAAATTCCAAGTAAAGCAATATTGCAAATGTGATTTATTATAATCCATTATATGTCTGAGATTTTATGGCACTTCAATATATACTTCAATTATGTTGTTTACGTCTCTCTACTGAAGTTATTTTATTGCATATATCTTTTCCATCTTATTTTCTATAAAGTCCAGGAAGGCAAGACATTAGTTTATGTTTTGTTTCTTTTAATTTTCATTCTATGTGTCTGGATCCATTCAACAAACATTCATTTAGCAAATTCTATAGGACAAACAGGTTTCCCTGGTGACTCTGATGGTAAAGAATCTCCCTACAATGTGGGAGATCTTGGTTCGATCCTTGGGTTGGGAAGATCCCCTGGAGAAGGGAATGGCTACCCACTTCAGTATTCCTACATGGAGAATTCCATGAACAGAGGAGCCTGGCAGGTTATAGTTCACGGGGTCACAAAGAGTCAGACACAACTGAGTGACGACTACTATGGAACAAAATAGTGAAAAGATAAATAAAATATGATTCCTTCTGTAGAATCTCAAACTGGTGAGCCATTTGGACACTTTCTATGTACCAGAGGAGTCACTGTTTCTCAATTAAACATTTACTTTAAGGAGGAAAAGTTTTATCCCATTTTACATCATAGAAACTAATAATCAAAGAGAATTCCAATCAAGTGGTTTCCAGAAGAAATCTTAGGTAAGGATGGGATGCTTATAAAGAGAAATCTAAAAATCCATCTACTATACAGAAAAGGAGAATGTGATTCAGAAGTTAAAAAGCAGATCAAAAAAGAAAAGTCTGGAGAAAAATATCAGGGGAAAAAATGAGCCAAATGAGTTATCTGAAGTTCTTGCTTTATTTCACATGCTGTGTGCTAAGTCGCTTCAGTTGTTGTCCAACTCTTCGCAACCCTATGGACTGTAGGCTATGGACCCCAGGCTCCTCTGTCCATGGGATTCTCCAAGCAAGAATATTGGATAGGGTTGCCATGGTCTCCTCCTTCCCCACTCTGGGATCGAACCCATGTCTCTTATACCCCCTGGATTGGCAGGTGGGTTCTTTACCACTAGCGCCACCTGGGAAGCCCATTTCACACACTACCAAGATGGTTAAGTTGGCAGATATAAAGCTTTTCTGAGAAACACGCTGGTAATTAAGCAAGAATCTTTGCATATAGGTTTATTTAACCCAGATCCATGTCAAAGTTGTGAAATGAAACAGGAGATATTTCTCAAAAATCTTTGTCTTTAGGTAGTATTTTCCCACCCTGTAAATAGGTTGCCAAAGGGATATCTCCTTTTATTTCCTGTGTAAATAACTGACATGTATTTGAGTGAAGAATTCTACTTATTTTACAACTTAGTAATGAAATAAGAAATTATAAATGCTATTTATTCCATTTCCACTATTTTACCCAGTGATGGTGCCATACCAAAAATGTCTATATATTTTTCTATTATTCTGTATTTATTCCTTTTTTAATTGGAGGATAATTGCCTTAAAATTATGTGTTGATTTCTGCTGTACCACAATGTGAATAGCCATAAATATACATCTATCCCATCCCTCTGGAACCTCCTCTCACCCAACCCCTCAGCTCACCCCCGTAGGTCAGCACACAGCACCAGGCCACGCTCCCCATGTTGTATAGCAGTTTCCCACTAGCTGTCTATTTTACATGTAGTAAAGTATATATTTCAGTGCTACTTTCTCTCAATTCGTTCCACCCCTCCTCTCCTCACTGTGTCCACAAGTCTCTTCTCTATGTCTGGGTCTCTATTCTGCCCTGCAAATAGGTTCATCAGTATCATTTTTCTAGATTCCATATATGAGTTAATATACAATATGTTTCTCTCTCTGTCTTACTTCACTCTGTATAATAGGCTTTAGGTTCGTCCACCTCAGTTCACCTGACTCAAACTCATTCCTTTTCACGACTGAGTAATATTCCATTGTCCACTCTTCGCATGCGGGAGTTTGTGATGGACAGGGAGGCCAGGCGTGCTGCGATTCATGGGGTCTCAGAGAGTCAGACACGACTGAACGACTGAACTGAACTGAATATTCCATTATATATATGTACCATAACGTCTTTATCCACTCATCAAAAATATATATCTTCAAGCCTTGGTATTTCAGAACTCTTTGTGCTATTCAGAGATCTAAGGTTGAAGATCAATTAAACTTCTCTTTTTTGAAAAGTCAATATTAATGCCACTGATTCATCCTAATTTATGAGGGACGGTATGAGATCTTATTATGTCTGTGCTAGTATCTCTTAAAGAGTAAGAATAATATTTTCATATATTTATATTTATTAGTTTTATAGAACTAAGAAGTTTTAGATTCTTTACAACTTTCCCCTTTTTTCATTCATCTTTCTTTCTGTCACTTCCCCCATAATTACTCCCATTTATTAATATGCACTGTGTTGAAATCGGCTTCCAAGGTGGCTCAGTGGTAAGGAATTTGCCTGCCAATGCAGGAGCTACAGCTGATGTGAGTTCAGTCTCTGCGTTGGGAAGATCTCCTGGAGGGAGACATGGCAACTCTCTCCAGTATTCTTGCTGGGATAGTCCCACGAACAGAGGAGCCTGGTGGGCTACAGTCCATGGGGTTGCAAAGAGTTGGACAGAACTGAAGCGCCTGAGAACAGACACCCATGTTGAGAGCAGCAAACTAAGTGTACAACGTTTACCTCCTCACATCCTGCTTGTGTGCAGTTAGTAACGTTTCTCTTCCCCTCATCAGGGAGGCACTGCAATGATGGGAAGGGAGCAGGGTCTGAATTTAACTCACCTGAGTCCAAGTCTAATTTTGGCTTCTTCTGTCTGTAAGACAGAAGAATAATTATGTAATAATTATGTAATAATTGTAATAATTATGCAAATTATTTAAACACTTGAGCCTCAAATATTCTTTAGAATTTTCCAAAGTGAATAGCATCACTATTCTCTAAATGTTTTGTGAGAAATTTAGGAGACTTCCTGACCTACTGTCAGATCATGTAGTGGTTAATGAATACCTCCCTCCTTTTCCTTAGATTTCACTCCTGGGTCAATGCATCAGCTTATTAAAGAGCCACTGAATAGGAACTCATGCCCTCTGCTATTTAGAGAAACAAAGGATATTCTGAACCACTAGGGGTGCAGGATTTGGGCATTCAGCTTTTACCTAGCCCAAGCTCTTTAAAGTATGAAGTTGACCCTGATCTTGTATGTGAGACACTGTGTTTTAAAGCATCAGAGAATTTGGCTCTTGGTATTTATCCACTGAATCTAAAATACAACCACTAGATTCTGTAGAAAGCGGATTTTACTAGCTCTCTGACTTTAGGGAAGAAACAGTCAATCTGTATAGTTTTCTAATGAGTAAGATGAGATATCAGGTGATATCAAGCAGGCCATGATGGAAACCCATGGTACTGCTGCTCCCTCCAGGGTCTCTAAGAGAAACATCTGATCCATTACAAAGCTCCTTCCTTCTGGACAGGGCCTCAAAATTCTGTTTAACACAACTCTTTTGTTGGGGATGTAATTTTATTGTTATTTGTTAGTGCTTGGGTTATATATTTCCTTATCTGCCTTCCAATTTTTAATTGCACATTCTATGATTATTATTAAAATGAGACCCATTTGTTATCCTATGTTAGAGTTACATCCTCAAGAGTCAAATGAGTGCTTATGTCTCTTTGTTGCAGCCTACTGTGCTTATTCATTCTTTTGTTTGCTGTCTAAATATAAAGATTATTAGCCATAAAGCAGTCAAAATTTGGGGAATGGTTGCCAAAAATCATCATTAGTTTTATAACCAATGATCTATAGTCCTTCTTCTGGCAGTTAATTACACATACCAATCCATGCTTATGAAAATAATAAAACCATGTCTTATAAAGAGGAAAAATGCTTGTTTTTATTTTCCTATAGGATGATATTCAAATAACTGAAACAGTGATACCAAATCACTGTGATATAAGTTTTAACAAGGGTAAGGACTGCTTAGAATTCATCTTTAATATGTGTCCTCTATAGTTTCTCACCTTCTCATTTAAGCTATCTTTCTATTGAACTTCCTTAAGTTTTAAGCTTAGGATCAGAATCATCAGAAGGGGTCAATGTTGGGGTCCCAAGTTTAGTCCTGGCTTGTTTCTATCCACTCTACAGTTCCATGCATTTTGACAACTGTCACGTGGCCACCATGACAGTATCAAAAAAATACTCACACTGCCTTAAATTTTTCACACTTCAGCCCCTACCCTTGCCAACCTCTGGGCAGAATTTCTCTTTCTATTGCCTCTATAGTTTCACCTTTTCCAGAATGTCAAATATTTGGATTCATGTAGTGTACAGCCTTTACAGACTATCCTTTTTAACTTACCAGTATGCATTTCAGGTTCTTCTATATCTTTTCATGACTTGATATATCATTTCTTTTGATCAGAAACAGGTCCTATTGCATGGATATACCATCATGTTGATGCATTCATCTATTGAAAGGCTTCTTGGTTGTTTCATTATAAACAATCATGATTAAGTCATATAGAAATTTGTGATCAGTATTTTTTGTACATATGACTTTCCAAATAAATTTGATAAATACCTAAGAATACAACTGCAGAATCATATGATAGGGTTATATCTGGTTTTGTTAAGAAACTGGCTAATTGGCTTCCAAAGTGGCTGTACCATTTTGCATTTCCACCAGCAATAAATGAAAAATTCTTGCTGTTCTACATTCTTGTCAACATTTGTATTGATAGGCTTTAGATTTTAGCCATCCTAATAGGTAGGTGTGTAGTGGTATCTCATTTTGTGTCAGCTTTCAACTCTTAAAAATAAATGATGCTGAGCATCTTTTCATGACTTTTTTACCTTCTGTATATCTTCTTTACTGAAATGTTTATTCATATCTTACACTCTTTTTTTTATGTTGAGTTGTTTCCTTATCATTAAATTTTCGAAGTTCTTTGTATATATTGGTTACAAATTCTGTATCAACTAGATCATAGCAAGTATTTTTCCCAGTCTGTGTCTTGTTCTTTCATCCTTTTAACAGTGCCTTTGCAGAAGGTTTTGATTTTAACCAAGTTCAACTTATAATTTTTTTCTTTCATGGACTCTGTTTCATGTTATATCTGACAATGAATCACCTAACTGAAGGTTACCTAGATCCACAGGTATCCTGTGATATTTTCTAAAAGTTGTTTAGTTTTTGAAAAAGAAAAAAATAAATTCATGATATATTTCTAGTTAACTTTTGAGAGAAGTGTAAAACCTTTGCCTTGATTCTTTTATTTTAGTCACATTACTTTTTTTCTTGGCTAGATAGACTGTTATTAATTTTATATATCTTTTCAAAGAACTTGAATTTTATTTATGGACTTTCTGCAGTTTTCCTATTTTCAAGTTTTTTTATTTCTTTCCTAAATTGTACAGTTTCTGTTTGTTTCAGGCTTCATTTTTCTCTTTCTCTCTTGTGGTCTAAGACAGGAGTTTAAGTTATTGGTTTTAGATCTTTCATCATTACTAATAAATGCTTTTAATGCTATAAATTCCCTTTAATAACTATTTTTGCTGCACTCTACAACTTTTGATGAACTGTATTTCCATTTTCATTTAATTCAATTAAAAGCTATCTTTTGGGACTTATTTGACTCATGTTTTATTTAGAAGTCTGTTGTTTAATTTCAAAATGGGGATTTTTCACTGTCTTTCTGGTTTTGATTTCTAGTTTAATTCCATTGTGACTTGAAAAAATACTTTGTATGATTTCTGTTTTTAAATTTATTAAATTTTGGGGGGCTTGCAATATGATTTATTTTGTAGGAAATGCCATGTGAACTTGAGAGGAATGTACATTCTATTCTTTTTTGATTGAATACACTATAAATATTTATTACATTAAGCTGATTAATAGTGAATTTTTGGTCAAGTGTATCCTTTCATATAGTCTACCTGCTGGACCTTTCAATTACTGAAATAGAGTTGTGAAAGTATCCAACCATAGTAGCAGATTCTTGTTGCATCCCATCAGTTCTTGTCTCTTGTATTTCAGGATTCCATTATTAGGTGTATGCGTGTTAAGATTGTTATGTCTTAAAAAAATATTGTTATGTCTTTTTGTAGAATTGAGCCCTTCATTATTATGTATACCCCTCTTTATTTCTGATAATTTCCCTTGTTCTAAAGTATGCTGTGCTTGGAATTAATACAGCTTCCTTTAAGTTACTTTAGTTACTTATTAGGATGGTACCTCTTTTTCCATCCTTTCAATTTTTATCTAAATATGTCTTTAATGTTTTTTTCAGTCAGATAAACTTTGCATTTAATTGGTGTATTCACATTTAAAGTGATGATTTATATACCTGGATTAACGGTTACTATTTTGTGACTGTTCTCTAATCATTGCAGTTGCTCTTGGTGTATTCTTATATTTTCTTCTCTATTTCTGCCTTCTCTGATTTTAGTTGGGAATTTTATATAATTCCATTTTCTCTTCTCTCTTAGCATAATAATTATGTTGTTGTTGTTCAGTCACTCAGTTGTGTCTGACTCTTGGTGACCCAATGGACTGTAGCACACTAGGCTTCCCTGTCCATCACCAACTCCCCGAACTTGCTCAAACTCATGTCCATCGAGTCGATGACACCATTCACCATCTCATCCTCTGTCTTCCTCTTTGCCTCCTGCCTTCAGTCTTTCCCAGCATCAGTTGCATAAGGTGACCAAATTATTGGAACTTCAGCTTCAGCATCAGTCTGTCCAAAAAATATTCAGGACTGATTTTGTTTAGGATTGACTGGTTTGATCTCCTTGCATTCCAAGGGATCTCACCAGTCTTCTCCAACACCACAGTTCAAAAGCATCAATTCTTTGGTGCTCAGCCTTCTCTATAGTCCAACTCTCACATCCATACATGACTACTGGAAAAATCATAGCTTTGACTAAATGGACCTTTGTTGGCAAAGTAAAGTCTTTGCTTTTTAATATGCTGCCTAAATTTGTCATAGCTTTTCTTCCAAGGAGCAAACATCTTTTAATTTCATGGCTGCAGTTACCATCTGCAGTGATGTTGGAGATCAAGAAAATAAAGTTTGTCTGTGTTTCTGTTGTTTTCCCATCTATTTGCCATGAAGTGATGGGAGCAGAGGCCATGATCTTAGTTTTCTGAATGCTGAGTTTTAAGCAAACTTTTTCACTCTCCTCTTTCACATTCATCAAGAAGCTCTTTAGTTCTTCTTTGCTCTCTGCCATAAGGGTGGTGTCATCTGCATATCTGAGATTATTGATATTTTTCCAGCAATCTTTCTTCCAGCTTGTGCTTCATCCAGTCTGGCATTTCTCATGATGTACTCTGCATATAATTTAAATAAGCAAGGATGATATACACCCTTGATGTACTCCTTTCCCAATTTAGAACCTGTCCGTTGTTTCATGTCTGGTTCTAACTGTTGCTTCTTGACCTGCATACAGGTTTCTTAGGAGGCAGGTAAGGTGGTCTGGTATTCCCATTTCCTGAAGAATTGTCTATAGTTTGTTGTTATCCACACAGTTGAAAGCTTTAGCATAGTCAGTGAAGCAGAAGTAGATGTTTTTTCTGGAATTCTCTTGCTTTTCCTATGATCCAACAGATGTTGGCAATTTGATCTGTTTTTCTAAATCCTACTTGAACATCTGGAAGTTCTTGGTTCATATACTGCTAAAGCCTAGTATGGAGAATTTTGAGCATTACTTTTCTAGAATATGAAATGAGTGCAATTGTGCAGTAGTTTGAACATTCTTTGGCAGTGCCTTTCTTTGGGATCAGAATGAAAACTGACCTTTTCCAGTCCTTTGGCCTCTGAGTTTTCCAAATTTGCCAGCATATTGAGTGCTACACTTTCACAGCATCATCTTTTAGGTTTTGAAATAGCTCAGCTGGAATTTCATCACATCCACTAGCTTTGTTTGTATTGATGCTTCCTAATTAGGGCCCACTTCACACTCCAGGATATCTGGCTCTAGGTGAGTGATCACACCATCGTGGTTGTCTGGGTCATTAAGATCTTTTTTGTATAGTTCTTCTGGGTATTCTTGCCACCTTGTCTTAATATAATTATACTTCCTGAAAAATTTAGTGGTATCCTAACATTTGTTATATATTTTAAATGAATATGAGGATACTTTAAAATATTATATTATTTCACAGATATCCAGATATTTGTAAAAGGGTATTATTCCCAATTCCTCCCTTGCTCACCTGACAATGTTGCTGTCATTTACTTCATATACTGAAATCTCACAATACATTTTGCTGTTATTACTCTGTAAAAAATACTTTGAAAATTCTCTTAAATTAAGAATAAGAAAACTAAAATATTTTATTTTTACCTTCATTTTATTCCTTCTCTGATATTCTTCCTTCTTTTATGTAGATATACATTTCTACATCATTTTCATTCTTCCTGAAGAATTTCTGTTAATATGCTTGCAGATCATATACATTGATGATGAATTTCCTCAATTTTTGTCTGAAAAAGTCTTTATTTTTCTTTCACTTTTGAAAGTTGTTTTCTCTGTAGAATTTGAGTGTTCTGGCTTTTGCTTTTTCTTATCAAACTTTAAATATTTCAGTCCAGTTTCTTGTTTTGTGTGGTTTTTTTCCTCCATTTCTCTGTAGGTAATGTGTTTTATTCCTCTGGCTTCATTCAAGATTTTCTCTTTGGTTTTCTGTAGTTTGAGTAGGATATGCCTTAGTTCAGTTTTTGTGTGTGTGTGTGTGTGTGTCTTTATTCTGTTTGGGTTTTATTTATTTGTTTAAAAAAAGACATGATGTATGGGGTAATAGAAACTGAGATAAACAGACCTTCAGTGTAAATTCTGTTTGTCTGTCTGGGTGTTAGGCTCTGTTTCACATCTTGTGCAGCTGCAGGTGATACAGGCTCCCTCTAGTGTCTTTGTCCATGTCTCCTGTTGTCTGTGGGTTGTCATAAGACCACTCTCCTAAGTAGAGTCTGTTACTTGCAGCTCCTTCATCTGCAAATCCCCCGCTATTATGTTAGAGCTCTCATGATTTGGTAGTAAGGTTGGGGGAGGGGAAGCATAATTTAATTTTGTAATTTAAATTTTATCTTTTAGTGGGCTTACATCCTTCACTAATGTTTCTTAGCTTTATCCTTTGCTACCTTAGATGTAACAGGAAGGGCAAAGGAGTAGAATACAGGTAACTGCCCTCCTCTTAGGTTGGGTAAGTTTATGGTAAAGTTTTCTCTTGGAGGGAGTCCTTTGTTTTTGATAACTCTCTGGGCATACCGCAAATGGTTACTTTTTTCTTACCCTGTCAGAAATGAAAGTGTATTTCCCTTGACTCTTCACTGTGAGAACCCAGTATAGTTCTTTGACTTAAAACTCATGAAAGTGTGGAATTTCCTCTAAGACTGAACTTCAGGAAATGTATCATTCTCAAGTTAATCTGTACACAGACTCCAGCAACTAGTGAAAATTACTGTGTAGGTGTTTCTACCAGCTAATGTCTTCAGAAGCTTCTGCTTCAAATAAACTGATCCTGGTCCTATTTCTCTGTACTTGACTATCTTTCTAGATTTCTCATTGGGTTTGCCTTGTGATATCAATTCGCTGAAAGATGCAAAAAAAATAATTGATTTTCAGTTCAAATCTTTTCTTGTTTAAGGGTGGAAGGGGTGATTTTTAAGCTTTCTATATCTCATATTTGAAACCAGAAATCCGTTGGAATTCATTTTTGATAGAGAGTCTAATACTCTAATAACTAGTTCTCTACTTTCTGGACTAATGTCCATCATTAGAAGTTTGGTTACAGTATGTACATCATGAACTGTTATGCAGTTTTTATAAAAAATTAGGAATTAGGATATTTCTAATTACTATACAGGATAAAGAGAGATTTCCAGAGTATATTGTTTTGTGAAAAATAGTGTCCAGAAAATTATGTAATAAGTGACCATTTGGGAAAATCAGGGGAAATATTTCATGTTTGCTTAAATAAGAGTAAATAATCTTGAGAAATCTATGAAAATATCACAAGTAATTACTTATAGGAAACAAAGATAAGGTGATGAGAAAGAGTGAACAGAGGAAGATATGGAAATTATCATCATATACCATTGTAAGCAATATCCTTATTTTTGGATGCTATGATTATATCTCTCTCTCTCTGTCTCTGTCATACACACACACACACACACACACACACACAACACTCCCTCAGGTGTTACTTTTTGTTTTATTTTCATTTATAAACTTTGGGAAAGTTAACACTGGTTTATATAGTTAATAAGGAAAATATCCTATAAATATAAGGCTTTTCATATTCCTCATCATCTTTCACCTGTGATATGTTATGCCTCATACTACATGGTCAGACCTCAATTAGAAACTCAAAGTTTGCTTGTCTTTAGGCAAGTCTTTAGGATATTTTAAGGATGTGGGTATATTGTTACTTTTATTGTAGATGGATCTACAGTGACTCTCCTGCGAGTTAGTATGTTGGATGCTACCTCATACATCAGAGTTCCTTTGTTTTGTTTGCCAAATAGAATTTTTCTGGCTAGGATATAGGATTGGAAACCCCATATTTGCCATAACACTTTGTATACATTTTATTGTAAGTGTATCCTCAGTTAACAGTGCAAAGAGTCATCTCTTCTTCCAGACCTCCAAACAAATGAACTTTTAACAAGTTATCAAAATGATTTAAAGAGTCCCTAGTCTATCTTAACTTTTTTCACCCTTAAGGTTCTCAGTTCAGTCATGAGTGAATTTGGTTTTGAATCTCTCAAGTCAAAGATAAAAAGGAGAAGGAAAAAGTTCACATTTAAAATGGTCCACAAGGGTCACTGTGAGAATATTTTTTAAGGAGAAAGTTTCCTAAAATTGTGGAAACAGTTTTGGATAAGAAAAAGTTAGTGACACAATACAGGTTCTTCCTTCATTAAATTCCCTGCAATCCCAGATTGCCACATTGCTTGACAGTGCCTATTTACAACTTAAAGTGGGAATGACAAGTAATTTTTTTTCTCATGTGTCAAATTATGTTTATCATAAATACTACTACTAGCAACCCTGAGAAAGATACTGATATAACATCTTGATCTGAAAATACATACTTAGAGTTAAAGTGATTAATCAGAGTGTCTGTTATAGGTTCAAGGAGAGGAGTGGTGGAACAGAAGCAAGACATCTACCAACTCCAGGGGGTTTGCAACTCAGGTAGCCCAACTTTATCAACTATTTATAAATATTAGCAACATTTGCTAAATATAGACAATAAACATAAGAGTATAAAAAGCAACATTCATTGAGCACTTAACTATGTTCTAGGCATTCTGCTGAGGACTTCACAAGCATTAACTCATCGAATGATTACCATAACCCTAGGAAATATTGTCCCCATCTAGCTCATCCACAGTGGCTACTTTTTTTTTTTTCTCTTTAATATACCAGAACCAGAAATCCTTTGCATTCAAAATCATTTCTTAGAGAAAAGAAGTGACTATAATAGTGAGAATCTTGCTTCAGACATAATCGATCTTGAAATATATATATGAAAATAACTAACCTAGGCTTCATAAGTTTACCAAGTTTCTCGTATATTTTAGAAGTATTTGAAATATCCAACCTACTTGCTGGTGGTTTAAGGAATGCTTATGATTTTTATACATTATGAGGCAAAACGGCTGTCTGATGAGGCCTCACAAACAGCTGAGAAAATAAGAGACATGGAAGATGAAGGAGCAAAGGAGAGACGGAGCCGTCTGAACGCAGAGTTCCGGAGACGAGCAGGAGAGATAAGGAAGCCTTCCTCAGTGATCAGTGCAAAGAAGTAGAGGAAACAATACAATGGGAAGGACTAGAGAGCTCTTCAAGAATATTAGAGACACCAAGGCACCATTTCATGCAAAGATGGGCTCAATAAAGGACAAAAGTTGTATGGACCTAACAGAAGCAGAAGATATTAAGAAGAGGTGGCAAGAATACACAGAACTGTACAAAAAAGATCTTCACGACCCAGATAATCACGATGGTGGGATCACTCACACTCACCTAGAGCCGGAAATCTTGGAATGTGAAGTCAAGTGGGCCTTAGGAAACAGCACTAAGAACAAAGCTAGAGGAGGTGATGGAATTCCAACTGAGCTATTAAGATGATGCTGTGAAAGTGCAGTACTCAATATGCCAGCAAATTTAGAAAATTCAGCAGTGGCCACAGGACTGGAAAGGTCAGTTTTCATCCCAATCCCAAAGAAAGGCAATGCCAGAGAATGCTCAAACTACCGTACAACTGCACTAATCTCACATAGTAGCAAAGTAAAGCTCAAAATTCTACAAGCCAGGCTTCAACAGTACATGAACTGTGAAATTCCAGATGTTCAAGATTTAGAAAAGGCAGAGGAACCAGAAATCAAATTGCCAACATATGTTGGACCATTGAAAAAGCAAAAGACTTCCAGAAAAACATCTATTTTTGCTTTATTGATTATGCCAAAGCCTTTGACTGTGTGGATCACAACAAACTGTGGAAAATTCTTAAAGAGATGGGAATACCAGACAACTTGACCTGCCTCCTGAGAAATCTATATGCAGGTCAAGAAGCAACAGTTAGAACTGGACGTGGAACAACAGATTGGTTCCAAATTAGGAACCTCAAGGCTGTATATTGTCACCCTGCTTATTTAACTTATATGCAGAGTAATCATGAGAAACACTGGGCTGGATGAAGCACAAGCTGGATCAAAATTGCAGGGAGAAATATCAATAACCTCAGATACGCAGATGACACCACCCTTATGGCAGAGAGCAAAAAAGAACTAAAGAGCTTCTTGATGAATGTGAAAGAGGAGAGTGAAAAAGTTTGCTTAAAACTCAGCATTCAGAAAACTAAGATCATGGCCTCTACTCCCGTCACTTCATGGCAAATAGATGGGAAAACACTGGAAACAGTGAGAGACTATTCTTTGGGCTCCAAAATCACTGCAGATGGTGACTGCAGCCATGAAATTAAGACACTTGCTCCTTGGAAAAAAAGCTATGACCAACCTACATAGCATATTAAAAAGCATAGACATTACTTTACCAACAAAGGTCCATGTAGTCAAAGCTATGGTTTTTCCAGTAGTCATGTATGGATGTGAGAGTTGGACTATAAAGAAAGCTGAGCACTGAATAACTGATGCTTTTGGATTGTGGTGTTGGAAAAGACTTGAGAATCCCTTGGACAGCAAGGAGATCCAACCAGTCCATCCTAAAGTAAATTAGTCCTGAATATTCATTGGAAGGACTGATGCTGAAGCTGAAACTCCAACACTTTGACCACATGATGTAAAGAACCAACTCATTAGAAAAGACCCTGATGTTGGGAAAGATTGAAGGTGGGCGGAGAAGGGGACAACAGAGGATGAGGTGGTTGGGTGGTATCACCGACACTATGGATTGAGTTTGAATAGGCTCCAGGAGTTGGTGATGGACAGCAAATCCTGGTGTGTTGCAGTCCATAGGGTGGCAAAGAGTCAGACATGACTGAGCGACTGTACTGAAGCATACAATATTTTCTAAGTAAAAGTTAAATATTTCCACTACAATATTGGTTTAAAGGAGTGGCATGATGACAAAATCAACAGACTAAATAAATAGAAGCACAGAAGAAAAGGGAAGCTAAAAGCAAAATATGCAGGAAAAGTATCTCAAAATTTGCAATATAATATGCATATTTCCCCTTACTTGTTTAAGAGAATTCCCACTATAGCCTTTATTCCATTAAAAAGGGTAAGTATTATGACATAGGACAGGTGGTATGTTTACATCTTTGATCATACTATAAACTTAATTTTCATTGCAGAAAAAACTATTAGAAATGTAATGAAAACATAATGAAGTCAACATTTGCTTACCAAGTGGGATTTTGCCTCACAGTTAATTGGATGTCATTGTGAAATGCTGACAGAGAACAGAATGGAGGGAGAGACTTAAAGAGAAAATGATTTTATCTAAGCATTTGTATTTTCAAAAGTAGCTTTTACTATCTGAATATTTGCAACCACATAGATAAAATACATAGCTATTTTAAATTTTTAAAATATTTTCACTATTTATAGTGAGGTTTTTGCTTTTCATCCAAATTCCCCTGTATCCTCTCCAGGGCTTAGACAGAAATGGACATTCAATAGGTACTTGATAAATACTCAATGATTAATATTTGCTATCCTGTAGCAAAAATCACAGGCACTGTCTGAAACTGAATCAATTGGAGATTCAATATAAAAATGTCAGCCAGCTTTTTTCATTTATTATACGTCTTTGTAAAAACTGGGGCTTTCTTGAATTTTTAAAGTTTTATCTAGATATAATTCATATACATACTATTTGCCACTTAAAAGTTACAATTTAGTGTTTTCTTATTCTATTCACAACAGTCATTATTACAATCAAAATTACAGACATTTTAGTTCCCTCAAAAGAAATCCAGTACATGCTCGCAGTTAACACTGATTTCTCCCCATGCCTACCTCTGCCATGCTTAACCAAACACTACTCTACTTCCTGTCTGCAATCATTTGCCTATTTTTGATATCTCATATGAATGGAATCACAAAATGTGTGACTTTTGTGATTCCCATATTTCATTAACATAATATTATTAGTCTTCACCCATGTGTTAACATGTATTATCTATGTGTATTGCCAAATAGTATTTCACCTATACTAGGTTTTATTTATCCATTCATCAGTTGATAGGCATTTCTGGATTATTGTAAATAATGTTGCTCTGAAAACTGACTACACAATTTTGTGTGGATATTTGTTGTCATTTCTCTTGGATATTTACTTAGGAGTACAGTTGCTGGGCCATACAATGACTCTGTTCTTAGCCTCTTGAGGAACTACTCGACTGTTTTCCAAAGTGGCTATACCATTTAGAAATCTCACCAGGAGAATGCTGCTATAGAGTCATGTCCAAATCTGCGCAGCCCCATAGACAGCAGCCTACCAGGCTCCTCTGTCCCTGGGATTCTCCAGGCAAGAACACTGGAGTGGGTTGCCATGTCCTTCTCCAATGCATGCATGCATGCTACATCACTTGAGTCGTGTCCAACTCTTTGCAACCCCATGGACAGCAGCCCACCAGGCTCCCCTGTCCACCGAATTCTCTAGGCAAGAGTACTGGAGTGAGCTACCATTTCTGTCTCCACACCAGGAGTATATGAGGGTTCTAATACTTCCGGTATTATAGGCCTCCTGTGCCTGTAGCAAAGAGTTTTCCCTGTAAGTGGAGGCTGAGTAGGGGAAGAGAGAGACAGTCCATCAGGCATGCTCTGCTTGTCTGAAATTAGAGCTTCTATCAAATGGAGTTGGTAGAGGATAAGAAAGGCCAGCAGCCTGCTCTTTGCGGGGTGAAACCATAGGCCCAGACTGGAAGCTGTGGAGGAAAGGAACCCCTATATTCTTAGCAGTACACATTGAAAGTAGAACTCTTGTGGAAAAAAGAGGTGAAGGGAGAGTGGCCCAAATGCCACAGACTCCCTATTCTTACCAAGATTAAGTAAATTTTCTTGAATAAATGATTCTCCTTTCTCTATGTATCTTAGGACAATTCCAAAGACTTAGAATGGTTGTTTTCTGTGTATATAATTTTCACCAATTAAATTATTGATTAACAATGTTGTGTTAGTTTCAGGTGTACAACAAAGTGACTCAGTTATATATACAAGTATCCTTTTACAAATTCTTCTCCCTTTTAAGTTATTCCAGAATATTGAGCAGAGTTTCCTGGGCAATGCAGTAGGTCCTTGTTGGTTCCCTATTTTAAATATAACAGTATGTATGTATCAACCCCAAACTCCTAATCTATCCCTCCCCTCAGGCTTTCCCTCCTGGTAACCATAAGTTCATTTTCTATGAGTCTGTTTCTGTTTTGTGCATTTCATTTTTTTTTTAGACTCCACATATAAGCGATATCAAATGTATTTTTCTTTCTCTGACTTAGTCCACTTAGTATGATAATCTCCAGGTTCATCCACATTGCTGAAGATGGCATTATTCCATTTTTAAAGTGGCTGCTTAATATTCTACTGTATATTTGTACCACATCTTCTTTATTCATTCGTCAGTGAACATTTAGATTGTTTCCATATCTTGGCTGTTGGAAATAGTGCTGTGAGAAACACTGGAGTGTATGTATCCCTTTGAACCTGTTTTTCTCTGGATATATGCCCAGAAGTGGGATTGCTGGATCATATGGTAGCTCAGTCTTTAGTTTCTTGAGGGACTTCCCTTACTGTTCTCCTTAGTAGCTATGCCAATTTACATTCCCAACAACCGTAGGGGAGGGTTCCCTTTTTTCCACATCCTCACGAGTATTTATTGTTTGCAGACTTGGATGATAGCCATTCTAATTGGTGTGAGGTGATGCCTCACTGTAGTTTTGATCTGCATTTCTCTAATAATTAGCGATGTTGAGCATCTTTTCCTGTGCCTCTTGGCCTCTGTATGTCTTCTTTGGAGAAATGTCTGTTTAGGACTTCTGCCATTTTTTTTGATTGGGTTGTTTGTTTTCCTGATATTGAGCTACATGAGCTGTTGCAAATTTTGGAGATTAATCCCTTGTGGGTCACATTATTCACAAATATTTTGTCCCATTCTCTGTGTGGTCTTTTCATTTTGTTTATGATTTCCTTTGCTGTGCAAAAGATTTTAAGTTTAATTAGGTCCCGTTTCTTTATTTTTGTTTTTGTTTCCATTACTCTAGGAGATTGACTGAAAAAGATCTTGCTGTGATTTGTGTCAAAGGGTCTTACGCCTGTGTTTTACTCTGTTTTTATAGTATCTTGTCTTACGTTTAGGTCTTTAATCCATTTTGAGGTTATCTTTGTGTTTGGTGTTAAAGAATGACCTCATTTCTTTTTCTTTTCTTTTTTTTTTTTTTACATATAGCTGTCTAGTTTTCCCAGGACAACTATTTAAAGAGATTGTCTAATCCATTATATAGTTGACTCTTTTATCATAAACTAATTGACCATTGATGCATGGATTTATTTCTGAGTTTCTATGCTATTCCATTAATCTATACTTCCAATTTTGTGCTAGTACCATACTGTTTTGATGACCGTCCTTATAGTGTATTCTGAAGACAGAAAAACCTGATTCCTCCAGCTCTTTTTTTTTTCCCTCCTCAAGAGGGCTTTGGCTATTCATGGTCTTTTTTTGTCTCCATACAAATCTTAAGAATTTTTTGTTCTAATTCTGTGAAAAATGCCATTAGTAGTTTACAGGGATTGCATTGAATCTGTAGATTGCTTTGGATAGTACATTTTGGCAATATTGGTTCTTCCAATCTGAGAACACAGTGTATCTTTCCTTTGTGTCATCTTTGATTTATTTCATCAACATTTTACATTTTTTGAGTATTGACCTCTTTGTTGTTTTTCTTCCATTGCCCAATTAAGTCTGACTCTATGTGGTCCCATGGACTGCAGCACATCAGGCTTCCCTGTCCCTCACTATCTCCCAAAGTTTACCCAAGTTCATGTACATTGCATCATGATGCCATCCAGCCATGTCATCCTCTGATCTTCTTCTGCCCTCAAATTTCCCAATATCAGGGATTTTATCCAATGAGTCAACTGTTTGCATCAGGTGACCAAAATACAGGAGCTTAAGCCTCAGAATCAGGCCTTCCAATGAGTATTCAGGGTTTATTTCCCTTAAGACTGACTGGTTTGATCTCCCTTATGTCCAAGGGACTCTCAGGAGTCTTATCCAACACCACAATTCAAAGGCATTGATTCTTTGACTCCCTGCCTTCTTTATGGTCCAGCTCTCGCGACCACTGGGAAGACCATAGCCTTGGTTATAAGGACCTTTGTCAGCAGAGTAATGTCTCTGCTTTTCATCACACTGTCTAGTTTTGTATAGCTCTCCTGCCAAGAAGCAATGCTTTCTGATTTCGTGGCTACAGTCACCATTGGCAGTGATTTTGGAGCCCAAGAAGAGGAAATCTGTCACTACTTCAACCTTTTTCCCTTCTATTTTCCATGAGGTAATAGGGCCAGATGCCATGATCTTAGGTTTTAAACATTTAGTTTTAAGCTAGCTCTTTCACTCTCTTCCTTCACTCTCATTAAGAAGATCTTTAGTGCCTCTTTGCTTGCTGCCATTAGGGTGCTATCATCCACATATCTGAGGTTGTTTGTGTTTCCCCTGCCTATCTTGATTCCAGCTTATAAATTCATCCAGCCTATCTCATGATGTGTGCAGCATATAGGTTAAATAAACAGGGTGACAGCAGACAGCCCAGTCGTACTCTTTTTCAATCTTGAATCAATCAGTTTTTCCATACAGGGTTCTCACTGTTGCTTCTTGACCCACATACAGGTTTCTCAGGAGACAGATAAGACGCTCTCATATCCCCCATCTCTTTAAGAGGTTTACACAGTTTGTTATGACCCACACAGTCAAAGGCTTTAGCATAGTCGATGAAACAGAGGTAGATGTTTTTCTGGCATTTGTTGCTTCCTCTGTGATCCAGCAAATGTTGGTCATTTGAACTCTGGTTCCTCTGCTTTTCTAATCCCACCTTGAACATCTGGAATTTCTTGGTTTGCATAATGCTGAAGCCTAGCATGCAAGATTTTAAGCATGACCTTTCTAGCATGGGAGAAGAGTGCAATTGTCCGATGGTTTGAACATTCTTTAGTGCTACCCTTCTTGGGAATTGGGATGAAGACTGACCTTTTCCAGTCTTGTGGCTACTGCTTGGTCTTCCAGATTTGCTGAGCATATTGAATGTTAACATTTTAATAGCATCATCCTTTAGGGTTTTGAATAGTTCCACTGGAATTCCATTGCATCCACTATCTCTATTAACAGCAGTACTTCCTAAGGCCCACTTGACTTCACACTCCAGAATGTCTAGCTCTGGGTGACTGACCACATCATTGTAATTATCCGATTCATTAAGATCTTTTTTATACAGTTCTTCCATGTATTCTTTCCATCTCTTCTGGATCTCTCCAGCATCTCCTAGGCCTCTGCCATTTTTATCCTTTTTTGTGCCCTTCTTTGGGCAAAATGTTCCTTTGATATTTCCAATTTTCCTGAAGAGATCTCTACTCTTACCCCTTCTCTTGTTTTCCTCTATTTTATATGCTGTTCATTGAAGAAGGCCTTCAATAAAAATGAAGTGTCGTATCTAATACTAAACCTACCTAAAGTGTTGTTGTTATTCAGTCATGTCTGACTGTTTGTGACCCCATAGGCTGCAGCACATCAGGCTTCCCTGACCTTCCCCATCTTTTGGAGCTTGCTCAACTCATGTCCATTGAGTCAATGACGCCATCCAACCATCTCATCCTCTGTCATCCCCTTCTCCTCCTGCCTTCAATCTTTCCCAGCATCAGGGTCTTTACTAATGAGTCGCTTCTTCACATCAGGTGGCCGAAGTATTGGAGTTTCAGCTTCAGCTTCTGTCCTTCCAATGAATATTCAGGATTGATTTCCTTTAGGATTGAGTGGTTTGATTTTTAAGGGACTGTTTGCATTCCAAAGGACTCTCAAGAGTCTTCCCCAAAACCACAGTTCAAAGCACCAATTCTTTGATGCTCAGCCTTCTTTATGGTACAACTCTCATATTCATACATGACTACTGAAAAAAAAAATCTTTGACTACACAGACATTTGTCAGCAGAGTAATGTCTCTGCTTTTTAATATGCTGTCTAGGTTGATCATAGCTTTTCTTCTAAGGAGCAAACATCTTTTAATTTTATGGCTGCAGTGACCATCTGAAATAATTTTGGAGCCCAAGAAAATAAAGTCTGTCACTGTTTCTGTAGCGTCTCCATCTATTTGCCATGAAGTCATGGGACAGGATGCCATGATCTTAGTTTTTTGAATGTTGAATTTTAAGACAGCTTTTTCACTCTCCTCTTTCCCTTTCATCTATAGTTCTTCTTCAATTTCTGCCATAAAGGTGGTGTCATCTGCATATCTGAGGTTATTGATATTTCTCCCTGCAGTCTTGATTCCAGCTTGTGTTTCATCCAGTTTGGCATTTCTCATGATGCACTATGCATATAAGTTAAATAAGCAAGGTGACAGTACACAGCCTTGATGTACTCCTTTCCCAATTTGGAACCAGTCCATTGTTCCATATCTGGTTCTAGCTGTTGCTTCTTGACCTGCATATAGATTTCTCAGGAGGCAGGTAAGGTAGTCTGGTATTCCCATCTCTTTCAGAATATTCCACAGCTTATTGTGATCCACACAGTCAAAGGCTGTAACATAGTCAATGAAACAGAAGTAGATGTTTTCCTGGAATTGTCTTGCTTTTTCTGTGATCCATGGATATTGGCAATTTGGTCTCTGGTTCCTCTGACTTTTCTAAATCCAGCTTGAACATCTGGAAGTTCTCGGTTCACATACTGTTGAAGTTTAGCTTGAAGAATTTTGAGCATTACTTTGCTAGCGTATGAAATGAGCGCAGTTGTGTGGTAGTTTGAACATTCTTTGGCATTGCCTTTCTTTGGGATTGGAATGAAAACGGACCTTTTCCAGTCCTGTGGCCACTGCTGAGTTTTCCAAATTTGCTGGCATATTGAGTGCAGCACTTTCACAGCATCATCTTTGAGGATCTGAAATAGCTCAGCTGGAATTCCATCATGTCCACTAGCTTTGTTCATATTGATGCTTTCTAAGGCCCACTTGACATTGTACTCCAGGATGTCTGGCTCTAGGTGAGTGATCACACCATCATGGTTATCTAGGTCAGTAAAATCTCTTTTGTAAAATTCCTCTGTCTATTCTTGCCACCTCTTCTTAATATCTTCTGCTTCTGTTAGGTCCATACTGTTTCTGTCCTTTATTGTGCCCATCCTTGGATGAGATGTTCCCTTGGTATCTCTAATTTTCTTGAAGAGATCTCTAGTCTTTCCCATTCTATTGTTTTCTCTGTTTCTTTACATTGATCACTTAGGAAGGCATTCTTATCTCTTCTTACTATTCTTCGGAACTCTGCATTCAGATGGGTATATCTTTCCTTTTAATTTTGCCTTTTTGCATTTCTTTTTCTTGGGGATGGTCTTGATCATTGCCTCCTGTACAGTGTTACAAACCTTGTCCATAGTTCCTCAGGCACTCTGTCTATCAGATCTAATCCCTTGAATCTATTTGTCACTTCCACTGTTTAATCGTAAGGGATTTGATTTAGGTCATACCTGAATGACCTAGTGGTTTTCCCTACTTTCTTTCAGTTTAAGTCTGAATTTTGCAATAAGGAGTTCATGATCTGATCCACAGTCAGCTCCTGGTCTTGTTTTTGCTGACTATATACAACTTCTTCATCTTCACTCTAGGAGACAGGAAGAATAAAAGAAAAGCAGGCCCCAGCAAGGGTCACAAAAGATATTTATAATTATTGATAAACTGGATGCTATAAGGCATGAGACTCTTGGAATATGTTCAAAGGGAACAGTTCATAGTCTTGAAAACAAGATATGATCCTGGGGTCAGAAAACCAACCCAGACTGTTTTTCAACTGGTATCTCAGAGTCACATTTTATGTATCTGGTGGAAAATCTATAGATAAGAATATTAGTCTTAGTTACTGATTTGTTATTGATTACTGTTTCTTAATAATCACTGTTTCTTACTGTTTCTTACTCAGTGGTTAATGATCACTTTGTTGTTTGGCCCTGGAGCCACATGAGTTATAGTTTAACTCCCTGCACATTCTTTCCTTCATGACTGAAAGTATAACAAAGCTGGCTTGGGTTCAGTTTTGGCACCTTCACCTTGGAGCGGTGTTGGTACCCTGATCTTTGCTTTTCACTGAATTCTTGTGTCTTCATTCTCATTCTCCCGCCGTATCGCGCTTTTAGAAACCCTGTTTGTCGAGCCGGTCCTGACAGTCGCCTCAAAGGATAAAAACAATCTGATTTCCTTACTGATCATCTGATGAGGTTCATGTGTAGAGTCATCTCTTGTATTGCTGAAAGAGGGTGTTTGCTATGACCAGTATGTTCTCTTGGCAAAACTCTGTCAGACTTTGCCCTGCATCATTTTGTACTCCAAGGCCAAACTTGCCTGTTACTCAAGATATCTCTTGAATTTCTACTTTTGCATCCCAGTCCCCTATGATGAAAAGGACATCTTTTTTGGTGTTAGTTCTAGAAGGTCTTATAGGTCTTCATAGAACCGTTCAGCTTCCACTTTTTTGGCATTAATGTTTCAGGCATAGACTTGAATTACTGTGATACTGAATGATTTTCCTTGGAAATGAACAGAGATCATTTTGTCATTTTTGAGATTGCTCCCAAGTATTGCATTTCAGACTCTTTTATTGATCATGATGGCTACTCCATTTCTTCTAAGGGATTGTTGCCCACAGTAGTAGATATAATGGGCATCTGAATTCACTTTGCCCATTCCAGTACCTTTTGGTTCACTGATTCCTAAAATGTCAGTGTTTACTCTTGCCATCTCCTGTTTGACCATTTCCAATTTACCATGATTCATGGACCTAACATTCCAGGTTCCTATGCAACACTGTTCTTTACAGCATCGGAGTTTACTTTCACCACCAGTCACATCCACAGCTGGGTGTTGTTTCCACTTTGGCTTAGCCTCATCATTGCCTCAGGAACTATTTCTTTGCTCTTGTCCAGTAACCTATTGGGCAGCTACCAACCTGGGAACTTCATCTTTCAGTGTCATCTTTTTGTCTTTTCATACTGTTTATGGGTTTCTCAACTCGTAAACAAGATCGCTGAAGTAGTTCCCCATTCCCTTCTCCAGTGGACCATGTTTTGTCAGAACTTATCCACCATGACCCCTCCATCTTGGGTGGCCCTACATGTTAATGGCTCATAGTTTCATTGAGTTAGACAAGGTTGTAATCCATGTGATCAGTTTGGTTAGTTTTCTGTGGTTGTGATTTTCACTCTGTCTGCCCTCTGATAGATATGGGTAAGAGGCTTGTGGAAGTTTCCTGATTGGAGGGCATGGTTTTGGGGAAACTAGGTCTTGCTCTGATAGGTGGGGCCATGCTCATAAATCTTTAATCCAATTTTCTGCTGATGGCTGTGTTCCCTCCCTATTGTTTGGCCTGAGGCCAAACTATGGTGGGGGTAAGTGTAACCTCCTTCAAAAGGGCTTGTGCCAGCATGCCCTGTGGCTCCCAGGACTGTTGTACTCGGTGCCCCTGAAGGTGGACCCATGCCTCTGCCAGAGACTCCTGGGCACTCACAGGCAACTTTGGCTCAGTCTCTTGTGAGGTCACTGCTCCTTTCTCCTGGGTCTGGTGTGCACAAGGTTTTGTTTTTGCCCTCCAGGAGTCTGTTTCCCCAGTCCCGTGGAAGCTCTGTAATCAAATCCCACTGGCCTCCAAAGTCAAAGTCCCTGGGGTTTCTCAGTCTCTTTGCAGGGTCCCTAGATTGGGAAATTTGTGTGGGCCCTAGAACTTCTGCAACAGTGCGAGATCTTCTTTGTTATAATTGTTCTCCAGTTTGTGGATCATTTGCTCGTATGGCGGGGCTAATGTTGGCCTCCTCCAAGAGGACTTAATGCCACACACCGCACCTCCCAGATCGGCTGCAGCCAGAGCCTCTGTCTCCATGGCAGGCCACTGCTGACCCATGCCTCTGCAGGAGACACGCAAACACTCAAAGGCAGGTCTGGCTCAGTCTCTTGTGGGGGTCACTGCTCCTTTCCCTAGGTCCTGGTGTGCACAAGGGTTTCGTGTGAGCCCTCTGAGCATCTCTGGTGGGTATGGCATTTGATTCTTAATGGGATGTCGCCCCTTCTACCATCTTGTTGGGGCTTCTCCTTTGCCCTTGGACACGGGGTATCTTTTTTTGGTAGGATCCAACTTTCTCCTGTCAATGGCTGTTTAGCAGCTAATTGCAATTTCAGTGATCTCACAGGAGAAGATGAGCACACGTTCTACTCTGTCATCTTAAATCCTAAAGTATTAGTATTAGGCCTTCTCGTCTCTCCTTGCTATTCTTTGGAACTGTGCATTTAGTTGGATGTACCTTTCCCTTTCTCCCTTGCTTTTTACTTCTCTTCTTTGGCTGTTTGTAAAGGCTTCTCAGATAATCACATTGCCTTCTTGCTTTTCTTTTTCTTTGGGATGGTATTGTTTGCTGCCTTCTATACAGTATTACAGACCTCTGTCTATAGTTCTTCAGGCACAATGTTTACTAGATCTAATCCCTGAAATCTGTTTGTCACCTCCACTGCAGATTTGTGGGTTTATTCCTGTGTATATTTTATTATTTTTGATGTGATGGAAAATGGGATATTTTCTGTAATTTTTATTTCTGAACTTTCATTTTTAGTGTATTAATTTTGTATCCTGCAACTTTACCAAATTCATTGATGAGCTCTAGTAGTTTTCTGGCAGCATCTTTAGAATTTTCTACATATGTATCATGTCATCTGCAAACAGTGACAGTTTTACTTCTTCTTTCCCAAGTTGGTTTCATTTTATTTCCTTTTCTTCTCAGATTGCCAAGGCTAGGACTTCCAAAACTATGTTGTGAAACTGGACATCCTTGTCTTCCTAATTTTAGAAGAAATGCTTTCAGCTTTTGTCCATTGAGTATGATATTAACTTTAGCTTTGTCATATATGGACTTTATTATGTTGAGGTATGTTTCCTCTATGCCCAGTTTCTAAAGAATTTTTATCATAAATAGATGTTGAATTTTGTCAAACACTTTCTTTGCATTTATTGAGATTATCAGGCTTTATTCTTGAATTTGATGATGTGATTTATCCTATTGATTGATTACTTGATCATCATATATGATCAATTTAATGTATTATTGCATTGGGTTTGTTGAGGGCGTTGCATCTATCATTGGTGATATTGGCCTATACTTTTTTTTTTTGCTGATAACTTTGGTTTCAGGATCAGGGTAATGGTGGCCTCATAGGATGAGCTTGGGGGCATTCCTTCCTCTGCAAATTTTTTTGGAATGGTTTCAGAAGGATAGGTGGTAGTGCTTCTCTAAATGTTTGATAGAACTCACCTGTGAAGCTATCCTGTCCTGGGCTTTTGTTTGATAGGAGTTTTCAAATCCTAGTTTCAATTTCAGTACTTGTGAATGGTTTGTTCATATTTTACATTTCTTCCTGGGTCATTCTTGGGATTTTGTCCCTTTCTAAGAATTTGTCCATTTCTTCTATGTTGTCCATTTTATTAGCAAATAGTTGCTTGTAGTGTCTTATGATCCTTTATATTTCCATGGTGTCCATCGTAACTTCTTTTTCATTTCCAATTGTATTGACTTAAGGTCTCTGCCCCCTCTTCTTGATGAGTCTGGCTAAAGGCTTATTGATTTTATTTAGCTTTTCAAAGAACCAGCTTTTAGTTTCATTGATCTTTTCTGTTGTTTTCATTGTCTCTATTTATTTCTTCTCTGATCTTTATGGTTTCTTTTCTTCTGCTAACTTTTGGTTTTATTATTCTTTCTCTGCTTTCTTTAGGAGAATGATTAGGTGGTTTGAGATTTGTCTTTTTTCCTGAGGTAAGATTGTATTGCTATAAACTTCCCTCTTACCACTGCTTTTGCTGCATGTCATAGGTTTTGGATCATTTTGCTTTCATTTGTCTCTAGGAATTTGTATCTACCTTCCAAGAGTGGAATTTCCATTTTTCCCAGTCTTGTGAAATTCCTGTGATAGCAAAACTGGATGTTCTATGGACTCCTCATCTCATTGCCAGCTCTCCAGGCTGGAGAATTTGACATGGGGCTTAGAACTTTCATTCCTGTGGGAAAACTTCTGTGATATAATTACTTTACAGTTTGCAGGTCACACACCTGGCAGGTATGGAGTTTGATTTTATCGTAATTGCACCCCTCCTACCATTTCATTGTGGCTTCTTTTTTTGACTTTCTCTCTGGATATAGGGCATCTTTTTTGATAGGTTCCAGAGGGTTTTTTTGTTGTTGTTGATGACTGTTCAGCAGTTGTGGTAAGTCCCCTACATACTAATGAATTCTGTTCTGAGAGTGTCTTCATAAGTCCAACTAAGTTAACCTAGTTACCCAACTAATGTAATCAGCTGTAACAGGTTTATAATACTTATACACAAACACAAATAACAAACACAAAAAATAATTTCAATCTTACAGTATAGTATCTGCTTTTACACTTGCTTCCAGATATCCTAGGGTTGAAATAAAACTACTGTTCTGCTATACTTTATACAGTGCTATACAATAAGGTATACAAAGCACAACCACTTGTAGAGGATGCATGCATGTGACAATATGCACCAGACACGTGGACTAACTTATGTGATTGGATGTATGAACTCACATTCACATTTTCAAAAGTTCACAACTTGAAGGTTCATATGCAGGAGACTTACTATAGTTGTGATTTTGGTGTTTTTTGAAAAACCAGGTGAGCTTATGTCTTTCTACTCCATGATCTTGTCTCCTCTGTCTAAACTGTACACTTCTAAATAAGTCATAGGGCAAATAATTCACACAAGAAAAATATGTTTAACTGATTGCAGGTAAATTAATACTTAGTAAGAAATTTATAGTTTTAAACTTTTATACATGAAAAAAATGAAAGATCTAAGTTTCCACTATACAACTCCAAAAATGGAGCAAAGAAACCCAGATGGTCAAAGAAAAGAATAAAGAACAGAAATCAACAAAATAGAAAAAAAAAATCACAACCAAAATAATTATATTACCATCTACATACAAAGATATTGTGAAAAAAGAAAATCACAGAACAAAATTCCTCAGGCATATCAATGCAAAATTCCATAACAATATATTAGCAATGAAGATATTAAGATCACATAATAAAGGAAGATTTGAATACCAATAATATATGTATCTAAGGAATAGATGGTGATTTAAAATAACCCTGTTGTCCTCTTTTCTGATGGATTCTTATCTGTGGTAGAAAGGTCAATGTGATTCCAAAAGCTATTAAGAGAGTGATTATGAAAAATGAAATATTGAATGTATTCTTAATGGGAAGTATTAAATGTGGGAAACTGGGGACTAGAAAATCTGAGATTCTAGAGTAAAACCTAGAGGAGGATCAGGGAAATGGTGATAGGGTTTGTTCTAAGGTCATGATTTAATAAATATTCTGCTAGATTTCCTTCTAGTGGATCTGGCCTTACTTACGTGAATTCAGTCATTCAGTAAACTAATTCTGAAGCTTTCTGATGAACAGGATATATGTTTCAACCTGAGCACACATACTAGCATGAAGAAAGCATTTATAGAGATACATAGTAAACAGAATAACATCACTGATATTTGTTGGAATTTCCCCACATTATGACTTTCAGAAACCTGAACATAATGAAAGAACATAACTTAAAGTGGATGTTTGAAAGTGCAGATCTTCCTCCACTTATGATGGGTTACAATAAACCCATTCTAAACTGAAATTGTAAGAATTTGGAATGCATTTAATAAACCTAGTGCAGGAAACGCTGTAGCTTAGCCTAGCCTACTTTAAACATGCCCAGAACACTTACATTATCCTAAGTGGGGTAAGACAATCTGATACGAAGCCTATTTTATCACAGCATTAAATAAACTGTGGGCATTTATTGAACGTTAAAGAATAGGAAGGTTGTGTTGGTAGAGAATGACTCAAAGTGTGTTAGTAGTTCACCTCTGTAATCCTGTGACTGCCACTGCCTAGCAGTACAATGAGCATCATATCAGATTAGTCTGGGGAAAAGTCCACATTCCAAATCTGAAATTTGGTTTCTATGAAGTGAATGTCACTTTCACACTAAAGTTGAAACATCATTAAGTCAAACCATCATTAGTCAGGGGTCGTCTGTACTGGTGAAACTTATCTGAAAAGAAGAAAGGAGTAAATGAATAGCTATAGGGAGTTTAGAATTGGACATTAAGTACAACTAATGCAGAATTTCTTTAAAATTTCAGGTTTTGTTTAAGAAAATTTTATTTCAGTATATATAGAGTAACGTTTCAATTTTATTTACTAGTTAAATTGTTTAAGGCCTTGTCCCTCAGTCATGTCCAATTCTTTGTGACCCCATGAATGGTAGCCTGCCAGACTCCTCTGTCCATGGAATTCTCCAGGCAAGAATACTGGAGTGGGTAGCCATTCCCTTCTCCAGGGAATCTTCCCGACCAAGGTATCGAACCCGGGTCTCCTGCATTGCAGGCAGATTCTTTACCCTCTGAGCTACCAGGGAAGCCCCCCACCAAATATTCAGCTAAAGTGCAATTTCAGGATTGTGTGCCATTTTATCTTATAGCATCGGATAAGTCCCATTCCTCTACCACATGCTTCCAGGGGTGTTTATACAATGAGAAACATATGAAGCAAGTCTTCATATTTTAGGAAAGCAGAATAAAAGGAGAATATTAAAATTAGGGCTATGCAATGGTTAACAAACTGCTATGAAAGTAAAGACCATGTGTTCTAGTTCTTTCTCATCCACAGTGTTAGACACAGGAGTTCTCAATATGAATAACTGGTTACTTTTTTTTTTTTAACCAGTTTTTCTCTCAGTGCTTTGTCTCAGTAGCTCATTGATATTTTGTGTAAAGTTCACATTCAAGTTAAACCTTCCCTTCAGTACAACCTTTTAATTTAGTGAGTCTAGAAAACACTTACATATTTTTGTTTAACAAAAGTCTTGAAATAGCAGGTTCCTATTTGGAAATGAACACTCTACATTATGTACCTATGACATGAAATATATCTATTTTAAGGAAGAGAACACTGAAACAATGTTTTGCTGTACTTTTAACTTTTTCATTATCCTGAAATGTATAGTTCTTAGAGTAAATTATTGTGAAAATAGAGATATTTCCATAAGACTCCGCTGTAGTTTATTCATATTTACAATTATAATAAATCTTTTCAAACTCAGCTATAATAATCTGATTGAGGCAAAAAAGAATTGCAGAAGAATGGCATCTGCAGTGTTGCCACAATTTTATTGCAACATGTAAAAGCAAAGTAATTATACAGTAAAAATAAACTTAAAGAATTATGAGCCAGGTTTACAGATTAAGGCATTAATTCTTTCGATATACGAGCAGTCAGTGGTTGTTTTAGTTATCTATGGCAATCCCTCAACTTCACAGTAAGAGTTGTAAGGCTTTGGTTACTAGGGATTTACTAAGGCCCAAACATTTACATTTCATTTAAGCCTGTCCAGTGGAAAGGAAGGTGGGGCTAATGATCTCATACCCAATAGCAGGGCCTTAGTACCTTGTTAATAAACTATTTGCAATGGCTAGAAGGCTTGAGGTTATCACTTAAGAAAAGTTTGTTTCAACTTCAGTTAGTTCTCCGAAGTCCTCACTAGAATGTTGTGGTTATCTTTTTCCTAGAGTTTATCCCTCTTTTTTGCAATTTTCTTCTTAGAAGCCTGACTCCTCTACCAGCCTGAGTTCAAATATGCTGTGTTCTTTTTTGTGTTACTACCGTAGTGCCATGGGCTTCCCTGGTGGCTTAGATGGTAAGGGATCTGCCTTCAATGCAGGAGACCTGGCTTCAATCCCTGGGTTGGGAAGATCCCCTGGAGAAGGGAATGACTACCCACTCCAGTATTCTTGCCTGGAGAAATCCATAGACAGAGGAGCCTGGCAGACTATAGTCCATGGGATTGCAAAGAGTCAGACACAGCAGAGAGACTTTCACTCACCATGGTGCCAGCCATTAGGAAATGTGGTCCATAAGGATGGAGCAAACATTATCTCAATGTCACAAGCATGTATTTATTCTAGATATATCACCAAGGAGATTTTGGTGTTTGTGTGTGATGTTTTTAGACAACTTTGGTCAGTTTACCTAGCCCGGGACCATATCTCCTTTTTTTTTTTCTAGTGCTTCCTTCTGTCTTTCAGTCCCATTCCCCACCCCAGACCCCACTAAAGGAATAAACCCCTTGGTAGAAAATAGTCAGCGGGCTTCCCTGGTGGCTCAGATGGTGAAGAATCTGTCTGCAATGTGGGAGACCTGGGTTCGATCCCTGGTTGGGAAGATCCCCTGGAGGAGGGCATGGGAACCCACTCCAGTGTTCTTGCCTGGAGAATCCCATGGACTGCGGAGCCTGGTGGGCTACTCTCCATGGGGTCACAAAAAGTCAGACACGACCGAGTGACTAAGCTCAGCACTGCAGAGCAAGAAAAAAAAGGCAACAGAAGAGAAATGCAGGGATTATTTTCCCAGATCTTTAAGATTGATTTTAGTCTGTATATTCGAGTTCTCCAGAAAAAACAGAACCAATTTCTCATCTATCTATCAACTGAGAGAGGTTTATTATAAAACATTGGCTCACATGATAATAGAGGCTGAGAAAGCCTATGGGATGAAGTCTGCAAGCTGGAGACCCAGGAGAGCTGGTGGTATAATTCCTGTCCAAGTTTGAAGACCTGAAAAGCAGGAGAGATGATAGTATAAACTTTAGTCCAAGGTTAAGAGGAGATAAAATAAGTTGTCCCATCTCAATTTGGCAATCCAGAATGGGACACATCTTTCTTTCTTCTACTTTTTTTCTAGTTGGGTCCTCAACAGATTAGGGCCTGAGTAGAAAAAGTGGGCAGTAAGACTGCCCACTTAGAACAGGGAGGGCAGTCTACTTCACTGTATACACCAATTCAAATGCTGATAGCATCCAAAAATGGCCTCACAGACACACTTATAATAATGCTTAATCTGGGCACTCTGTGACCCAGTATGTTCACATATTAATAAACCAGCACAGTCCCACATTGAGATCATATGTATTCCTAACCCTGGGTTCAATGAAGCATGCCTTCTTTTTAATGATTTGCCTATTTGGATTAATCAAAATGGTTTTATTACAAGTAATAAAGTATTTTATCTAATGTATCATAACAACTTTTGACTTGAAGTGTCAGTGATTAAGAAGCTGTATTTTTCAAACCAAATGGTTTTCCCTCATTTATCTATATTGCCAAAAGATCATATAGTAAGTGGATTTATCATGGGCACTGCTATAGCAAAGTTAAATCTCAGTTAACATCTCATTCTGCTAAAAAGAGAGGTTGGGATTGTCTGTTTAGTATCTTCCGTAATCTTTTTGTCATTTATATAAAAATCAACTTATTTGTTTACATAGCCAAATTTAACTTCAAGCCATGAGACAGCACTCTTTAGGAACTTTAAAAAAAAAATGGTCTTCCTATAGAGACAAGTTGGTATCTAAGCACTGAGCTTGTTTCATCAATTACATGATGTCCCAAACCACATCTTAGAAGCCCTTTTTACTGCTGACATCTGTGATTTGAGCGAGTGGCCAGTAAGAAGCAAGTGGTGATAGACATTTTGGAAGGAAACTGAGGCTTTCGCATATAGATCCCAACCCTCAGTAACTCCTATACTTGCCCTGATACTTGCACTCAGGGTATTTCTTTACAAGTAAATTTCTGTCCATTCTGGTATTTTTGCAAGCTTTGTGCTGACCTTTGCAGTGTGGCAAGAGGAAAGATATGTGTCCCTGCTCTCCTGTGATCATTCTGTCATAAACAGCATGACATAATCAAAGAAAACAGTGAATTGACAATAGAGAGAAGGAATATTGGATCTGTGTTTTTTCATGATTTCACAAATTATTCATGCAAAATTCTTAAAGTTTTAGTTACCTTAGATGCATTGAGTACACTCAACTCATGTTATAAGTGAGGAAACTGAGGACCACAGATCAATCCAAGATTAAAAGTTAGTTAAAATCTACCAGTGAACAGGTTGTGGAGGTTCTGATTTCTTGTTTAGTAATCTTCCTTCCTCACTGAGGTTATTACAGGTATGTCAATTAGACAAACATTGGATTTATTTATTATTGGGAAAAAAAAATACTTGTGGTGGATGGAAAGTATTTTTCTAAAACCATGCATAGGTGACTGGGTCATTTAAAATAGCATAACCTGACCCAAGACATCTAGTTGCAGGCACAACTAGCACACTGCCCTCACTCTGACACTAACCAACTATTTATGCACCCATTCAAAACAATAACAACACTGCAACTAATACTAAATAATACGACTAACACCCTCAATACTTTTTATCAGTGTGAATAACCTTGCAAGGGACATAAGATTTTCTTTTCTAACACTTCTCAGATAATTCCTCTAAACATTCAAAGCATCAGTCTGACTAAAAACATAGAGCATTCCAAGGTGTTTCCAAGCCCAACATATTTATAATATTCATTTACTATCTTGTTTTCTTCTATGAAGACCTACAAGACCTTCTACAACTAACACCCAAAAAAGATGTCCTTTTCATTAAGGGGACTGGAATGCAAAAGTAGGAAATCAAGAAATACCTTGAATAACAGGGAAATTTGGCCTTAGAATACAGAACGAAGCAGGGCAAAGGCTAGCAGAGTTTTGCCAAGAGAATGCACTGGTCATAGCAAACACCCTCTTCTAACAACACAAGAGAAGACTACACATGGACATCACCAGATGGTCAACACCGAAATCAGATTGATTATATTCCTTGCAGCCAAAGATGGAGAAGCTCTATACAGGCAGCAAAAACAAGGCTGGGAGCTGACTGTGGCTCAGATCAAGACCTCCTTATTGCCAAATTCAGACTTATATTGAAGAAAGTAGGGAAAACCACTAGACCATGCAGGTATGACCTAAATCAAATCCCTTATGATTATTCAGTGGAAGTGAGAAATAGATTCAAGGCATTAGATCTGATAGACAAAGTGCCTGAAGAACTATGAATGGAGGTTCGTGACTTTGTACAGGATGCAGGGATCAAGACCATCCCCAAGGAAAAGAAATGCAAAAAGGCAAAATGGTTGTCTGAGGAGGCCTTACAAATAGCTGTGAAAAGAAGAGAAGCAAAAGGCAAAGGGGAAAAGGAAAGATATAATCATTTCATAATGAGAGTTTCAAAGAAGAGCGAGGAAATATAAGAAAGCCTTCCTCAGTGAACAGTGCAAAGAAATAGAAGAAAACAATAGAATCGGAAACACTAGCAATCTCTTCAAGAAAATTAGAGATACCAAAGGAACATTTCATGCAAAGATGGGCACAATAAAGGACAAAAATGGTATGGACCTAACAGAAGCAGAAGATATTAAGAAGAAGTGGCAAGAATGCACAGAAGAACTATACAAAAAAGATATTCATGACCCAATAATCACAATGATGTGATCACTCACCAAGAGCCAGACATCCTGGAATGCAAAGTCAAGTGGGCCTTAGGAAGCATCACTATGAACAAAGCTAGTGGAGGTTATAAAATTCCAGTTGAGCTATTTCAAATCCAAAAGATAATGCTGTGAAAATGCTACACTCAATAAACCAGTAAATTTGGAGAACTCAAAAGTGGCCACAGGACTGGAAAAGGTCAGTTTTCATCCCAATCCCAAAGAAAGGCAATACCAAAAAAAATGCTCAAACTACCACACAATTGCACTCATCTCACATGCTAGTAAAGTAATGCTCAAAATTCTCCAAGCCAGGCTTCAACAGTGTGTCAGCCATGAACTTCCAGATGTTCAAGCTGGTTTTAGAAAAGGCAGAGGAACCAGAGATCAAATTGCCAGCATCCACTGCATCATCAAAAAAGTAAGAGCATTCCAGAAAAACATCTATTTCTGCTTTATTGACTATGACAAAGCCTTTGACTGTATGGATCACAACAAACTGTGGAAAATTGTCAAAGAGATGGGAATACCAGACCACCTGACCTACCTCTTAAGAAATCTGTATGCAGGTCAGGAAGCAACAGTTAGAACTGGACATGGACCAACAGACTGGTTCCAAATCAGGAAAGGAGTACATCAAGGCTGTATATTGTCACCCTGCTTATTTAACTTATATGCAGAGTTTAGCATGAGAAACACTGGGCTGGATGAAGCACAAGCTGTAATCAAGAGTGCCAGGAGAAATATCAATAACCTCAGATATGCAGTGATACAACCGTTATGGCAGAAAGCAAAGAAGAAATAAAAAGCTGCTTGATGAAGGAGAAAAAGGAGAGTGAAAAAGGTGGCTTAAAACTCAACATTCAGAAAACTAAGATTATGGCATCTGATCCCATCACTTCTTGGCAAAGAGATGGGGAAACAGTGCAAACAGAGACTTTATTTTCTTGGGTTCCAAAATCACTGCAGATGGTGACTGCAGCCATGAAATTAAAAGACGCTTGGTCCTTGGAAGAAAGGCTATGACCACCCTAGACAGCATATTAAAAAGCAGAGACATTACTTTGCCAACAAAGATCCGTCTAGTCAAATTATGACTTTTTCAGTAGTCATGTATGGATGTGAGAGTTGGACTATAAAGAGAGCTGAGCACTTAAGAATTGATGCTTTTGAACTGTGGTGCTGGAGAAGACTCTTGAGAGTCCCTTGGACTGCAAGGAGATCCAACCAATCCATCCTAAAGGAAATTGGTCCTGAATATTCACTGGAAGGACTGATGCAGAAGCTGAAACTCCAATACTTTGTCCATCTGATGCAAATAACTGACTCGTTGGGAAAGATTGAGGGCAGGAGGAGAAGAGCACAACAGAGATGAGATGGTTGGATGGCACCACCAACTCAATGGACATGAGTTTGAGTAGGTTCCAGGAATTAGTAATGGACAGGGAAGCCTGGTGTGCTGCAGTCCAAGTGGTCGCAGAGAGTCAGACATGACTGAATGAGCTGAACTGAACTGAACTGAACTGATCTTGTTTGGGACTATCTTTGCCTCGAGTGTCAAGTATGGAGATTTATATTTGCACATATGAGACATGAAGAATATGTAAAGTGTCCCTATTGAAGGATGTTGTTTGTAGTGACTTTACAAAGTATAATAAAAGTCTGGGTATGGATGTGGCTGAAGTTTCCTGCGCCTTCTACTTTGGCCACTATTCTATCACTCTTTTTAATCCATGTCTGTGTGGTGATGGAATATCATTATTTGCAATATAAGCACATATAAGTCTTCTGGAACTCAACCTATTTAGAAACAGGAAGTTGATGTGTGGATAGTTCAAGATCTGAGAGGCAGATGGTCCAGACCAGTTTCTAGCTCTGCCACCTGATTTAGCCAATGAACTTGGGCAGTAAAACTTTAAAGTTTAACTAAACTCTATGTAAAATTCACAGTTGTGAAAATCAAATTAAATTGCCATGAAGACACTTTATAAAAAGTAAAAATTACTTAATTAATGTAAGGTATAGGTCCCAGGAAACAACTCATATCAAGATGAGTAAATGTTTACTTACTGTCACAATTTGAAAAGATCAAGAAGTTATTTCTTTTAAGTTCGATTTAATAAGACAAAATGCTAAGAGGAAAAAAAAATTGGAAAGCGCTTAATAACAGACTGTGATTAATCACTTTAATAAACGGGTTGATGTTGGCTATGCTACTGATCATCAAACCAATTGCAGTAATTCCATTATGCAATAAAGACATTCCATCCAAATTTTCTCAACCAGTGGTTGGCTTCCATTCAGATACGGACATTTCTGCTTGTGTTTTTGAAATACATTGTGTCTTGTAGCAGTAAAGGGAAAGAAGACATCCTCAATTTAATTATTACAGTGATTTTCTAATGGATCTTAGGTACAGAATTTTTATCTAAAGGAAACCTTAGTAGGAAGCCCTAAGCAGTATGATCATTTCAGTTGTTTTCGGAGGGCTTCCCACAAACCCCACCCAAGTTTCTACCTGTCCTCTTTGCTCTAGAACACTTGGGGAATAGCCACAAGATGTTCCTAGGAGCACAGTATGAAAAAAAAATTTAGTTGTAAACAAAGCACTTTGAAGGATTTGAAATACGGTTTAATCATGATGCAGTCTCACAATAATGCCAAATGTTACCTTTGGCTCCATGAGATCTTGGGTATTTATCTGTTGTTTGACTAGCTCTGTAGGTTCATGTAAGTAAGCAATATAAATTATATCTTCTTTTCTCACACTTCTCATTGATTTAAAAATCCTGACCTCAGTGATATTGGATACTTTTTAATAATACTGGCTACTCCTTACAGTACATGTAGGAACTGATCGGATATTGCGCTTATTAGTTTTTTGGTATAGCTTCCAGTAACAGTCAGTTTTCATTCACTTTGATAATTTCACTAATGAAAATGCTGTACATTTTATAAAGAAGATATATTCTCCCCATTCATACAAACAAAACACTCTTGATATGAAATATACTCTGGATGGAATTGTAGAGCAAAAATTTATATTTGAGCATATGTTTCAGAAACATTTTGACATTATAGCTATTTAAACCTGGGAAACATTCCTAGCACTCTGATTTGATCCAACAAAATTGAAGTCATGAGAATAAAGGGTGAACTCCTTCTGTTTCTACAGACCTTCGTGCTCAACAGGACAAAAAAGAGTGAGAACTTTAAGTGAATTAAAACTACTTCATTCGAGAATTACAAAGGTGCCCATAAAACTTTTCTTTGTCAATTGATTCTGAATAGAGTCTGCTCTCGGCAGAATATGAAGGGAACCCTCTTTCCTCAGATGGTAGGACTTCCTTCTGAATCCAGGTTTTTTAGGAAACCTTTGTGATGCCTATTCTCAGGAATTCAGCAAAAAGAGAGAAAATCAGCAAGTGTTGTTATACAAGTTTCCTTATTTTTCCATATCCATCTTAGCTTATTGGAACCTCTTAATTGATGAATGAGGACTTTATCAAGCCTGGCAGGAGTCATTATGTCTCTGATTTTCCTTGAAATGTATCTGTCGTGCAGCTCAAAATTGAATAGCCAGTTTGGGGCTTAACCAGAGACATGGCACTGACTTAAGACACTCTGAAGGGAATGAATGATTAATGCAGTTTATAGACAGGCTAGCGCTTCTTCTGTCTCATGTGCTTTTTGTATGTAATCTCCAGTGGTTCAAGTTCAGATGGATCTAATGAAAAAGGACTAGATGTTTTCCACCTTCCCTTCAGAGCATGCCGTACGATTTATCCACTGACAAAATGTGCTAATGAAATGTCACCTTGGACAGCTTGCTAAAGGATTGATGGGCTGAAAGTTTTGCACTTTATTTAACTTTTGCAGGAAAAATGAATAAGTCCTCCAAACTCTGTATGATATAGAGATCCATTATGGTTTTCTAACTCAGGAAGTAGCTATACCACTGATGGGATGGAGGATAGAGAAAGATGCTGATGGGGTAAAGTTTATAAATAAGCAGATTGAGGATGTGTGGCTTTATTATACCTCCATTCTAAATTATTGTCGTTACATGATTTTATGAAGGCATTTCCTTCTATATACTTTATACAATTGTTTTCAATCTATTAGTCTATCAAAGGGAAATAAAATCATCAACCTCTGTAACCAATTATTCTATTTCTTCATCTGTTCTTTGTTCCTTCATTACCAGAATCCCAACTATAAAACCTATCCTGAGAATGGTTTTAAGCCTTTTAATTTATTCCACTCATAAAAACTTCATAATCTGTGAGCAATGGCCACTGAAGATCATTAAAGGGAATTGAAAATGGCAGATAAAAAAAATCAGGATATGGAAGGAGATAAAACTGTACATAATCAGAGAGTCTGTTGATAGCGGTAAAAGGGTGAAATATACAAAATGGACTAGCACTGAAATAAAATCAAAGAAGTAAGTGAAAAATAAACAAAGATATTGGAATGCAGATAATAACTGAGTTATAAGCTATGTACATCTACAGTGACCAAACAAATAAAAATAACCACACAGTGACACAATACTCACACACATAGAGACGCTTAAAAATATATAGATCTACAGAAGTTAAGTCAATGCTTACTTTATCTAGAATGGTGAATGGAAGAGTAAAGAAGGACATTTTCTCACTCCTTCAGTTCAGTTCAGTTCAGTCCAAGGCAAAAATTTGGTAGAATCTACCTCTGGTGGTTCAGATGGTAAAGAATCTGCCTGTAATGCAGAAGACTTGGGTTCAGAGCCTCAGTCAGGAAGATCCCTTGGAGAAGGGAATGGCTACTCATTCCAGTATTCTTCCCTGGAGAATTTCATGGACAGAGGAGCCTGGCGGGCTACAGTCCATGGATTAGCAAAGAGTCAGACATGACTGAGCAACTAACATGCCAAGGGAAGAAAGCTATCTGTTATCTAGTTTTTAATTCCCATAATGGTTAAAATGAGGATGAGAGTATTATTAGGATAACACTAGCTGCTATAATAATTAAGTCTCTAAATTTCAGAAGCTTAATAAAGTAGAAATTGATTTTTCACATAGTGTCCAACTCAAAACAGTGGGGAGTGAACCTTATCCTCTGCTAAGATTGAGACATCTCCATTTTTGTCATCTTGGGACTTCTCTATTTTTAATATATAGCTCTTTTAAGATTGTTTAATATAGAACTTCCAAGAAAAAGTAACAGAAGTGTCAGCATATGAGAGGTTTATGAGGCTAACCTAGTAGAGATCCACTACTCAGCAGGCTATATGACTGAGGCTAACTATAAGAGAGATCGGAAAATATAGACTAGGTGAATGTATAGAAAGAGGAGGAAATGAGACAGCTATCTGGTATAGTTGCTTTCACTTCTATTGGAAAAATCAAATAATATAATGCTTATAATAAGCTCAATATCTCATGCATTTCTTTTTTTTTTTGTTTTACTCATCCCTTTCATATTAAATGCCTAATAAGCATAAACCTTTGTTATTACTATTTGGTTTTACTTAGGATAGCTATTTCTGTAACCATTGGTGGGGAGGAAAGCATAGTAAAAAGACAATAGATTTAATAAAACTGAAAACCAATAAATTATGCCCTTTAGAATATAAAATCATTGAAAAGGAAGGAGTTCAAAACTCATTGACCTTTACAGTCATTTCGGAACTGAAAATATGTTTGTCTTTGATTTGTTAATAATTTTCTGCCATATTTAATTCCCTCAGCACACTTATTCTGTGTATTGTATCTCAGCATGATTTAATTTTTTTATTATGTACTTACCTGGATGACAACCATGACATAAAAGTTGCTCAAAGGTATATTAAATATTTATGCTTGTTTCATTTTTAAATCCTAAATTATAATCTGTTCTAAGTGCATTCATGTCACAGTCTAGTTCCTAAGTTTTTTGAAGCATACCAAAATAAAATTTGAAAAAATTACCACTTTGGTGACTGGAAATTCGAAGACTAGGACTCATTTTGTTTATTGTCTTATGTTTTATGTGCTAGGTATTTCCAACTTTTGAAACTCTTATGTTTCTATGATGTAAAAAATGAGGGCTGTCACTGTGGCCTATACCAGCGTTACCTTCCTTATAATAGTAGTGTGATTAGTACATGGATATTGACTCAACCACTGATGTTTATGTAAGTTTTTGTGATTTTATATACTTGTAAGAATTATGATTACTCTTAATTAAATATAAGTGGATATAAAGTTTACTGAAAACCTAACAAAATTTGGAGTCAGGAAGACTTAAGTTTGAATCTTGGGCTTCCCTGCTGGCTTAGACAGTAAAGAGTCCTCAATGTGGGAGACCTGGGTTTGATCCCTAGTTGGGAAGATCCCCTGGAGAAGGGCATGGCAACCCACTCCAGTATTCTTGCCTAGGGAATCCCCATGCACAGAGGAGCCTGGCTAAAGTCCATGGGGTCGCAAAGAGTCAGAGGCGACTGAGCGACCAAGCACAGCACAGGTCTGAATCTTACATCTACTCTAAGAAATGCTGAAATTAACTGAAACTCAGAGTCTAAGTGTATACATTTACCTGAAAACTAGGGAAAATAATGTGAACTCTGCATGATACAGAGGGCTTCCCTGGGGGCTCCGATGGTAAAGAATCTGCCTGCAGTGTGGGAGACCTGTGTTTGATTTCTGGGTCAGAAAGACCCGCTGGAGAAGGGAATGGCAACCCACCCCAGTGTTCTTGCCTGGAGAATTCCATGGATGGAGGAGATCACAGTCTATGGGGTTGCAAAGAGCGAGACACAACTGAGCAACCAAGACTTTCACTTTCTTTCTGCACTGTACAAGACGGTCATGCATTTTACAGGAGAAAACATTTTAATGGGTTTAGAGTGTTTTCTGCCACACAGTTGATTCTCAATAAATATTTCAGGAAACTGTCAAAGTTAAATTCCATAATATCAAAAATCTGTGAATATAGTGTATATAATAATTTTGACACTAATTTATGTATATTATAGGGCTGAGTAAATGAATATTATATGTTATCACTTACATGTGGAATCTAGAAAAGCTGAATTCATAGACACAGAGAGTAGAATGGTTGGTGGTTACCAGGGCTGGGGGTTGTGGGAATGAGCAGACCTGAACCAAATGGTACAGACGTGCTGTTAGAAGATAAGTAAGCTCTGGAGATCTATGCACAGCACTGTGATTATAGTTAATGTTGCTGTAATGAATACTTCATAGTTGCTAAGAAGTTAGATCTTAAATATTCTCATCACAAAAAGTATTAACTGTGTGACATAATGGAGGTATTAGCTAGCCCCAGACTGTTAACCATATTGCAATCTATAAATGTATCAGATCAAGATTGTCCACCTTAAACATACACAATGCTGTATGTGCATTTTTAAAATTTGTTGTTTTAGTTGCGATCCCAAGGACTGTAGCCTGCCAGACTCCTCTGTCCATGGAGCTTCCCAGGCAAGAATGCTGGTGTGGGTTGCCATTTCCTTATCCAGGGGATCTTCCCCACTCAGCGATCAAACCCGTGTCTTTAGCATTGCAGGGGAATTCTTTATCAAACACTCAAGAACAATTTTGCCTTGTGCTTTATCTAATTATTTCATTTAGATCTATAATTATCTTATGAAGAAGCTAATGAACCAGTTGAGATAAGCAGTTCATATATAGTGGGGCTTTCTAAAAAGCTGAGAGGGCCAGAAGGAGACAAAAGAGAGTTATGAAATACAGAATAACAAACACCTAGCAGGTTAAAGTTATTTTAGGAATTTCCAGCTAGTTTTCATCCATACTATGTGGTTAGGAAAAGAAACAGAAGTGCTTCTAAACAAACAGGATTTGCTTTAAACCTCTCTGGATTGTGATCATGGAAATGCTGAATTTGGCAAATAATGAGTGGTATGAAATAGTAAAACAATTATTTTTGAAGACGTCTGTAGAAGGTTGCTGGAAATGGGCTTCCCTGATGGTTCAACAGTAAAGAAGCCGCTCTCAAGGAGACAGGGGTTTGATCCCTGGGTCGGGAAGATCCACTGGAGAAGGGAATGGCTACCCGCTGCAGTATTCTTGCCTGGAGAATTCCATGGACAGAGGGCCCTGTGGACTGCAGTCCAGGGGGGCTGCAGAGTCAGACACAGCTGAGCAACTAAGCACATATGCTGGAGGGGAGAGTGTGTAGGTGGTTGCATTTTCACCAACTTATCCAAACAAACCTCTATAGTTTTCAGTGCGGAGTGTTGGTAAAGGAAAATAGAGTCCATTTCTTAGGTCAGGTTCCCTGGGAAGAGTGAAAATTAGGCAAAGGAGTTAATTAAACTGAGATGTATTTGCAACAAATTCCTAAGGCAGTCTAGTTGGGATGACCCCCAAATGGAGCATGGGGACAGGGACTTTTTTCCTCAGTGGAGACCAGCCACTGACTACAGCCTTCCCCCCAGGGATAGGTACAGGATATTACAGTCTGATATTTTCTACAGAGGGTAGATTTCCTACTGTAAAAAAGTGAAAAAATAATTCTTAACCCAAATGAAATTCTCAGACATTTACCACAAAATATTTAAGAGCAAGAAGGAGAACTGTTAAGTTATGTACAGGACAGGAGAAAATGGTAAGAAGTAACTAAAGTTAACATTATTTAAGAAGAATCAGATGAAATATATGAAATATATATGAAAAATATAATAGAAATAAGCCCTTCATGAATCACAGCCTTGTCTTGGTGAAGGGGCTTGCATAACTCAATGAAGCTATGAGCCAAGCCATGCAGGGCCACTCAGGATGGTTCATAGTGGAGAATGCTGAGAAAATGTGTTCCCCTGGAGGAGAAATAACAAACTACTCCAGTATCAATTGCTGCAAGAACCCCATTAATAACAAAAAGGCAAAAATACATAACACCAGAAATTGAGCCCCCCACAGTCAGATGATGTCCAATATGCTATTGGGGAAGAGCAGAAGGCAATTACTAATATCTCCAGAAAGAACAAAGCAGTGGGCCAAAGCAGAAACAGCACTCAATTGAGGATGTGTCTGGTGGTAAAAGTGAGGTCTGATGTTGTAAAGAACAGTACTGCATAGAAACCTGGACTGTTGGGTCCTGAATCAAGATAAATTGGATGCGGTCAAATAGGACATGGCAAGAATGAACACTGACATCTTAGCAATCAGTGAAATAAAATGGAAGGGAATGGTTGAATTTAATTCAGATGGTCATTATATCTACTACACTGAATCCCTTAGAAGAAATGGATAGCACTCATAGTCAACTAGAGTCTGAAATGCAGTACTTGGGTGCAATCTCAAAAATGACAGAACGATCTCAGTTTGATTCCAAGGCAAACCATTCAACATCACAGTAATCCAAGTCTAGGCCACAACCACTAATGCTGAGAAAGATGAGGTTCTATGATGACCTACAAGACCTTCTGAAACAACACCAAAAAATGATGTCCTTTTTATCATAAGTGACTGGAATGCAAAAGTAGAAAATCAGGATACCTGGAGTAACAGGCAGGTTTGGCCTTGGATTACAAAATGAAGCAGGGTAGAGGCTAACAGAGTTTTGCCAAGAGAATGCACTGGCCATAGCAAACACCCTCTTCCAGCAACACAAGAGATGACTCTACACATGGACATCACCAGGTTGTCAATACCAAAATCAGACTGATTGTATTCTTTGCAGCTGAAGATGGAGGAGCTCTGTATAATCAGTAAAAACAAGAGCTGCCTGTGGCTCAAATCATTGACTCCTTATTACAAATTTCAGGCTTATATGGAAGAAAGTAGGAAATATATTGAGATAATGGAAATAAAATAGGTCCCCTTGTTGTCAGATATTTGTAATAATATGTGGATTTGTGGACTGAGTATCTCATAATGAACTAAAAAATATGTGAACTTGTAATTTCTTGCATTTGTTGTCCCTGTCTTTACTGATAACTGGTTAAATTATATATTAAATTATAAATGTTCTATATCATATATAATTATAATATATCCCAAGTCTGAGATAAATATAAATGGATTAATTATTTCCTTTAAGCTCTTTTCAGTTGCAACAAAAATGCAACCACACAAGTTACTCTGGATACAAAATTCCCAAGAAGACAAAGATTTGTTGTGCTCATCTTCAGGAAGTAAACAAGTTGAGCTGGAAAAGAGGGACTCAAAGACTTGAGATGATCATAGAGAGAAGAATAGAAGACAGGTTATGAAGGATTTTGTTAATCAGACAAAAGGTCTTGGATTTCATTCAGTAGGGTGATGGAGCTGCTCAAACTGGTTTGTGAGAATTGGTCACTAAATTTTCATGAATATTGTGAGCTTGTTTTTCTTAAACATCATCCATATCAAAGATTAAATTAGTTATTTAAATTTATAACTAAATGAATTGTTTTGGCAACAAAGCTTACTACTTCCTAAAGTATTTTGCTATAGTTTCCTATTATCACAGTAGACATTTGAAAACTATGTTATCTACATGCCGAGCATGCAATGCAATGAAATGCTAATACCCATCTCTTTCTAACTCCACATTCTCTGGCATCACTCATGATGCTAGCTTGAAATTGGTGGGAGTTTTGAAACAAAGAAAATCATTATGCTAATCCATACAAAATATAGTTGTTGGGTTTTTGTTTTTTGGTTTTTTTAGCTCCTGAAATTTGGTTGCTTAACATTTATCACCAAACAATCTAATTCTAACTGAAATATGAAAATATAGATTTTTAAAATATCTAATCGAAATAAGAAAATAAATTTAGCAAGACAGTGGCATAATTAAACTTTGTTTTGTCTGCTTTTTTTTTTTTTTGGCTTTATGTTTAAGATAAGCAGAGAGAAGCCTTGAGAGAAGCAATGGGGAAAGTTGGAGGGGTTTTATTATAGTATGCTCATCTCAGTGAGGCAAAGAGAATGAATTAAAAATGCGATAACTATTGTTGTCAGACTTGAGAAAGAGAGAAGGATCCAGGATGACTAATATTTTGGCTTGAACCATGTGTGTCTGATGGTGCAATTTACAACAACCATTAAACTAGAGGAAGAAGGAGTAACAGAGAGCCAGTGACAGGAGTGGAGGAAGAAATAGTGCAGTTTTGAACACGCTAGATCCGAGGTACATTTTAAATATCCTACTTATATAGCCTGGAGGTTCATGCCAGGGAGTTAAAGGAACATCAGAAGCATTGAGAGCCTTGAGACTGCGTGAGATCACCAGGACAGAGGGTGACGAGAGTAAAAGTCCCAGGTCACTGTCTTTATGACGCTGACAGCTCACGTTTTTGCTTTTCACTTGATGTTGACAGAATATCTTAAAGCTTTCCTTCTTTTCTGTCCTCCGTGGACAAAACACACCACAGCCTGAATGTTTTGGTCTCTGTTTTACTTTGATGAGCTTTATCCATATCCTAGCTAACTGTCTTCCTTTCAGTCCTGGCTTACTCTGAAATTCCTCGTCCTGCACGCATTTTCCCTAATGAGGGGTGCATAGCTGAAAAGAGAGATGACTCAGTGATCCACTGACAGAATCTACTGACAAATTATGTAGAGACAAGAAGATGAGATTAAACAGCAAACCACCTTGATGATAATCATTATTATTCTTTTGTTTCTTCTTTAGAGAACAACCTCGTCAAGTTTCCATAATCATTGTCACCTGTAATTGACTCCCTTGATTCTAATTGTTCTTTCAGCAAGTATCCTAGCCTTTACTGGTTCCTTGAAGAATACATGCATAAAAGCTCAAGAATTAGGCAAACTTTCCTTGCACTAAGACTTGAATATCCCTGCCAGAAGTCAGTAATAGTCTGACATACACTACAGACTTCAGTTGTACTGAGAACATATTGTAAAATATATATTACTAGTTCAGTATTCTTACATCTGCAAATCTTGAGATATACATTTAAAATTTTTTATCGCAGATACAAATGTCCAGATGTTAATCTTGAAAATAGATCCAAAGCATCATGCCTATACCAGAGTCCTCTGTGAAAGATCAGCTTGTGTAAGCAGCTTGATCATCAGCTGATGAAATATGCCATTAGAAGCAAAATAGAAATTATTGCTTGAAAATGTGCAAAAGCTTTAAGTTTCATTGGGTCCCATTTGTTTAGTTTTGCTTTTATCTGGAAAGATCTACGTACCCTATATACAACCGACCTCTTTGGTTTTGAACGCTGAGTTCTTAGTAAAATTCTAAGTCTGTACAATACTACGAATCTTCAGTAATCAAAGCAATGTGGTACTGGCACCAAAAACAAACAAACCAAAACAAACAAACAAACAAACAAACAAAAAACAGACATAGGGATCAATGGAACAGAATAAAGAGCTCATAAATAAGCCCTCACACCTATGGTCAATTAACCTTCACAAAGGAGCTAAGAATACACAATGGGGAAAAGTCTCTTCAGCAAATGTGCTGGGAAAGTTGGACAGCTGCATGTAAATCAGTGAAATTAGAACACACCCTCACACTATGCACAAAAATGTACTCAAAATGGCTGAAAGACATAACATGACACCATAAAACTCCTAGGAAAGATCATAAGCAAAATATCCTCTGACATAAATCATACCAATGTTTCCTTAGGTCTGTCTCCCAAGACAATGGAAATAAAAACAAAAATAAATTAATAAGACCTAATAAAACTTCCAAGCTTTTGCACAGAAAATGAAAGCATAAACAAAACAAAAAGACAAGACAGCCTACAGAATGGGAGAAATATTTGCAAACAATGTGACCAAGAAGTGCTTAATGTTCAAAATATACAAACAGCTCACTGAACTCAGCAACAACAATAACAAAAAAACGACCCTATCCAAAAATGGGCAGATTTCTCCAAGGAAGAAACACAGGTGGCCTAGAGGTACATAAAAAGATGATCAACATCACTAATTTTTAGAGAAATGAAAATCAAAGTTACAATGAGGTACCACCCTACACCAGTCAGAATGGCCATCATTAAAAACTCTAAAATAAAAGGCTGGAGGGGATGCAGAGAAAAGGGAGAGACACGTGCACCCCAATGTTCACCGCAGCACTGTTTATAATAGCCAGGACGTGGAAGCAACCTAGATGCCCATCAACAGACGAATGGATAAGGAAATTGTGGTACATATACACCATGGAATATTACTCAGCCATTAAAAAGAATTCATTTGAATCAGTTCTAATGAGATGGATGAAACTGGAGCCCATTATACAGAGTGAAGTAAGCCAGAAAGATAAAGAACATTACAGCATACTAACACATATATATGGAATTTAGAAAGATGGTAATGATAACCCTATATGCAAAACAGAAAAAGAGACACAGATGTACAGAACAGACTTTTGGACTCTGTGGGAGAAGGCGAGGATGGGATGTTTCGAGAGAACAACATCGAACCATGTATATTGTCTAGGGTGAAACAGATCACCAGCCTAGGCTGGATGCATGAGACAAGTGCTCGGGGCTGGTGCACTGGGAAGACCCAGAGGGATGGGGTGGAGAGGGAGGTGGGAGGGGGGATCGGGATGGGGAACACATGTAAATCCATGGCTGATTCATGTCAGTGTATGACAAGAACCACTACAATATTGTAAACTAATTAGCCTCCAACTAACAAAAATAGATGGGAAAAAAAAAAAGGGGGAACCCTCCTACACTGTTGGTGGGAATATAAGTTGGTGTAGCCATGATAGAAAAAAGTATGGAGGTTCTTCAGAAAACTAAAAATAGAATTACCAAATGATCTAGTAATCCCTCTCCTGGGTATATATCCAGACAAAACTCTAATTCAAAGAGATACACATGCCCCTATGTTCATAGGAGCAATATTCACAGTTGCCAAGACGTGGAAACAAACTTAACGTCCATCAGCATAAGAGTGGATAAAGATTATGTGGTGTATATACACAATGGAATGTTACTCAACCATAGAAAAGAAATAATGCCATTTCCAGCAACATGGATACAACTAGAGATTATCATACTAAGTGAAGCAAGTCAGAATGAGAAAGACAAAACATAAGATATCACTTATGTGTGAAATCTAAAATATGATATAGCTATAAGACAGAAACAGACTCACTGACATAGAAAACAGAATTGTGGTTGCCATGGGGGAGGGGACTTGGGGAGGGATGGACTAAGAGTTTGGGGTTAGTAGGTGGAAACTATTACTTATAGAAGGAATAAACAACAAGGTCCTACTATATATAGCACAGGGAACTGTATTTAGTTCCTGAGATAAGCAGAAATGGAAAAGAATATTTAATAAAAATTTTATGTATGTACAACTGAATCACTTTGCTGCATAGCAGAAATTAACACAACATTGTAAATCACCTGTATTTCAGTAAAAAATAAAATTCTAAGTCTATAAAATAAAGTCCTTGTAAACTAATAGGTAAATCTTAAATCAGTTTTGCAAGCCATATATGCCTATATGGAATTTTTTTCTCTTTTTTTTTTTTTTTTTTTTTTTTTTTTACTGTTTTAGCCAAGAAACAGAGCTGAGCCCAATTCTCACAAATGCACCTACTATTTACCATATATATATTCACTTTAACAAATGCTGGTTTATATGCTAGCATTCCTTTCACTGTGCTTGACCTGTGACAATCTTCTGCATTTTACTAAGACTATATGTACCTGCTTTGATAGCTGTTCTTTTCCTTGGAAAATTATACTTCACTAGAAAATTTCCTGTGTTTATTAATTTCTATTTCTTTGTCTTTAACTTTCGGATGCTCTGTATCCAAAAATAGGTAGCACAACTTAATAATGTCTATCTTTGGAAAGTACCACTTAAATCTCAAAAATAATCTTAATTGATTAGCTGGGGAAAAAGAAAAGATATCCCAAATAATGAAAACTTTAAATGTCATGTCTTGAATTTTCAATGAATTTTGATGTAAAAACTAAAATGAGCTGAATTTTGTTGCAAATGAATTTTTTCCTAAGCTTTTGAATTCCCATCACTGGAAAGTAAAGACTTGGTAAGCATCTGCCAAAGGAACACTGGAGGATATTTCTTCACTGATTGGAAGGAGTCTACTTTTTTATCTCTATTTATCAGTGTACAGATAAGGAAAAACCTGACCAGTTCACTTCTCTATAGAAGGAAAAGAGGCAAGAAACCTCATCCTATGAGATGTAGTGTACTTAATGGAGATGAACAGCAAAATTTGCTCTTCTTGCAGCAAACATGAAGAAGAAGCATAACACAGTCTAACACGATTTATAAGTTCCACAATTCCATGGACTAATCCACCAGATTAAAATTAATTATATATAATTCATTATATAATTTAAACAATATTTTATACATCATAAGTATATAGTTATATATATTACATATATATGTATGATATATGCACACATATATACATATATGATATACACACACACATATATATGCATTCCTGACTCATGACACTGGGAGAAATTTTCCCAAGGGTCTTTAATCAGAGAAAGATGGTGATGGTTTAGTTGCTAAGTCGTATCCACCTCATGTGATCCCGTGGACTGTAACCTGCCAGGCTCCTCTATCCATGGGATTTCTCAGGCAAGAATACTGGAGTATTTCCTTCTCCAGGGGATCTTCCTGACCCAGGGATCAAACCCAAGTCTCCTGCATTGCAGGTGGCTTCTTTACTGACTGAGTCACCATAAATTCCATAATTTCATGGACTAACCCACCAGATAAAAGTTATATTATATATTATAACTATATACTTATATAAAATACATATTTTATATTTGTGTATGTATATATATACATATATATATATTCCTGACTCAAGACACTGAGTGAAATTTTTCACAAGGGTCTTTAATCAGAGACAGAAGTGTATAATATAATTCAAAATGTCTTCATAGCAAGTATCAAAACTAATTCCAAGTGTTGTTCCCAAAGCAATATGAAATCTAACAAGGTAAAGTACTAAGACATTTTCATATTTTGTTAAGAAAAGATTTGAATATCAAGTGTTCAAATTTCCTGATCTTATGAAATATTTTAGACAAAAGAAGACCAAACATGTTTAACTACACTCAGTCTGAATTTTATTCTGTATGTATGTTATCACTCAGTCATGTCTGACTCTTTGCTACCTCATGGGCTGTAACCGGCCAGGCCCCTCTGTCCATGGGATTCTCCAGGCAAGAATATTGGAGTGGGTAGCCATTCCCTTCTCTAGGGAATCTTCCTGACCCAGGGATTGAACCCAGGTCTCCCACATTGAAGACCAATTCTTTACCATCTGAGCTACCAGGGAAGCCCGTTATTCTGTATATTTTAGTCTAAGTATAAAAAAATCTTTTAGTGTGGAGATAAGGAAAATTTCAGTATATTTTACTCATTTCTCTTAATTTTTCTCCATCCTTGCCATATCTGCAATTTATAAAATTCAACAAAATACTTTTCATCCTATTTGTGCTTGTTTACCTGTGCTTTGGATATGCAAGAGAATGTAGCAATGAGATTACTGCATGGAGAATCCAATTCAGTCTTTAAAATATTTGAAACAATTTAGAGAGTAAGCAGGAAGAGTCAATGTCAGTAACATCATGTTTCAGCATTGCTCAGAATAGAGAAACGCTGTGAGTTCTGCCGAGTCACCAGTCACAACAGAGAAGAAAGCACTGAACCTGAGTTAGTACTAGCTTAAGAATTCTATTTAATATTCACTAAGGGTATTCCAAAAATGTCAGGTCCTGCTCTTTAAACTTTTATTGTGCATCTGTGCATTTTCTGCCCTTTTAAAGCCCTGATTCACTAACTTTTTAAGCCAGTGGTGAAAATATTTCTAGCTTCCACTGAGACATATTGGGGGAAAATGACATTTAATTTAATAATAATTAGTTGGAGAATGTTTCACGTTTAGAATAAAAAGGAAATTCTAGGAACTTTTCTAAAGGGGTAGGCACAATATATGCTAAAATAGCTAGTGATCTGCATAAAATAAACTCTGAGGGGAAAAGATAATCTAAATGTTGTAACTTCATCATTCAAAAATTCTTGTTAAAAAAAAAAGTTGCTTCCTGACTCTTCAGTGCATACAAAAGTATTTGATGTGTGATTAAGTTGTTGTTTTGTCACGAAGTTGTATCCGACTCTTTTGCGACCCCATGGACTGTAGCCCACCAGGCTCCTCTGTCCATGGGATTTCCCAGGCAAGAATACTGGAATTGGTTGCCATTCCCTTCTCCAGAGGATCTTCCCAACCCAAGGATTAAACCTGCATCTCTCTTGCATTCACAGGGAGATTCTTTACCACTGAGCCACCAGGGAAGCCAAATTAATAACAACTAAGTAAAAAATACTGTGATACATATTGTATTACCTTTCTACTTTATGTAAGTTTGTTTGACTCAAGTTTTTCTATTATCTTATGAAAGTGGATTCATTCACTCACTAGGCATTTATCACTAGCAAGACAATTAGGTATACAGATCAGATGCATAATGCTTTATTCAAAGAAATGGTTGTTTTCATGAAGAAATCAGACATGTAGATAGTAATCACAACTTTATAGTATGAAAGAAGGATAAATGGCGTCACATGAGAACTGAGAAAGAAAACCGAGTCATCTGAGAGGATGTAAATATGGACTTGCTCTAAATAAGTGCCTAACTAGAAGAAACTACATTGGCAAAGATTATCAACATGGCAGGCACTTCATCTTGATTATAGCCTTGACATCTTACCTTCTATTTTAAATAAAATTTGACTATGGTGTGGCCTCCTCCTTGGACTGCACATCTGTTTAGCCCCTTAAAGACTCATTTTGACTGAATTACAATGTAGTATTTTCTTTTTTAAATAATTTTTTTATTTTTAAATTAAAAATGAGATTCATTTTTTATGAAATAGCAACGTTAATTCCATTTGCAACCTACTCCTTCCTTGCTATGTAATATATTCACAGACTCTGAGGGTTAATATATGGGCATCTTTGGGGGGGGGCAATATTCTGTCCACCACAATGTCTGTTAAAATTAAATACTGATTAAAGGTACATGATCATCTAGCTCTCTAAAAAGCTCAGAATGAGATGTGAGCTATGCTAACATCTTCACCGTAGGTTAATTCATCACATATACTTACTAAATGTCCACTCAGTGCTGCTGGCTCTGCTGGTAAAGGATCCGCCTGCAGTGCAGGAGACCTGGGCTCGGTCCCTGGGGTGGGAAGGTCCCCTGGAGAGGAGAATGGCATCCCACTCCAGTATTCTTACCTGGAAAATTCCATGGACAGAGGTCCTGGCAGGCTACAGTCTACCTAGTTGCAAAGAGGATTAACACTTTTACACAGTGCCTAACACTGTTTTAGGTAAAACTTTTCTTGGGGAAACACATGGGAAGAAGGAAGACTCCTTGGAAAAAGCAGGACATGGATATTCCTGGAAACCTTGTTATTTAGCCACTGAACAAATATCATTGAGATACTATTTTGTACTAGATATGATTCTGGATATTGGGTGCAAATTGGTGAAAAACAACAGGCTGGTCCCCTACTTTTGCAAAAATTACAATCTAATCCAGCAAATATCAAACAAGTGAATAAAAAATAAATTTGTAAAATCTAAGATTAACTAATAAAGCACAGGTTTCAAAAATAGCAAAGGATCCTACATTAAAATGTAAAAAATATCTCAGAGAATTGACATCTAAGCCAGGGTATGTAAAATGACCTAATGCCACCTAAAAAGTCTCTGAGTGTGCTCCCATGAATATCTGCATCACAAATATCGAGTGTGTGTTCCTGTTTAAAATTAATATCCTTTGACCTCTTTATAGGCTTAATAAAATCAGATTATCTGGTACTAGGACCAAGGAATCTATATTTTAACAACTCTGTCAACTGATCCTTCTGAACATTGAAGTTCATAAATCTTAGCACAGTACTTAATGTTAGGAGGGTCAATCTTTATAGTTTTTTGCTGTAATGCAAACAACAGTATTTCTGTCATAGAAGAGTCATATTTAAGGATCAGAATATTTACCCATGCAGTTGAAAACTGTTGTCTCCAGGAAGAAGGTTTTTGGATAAAAAGAAGAAACCCCTTTGATGTGTCAGCAAGAGTATTAGGGTTCTCCAGAGAAAAAGGACTGGTTGGAGGGGTGGGTGGGGTGGGGAGGTGTGTAGATTTAGCATAGCTTTTGACTCGCAGGGCTACAGAGAAAGAGAAGTGCCGGGATCCACTGTCTGCAAGCTAGAGAACCAGAACAGTTGGTGGAATAACTCAGTCTAAGTCTGAAGACCTGAGACGCAGAAGACCTTCAGGGGCAGGACAAGATGGACGATATCCCGGCTCAAGGGAAAAGAGAGAGGATTCACCCTTCCTTCCTTAAGTTTTTCTCTTCAGGCCCTCGACAGACTGATGCTGCCACCCACAACAGTGAGAGCAGATCTACTTTATTCACCCTACTGAATCAAACGCCATTCTTCTGGAAATATCCCCACAGACATACCAAGAAATAAAGTATCGTCTGGGCATCCCTTAGCCCAATCAAGCTGACATAACATTAGCCACCACAGGAATGGCAGATGTAAATTGAAGACGGTTAAATGATGCTTTGACTTTTCTGTGATCCATGGTAAAACTTGGGGAGTTGTGCTATTTTAGGTCAAGTGTAAGTGGCCTGTGAGATTATTAACTTCTCTATTCAACTAAAATAAACATCACTATTGAATTTTGCAGACCCAAGTAAGCCTCTCAAACAATGGTTATGCCGTTATATGATAAGTGATGATATTAAACATGTTAGAGTAATTTCATAGTGATTTATTTGATTTCTTAGGCCTTTTGGTTTTGTGTGCTCCACTTATTTAAATCTCTCCCTTCAGTGATAGTAGAGTTATTCTTATTTAGTTTAAAAAAAAACAAGGTAGTAGAAACATTGAAAACCAGAAACTATATTAGAAATAACAGGAAGATTTATCAGTATAAGCATAACCACATACATAATTGTTAAAGATCTACTTTTGTCCAATTAATAATTGCTTTCCATGTCAACTGGGCTTCCTGGTGGCTCAGACAGTAGAGCCAGTCTGCAATGCAGGAGACCCAAGTTTGATTCCTGGGTTGGGAAGATACCCTGGAGAAGGAAATGGCATCCCACTCCAGTATTCTTGCCTGGAAAATCCCATGGACAGAGGAGCCTGGGGGCTACAGTCCATGGAGTTGCAAAGAGTCGGACATGACTGAGTGACTTCATTTCCATGTCAACAAAGGTCTATCTAGTCAAAGCTATGGTTTATCCAGTAGTTATGTATAGATGTGAGAATTGGGTTATAAAGAAAGCTGAGCACCAAAGAATTGATGCTTTTGAACTGTGGTGTTGGAGAAGACTCTTGACAGTCCCTTGGACTGCAGGGAGATCCCACCAGTCAATCCTAAAGGAAATCAGTCCTGAATATTCATTGGAAGGACTGATGCTGAAGCTGAAAATCCAATACTTTGGCCACCTGATGCAAAGAACTGACTCCTTGGAAAAGACCCTGATGCTGGGAAAGATTGAAGGCAGGAGAAGAAGTGGACAACAGAGGATGAGATGGTTGGGTGGCATCACTGATTCAATAGACATGGGTTTGAGTAGGCTCTGAGTGATGGACAGGGAAGCCTGTCATGCTGTAGTACATTCAGTCCCAAAGAGTTGGACATGATTGAATGACTGAACTGACTGACTGACTTCCATGTCAAGCTAATGTTACAAAATAATTTGTGGGAAAAGAGCACATATAGGCAAAATCCATTTAGTAAACAGAATCAGAATGGTCTTCTTATGAGAAATTCCTTAGTTCTATGATTTATAACCAAACTAAACTGAAATTTAAATACAAACTTAAATGAGTAATAATAAAAAAAACTGTAAGAAGGAGAAGAAGGATGTCAACACTGGCACAACATCTTAATTCAGGTAAACTATAGCACAGTGGCCAAATCTGACCAACCACCTATTTTTATACAGACATGGTGCTTCACTGGAGAAGCCCTGATACTGGGAAGGATTGAATGAAAAAGGAACTGTGGGCAGCAGAGGATGAGATGGTTAGACAACATCACCAACTCAATGGATATGAATCTGAGCAAACTCGGGGAGACAGTGGATGACAGAGGAGGAGTCTGGAGTGCTACAGCCCAGGGGGTCACAAAGAGTCAGACATACCTCAGCGACTGAACAACAGCAACAGCAAAAATATGGAGCCAGAAATGGTTTTTACATTTTTAAATGGTTGGAAAAATATCTTTAAAAAAACTTCATTATGTGAAAAATAGATAAAATTTAAATTTCGGGTTCATAAAACTGAATTGGAACACAGCAGAGCTCATTCATCTATATATGGTCCATGATTTCAAGGCTGTTACCACAGCAGAATTGAGAAGCTGTGATAGAGACCTTCTATCCCACAAAGCAGGACATATATACAGACTGGGTCTTCACAGAACAAATTCATCTATTCCCTTCTTAATTCCTTACCTGTTTGAATATTAATGCATATATGTTTCTCTCATGTCACCATGTAAAACTATGGTAACATATTTAATAGAAATGTTAATGCATATATGTTTATATCCTGAGGCCTTCCCTGGCAACTCAGAGGGTAAAGAGTCTTGTCTGCAGTGTGGGAGACCTAGGTTCAGTCCCTGGTTGGGAAAACCCCCTGGAGAAGGAAATGGCAACCCACTCCAGTATTCTTGCCTAAGGAACACCATGGATAGAGGAGCCCAGCAGGCGATAGTCTATAGGGTCACGAAGAGTTGAACATGGCTGAGCAACTTCACTTTTCTTTCTTATATCATGTTAGTTAAGCTTTAGTAAAATATTTAATAAAATATTACACATATAAAATATGCGTGGCACATGGCATAAACATGAGTGTATATATATATGTATACATATGTATATATATACGCATGTATATATATGTATACGTATATACATATTTTACCCCTTACTATTAAGATCGTCATGTACTGTGTGTGTCACACGCGTATCTCATTTAGTTCTCCCATGCAGTATATGCAATATTTGAGTTATTTCACTTAACTCTTGACATAGTCATGCAAGGATATGCTAGAATTAAACCCATTTAACAAATGCAAATATTGGAGTTTACAGAGACTACCTGATTTCCAGAGTCACGCAGCTGGAACTCAAGCCCCGTTTAGCATAACTCCAAAATTTCATACTCTTATTCACTGTTACTACTGGGTTGGCCAAAAAGTTTCTTCAAGCTTTCGCATATATGAGAGTGCAGAAAAATCTGAACAAACTTTTTGGCCAACCCAATATTTATATTTAGTTACATATTTATGCAAATAAAAATTTATACACACTTAAACACTAACTAACACATCAAAGGCTAAACTACTTTTATAACACATTTGTTTTAATTTCAATTTAAGTACATCTTTTGCTGTTTCAAGAAAATCTTTCTTCAGAACTATAATAAGTAACACATCTAATGTTGCTAGACAGAGCCTGCTAATGCAGACAAAGGCAGTTTCATAGAGGGCCAATATATTTTTATCTTTTTCTCCTGGAATATTTTCTATCCAAGTGGAGTGAGTAGGCACATAGACTATCCCTCATTTTATAAACCTCCAGTGAATACTCCTGAAAACACCGGTGAGTTGGGGGGTGCAAACTGAAGGAGGAAGGGAACTGGGAGTAGAAAGCAGAGGAAAACTGGCCATCTGCTTACCAATCTGAAATCACTCCAGTTTTTCTTCCGTTCAATTTGCAGATTTACTTTAAATGATCATATTGTACCCAGTGGGGATTCATAACCCTCCTAATTCTGTGAATCGGGAATTAATTACTGGTGGGAATATTTGTCCAGACTGTCCTGAGGACTTCCTTGGTGGCTCAGTGGTAAAGAATCCGCTAGCCAGAGAAGGGGACATGGTCCAAGAAGATCCCGCAGAACTAAGGCCATGCATCCCAACTGCTGAGCCCACATAGCCTAGCGCCTGTGCTCCGCAAAAACAGAAGCCACTGCAGTGTGAAACCTCTGCACCACAACCAAGAGTTGCCCCCACTTGCTTCAAGTAGAGAAAGCCCATGCACAGCAATGAAGACCCAGCGCAACCAAAACTAAATAAATCAATTTTTAAAAGGGGGGGGCTGTCCTAACATTTGGACCCACAGAAGGCTCTTCCCCAGCCATTCTTTTAAATATGTTCCTGGGGGGGAAAAGTCTCCATCTGGATCTTGGGTTGTAAATGATTCAATAGAATTAGAATACTTGAAGAGATTTTAGTAAAATTTTAACCTATAAAACTATACAGCATTTGAGACTAAAACAGTTTGTGACACTTTACTAAAGTGAATTTTATTTTGAAAGGGAAAAAGGAGACATAAGTTAAAGAAAAAAATAATGTCACATGTATAAATCTAAGATGTAAAGTCTCCATTTTTTCCATGATAAATGACATTTAACTTGGTACAAAAAAGCTAAAATTTAAGAAATTTCTACATATCCCAGTGACTTCATTAGATGTTTCACATATGCTATTTTGTATAATTCCTACAGCAGCCCAGTGAAACATACATTTTTCTCTCAATTAAAAATTGATCTAAAAAAAAAAAGATGAAGCAAACATAGCTGTTGTAGATTAAGTCCTTGCTCATGATCATTATTCATTTCCTTTCCCCTTTATACTGAGGGCTACAGTCCAAGGGGTCGTAAAGAGTCGGATATGAGTGAGTGTATGGCACTTAGATACTGGATAGTGTTCTTCCTTTCCCCTTGACGTTAGGTTTGTCCATGAAACTTGCTTTGGCAAACGGAATACTGTATTAGTGAACTGATGACACAGGAGACTTAAAATATGCTTCAGTTTTGGCTTTCTCTCTTGTGCTTGTTCCCTTGTCTTGAGAAGTTTTCCCTGGCATCTTAATACCCTTCAGCTGAGCCCATGAGCTGACCCAGGCTGACCCAAAGACCGTGGGCAAGAAAGCTGTTGTGCGCCACTTTATGTAAGACTTCTATGTAGGAAAATATGACTATGAAAAATTGGTTATGGGATGAAGCTATAAGACAGAACAAAACACACACATGGGAAAAGCTAAAGTAAAATATGTGCACCTGTAGGTAGAATTGCATGGGTAGCCACAAAGAGACTCTATAGAAAGCGGGAAGAATGATCCGTGTGATAGTGATGTAAAAGAGAGAAAACGGTTTTGAGGTGAAATGTTGAATGTATGAGTCAACTGCTTAAACTACTACAAGAAAGTGATGAGCTCATTGAGGAACAAAACAAAATTAAAAACTGGCCAGTTAGCTAACAAAACTTATAGAGTGCTCAGAGATTGCATGGCTGGAAAAGGAACTATCTGTCTCCAAATCACTGGTGTATCCTAACAAAGATGGCCTTCATCTTCAGCTTGACTAAACTTTATAGAGGTTTAATTCCTGATTTTAGACCTCTTGCCTCCATTTCAGTAGGGCTTTTACTTTAAAAAACTTTCTACTGTAAATTCTTTCTAAGCCATTTTGAAATGTAAATATTCTCCCAGTCTCTTGCCAGTTTTACAGTCCAGAAAGGTTTTTCTTATGGAATCTTAAAAAAAAAAAAAAAGTACAAATGAACTTATTTACAAAAGAAACAGAGTCACAGATTTGATAACAAGTTTACAATTACCAGAAAAAAGAGTGGGAAGAGAGAAATTTGGAAATTGGGATTAACATATACACACTAATATAAATAAAATAGATAACTATAACTAATAAGGACCTACTGTATCACACAGGGAACTCTAATCAATACTCTGAATGACCTATATGGGAAAAGAATCTAAAAAAGAGTAGATATATGTATATGTGTAACTGATTCAGTTTTCTGTATGCCTGAAACTAACACTACATTGTAAATCAACCATACTCCAATAAAAATTTTAAAAGAAATGTTTTTAAGACCCGTAGCCATCCCTTTGAAATATAGTCATCGAGGAAGATAGTGTTCCTACCTCTCCAGTTCCTGTGGAAAGGTAGGGGCCTAGATTCTTCAATAGGCATCAGTAAGCAAACACAGATGGCCTAATCATAGAGAAAAATATTTGCAAACTCAAATGTGAACAGCTCAGTGTGATGACAGATCCCACTGACTAATCTCCTTCCCTAATGTCCTCCAGTACTTTTCCACTAGATCACTCACCTCAGCACTTAAAAATACATTCACCTTGAGTTCAATCTCTTTCCTCTGTTGCAGTAATCTTAACTAGGTCTTTCTTGTCTAACTTTGTCCAGTGTAATTTTTCTTTGACAGTCCATTGAACAATAGGCTCAGATAAAGGACAATTACTCTAAGTGTTACAGTAAGACATGACCTCAGAGCAAAGACCAAATCAAGCCTGTGGCTGTGACATCCTCTGCTGAAACCTCTAAAAGGAATAAGATATATTTAATGGATCTTCTAACTAAATAAGGCTCCTAGAAAACTTAGGGTAATAAGCACATAGAATCCTGATGTAAACAAACTACTAGTAACTAAGGAGAGAGAAGTATTTTATGAAATAATTTTAGAAGTAACATTCAGCACATGAAGTTGACCAGAATCAAATACATAGAAATTCAGAATGTTTTAAGAAAGCTGTACTGGCAAAAGTGCCTCCTGCCTACACTATGAGATTTTTGAGATATTAAAAGACATTCACCAGGAAGCTCACCAAGAAATCTGCTTAATGCTCTTTTCAAGGGCATCAAGGAGAGTGACGCCAAGGAGAAATTCCCAGAGAGTGGAGTCAAGAGCTATAAACAATTGACTGAACCAAACTGAAGCTTAGTCAGAGAACATTTCCTATTCCCAGGGTACAAGATTCTGGCAATATTTGCTCATTATGATATCAGAATTGTTGTAGACTCATAACTATTTGCCTCTTCTTCTTTCCATTTTGAGTTAGGAGTTATCCTGCCCTTGTTCCACCATCATATGTTGGGTGCGTGGGCTGGGAGAGGTGCAGACTATCTAGCTTTCCAGATGCTGTTGCTCCTGGACCTGGTTGAGCCTGATGCCATGCAAAAAATTGGCCTAAGGGGATATTTTGGAGACAAATTGAGTTCTTGTTTGCACATGGGGAAATGAAGTGAATAAATATTGTGACCAAAAAGAATCTCAAGTTGTAGCCACAATACAGACATCCGTCCCATTCTAATCTCCTGATTGTGGGAAGGGTGAAAGTGATGCTGGATTGTATGCAGATGACTATAAAATGACTGGTGGTCTGCTTGGAATAGGTTGATGACCTTCTCCCTCCCAGTCAGAGGAGCACAGGGGTATTGAAGTAGTTTGAGTTTTGTATGTGTAACAGCATCTAAAGGGGCTTCCCCGGTGGCTCAGACACTAAAGAATCTGCCTACAATGCAGGAGGCCTGGATTCAATCCCTGGGTCAAGAAGATCCCCTGGAGAAGGGAATGGCTACCCACTCCAGTATTCTTGCCTGGAGAATTCCATGGATAGAGGAACCTGGCAAGCTATATAGTCCATGGTGTCGCAAAGAGTCAGACACGACTGAGTGTCTGACAATTCACTTCAAACTTTATGACAATTCACTTCAAACTTTAAAAATTTAAGCTTTTACTCAATAAGTAACAAAATCCTCAAAGAGATAAAGTATATATTTACATGCTAATTGTTAATGATTTAAAATGTTATCCTACTTCCATGACAGCATATTTTAATTAAGTTGTGATTGCATACCAATTGGTAAATCTAAGTTGAGTAGAGTCTCCTTGGAAATGTACATTTAAATTTACACAGTGTTTTAAATAGATTTATTATCTCCCTACCTGTTTGAAATAAATTGTGTAAAAATCAGATTTTAATATTGTAGATATTATCATCACTCCTGGTTAATATCTGTAAGGAAAAGAGTACTGAATTTGGAATGAGAGGTGCTACTTACCACCTTTGTGGCCTGAAACATGTATTTAACTTCCCTGAACATCAGTATCATTTTCTATTACTGATAGTAAATGTATTGTAGAGTTAGTGTGAAATTAATTGCTATAGTATATGTCAAGTTTCTATTGAATGGTAAACTCTCAGAAATTTAATTTCACACCTGCCCCCCTATGAACACCCACACACAATCTTTCCTCAGTGCCTAAGAAATTGTTTATCTGACAATGAAGTACAAAGTTGGAATTTTTAAATCAATGTGTGGGCTTGGGACACAAAATACTCACTCCATTCACTCTTAATTTTCAGCCTGTCCCTTTCACAGTGCTGGTCAGTCATATGAGAACTAGTTGTTCTATGTTATGGCTACTTTTCTTGTATACCAAGGTGGCTTAGAAGATCAAGATGTTAGAAAATCAAATTAATTTAATAAAACAGTAAGTTATTTGAAAATAAAGAGACTGTGTGTGTGTGTGTGTGTGCGTTGCATCCATTGGGAGCAAAGTTTTTATTTTTAATTGAAGGATAGGTGCTTTACAATGCTGTGTTGGTTTCTGCCATACAAGAGTGTGAGTCAGTCATAAACATGTAACCCCTCGCGCTTGAACCTCCTCCCACCTCCCCATTCCACCCCTCTAGGCAGCCACAGAGCAGCAGGCTGAGCTCCTTGTGTGATACAGTGATGTCCCACTAGCTGTCTGTTTTACATATGGTAATGTACATAATCCAGGGCTATCTCTCAATTCACCCCACCCTCTCCAATTTCCTGCCGTGTCCATAAGTCTGTTTTTCATGTCTGTGTCTCTATTCCTGCCCTGGAAATAGGTTCATCGGTACCGTTTTTTCCAGATTCCATGCATCTGCATTAATATATGATATTTGCTTTCTCTTTCTTCTGTGTAACAAACAGGCTTTAGGTTTGTCTACCTTTAGATTTAGGAGAATGTAAGTCGCTGAACAAAGAGGCATGAGCTGATCTGAACCTTGTCAAAATCTTTTCTACTGGTTATATCTTCAGATCACTCCCTTGTGTTTTGTGGCATCTAGTTGCCACATTAGGCTGGAGATGGTGTGAGGAGGGTAGATATAAGGCTTAGTTCATGCAGTGATGCCTATAAAAGGACTAGTGGTCTGTCTGAAATGGTTGATAATCCTGAGGTGACATCTCTTCGGTTGGAAGGACTCAGGGAACTTGACCTGTTCTACTTTTTCATCCTCTATCCTGTGCAGGACCTGCTTTGCTGCCCTGCCTTCTCAGTCTGTTGCTCTCTACATCTGGACCTATCTCGCTGGAGAATGGAGTTAGATAGATTTAGATCAACTCCCAGCACCACTATCCATATAATCTTATGATCTTGTATAGATTTCCTAAAATCTTAGAAATCTCCTTCCTTAGCTATTAAATGTATTTTTAAAAATCCAGCTCATGAAATCCATACCTCTTCCCCAATAAAATGAAATAACATGTGGTCTGTAATGTAGTATAACCAATCTTTAGTAGTCACTCAATAGAAAATAGCATATATTAGCATTTTAGCTATATCTCTTTAGAAAAAAAGCTGCATATAAACCTGAGGCAAACATTATGTTGAAGGTTCATGTGAAAATTTTATTAGACGTCCTTTGGAATTAAGAAATAGAAGAGAATTAGTAATTGACAAATTTCACATCTGGTTCTACTATGAAAATAGAACAGATTAATTTCTGAGTCAAGGAAACACACAAAGGGATCACTTATACTGAGAGTGTGGTCTTCAGTATTAATTATTTGGATGACAAAGTGAGTTTCCTTTCATCAGTCTCTTTTAAAATCCTAACATAATTTGTTTGAAGTTGTTTTAAAAGCGTTTGTTTCTGGTGACAGTCTAGCTAAAAATAGATAGGATGTCTTTATAAAAGATATTCTGAGAGCAAATATATCAGAACTAATCTTTTGAGTTAGAACTGCAAAAAGATACACAGGTAGTTACCTTAACCATTGCATTTTAAATGGTCCAGAAATGTCTGTTAAGTAGAAATTGTAGTAAATGTGTAAAAGAGAAGAAGCATAAAGACTTGAACTTTGCCAAGAGAACTTACTGAGAATACTGGAGAAAACAGAGGAAGACCTATTCTGAGTTTACCAAAAAGTTGTCGTAAATACACATTTTTGTACACATACACACAAAATACACATTTTGGTTCCAAGGAATTGAAGTACTGCTCGTGATACATTATAACAAGAGAATGAAATTTTAAACAAAGTTTTTTTTTTTTTAATCCCTAATTATTTCCAATAGAACATTTGAGTCTAGATTATTAATGAATGTGAATTTACAGATTGAAATTTGTCATTTGATATGGAAAACTGAAAGGGAGGACAACAGATTATTATTTTTCTAACAACCAGTGTTCTGTGTTAACATAGACTGCTAAAGAAAATAATCAGCAGGTTTGAAGTTTATTCAAAGGCCCAGCATCAGAAGGAGAGTTTTAAAATGTTGTACACTGGAAGTAGAAACAAGGAAATAAACACACTTAAACCCCCAAGGTCAGCAAGAGGTAGTTGTCAGCACCCTTCAATGTAACCAAGGTGGGTTATTTATAGGAATACTCCTTACAATATGTTAACTATATAAATGAGAGTAAAATATGGGTAGAGAAATGTGATGAGCAGACTTTACCACCCCAGCCGCTGTGTTCTTGTCCTTATATCATTCCTCTATTACCATCCCTTTGATTGTGAAGGAAACTTATGATTTGCTTCCATCAATAGACTATGACAAAAGTGATGTCACTGCCCTGATTAAGTCATGCTATATCTATCTCTCTCTCTCTATATATATATATATATAAGATTTTATATATGTGTGTGTATATAAGATTTTTATCTTGCTACCCAACTGCTTTCCTTACCAACCTTGAAGAATCATCAAGCTTATACAGGTTGTATGGTCACAGGGACATAAATTCTACCAGCAATACGAGTAATCTTGGAAGTTCATCTTCCAAAGTTCATCCCCATCAATCCTCCCCATGGCATTCCAGTCCTTACTGATGTATTATTGCAGCTTTTCAGAAGGCCCAACTAAGCAATGCACCTAAGCTGTGCCGAGGTACCTCACCCAGAGGATCTTTGAGATAGTAAATGCATATTGTTTTAGGTCACCAAGTCTGTGATGATTTGTTACATAACATAGAAAACTAATATAAGGAAATCTATCAATTTTCACAGAATGCCAGAGAAGATAGAGGTTTCTTTGGGATATTTTTTGGTTTAAAGATAGCTAATCCCTTTTAGGGGACTTCCCTGGTAGCTCAGACAGTAAAGCATCTGCCTATAATGCAGGAGACCAGGGTTCAATCCCTGGGTTGGGAAGATCTTCTGGAGAAGGAAATGCAACCCACTCCAGTATTCTTGCCTGGAGAATCCCATGGACAGTGCAACCTGGTAGGCTACAGTCCATGGGGTTGCAAAGAGTTGGACACAACTGAGCGACTTCACTTTCACTTTGGGCTTCCCTGGTGGCTCAGAGGTTAAAGCGTCTGCCTCCAACGCGGGAGACCCGGGCTCAATCCCTGGGTCAGGAAGATCCCCTGGAGAAGGAACTGGTAACCCACTCCAGTATTCTTGCCTGGAGAGTCCCATGGACGGAGGAGCCTGGTAGGCTACAGTCCACAGGGTCGCAAAGAGTTGGACACGACTGAGCAACTTCACGTCACTTCACTTCACTTCAATCCCTTTGAAGGTGCCTTAGAAGTTCTGGGCTACATATTATGCTGAGAGGGCTCATTGGACGCCAAGTAACTATATGACAGGGCAGAGAAGCCTGGTGTGCTGCAGTTCATGGGGTCACAAAGAGTAGGACTTGACTTAGAGACTAAGCAACAGCAGTTGTTATGAAGTTATGATCAAGGTCCAAGTTCAAAATAATGAAGGATGAAAGGGGAAAACCTACCAGATTGATTATCAAAAAACTTCACAACAAATTATAATTCAAAGCAAATTATAAGTAACAAAGATAATTACACCACCTTACAGAGGTCATGTGGATGTGGTCATGTGGTTAAACGTGGATGTGAGGGTACTGCAAAAGGTAAGCTCCTTACAGTAAACTTACTAAGTTTGCATTTTCCAGACAGCAAGTGCCTTCTGGATATTTAAGGTTTCAATGCAAGAAGCATGCATGACATGACCTGTTAATATTATAAGAAGTTTTGACTTTTGTGTAGTTTATTTTGGCTGTAATAAAGTCTGCAACTTACATTTTGTATGCAATAAAGGCATAGGCTCTATTTCTTTAAGGAGTTTTAACATCTATCTTTACTACCAAATCAAAGTATTTGAGTGAAAATGTGTGATTTGTGGGTGCTCAATGTGGAGATAGGCTAAGGGATACAGTGGCATCATGGGCTATGTTGATTAAGAGATGCATTCTTTGGTTTACTGGGTGACCTCTGCTCACCAGAAATTAAATTAAGCTCATATAGTCATAACTTTTCAGAGCCAGAAATACAAAACCATAGAGAAATAAACCCATGAAGGCTCATTCTTTTAGTCATATTGGCCCCTACAAGACTCCTAAACAGTGTATGTACCAAGCACAGTACAGATTAATACTGAACATATCCCTTTCCTTCTACCTTTCCTTTTCCTATGACTTTTCTTTTCCATTATGAGGTGTGCTTAGCTATTCAGCAAACAATTATAGATGACAAACTATTGTACTAGTTATGTCATGAATAGCTAAAGAATATGTTGGCAGGGACATGAATAATGCTTGGAATTTTTCACTCAATCTTTAAGTGCAGTATTACTATTAATTCATTCTAGAATTATACAGACATTAGCAAGGTACATAATTATGGTAGTAATTTTCTTTAATGTTATAATGTCATATAAATGTTAGGATTGCTTTTCCAGAAGAGGGAAGATAAAAGTTTCCATTATTCTGAACTTAATCATCTGTGAATGAGTTACCACAATTGCCTTCCCCAAAGTCTAGCTATGGAATTGAGCTAGAAAACACCACATGTCCTACATAGCAGCAAAAGTTGCTACCTAAAGTAATTTGGCTTCAAAATATCCTTCTTGTAAATAAGAGGAATTATCCAGGAGATTTGCAGCGTATTCTTGATGAAGACAGTAAAAATGAAAGTGAAGTCCACTCAGTCATGTCCGACTCTCTGTGACCCCATAAACTGCAGCCCACCAGGCTCCTCTGTCCATGGGATTCTCCAGGCAAGAGTACTGAAGTTGGCTACCATTTCCTTCTCCTGATGAATACAGGAGAGGAGCTAAATCTAGAGATTTTGCTGTATATTTTAAACATGCAAATGGAAGGTCAATGATTTACTATTTTAAATGAATCCAAGTGAAGAGGGGTGTTTTATTTGGTAAGTAATTATGGCCTTACTTAAGTTCAAATTCCCATATGTCAAGTTTTATTAAATAGAGCACATCTGTATGAGATATAAATGGAAAAACTGAGAAGAGTTTATGTTTAATGTAGTGATGATTTAGTGAATGATTCATTTGTATATTGCATATTAACCTTCATTTACCTAGAATCTGTTTTGTTCTGAATAGATTAGATCTTACTTTAGGAACAAATAACCACCATAACTGACTTCAAACAGACCAAAAATAAAAGGTTTACCTCCTATACTATACTAGTTATCAGTTCAGGTCAGTTCAGTTCAGTCGCTTAATCATGTCCGACTCTTTTTGACCCCATGGACTGCAGCACACCAGGCCTCCCTGTCCATCACCAACTCCTGGAGTTCACTCAAACTCATGTGCACTGAGTCAGTGATGCCATCCAACCATCACATCCTCTGTCGTCCCCTTTTCCTCCTGCCTTCAATTTTTCCCAGCATCAGGGTCTTTTCAAATGAGTCAGTTCTTCGCATCAGGTGGCCAAAGTATTGGAGTTTCAGCTTCAACATTAGTCCTTCCAATGAATATTCAGGACTGATTTCCTTTAGGATGGACTGGTTGGCTCTCCTTGCAGTCCAAGGGACTCTCAAGAGTCTTCTCCAACACCACAGTTCAAAAGCATCAATGCTTCAGTGCTCAGTTTTTTATAGTCCAACTCTCACATCCATACATGACTACTGGAAAAACCATAGCCTTGACTGGATGGACCTTTGTTGGCAAAATAATGTCTCTGGTTTTTAATATGCTGTCTAGGTTATAGTATAGTATGCTAGTTACATGTTGGTGACATGATACCTAGGTCCCCTGTTCATTATCATGTTGCCTTCTCTCTGGGACCCAGCCCGATGAAGCATTCACTAGCCACATCATGCCAGACAATATGGTAGAATGGAAAAAAAAATATATGTTGAGTCCTGCACTGTCTCTTAAAACTTCTACTCAGAAATGACACATGTAACCATGACTAACCTTTCATTGGCCAAAGCAAGGCCCATAATTTTGAGTCTGAAGTGCAGTATGAGAAATGCAATAAACCAAATTTCCTATTCCTATTTTTAAGCATGATTTCTTGTCCCTAACTAAATACAGAAAATGAGCAAAAATCACTGTTACTTGTTCCAGAGAACACTTGTATGCATGTTAATCAAATAACTTGTTGATCAAAACTAACAGCCCATTGTCAAGAATGGCTTCAAGACTTTCACTTTGTTATGGACACCATACAAAGTCATTATATTATAAATGTTTCCTGATCGCAACTAATTCCCATTTTGCAAGATGCAACTTAAAATCACCTAGCTCAGACCTCAAAACACCATAAAAATACCCCATTGTCTTCCCCCATCTCACACAATATTAAAAGTCTTTCAGAAGTGTTTTCTTTTACTGCAGCTGGTTAAAGAAACTTGTCTTGCTAAATCACTAAGTTTTTATATTGGCCTTTTAGAGGAGTAATTATTTGACACAGGCTTACTCCACACCTGGAAGGAGACAGGAAACCAAATATCACTGAACTGCACTAATGGTAATCATAGTATTTATATGTCAGGTGTTGCCATAGGCATTTGAAATATAGGTCTGAATAAGTTCCAAGCCTTGGCATATGATAAGTTGTTTCACATTTGTTAAATGAATGACTGGAATATAGAAAAGAAGGCAAGCATGTGTGGAACTTATAATACTTTATGAAGAAAATGATAGTCATAGAATTAGCAAGATAAATAATTAAAATATATGCAGACTCACTACCATGCAACCCCATGTTTTGTCTGGGGTTCATTTTTTTTTTCTAATTCACTTGTTTCCCCAGCATGAGAAAGACAGAGAATACCCCACAGAGAGGCTCACAGTTTCTCCTCAATATGGTTTGAAAGAAATCACTTCATAAGAATTGAAGAACTTCAGAAAGAAAACCTTGTCTACAAGAGAATAACATATTTGACTGTTTCTCAAATTTCATTCTTTTTCCATATCTTCAAAGCATTAAGACAGAATGTTTTTACTTCCTAACACATAACATGTTGCATAGAGGTACAATAAAGACTTTTAATGAGGGAGTGAAGGTCAACCCCATCCATTCTTGTGGCATGTATTGTGGTTACACTACATAAAAAACCATGTGCTGGTATTAGAGACCTAAAGAGAAATACGATATAGTCACCTGAAGCTTCTTTATCCAAAGGAGCATATTCTGATTCAGGGGAGAAACCACCACATGGTTTCTAGACGCTGAAGACTAGCTGGACCTTCTTTTAACCCTTAACAGGCTAGGCACATTTCCTAAAGAAATAATTGTATGACAGGCAACATGATACAGTGGAAAGAGTTCCAAACTTAGAATCTGTTTCCAATGCTGGCTGTCACTTTTGATTCCCTATGCGAATTTTGGCAAGTCTCTCTGTGCCCCAATCTTGGTTTCCTAGCCTACAAAATGGGAGATGATATATTTACATTTTAAATGTGTTATGAGCAAGCAAATATGTAATACTTGGAGAATAACTTAGCACCCTCTGCATTTAAACCTAGAAGAGTATTTCTGTGTTTCTCTCTCTTATCTCTCTTCATCTTTTGTCTGTGATCCTTCAGCATCCTGTGGCATTTTATATCCTGCAGTGAGTTGAAATTCTCTCCTGCTTTGTCAGTATACTTCCCTTTGCAACTTACCTGAGGACAAAACTATTTTATTAATTTCTACATCCCGCACTTATTACCGAGCATGATGTATAGGAGATGATCAGTAAATGTTTGCAAAATGAAAGAATATATATATATATAAATATATATATAGAACTAATAAGTAAATGAGTGAGTAAATGAAATGAGCTGTAGAATTAATAACTGTAAACAAAATTTTTGATGACTCATTAAAGAGGGTCACTGGCTCCTGTCACCAGTGCAGCATTTTAAAGAACAAAGATGCAACTAATGTGCAGCAAAGGATGAAAATCAACCCTGTAAACCAACTTCCCCAAACTCCTCAATGATATGAATTACTTGAGAATTTATTAAATATACAGCTTTCCAGATCTTCGCCTTTATGATGATAATTTTCCAGTCTGGAATATTACTAAGCAACTTGTATTTCTAACTGGCACTCCTAGGTAATATATAACACTGAGGAAATTTGGTAAATACTGATTTAGAAGGTAAAGTATAATAATGGTTACAACAAAACATAGAGTGACTGCTAGGTTAAATTGTTTCTCTTCATTAATTTATAGATATCGACTCATTTAATCTTCACAACAACCCTATCATGAAGTTATTACTATTACCTGTGTTTTATAGATGAGTAAAACTGGGGTGAAGAGAAGTTAAAGAACTTACCCAGGTTAAAGAACTGTATATGGAATAGCTGGGATTTGAAAACTGGCAACCTGACTTTTGAGTCTGTACTCAATTTTTCTCGATTACTTCCTCCCCAACATTGAAAACAGGGCATAGTGGTACACAACTTACAATTATCATTTTTGCTACTTCTGAGAGCTAGTGATGCTCACAGAGATCCAGTCAGAGAATTTCCAAGGTGCATACCACTTTATAATTTGCGGGAGAGCACCATGTAGTTACTGAACAAACTCTTTGGAAAACTACTGTATTAGATTCTCACTGCTGCTGTAACAAATTACTACAAACTCAGTGGCTCAAAAGCACCTAAATGTATTATCTTACATTTCTGGAGATCATAATTCCAGAATGAACCTTTTTACAAAGCTACAGTTAAGTTGTTGGAACAACTGATTCTTTCTGGAGACTGAAGAAGAAAATCCACTCCTCACCTCTTCCAGTTTCTAGAGGCTGCTGGCAAGCTCTGGCTTGTGGCTACAGCACTTTCATCTCTGCTTCTACTGTCATAATGCTCTCTCCTGTTTTGTTCCTCTTTCTTCTCTCTTGTAAGAGACCTCGTAATAACATTGCTTCAACCTTGACAATCAGGATAAACTCACCATTTCAAGATACTTAAATCATCTCTGCTAAGTCCCTTTTGCCACACAAATTCACATATTCACAGATTCTGGCACTCGAAACCTTTGGTGGCCTTCGGTTACCCTGGAAACACCAAGAGTAACATTACAACAGTTTCTTAGTCCAGATGTCACCGTGTCTCCGACTGTATTCTATGTGTCAACCGAAGAATGGGGATTGGGTGAAACATGTTTTAATACCTTGACTAGAAGACTGTATGCATGCAGTCTTTGTGACTCCATGGACTATAGTCCTCCAGTTTCCTCTGTCCATGGACTTCTCCAGGCAAGAATACTGGAGTGAGTTGCCATTTCCTACTCCAGGGGATCTTCCCCACCCAGGGATTGAACCCATATCTCCTGAGTTGGCAGGCCGTTCCTTACCACTGTGCCACCTGGGAAGCAGGGGATTGGAGGGGATAAAAATAGAGGTTTTGATCTGATTAAGAAAGTGAAAGTTGCTCAGTCATGTCTGACTCTTTGCAACCTCCCTGCCACCCCCAACCCATGGACTATACAGTACATGGAATTCTCCAGGTCAGAATACTGGAGTGGGTAGCCATTCCCTTCTCCAGGGGATCTTCCCAACCCAGGGATCAAATCCAGGTCTCCCACATTTCAGGCAGATTCTTTACCAGCTGAGCCACAAGGGAAGCCCAAATCATCCCTTAAATACCTATGAAGACATTATACCCAACTAATCTCAGTCAGCAATACATTTTCTTTTTTACAGTTCTTACAGTTTCATCATCCCTAGGTAAAAACTATCCACTGGGAACTCAATGCTATCCTGGAAGCCTAAAACCAACTAATTTTCACATTCCACAAGAGCTTACTGGACAAACTAATAGCAAATCACCCAAAATTTGAAGTAAAGAAATATGTAGCAAGATAAATCAGGCCTGATTGAAAGATTCTACCTGTCTAAGACAGAAGTGTTTTTGTGTAACACAGAAAATTCTATAAAGGACTGTCCTATATCTTAATGATAAATGCTCCTCTCCTGTTGAAAATCCTGCAGCAAGCTCTAGAAAACCGAATCACAGACAGCATAGGGAGCTGCTGGAGGTCACAAGGAACTAAAATCTGTAATAATTTGCATGTCTCTATCACATAATAGGAAATAAGATGTTGACTGAAACGGTTTCATTTCAAATAATCTCTGTGATATTGATCAAATTGTGAGCATGCCAAATAAAAACATGTTTCCTTATTAATTCTTAAATTGCTTCTCTCGTTTGGCAAATTTAAGTTAATACATTGACAAGAAGAAAAATGCTACTTGGAGTAGAAACAAGTATGAATCTGTTAACAAATGTGAGATGCTAAGTAGTAGTCATTGTTGAACTAATGTTTCTAAGCTTTGCTAGTTCATATTTTATTGAGTTAAGAAGAAAGTCTTGAGTTTTCTGATCACAATTCTCCACTGAGATTATTTCCAGAATAAACATCACCTTCTCTTGTGGATCTTGCAGTGCAGTATAGGACAGCACTGAGCATCCTCTGAATGACATGTGAGCAGTGAAATTAAGTTGTTTGCAAAGTTGACTTTGGGATCAAGGCAAATGAATTGATCTGAAACTAATGGAAGTTTGGCGTAGCTCCTGGAACATTACCTTGAATGGCTTGGAGGTGTCTCTTGAAGGAAATGACTTAAATATTTTGTGCGTGAATCTCTCCATTTGTATGACAGATATTATATATCTGCTGTGTCTTTACCTAAAATCCAAGAGCACCTTAGAAACTTGTAAGATTTCTTTTTATTTTTAAGGAACTCCAAAATAAAAGTTATAGAAATGTAGGAGATAAGTATGAAAATAAAATAATAAAAATATAGGAAATAAGTATAATCTTTTCATGCCATATTATATATAAATTTAAAAAATATTCCTACCCTTAAGTTATTATCACTTCACCTAGTGAAGTCAGGTGGGCCTTAGAAAGCATCACTACAAACAAAGCTAGTGGAGATGATGGAATTCAAGTTGAACTATTTCAAATCCTGAAAGATGATGCTGTGAAAGTGCTGAACTCAATATGCCAGCAAATTTGAAAAACTCAGCAGTGGCCACAGGACTAGAAAAGGTCAGTTTTCATTCCAATTCCAAAGAAAGGTAATCCCAAAGAATGCTCAAGCTACCACACAATTGCAGTCATCTCACACGCTAGTAAAGTAATGCTCAAAATTCTCCAAGCCAGGCTTAAACAATACGTGAACTGTGAACTTCCAGATGTTCAAGCTGGTTTTAGAAAAGGGAGAGGAACCAGATCAAATTGCCAACATCTGCTGGATCATCAGAAAAGCAAGAAAGTTCCAGAAAAACATGTATTTCTGCTTTATTGACTATGCCAAAGCCTTTAACTGTATGGATCACAATAAACTGTGGAAAATTCTTCAAGAGATGGGAATACCAGACCACCTGACCTGCCTCTTAAGAAACCTATATGCAGATCAGGAAGCAACAGTTAGAACTGGACATGGACCAACAGACTGGTTCCAAATAGGAAAAGGAGTACATCAAGGCTGTATATTGTCACCCTGCTTATTTAACTTCTATGCAGAGTACGTCATGAGAAATGCTGGGCTGGAAGAAGCACAAGCTGGAATCAAGATTGCCAGGAGAAATATCAATAACAGATATGCAGTTGACATCACCCTTATGGCAGAAATTGAAGAGGAACTAAAAAGCCTCTTGATGAAAATGAAAGAGGAGAGTGAAAAAGTTGGCTTAAAGCTCAACATTCAGAAAATGAAGATCATGGCATTTGGTTCCATCACTTCATGGGAAATAGATGAGGAGACAGTGGAAACAGTGTCACACTTTATTTTTTGTGCTCCAAAATCACTGCAGATGGTGATTGCAACCATGAAATTAAAAGATGCGTACTCCTTAGAAGGAAAGTTATGACCAACCTATATAGCATATTAAAAAACAGAGACATTACTTTGCCAACAAAGGTCCATCTAATCAAGGCTATGGTTTTTCCAGTGGTCATGTATGGATGTGAGAGTTGGATGGTGAAGAAAGCTGAGTGCCAAAAAAAATTGATGCTTTTGAACTGTGGTGTAGGAGAAGACTCTTGAGAGTCCCTTGGACTGCAAGGAGATCCAACCAGTCCAGCCTAAAGGAGATCAGTCCTGGATGTTCATTGGAAGGACTGATGCTGAGGCTGAAACTCCAGTACTTTGGCCACCTCATGCAAAGAGTTGACTCATTGGAAAAGACCCTGATGCTGGGAGGGATTGGGGGCAGGAGGAGAAGGGGACGACAGAGGATGAGATGGCTTGATGGCATCACCAACTCAATGGGCATAAGTTTGAGTAAACTCTGGGAGTTGGTGATAGACAGGGAGACCTGGCGTGCTGTGATTCATGGGGTCGCAAAGAGTCGGACACGACTGAGCGACTGAACTGAACTGAACCTTTTTGTTGACTAATATCATTCTGAGGAATTTATCTTTAGGAATTATCCAAAAACAAAACATCCTATGGTCAAAGAACAAAGATGTTCTTTTGAGTATTATATATAATAAAAAATGTGCTCAGTCAGTCAGTTGTGTCTGGCTCTTTGCGATCCCATGAACTATAATCTGCCAGTTTCCTCTGTCCATGGGATTTTCCAGGCAAGAATACTGGAATGGGTTGATGTTTCCTTTTCCAGAGATGTAATAAGAAATATCTGAAAGCAATCAGATCTTCCCAACTGTTAGTATTTGATATGTAATAAATAATAGAAATGTGTTTAGTTGACGAATACTTTCATTAAAAAAATGATAATGAAGTCTTTGTGGCACCATTAAAAATTACATAGTATTACATGGAATTTCTTACTAATATTCAAGTATGTTTTTCATATGGATGAAAATTGGATATGAGATAGACACACTTTAAAATGAATGCTGTGTTTGGGTAAAGGTCTGAATGACATGTGTTTATTTTTCACATTTATTAAACATCCTCTAATGTTATATAGGATTTAAAATGTTTTAAAATATTTAACTTAGGATTTTAAAAGGAAAGACCTATGAGAGAACACTCAGTTTTTTGCTCTTGCCATCCTATTTTTCCTTTTTTGCATTCTCTAGACTTAGCCAACACTACTATCATCACTGGAAGCTCTTGAATTCACAGGACTCTTGAAAGGTTTATCATTCATAGTGTTCTCATAGTTCGCTGTGAGCACTCCAGAGGGGCCCTCAGGATCTGTCTAGCTGATCCTCTCCTGGCTGCCCTTAGGTCATCCACACCAGTGGCTGTAAAATGCCAACAAGAAAATTAATGGAGCATCCACATACACCCTGATTCCTTCCTTAGGGAGCCTGCCTCTGGGGAGCAACTGAAAGGGCAGGAAAAATGTTCCGAAAGCTCATGAGAACAGAAAGATGTGAAGACAGCTGGTGGATCTGGCAAATCTACATCCCCGCAGAAACCTGTCATTCAGAAATAATGTGACCTGGTTCTCTATGAATATGTATTTTATTAGACTGAAAGTGGAAGAAGCCTCTCTCTGAACACAGATATTTTAAAAACAGTGAACCAGATGTTGTGCTCAAAACTATGTATGCATGGTGTCATTTAATTCTCACAACAACCCAAGAGAGAGAAAACATAATCCCATCTTACTAGTAAGGAGGATGGGGCCCTGAAAGAGTTAGTGACTTTCCCGGTGGCACTCAAACTTACTAGAAAGTGCTGCAAACTTCTACAGTTTCATTTAGTCTCTGAAGACAGTGTGACTAGGATTACATAGACAATATAACAAAACAAACAAAAAGAAACACCTTTTCCTCCATACCAGGAGATCCATAGTCATATCATTGGATCTTTGGTCCAAGGCCTTCATATTATCTGCTCCTATTGATTAATTAGTTAGCCTTTAAGAATAAAAGCTTTTCTAATCAACCTAGCAGATGTTGACATCCCATTTTGTTTTTCAGACCCCTGAAGTTAACACTCCTGAGGTGAAGAAAAGCATATCATGTATATGACCTCATCTTTGGATATCTTATTGTGGATACCATGTCTTAGAAAATGTGCGAATGCTAAATGTTTATAACGATAAGTTTAGCCTGTGACTTCATGACCCATAATGGATGTTTGTTTTCCACTTGCCTTCTTAAAAACACATGCAGCTAATTTTTATTTCAATTTCTGGATACTCCTTTTGTTTTAACATCTTTTGCTATCTAGTCCAGATCACTCTGATGAGGTAAGAGAGTTTAGGCAGATTACATACATGATGAAACAGTAAGGGCAACAAGAATTCTAGTGGCTAACATATACCAGGCATGGTTCTGGACTCATTACATATTTATTTTAGTCTCTACAACTGGCCTTCACGATAGATACTGGTATTCCCATTTGTGCTTTCTGAGAAGATAAAGGTTTAGTAATTTGCCCAGTAAAAGCACACTGCTAGTGAATTGTTTGAGCCAAGATTCTGACACATATTTTCTAAAGTCTTTTTTCAAATACACCAATATTCCTTACATTCCCCAGAAAATCTCAAGCACAATGATACTGCCAGGGTCTTACTTCTCTTGCTGGCCTTGAAATGGTACATGGGTTAGTTGTAATCAACAGAAACTGACTCTGATTTATTTACTTTAAAGGGTGTTAGATAACTGAAGGGATCACTAGCAAGACTGCAGACTGAGACATGGAAAAACAACAGGAAGAAGAACAGTTCCTAAAACCATACCCACAATCATCCTACAGAACTAGTCTAACCCACTTGAGTATTCTTACCCACTGTCAGAGGAGTCTGGCCAGCTATAGTCCATGCAGTTGCAAAGAGTCAGACACAACTTAGCGACTAAAACAACAAACAAAAGATACCATTGCTGCCACCATTAACCACCTGGTGACCCAGCATGGCCCTCTATCACCACCCCTGGTACTAGCTGCTCAACACTAGACACTGCCTTTGCCCACAGCCCCTGCTGCCCTGGAAATTTGAGCTGTTGCCTCTTCCACTGCAGTCTTCTATCCACATGGGTTCTTCAACGCCTCTGTTCTTTGCCTGACATTTCTTGGTTCAAAGTTAAAAGTGCAGTCAGGAGTGTCTGATTAGTTGAGCCCACGTTTCATTCCAGTAATTTAGTCACACAGGGTACTACAACATCAAGTACCTGGTATTCTCAGATTCTTTCACGATAGAGAGGCTATTGCAGTTGTTGTTCAGTTGCCAAGTCATGTCTGACTCTTTGCAACCCCATGAACTGCAGCACGCCAGGCTGCTCTGTCCTTCACTATCCCCCTGAGTTTGCTCAAACTCATGTCTATGTAGTCAGTGATGCCATTCAACCATTGCCTTTCACCAAAATTTAAAAAATGCTACCCTCCCATTTGCATTAAGAGAGGACAGCTCTCCTGCATTCTCACCATCCCTGATAAATGCCAACTATACACCCAAGTTTCTGTTTCTTATCCTTTTGCCTTCAGAATTTAACAGTTTCCTGTTAAAACATAAAGATGGATCACCTGAAGAGGACTCAGTGGACCTGAGTTTGAGCAAACTCTGGGAGATAGTGAAGGACAGGGAAGCCCGGCGTGCTGCAGTCCATGGGGTCACAAAGAGTCAGACACAACTGAGCAACTGAACCAACACAAAAGAGGACAAACATTTCTATCAACCAGCCAGGCCTTTAGAGCCCTCAAGTAAAAATCAAAGTTCTAAAAAGACGGGATATAAAAAGATCACACTGATTTAGGTTCAATGGTTAGAAGAGAGTACAGGAAAAGAAAAACTAATAGAGAAAGGCAAAACTAGTTTGTTGTTATTGTTGTCATTGTTTTACAGACTTGGGAGGTAATTCTAGGAAGTGACTGAGAGGGAAGAGACACTATGGCTAGAAATTACTTAAACAACGCATGGGCATGCGTTCATTCATTCTTTGATCCAACAAATATTGTTCAGTGTCTAAACTGCCAGCCACATCACTAAGTACTAGGAATACAAAAAAAATGTGTAAAATCTGCTCACTTGTTTTTTTCCCACACTGCTTGCTTTCTTCCTGTGGAGGGTGCTCAGTAGCTCACAGATATAAAGGGCTAATTCTCAGGAACTCAAACATGATCCTTTTCTTCTAAAACATCTACCTGGCATGAAATGAAACTAGATGGCACTAGTTCAGTCTGTATTTAATATTCTGAAATCATAATTTGAACCATAAATTCTGTTCCTTTCAAGCGATTGCTGTCTGGGGATCCTCGCAGCAGCCTGGAGTTTGGGAGAGCTCAGCTCCTTTCCTGGTTTGGTTCAGTGACCCTGAGCAAATGAGTTAAGCATCTCTGGGACTTGGTTTCTTCATCTCCAAAAGACAGATAAAAATACCAGCCACCTGTTGTGAAGATCAGGGAGCTAATATGTCTCAGAAGCTTTCAAATCTCTGGCTCTAAGCCTTTTGCTGTCTGTGCCTAAGAACAAAGACAAGTCCTCACTGCTTTCACCCAAATGCTGCATTCAAAGGGATGAAAAAAAAAAATATATATATATATACAATATTTGAGCTCTACAAGACTTGAAGGTTATTTTGTATTAGTTTGAATTTCAAACTGTTTTTCTCTGTTGTACTCTTGGCACTGCCATTTTTTAAGTACAGCACTTCATTTGCATAGTAATTACAAAGTTTCACAAATAGCATTAATGTCTGAAAGAAAGAGGTACACTCCGTTTAAATTACTGACAGTATTGCATGACACATTTTTAACCGCACTTAAAAAAAAAAAAAGAAAAGAAAGCTATTCCATTCTAATGTGCTGTACAGATTCCCAGAGCTCAGCAATATTTGTGCTTTAAGAAGGTAAAATCTTTTCCTGTGCTCTTTAGTGACTTCTAAAACCCTATTCATAAATACTGATTAGGCACTATTTCACCGTAGGACACAGTGCTGTTGGCACAGCTCCCTACTCAGAGCCAAATTGGAAATGTTAGTATAGTAAATTAGGCCAGCTATCCTAGTTGTACTGCACAGGAAAGATCACCTTTAATAAATAGATGCTAATGTAGCACTTGGGTCACTTATGGCTGTAAATGTAAATCCTTGGTCTTGATTCCAGGAAGTTAAAAAAAAAAAGGAAAGGAAAATAAAAAGACATTCAAGGAATGTGTGCTATTTTAATGAAAAAAGAAGAAGAAATAGCAATCTGAAAGTATAATCTGTTTTTTTTTTGAATAATTGTAAATTTGAACAAATATATGCTGCTTAATAGTAGTATGAGGGAAGGGAAAAAAGAAAGAGGCGGTCTCTAATTCTTCCCAGTTACGTCTCTATAGTATTTGTTTTCCTTTGTTTTTACCTAGCTCTGCTCCTGTGTGCATTCTATACTATGTATTTTAAACTAGTTTTCCTTTCTCTTCAATTGTTTGTCCATATTTACACTGAACAAACTTCATTCCTCTAGAAATAAAGCATCCTTGATGAATGATTCCTGACTTAACCATCCTAAGCACTCCACTCATTTTTATCGTATTAATCATATTAATTTTTGTATCAAATTAACACACACAAAGAAGAGAAGTGAAAAGCAAGGGAGGAAAGGAAAGATATTCCCAGTTGAATGCAGAGTTTCAAAGAATAGCCAGGAGAGATAAGAAAGCCTTCCTCAGTGATCAGTGCAAAGAAATAGAGGTAAACAATAGAATCGGAAACACTAGCAATCTCTTCAAGAAAATTAGAGATACCAAGAGAACATTTCATGCAAAGATGGGCACAATAAAGGACAAAAATAGTATGGACCTAACAGAAGCAGAAGATATTAAGAAGATGTGGCAAAAATACACAGAAGAACTATACAAAAAAGATCTTCATGACCCAGATAATTACAATGGTGTGATCACTCACCTAGAGCCAGACATCCTGGAATGTGAAGTCAAGTGGGCCTTAGGAAGCATCACCACAAACAAAGCTAGTGGATGTGATGGAATTCCCATTGAGCTATTTCAAATCCTGAAAGATAATGCTGTGAAAGTGCTGCATTCAATATGCCAGCAAATTTGGAAAACTCAGAAGTGGCAACAGGACGGGAAAAAGGTCAGTTTCATTCCAATCCCAAAGAAAGGCAATCCCAAGGAATGCTCAAACTACCACACAATTGTACTCATCTCACACGCTAGTAAGGTAATGCTCAAAATTCTCCAAGTCAGGCTTCAACAATACGTGAACTATGAACTTCCAGATGTTCAAGTTGGTTTTAGAAAAGGCAGAGGAACCAGAGATCAAATTGCCAACATCCATTGGATCATCAAAAAAGCAAGAGTTTCAGTAAAACATCTACTTCTGCTTTACTGACTATTCCAAAGCCTTTGACTGTGTGGATCACAACAAACTGCGGAAAATTCTAAAAGAGACGGGAATACCAGACCACCTGACCTGCCTCTTGAGAAACCTGTATGCAGGTCAGGAAGCAAGTTAGAACTGGACATGGAACAATGGACTGGTTCCAAATAGGAAAAGGAGAGGCTGTATATTGTCATTCTGCTTATTCAATTTATATGCAGAGTACATCATGAGAAATACTGGGCTGGAGGAAGCACAAGCTGGAATCAAGATTGCTGGGAGAAATATCAGGAGGAATTTGAAATTCTTTATGAAAGTCAATATCTAGAAGTATTTATTTTTATATTATATTGCTTTTTAAAAAAGAATGTAAACCACAGAACATACACCCTTTGAAATATAATAGTACAATTTGAGTATCTGAACTCATTTGTCCTTTAGCCCTGGAAATTGTTCTGGAAAATACATTCCTATTTACTTAAGAGCTCCCTGTTATTTTATTCTTGATCTTTCTGCCATTTCCTGGCACACAAGCATAGGTTACCATTCACTCTAACAAGTTTTATTTTATTTTAGAGAGGAACAACGTTAATAAAATGCCTTGAAGTTTGAACTCTCTACTTTCACACTTTCATGGTAATTATCCATTCAGGAAGACACCTCAAGAAAGAAGCATCTTTCTGAAATCAATACAAAAGGAAAAACAAACAGTTGTATAATAGCATTTCTTCCAGTCCTGTCAACAGAAATGCTTAAATCATAAATGTCAATTAGTTTTAGAGGGATTATGGTATCACCCTTATAAATAGAAGCCAAAATCATATAAATAGCTGTCTGCACAAGCTTGTTGGCCTTCCCAGTTTCCACCTTTCCCAAAGAGACGTAACCCTGAAAACATGAAATATCCCAAGAAAGAAACCTTGAAAAATACAAAAATATGATCCAAATCAAAATGGTTAAAGACTAGAAGGGCATTAACAAATCTGAGAAATAATAAGACCAATTGTTGATCTCATTAGATTACCTCACTGAGAATGCTATACTGCCACTATTACTAATGCTACAAATTATTATTATTATTATTGCATTGTTGCTGCTGCTACTATTGTTTTTATTAGGTTTCAGAGCTAATTCCTTTTAACCTAAAAAATCAGGGTTGGAAGATAGTCACTGGGAAAACAGATGAAGAATTATTTTTCATTAATCATTTTAAATACATGAACTCATTTAATTTTATATCTAACTTGAAGTAGAAATTACTCTCATTTCATAGATGAGGAACCGAGATCTTAAATGACAATGCCACATTCACAGAACTAGAATAAGTAAGTATTTGAACTTAGGAATAGTTGACTTCAAAATTTTGTCATGTTTCCCCCATATTGTAATTCTTCTCATGTGAATCTCAAATTCACTGAACAAAGTGGACTTTATTTTCTATATTGCCTCAATTTTCAACGTCTTTTTTAATGTGCAATGACAATTTTTATTATACATTTACACTAGTTACATTCTACTGTCAGATCAGGGTTCACAGGTCATAGGTCACTTGCCTATAATACAAGTCTATTGTGTACTGCATTAAATTTTGATTGATGAATCTATCCCTTCATTCACTGACTCAATTATATTCAAATAGGTTTCCCAGGTGGCACTAGTGGTAAAGAATCCGCCTGCCAATGCAGGAGACATAGACGCCCAGGATTCGAACCCTGGGTGGAGAAGATCCTCTGGAGGAGGGCTTGGCATGGCAACCTACTCCAGTATTTTTGCCTAGAGAATCTCATGGACAGGAAGACTGAGGGCTTACAGTCCATAGGGTTGCAAAGAGTCAGACCTAAGATTGAAGTGACTTAGCATGCAAGCAAGTACTGTAATATAAGTACTGAGGGTATGTAAAAGTGAATGAATCACAATACTTCCCCTCAAGGAGTCCACAGTACCATGGGAAAAATACAAACAAAACAAATAATGGAAATATCTGAACATAGAAATGGTGTGGATAAAGAGATATAGGAGAAATGAGAATGAAAAAGAGCCAAGTATGACTTTCAGGAAGATTTTGCAAATGGGACAACGTTTGAGCTGGAATATAAAGCATGGGATTTTAAAGTGGAGGGCATGGGAAACAGATGTGCACAACCAGTTATGCAGTTGGACTGTCTGAGTTCAAGCGTGTTTCTGCCTCTCTGTGGCTGAAAGACCATAAGATATCTGCTCAGCTTTCATCAGTCTCAGTTTCATTATCTCTAAAATGAAAACCATAATGGTTCCTACCACATAGGGCTACTGTGCAAAGTAAATTAAATAATTCATGTAAAAGTATTTTTCAGACTACCTAGCCCAGAAAGAACACTCATTAAATATTAGCTAATATTACTTTGCGATACACTGTAGCTATGCCTTCATTATTTAATAAGTACACTGTCTCGTATGGTAAATGGAAATTCTGGTTAAATATTCTAGTTAATAGTTATGTTTCATTTGTGAACATAAAATTTTCTAAAAATTAAAATATTGAAGATGACTTCGGCTTCAGAGAAGATTGAGTAAATCTTTTCCTTGTCCCTAAACCCAAGTGCAACTAAAAACTTTGGCTTACATAAAATAAACATAAGAATACTGAAAGACAGAGAAAAGAAAGCAACCAGCTAGAGACTGTAGGACCCAAGAGACTACACAAGAGTAAGTTTTCCTTTAGTTTGCTTTTTGCTTTATATATCCTAGACTTCGAGCTGGAGAAGCCAGAAAACTGGAAACGCCAATGGGTAGAGACAGAGAAAGTCCCAGAAGGGGGCTGCTCTCTCTGAGATTTGGAAGGGGGCAGCCTAGTGAGATGGAAAGTATTTCAGATACTAATTGCTTTTATCCAGTCAAATATCACAGAAAAAAATGATGCCTCCTCCACCTGTGTCAGCAAAGGCCAAGTGAGGATCTTGGACTTTCAACCTTCCAAAAGCCCTAATCACTATCCTTCTGAGGTGCATCTGCCCCTCACAGCCCTCATCCACCACCCCTGACATTTGTATGAGAGAAGGACAAGTAAAAGCCTGGAACATCCAGCCCCACTAGGCAGGAATGATGCCTCCAGTCCTGCAATGTCAGTGTAGACCCATGATGAGACTGGACTTCCATCCCTACCCAGTAGCAACGAGGCCCTCCTCTTACTCCCCATGGGGAGTACGTACTCCACATTGGGCTGAGGTCCAAGAAACATCAGGATTTTGATGACTGCCCGGTGATAATAAAACCACCTTCTTCCCACAGCCCATTCCTCTGCTGGCAGCAGATGCCAAGTAGGGCCAGTGAGGCAGCATTCCTACACTTCCTAGAAATGGAGATATTGGTGGTGCCTAGTTGAGTGGGAACTGGAACTTCCACCCTTACCCAGCAGTAACACAAAGCTCCTACCTCAAGTGTCAGCTAAGACCTGGTAGGGGGCCCGTACTGCAACCCCCACCTCCTTCTCTTGCTAGAGCAGTGTCAGAGGAATCCAGCTAAAATGGAAGGTTTAAATAAGATTCAGAGTCTTATAAAATCCAGAATATCCAGATTCAATTTAAAAATGTACTCATCAAAAAGATCTCAAAATGAATGAAAAAGATGTCAACACTAAGATGACAGAGGTATTAGAATCTCTGACAATGATTTTTAAATAAGCATTACAAAAATACATCAAGAAACAATACACTTGAAGCAAATGAAGAAATAGAAAGTATTAGTATAGAATTAGAAATTGATAGTGAAGAAGTAGAATATATGAAAAAGAATCAGATGGAGATTTTAGTGAAAAATACACTAATCAGAACAAAAGCTCAATGGATGGGCTTGGCAGCAGATTATAGAGGACAGAGGGAAGAGACAGTGGACTTGAACATAGAACAATAGAAAGTACTCAAAGTAAACAGCAGGGAGAAAAATGGGCAAAATATCAGGGACATGTGAGACTATTAAGAAAAAAAAAAAGTATGACATTCAAATTATTGGAATCTCAGGAGAGGGGAAAGAGTCCAGTCCTGAAAAATCACTGAACAAAGCAATGGATTTGATAAAATTATAAACCTATAGCTGAACAAATGCCAAGCAGGCTACACATGTGTGTGCTGTCATGTCTGACTCTTTGTGATCCCACAGACAAGCGCCCACTAGGCTTCTCTGTCATGGGATTTTCTAGGCAAGAACACTGGAGTGGGTTGCCATTTCCTCCTGCAGGGAATCTTCCCAACCCAGGGGTTCAAAACTGCGTCTCCTGTGCCTCCTGCATTGGTAGGCAGGTTCTTTACCACTGAGCTACCTGGGAAGCCCCCAAGCACACAAAACCCAAAGAAATCTATAGCAAAACACACGATATTTAAAATAGAAATCTAAACCATGTTCAGGAAAGCACAAAGAGTAAAACAGAGAAATAAGAGAGAGAAAGAGAACAAAGGGGAAAACAATAAAAACAAAATAGGTCGATGTACTAACATCAATAATTATATGGGGATGATCTAAACACCTAATTAAAGGACAGAGACAGCCAGAGTATGAAAAAACATGAATTATCTACTAGAAACTTACTGAACATGAAATAAAATAGTTAAGTTGCAAGTAAAAGGATTGGAAAAGATATACAAAGAGTAACCAAAAAAAAAAAAAGTAGTGTCTATATTAATATCAAGTAAAATTGACTTCATATCAAAGCAAATTACCAGAGACACAGAGAAACAGTATATATTGATGAATCAATCCATTAAAAAGACATGCCAATTTAAGTGCTTATATACCAAATGACAGAGTTGCAAATTATTTGATGCAGGAACTGGTAGAACTGAAAGGAGAAATACATAGACCTAAAATTAAAGTTGGAAAGCTCAACATCTCTCTTTAAACAGTACAGAGAACTAGACAGAAATCAGCAAGGATCTAGAAGAAATCAGCAATGCCATCAATCACTAATGTCCAATCAACTATAACACTCCACCCAACAACAGCAGAATAAATATTTTTTAAAGGGTCTATGAACATATACCAAAATAACATCATATCCCAAGCCATAAAATAAACCTAAACAAATTTAAAAAACTGAAATCATACAAAATTTATTCTCTGATTACAATGGACTCACACTAAAAAGAAGTAACAGATACCAGGAAAATCTCCAAACCCCTGGAAACTAGCAACTAATCTGTAAATAATTCATAGGTCACAGAGAAAATCTCATGGGAAACACAAAATACATTGAATTGAATGAAAATAAAAATATGCTATATCAAAATTTGTGGGATAGTGTGAAAGCAGTGCAGAAAGATACATTTGTAGCACTATGTATACTTTAGAGTAGAGAAAATGTTTCTCATCAGTAATCCAAGTTTTTAACCTCAAGATTCTGGAAAATTAAGAGCAAAATAAATCCAAGTCAACTGGAATGGAATAGTAAAGAAGCAGTTGATGAACACAAAAATATTTAAAAAAAAATCAATGAAACAAAGAGTTAGTTCTTTGAAAGGATCCATAAAGTTTATATACCTGCAAGAGTGAAAAAAAAGAGAAAACAGAAGTCTGTCATATCAGGAAGGAAATAAGAAATATTGCAGATATAGACCTTGCAGACATCTAAAGGATCAATGCATAATATTATGGAAAATTCTATATAAATTTGAAGAGTCAGTTGAATTGAGGCCATTCCTTGAAGAACATATTACCACAACTCCCCAGCATGAAACAGATCATTTTAATAGCTCTGTAATTATTAATCAAGTTAAATTCATAACTTAAATACTCCCCAAAAGGAAATATACAGGCTCAAATGGTTACAGTAGAGAATTCTAAATATTTTTTTAAAAATTAATATCAATACTACAGTATCTTTCAGAAAATAGAAGAGGGGCCACTTCCAATTTCATTTTATGAAGCTAGTAATGTAGTAATGTATTCCTGTATACAATATAATATATAGTATAGTTAATTATATAATTATATTATAATTATAGCTAGTAATATAATCCGCATATCAAAAGGAACAAAACAACAAAACACAGCATAAAAAAGAAAACTATAGACCAATATCTTTCTACAATATAGATGCAAATATTCTTAACAAATACCAACAAATAAAAAAGTGGGATCTATCCCCACCAAGTGGGATTTTTTCTAAGCGTGAAAGTCTACTTCAGTATTTTAAAATCAATCAGTAAAATCTATCACTCTCAGTTCAGGCTGCTGTAAGAAAAATACCAGAGGCTATATGGCTTAGACAACAAACACTTATTTCTCACAGTTTTGGGGGCTAGAAGTCTGAAATCAGGGTGCCAGTGTGGTAAAGTTCTGACGAGAGCCCCTTTCTAGGCTGCAGACCAACATCTCTCCTTGTATCCTCACATGGCAGAAAGAGAGGGCCAGACAGCTTTCTGGGGGTCTCTTTTATAAGGGAACTAACCTCATAGAGGAGGGCTCCACCCATATGACCTGATTATTTCTCAAAGGCTCCACCCCGTATCACAACAGAGGTTAGGATTTCTACATATGAATTTGGAGGAGACATAAATATTCAAGACATTGGACCACCATATTAACAAACTAAATTGGAAAAATCATATGATCACACAAATCAAAGTAGAAGAAGCATTTGAGAAAATAACATACATTCATGATAGAAACTCAGAAAAGTAGGATTAGAGAACTTTCTAAACTGATAAAGTATGTCTACAAAGCACCTCCTGCTAACATTGTTGTTAATGGTGGAAGACTCATAAACTGTCCTTATTTATGATTGTCTTTGTAGAACATACCAAGGAATCTACAAAATAAACCTAAAATGAAAAGGTGATTAAAGCTACATCACAGGATAAAAGATAAACATACAGAATTAACTGCAGTCTTGTGAACTACTACAAAATATGTGGGCATCACAATTAAAATATAGTACTATCTATAATCCTTCAATAAGATATGAAATATTTAGGTATAAATCTAGCAAAGTTTCTAAAGGATTTATATGATAAAAGCTACAATGTACTGTTAAAAGAAATCATAGAAGATCTAAATAAATGGAGAGACATTTCACGTTTGTGTACTGGAAGACTCAACAAAGATGTCAGTTCTTCCCAAATTGATATATAAGTTTAAAATGATTCATATAAAAACACAGGCAAGATTTTTGTGGATTTATAGAACATTTTTCAAAAATTTATATGGAAATGCAAAGGAACCAAAACAGTTAAAACTATTTGGGGGATAAAATGAGGAATAAAGTAGGAGAAATTCATTTATCTGACTTTAAGACATATATAGTAATAGTAGCAAGATTGTGTGGTGTTGGCAGAGGGATGGACAAGTAGATCGAAGGTACAGAATAGAGAACCCGGGACTGGACCTGGACACATAGGCCCAACTAATGTTTGTCAAAAAGGAGAGTAGCCTTATGAAAACTGATGCCACATTTTATTGGACACCCATAAGCCCCAAACTGTCTGAACCCAAATATCATATGTTTCACAAAAGGAAATTAACTCAAAATGGATTTTGGATTTAAATGTGAAATAGAAAACTACAAAATGTTTAGAAAAACTCTATAGGAAAAAAATCTTTTAAGATCTAGAGCTAGTAAAAAGTGCTCAGACTTGATACCAATAGCACAGTCCAAGAAATGAAACAGTGATAAATTGAACTTTATCAAGTTAACTTTGTTATGTGAAACACCCTGTTAAGAGAATGAAAGACAAACCAAAGACCAAGAGAAGATATTTGCAAACCACATAAACAGCAAAGAACTAGTATCCACAATATATAAAGCACTCTCCAAACTCAACATTTAAAAAATCAATTTAGAAAAATAAGCTAAAGATACGAACAGTGACTTGAGTACACAGATGCCAAATAAACACATAAGGAGATGTTAAACATCATTTGCTAGAAGGAAAATTAAAACCGTGAGATATCATTACATACCTGTCATAATGACTACATTTAAAAAGTGTGAGAGAACAATTGCTAGTGATGACATAAAGACACTGAATCACTCATTCGTTGCCTTTGCTGGTAGGAATGTAAGTAGTACAGCCTCCCTGGAGAATTATCTGGCAATTTCTTCCCCTTTTTTAAAGATGCGTGATGCTGGTAGAGAAAATAGAAGGCAAGTCCAATAACAGTTTAAATCATACATCTTGGAATAAAATATCTAAGTGCTAGATACTTATGCTAATATCTTCATATGCACTATTTCATTTAACACTACCAGTGTCAGGAAGAGGAGGGTATTATTAATATCCCTATACTAAAAATGTACCTTTCTTTTACAAATAAGAAAGCTGAAGCTCAAAGAAGTTAACTTACTAAACCAAGGTCACACAGTTTGCAAGTGACAGGGCTGGAAGCTTGCTTTGAAAATTGTGTCAATTCAAGACTCTATCCAGCCAGTTGAGTCAGTTCATTATAGCAGGCGATTACTTTAACAACACCAACCAAAAAACAACAACAACAACAACAAAAAAAAAACCTAAATGAAGTTACTCTATAATTCAGCAGTTTCACTCTTGGACATTTACTTCAGGGAAATTGAAAGTTTGTGTTCACACAAAAATCTTTACATGAAGCTTTAAAACACCTTTATTCTAAATAACTGAAAACCATAAGTAATCTGCAGTATTCTGCAAATGACGTTTTTGGGTCAATAGAAAGGAGAAAAAAAAACCAAAAAACTATTAACACACACAAGCTGGGTGAATCTTAATGGAATTAGGCTGAGTGAAAAGTCCAGTCCTAAAAGGTTACATTGGAGAAGGCAATGGCAACCCACTCCAGTATTCTCACCTGGAAAATCCCATGGATGGAGGACCTTGGTAGGTTGCAGTCCACAGGGTCGCTAAGAGTTGGTCACGACTGAGCGACTTCACTTTCACTTTTCACTTTCATGCACTGGAGAAGGAAATGGCAACCCACTCCAGTGTTCTTGCCTGGAGAATCCCAGGGACGGGGGAGCCTGGTGGGCTGCAATCTATGGGGTCGCACAGAGTCAGACACGACTGAAGTGACTTAGCAGCAGCAGCAAAAGGTTACATATTGCAAGATCCCATTTTAAAAACATTCTTAAAATGGCCAAATTATAAAAATGGAGAACAGATTAGTGATGACTAGGCATTGAGGAGGGAATGAGGAAAGTAGACAGTGAGGGTGGCTATAAAAGAACATCACGGGAGATCCCTGTGGTGCTGGAAACATTTTCTGTCTTGACTGTAGCAATGTCAGTGTGCTCACTGTGATATGGTACGATACTGTCACAAGATTCTGTCTTTAGTGGGAACCAGATAAAGGGTAAATGAGATCTCTGTGTATTATTTCTTACAACTGCATGTTTATCTACAGTTATCTCAAAATAAAGTTTAATGTAAAAATATATAGAATCCTATGAAGTGGATTGGGCTACCCTGGGGGCTCAAATGGTAAAGAATCCACCTGCAATGCAGGTTCAATCCCTGGGTTGGGAATATCCCTTGGAGAAGGCAATGGCTACCCATTCTAGTATTCTGGCCTGGAGAATTTCATGGACAGAGGAGCTTGGCAGGTTACAGTCCATGGGGTCGCAAAGAGTCGGACACGACTGAGAGACTTTCACACACACACATGAAGTGGATTAACTTTGTCTTCATGATTCTCATTTTCTTAATGTTTTTCTCCCATTTTATTTATTTTTTGTTGTTTTGTTTTTTGTTTTTTTTCATTTCAAAATTAAACTTTATTTTTTAGAGCAGTTTTAGGCTCACAGGAAAACTGAGTGGGAAGTTCAGAGCATACCCAAATGCCCCTTGCTCCCACATATGCATGCTTTTCTCCCATTTTAATTTTTCCCTTCTTGCCCCATACATCTCCCTGTTTTTCTTAGACAGATGTTTCTGACCACCTGTGGTACTCTACAGGTCTTTTTTTTTCAGTCTTAACTACTATCCAGATTTCCAACCCATGCTCTGTCTTGCTGCATCTATAGTCAACTAGCTACATTCCTCTTCTAAGTTCACTGATCACATGACCAGAGTCATGGCCCTTTGTCCTGCCACTTCTGGACTCCAATGAAATGGTTCACTGCTTGATGCCACCCTGAAGTGTGGAGGAGTTGCTTCTCATAGGCAGCAGGGCTGAATAGGAGAGTCCCAGGCATATAAAGTGTTTTAGTCCTCCTAGGAGATTGCTCAAATCTACATGTGGTTTACAGTGGCTGTTGTGGTAGGATATTTTCTTGTTTTGTTTACTCTCCTCCCCTGCCTCATTTTCTTACCTTCTTTATTCTTGCTGCATTGAGGCTGAACACTGCTGCTGCTGCTAAGTCGCTTCAGTCGTGTCTGACTCTGCGAGACTCCATAGTCAGCAGCCCACCAGGCTCCACTGTCCCTGGGATTCTCCAGGCAAGAATACTGGAGTGGGTTGCCATTTCCTTCTCCAACGCATGAATGCATGCTAAGTCACTTCAGTCATATCCACCTCTGTGAGACCCCATGGACAGCAGCCCACCGAGCTCCTCTGTTCACAGAATTCTCTGGGCAAGAATACTGGAGTGGGTTACCATTGCCTTCTCCAAAGATTGAACACTACTCCCCTAAAAAAAAAAAAAATATATATATATATATATATATATATAGGCAGTTAACTTCTACCTGCCTTTGTTTTTCAGAAGAACAATTTTTGTAGTTCCCACTCTTATATACCAAGTATCTTCTTTGAATTTCTTGACTAAAGCAGTCAGGCAATGATTTAAATGTGTTTAATTCTTTGGACTTTATACTTGCCATTCTTTATGCCAACAATCAGCTAATTTGGAAACAGCATAGCATAGTGGTTTAAAGAACAATTTTTGAAGTCAGACAAGCACTTCTTGCTGTGACATTTACATTTGTTTGCATTTTTAAAAAACTATTCAAAATGTAGAAGCATCTGTTTCCTGAATAAATTGTTGAAAATAATATCAATAGCAAATAATTTTTGTGAGGATGAAATAAATGATAATCAGAAATACTGAACAGACCAACTAACCTGTAATAGATATTATTGAATGCTCCAATCTTTTTTATCATCTTCTCAACAGAGATTCTAACCAATCACAGTGGTTTGACTTCATTGTTTGGGGTACTCTTGCTTCTCCAAACAATTTTCCCTACGTATACTTTTTGTATATATTTTTTAATGTTAGGGCCCCTTCCCAAATCACCATGTTGGCAGCAGACTGCAGAGGAGCAGTACTTGAGTGCCTGATAACCAAGTGTTTATACTGCTAATGATGATAACATAAGCCAATGACTTCACCTCTATTAACTTTACTCTTCCTGTGTGTAAAAGAGAATAATGCAATATTATGTGGATTAATTAAGACAAGACTGACCTAATAAATAACCATAAGGATCATAACATTCTAACAAACCCTCTTTCTTTCTTTCTTTTTTTTTTTTTAATTTGTATCTTGTCAGAAGGGGATAGATCTGTACAGGTAAAATTTAAACATATGAATTTAGTTTAGTACTTCAATAACTGATAATCATGGATTTGTAGCTTAGAAATATATGTTTATGGTATTTTTTAAGTTACACAGTGCTACAGTGAGGTACCAGTATTTTTATATATTATTACACAGATACATGCAAAAGAGGGCTTCCCTGGTGACTTAGATGGTAAAGAATCTGCCTGCAATGTGGGCGACCTGGGTTCAGTCCCTGCCTTGGGAAAATCCCCTGGAGAAGGGAATGTCTACCCACTCCAATATTCTTGCCTGGGAAAGCCAATGGACAGAGGAACCTAGCAAGCTATATGTAGTCCATGGTGTCCCAAAGAGTCAGACATGACCTAGACTTTCACTTTCAAGCAAAAGAAATCAGGATATATGATGCTTTATGTTTTTATGTATTTCCACCACAGCAGTTTTCAAAATTCATTGTCATAATCTTTTTTATTAATGAATAATGATATTGTACAAAAGGATATCATTGTCTAAAACAAATTACATGACCTCTTTGCTGGGTTGGAAGAAAGAAGCAAAATAAATAGAGGCATAGCTACTGAGTGTATCAAGGATTGCCCTTAGTGTAAAAAAGTGATAAAGGTAGAGGAAAAAACTGAATAAACTTAATAAAACAAACAAAAAAGATAAATAAAAAGAAACCACTTAAAGAAGCATTCTCTGACTGTTGTTCCTCACCAGAGTGAAATGTGATATTAACCATAACTACCAATCATACAGCTTTATTCAAGTACATTAGCCACAAAGGAGTGTAAGAAATTTAGTACTAACTTGTTTTTCATATTGAGTTACTTACTAATGTTAGTGGCATGGAATTACTGTGATCAAATGAACACATTTATGTGCACGTGTGTAATTTAAGTGAGACATTAAATCACAAAAATATAAACAATAGTGTGTGCTGTTTGTCAGAAACATCCTAGGAAAATTGTCAACCAGGATTTTATTACTGCTTTGAGAAAAAAGTGTGCTCTGCTAGAGTAGGCAGCTGCCTCCCTCCAGAACTTCATGGAGAGGCCTCGCCCTGACTGTGTGCTGAGATACCAGAAACCATCACCTCATTTCCGGTGCGCTACTTCCGGCTGTGCTTCTTAATTTTTTCAATAGCTAGTCCAATTAAAATTCTCTTTGCCTTTTTATTTTTCACATCTGGACTTTATTTAAAAGTTAAATAACTGGGAAGAAATAGTCATAATATACATATCAGTTCAGTTCAGTTCAGTCACTCAGTCGTGTCCGAATGTTTGCGACCCCATGAATCGCAGCACGTCAGGCCTCCCTGTCCATCACCAACTCCCAGAGTTTACTCAAACTCATGCCCATTGAGTCAGTGATGCCATCCAACCATCTCACTCTCTGTCGTCCCCTTCTCCTCCTGCCCCCAACCCCTCCCAGCATCAGGGTCTTTTCCAATGAGTCAACTCTTCGCATCAGGTGGCCAAAGTATTGGAGTTTCAGCTTCAGCATCAGTCCTTCCAATGAACACCCAGGACTGATCTCCTTTAGGATGGACTGGTTGGATCTCCTTGCAGTCCAAGGGACTCTCAAGAGTCTTCTCCAACACCACAGTTCAAACGCATCAATTTTTTGGCGCTCAGCTTTCTTCACAGTCCAACTCTCACATCCATACATGACCACTGGAAAAACCATAGCCTTGACTAGATGGACCTTGGTTGGCAAAGTAATGTCTCTGCTTTTTAATATGCTGTCTACGTTAGTCATAACTTTCCTTCCAAGGAGTAAGCGTCCATATTTAGGCTGTGTCTATAACCATGAGTAAATTTCACCTTCTACACAAGGTTAACAGTCTAAAAACTGATGCAAAATGTTAGTAAGGAGCACAATTACTATAATCAAAGAAATCTGTTCATCTAGAGTAGTACTGATGAATAAAAGTATAATATGAACCATGTAATTCAAAATTTTCTAGTAGTCATATTTCAAAAAAGTTTTTTTAAAAAGTGTATTTTAGAGTTTAGAACATTTCAATGAAAACTAGTCTCGTCTTAAAAGCTTAACTGCTTCATGTGCCTAATGGCTACCATATTGAAAAGTACAGACCTCTGGCTAGAATGTAGATATAGTATAAGCTTAAGTGGCAAAGAATTCTGAGAAAGACTGTGGGATCGTTCTGAATAACTGCAGACAAACACAACCTTAACCAATAATTTTTAAAATGTCTGAAACAATGATCATTCAAAATTCCAGTATTCCAGAGGCAGAGACTGAGTAAGAAGTACGTAGATGGAAAGAAGGTTATAGTATAGGAGATTACTTGCCTTAAGTTTTAAAGTTAATGATTTATCAAGATGACAGAGAAAGAAGCAATCAGGCTGAGCTGTGGGAAATAATTCATGTCATTGAATTTGCAACTCAATGATATCAGGGTTAAAATTAGAACTGAATTGAATTAAATTTTCCTGGTTATCTCTCATACACCGTACATATGGGAATATAAAGATAAATGAGGAAGACAAAATTCTTGTTCTTGAAGGACTCACAATAGAGTGGATAGAGAATATGATCTATTTGAAAAGAATAATTTAAAACAAACAAACAAAAAAGCAAAATCCAGCTAAGTCCAGACAAATTTAATTCATGAAATTGATAGTTTTCAAAATGAGTAAGATGACAGTAGGAAAATTTTATTTTCCTATTTTTTCAGGGTTAAAAAAATATGTTTGTACTGAGACAAAAACATTTTATTTGTGGACATCTGTTTTAATAAATAACTTGATATGTAGCAAAGATATATCCAAATGTTCTTATCATATATAGACTTATTCTTAAATTCACATATTTGTAAGATGATTTGCTTTATAAATTATGCAGAAACCTGTTTATCCACAATTAATATAGCAGCAATGACTAGTCATATTTTTAAAAAAGCACCCCCAAAATATCAAAATTGTAAAATAGTGGTTACTACACTGGATTTTTTTTTTTTTTTTTTTTTTTGCCCAAGCATCAGTGAGATGAGATTGCTTCAATTATTTTTAATTTTTTTTATTGAAGGATGATTGCTTCACAAAATTTTCTTTTCTGTCAAACCTCAACATGAATCAGCCCTAAGTATATATATATCCTCCTTTCCCTTTTGAACTTCCCTCCCATCTTTCTCCCCACCCCACCCCTCTAGGTTGATACAGAGTCCCTGTTTGAGTTTCCTGAGCCATACAGCAAATTCCCATTAGCTGTCTATCTTACATATGGTAATGTAAGTTTCCATGTTACTCTTTCATACATCTCACCCTCTCTTCCCCTCTCCCCATGTCCATAAGTCTATTCTCTGTGTCTGTTTTTCCATTGCTGCCCTGGAAATAAATTCTTCAGAGCCATTTTTCTCGATTTCGTATATGTGCGTTAGAATATGATATTTATCTATCTCTTTCTGACTCACTTCATTCTGTATAATAAGTTCTAGGTTCATCCATCATTGAAGTCCTAAGTCAATAGACACTGAATCCAATACTTTATAAATGACACTGGGGCTAACGATAAGTTTTTAAAAGCCCTTTTCAGGGCTCCTTGAAAGCAAAAGGGTGACAGTCATATCACAGGAGAAATTCATATCATTCCTGGTAAGGTAAAAATGGTTAAAATAATATGTAGAAAACAGTATGGCAACAAATTAAAGTGCATTTTTATTAGTAAATAGTGTTTGAATAGGTAGAGCATCACTGCTATTGACTGTTATCAACCTAACAGCAAAGAAACTACTTGACTAGAAACAGTTCTAAATGCTGCTTGTATCAGTCAGGCTTCAACCAGAGAATCAGAATACTGTATCAGTTGCAAATATATATATATGGAGTGAAGTGAAAGTGGCTTAGTTGTGTCTGACTCTTTGCCACTCCATGGCCTATACAGTCCATGGGATTCTCCAGGCCAGAATACTGGAGTGGGTAGCCATTCCCTTCTCCAGGGCATCTTCCCAGCCCAGGGATCATACCCGGGTCTCCCACATTGCAGGCGGCTTCTTTACCAGCTGAGCCACAAGGGAAGCCCGTATATATACATATGTATACACACACACACACACACACACACACACACACGGTGCTTGTGCCCAGTGTTAAGTCCTGTCCAGCTCTTTGCGACCCCATCGACTGGAGCTCGCCAGGTTCCTTTGTCCATGGGATTCTCCAGTCGAGGATACTAGAGTAGGTTGTTTAGGCTGTTGTGACCGCCACCACGGGATCTTCCCTGACCCAGGGATCAAACCCACATCTCTTATGTCTCTTGCACTGGCAGGCGGGTTCTTTACCAGTAGTGCCACCTGGAAAGCCCCATGTATATTTTCAAATATATTTTATACACACACACACACACACACACACACACACACACACAGTAAACAAACTCTTGCACTACACAGAACTGCCTTCTATATTCTGCATCCTCTGGTCATCTTTATGCGAGCGTACCGGCAAGGAGGCTCTTTTCCCCCTCTGCTGGGAACTTGCACAATGGCTGATTCAAATGCTTCACCATTCTGCAATGTCCACAAATGACTGCAAAACCCCCACTGGTATTGATTTGGAGGTTATCAATAAATTTTAGCAAGTAGGCAAATTCACAAATACAGAATTCACAAAGTTTTAGGGTCAACTCTATACATGTTCAGTAAACCTAAGTCAATAAAATATACTTGGAAAGATGTAACACACACAAATGTCAAAATTTATCATAGATATCAGATTGTGGATAAATGTTAACTATTTTATCCTTCATTTTCTAAAATGGAAACACACTAGTTTCAAACTAATGTTTTAATAAATAATGAATTCTGTGTTCTTTGGTAAAGAAAATAACTTAAATGTCATTACAGGCATCTAACTTTTTAAGGTTTTTTAAAATATAAATAAAAATTGGTATTGAACTATCCATTTTAGAGTATTCACATTTAATCACATCGTGTTGATAATCAAAATTGTTAACTTCATGCTACACAGAAGGAACTCAAAAAGTAAATGAAGAAAGATACTGTAAATATTTCAATGAATATTTACTTTTGGTGTATAGATTTCTTTATACTTCCTGATATGTTGTTTCAATGGTTTATGTTTGTGTGAATGTGTGTGTCTATGTGTATGTGTCTATGTGTGTATCTTCCGCTAAAAAAGAAAGGCGGCATTTAGAAGGGAAAGAGGAAAATGAATAAGAAAAGAAGCAAAAATTCCACAAGTGGCATTTCACTAAAACATTTAATTTTTATTCTAATGTTCTAAGCAATATATGGAATGACTGCTTTTTGAAAAAGCAATTTCCTTTTTGGCCGGATGAAAGCAAAAATTCCTATATGTTCTAATGTATTTCAAACTTCAAAGGACAGAACAGCCTTGGCGTTGGCGTGGTTCTCTCAAGCAGTTGGATCAATTGACTACATAATGAGTCCTTGGCTGTCCCTAACCAAAACTTTGCTGGACAGGTTCATTTACAATCCTCAAACAGAATGACCTTCCATCTGGCTTAATGGCCCCTGGATTGTTGCAAATGCGACCTGACATTTCCTTATGGGTGAGTTATTAAATTATATCACAGAGCACAATAACATAATTTGGTTTCAGAGCCTAAGTGAAAGTGATAGTCCAGCAGATTAAGATGTAAAATTCCTTTGCAAAATTAAGTTATTTATAATCTGATGCATACCCCCTTGTTTTATCTGCCATATAATGTAATTACTTTCCACAGTACAGTAGCTGCATATACTGACAATGCTGACAGAACAGAAACAGTATTTGAAAAGCGGAAGAACTTCAGCAAGCAGGTAACTGACTTTTATAGCTATTCTTTTTAAAGTGAAACCACTTGCAATTTTTGCTTTTTTTTTTTTTTCCTAATGGAATTGATCCATTAAGCAGTGCTTCTCTTTCACTTAATAGTATTAGACATACTTAACTCTATGAGCTACAATTCCTTAATATAGCCTGAAATACCTGCTTTGAGATGACTAATACCAATATATTTAAATTTGGGGTTTTCATATATTTAGCTATTTCTAGCAGCTATGATTGGGTGAAAAGTAAAGCAGTCTCTCATCTGTTACTCTATCAGACATTTGAATTATTACCTCTAATTCTCTAATAGTCTGGATTAATTTAAAAGACCAGTAAAGCTCAAAGAATAACTTACTTTTATACTTATTCATAGATAATAAAATTTTCCCTTGGATATTTTTTTGCCAATAGAAAAAGAAAGATTTGAAGGTAAGATTTGCCTGTTTGTACAACTAGAATTTCCAGTCTAACAAAGAGATTTTTCTGGTACATTTTACAGTCAAGAACTCCATTCTGCATGGTGTCCAATCTATTTCCTAGAATTTCCTAACTTTTCAAAGCGCTGTCCTTTATTCTGTTCACTCATGGGTGCTGTTTATTTGCCATCAGCCAAGCTTTAGTTGAACATTCATTCAGCAACTTCTTTTGAGGGCTTACTAGTCATTCACTCTGCTGGGTTTCATAAAGACGAAGATACCAGTGGAAACCACAGTAATTTAGGTAAAATGTGACTAAATATGAGACTTACAAGACCTACTAGACACGCATATATATTCCAAGTGCCTAAGACACATCTGAAACCTATTAGGAACCCACACATTGTGGATAGTGCTCAATGAGTGCTTCATGCGTCCGTTCTCATCTAAAAATGCCCTTGCCAGATACTGGAACTTCTCCTTGTTCCACATGAGGAAAATGAACAGGGTTAATCATTTTTGCAAGTTCATGGAACTAAAAATGGTCAACCATGTCTTGAAGTCCGAGAGAGCGGTTCCAAAGCCTGTTCTTTGAGCAGTGACCCTGTTGTTTGTCCCTGCCCTTACTTAGGAAGTTCGGTCACATGTGGGAGCTTATCCACAATAAAGGCATCTGGAATTAACCTACTTGGTGAGCGTTGCACATTTATGCAGCAGTTTTGGTACTCTGCCCTCATCATTCAGATCCATGATATAAATTATACTGTATTATATAGTGTTAAATATATATGTGTGTGTGTGTATATATATATATATTAGAATTTCAACTTTTTAATAAAACCAATTTGGGTCAATGAGAGCTAGCAACTTCACTTGAAGGAATATCATTCCCACATCACTGGTTTTATCAACAGTTAATTTGTCTCACATTCTGTCATCCAAGTTACATCACTTAGAGCTTTAAATCCAAGATTGAAGCTAATTTCCTGCATTAAACCTTCCCTCATTTAACAGTATTTACCAGTTCGTGCGTCTCTTAATCTAATTGGGCCGTGTCTATATAAATGTGAATAATCTTATGCCAGGATGAAAGCATCAAACTGACATAAAGTCACAGAAATGCTATCAAGCGAATATTTCCTTCTAAGTTATTGAAGAACACCATTTCTATTGATTACTTATCTTTTTTTTTCTTCAAAAAACTATATATAAGTCTCACCCTTATATGCTGTTGTTTTATTTTTGAGGGGACAGGAATTTGAACTCAATTACCCTAAACTCTTAGATGTTATCACATACCCTCAATAAGTGCAAAAAAGCAGGCCTTCTCTATACTGTTAAAATTTTCACATGGTTCCTTCCCGAGAGTTAGAAGAACCCACAGGGTGCTCAATAATTGGCATAGTCATCATGTCATTTAAACCTTGACAGTTGTTTTCCATACTAAAACTAGTATCTTCTTTGTAATTATTTAAGAATACTACAAGGCAAGTGCTATAACCTGTATTTTGCAGTTTAAGAAACTGTCAGAAATTTCAAAAAAATTGTGACGGGGGTCAGTTATTTAGTGGAGTGTATGAATTTCCACTTTGCCTCCCGTTTAAGATGAAGGATTTAGCCAGGAGTACAAAGCATCATTACTCAGTCACAGTGTACTGAGTCCTCTACCTATTTCCCAGTCCTACCATAAATCCACATATCACGTCTGCTCAAGGCAAATGACAGAGTCCAACTCCATTTCCTGCCCCAGGGACTGTTCATTTGTCTCTCCTCTTGTTGAGGGTCACTGCTCCCACCCCTCCTTCCTTCGTATACCTCCACAGATTGAGGTCCTACTAGCGCTGAAGGATCAAGTTCAAATATTGACTACTCTTTGATATCTTGTTTTACCAGTTGAAGGTGAGTTTTCCATGTGCCACAGTTTGCCCCTAACAGAAGTGACCTCAAACTGCCTCATGGTATAGTTTTCCCTTTTGTCAATTTTGTTCGCCTACAAAGTTCTAAGTCTCTCCAAGGTTAGGAGAGATATATATGCCCTGCCCCTCTCACCACCTACTTACCCTCACATAAATGCATACACATGGGGGGCAAACTGGCTCTCCAGAAAGAAAACCAAGAAAATCAGTAATGTGCTGTGCTTCCCTATTTTAGTGATGTAAATTCTCCTCCGTGCTCAATGTCAAGCTGCCAGTGGTTTAACAACCAGCTCACAAAATGTCTTAATGTTGGAAAATTGACTCTTGATAGCTTTAGGAGCTGGCTCATATACACACATTTACACTTACTAGCATAGTTCCGTGTACACAGTCAATAATCAGTGCTAAGCAATAAAAGAAGCCAGCGAGAAGGAGTGTAGTATAGGAAGATAGGAAGGCAGAAAACTGAGTGCGAAAATCTCAGTGTTTCAGATTTCCTATAATGCTAATAAAGCGGAACCAGCATAATATTATAGTCTTGTTTCCCATTATTCTTGATGAAGGGTTTCCTTGTTTTTCTCAGGGTCTCTCTCTGTCTCTCTCGTATACACACCATTCTTTGCCAGCTATTTTTCCTCTTTCCTCAGACCCTCCCACCCAATAGCTAAAAATTATCACAGTGGGAGGAGAAAACCCAAGGTAGTGGACTTTGAGAAAGAGAGCACTCACATCGGCCACAATTCACACAGCCCATTCTACAGTGTTTTCATTAATCCAGGCTGGGAAGCGCAAGTCTTAAGGTGTTCCAGCATTTTACATCTCCAGGAGACCACCCGCCTTGTTGTTTTCCACTGGTGGCTACTCTGACCTGGATGTCTCTGCAGCTAATGGTCGGTCCTTCAGAGAATTCTTGAAACCGAATTACTAAAATCTCATGTGGCTTTGTGTAAGTTCTTGACATTGGGCAGAGATAGGTTACTCAGGAACACAGTATTTGGTTCCATTTGGACCAGCCTGATAGCTGGAAGGCAGGTGTAACATTTGTTTAGTGTTTCAGTTACTTTATATCACACCCATGATGAAAATGCCCCAGGAAGAAACCAAGAATTAACACATTAATTATAAATAAAGCATTATAGAACAACAGCAATTAACACTTCAAACTAGTTTTTTAGTGCTATTAATCATGCCGAGCCACTAATAAAAAAGTAACAGGAATGAGAGGAGACAGTATAACCAATAAATTATCTATCTGTCTGTCTGTCTGGATGTCTTCTACCTCTCTACCTACAATCTTAGTTATATTACCTCTGGGTTGTTTTTTTAAATCCCAATTCTGCAACTTTCTACCTCTGAAACACTATGTAATTAATTTAAATTCTCCAATTTTCTATATTCTCTACAAGGATGATCTCTAACGTACAATAGCAGTGTTGCTAACTTCTGTCTTTATATTCTCTATCTTTGTTTCAGTTCCCATTTCCTCTGACTTGTAATAAAAATGGCATACTTTGAAAATCACATATAATTATCTACTTCCGTTTAGACAGAAATACCCTAAACCTGCAGCCTAAGATATCTAGGCTAGGTAAGTGGGTGAATTTTACAACAGCGAACATTTAAAAATAAAGTAAGGATTACTCTCTTCATAGAGGAGAACATAGAGAATTATCAAATCTCTCTAGAATTCTTAGAAATAATTCTCTATATATTATTTATTTATTGGTTCCCTTCTACAGCCATTCTAAATATCATTTTTTGTTCTACCCTTCTCCGAGGCTTTCTACAAAGTTATTTCCTCCACAATTAGATAATATCAGCTCCTCAGAGTAACCAGTTCTTATCAGTTTCCTAGTGTTGGTGTTGAGGTTCATATTATTTTGTCTGTTAATGCTCACAACAGTGTGCTATTATACTATTTCTTGTTTCTCCTTTTTATTCTTTTTGGTAGCTATTGCACACTAGAATGGTTAACCTCTGCCTGGGCAATTTAAGTCTGTAATGATCATCTTTATATCCCCAGAAATTACTATCATTCCTGGTGATAATAACTGCTAGTTGACTGAATGGATGAAGGAGAGAATCTAATAAATGATCATTTTTGATGGAAACAGAAAGTTCATTGTTCTTATGGAAGTAAAGAGTATATCATGTTGTGTATAGATCATACTGATAACACCCAAAGCAAATTAATGTACCAAGTAAGAAAGGTCCCAACTCTCCTGGGTCTCTCAAAATTTCAAATATTCAAGCAAATATAATTTCTAGATCATTGCCTAAAACTCATTCTACATATAATTTAGAGAAATTCACCATGCTTTATTAAGGTTCCACAATTAATATTTCCTTGAGAGGTATATAAGGGTATTTTTATGACCCTAATATAATGTACAATGCCTATACATTTCTTCACACCTCAAATGATAGCAAAAATAATTCATTTGATTTATGTAAAATTTTTGAAAAATTAATTATACACATTAAGTCAACTTGTATTTCACTTAAATCTAGTGTTCTTTTCCTTGACATTAAATAGCTTCCCTGCTTCGAGAGTAGGGAAAGATTAAACAAACAAAAAAAAAACTTTCCACTTTCACATTTTCAAATGAAAAAGATCTCTCAGTCACTTGTAACACATCTTAATTGCTTCATTATATTTTTATAGAGCACCTGAATTGCTTGGAAGCAGCTTAATTAAAATGGTGCTTGTTTTATAGTTAACGGAAATGCAAAAAACACATATTCTGCAGCACCATCAATCATACTTTTTCTTTGCTGCAGTCTTAAAGACAGTGTAGACTGGGCAGATTAATAAGGCACTGAAACGTTTCAGCACCATCAGAATTTAGATGTGTGCATCTTTTTGGACCTCAGCTTCTCATAAACCTTAATGTGGTCTTTCCTTGAATCTACTACATCATTTAATGAATCGCGGACCATATTATATTTTGTGGTCTGACTGTATATTCACCAATTCTGTATGTTATGAAAGAAAAGGACTTTTCAATAAAGCAGCAGTTGCCAAGGCATAATTTTACATTGCATTTGTAGTTCGTTTTCCTATTATTTTCAGTAGAAGTAATTAGGAAACTAAGAGACACTTTTGAATCCTAATTCACTGGCAGGCATGTTGTGTGGTCTCAGTTATATCATTTAATTTATCTATGCTTATTTCCCTTTTCTAAATAAAATGGACTTCTTCCCTGGAGATACATAAAATAAGCTTTTTTTGCGTGATTGTGATTTATGACTCTTAGAAGGAGAAACGATAGAGTGTAGAACTTGAGAAGGTCTGTATAGGAAAAAAGGTGCTTGCACTACCAGAAGGCAGCATCTGCATGGCAATTGCTAGAACTTTCTGAAATGACTCACCATAGGACTCTTGTAACAGTGCTGGTCTGACCTGCCACTGATATTTTTCTTCCTTACAATCACAAACACATTAGAACTTCCAAGCTCTTAAAGGTCTATGCCAGAATCTGCCTTGTTTCTCCTCTGGGAGTGAAAAGTTGGGGGATTTTTTTAGAAATTCTTCTTATTTTGAATTTTGTTCCAAACTTATAACATAGAGTTCAGTCATTCACTGGATACTCATTCAACCAGTCAGTTCAGTCTCTCAGTAATGTCTAACTTTTTGCAACCCCAAGGACTGCAGCATGCCAGGACTCCCTGTCCATCACCAGCTCTTGGAGCTTAATCAAACTCATGTCCATTGAGTCGGTGATGTCATCCAACCATCTCAGCCTCTGTCATCGCCTTCTCCTCTCACCGTCAATCTTTCCCAGCATCAGGGTCATTTCCAGTGATTCAGTTCTTTGCATCAGGTGGCCGAAGTATTGGAGTTTCAGCTTCAGCATTAGTCCTTCCAACGAATATCCAGGACTGATTTTCTTTAGGATGAACTGGTTGGATCTCCTTGCAGTTCAAGGGACTCTCAAGAGTCTTCTCCAACACCACAGTTAAAAAGCATCAATTCTTTGGTGATCAGCTTTCTTTATACTCCAACTCTCACATCCATACATGACCACTGGAAAAACCATGGATTTTACTAGATGGACCTTTGTTGGCAAAGTAATGTCTATGCTTTTTAATATGCTGTCTAGGTTGGTCACAAATTTTCTTCCAAACAGCAAGTGTCTTTGAATTTCATGACTGCAGTCACCATCTTCAGTGATTTTGGAGCCCTCCCCCCCAAAAAATGTCTGACACTATTTCCATTGTTTCACCATCTGTTTGTCATGAAGTGATGGGACCAGATGCCATGATCTTAGTTTTCTGAATGCTGAGTATTAAGCCAACTTTTTCACTCTCCTCTTTCACTTTCATCAAGAGGCTTTTTAGTTCTTTGCTTTCTGCCAAAAGGGTCATGTCATCTGCATATCTAAGTTATTGATATTTCTCCCAGCAATCTTGATCCCAGCTTGTGCTTCATCCAGCCCAGCATTTCAAATGATGTACTCTGCATATAAATAAGTTAAATAAACAGGGTGACAATATACAGCCTTGATGTACTCCTTTCCTGATTTGGAGCCAGTCTGCTGTTCCATGTCCAGTTCTAACTGTTGCTTCTTGACCAGCATACAGATTTCTCAGGAGGCAGGTCAGGTGGTCTTGTATGCCCATCTCTTTCAGAATTTTCGGCAGCCTGTTGTGATCCACACAGTATAAGTTTTTGGCATAGTCAATAAAGCAGAAATAGATGTTTTTCTGGAACTCTCTTGCTTTTCTGATGATCCAGTGGATGTTGGCAATTTGATCTCTGGTTCCTCTCCCTTTTCTAAAACCAGCTTGAACATCTGGAAGTTCATGGTTCATGTACTGTTGAAGCCTGGGTGGAGAATTTTGAGCATTCCTTTCTAGCGTGTGAGATGAGTGCAACTGTGTGGTAGTTTGAACATTCTTCGGCATTGGCTTTCTTTGGGATTGGAATGGAAACTGACCTTTTCTAGTCTGTGGCCACTGCTAAGTTTTCCAAATTTGCTGGCATATTGAGTGAAGCACTTTCACAGCATCATCTTTTAGGATTTGAAATAGTTCAACTGGAATTCCATCACATCCACTAGCTTTGTTTGTAGTGATGCTTCCTAAGGCCCACTTGACTTCGCATCCCAGGATGTCTGACTCTAGGTGAGTGATCACATCATTGTGATTATCTGGGTCATGAAGATCTTTTTTGTATAGTTCTTCTGTGTATTTTTGCCACCTCTTCCTAATATCCTCTGCTTCTGTTAGGTCCAGACCATTTCTGTCCTTTATTGTGCTAGTAGCTCAGTTGGTAAAGAATCTGCCTGTGATACAGGAGACTGTGGTTCAATTCCTGGGTCAGGAAGATCTGCTGGAGAAAGGACAGGCTACCCACTCTAGTATTTTTGAACTTCCCTGGTGGCTCAGTATGTAAAGATTCCACCTACAATGAGGGAGACCTGGGTTCTATCCCTGGGTTGGGAAGATCCCCTGGAGAAGGGAAAGACTACCCACTTCAGTATTCTGGCCTGGAGAATTCCATGGACTGTATAGTCCATGGTGTCACAATGAGTCAGATACAACTGAGCGAGTCATTCAATATCTGCTTACTAAACATGTACTATGTTTCTGGCACAGTTGATGTCAGATTTTATTGTTTTTGACATCAGGGATTAATTATAAAATATAGATATAAAATACAGGATTATAGATAATGTGATCCTCAGAGAAAGTAAGAACCTTTGAACATTAAAATATGTATATTTTCAAGGGAAAATTCATAAACACAATTCTTGACTATGTAGTATTGTGTTACATTTTATGCTACAAATACAGTGATCAACTCTGATTTACTAAAAATACCACTGTGCAAGCAAGTTCATAGAGTTATATAAATGTCAGATCCAGATTAGTAACAACAAACTTTTCCTGTAATTAATGTTGAACTTTAAAATACAGTACTTAAAACTGATAGTACCCATCCCCTTCCCTAAACACACACACACACACACACACACACACACACACACACACACAGAATTTAGTTAACATAAAATAGAATGAAAAGAAATAGAATAAGCTTAAGATACAAAAACACATGTTCCCTTGACTAGAATAATCCACCATAATGGAAAAACTACCTCTAATTAGATTATTAATGGTTCTGGTTTGCTGGATTGAGTGGTAGCTGCCAAAAATATATTCTCCCATCCCTGGAACTTGCAAATATGACCTCATTTCAAAAAAGTAGATGTAATTAAGTTAAAGAACTCTAGATGAGATGATGAATTATCTGGGTGAACTCTAAATTAAATAACAAAGTGTGCTTATAAGAGATACACAGAGCAGAAACTCACAGGGAGAAAGAAGAGAAGGCCATGTGGAGAAGGAAGAACAGGGGTTAGAGTGATGCAGTCAGAAGCCAAGGAATGTCTGGAGCTCCCTGAGGCTAGAAAAATCAAAGAAGAATTTCCTCTAGAGGATGTGGCATTGCAGGTACCCCGACTCTAGACATCTGTCCTCCAGAACTCTGTGAGAATAAATTTATCTTGTCTCCAAACTACCAAGTACGTGATAACTTGTTACGGCAGTCCTAGGGAGCCAATACATGTGACAAACATTTTGTCTTTTCAGTACACAGTGAAGTGAGCCTGTATGAACTAATCATACTGTAAATTGATTGGTGTGACTATGAATTTGCCTAGAAAATTTTAGGAGCATGCCAAGAAATCTCAACCTCACACATGATGGGATCATTTTCTTCAGTTTATTTGATTTTTAATTTCCTTGATTTTATAATATATGAGTTTCAGTGTCCTCCAGCTAAAGTGAAAATTAAAATGTTAGTTGCTCAGTTGTGCAGAGTTTGACTCTCTGTGATCCCATGGACAGTAGCCCACCAGTTTCCTCTGTCCATGGGATTTTCCAGGCAAGAATACTGGAGTGGATTGCCATTTCCTTCTCCAGGAGATCTTCCCAACCCAGGGATCTAACCCGTGTCTCCTGCCTTGCAGACAGATTCTCTACCACCGAGCCATTGGAAAACCTGTCTTGTCCATTATCACATGCTATTTTGTTTTTCTGTTAAATTTTTTGAGAGTACTAAGCATAATGCCTAAAATTTCTTCATTTTTCCATAGCAAAACTTTTTACTCAGAGATAGATATTCTTTGTCTGGCTTTTGCATTTTGTGGTCACCACCTTATTTTATATTTCAGAATCATTTACTAATTTCCACTAATGTTTTATTCTGTTCATTGTCTTTGAATAAGGGGCAAAAAGCTACCTATGCTTCCTATTTGGCTCTAAACAGCTTGTGTGAATTTTTCATGGGTCCTTCATTTTACTTCCAAAAACCATAGTCAACTTTCTAAATATATCTTAAATGTACAATCATTCAATCTTCTCAATAACCATATAACCTGAGTACTGCAAGTGTTATTATTCTCCATTTTTATTAGATAAGGAAACTGATGTACACAGCATCAAGATATTTATCTAAAGGTTCACACCTTGAGGCTACATCAAAGGTAGGACTGGACCTCAGGCAGTTTGTCATAATCCATGCTTTTTGGTGTTTTTGGACACACCGTCATTTCCTTGGAAGACCTCATAATGAAGAGGTGCATTACCAATTACATTCTTTAGAAGTCTAGTGAAGAGGGAATTAAAGTGGTGAACAATCCCAGCAGAAAAACCCGCCGCTTCTGTGTTGCAGAATTTCTATAGTCCTATCTGGTAACAACTTCTAGGATATCAAAACCCATCTCCCATAACCTCCTAGGCACACCATTTATATAACGGCTCCCTTTGTCTTAAACTTCCCATTCCAGAACCAGGCCTAGTTTGAGTTTCATAACTAAAATGTTCAGCAGAACAATTTTCTAAAAAAGAGGAAAATATCTATCTTTCCTCTTCCAACCCCAGTTGTTCCATGAAGATAGAAATCTTTCTCACCCAATAATCAAAGATTGCAGTCCCAACTGCAGCCACCAGGAATGTGAGGAGTGAGCGTACCAGCTTTACAGTCACTTTTTCTTTTATTTCTACATTACAGTATTCATTTCTACGAGAGTCTGCAGCAGGGGTAGTGAGATGCGTATGTTAACTCAAATCCTGGTTTTTCAACAGCCTGCCTTTTTGATCTACATTTCACCAGTGCTGGCGGCTCATCTTTGAAATCTGACACAGCAAGATATCCATTGCTTTGAAGTTCATCAACAAAACTTTATCAATCACTTAGCCTCTTGTTTTCCAAACCCAAGGGATCATTTAGCTCTCATAGATGTCTATAAACTTGAATGAATATTTGCATGACTAGTTATGTAAATACCGATTTCTCAATATTTACAAGGATTCTTAGAGGGGGAGCTTCTGGCTCTTACTGATGTCTATACTCTCTCTACCCTGCTTTACTTCATGAATAGATAGATGAAGAAATAAAACTTAAAGTGATCTTGTCATTTTGGCCTCGTTTGCTCAAGAAGCTTTGTGCTTGAAATGCTTTCCCTCTCAATAACCTTCTTGAATAACTGCCCATCTTTCAAGGTTAATACAAAGGTTTTCTTCATTATCAGTAATTTCCTAACTTGATTGAAAATAAGAGTTACGATGTTACATCGTGCAAAAAAAAGGAAAAAAAACTCAAGTCCTCTAATCAGAACACCCAAAGGCAGGTATTTTTAATAAACACTGCAGATGAGTCATGATCAAGCCCTTTTGGGAAATGTTGAATCACATGAAATCTGTAAATGCAGTGAGAAACTGTCTCTCCAATAGTTTATACCTTCTTCAGAATACATTTAACATTCTACTTTAAAATATACTTTTATATGTATAGCCTAGCTCTGCTATAAACTGCTCCCCATTCAGTGTTAGAAACTTGTTTGAGTCAAATTTTGAATTCGCTGCAGGTGAGCATAGTGCTTTATAAATAATAAATATCTGTTAAGTTGAATCATTGCATGGACTCTCTGCAAAGTCATCTCTCCAAACTCAACTCAAACAGATGAAAGAGCTACAGTTTTCTTAAAAGATAAAATTTAAATGTTTAGGGTAAATTAATGTCTGTCCTTTATCAAGCCCATCTTTGCATGAAATGTTCCCTTGGTATTTCTAATTTTCTTGAAGAGATCTCTAGTCTTTCCCACTCTGTTGTTTTCCTCTATTTCTTTGCATTGATCGCTGATGAAGGCTTTTTTATCCCTCCTTGCTATTCTTTGGAACCCTGCATTCAGATGAGAATATCTTTCTTTTTCTCCTTTACTTTTCGCTTCTCTTCTTTTCACAACTATTTGTAAGGCCTCCTCAGACAGCCATTTTGCTTTTTTGCATTTCTTTTCCATGGGGATGGCCTTAATCCCTGTTTCCTGTACAATGTCACGAACCCCTGTCCATAGTTCATCAGGCTCTCTGTCTATTAGATCTAGTCGCTTAAATCTATTTCTCACTTCCACTATTTAGTCATAAGGGATTTGATTTAGGTCATACATGAATGGTCTAGTGGTGTTCCCTATTTCTTCAGAAATGGTATGGACCTAACAGAAGCAGAAGATATTAAGAAGAGACGGCAAGAATACACAGAAGAACTGTACAAAAAAGATCTTTATGACCAGATAATCGCGATGGTGTGATCCCTCACCTAGAGCCAGACATTCTGGAATATGAAGTCAAGTGGACCTTAGAAAGAATCATTCTGAACACAGCTAGTGGAGGTGATGGAATTCCAGGTAAGCCATTTCAAATCCTGAAAGTTGATGCTGTGAAAGTGCTGCACTCAATATGCCAGCAAATTTGGAAAACTCAGCAGTGGCCACAGGACTGGAAAAGGTCAGTTTTCATTCCAATCCCAAAGAAAGGCAATGCCAAAGAATACTCGAACTACTGCACAATTACACTCATCTCACATGATAGCAATGTAATGCTAAAAATTCTCCAAGCCAGGCTTCAGCAATACATGAACCATGAACTTCCAGATGTTCAAGCTGGTTTTAGAAAAGGCAGAGGAACCAGAGATCAAACTGCCAACATCCACTGGATCATCAAAAAAGCAAGAGAGTTCCAGAAAAACATCTATTTCTGTTTTATTGACTATGCCAAAGCTTTTGACTGTGTGGATCACAATAAACTGTGGAAAATTCTTCAAGAGATGGGAATACCAGACAATCTGACCTGTCTCTTGAGAAACCTGTATGCAGGTCAGGAAGCAACAGTTAGAATTGGACATGGAACAACAGACTGGTTCCAAATAGGAAAAGGAGTTCATCAAGGCTGCGTATTGTCACCCTGCTTATTTAACTTATATGCAGAGTACATCATGAGAAATGCTGGACTGGAAAAAGTAAAAACTGGAATCAAGATTGATGGGTGAAATATCAATAACCTCAGATATGCAGAAGACACCTCTCTTATGATAGAAAGTGAAGAGGAACTAAAAATCCTCTTGATGAAAGTGAAAGAGGAGAGTGAAAATGTTGGCTTAAATCTCAACATTCAGAAAACTAAGATCATGGCATCTGGTCCCATCATTCCATGGGAAATAGATGGGGAAACAGTGGAAACAGTGTCAGACTTTATTTTTGGGGGTTCCAAAATCACTGCAGATGGTGACTGCAACCATGAAATTAAAAGACGCTTACACCTTGGAAGGAAAGTTACAACCAACCTAGAAGCATATTTAAAAGCAGAGATGTTACTTCTTCAACAAAGTTCGGTATAGTCAAGGCTATGGTTTTTCCAGTGATTGATGCTTTTGAACTGTGGTGTTGGAGAAAACTCTTGAGAGTCCCTTGGACTGCAAGAAGATCCAACCAGTTCATCCTAAAAGAGATCCGTCCTGGGTGTTCATTGGAAGGCCTGATGTTGAAGCTGAAACTCCAATACTTTGGCCACCTTATGCGAAGAGTTGACCTATTGGAAAAGACCCTGATGCTGGGAAGGATTGGGGGCAGGAGGAGAAGGGGATGACAGAGGATGAGATGGCTGGATGGCATCACCGACTCAATGGACATGGGTTTGGGTATACTCCGGGAGTTGGTGATGGACAGGGAGGCCTGGTGTGCTGCAGTTCATGGGGTCGCAAAGAGTTAGACACGACTGAGCGACTGAACTGAACTGAACTGAACTGAGGGTAACTCATATTTTAATTATTTCTAATATATAAAAACAATGTAATGCTTAATATAAATTTAATCCCAATGATATTTTGTTTTAAACATTTTAAAGCCTGATATACTAAGTAAATTTTTCTAGTGTTAAATCACTATAAGTTTTTCTTGATTTTTGATAGTAGTCAAAGGAACCCAATTATAAATTTACCTCTTCTAATATATTAATTAAATAACAGATACCTGAGAATAGATTTTTAGAAAAACCTAAAATGAATGAATGATCAAAGAGACTGAAATACAAGCACAAGTTGAGTTAAAAAAAAAAAAAAATGGATCTTCTAAGGCACAGACTTGACACATAGCAAATGAAACATACTGTTGACTAAATGCAAAACATAACGCATCGGTCAGGATGCCCAGACAACCAGAACCACAGCAACATACTGGAAGTGCAAAGGAATGAGATCTTCAAACAAGCACTCTTCTCAACAATTTTCCTGAACATTAGGAGTCTATTTTGACAATTCAGAAAAGAAAACAAAGAGAAACTCGTGACATGTATGTTCACATTTCAGACTGCATGTAGGGATTCCTGTGATGATAAGTTCATATTATTAAAATGACAAGAGTGATTCATGTCATTGAAATCATACTTTTGAATGTTTTTTTGTAATTTTAATTTTAGGTTTTGAACTTCATTGCTGTGTCTTTGTCTTTATGTAAACGTCAAGCATACAGAAAAGCAGTTTAGCATAGCAGTTAAAACCCTAAATTCTGGGGACCTTCCACAAGTCACCTAGTCTGTTTACCCCTTGGTTTTCCCTCTGTAAAAAAAAGATGATATTAATGCCTAAATCATAGTGTCATTATGAGTTAAGTGGGTTAAATGAATTACAGTGCTTACTTCTGTAGAGGACTCAATAAGTGATGCCAATTGGTAGTAGCAGCGACAGGAAATTAAAAAGTCATATGTCAAGATGACTTAAGTACACGTAACAGAAAGCCTTAACTATCTAACTTAAACAGCTCAACTGTGCCCCAAAGATGCTTTTCCTAACCATAGGAACCTGTGAATATGGCAAAGGGAATGAATATTGCAGATGGAATAATTAGAGTTGCTCATCAGCTGTCCCTGAGATGAAGAGTTAGTCTGGAGTATCCAGGTAGGCTCATTTTTTTTTTTTTTTTAATTTTTTTATTTTTCAGTGGGTTTTGTCATACATTGATGTGAATCAGCCATAGAGTTACACGAATTCCCCATCCCGGTCACCCATCCCACCTCCCTCTCCACCCGATTCCCCTGGATCTTCCCAGCCCAACAGGCCCGAGCACTTGACTCATGCCTCCCACCTGGGCTGGTGGTCTGTTTCACCACAGATAATATACATGCTGTTCTTTCGAAACATCCCACCCTCCCCTTCTCCCACAGAGTTCAAAAGTCTGTTCTGTTCTTCTGCGTCTCTTCTTCTGCCCTACATATAGGGCCATCGTTACCATCTTTCTAAATTCCGTATATATGTGTTAGTATACTGTAATGTTCTTTATCTTTCTGGCTCACCTCACTCTGTATAATGGGCTCCAGTTTCATCCATCTCATTAGAACTGATTCAAATGAATTCTTTTTAACGGCTGAGTAATATTCCATGGTGTATATGTACCACAGCTTCCTTATCCATTCATCTGCTGATGGGCATCTAGGTTGCTTCCATGTCCTGGCTATTATAAACAGTGCTGCGATGAACATTGGGGTGCACGTGTCTCTTTCAGATCTGGATTCCTCAGTGCGTATGCCCAGAAGTGGTATTGCTGGGTCATATGGTTGTTCTATTTCCAGTTTTTTAAGAAATCTCCACACTGTTTTCCATAGTGGCTGTACTAGTTTGCATTCCCACCAACAGTGTAAGAGGGTTCCCTTTTCTCCACACCCTCTCCAGCATTTATTGCTTGTAGACTTTTGGATAGCAGCCATCCTGACTGGCGTGTAATGGTACCTCATTGTGGTTTTGATTTGCATTTCTCTGATAATGAGTGATGTTGAGCATCTTTTCATGTGTTTGTTAGCCATCTGTATGTCTTCTTTGGAGAAATGTCTGTTTAGTTCTTTGGCCCATTTTTTGATTGGGTCATTTATTTTTCTGGAATTGAGCTTCAGGAGTTGCTTATATATTTTTGAGATTAATCCTTTGTTTCCTCATTTGCTATTATTTTCTCCCAATCTGAGGGCTGTCTTTTCACCTTACTTATAGTTTCGTTTGTTGTGCAAAAGCTTTTAAGTTTCATTAGGTCCCATTTGTTTATTTTTGCTTTTATTTCCAATATTCTGGGAGGTGGGTCATAGAAGATCTTGCTGTGATTTATGTCAGAGAGTGTTTTGCCTATGTTCTCCTCTAGGAGTTTTATAGTTTCTGGTCTTACATTTAGATCTTTAATCCATTTTGAGTTTATTTTTGTGTACGGTGTTAGAAAGTGTTCTAGTTTCATTCTTTTACATGTGGTTGACCAGTTTTCCCAGCACCACTTGTTAAAGAGATTGTCTTTTTTCCATTGTATATCCTTGCCTCCTTTGTCAAAGATAAGGTGTCCATAGGTTCGTGGATTTATCTCTGGGCTTTCTATTCTGTTCCATTGATCTATATTTCTGTCTTTGTGCCAGTACCATACTGTCTTGATGACTGTGGCTTTGTAGTAGAGTCTGAAGTCAGGCAGGTTGATTCCTCCAGTTCCATTCTTCTTTCTCAAGATTACTTTGGCTATTCGAGGTTTTTTGTTTTTCCATACAAATTGTGAAATTATTTGTTCTAGTTCTGTGAAAAATACCGTTGGTAGCTTGATAGGGATTGCATTGAATCTATAGATTGCTTTGGGTAGAATAGCCATTTTGACAATATTGATTCTTCCAATCCATGAACACGGTATGTTTCTCCATCTGTTTGTGTCCTCTTTGATTTCTTTCATCAATGTTTTATAGTTTTCTGTGTATAGGTCTTTTGTTTCTTTAGGTAGATACACTCCTTGTAGGCTCATTTTTAACAGAAGCACCCTGTTAAGTGAAAGAATGAATCAGGGGAGTCACAGTTAAAGAAGAGTGAAAACAGCAATAGAAGTTAGAATAATGTGATTGCTGACTTTGAAGATAAAAAACAGCCACCAGTCAGAAAATATGGTCACCCTCCAGACACTGGAAAAAGTAAGCAAATAGATTCTGCCCTAGAAATTTGAGAAAGCAATGGGGCCTTGCCAACTGCTTGATTTTAGTCCACTGAGACTGATTTTGGACGTATGAGCTCCAAAATGGTAGGATAATAAACTTTGTTATATTAAGCCATTAAATGTGTGATCATTTGTTCCAACCACCACAGGAAACTCTTCAGTTAGATCATTTCAGTCATCCATTCATGTTCCACTTTTTTCAACCCCAGGGACTGCAGTATGCCAGGCCTTCCTGTCCATCACAAACTCCTGGAGTTTACTCAAACTCATATCCATTGAGTTGGGTGATACAATCCAACCATCTCATCCTCTGTCGTCCCCTTCTCCTCCACCTTCAATCTTTCCCAGCATCAGGTCTTTTCCAGTGACTCAGTTCTATGGATCAGGTGGCCACAGTATTGTAATTTCAGCATCAGTCCTTCCAATGAATATTCAGGACTGATTTCCTTTAGGATGGACTGGATGGATCTCCTTGCAGTCCAAGGGACTCCCAAGAGTCTTCTCAATACCACACTTCAAAAGCATCAATTCTTTGGTGCACAGCTTTCTTTATAGTTCAACTCTCACATTCATACATGACTACTGGAAAAACAATTGCTTTGACTAGATGAACATTTGTTGGCAAAGTAATGCCTCTGCTTCTTAATAAGCTATCTAGGTTGGTCATAAATTTTCTTGCAAGGAGAAAGTGTCTTTCAATTTCATGGCTGCAGTCACCATCTGCAGTAATTTTGGAGCCCCCAAAATAAAGTCTCTCACTGTTTACACTCTTTTCCCATCTTTTTGCCATGAAGCGATGGGACCAGATGCCATGATCTTAGTTTTCTGAATGTTGAGTTTTAAGCCAATTTTTTCACTCTCCTCTTTCACTTTCATCAAGAGGCTCTTTAGTTCTTCTTTGCTTTCTGCCATAAGGGTCATATCATCTGCATATCTAAGGTTATTGATATTTCTCCCAGCAATCTTGATCCCAGCTTGTGCTTCATCCAGCCCAGCATTTCAAATGATGTACTCTGCATATAAGTTCAATAAACAGGGTGACAATACACAGCCTTCACGTACTCCTTTCTCGATTTGGAGCCAGTCTGTTGTTCCATGACCAGTTCTAACTGTTGCTTCTTGACCTGCATACAGATTTCTCAGGAGGCAGGTCAGATTGTCTGGTATTCCCATCTCTTGAAGAATTTTCCACAGTTTGTTGTGATCCACACAGTCAAAAGCTTTGACATAGTAAATGAAGCAGAAATAGATGTTTTTCTGGAACTCTCTTGCTTTCTCAATGATCCAATGGATGTTGGCAATTTGATCTCTGGATATTCTCCCTTTTCCAAATCCAGCTTGAACATCTGGAAGTTCATGGTTCATGTATTGCTGAAGCCTGACTTGGAGAATTTTGAGCATTACTTCACTAGCGTGTGAGATGAATGCAATTGTGTGGTAGTTTGAGCATTCTTTGGTATTGCCTTTCTTTGGGATTGGAATGGAAACTGACCTTTTCCAGTCCTGTGGCCACTGCTCACTTTTCCAAATTTGCTGGCATATTGAGTGCAGCACTTTCACACCATCATCTTTCAGGATTTGAAATGGCTTACCTGGAATTCCATCACCTCCACTAGCTTTGTTCGTAGTGATTCTTCCTTAGGCCCACTTGACTTTATATTCCAGGATGCCTGGCTCTTGGTGAGTGATCACAGCATTGTGATTATCTGGGTCATGAAGATCTTTTTTATATAGTTCTTCTGGGCATTCTTACCACTTCTTAATATCTTCTGCTTCTGTTAGGTCCATACCGTTTCTGTCCCTCATTGATCCCGTCTTTGCATGAAAAATTCCCTTGGTATCTCTAATTTTCTTGAAGAGATCGCTAGTCTTTACCATTCTATTGTTTTCCTCTATTTCTTTGCATTGATTACTGAGGAAGGCTTTCTTATCTCTCCTTGGTATTCTTTGGAACTCTGCATTCAGATGGGAATACCTTTCCTTTTCTCCTTTGCCTTTTGTTTGTCTTCTTTTCATAGCTGTTTGTAAGGCCTTCTCAGACAACCATTTTGCCTTTTTGCATTTCTTTTTCTTGGTGATGGTCTTGATCAATGCATCCTGTACAATGTCACGAACCTCTATCCATAGTTCTTCAGGCACTCTGCCTTTCAGATCTAATCCCTTGAATCTATTTCTCACTTCCACTGTATAGTCATAAGGGATTTGATTTAGGTCATACCTGAATGGTCTAGTGGTTTTCCCTACTTTCTTCAATTTAAGTCTGAATTTGGCAATAAGGAGTTCATGATCTGAGCCACATTCAGCTCCTGGTCTTGTTTTTGCTGACTGTATAGAAATTCTCCTTTTGGCTGCAAAGAATATAATCAATCTGGTTTCAGTACTGACTATCTGGTGATGTCCATGTGTAGAGTCTTCTCTTGTGTTGTTGGAAGAGGGTGTGTACTATAACCAGTGAGTTCTCTTGGTAAAACTCTGCTAGCCTTTGCCCTGCTTCATTCTGTATTCCAAGGCCAAATTTACCTGTTACTCCAGGTATTTCTTGAATTCCTACTTTTGCATTCCAGTCTCCTATAATGAAAAGGACATCTTCTTTGGGAGTTAGTTCTGGAAATTCTTGTAGGTCTTCATAGAACTGTTCAACTGCAGCTTCTTCAGCATTACTGGTCAGACATAGACTTGGATTACTGCGATATTGAATGGTTTGCCTTGGAAACGAACAGAGATCATTCTGTCATTTTTGAGATTGCATCCCAGTACTGCATTTTGGACTCTTTTGTTGACTATGAGGGCTACTAAATTTCTTCTCAGGGATTCTTGCCCACAGTAGTAGATACAATGGTCATCTGAGTTAAATTCACCCATTCTTATATCACTCAATACAAGATTCCATAATAATGAGTATCCATTGCAGCTCACATCGTCATCAGGAACTCAAATTTCTTCCATCTTTTGGTTGGCTATTATCAGTGTATAACTAGCACCTCTGACCAATATAAAATGCCTTTGCCAGCTTCCACCTCCCTGACAACTTTGCAGACCTACACAGTGCCGATCTAAGGGCAAATAGATTATGTGTCTCCCTTTAATTTCTGTGTGCGGCTTGTCAGTCTATTTTTGGTATCTTTGTCATAAAGGTTTTATATTGTAATTTTTTAAATATACCAGTGTTTCTCCCTGTGATTTGTACTTTATCTTGATCTTATTTTCAAATTTCTACCACAGAGATAATTTCTCTAAAAGGTGTAAATTTTCTTCCTTGGGTCGTACTTTGAAATCAGCTTGAATTTAACTCACGTAAGATGTGAGGAATAGATCTAATTTTTCATAGATATCTGAGTTTTTTAATGTTACTTATTACAAAGCAACTCCTTTGCTCAATGACGTGCCATATGCAACCTTTGACTTAAAGTTCTGTTTATCATGTATATAGATTTGGGGGCTCTCAAATGTGCTGCCAGATCAAATAGTTTATTCTTGCATATGCTACATTTTCATTGCTATCACTTTGAAAAAATTATTTATATATGGTAAGGCAGTTTCTTTTTCCATCTTCTTTCTTACAAGTGCATTTGAGAATTAATTTGTCAGGTTTTATGAAACATCCTATTGGAAGTTTTAGAGTTATACTGTGCTAACAGATTAATTTAGAAAGATTTGTTATCTTTCTGATTTTTTTTTAAACTAGAAACATCATGTTTCTCTTACATATTCAGATTAAATTTTACTTTGTATTATTCAAAAATGTTTATAATTATTTCCATAATTTTGCTCTCTATCTTGACACATGGATTTCTAAGTACTGTATGATTTTTGTTGCATGCATTTTTACATTTTTGAAGCAATTTAAGTTCTCTTTTTAATTTTTATTGGTTATTGCAAGATTATTAAAACACTTCTTATATTTATATCTAGTGAAATTGACTTCTCATAACTGAAAACAAATTTCATATAGTCTATGTAAATAATGACAAACTTAAGTTATCTTTCATCTAAGAAATGAAAGATATTTCTTATTGATTCTTATGTCTCTTACTACTGTTTTTAACTTACACTATTTAGTGTGATTTTTTAGTGAAAATATTAAGGGTAATAGTAGCAAAACTTATCTTGGTAATAATTGTAAGGGAAATTCTATAATATCCCTACTAAGTATGACATTTCTCTCTCTCTCTCTTTTTTCTTTTTTTCTGGTTATCTATTTTCAGTTTAAGAAGGTTTATTTTTCAGGATTTTTATGCTCTTATTTTTGGTTTCAAATCGTGCTTGACCAAGATAAATCGTTTTCTACTATATTTTTACTTGAAACTCATTTGGAACAACTTTATCTGTGGGAATCTCATCAGAAAGTTCTTGTATTTGTTTTTTCCAGGTAACCCAGCTAGACACCACTTTTATATTAATTTCCCAGGTCAAAAAGTTAATCTAAATACAATTGTCAAACTCATATGAGGGCACGCCTGGTGTAAGAATTCTCAAGGAAACAAAATTTTTTTTTTTATTTTTCACCCAGAGCTTAAGCTGAGGTTTAGAAAATTCTCTATAGTCTTCATTTGCAGGACATATTTTATCTTGTCTATTCTTTACTTTAAGAGTCCCAGATTTATTTATACACCTCATTCTAACTCTCTGACTTTATAGACCTAATGCTTTTACCCCTGTCATTTTTTTGGCTAAAGTTCAAAACTATAGGTTATTGAGACTGATACATATACCTGAGAAAGTGCAAAGTACATTATTATTACAATATGATTTCTATTTTCTCTTCCTTCTGTGCATTTTCCCTAATTTCCTATGTATTTTAATTTTTTTTATTGCATTTTAAAAGCATATTCAGTGTTTTGAAAAAGGCAATTTGGGGGACTTCCCTAATGGCCCAGTGGTTAAGATGTTGCTTTTCAATGCCAGGGGTGCAGATCTTCGCTTTCTTGGTTGGGGAGCTAAAATCCCACAGGCCTCATGGCCAAAAATGAAACAAAAACACATAAAAAAGGAGCAATGTGATAACAAGCTCAATAAAGTCTTTAAAAATGGTCCACATCAGGAAAAAAAAACAAAAGGCAAATTTTCAACTTATCTAATTCAACATACTTCATAAATGAAAGCCTTATCTCTATCATTTGTTGATAAGCTTAAAGTTTTATATTTAATTATTGATTAACTAATAAAAAGCAAGTTTATTCCTCTTGATGAAATAAATCATTCATTACTCGATGGATCTACATGTTCCGGTGTTGTTTTGTCCAGAGAGATACTGGGGCCAAATAACTCAGGTGTCTTCTAAAAGAACATACGTAGTTCAGCGTCTAATTATATAGAACTTCAAATTTCAGGGAAAGAAGATGCCAGAGATCAATTCAGCTTCTTTCAAGAACACATATGTGACATCTTTAGTTATGTAACTGTGAAGTCACTAACTGGGCTTTCATGGTGGCTCAGATGGTATAGAATCTGCCTGTGATGTAGGAACCTGAGTTTAATATGTAAGTTGGGAAGATTCCCTGGAGAAAGGAATAGCTACCCCCTCCAGTATTCTTGCCTGGAGGATTCTACGGACAGAAGAACCTGGCAGACTACAGTCCATGGGATCACAGAACTGGACATGACCGACTGACTAACACCTTCACTTTTCAAGGCCAGTAATTACCCTGGGGTCAGGGCACAACAAAATCTTTTCTGTATATTAAAGAAGGTTATCCTTCCCAATATCAAATATTTTTCTGATCAGCCCACTGGGAGATAAAAAGAGTATTCGCAAAACCTGAGTATAACTCTAAAGTAATGGTGTTATTCTCTCTTAAAAGTACTACCCCAGTGCCTTTGTGGGAATCTGGACAGTAATGGAATCATCTCAGCAGTCAACAGATACAGTCTTACTGTATGTGTTTTTAAGAGGGGCATTTGTGTGGCAGAATCAAAGTAACTATAGTACAAAATGCAGTTTCTATTTTTGAACTATTATTAGAATTAATGTGTTTTCTTTTTTTTTCTTCAAAAATGAGGCATCTGAAAGCAAGAATACCTCTGTAATGCTTAAGTCTGTAGGATTCTAGAACAATATTTGGTGAAAAAAATGGAACCAAGAGAGACATTTAAGAGACCATTGAGTGTTTAAACAACTGATTCAAATTTCAAAATGAGATGAGACCTCATTTATATGTCAAGCAGTGAAGTGGGACATACTGGTTAAAATGTATCATCTCATGAATAAGTCAGAAAAGAAAGAAAAGAATTCTTTTCAATGTATATCAGGAAAAAAATGACTATAATAGCAATGAATGAAATAGGAACAACTACAGACTCATACTTGAATAGCACTTTTTGAATGATGAAAATGCTCAGACTCTCCTAATTTAACTCTCAAAGGTTTTGTGTATTGTGTTGAAAAAGTACCATTTCATTCAATTCTTAGATACATCTTACCCACGGGCACATGTTGGTAGATTTCTATCAAATAAATCTACGTAAGCCTAGTAATAAGTATTGGAAAAAGTCACTTTGCAGTGGTTCAAAATTGAAGAGGGGAGCAGTCATTTCTAATCCATCACAAAAGGACATTGGAAAATGTCTCCTGTAAAGTTAGCAAAACTGAGAGTGTAAAGGAGAAATAAGTAAAGAAAAAATAATAAAGCAGGTAACCACTATAGATAAAACTTTTAGCTCTCTATATAATTTTGTTGAATAACTAAGTTCCTATGGAAATCTTCCAATGAGTATTTAACTGACAGTTCTTCTGAAGTATGACCTAGCATTATTGCATGTCTAGTAAGTACCCTATAGATTATTTAAAATAAAGATATAATATTTCTTAACCAAATTCTAATTGCTGTGTCCATAACATGTTAGGCTTGTATGTACTTAATATTATACTTATTTTTTTAATTTAACATCTCTACAAGTGATATATTATTCAACAATATATGTAAATCAAATTATATCATTCAAATTTAAGGCCCTTAGTAGTATTTTACATCCTTAAACTCTAACAGATTGATATTTCTATATTGAAATAATTTTCATCTCAAATTTCTGTATTCCAGACATATTTTGCTAAATATATGTTGTTTTATTCAGTACAAGACTCTTCATGACTGTTGGGCTTGAGGACAACTTTGTGAACACAAACTGACCCTCTACTTTCTGTTAATTATTTCTGTACTAAATTTTATTTACCTATTCATGTTATTCTTTTTAAGTTTGCCTATGTTAATCTCTACTTTTAGTTTTCCTATTTATTTTGTTTTTTATGTGCAAATCTTGTGACTAGAGTCAGCTTTAATAGCAAATTAATAAAATGTCAATTTCAGGAACCTTCAAAAGCTGTGTGACAGATTGTATGTATAATGGTACACTCATTTTCTTAAAGTCAGCTACGAACTTTTATAAGTATTAGGTCCATCAAACCTGAATTTTGCTGCTTGCAAGCAACATATAGCCGGATTTTTAAAACCCAATCCGAAATTCTTTATTTTAACAGGGTATTTAACATGTTCATTGTAGTTGAGATTTTGTCTTATTCTGGTCATATTCTTTTATAATATTTACTGTATCCTTTTTATATGGCCTCATCCTTTCCTTGAAACTTTTTTCTTACTTTCTGTTTGTTTAGTTGCTAAATCATGTCAGACTCTTTTGCCACCCCGTGGATTGTAGCCCACCAGGCTCCTCTGTCCGTGGGATATCCCAGGCAAGAATATTGAAGTGGCTTGCCATTTCCTTCTCCAACTTTCTGCTTTATCCATTTTTAAATCAGTTTTCTTCTTATTATTATACGGTCAGAGTTCCTTATATATTGTGCATATAAATTCTATGTTAGTTCCATGTTTGCAAATACTTTCATCCAATCTGTATCTTGACTTTTTATTTGCTTAATTGTGTCTTATGAAGAACAAACATCTTTAATCTTGATGAAATGAAATTCAACAAACTTTTCTTTTATGATTTATGGTTTTTGTCTTATTTTGAAAAAATCTTTGCCTAACCCAATCACAAAGATTTTCTCTAGTTTTCTTCAAAACGTCTTATAGCTTTAGTTCTTATTGGGGTCAATAATCCGTTTCATGTCAATTTTTATATATATTATGAGACAAAGGTCAAGACTCACTTATTTTTGCAGACTTCAGCATGTAAAAAGGCCTCACAATACAGGAATCAGGTAAACTCCTGTCGAGTAGGAACAGACTCCAGAGGGATACTGCCTTAGTCACAGAGCTAAAAGAGTTCTAAGAAGTCCATTTTAAACCTACTCTTAACAACAACAACAACAAAAACATTTTAAAACAAACCTCAAAGTGATCAAACTGATTCCAAGTAACTGTCAAGTAGGAAAACGAACTGTTCTACGCCATCTGTAAGCTTTGGAAATTCTTTGTCATCTTACCCTGGCCTCACGTACCTCCTTGTTATAGATGCAAAAATTAATAGTCAAGCAAAGGCTGGAAGAGACACCTCTGGATCTCAAGAACTGAAGATACACTTTCTCCCTGTGAAAGTGCCTTTTCTCTGGGATTCTGCTTTGTAAATTCTAGCCTCCTGGACTCATACTCTGAGATGTCTCTTCAATCAAGAGACCTCTGGAATCTGTTTCCTTACCCTACAGATGCCTGAAAACTGCCTCCAGGCAGTAAACTGAAGTAGAGTTCATCTTGCTTATATCCAATTACTTAGAGATACACTTCCTGCTCTGTCTGTACAATATCTGAAAACTGATAGTTCTTAAAGGTTGTCTGGTTTTCTTTGTTATAAAGTATGTGTGTATTGGCCAGAGGAGGGGGTTAGTAAATCTGCTCCTGGTTATTCCATAATGGCCAGAGCCCAAACATGTCCTGAGCAATGTACAAGGATGACCATTGTTCAGAGAAAAACTCATTGAAATGTTTATATTTTAAATGCATCAGTGATCAGGAAATATCTCTCTCTTTAAAGAGCCTTACTTTTTACTCACACTTCAGAAAGTCTTGCCGTTCTTTCTAGTTGTTTCCAAATGATTCCTTTATTGACTTGGTTAACTTTCAACTTGGAAAGCTTGAGATGTCTAATATAAGAGGTAAATTCACAGTTAAAATTCATTACAAGTGTGTGAATGTCACTGTACCTGGCATGTAAGCAGTTGTTGAATGAAGAAGAAGGATAATTAGAAAGTAGAAGTAGTGAGATAATTCAGGAAGAAAAGAAGTTAGAATGTGTTATAGTAAATAAGATAATTTGGGGGATAAGCTTCAAAATAATGGGAAAAAGGGAATTTAAAGTAGTTGCCATCCTACTGATTCTCATTCTAGATCCTTTTCTTTACACCACCCAATTTTTTTTCTTAATAAATCTTTTAATGGGCCATTCACATTAAGGTTTTTTTAGAATGATTATAATTTTATATCGTCCAAGAAAAACAGTTCTTGCCTGACACAACTGAAATGTTTCAATACAATCAAAGAAATTCAAACTAGGAATAAATAAAGACCATAATAATAAAAACATCTAAAATATCATCTGTTCTAGCTTAAGTATTTAGGGAACATATTTTTTGGCACAAAGATACTTATGGAAACTTAGGAAGATTACAATAAGCATCATATATATATAAAATTATAGTATGAGAATATAACAAACAAACAAACAAAAAAAATAGGTAGAGACATGGATGGACCTAGAGACTATCATACAGAGTGAAGTAAATCAGAAAGAGAAAAACAAATATCCTATATTAATCTTATATGTGGAATCTGAAAAAACTGGTATAGACAATATTATTTACAATGCAGAAGCAGAGACACAGACATAGGAAATAAACATACTGACACGAAGAGGAAATGCGTGGGGTAGAATGAATTGGGAGACTGGGATTGACATATATACGCTATTGATACTATGTATAAAATAACGAATGAGACCCTGCTGTATGGTATGGGGATCTCTATCCAATGCTTTGTGGTGACCTAAATGTGTTAAAAGAGGAGGCATTACTCTGCTGACAAAGGTCCGTATAGTCACAGCTATGGTCTTCCCAGTGGCCATGTACAGTTGTGAGAGCTGGATCATAAAGAAGGTCAAGTGCCAAAGAGCTGATACCTTTGAACCATGGTGCTGGAGAAGACTCCTGAGAGTCCCTTGAACAGCAAGGAGATCAAAATGGTCAGTCTTAAGGGAAATCAACTGTGAATACTCATTGGAAGGACTGATGCTGAAGCTCCATATTTTGGTCACCTGATACAAACAGTCAACTCATTAGAAAAGTCCCTGATGCTGGAAAAGATTAAGGGCAGAAGGAGAAGAGGGCATCAGAGGATGAGATGACTACATACCATCACTGATGCAATGGACGTGAGTTTGAGCAAACTCTGGAAGATAGTGAAGAGCAGGGAAGCCTGGCATATATACTGCAGTCCATGGGATCTCAGAGAGTCGGACACAACTGGGTGACTGAACAGCAGTAACAACAAATGGGAAGGAAATCCAGAAAAAGGGGGATGCATGTGTATATAGAGAGGATGCACTTTGCAATACAGTAAAACTAGTACAACATTGTAAAGCAACTATACTCCAGTGAAAAGAAAAGAAAAGAAAACAACACCAATCGTGATGAATGCAAACTAAATCATCCCTCAGCAGTTATGAACACATTCGGTCTATCTGAGGGAGCCATTCATACGGAGCTAACTTTTTAAAATCATACTCTGAGAATTCATGTGTATTTTGAAAAACTCTCTTTGAAATCTAACAGAATTTCCTCCACATATTCAAGTTTGTTTAAGACTAATAGAGATAATGTGTTGACAAAGGTCCATATTGTCATGCCTGTGGTCTTCACGAGGACAGTACAATTAATATGATTTCTTACTTACTTAGACATTTTGTTCCAGCTTGACTGATTTAAATGTTTCGAATACTGAAAGTATGAATGAAGTTGACTGCTAAGGAACAGGCTTCCAAAACCACAGTATATTCTCCAAAACCACAATATACCATCTCATCCTCTGATGCCGCCTTCTCCTCCTGCCCTTAATCTTTCCCAGCATCAGGGACTTTTCTGAGTTGGCTGTACCCATCAAGTGACCAAGATACTGGAGCTTTAGCTTCAGCATCAGTCCTTCCAATGAGTATTCACAGTTGATTTCCCTTAAGATTGACTATTTTAATCTCCTTGCTGTCCAAAGGACTCTCAGGAGTCGTCTCCAGCACCACAGATCAAAGGCATCAATTCTTTGGTGCTCTGCCTTCTTTATTGGTCCAGCTCTCGTAACTGTACATGGCCACTGGGAAGAGTATAACTGTGACTATACTGACCTTTGTCGGCAGAGTAATGTCTCTGCTTTTCAACACATTTAGGTCACCACAAAGTATTGAATAGAGAGCATACATTGAGCCAAGATGACATATGGCTCATGAAAATATCTTGTTGATTGTAGCCACATGCAAATCACCCTATGTGGTGATTTTTTCCTCTCATTTTTAAGAGAAACACTGGATCAAATTGCCAACATCTGCTGAATCATAGAAAAAGCAAGGGAATTTTAAAAAATCTACTTCCCTGATTATACTAAAGCCTTTGACTGTGTGGATCACAACAAACTGGAAAATTCTTAAAGATATTGGGATACCAGACCACCTGACCTGTCCCCTGAGAAATCTGTATGCAGGTCAAGAAGCAACAGTTAAAACTGGACGTGGGACAACAGACTGGTTCAAAATTGGGAAAGGAGAACATCAAGGTTGTATACTGTCACCCTGCTTACTTATCTTATATGCAGAGTACATCATGAGAAATGCTGGGCTGGATGAATCAAGCTGGAATCAAGATTGCCAGGAGAACTATCAACAGCCTCACATATGCAGATGACACCACCCTTATGGCAGAAAACGAAGAGCCATCGAGTCTCTTGATGAAGGTGAAAGAGGAGATGATAAAAGCTGGCTTAAAAATTAAGCATTCAAAAAACTAAGATTATGGCATCTGGTCCCATCACTTCATGGCAAATAGATGGGGAAACAATGGAAATAGTGACATATTTTATTTCCTTGGGTTCCAAAACCACTGTGGATGATGACTGCAGTCATAAAATTAAAAGACACTTACTCTTTGGAAGAAAAGCTATGACAAATCTAGACATTATATTAAAAACCAGACATCATTTTGCCAACAATAGTCTCTCTAGTCAAAGCTATGGCTTTTCCAGTAATTATGTATGGATATGAGTGTTGGACCATAAAGAAGGCTAAGTGACAAAGAATTGATGCTTTTTGCTTCTAAAGGAAGCCAACCCTCAATATTCATTGCAAGGACTGATGGTGAAATTGAAATTCCACTACTCTGGCCACCTGATGTGAAGAGCTGACTCTTTGGAAAAGAACCTGATACCAGGAAAGACTGAGGACAGGAGAAGCAGGTAACAGAGGATGAGATGGTTGGATGGCATCACAGACTCAATGGACATGAGTTTGAGCAAACTCCTGGAGATAATGAAGGACAGGGAAGCCTGGCGTACTGCAGTCCGTGAGGTCACAAAGAGTCGGACATGACATAATGACTGAACAATAACAACTTGTACTTGTGTATGTGTGTATGAATGTGTTATGCAATATTTTACAAGACTACTGACATAATAATGATAAAATAAATTTAAGAATAACACATGTGTGTTAAATACAGTGTTTTCTCTTTTAGACCATAGAAAAAGACAATAAGTAGGCCTAGGGCTATGTCTCTTATAGCAATATGTCTAGGGGTTATGTCTCCCATAGTGAGTTCTTCATATTTTCTCATTTACTTTAGTCATCCAGATTGGTGACACATGTAACCAGAGATATATATTGATTCTATTTGTTGTAACTTTGTTTTCCTTTATGTAAGGTCAACTGGGCCATAGCAACATCTAACGAGTATAGTCCAGTTGTATATACATTCATACCAGGCCTCCTTTCTTTCTTTCTTTTTTTTTTTTTGTTTGCATTTTATTTTCTTTTTAAATTAATTTATTTATTTTACTTTACAACACTGTATTGGTTTTGCCATACACTGACTTGAATCCGCCATGGGTATACATGTGCTCCCCATCCTGAACCCCCCTCCCACCTCCCTCCCCACCCCAGTGCACCAGCCCCGAGCACCCTGTATCATGCCTCGAACCCAGACTGGCGATCCGTTTCACATATGATAATTTACATGTTTCAGTGCCATTCTCCCATATCATCCCGCCCTTGCCCTCTCCCACAGAGTCCAAAAGACTGTTCAATACATCTGTGTCTCTGTTGCTGTACCCCAGTGTTCATCGCAGCACTGTTTACAATAGCCAGGACATGGAAGCAACCAAGATGCCCACCAGCAGATAAATGGATAAGAAAACTGTGGTACGTATACACGATGGAATATTACTCAGCCATTAAAAAGAATACATTTGAATCAGTTCTAATGAGGTGGATGCAACCAGGCCTCCTTTCAATTAGAAATTGAGATAATTTACAAAGATATATGTGTACAATATTAAAAAAATATAATTAAACAGGGACTTCCCTGGTGGTTCAGTGTTTTAAGAATCTGCCTACAAATTCAGTATACATAGGTTTGATCCCTAGTCTAGGAAGATTCCACGTGTCATGGAGCAACTAGGTCCATGTGTCACATGGGCTACTGAGCCTGCGTTCTAGATCTATGAGCCACAACAAGAGAAGCCACCCCAACAAAAATTCCACACACCACAGCTAGAGAGTATCCCCCACTTGCTGCAACTCAAGAAAGCTTGCACAGCAATAAAGAACAGCAGAGCCAAAAATAAAAAAAATAATTAAACAGGTAAGTAGAAGAACATGGAGAAATAAATATCAAATGAAAACAATATAAACTCATAAGGAAAAGTACCATATTAACCACATGTCACATGTTTCCCATACACTTTGAAAATTATCAGAGTAACTAGACTAAAACAAGTATGACTTAGTAAAATATACTTTTCTTATAACTATTCAGTTCAGTTCAGTTGCTCAGTTGTTTCTAACTTTTTGCGACCCCATGGACTGCAGCATGCCAGGCCTCCCTGTCCATCACCAACTCCCAGAGCTTACTCAAACTCATGTACATCTCATGAGTGATGCCATCCAACCATCTTATCCTCTATTGTCCCCTTCTCCTCCCACCCTCAATCTTTCCCAGCATCAGGGTCTTTTCCAATGACTTGGTTCTTCACATCAGGTGGCCAAATTATTGGAGCTTCAGCTTCAGATTCAGTCCTTCCAATGAATATTCAGGACTGATTTCCTTTAGGATGGACTGGTTGTATCTCCTTGCATCTCTTGTTGGAGAGTCTTCTCCACTACCACAGTTCAAAAGCATCAATTCTTCAACACTCAGCTTTCTTTATAGTCCAACTCTCACATCCATGCATGGCTACTGGAAAAACCATAGCCTTGACTAGATGGACCTTTGTTGGCAAAGTAATGTCTCTGCTTTTCAATATGCTTTCTAGGTTGAACATAACTTTTCTTTCAAGGAGCAACCATCTTTTAATTTCATGACTGCAGTCACCGTTTGCAGCAATTTTGGAGCCCCCAAAAGTAAAAGTCTCTCACTGTTTCCATTGTTTCCCACCTATTTGTCATGAAGTGATGGGACCAGATGCCATGATCTTAGTTTTCTGAATGTTGAGATTTACACCAACTTCTTCACTCTCCTCTTTCATTTTCATCAAGGTGCTCTTTAGTTCTTCACTTTCTGCCATAAGGGTGGTGTCATCTGCATATCTGAGGTTATTGATATTTCTCCCGGCAATCTTGACCCCAGCTTGTGCTTCATCCAGCCCTGCATTTCTCATGATGTACTCTGCATATAAGTTAAATAAACATGGTGACAACATACAGCCTTGACGTACTCCTTTTCCTATTTAGAACCCGTTTGTTGATCCATGTCCAGTACTAACTGTTGCTTCTTGACCTGCATACAGGTTTCTCATGAGGCAGGTCAGGTGGTCTGATATTTCCATCTCTTTAAGAATTTTCCACAGTTTATTGTGATCCACACAGTCAAAGGATTTGACATAGTCAATAAAACAAAAGTAGATGTTTTTTCTGGAACTCTCTTGTTTTTTTAATGATCCAGCTGATGTTGGCAATTTGATCTCTGGTTCCTCTGCCTTTTCTAAATCCAGCTTGACTATATGGATGTTCATGGTTCTCATACTGATTGAAGCCTGGCTTGGAGAAGTTTGAGAATTACTTTGCTAACTTGTGAGATGAATGCAATTGTGCAGTAGTTTGGACATTCTTTGGCACTGCCTTTCTTTGGGATTGGAATAAAAGCTGACCTTTTCCAGTCCTGTCGTCATTAGTTTTATACATTTCATATAAAAATTTCCTACTAAAACTCTTCATGGCATAAAAAGCCTTTTATGTCATAGTGTTCACCCTCTTTTTAAGTAACATCTTTACTATTCTTTCATGTGCAGTATGGTATTGGTACCCAGAATGTCTCTTGATTTCCCTCCGTGTCATGTTCTTTCATTTCTGTCTCTGTATCTTTGCTTAGAAAGCCCATCTCAAACTCTTCTCTTTTTTTTTTTTTTGGTGATGTTCCATACAGCATTTAAAATCAACTTTAGTGTTCACTCCCTCTGAAGACTTTCCTCAGACCACAGAACAGATTACTGTGATCCACCCTATCTCCTATAGACCATAATCAGAATTTTAAGCAAATCTCTAAGATAGCTCCTCTCAAAACCCTTGTAATAATTTTTGGATGTTTATTAGCTTCAACAGATTGAGATACAGAGAATATATCTGGTTAAGTTCTACAATCTCAACTAGCAGTACCTTATAAATGACTATTCTATGAGTAACAGATACAGAGTAAATTGTGGGATCCTTTATATTAGCTTAATGATGGAGCTCACAGTAGAAGTACGTGAGAATCAATGAGGAGAAAAGTCAGATAGGAGAGAGACAGACTCATGTGAGGACTGATTGCCACAACACCTCAAAGTAAATCATGATTTTAGAAAAATAACCATAAAAATATTTCCTTAATCTGAATTAATCTCATAATTAGTAGATTCATTTAAAAAATCCATAGGAATATGGTAACATTTTTGGAAATGCTTAGTATTACCAGTCTAATCCATATAGATTTCACCTAATGTGAGTTATATTTTTAAAGGAAGTCACTTCCCTTAGTTTGCACATTGAAGGCATTTTTATTTTATTACATGTGGCCTTTCTTTGTGGCTGTGACAAGCTAACACAGTCCAATTTTCTTCCAATTATATAGTACAGAGAATTTCTCCTAGGAGCTCCTTTTGAAGATTAAAGCATATAAATAATTTTATTAATGCAATTTTATTTTATTATATAACAGCTAAATTCAGCAAACCTAAATGCTTCATGAATATCAGCATTATCTGAATAAAATTTAATTTACCAATGGTACAATGTGAAAATGCCCTGGTTAGCTGTTGCAAAATGAGTATGAATGAGTATCCTAAGAGTTACTGCTTGCTATGAATCATCAAAGTTTCACCAGAAATTGAAAAAACTAGAAATACTGGGCTCAGTAGCACCCTTCAATTGTGTCCATTTTGTGTTTTACAAACTGGTTATCTGAAACTTTATTTAGCCTTACTACAACTCTGTAACCTAAATAAATTGCCACTTTATTTTGCATAAGTGAGGAAAAGAGACTCAGAGATTTGAAAGTAACTTTCCAGGGTCATCAGACAGAGAAGGGTAGAGCTGGGTCTAGAACTTAGATTATGTGACTCTTGGCTCAGTACTGTTTCTCCTCTTGAATAATTCTAATTCAGCCTCGGAATGGCTTATTAGAAGCTGTGCTGTCAGGTTGAGAACTGTGAAATAAAAGGGAGTACAAAAGACATAGAGGGAGCTAGAAGAAAATTTTAAAAAATCACTCAGAAGATTTGTATGCATACATTGATTCTTGCAAGAAATCCTGGATATCTATTTTGAGCCTTTCACTCTTAATTATAGAAAATTTAGCATTTAACACATGCATTATTTAAAATATCTCATTTTCAACAAAAACTATGACACAAAGAAGGAGGAAAGTCTGGCCCATGTACAGGGGGAAAAGAAATAGACCATAAAAACTTCCTGAGGTGGGCCTGACATTAGATCTACTAACAAAGAATTTAAATCAACTTTTGTAAGTATATTCAAAGAACAAAAGAAATAATATCTATATCAATAAAAGGAAACATGAGACTGATGTCTCACTAGATAGAGACTGTCCATAAAGAGACACTCTATTTCAGAAAATAAGCAATGGAAAACTATGGCATTAAAAAGTATAACTATTGAAGTTGAAAATTCACTAGGTAGGCTCAAAAGCAAATTCGAACTGGCAGAAGAATCAGAGAACCTTAAGATGGGTTAATTGATATTATATAGCCTGAGGAACAGAAAGAAAAAAGGAGAAGAAAAGAACAGAACCTCAAGGACCTATGGGACACCATTAAGCAATCAGATATGCTTATAACAGAGTAAAGAAGGGTGGCAGAGAATAGAAGTGGGAGGCAAAAAAGAGTATTTGAAGTAAAAGAAAAATATTAAAAAAGCTCAACAAACTGTGAAATGGAAAAATTTAGAAATATATACCCAGATACTGCAAAATAAAGCTTGAAAAGACAAAGACAATCTTCAAAGCAGCAAAAGAGAGGACTCAACAAATGCTGTGAGCCACAATAAGACTAACAGCTGATGTATCATCAGAAGCCATGGGACTAGAAAGCAGTGGTATTACATATTCAAAGTACTATCAATCAATAATTTTATATTCAGCCAAACCACACTTCAAAAATTAAGACAAAATCAAGACACACTCAAATAAACAAAGATAAAGTGAACCTGTCTTTAGCAGACCTGCCCTACATGAAATACTAAAATAAGTAAGTCCTGGGCTGCCATGAAAGACCACTAGACAATAATCTGACCCTCCAAAGAAATAAAGAACATAGTGTAGATAATATGAAGTTATACATCAGTTCAGTTCAGTCGCTCAGTCATGTCCGACTCTTTGTGACCCCATGAATCACAGCACGCCCGACCACCCTGTCCATCACGAACTCCCAGAGTTTACTCAAACTCATGTCCATCGAGTCAGTGATGCCATGCAGCCATCTCATCCTCTGTTGTCCCCTTCTCCTCCAGCATCCCTCCCAGCATCAGCGTCCTTTCCAATGAGTCAACTCTTCGCATGAGATGGCCAAAGTACTGTAGTTTCAGCTTCAGCATCAGTCCTTCTCATGAACACCCAGGACTGATCTCCTTTATGATGGACTGGTTGCATCTCCTTGCACTCCAAGGTACTCGACTCTCAAGAGTCTTCTCCAACACCACAGTTCAAAAGCATCAATTCTTCAACACTCAGCTTTCTTCACAGTCCAACTCTCACATCCATACATGACCACTGGAAAAACCATAGCCTTGACCAGATGGACCTTTGTTGGCAAAGTAATGTCTCTGCTTTTTAATATGCTGTCTAGGTTGGTCATAACTTTCCTTCCAAGGAGTAAGCGTCTTTTAATTTCATGGCTGTAGTCACCATCTGCTGTGATTTTGGAGCCCTCCAAAAAAAAGTCTGACACTGTTTCCACTCTTTCCCCATCTATTTCCCATGAAGTGATGGAACCAGATGTCATGATCTTAGTTTTCTGAATGTTGAACTTTAAGCCAACTTTTTCAATCTCCTCTTTCACTTTCATCAACAGACTAGTTCTTCTTCACTTTCTGCCATAAGGGTGGTGTCGTCTGCATATCTTAGGTTATTGATGTTTCACCCGGCAGTCTTGATTCCAGCTTGTGCTTCTTCCAGCCCAGCATTTCTTATGATGTACTCTGCTTATAAGTTAAATAAGCAGGGTGACAATATACAGCCTTGAGGTACTCCTTTTCCTATTTGGAACTAGTCTGTTGGTCCATGTCCAGTTCTAACTGTTGCTTCCTGACCTGCATACAGGTTTCTCAAGAGACAGGTCAGACAGGTCTGGTATTCCCATCTCTTGAAGAATTTTCCACAGTTTATTGTGATCCACACAGTCAAAGGCTTTGGCATATTCAAAAAGCAGAAATAGATGTTTTTCTGGAACTTTCTTGCTTTTTCAATGATCCAGAGAAGTTGGCAATTTGATCTCTGGTTCCTCTGTCTTTCCTAAAACTAGCTTGAACACCTGGAAGTTCATGGTTCACGTATTGCTGAAGCCTGGCTTGGAGAATTTTGAGTATTACTTTACTAGCCTATGAGATAAGTGCAATTCTGTGGTAGTTTGAGCATTCTTTGGCATTGCCTTTCTTAGGGATTGGAATGAAAACTGACCTTTTCCAGTTCTGTGGCCACTGCTGAGTTTTCCAAATTTGCTGGCATATTGAGTGTAGCATTTTCACAGCATCATCTTTTAGGATTTGAAATGGCTCAATTCCATTTGAAATGGAATTCCATCACATCCACTAGCTTTGTTTGTAGTGATGCTTCCTAAGGCCCACTTGACCTCACATTCCAGGATGTCTGGCTCTAGGTGAGTGATCACACCATCGTGATTATCTGGGTCGTGAAGATCTTTTTTGTACAGTTCTTCTGTGTACTCTTGCCACCTCTTCTTAATATCTTTTGCTTCTGTTAGGTCCATACCATTTCTCTCCTTTATCGAACCTATCTTTGCATGAAATGTTCCCTTGGTATCTCTAATTTTCATGAAGTGATCTCTAGTCTTTCCCTTTCTGTTGTTTTCCTCTATTTCTTTGTGTTGTTCACTGAGGAAGACTTTCTTATCTATCCTTCCTATTCTTTGGAACTCTGCATTCAAATGGGAATATCTTTCCTTTTCTCCTTTGCTTTTTGCTTCTCTTCTTTTTACAGCTATTTATAAGGCCTCCTCAGAAAACCATTTTGCCTTTTTGCATTTCTGTTCCATGGGGATGATCTTGATCCCTGTCTCCTGTACAATGTCATGAACCTCCATTCATAGTTCATCAGGCACTCTGTCTATCAGATCTAGTCGCTTAAATCTATTTCTCACTTCCACTGTATATTCATAAGGGATTTGATTTAGGTCATACCTGAATGGTCTAGTGGGTTTCCCTACTTTCTTCAATTTAAGTCTGAACTTGGCAATAAGGAGTTCATGATCTGAGCCACAGTGAGCTCCTGGTCTTGTTTTTGCTGACTGTATAGAACTTCTCCATCTTTGACTGCAAAGAATATAATCAATCTGATTTTGGTGTTGGCCAACTGGTGATGTCCATGTATACAGTCTTCTCTTGTGCTATACATAGGTAAATATAAAGCACATTATCTAAGTGTTTTTTGTTTGTAATGCTTTCTTTTCCTGTGATTTTTATTTTTAATACCAACTTCAGGAGCAGTAATTATAAAACTGTGCTGATTGGCTTATGTACAAAAATGTAATTCATATGATAATAATAGTTCACAGGATTAAGAAAGAAGAAGAGTTACATAGGATGGAAAGAAGTTACATAACATACAACATAAATAGTAAAAATTTCCCCAGATTAAAAGCTATATTCTAATTTAAATTTGCTTTAGTATAATAGACAACTGTGATTCAAAATTAATATTTACAATTATGGAGTAATAAAGGTTGGCTCAAAAATATTTTTTTTCCTATGTGTAGAACTGTACTTATTTGCTCTCTTTGATTCAGGCAGTCATGTCTCTTACTTTGAACAAGTGTCCAACTGTGACAAAAAATGACATGATTCAGCTCAAGGCTATAATATTATAAACCAGAGTGTGGTTTGTCCTCTTTTTTGCCTTCACATTAATGGAAGCATGTGTAGAAACTGAGTCTTCATCATTGTTGTGTCTCTGGGTGGCCATGATATTCAGAGACCTTAGCTCATACACATTAGATCTATGCTGGTGGAAAGAGACTTAGTGGAAAGAGACTTTCATTGTATTTAGCCATTGAATTTGGAGGGCACTTTGTTATTGCCACATGACTAGCCTATTATGACAAATAGTACAAGCAGAATTCATTGCAAAGCCTTTCTCTAGGATTAGTCACTCCATGATTATACCTGTGTTTGACAAAAGATGCAGATATTAATAATTTGATAAAAATAATTTAAATTATTCTACCTGATCTTTAATAGGTGGCCCATATAACATCCAAATTCATTATCAAATTTGTTATTCTTTCCAAGAATCTTTTACTCTAACAGGACAATCTTTTTCTGCTATCTGCTAAAGCAAGGCTATAGTTTGTCCAGTGGTCATGTATGGATGTGAGAGTTGGATTATAAAGAAAGCTGAGTGCTGAAGAATTGATGTTTTTGAATTGTGGTGTTGGAGAAGACTCTTTTGAGTGTCCCTTGGATTGCAAGGAAATTCAACCAGTCCATCCTAAAAGAGATCAGTCCTGAGTGTTCATTGGAAGGACTGATGTTGAAGCTGAAACTCCAATACTTTGGCCACCTGATGCGGAGAACTGACCCATTTGAAAAGACCCTGATGCTGGGAAAGATTGAGGGCAGGAGGAGAAGGGGACGACAGAGGATGAGATGGTCGGATGGCATCACCGCCTCGATGGACATGGGTTTGGGTGGACTCCGGGAGTTGGTGATGGACAGGAAGGCCTGGCGTGCTGTGGTCCATTGAGTCACAGAGTCGGACGAAACTGAGCGACTGAACTGAAAGTAAGTATGTGTGTTCCTGCCTCCATGCTTTTGTTTTCCTCTTTTAATTATCATACTCAGATTATCTTTTAAAACCTGTAACGTCTTCGATGACTGATTCAAGTCATATTTCACCCATCAGAATTTTATTCTTCTCCTCCACATAGATAATAAGGTGTCAAGTACCAACACATGCAAAACTCTGGTACTTGCTTTTCATGGGTTATGCTATTTAGACTTTACAACAAGGTTATCATGAGGAATTTAGGCTGGGAAAGCATCATATCCAAGCCACGTACCTGAAACATCACTAACCCCTATTTATAGAACAGTATTCTTTAAAATTGCAGTTCTATATTTTTAACTATTTCTATTCTGAGCTCCTATGATACTCAGTTCACCAGAGAACCTAGTCATTCATTTCCCCCTAATGCCATCATGTTCTTTAGTTCCATCCTCTACATAAATTGTAAATTCTCATGCTGACTGGGTATCTCATCCCACCATAGAAGTGACTAGTAGTCCAAATATCACAGTTTAGATTTTAGAATTCAAGAATTTGAAATAAAAACAAATAAGGTACATATTGTTCTTAAAGTAACAAAGTCTGATATGGAATCTTAAAATTTAAAGCACTAGTTTTAACTGAGTAAAAATATTTCAGTGACTAGAATAAGAAAAGAATGTTAAAATATATGAGTTAAAGACCATTTATCCATAGAAGTAAAAAAATACAGAGACATCAATGATGACATTTTCACATTTCATTCCAGTTTTGCAGATACATGTATAGCTGCTAAGCTTGTGGTTTATTGGGTTTTCTAGAAGGAAAAAAAGTTTAATGCATTTCAAACATCTATGTGGAAGAGGGCAGCTAGATAGCTATGGTTTCTGAATATGTTTAGAGTTATCAAAGGTATCAGAACTGTCATTTTAATGTTCTAGCCCATAAGAAGTGTTGTGACATCAGTCATTTTTTCTGAAGGTTATATAATTAACAGCAGAATCAAAATTTAAACCCCATTGTGTATCCTTCCAAAATCTATGTTCTTCCTCTTATACCACCAGGTTTTAAATTGTTCACAAGAGAGAATTACAACCCCCATCAGACTGATTGTGTTTAAATATAATTCCTTTATGCCACTGAGGCTTCTGCTGTTTCACTGTGCTGGGGTATGTTGCACAGATAACAATCTGGTTTCCCTTGGCATTATTTTGCCAAAGATAAAACCATTCACATTGCCTGAGGCAGAAGGCCTTTTCAGAGGAACATGCAAAATGGTAAGAACATGAAGCTGCAGAATTTTACTATGAGCATGCGCATGCTAAGTTGCTTCAGTCCTGTCCGACTCTGTGGACTATAGCTCCCTAGGCTTCTCTGTCTTAATTTGCAAAATAAGCTCAAAAATCTCTCATTCCTGAATCTAAACTGTCAATCATATCAAAGTTCACCCTTTACTCTATACATATTAGACCAAAAGAGTGACTTTTTAAATTACATATTTTCCTCCTCAGCCACCTTCTGCACTGTTTTCAAGGCATAGCTATATCTTCTTAGCTGCTGCTCAAAGATTTTGCAGCTTTAAATACCACTGAGGCAATATCATGATGAATGCTCTGGAAGAGTCTATTCTGTCATCTTTCAAATTATCAGCCAAGTCCTCATTTCAAAAAATGCACCACTGACAATGATGCAAAAAGGATACTACCACAACATGATTTCTGGATCCCCAGTTGGGTTGTCATTTGAACGTGGAAAAATATTGAACATTAAGAAATGATTTCTTAACTTGTTGGAAACCATATGGAAGTCAGGAAAAGAGAATGCAATGCAGGAGACCCAGTTTCAATCCTCAGGTCAGGAAGAATCCCTGTGGGAGGAAATGGCAACCCATTCTAGTATTCTTGCCTGGAGAATACCACCTGGCAGGCTACAGTCCATGGGGTTGCATAGAGTTGGACATGACTGAGTGACTAACACTTTCACTTGTCAAAAGAGAATGAATACTGAAATAAATGCACACTATCATTCTTTGGTAAGGTCCCTTCAGATTAGATGGAGAAGGCAATGGCAACCCACTCCAGTACTCTTGCATGGAGAATCCCAGGCACGGGGGAGCCTGGTGGGCTGCCGTCTATGGGGTCGCACATTTGGACATGACTGAAGCGACTTAGCAGCAGCAACAGCTTCAAATTAGAATCACAGTCAGTGTTAGTTTTGATATCACAGATTCTGTGGCACTAATAAAGTTTCATGGCTGTGTAATTATATTTGAAGCTTTCCAAGACTGTTGAGTTTCTATAGTAAAAAGACTAAGAACTCCGTTCAACTTCCTAAAGTGTAACAAGCTACCCTAAGGCAATGACCCCTGCTTCTACTAAGGAATGTACCCAAGGACATTCCCAAGCATAAGACAAGGAATGTGACCCAAATCAGAATTCTTTCTTAAGAGTTTGTATCACTGATACTCAATCCAAAATTAGGTAAACACCCTTTTCCTTTGGATATATGCTAAAAGTCAGGTGCTAATTGTTAATGGTAAAACTGTGTTGATCATCTTCAGTAATGCAGATATAAAATCTGAGCACTTTAAGCAAAAAAGATTTTGAAACTTGGGTTGAATAATTACTTCACATACTGTACCATAATTTCTTATTTTGATCTAATGTAGGAAATTGGAATTTCCTCCTTTCTCTCAGCTTCTACTTCATTCACTTTCCTTCTTCATTCCTCTTTGTCTCTCTTCTTTCCTTCCTTTCCTCTATCATTACATTTTTTTCTGTTATTCAGATTAGGGGAGAGTTAAAATTTCTAATGGTTCTAAATCCTACCTAAATTTGGTCTGTTGGCATCAAAACTGAGTTTGTTTGTTTGTTTTTTTTAAATAAAATGGTTAAGCAGAATTACTTTAGGAAATTAGATTTGCCTCTTAAGCATTATTAGTACAATAAAAACAAGGTATTTTTTATAGAGAAATCAGAATATTTTGGTGCCTGTCTTCAACTCATTAAGATTTCTATTTTGGAAAATATTTACTACACTGAGTTACAGCTATATTAAATATGGTGAATGAATATCTCCTAAGGGGACAAACTAAATTAAACTGGGAAGAAACCAAATCTAATTGTATTACATCTTTATAATCAAGCAGCAAGAATCCTTAGTCTCTCTCTTTTTTTTTGATGGTAACATTACACTTTATCATTCTGACTGATAATCTGTATTGTTTTTCTAAAAGGAAGTCGTAACTAAAACATTGAAAACTAAAGTACTGTGTTAAAAATATTACTAATTACTAATAATCATTTATTAATACTTTGCATGATTTTCTTGATAATTCAGTCCCTTATGTTTCAACAAGCATTTATTCAACAAATATTCATTAAGTAGCTAGCTATTGAGAACACAGAGAATATCATTTGATCCCTGTTTTCAGGTCTTCCATCTACTTAGGCAGATTTATAAACTAAAGAAATAAGTAGACAGAGTAATAGACAAATGGATCAATAATAGATAGTAAAGCTGTATAGAAAGCACTTTTCAAAGAAAAAGCTGGTGAATTTTTCCTTTTTCCTGGGGAAAATCCAGAAAAATATAATTAGGGAACATTGAATCTTTTTATATTGAGTAAAGAATGAGAAGACCAGTCTAAGCAAATACTAGCTAATACTTATTGAGCATCCAGTATACATTTACACATGCAGTAAAACTGAGGAGTAGAGAGGCAGGTAACGCAACAAGGTCACACAGCTGGTGAGTGGCAGACTTAGAACTAGAACTCAGGTGATTTGACTTCAGAATCTACATACATTCTAGATAGCACTGCAAGTGAATGGTAACATGAAATCTAATAGGTCATCCTGGGTCATAAAATCTGAGATATTTGAGAGCTGATGGTGATGAGACTAGATGTTATTTAGGGTTTATTATGAAAGCCCTAAAGTGTTTCACCAAGGAATTTAGATTTAATCCATTAGAAAGTATCCAAATCGTCTAAGCAGAGAAATCATAAGCTCTGAGGAGAGTGGTTGTTTAACAAAAATAACAACAACCACCTCAAATTTAGAGTTTAAAATAAAAGACACTAGGCACGTATTTAAGGGACAGCACAGCACAGATTCACAGCGGGGTCCCCTGGTGCCTCAGACGGTAAAAGCGTCTGCCTGTAGTGCAGGAGACCCAGGTTCGATCCCTGGGTCGGGAAGATGCCCTGGAGCAGTACTCTTGCCTGGAAAATTCCAAGGACAGGGGAGCCTGATGGGCTACAGTCCGTGGGTTCACAAAGAGTCGGGCAGGACTGAGTGATTTCACTTATAGATTCACTGCAGAAAGGAAGTGTGGGTGCACATCAGTCCGAGTCTGGAATGAGCACAGACTGTCATTATTGTTAACTCATTGTGACTTCTCCGGTAGCTCAGACAGTAAAGAATGCCTGCAAGGCAGGAGATCCAGGTTCAGCCCCTGGGTGGAGAAGATCCCCTGGAGAAAGGAATGGCAACCCACTCCAGTATTCTTGTCTGAGAAATCCCAAGGACAGAGGAGTATGGTGGGCTGCAGCCCATGGGGTTGCAGAGAGTCAGCCGTGACTGCGTGACTAGCACTTCCCTTTCAGGGTGTCTGTGTGGGAAGGAGGGCCTGGAGTGCTCTAGTCTGCCGTCCTCCTGATATTGAGCACCTCACTTTTTAAGCCACCATCAGTTTCAATGTAATATTTACCTAAACACTTCAATATTACCTAGGATGAAGTCTATATCTCAAAATTCTTTAAGGGCTCCTCCTGCCTTTTGGGTATAAACTACTCAAGGACAGATGATGGGGCTGTTCATGATCTAGCCTCCACATAGAATTCCAGGTTCATGTCTTTCCTCAACTTGAACTCTGCAGTATAGTCAGGATGGAATTTTTAACCAACATACTGTTTGGAGTTTCTCAAAGTTCTGGAGAAACCAGGATCAAAGTGCCAGCTATCAGTTTCCAGTGAGGACCCTCTTCTTGGGTTGCAGATAGCCATCTACTCACTGCCTCTTCATATGGAGTGTCTTTAGTGTGTGCACACGGAGAGAAAGAGAGAGATACCCTTCTTTCTTGTAAGGTCACTAATCCTATCATGAGGGCCCCACTCTCAGGACCTCATCTTACCCAAGTTTCATCCCAGAGGCCACATCTTCAAATACCATCACACTGGGAGCAAAAGTTTCAATATATAAACTTTAGGTAGGGAGTCACAAACCAATCCATAACACACCTCTGTCCCAATTCTACTTTTCCTTTGCCTAACTAACCTCCTCTCAGTTTTTTTTTTCCAATATATCATTGCCACCAATTCCTAATATTTCCTCTGAAACCCTAATTAAATTTAATTTAGATCTCTTAATTTTACTGTCTATACCTCATCATCTGTCATATTTCATCTTTTTGTCTCTTCTCACTTCATTCAGTAACTTCTTCAGATCTCTATACCGGTTTATTTTCTCGTGTGATAACTTGTCCATTAAATTTTCAGTTTATAAAGATGTTTTCTATTTTTAAAAATTTCTTTTCACATTTTACCTATGTTTTTAAAGGTCTTTGATTCATTGTTTATATATTTTTAAACTGTCCTTTTCTATCTTCTTAAATATTTTACACATTGTCTATGCCCTTGGGCTTTAGGAAATATCAGTTTATATGTGTCTGATCATTTTCCCTTACAGTAACTTATTTTGTTATTTTAACTTTAGATTTTGAGCTAATATTTGTCTCATCTCAAGCAGAGAAAATGCTGAGGGTCTTTGTTGATGGTGAGCTCCTGTAGTGAGGATTTGCACTGGCACATACCAAGTGTCCAAGGAGTTCCTATCTCAGGATATATTTAGTTAATTTTATTGACTTTAGGTTCTCTGAGATGCCTTTATAATGTAAATTTAAACCCAAAACATTGTTGGTAAAGAGACTGGGTTACAAACTCTCTCAAGTTATTATTATTATTATTTATTTTTCCTATCCAGTGCTGTGGCTAAAAAAAGTTATGATCATGTTTCTGTGTTGGAGTAGATTTTTTCCTGATTAACATTTCTCTCCTAAGATTCAAAGCTAAATATGAGAATCTGATCTGTACCTTTTATCTTGTACCTGCTTAAGACATTGTCACCTTTCATAGTGGTGAAAAATGAACGTTAGTTAGTCACTCAGTTGTGTCCAACTCTTTGCAACTCCATGGGCTCCAGCCTGCCAGGTTCCTCTGTCCATGGAATTCTCCAGGCAAGAATGCTGGAGTGAGTTTCCATTTCCTCCTCCAAGGGACCTTCCTGACCCAGAGATTGAGCCCCAGTCACCTGTATTAGGCAGATTCTTTACCGTCTGAGCCATCAGAAAAGTAGCTTTTAAAATGACTCTTGGCTTCCTGCTAGATCAACTACAAATTAGCACATGGTGCTTGCCATCTACCTTCTTCTCTACAAGGATTAAATCATGTGCTGACGCTGCTGACTTTCAACACCCCCAGGAGGAGTTCAGGGTGGAGAGCGGAAATAAGGCACTGGGAAAACTGGTAAGACAGCTCTTCAGATAGTTAGATATTCTCAGTCGCTGATTTTATGAGCCCAATTCTTGTATCACCTCATATCTAGAAAAGCACTAAATTCCTTCATGGTGATGACTGTTTCTCATGACTAGCAGATGTTTCATGAGACCAGCAGAAACTTTCTACCAAAAAAAAAAAAAGGAAAGAAAGAAAGAAAAAGTAATGCTTGTATTCTCCCTTTACCAAAATCACATATATACTGTCCTTCCCCACTGCCTCTTTGAAGCAATTTATCAGGGCTATCTGAGATGCCGTCTTCTGAGCTACAGTCCTCATTTTGCCCCCAAATAAAACTTTACACACAACTCTCACATATTTTTTTTAAGTTGACAGCTGTCAGCAAATAACGTCAGAGAGCCCAGAACTCCCTCCTATTTACTACTCAAATTTTATTTCTTAATTTATGCCCCCAATAATTCCTTATGTGTGTGTATCTTCTCTTACATTTTAATATAACCAGCCCCTCTTCACTCCAGTCCTCTGTTACGCTTAATTATTGTTTACATTAAACTTACAAATCCCACTTCTGATTGGACTCAGACTGATTCACCATCTAATACCTTCTCATAAGATTTTTTTGTCTCAATCTACTCATAACTTTGTACTTTAAGTTCATTTTGATGCCTGTCTTCCCCATACTATGCTAGCTACTTCATAGAAAGTGCCTAATAAAAATATATTGAGTGAAAGAAAGATTGAAAGCAGTGCCCAATATTTGACTGCATTATGTACAACTGAAAGTTTTAATTCTCTAAAATACCCAAGTTCATATATATATATATATACACACACACACACACATATATATGATGTGTGCATATGTGTGTATTCTTCTCTTCATATATAAGTGGGTGTTTTCTCTATGTTTTAAAAAGTTTAATCCAAATTAACAAAAGGTATAAAGAGAAAAATAAGAGGAAAAATTTTGAATGCAAAGGTATAGAAACTTAACACATATATTTTGTCAATGGAATTAGTCTTACTAACATATTCAAATTAGGACATTACAAGAACATCCAAGTAGATAAAAAAATAACTATACTTATACAACATCTTGCTTCTCACCAAAACAAAATTTTAATATTGAAATATTTCATAAAAATCCTCTTTGTAAAGAAAGTAGTATAATATAGTTGTGTTATACCTAACTGCATCTAAATAACTTCTGATTCAGCTCTGTGGCAAAGAAAAATGGCAATAGTAACAGAGGGAGGAAAGAAAATTTAATAAGATCATCTGTAGGAGGATGATATTTAGAAGAACAATTGCTGTATTTTTTCCTTAGTTTCCTGTGCCCATGTTCTTCTTAAAAAAAAAAAAAAAAAAATCCACCATCAGTACCTTAAGGGGACAGAACAGAACACAAAGAAAAACGGACTATATTTTTTAAAACATTTTTTTCAGGCATAAAATAACAGATTTGGAATAATATGTGATTATTCAAATCAGTATTCCTCATTAACACTATTATACTTCCAACCTGCAAAACTAGATGGAACTTTCCTGTACTGGCAAATGGGAGAAAAGAGAGTTATACAATCTATCCCTCTGTATTTGTGGATGTGACACCCATGGATACAGAGAGCAGACTGTACTACATCATTTTATAAGAGGCTGAGCATCTTCAGGTTTTGGTATCCTTAGGAATGAGCAGAAACTAACCTCCTGCAGAAACTAGAGGGACAACTCTTCAGGGAAAGACGTAAGCTTAGAGTCTGGTGGGTCTCTGATAAGAGTCTATGCCATGTTCTTATCCTACCAAATACAAAAAGATAGGAATGCGAGAAAACTCATAACCCAAGTTGAGATAGTCAGCATAGATATGACAGAAATTTGTAATACGGAATGAGCTAATTAGAGTCAACTTTAAGTTCAAATCAAGAGTACAATCTTCAAAAATTCTTTAAAATATGCTTAATTAAGTATGGTCAAGGAAATAATATTAAAGGCAAGAAAATCTGCCATTGAAACCTGAAACACCAGTATCTTGTAACTAAGTCTGGAAAAAGAGGCATATATCAATAAGAAGGGTGGGTGTCATTATTGGCATACAGAATCTACTGGGATCAAAAACATATAACCAACTAGCTTTCTTGAGAAACTTGTACTAGTCAAAGAGCTCAAGGGGATTAAACAGGATTGTGATTGCTCAAGACAAAGTAAGTTTTACCCAGATTCCCATTTCTACAGGAAGGCAACAGCTATCTCCATATAAGTTCATTCCAACAAAGATAATATACAGAAAAGCTCAGGCAGGAGGTAGAACCAGGAGAAAAGAGATGGATCAACTGAAAAACACTATGGGGGAGCATTGCTGGAGCTTCATTACTACATAACATTACCAACAAGACTTTAGAATGATTATGGACAAATGGCTACTGTACGCCTCCTACTTTACTCTTTCTTAATGGAAGCATTTATAGCAATTATCTTATCCTCACCCGACTGCTTTTTTTTTTTTTTTTTTTGAGATGAAAGTCAAATAACCTAACATCTATTTCATATTAATTATTTAAAATCTTAAATTTTGAGTCTTTTTCAAATCTTCTTAGTTCAGGAATAAATATATTATATGTTGGAGAAGACTCTTGAGAGTCCCATGGACTGCAAGGAGAGTCAACCAGTCCATCCTAAAGGAAGTCAGTCCTGGGTGTTCTTTGGAAGGACTGATGTCGAAGCTGAAACTCCAATATTTTGGCCACCTGATACGAAGAGCTGACTCATTTGAAAAGACCCTGATGTTGGGAAAGATTGAAGGCAGGAGGAGAAGGGGACAGCAGAGGATGAGATGGTTGGATGGTATCGCCGACTCAATGGACGTGAGTTTGGGTAAACTCCGGGAATTGGTGATAGACAGGGAGGCCTGGCGTGCTGCGGTTCATGGGGTCACAAAGAGTTGGACACGACTGAGTGACTGAACTGAACTCAACTGAATGCTTTAAAGGGAGGAAAACGACACTTGTAACCAAAGGTTAATCTATGACAATTTGTATTATTATTTCCAGTTATTTGTTACTTAATTGTAATAGGATTATGTATCTCTCCCTGATATCATGTTGCTTTTATTGGCTGTCTGTAAGAGGAATATTACTATTTTTTCCCTGTCCCATTGTCATAAGTTTTAGTCATGTGACTTGCTTTGACCAGTGAAATAGAAGAGGTGACAAAACGTATTCTAATTAGAAACTTTAAGATCCATCTTGTGATCCTTCTAGCCATCCTGCATTTCACTCCATGTCTCCTAAAAGAGCATGTCCAGATTCAGCTGGATCCTAGAATACAAAAAGACTCTCTGAAAGATGGCTAACTGACTAAAATTGGCATCGCTTTCAATCCAGAGTATGAAAAGCTATTAGAGAGTCTATAATCTTATACACTAGCAAATTAGAGAAATCTAACAATTTTAACACCAAGCATACATAGTGCTTTTTATCCCTGATATATTTCTTAATCTATGAATCTTTATTGAACTTTAAATATGATCAGATTACAAGTTTCCATGGGGGACCGTAAGTGTTTAGTAGTATTTCTTGTATCTTCCTGAATGGTACATGACAGTGTATCCAGATCAACAAATGTCTGCTAAGGCTTCTGTGAAGTGCTTAAGAGTTTAGGACAAAACTAAGATATCGAGTGCACAATCTTAGAGTTAATGATCTCCTATTTAACACTCAGAGGAAGAGTAAAGTAACAGAATGGGACTAATTTCCTAAAAGGATTGAGGAAAAGTAATCAAGGATAGTATTCTAGGAGGCAACAAAACCATTTTTAAAGTAAATTGCAAATTGTTAAGATGGGTTCTAAGTAAGAAAAGTCAATAGACATTGGTAACATGCTGAGATTCTGTATGAATGACACTGAGTCAGTAAGAATTTTGTGAATAAAGCCTGCTGATTTAGGTCAACATTGAGAAATTACTGGGGAAAAAAAAACAATAAAGATGATAATCTTCAAAATCTTTATTCTTTCACTGCATGAGAACTGATCATCATAGTTGACCACTTATGAGGAAGAAAGGAACTCAAAGATTAGCACTTGAATTTTCATCACACCTTTCTAAAACTGGTAATAAGAAATGTGTAATGTTTAGTCATCATAGAAACTGACTTATATATGCATGACAATTTCCCCAAAGTTGATAATTTAGTAAAAAGTGGCTATTACTAAAATATGTGAAGTAGTTATCTTTTTTAAAAAATGGAAATTTATTTTTGAAACACTGTGTATTGAGCAACAATGCATTTTAACCTAAATTTTCTAATTCATATTCTTCATACACTAACATAATATTTGCTAAGAAAACAAACAAAAAACACATGTTTAGATAAAAGATATTGGGAAAGTATTGAATATGTTGATAATTTATCTTTCTTTTTTTTTAATGCTATCTTTCTTCCTATTAGACCATGAACCCTGTCAGGCCAGGTGTATTATTTCTTTTTTCTTTTTTTTTTTTTTTTCATGTCACAATATAGCACTATGCCTAGAACAGAGGGGGTTATATGTAGTACATACAAACATATAATATATATGTATATACATATAGCAAATGCTGCATGACTGAATTGATGAACTTAAGACTAAATAAAGCTCGATAATCTTGCCTTGATCACCCTCCTGTAAGTAACATACACATACTAACCCAAGGAAGCTGCTTCTGCATTCTCTAAAGAGAGAGAGATGCTGTTGTTATTGAAGCATTGGACTTTAGAGTAGTGAGTATATTTTGAGGTATTGCCCTAATATATTTTGCTTCTATGAATAATTTTTTATGGGAGTTTGACTAGTATAATTATTACCAGTCTTGAAATTCATATAGTAGAAAAGTGGGAGGAGTATAATTTAGCTCTTATGAAGTATTTATTAAAAATTACTGTACCAGGAACATAATACTAATGGGCCATGGCAGCTTGAATAATTCAATAGCATGACACCTTTTTTTAAGATAGCACAAAAGTGGATTCTAATATCCCATTTGATGTTTATTTCCAAGCTAATACATTTATTGTCTCCAAAGAAGAGAGAAACATCTGTGGAAGTTGGAAATTTTTTTACTTACAAAAAAGATATATTGCTCTGTCTTCCATAAAGTCCATAAAGGTCCATATGTTGAAATACTTTTATAAAGCAGGTTATAGACAGAAGCAGAATGAATATTATAATGGTAGGTAACAGATATCAGATATTGCAAGGCAGAACGGGAAAACATTTCTATGAAACTCTGATACACTGTACAGTGTCTGCTAGTGTCTAAGCCTGAGCTAGTATTTTCCTTTTAATGGATCTAGTAAGTATTTCCTGTCCAATCTATTTCAAGTTAGAAATAGTTTTGCTAAAGAGAGATACTGTATAACAATGGAAAAACCAGAATTGGAATAAAGACTTGGAGGTAGGAAGAAGGAACAGAACTAAAATTTGTTCAATAATTGGCCACATGTCAAGCACCATGACAAATGTTATCTAATTCAACTTAATTCCTCCCAATAACCTAGAGACAAATGTAGTTGTAGTTCACCTTAAAAAATAGGAAACAAGTTTGGACAGATGATGGAAACTACTAGACATCACGTAACCACCCGGTTTCTATGCCAATAAATGCATGCCTGTCTTATGCCAGGTTCCAAACTCTTCCTGCTTCTGCAGCTAATGAGCTCCATGACTTCTGTGAGTTACATTCCCAAGGTCTATACTCTGATTTTCTCTTCTGTCATATTTAGATAATACTATTGTTATATTATACAGTTGTAATGGTACTATGTATTTAGCTAATGGCTACTGACCTGGAATTTCCCAGGTACCTCAATGGTAAAGAATCCATTGGCCAATGTAGGAGCCACAGGAGATACAGGTTCAACCCCTGGGTGGGGAAGATCCCTTGGAGGAGGAAATGGCAACCCACTCAAGTATTCTTGCCAGTTTATTCCCATGGACAGAGGAGCCTGGCGGGCTACAGTCCATGGGGTCGCAGAGTCGGACATGACAGAGCACACACACACATGATGACAATTGACCTGGGAGCTTTTAAGAATTGTTTTGATAAATCTGAGATAAAGTATTTTTATCTAAGAGAAGCACTATGCAATGTAAGTTATTTATAACTTTCAGTGAATTTACTCACAGTGGAAAGAGAGCCACCCTACTAATACTCTTGGCTTCTCGCTGTCTCCTCATCTCTCATTTAGCACATGTGAAAACACAATCTGACTTGGCCATCATCTGCCGTAACGCTAAAATGTGATTCTCAATCATTCCAGAATGTAAGAAGGATATTAACAATAATATCCAATTATTGTTCTCTAGTACAATGTATTTTCCTGAGTTTGGACTTATTATAATAGGTGATTAATGTGATAGTAAGTACACTAAAAAAATGTGTCAAAAAAATGTAAAAGTTCAGTAGGCAACATCTTGTATACATGAAATCTCAAAGAAAGCTTGCCATGTAAAAATACACCCTTGCCCATAAATACATTTTGAAGTACTTACTAATCTCAGAATAAAATAATAAGTATCATTGCTTTACTGTGTACTCACTGATACTAAGACAGGATATTTACTTATCTGGAGAGTTATTTTTCTTTTGGATACTTCAAAAATATTTCCTATTTCTTTTGGTTAAGTTGAAATAAAGGAAATGTCCTAATTACTGTTGCTTTCTTAGAGCTCTGATAAGTACTTAGTGGTTCAGGTTGATGTGACTGGGCTGTCTGCACTCATTTTCCTCTGCTTTATTGTGATTGTAAGAAATATTTCTTTTTTTTGTCCATGATTTCTGACACAGAGAGCCTAACTCTTGGCATTTCCTAAGTGCTGAGAGCAATCAAGGTATTAAGAGCTTCTGTTATGTTCATAAGGTGAATTTCAGAAAGCCCAGAAGGATGAGGGAGACAAACAAGTGATCAGAAGATTGTAACTTTCAGTCCCACCCCTCCTGACCTCTAGGTATGGGTGATGGGCTAGAGGTTGGATCAGTGGCCAATGGCCAGTGATTTAATCAACCAGGCCTATGTAATGAAGTCTCTATGAAAACCCAAAAGGACTTTGTTCAGAGAGCTTCTGGATTGGTGGATTGGTGAACATTTAGAGATGTGGGGAGAATGGCTCAAGAGAAGACAAATGGAAGCTCTGCACCCCTTCCCACATCCCTGACCCATGCATTTCTTCCAACAGGCTCGTCCTGAATTATACTCCTTTGTAATAACCAGTGATCCAGCAAGGATACTGTTTCTCTGAGTTCTGTGAGCTGCTCTGGCAAATTAATTGAATCCAAGGAGAGGGTACTGAAAACCTCTGATTTTTAGCTGGGCATCATAAGCATAGGTGATAACCTGGACTTCTACCTAGAGGAAGAAGGAGGGCAGTCTTGTAGGTCTGGGCCCTTAACCTATGTCATCTGATGCTATCTCTGGGTAGACAGTGGCAGAATTGAGTTGAACTGTAGGACATCCAGCAGGTGGTCAGAACTTTGTTGCGGGTAGTGGGGGGAACCTCCCCTGCATTGGAACTGCTACCAGAACCCCTTTTTAGGTATATATCCTGAAGTGAGTCTCATGCATACATGTAACAAGTACCTAGTCCTGTTATAGCCAAATGCTCAGGGAAACACTCACTCAGAAGGACAGCGTGGATAGTGGAGTGCAGTTTATTACACCAGCGGGTCCAAGGCAGAGTTTCCTCTTTAGCCAGGGACCCCGACCGACTTTTGTGAAAACCTTATATACCTTAAGTGTACGTACTCAAGTGCCAACCCCCAGATTCCTTAAACCTAGCCTGGGAAATGTTAAGGGGAGATACAATCAGGTTACAGCCATGATTCATAACCAGGAGGGTCAGCGGGTTATACACTGTGCCTGCACCAATGGGTGCTGTTAAGATCACAAAGGGGATTGACTACTGTTGCTGCTGCCGCCGCTGCTAAGTCGCTTCAGTCCCGTCCAACTCTGTGTGACCCCAGAGACAGCAGCCCACCAGGCTCCTCCGTCCCTGGGATTCTCCAGGCAAGAACACTGGAGGGGGGTTGCCATTTCCTCCTCCAAAGCATGAAAGTGAAAAGTGAAAGTGAAGTCGCTCAGTCGTGTCTGACTCTTAGTGACCCCATGGGCTGCAGCCCACCAGGCTCCTCCCTCCATGGAATTTTCCAGGCAAGTGTACTGGAGTGGGGTGCCATTGCCTTCTCCAGTGATTGACTACATAGGGGATTATTACATTCTTTCTGGCAATGGGAAATTTTGGTATGGAATCTGGTGTTTATCAGTCTGGGAGACCTGTTCTGCCTTAGGTATGCTATCTCCATGGCTACCAGGCACATGGTCCAAAGTTTACTGAAAATGCAAGCAAGCGTATAGTCCAAAGTTCACTGGGAATGTAAGATGGAGTTTCCTTCTTTTTCAAGATAGAGTCAGCTTGGCCTGTTCCTTTCCTCCTTCAGTCCCAGAGAAATTAGTCACAGCCCCTTTCAAGATTCTCTTGATATTACAATTTCTGATGATGCATGAGTTTGAAGACCCAGGATAGGTGCTACTTAAATACCATTCATAGAATCATAGAGTTTTAGATTCTTAGGGAATTATAAACATCATCTTGTCTATTAATGTGTCAAAGTTCAATGTTTCCCATACTCCCTGTGGGATTTCCCCTTTATCCTTGATCATCTTTACCACTGTATACAAATATTTTTGATACATTATCTATGTTAAATGAAAGAATAAATATATATACATAATTAAAATAACTATATCAAAGATATAATAAAATGTTAATTCACTTAAGATAAATTAACATTAAAATAAATTATATATGTATATAAAATTAAACCAGTTTATATATATGTATATACACCTATATACATATAAAGACAAACTCTGTAAATCATCTTTTTTGTAGCAGTAGGATATTCATACTTCAAACAGTAATTTTCTTGAAAACTACTCAGTGATTTTCTTGAAAACCTCTCATCCTGTCCTCCATATAGGACATCTCTGAGAACAAATAGGAGCAAATACCTGTATCGCTATAGGATTTATTTATTGATCATAGGTGTATGATCAATAGAGGAGGTTAAATATTTCTTCCAGGTAATATCTTTTAAATATAGATTTAAATGGAGTCTTAGAAAACTACAAGATTGTTTAAAACAAATTCATTTGTGGGTAAGCTATGAAAAGGTATACTCAAGTAAACATAAAAGCATTGTCTCTAGCCAGGGATCAAGCTGATTGGTGACAGAAGTGGTCACACAGTGGCATAACTTTTGGAGTGAGTAACTAGAGTTTGATACCACACTCAGTGAGAAAGCCTTGATAACTTTTACAGCACTGTAAAAAGAGTACATTTTTTGCAACATGCTACTCATGAGCTAGTCTCATTAACATCTCAGATCTTTTTCTTTCCTCCCTATTTCAGTCCCAATTTCAAAATACCTTTTTTTAAATTATGATTATTATTATTTTTTAAGAAATGGCACTTACAGAACAATGGTTCCTGGCGAGTTCAGTTCATTGCAGATGGACAGATTTTTCAGCACATTCACTTCACACTGTGACTTTTTTCTTCCTAAGCTTGCAATGACGGTGGCTACTGAAGAGCCTGTGAATAAGCCCGCAATGAGATGAGGGTCTAGGATGAGAAAATCTATAGACCCTTTCCTCTATAGATACAGTCTTGACAGCCCTCTCTTGCAACACTTTCCTGCATGTTCAGTATCCTTCAAAATCCTTCATCCTCTAAGCCTATCAAATGTATGAATACACATACATACTCATTAAGTTGACTATAGATATAAAAATACAATTTCATAAATTTCATAAAAAGATCAATTTTCTTGAAATCTTCACTCATAAAGAATCAACATCAAAAGGCCTCTATATTACCTAATGTTGGTGACAGATGCTTAGTAAAGGTTTCATATGTCTCCACTTATCCTTGTTTATTATAAGTCTCTCATTCAGATTCCATAGTTGTATTCTTATTTAAACACAAACGCACAGGCACGCTCATAACAATGCAGCATAATGGCAATGAATGCTTGCCCAGTGTATGTGACCCACACAATTGTCGTGGTTGCTTGGCAACCACTGACAGGTACTATAACTGGAGAGCAAGGGATACAAAGCAATGAGTGAAAGACTTATCATCTGCTCTGATTTCAGACGGAAGGGAACTGTCTTAAAAGCAAAAATGTCTCCTTTGGGTTATGAAAGACAAACAGAAGGGAAAAAAAAAGTTTATTTGCCTATTTTTTTTAATTAAGCTAAATCAACAGGTGTATTATTATAGGATAGTAAGTTGTTTCATGAAAAAATAGCTGATTATTGGTCTATAGAAAAGATGGATGTACCTAACAAATTAGCTGTTGAGTATACTCTCATTGTGGTAAGGTGAACTACTGATACTGCTTTGCACGCATATCTACTTCCCCTCTTATTCCCAGATCAAAGAAAATCTTACGAGAGTTGAATTTTTAGCATGGATCTTTTAAATGCGCTTCCCCGGTGGCTCAGTGGTAAAGAATCCGCCTGCAGTGCAGGATTCCCAGGAGACACAGGTTCCATCCCTGGGTTGGAAGGATCCCCTGGAGGAGGGCATGGCAGCCCACCCCGGTATTCTTGCCTGGAGAATCCCATGGACAGAGGCGTCTGCAGGCTACAGTTCATAGGGTCGCAAAGAGTCGGATATGACTGGGGCAACTTTGCTTGCTGCACACACACACCCTGGTGGCTCAGCTGGTGAAGAATCTGCCTGCAATTCGGGAGACCTGGATTCGATCCCTGGATTGGAAAGATTCCCTGGAGAAGGGAAAGGCTACCCACTCCAGTATTCTGACCTGGAGAAATCCATGGACTGTATAGTCCATGGAGTCGCAGAGTCGGACATGACTAAGCGACTTTCACTTTTAAATGTCTGTCAAAGGAAAAACTTGCTTCTTTAAAACACTGCATTTTTCTCTCCACAGTGTCTATCATATAGTTGCTAATATTTTAAGTATGGGCTTCCCTTGTAGCTCAGATAACAAATAATCTGCCTGTAATGAAGGTGATCTGGCTTTGGTCCCTGGGTTGGGAAGATCCCCTAGAGAAGGGAATGGCAACCCACTCCAGTATTCTTGCCTAGAGAATTCCATAGACAGACTATGGGGTTGCAAAGAGTCAGACACAACAACTGAGTAACTAACATACACACAAATATGTTAAGTCTAGCTTCTAAAGGAAATGAGCACAGATTCAGGCATTACTCTTGGTAAAACTTCTTAGTTTTGTCTTCCCTGAGTCACAAAATTTCACATCTTACTGATGTGGCTATTTTCCATAATATGCATTGATATCTCTGCTTATACTTTTCCTACCTTTTAGTTTCAGAATATGTGTTTCCTCCCAAATAGTCACCTTTTGTTCTTCAGGTAAGATAAGTCAAATATATCTTACTCAGACCTCTATAGAAAAATAATTTTGTTTCTTTCAAACATGCTACTGTCAAATGTTGGCTTTCCTGGTAGCTCAGCTGGTAAAGAATCTGCCTGCAATGCAGGAGACCTGGGTTCGATCCGTGAGTTGGGGTTTTTAGACAGGGATATTTGTAGACAGGATGATCTCTGAGGAGCTGATGGGTAAGTATCAAGAGAAACCTGAAACAAGTGAAGGAGAGAGTTGTGAGCATTCCAGAGAGAAGGAACAGCCAGGCATTGAGGTCCTAGTCCAGGGACCAACCTTGAGGTGAAACAGCAGCATAAGCCACTGTGACTGGAGTAAGCGTGTACGGGGAAAGAGGGAATGTGAAGCAGAAGCGTGAGGTGTAGGGGCAGGTGGTGGGCCACAGAGCTGGGAATTGGAAGTGGGAGGCTCCTGTGTCCACGGGACTGAATCTTGTAGGTGGGGCTCATCAATGCCCAGAGGTTTTGGCCTCGCCACGGGCAGTTGAACTGCAAGCTTGACTTCTGGCAGCCTGCCTTAGCGCTTGCCCTGCCACTCAAGTTTACTCAGCTTCCCTGCACATCATCTCAATTAAGCTTGAAAATCAGTGCTCTAGCATTTAACTTTTTTAGAAGCAGATGAAAAGTGTGTTTGATGACGATACAGTTTTTAACAGCTTGGGTTCACATACCAGGGGCTTTTAACATAGAGTTATGCATGCTTCCCTGGTGGCTCAGATGGTGAAGAGTCTGCTTGCAATGCGGGAGACTCGGGTGTGATCCCTGGGTCAGAAAAATCCCTTGGAGGAGGAATTGGCAACCCACTCCAGTTTTCTTGCCTGGGAAATCCCATGGACAGAGGAGCCTGGTGGACTGTAGCCCATGAGGTCACAAGGAGTCAGACACAACTGAGCGACTTAACACCACACCGATGAATGTTACCAGAGATATGAAACATGATATCTGGGTAAATTTCATACCTAACATCTTCAAACTGTACATATATATATATGTATATGTAAATATATATAAATTAAAATGCTTATACATTTGACATTTTTAGTCCCACTATTGATATTTTAAATTACCATCATCGTAATTCTTTCAGTTGTAGGAAATACCATAAGTTACATTTTAAAAAATGATTAGGTAAACCAGATGAAAAACCGATGAAAGAGCAAACTCTACATGTGCTTCCCTGAGTCTAAGAGAAGTATAGGTTAAACTGATGGAGAGAGATAGTAATCTTTTCCTTATTCTCTAATTTCTATTGGCTTTCCCATGATAAGTTAGAGAAAACATGATTCTAAAAGATGCTTTCATTTAACAAATATTAAGTGTTTCCTACCTCTTAGTACTAACTTCCTTTTCTAAATAAGAAAGTAGGGCCATAGATAGGTTAAATATTTTGACCATAAGAAAATGCTGGCCAATGATAGTGCACAGACAAAATGAAGTCTCTCAATCTGAAACCTAAACACTTAATCTCTGAATTCATTGCCTCTTGGGATCCTTTAGCTCACCTGAGTGTTCAATTAAAGGAGTCACAATATCTCTCTGTAATACCAGTTACTTGACCATAAGATGGGCTTTCCTGGTGGCTTAGATGGTAAAGAATCTGCCTGCAATATAGGAGATGCTAGTTTGATCCCTGGGTTGGGAAGATCCCTTGGAGAAGGGAATGGCTACCCACTCCAGTACTCTTGCCTGGAGAATCCCATGGACAGAGGATCCTGGCAGGCTACAGTCCATGGGATTGCAAAGAGTCAGACACAACTGCAACTAATACTTCTTTTTTTTACCATCATATACTATAGGAAACTAAAATTACCAATTCCATCATTCATGGGACATTTCTGGGAATTAATCTGCATTTTTAACCCACATTTGTGAGTTCACCTGCAATGTAATGAGTTGACCTTACCTCTTCAAACTTTCCACTTTTGCTGCTTTCTTTCTTTCTTTTTTTTTTCATTTCTATGTTCCATTGGAAAGACTTGTCTTTACCATTTGCAATTGGACAACTTAACCTAGAAGAGGTTGATCCCTTAGTCATCCAATCACTATTCAGATTTTCTTGAGCATCTCACAAAAAAAGCTATTTACGCAGGTGTAAATTTTAGAAACTTCAGTCCTTTTAAAAATGTTGAACTTCTCAGTAGTCCACTTTTTAAAAAACTTAATAGACTATACCAAATCATTAACATTGTTATGGAAGGATAGGAGGGGTTTCTTTAAGAAATCAAGTTTACAGTAGCCCCCTCTCCTTATCTGCAGGGGATACTTTCCAAGACCCCCAAGATGCTTGAAATCTTGGATAGTACCAAACTCTATATATACTATTTCTTTTTCCTATGCATATACACTTGTGATAAAGTTTAATTTATAAATCAGGCACAGTAATAAAATAACAATAATAAAATAGAACAACTAAAACAATAGAATGTATTAAAAGTTATGTAAATGTCATCTACACCTCACTCTCTTAAAATATCATATTGTACAAATTTAATGCCTTTTCCATCTTCCCTAAGCACTTACCATACACAGTGGCCATAAGTATTGTAGTTTGAGGTGCAACAGCAAACTGGCAATTTTTTTCCTTCTTTACAATTTCTTGGGTAGAAGATTTATTATTGTAGATCTTAGCAACTTCAGCATTTGACTTCTTTATTAAGTCAGTATCTTTCACCTTTTCGCTAAAAGGAAGCACTTAATGGCTTTTCTTTGGCGTATCAAATTGCCAGCATCACTACTCTTGTCCTTTGGGGCCATTATTAAGTAAAATAAGGATGACTTGAACATAAGCAGTGTGATACCATGGCCGCTAATCTGATAACCTAGAGACTAAGTGACTAACGAGGAGGATGCATTGGACAAAGGGATGGTTCATGTCCCTGGCTGGATGCAGCAGGACAGTGCAAGATTGTATCACTGCTATTCAAAATGATCTGCAATTTAAAATGTATGAATTATTTCTTTCTAGAACTTTCCATTAATAATTTCAGACCACACTTCACCATGGGTAACTGAAACTTTGGAAAGCAAGGCCGTGGCTAAATGCTATCGGTTTACTGTATCTGATGTAGGTGGCTGAAAGTTCCTCGAGGGGAACTGAAGTTCTCAGTCCAAAGTTTTCCCATTACACATTTATGTTATCAGACTTAAAGAGAGGAAACTGTTCCCAGAACAGTGTGAAAAACGAATAGTTCCATTTAACATTAAGAATTTTACCTTTTGTCTTTTGACCATAAACAGAATTCCGTGTAATTTCGTGGAGAATGCTAGTTAAAAGAAAATCCTCTACCTGTAAAATTGTGAAGGAAGCTACTTGAAATAAAGGCAGAGAAATTAATAGAGATGATTAGTTTCTTCTTACATGAATCAGCAATGATTGGTGTTTTTTTTTCTTTTTTCCCCAAAAAAGTAAAGCAAGAATTTATGTACACAAAAGTACACTCTCAAAGGGAGACCAGATAAGCAAGTAAGTAGCTGCCCTGAGTTTTCTTAGCAAAGTGGTTATGTAGGACGTACAGATGAAGGGGTTGAATATTCATTGAGGAATGCAGGGTTGAGGGTCGTATTCCCTGATTTTCATCCCAGCTTCACCTTTGATTGCTGTTTATTGATATACAATATTAAAATCAAGAGAAATCAATTTATGTTTAGATCATAGGCAATGATATATATGATATCTTTAAGTGAATAAACATTAAGGAATTCATATTTTCAACTGCAGAACTCAATCTAGATCTTGGCATAAAATTTGATATGTATTTGATTGCATAATCAGAAAAAAAGGATATCTTGATATGTCTATAAATGTGGCTTAAGAAAAGAAATATAGCATTGATATAGGAGTTGGAATAGTTTTTTCATTGATTCTCAAGTAAAGCAAGAGCTATATACAATTAAAAGTAAAATATTGAGAGGTGACAGAAAATCATCCACAATTTAAATAAAAAATTGAAATTCTGTTACAATGAAAACAAGTATTAGTTATAATAATATATTACTGCTTCCTTATGTAGGTGGTGCTTGAGTAGCTTCCTTCAAATACTCAGTAATAAGACTATAACAGTAAGGACTGAAATTCTCACGAAAGTTTCTGCCTGTAATAGGAATGCATTTCACAAATCAATCTTCTGGATAGTGTCCAGCATGGATGTTAGTAGTTATCTGTACTTCACATATTAGGATTCCTTTGGAGAACCAATTCACATGAAGGCCACAGTACATTAATACCCAGTGTGCACGCTTAGTTACTCGGTTGTGTCTCATTCTTTGTGACCCCATGGCCTGTAGCCCACCAGGCTCCTCTATCAATGGAATTCTCCAGGCAAGAATACTGGAGTGGGTATCCATTCCCTTCTCCAGGGGATCTTCCCAACCCAGGGATCAAACTAGTGTCTCCTGGATTGCAGGCAGATTCTTTCCCACATGAGCCACCAGGGAAGCCCGAACGATGTCTATCAGCCTAAGAAATAGTTCAAACTTTCAGTTATCCATTGGCTGCCCTTGGTTGTCATTTCCTTATCTGAAGGCCTGAATCTCTCTACCTTCTAAATTGCCTCTTGATGACTGGGAACTCACTATCTATGTAGAGACCACCCACATCACCACTATTTGCTAGCTAAGACCTCTGATTCCCCTGATTAATTTCTTGCAGTTGATCTTCACTTACACTAGTCAGTTCACCTGTAGAAACATGCTGCTTCTACACCTTAAACTGTGACTTCTGCCATGATGTAGAAACTTCTGGACTGTATAAGCACCATACCTCTCCCACTTAGTAGAACTACTCCATGGGTCAGATCTACTCCATTGTTTTCTCTTCTTTTTCCTAGTTAAGAATCCTTTATTTCTTTCATTACTTACATTGTTGTGTATCAGACAAAATTTATAACTGGTCTATGAGTTCAGAGTTTTGGAATGTCTTTATACATCTCTATTAATGCCAATGTATTAAAATTGTCATTAAGTTATACTTGTCATTAAGTGTGCTAGGCACTTTTCATACACACATACTTTCTTAAACCTTACAACTATTTGAGATTAGTGCAAATATTCATTTTTATCAAATGAGGACACCAAAGCACAGAGTTATAGACATTCTATAAGCCAGCATAGTAAGAAATTGATGGTCAAGATTTAAATATAGGTGTTTGGACTTCTGAGTCTAAGTTCATTTGCACTATATTTCAATTGCTTTTCAAAGTAACTTTTTAACAGGGTTACTAACCTAGTAATTCAGAGAATGTGATAGTGTAGTCTACCTAGAATTCAATATAGCATTTGATGAGATATGTCATGGAAATATTTTTCATCTCTTTTTGAAATGGAGAAGTATGTGCTGAATACTTATTTAATCAAGTAGATTTGTACCTAGTTTTAGGATTAAAGGATCAATGCTAAGCTGGAGGGAAATGTGTTGTTATGCCATAAAATTCATTTCAATCTCAACAGTTAAGCATATTTATTAATGACTTATGTTTACATATGCAAAACACAATGATCAGACTTACAGATGAGATGAAACTGGAAGAAAGAGTAAATGCTTTGAATTTCTGAGCCAAAAATATCCTGATAGACTGCAGCAAAGCACTGAATATTAAAAGATAACATTAAACCAGGAAAAAAAAAAAGCTAAGATTTTGTACTTCCCTTAGATGTTCAAGGCAGCTAAGCACAAGTTTACATATTGGAGGTGTGGACAAGTAGCAGCATCCACGGAAATGGTTTAGAGACATTACATCAACAAATCAGGCCCATGTGAATCACCAATCTGCTATGTGAAAGTGAAAGTCGCTCAGTCATGTCTGACTCTTTGTGACCTCATGGACTGTAGCCTGCCAGGCTCCTATATCCATGGAATTCTCCAAGCCAGAATACTGAAATGAGTAGCTGTTCTCTTCCCCAGGGGATTGTCCCAACCCAGGGATCAAATGCAGATCTCCCACACTGCAGGTGAATTCTTTACCATCTGAGCCATCAGATAATCTGAGCATAAGTATCATGGAGAAAATAGGACAGTACCTACAATGAGAGAAAGGCTAGTGTCACACTGCTCAGCTCTCATCAAACCACAGATTTGCTTTTTTTTTAGTTACTGTTTATCAATAACTGCACTTGAATGATAGTGTGAATACCACGGGCATATTTTTTTTGGGGGGAACCAAAGTTTGGTAAAGGATGTCATATAACATGAGAGTGCCTGAAGAAGTTATAGATGCTTGCATGATAAAGAAATGGAAATCTGTTTGAACTTAAATATTAAAAAGACTTTTTTTAAAAAAGTAATTTTACAAATATCTAGTCTCCCAAGAGTTATACAGTATGGAAGCAAAACTGTAAGACAAGTTTATGAACATAAAGAAGTATCTTGAAATATTCAGAGCTAAGAGACAGCTTATGAATACCCAAGCATAAGACTGAAAATTATCTTGCTCTATAGTTGTAGAGGGATTTTAAGGGTAAACTGTGGTGTTGAATTTTATGTTAATGAAGATTCCCTTCAAACTATGAAAAGTTAGGGTTATTTCCCTTGCCACTCTTTTGTTTGTCTATTTCTAAAAATTGAGGTCAGAAAGGAAGGTTTCTCCTTGAAAGAAAAGCTATGAAAAACTTAGATAGCATATAACAAAGCAGAGACATCACTTTGCCCACAAAAGTCTGTCGAGTCAAGCCTATGGTTTTTCCAGTAGTCATGTATGGATGTGAGAGTTAGACCATAAAGAAGGCTGAGCACTAAAGAACTGACGCTTTCAGTGGTGCTGGAGAAGACTCTTGAGAGTCCCTTGGACAGCAACAAGATCAAACTGTTCAATCCTAAAGGAAATCAACTCTGAATATTCATTGGAAGGACTGATGCTGAAGCTGAAGCTCCAATACTTTGGTCACCAGATGAGAAGAGTCAACTCATTGGAAAAGACCCTGATGCTGGGAAGGATTGAGGGCAGGAGGAGAGGGGGTGACAGAGGATGAGATGGTTAGATGGCATCTTTGACTCAGTGGACATGGTTCTGAGCAAACTCAGGCAGATAGTGAAGGGTAGGAAAGCTTGGCATCCTGCAGTTCATGGGGTCACAAAGAGTTGGACACTACTGAGCGACTGAACAATAGGGAAGGTGCTAGAGAAAAAAGATGGCTCTTAGTAAGTCTACAGAAACTCAACACCATGAATATCACAGGCCTTTGAAGCAGACCTGGCCTCCTTGGGGAATAGCAGCCTCTGCCTGCATGAAACTTTTATATTCTAGTCCGTCTTCTGTTCTCTGCCTCCCATACACTTAAGTCTTAGTTCAATTTTTAAAGATTTTTTTTTAATGTAGCTCTTTAACTTCTATGACAGAAATAGGGACTCCACTATTCCTCTATACATCATTACGTTCCTTGACAAATATTGTCCCTATGCTAGAAAAATGTTTAAAGTAGCGTAGGGGGGATTGATCACTTCAGTGGTTCACATTGACTCTTTTAATATGACTTCAAAGATAACTTTTTTTTCCTTTATTTTTAAATGTAGGGTCTTCTCAGTTGCTGGAGCAGAGTGCTGCATGCTTACACTAATAATATCTTAGAGTAGATCTTCACTGACTTCCACTGTTCTGTCTTTCAAAGCACCTTATCTTCTTTCTCTAAAAACTGGCTAAAAGATAGAGGTAAACGAAGAAAGGGCATTACCATCACTTAAGGGCCTACTTAAGGTCTAAACTATGAGTCCCTCTTTCCCATTTACTATTGCATTTGGTCTTCATACCAATTTGGGAGAGTATATGTGGCTAGCTTAATTTCACAGATAAGGAAATGGAGAGAGGTTCAGCTATGAAGAGAGGCTGACTCCAAGGCACAGAGTACAGACTGGTGTTAGAAAGAGTTAGCATCCATAATTGCACCCTCTTATTTTCTCCCCACTGAGGAGGGTGGAAATACACAGACAAGAAATGAGTGAGCTCTCACAGGTCTAGTCCTTAATTGCACAAATCTACTCCCTGTAAAGATGTGCCATTTATAGGCACAAGAATACAAACAACCCCAAAACAATTAGCATTAGGCTGCAGGGATTCTGGGAAAGTAGCACCATAGGAAGAAAAATGAAGTCTTCAGGCTTTTTTCGGCACTCCATGTTAAGAACTGTGAAAATACGAGTTTTCAAAACTTCTGAAATAGTTGCATAAATTTTGATATCAATTTTATCATAATTTATATTTTCCTGAAAAGAAGAAATCTAGTGAAATCACAGAAAACATAAATGCCAGGTTTTTAAACTTTGGCCACTAAAACCTTAGAACAGAATCTTATCTACTTATGACATTTTCTACTTTTTGTAGACTCCAGGTTGAAAAGAAACCAGAGTCTAACTAAATTTAATGCTTCATATATGAGTCTGAGAAAAATAAAACAAAACATATATTGTTTTAATGATGGTATTAGGTTGGTGCAAAAGTAATTGCGGTTTTGAATTGTTGAACTTTTCCATTTGCTATTAGAATACATTCTTAAATATATGTGGTTACATTATACATCATTTTAATATGCATTTCTCACTTTATGTTTTTCTGCTAATGACTTAGTACTTGCTATTTATCTTTATTTTACACTAGGGAAATGATGTTAGATAAAAAGCAAATTTGAGCGATTTTCTTATTCAAGTTCAAAGTGGATCATAAAGCAGCAGAGACAACTTGCAACATCAACACATTCCACCCAGGAATTGCTAACAAACTTACAGTTCAGTGGTGATTCAAGAACTTTTGCAAGAGATTAGACCTTTGAAGATAAGCGTGCAGTGGCCAGCCACCAGAAGTTGACAATGACCAATTGTCATTGTCATCAGTCATCTAAGTTGATCTCTTGTAACTGCACAAGAAATTGCTGAAGAACTCACTGTCAGCCATCCTATGGTCATTCAGCATTTGAAGCAAATAAGAAAGGTGAAAAAGCTGGATAAATGGGTGCCTCATGAATTGACTGCAAATCAAAAACATTGTCATTTTGAAGTTTCATCTTTTATTTTTATTGAGCTTCCCTGGTGGCTCAGATGGTAAAGAATCTGCATGCATTGCAGGAGTCATGCAGTCAATCCCTGGGTCAGGAAGATGCCTGGAGGAGGGACTAGCAACCTACCCCAGTATTCTTGCCTGGAGAAGCCCATGGACAGAGGAGCCTCGTGGGCTACAGTCCATGGGGTCGCAAAGAGTCAGACAGACTGAGAAAGTAACACTTCTCTTACTCTAGGCAACAACAAAAAATCATTTCCCGGTAACCTAATTGTGACATAGGACGAAAAGTGGATTTTATATGACAATAGCCGACAACCAACTTAGTGGTTGGACCAAAGAGAAGCTCCAAAGCACTTCCCAAAGCCAAACTTGCACCAAAAAAAAAAGGTCATGGTCATCATTTGGTGGTCTACTGCCTGTCTGATCCACCGCAGCTTTCTGAATCCCAGCAAAATCATTACATCTGAGAAGTATGCTCAGCAAATTGATGAGATGGACCAAAAACTATAACACCTGCAGCTACATTGGTCAACATAGTGGGCCCAATTCTTTTCCACAACACCTAACCACACTTCGCACAACCAACACTTCAAATCAAAAGTTGAACAAACTGGGCGACAAAGTTTTGCCTCATCTGCCATTTTCACCTGACTCTTGCCAACCAACTACCACTTAAGCATCTCGACAACTTTTTGCAGGGAAAACGCTTCCACAGTCAGCAGGAGGCAGAAAATGATTCCAAGAGTTCATTGAATCCCTAGGCATAGATTTCTACACTACGGGGATAAACAAAGATTTCTCATTGGCAAAAGTGTATTGATTATTGGTTTTTATTTTGATTAATAAAGATGTATTTGAGCCTAGTTATAATGATTCAAAATTCAGTCCTAAACTGCAATTACATTTGCACCAACCTAATACATCTACATGAAAATGATAAAGAATTTTGAAATGGAAAAGATTTCCCACTTTGAAGCTCAGGTTTCTGTTTTATTTCTTTGGAAATAAAAATACCTACTTAAAGGACAGCGGTAATATGTCCAATGTTGCATAAAATCCCTTTGAACTTGATTTTCTTGTTGAAGAAGCATATATTTCTTTGCTGCTCTAAGTTCCTTTTGAATAAGTCACAGCTTTATCAGACAAAAGGACAACCACCAGACAAGTTCTATATTCTGCACAAGGCATAGCTTCATAGTCTATATATGTGCAAAAATACTGCCTATAATTGTAGAGTTTCTGAGTAAAAGAGAGGTCAACCACGGCCACCCACTATGGCCACTGACCACGCTGGGCAATTAACTGAGATCCTTGTTCTTGCATGGAACAAGGGAGCTGGACTAGCTTTTTTGCAGACATTTATCAGGCCTGACATCTTATGTGACCTATGCTTTCTCTGACAGTACCTTTGGTGCAACTATTCAGGATATACGACACCAGAAAACTCCCAAAACATAACCAAATGCCATCCTTTCTTTCCATTTTGTGAAACAGAATATGATACACTTTCCTTAGGTTACAAAAGTACTTTTATTTTATTTTATGTAATAGAACTTAAAGCAACCCTTTCACATAAAAAGAGCATAGTGAATATTTATTGCAAATGAGTGAATGAATTCATAATAGTTCATTTGGGACCATGAATTCCTATCAACATTTCAACTACCAAACTACTGTTTGCTAAACTCACACTTACATCCTTATCAATACTAACATTTTTTAAATGATACCCATCTAACAACAATGTTTTATGAAACTTCCCTTGAATCAGTATAGTTTAGATGAACAAAGTTTCAATGAGTGCCACTATATGCCTCTGCCTGGTTCTAGATGTGGGAACAAAGGAATTGGGAAGAAATATTATCTGCCCTCAAAAATTTCACAATCAAATCAGATGGGTAGGAGAAGGTCACTGACAACCAAGGCCTCAACAAAGAGGGAGAATATCTGGCACGTGTTCAGTGCAAGAAGAATATGCACCCATTTTAAAGATTCAGAAAACTTTTTAAGAGAGAGCATTAAAGACAGGTCTTAGGAACAGGCAGAGTTTTGACAAAGGTTGGTGGAAAGAAGTTTCTAATTTTTTCCTGTTCTCACTTGAAAGGTGCTTGATCTACCCTGGACTTAGTCCATAAATTCCTTTACATGATTAGAAACAACAGGGACCTGAATGACTTTTGTGATCTTTAGACTTTATTAAGTCATCTCATGAACTTCATAGTATCCAACCCACATGTCAGGCAGAGCAGACACTATCACACTCATTTTGGAGATAATGAATCCAGTTTCTGAGACTTCCAAAGTCACAGAAATAACAGATGATTTAATGGAAAAAAAACACCTTTTATCTTGGGAAAACAATGCTATTAATGCTGCTATACTCCTAGGTTAAATCAATTGTAGAAAACGGTCACTCAAAGCAAGGCAAGCTTTCCATGGGAATAAAGTATGCCCTAAGTGATATGACTTAACCAAAAATTTCTTAATTATCATCAACCACACTATAATGTTGTGGGTGATAATAGCACAGACATATGATTAGGAATTAGATCATATCGAAGGTGTATAGAAAGGAGGTGAGGGGGTTACTGGGATGTTCAGTGAGAATTCGCCAGAAGAGTAACACAGTGTACGTCAGGTTCTACAAGCATATGTCAACCCACTGAAAGGACCTCACAGGCAGGGTACTGACGCAAAACATTATCAGACACCTAGGGTGGGCAAATTTGTATTTAAAGGAAGAGCTCTGTAGTGTTTTCTCCAATAGAAAGCCTGTTCCTAGATGGGATGGGACGGTTTCCTGGGTTTCTGGACTAAAATCTATCTGTTCTGGGAAGACTGAAAATTTACAAGGAAGGAGGGGCACAGTAGGGGAAGCATAGTTGAGAGGAAAGGAAGGCCAAGTAGCAGAGCTTAAATGTCCGGATCACTCTCCCCATGCATCCTTAGCTTTAATCGACCACAGTAGCTGCAGACTCAGTGCTGACTTTGTCCAAACCTAGGAGCAGTTAAGGGGAAAAAAAATTGAAGACTTATTTTCTCTTTAGCCTGCGCAATCCAATTTATCTAAATTAGCAATGAATTCAAGAGAATTTATGTAAAATTACTAGAGTTTGAGAGAGCACTCACCATACTTCTCAAAAGTACACACATTGCATTTGAAATACTCAGATGTGTGACTTTCTAATATCATTGATATTGTTGATACCCGGTAGGATTCTAACCATTAAGTCCAAGTATTCTCAGGAAAAATCTCAGCCCCCATGCCCCATATATGACTTTCTCACTTGTCTTTCCTTACAGAAACTATGTTTTGACTTCTTGAAGCCATCATAAGCCTGTGTTTCTTTTCTGTCTGGAAAATAACAGACAGTGTGACCTTGGCTGTCATCTTGTTTTTCAATTGCTGATCTGATTCCACCTAATAAGTAGCAACCAATGGTGACTATCGCAATTCAGATTAAAAGGAGGAGAGGGGCATGATGTGCAGACAAAGCTCAGATGTGGGTTTGTTGATATTTGTAGCAGGAGGTTAATTAGCATTAACAGAAGTATCAGCAGTCGCTTGGACTCACTCATAAGGTACCGGCTGCTCTCAGCAGTAAAGTACAGAGGAAAACAAGTCAAAATAGTTTTCTTTTTTCCTCTTACAGAAAAACCATTTACAAAAACAAACATAAAGTAATTGGATTCTTTTTTGTTTGCTTTCTGTTTCTCCTTTCCAGCTAAGTGTTTGATTTAGCTGCTTCTTTTGCTCCTTCCGAGTCCTACATAGTTTGAGTAATAATAGTGTCACTTGTACTTTCTTTTTCATCCCCTTCCTTCCTGCCCACTTCCCCATCCTTTGGTGGTTATTTTCCTTCTCTTTAAGTAACAATTTTATGTTCCTTTTATTTTATTTTATTTTCAGTGAATTATGAGTGTATATTTATGGGTGGTTTATACCTTTGGGGTTATATAAGTAAATGCAGGGCACACATTTATCCCTCTGATCACTAAACCCATCTAAAACTCTTGAAGGCCCTAATTTTCCCTTTTCTATGCAATGATCAGAATTAACTGTTATAGCCAATGTTTCAGCCTTAAACAAAGCCCAGAAAAGGGATTTATTTGACATTATATTTCTTTTTCATTTGCTCTCCAATAAAAAAGAAAAAATTTTTATTTTTTTAATGGCATTTTCTTGTATTTGTATGCAGGAGAGCTTAAGGTCATTTGAAAAGCTATTCCAGGTATTCCAAACATAAATGACCACTGTTTAGTAACCGTAGAATTATTTAATATACACATGTCAATCTATTATTAGTCATTCTTTGATGTTTTATAGAAAGTTTACTATTTTAATGTATTGAGAAATATTAATAATGAAGGACTAATAAATAACAACCATAATGTGAATTAAAATATTTCCTGCTTTGCAAGACTGATATTAAGAATTTTGATGAGAACCTTTAAGATTAATTTCTTTGGTCTTTTCTTCTATAGAAGGAGCTGGAAATGGATTCAAAAGAAAATTAAGGAAATATATATATATACACACATATATACATATACAAATTCTGACCACAAAGCAAAGATAGCTTAAAATTCTTTGAGGAAAATTTACTCAGTGGTGATAAGAGATATGAGATTGGGTGTGCTGCCATTGTTTTGTACAAAAACATAAAAGGAAGTTAACCATAACATCATTTCAACTTAAGACTTGCCAAATCAGATGGAACATATCTATCTACATCCAAATCTACCTATCTAGACAGACAGACAGACAGATAAATATAAAGACATGACTGTAGATTATGTTATAAATGGTACCACGTATGAATCATAGATAAGTGTTTCTCATCAAGTATCATGGTTCACTGGATAAACAAGATGGATTAGACAAATACCTCAATTTACCCAACCCTATCATATAGTAGCGTTACTTGCTCTTTGGAAGAAAAGCTATGACAAACCTAGAAAGCATATTAAAAAGCAGAGATATTATTTTGCTGACAAAGGTCTGTATAGTCAAAGCTATGATTTTTCCAGTAGTCATGTATGGATATGAGAGTTGGACCATAAAGAAGGCTGAGCACTAAACAATTGATGCTTTTGAAATGTGGTATTGGTGACTACTCTTGAGAGTCCTTTGGACTGCAAGGAGATAAAACCAGTCAATTCTAGAGGAAATCAGCTTTGAATGTTCATTGGAGGGACTGATGCTGAAGCTGAAGCTCTGATACTTTGGCCACCTGATGTGAAGAGCCAACTCATTGAAAAAGACCCTGATCCTGGGAAAGACTGAAGGCAGGAGGAGAAGGGGACAGCGGAGAATGAAAGATATGGTTGGATGGCATCATTGATTTAAGGGCATGAATTTGAGCAAGCTCAAGGAGATGGTGAAGGACAGGAAAGCCTGGTGTGCTGCAGCCTATGGGGTTGCAAAGAGTCAGACATGACTGAGTGACTGAACAATGAATCATACAGTAGAGGATACTGAGGTCCACAAATGCTAGGTGAACACCTAAACAGTAGTTATTTGGTGACTGGACTGGGGATAAAATCTAAGTCCCTGGCCCTTCACTCAGCAGCCTTTCCTTAAATCTACAGTGCCATTTCTTGGCAATCAGAGTAAAGAAAGCTCCAGTCTTGATTATCTTCTACTCTTTCTCTATAAAAATGCACCATAGGAATACAATATGTAACTCATAGGCTGAGGAATTGGACATGTGTTAAAAATGAGATTTTAAGATTCTGTTGTGCTCAAATTTAATTTCAAAAGAGTACCCATATCTTGAATCCTCATGATTGAGGAAGAACAATGAAGGAAGGAGAATTCTTATTTATAAGTATATTCTGTTCTTTTAGTGAGGGGATGACTGCTATGGTTTCTTCAGTTTGATGACAGCTAATTAGCCAAATCATTAGGACAAAAGGAGAGTGGATGTGGATGTAGGGATAAGAGGTACATGTCTACATTTTATTTGTCTTGCCAGTGGGCTAGTTTTGTGTGCTCAGTCCCTCGGTCATGTCTGACTCTCTGTGACCCCATGGATTGCAGCCCGCCAGACTTCTCTGTCCATGGAATTTTTCACGCAAGAATACTGGAGTAGGTTTCCATTTCCTATTCCATGGGATCTTCCTGATGCAGGGATTGAACTCACATCTCTTGCATCTCCTGCATTGGTGGGTGGATTCTTCACCACTGCACCACCCAGGAAGCCCTTGTCAGCGGAGACCCGGCAACATTTGGATGTTTGGGATACTTTCTTGCTATATTTAATGATATGAGTAGACTTTGGCAAGTGGTCTTCCTAAAAGAGCATTTAGACTGCTCCGTAATTGAACACTGAATTATCACAGGAAGGAAGAGGATATTCTAGGCTGATAAAGTCAAAGTGCAGGTGTGCACATGTGTGTGCAAGACAGAAAAAAACGAAGGCATCAGCCTAGGTAACAAATGCAGGAGTTTAGAAAAGTCTTTCTAGAAGTAAAGAATCAGACTTTCTGGAGTCTGTTGATTTTTCAGTGATAATTTTAAAAATTAACATTTTTGAGCACTTTCTTGCCAATTTTTGCCAGGATCCTAAGGTTTTACATAAGCCATCTCAATAAAATTCTTACAACAAATTGTAATTAGAATAGTATCTATCATCATTTTCCAGAGGATAAAGAATAAGCTATGGCAAAATAATTTCCCCAAGGTCACTTAACTAAAAAGTGACTGACAGAGGCTGGATTTGAACTCAGGAATTTCTAGATCAAGAACTCAAAGTTCTCAGACATTGCAATACAGTGTCTGCAGTGACCATTTGCCCCATATCCAAGATGAAAAGTTATATGATTTATAGGTGATTTGGGCTGGCACAAAGAACTGAGAGCCTGCTGAAAGACACTAAAGCAGGAAAGCAAATGAAATTCTCCTATAGCTGTACTATTTAAATATACATTATGGAGAATAACTTAACTTAAAAAAAAAAAAAGACAAGTGTCTTTCTCAAATTTCCTTAAATGCCTAGCAAGCTGATGTTAAGATATGTGCCATTTCCCCATTCTTTAAGCATATTCTTTCTCATCATAATGCCATCCTCCAAATAGTTAGCACATGGTAAATGAGGGGGAAAATCTATATGAAAAAATGTGGCAAGAATATTGAAGTAGTGATGAAGAACAGATGGATGTTTTGTAAGTAAAACATTTTTAAAATAAATGAGGGTTCACAAGAGGTTTGCGAGAACCAGTTAATAGCCTATTTGAATAGTGAGACACATATGTAAAAGTCTACCAGGTTCAGATGTTATTTGTGAGTCACCAGCAGAAGGACAGAATATTTTTGCACAATGGCCAAATTTAAGTACCTATTTTTAATCCTCGTGTCACAACACTTATTAGATATGCTGCTGCTGCTGCTGCTAAGTCGCGTCAGTCTTGTTCGACTCTGCGTGACCCCACAGACGGCAGCCCACCAGGCTCCCCCGTCCCTGGGATTCTCCAGGCAAGAACACTGGAGTGGGTTGCCATTTCCTTCTCCAATGCATGAAAGTGAAAAGTGAAAGTGAAGTCGCTCAGTCGTGTCCGACTCTTCGCCACCCCATGGACTGCAGCCTACCAGGCTCCTCCGTCCATAGAATTTTCCAGGCAAGAGTACTGGAGTGGGGTGCCATTGCCTTCTCCGCTTGTTAGATATAATTCACCCTTATTCCCCAGCCCAGGGTTCTGACTGACAGTAACTTTTCTACTAGATGAGCAAGCACCCACCAATGTCACAACGCAGGGTTTATGGTAACCTATCATCTTTGACTTTGGGTCATTGTGGGTTCTCACAACCACTATTCACCTCCAGTCAAAGACACTGGGGCCAGCAGGTCCAGATGGAGAAACTGGAGCAGAGGAAAAGTGAACCTCACCTAACATAGGAAGATCTTAGGTATGTTTTGTGTAGAGAACCAGAAAGTACATGAATGAAACTGCTGCGGAACAACAAAATTAGAAAGAATGCCTGGATCCAGGTTCAGTTTTTTTGGATTGTTTGCTTGCTTGGTTGACTTTTTAAAATACTGTGACTCCAGTCACTAGCAAAATGTGGCCTAGTGAATATAAAGATGCCGACATTATTTTCTTCAATATTTCCCTCATAGAAAGGAACAACTTTGAGCAAATATTATCTCCTTTTGATGGACAGAGATCAAAACAGGGAGAATCTAGTGCAGCTCTCTCCATTTCAAAAGAATCATTAGTGTAAATGGCAGTCCTTAATTCTATTTGCTCCCTATTAAGATGTGGAGTGAAAATAACTTATTGATGGCTCCTCAGAAAGAAGGACGTCTAGATTTGGAAGCATCTAGGTTACCAAAAATAATATCTAATTACTGAATAGTTATCCTGTATTAGGTATTATATTAAGAGTTCCATGTATAGTATTTCATTTAATCTTCATAGTGTTACATTAGAAAGTATTATTTTATCCATGTGACAGACATAAAAACTAAGGTGCAGAGATGCGGAAGAATTTACTCTATCAAAACAAGAAGTAAATGGACTGCAAACTGAATCTCGGCAGTCATGAAATTTCATTGAAGAGAAAGGATTATGATAAAAGATACAATCTACTTTATGAATTTAATATGCCATTGATATTAATATTTAATATGACACTGTTAAGAAGAATAAAGTAGCATTTGGGATCTGTAATCAAATATAACTCTATGTCAAACTTGAATATCTGATTTCAAAATACTGTCCCTTCTGCCTTGTAGCATTTGCAAAAGGTGCTAATTCAGGAGGTAATGAGCTCTTTTCTCTTTTCTGTTACAGTGAAGCCACTTATGCGTGCGTACCTGTAGACATACTCATCTCTGGGACAGGAGGGCACATGGGAAGAAGTTGGGGAAGGCAGAAGCATTAGGAACGCATAGAATGTCATACCCACGCTCTTTTGTAATGGTGTGTCACTGGCTTTTTCTTCCCTGGTAAGACTCAGAGACTGAGTCTGGAGCATTCATCTTGCTGGTAGAGAGGGGAGATGTAAATGCCAGGAAGGAGGAGTTAAAGGTAGTATTTTTCTTCTCTGATAAAGGTCCACATAAATGGAAATGTAGCCAGGAACCTTTTCATTCTGTCTCCTAAATTTTAATCTCAAAATAGTATTTCTTCATATATTTGTCCTTTGTTTCATTAATTTCCTTTGGCAGGCATGTTTTTTGTCTTACTTCAGGGTGTTCAGATCCCTGGGCTGGGAAGATGCCTTGGGCAAAAGAAGGGCTACACACTCCAGTATTCTTGCCTGGAGATTCCATGGACAGAGGAACCTGATGGGCTACAGTCCAAGGGTCGCAAAGGAGTCAGACATGACTGAGAGATTAACACTTTCACTTCCACAGGGTGTTCAACTGCAAATTATTTTTGTATCCAGAGTTTGGTTTGCAATACTTCAGGTAGTAATTTCTTAAGTTTTAACAAAGATCATTTCCTACAATTTTCTTTCAAATAAGAGTATTAGTAAAAATATCTCTGGAATCTAAATATTCCCTACAAAGGGAAGATAGTAAATGTACTCAGCCAATGATGGTTGTTGAGTGCCTTGTATATTTCCAACAATATCCAAGGAATTGTAAATTTTCAGAAGTAATGGGTTTTATCCCATTTCTACAGGACTGTCTTTCATTCTCTTATTCCTCTATTTGTCCATCAAAATAAAGTTAAGAGTCTGTACATATTGCTGTAAAGATTATGAGGGTTTGATGAATGTTCACTCATCCATTCTGCAAGCATATGCTTTCAATTATGTATTAGGCATATGTTAAGTCCAAGATGTTCAATCTTGAGTAGGACATGGTGTAGGAATGGTAGCAGAAAATCAGTTGACTTATGTGGACATGAAATGGAAGTGATTTACTGAGTGGCTGTGACTTGAATTTGAATCTTTGGCCTACCATGTTTTACAGCAAACTAACCAAACTGATCACTTGAATCACAGCCTTGTCTAACTCAATAAAACTATGAGCCATGATGAGTAGGGCCACCCAAGATGGATGGGTCATGGTGGAGAGTTCTGACAAAACTTGGTCCACTGCAGAAGGGAATGGCAAACCTCTTCAGTATTCTTGCCTTGAGAACTCCATGAATGATATGAAAAGTCAAAAAAGATATGACACTGAAATATGAACTTCCCAGGTCAGTAGGTACCCAATATGCTACTGGAGAAGAGTAGAGAAATAGCTCCAGAAAGAATGAAGAGGTTGAGCCAAAGCGAAAACATCACCCACTTGTGGATATGACTGGTGATGGAAGTAAAGTCTGATACTGTAAAGAATAATATTGCATAGGAAACCCAGAATGTTAGGTTCATGAATCAAAGTAAATTGGAAGTGGTCAAACAGGAGAGGGCAACAGTGAACATTGACATTTTAAGAATCAGTGAACTAAAATGGACCAGAATGGGCAAATTTAATTCAGATGACCATTATATCTACTACTGTGGCCAAGAATCCCTTAGAAGAAATGGAGTAATCCTCATAGTCAACAAAAGAGTCCAAAATGCAGTTCTTGGGTGCGATCTCAAAAGCGACAGAATGATCTCTGTTCGTTTCCAAGGCAAACAATTAAATATCACAGTAATCCAAGTATATGCCCCAATCAGTAATGCTGAAGAAGCTGAAGTTGAATGGTTCTGTGAAGACCTATAAGACCTTCTAGAAATAACAACAAAAAATATGTCCTTTTCATCTTAGGGGGCTGGAATGCAAAAATAAGAAGTCAAGATACCTGGAGTAACTGGCAAGTTTGATCTTGGAGTACAAAATGAAGCAGGGCAAAGGCTAACAGAATTTTGCCAAGAGAATCCACTGGTCATAGCAAAACACCCTCTTCTAACCACACAAGAGATGATTCTACACATTAATTTCTACACATGGATATCACCAGATGGTCAACACCGAAATCAGATTGATTATATTCTTTTCATCAGAGGATGGGGAAGTTCTATAGAGTCAGCAAAACAAGACCAGGAGCTGACTGTCTCAGATCATGAACTCCTTTTTGCAAAATTCAGACTTAAAAAAAGTAGGGAAGACCAATATACCATTCAGGTATGACTTAAATCAAATCCCTTATGTTTATACAGACAGTGGAAGTGACAAATAGATTCAAGGGATTAGATCTGATAGGGTACCTGAAGGTACTATAGGTACTGTAGTTCTGTAGTTCTGAAGAACTACAGAAGGAGGTTAATAACACTGTACAAGATGCAGTGATCAAAATCATCCCCAAGAAGAAGAAATACAAAAAGGCAAAATGACTGCCTGAGGAGGCCTTACAAATAGCTGAGAACAGAAGAGAGGTGAAAGGCAAAGGACAAAAGGAAAGCTATACCCATCTGAATGCAGAGTTCCAAAGAATAGCAAGGTGAGATAAGACTTCCTAAGTGATCATTGCAAAGAAATAGAGGAAAACAATAGAATGGGAAAGACTAGAGATCTCTTCAAGAATATCATAGATACCAAGGGAACATTTAATGCAAAGATGGGCACAGTAAAGGACATGAACAGTATGGACCTAACAGAAGCAGAAGATATTAAGAAAAGGTAGCAAGAATACACAGTACTATATAATAAAGATTTTGATGTCCCAAATAATAATGATGGTGTGATCATTCACCTAGAGCCAGACATTCTGGAGTTCAAACTCAAGCGGACCTTATGAAGCATCACTACGAACAAAGCTAGTGGAGGTGATGGAATTCCAGCTGAGCTATTTCAAGTCCTAAGAGATAATGCTATTAAAGTGTTGCACTGAATATGCCATCAAACTTGGAAAACTCAGCAGTGGCCATAGGACTGGAAAAGGTCAGTTTTCATTCCAATCCCAAAGAAAGGTAATGCCAAGGAATGTTTAAACTACCGCACAATTGCACTTATGTCACAAGCTAGCAAAGTAATGCTCAAAATTCGTCAAGCTAGGCTTCAACATTACATGAACTAAGAACATTCAGAATTTGAAGCTGGATTTAGAAAAGGCAGGGGAATCAGAGATCAAGATGCCAACATCCACTGGACAGAAAAAGCAAAAAATTCAAGAAAAACATCCATCTCTGCTTCATTGACTACGCTAAAGCCTTTGATGTGTGTGGATCACAACAAACTGTGAAAAATTCTTTTAAGAGATGGGAATATCAGACCACCTGACCTGCTTCCTAAGAAATCTGTATGCAACGCAAGAAGCAACAGTTAGAACTAGATACGGAAAAATGGACTGGTTCCAAATTGGGAAAGGAGTAGGTCAAGGCTGTATATCGTCAATTTGCTTATTTAACTTATACGCAAAATACAACATATGAAATGCCAAACTGGATGAAGCACAAGCTGGAATCAGGATTGCTGGGAGAAATACCAATAACCTCACATATGCAGATGACACTCCCCTAATGGCTGAAAGCAAAGAGGAACTAAAGACCCTCTTGATGGAAGTGAAAGAGAAAAGTGAAAAAGCTGGCTTAAAACTCAGCATTCAAAACACAAAAATCATGGAATCTGGTCCCATCAGTTCAGTTTGGTTCAGTTACTCAGTTGTGTCTGACTTTTTGTGACTCCATGGACTGTAGCATGCTGGTCCCATCACTTCATGGCAAATAAATGGGGAAACAATCGAAACAGTGACAGACTTTGTTTTCTTGGGCTCCAAAATCACTGCATATGGTGACTGCAGCCATGAAATTAAAAGATGCTTGCTCCTTGGTAGGAAAGTTATGACCAACCTAGACAGCATATTAAAAAGCAGAAACATTACTTTGTTGACAAATTTCCATCTAGTCAAAGCTATGATTTTTTCAGTAGTAATGTATGATGTGAGAGTTGGACCATAAAGAAAGCTGAGTGCTGAAGCATTGATGCTTTTAAAATCAGTTGAAGACTCTTGAGAGTCCCTTGGAGAGTAAGGAGATAAAACCAGTCAATCCTAAAGGAAATCAATCATGAATATTCACTGGGAGGAGTGATGCTGAAGCTGAAGGTCCAATACTTTGGCTACCTAATTTGAAGAACTGACTCACTGGAAAAGACCCTAATGCTGGGAAAGCCTGGAGACAGGAGGAGAAGAGGACAACAGATAATGATATGGTTGGATGGCATCACCAACTTGATGGACATGAGTTTGAGCAAGCTCCGGGGGTTGGTGATGGACAGGGAAGCCTGATGTGCTGCAATCCATGGGGTCACTAAGAGTCAGACATGACTGAGCGACTGAACTGAACTGAACCACATATTATATGTATGACCTTGAATATGGCATAATATTTTTAAGCTCCAGCCCCACACTGGTAGAATGAGTCATTAATTCATCTTTCACAGGATTTTTATGACAATTTAATGAAACATATATAAAGTATCTACCACCTGGCAACTTTTAATAAATGTCAGTTCTTTCTCCATTTTAACTCAGCCACACATACAAGTTTACAGAAATAAAGTTAATTCAGAAAGGTCACTTGAGTTTTGTAGGTAGAAGGAGACTAAAAACTTTGGGGAAATAAGTTCTCTGTTGAAATAATCTCAGTTATGAGTCTAAGAGAAGGTCTTTTAGGAAGTTCTTGCTTTCTTTTTCAGCCTCAACTCTTTAATCTATACTCATCAGGGCACATAGGGCCAGAAAATATCACACTGAACCTCTGATAATTTTGGCTTATTTTTCCACAGAGCACAACCCAAATGTGTTTTCCTTAGCATCTTTTGATTTCTCATTAAACTAATAAACTTCTCTTTTGAAGCTGGGTTAATAATTCTATTTATTATGACATATCTATATGCCAAAGACTCTATCTTTGGTCTTCATAACAACACTATCAACTAGGTATGTAATTATTTTTGCTTTATACAAGCAAAACATGAGACTCATAGAGGAGGAATGATTTGCCCAAACTCACATGTCTACTATGAAGGACTGAATTAAGTTTTTTTCTGACTGTAGTGGTTATACTGCTTTGAAATTGCAAGAAAAAATAATTATTCCACTTTTTAAAGCAATTTCACCAAGAAATAGAGGACAGAGGCCCTTGCTTCTTTACTTCAAAGGCTCTTGAAATGATGTCACTTGGTGATACTCCTAAATTGGTTTATCCTATGGGAACAATTAAGCAATAATCACTTAGAAATGGCTTGGGGGAAATGCTGAAGATGGACTCTGTTAGTTTACAACTCCTAAACAAAAGAATTGCAAATATGGCTATGGTTAGAAGAGTTTTGTGTTTCTGTGGAATATAAGAGAATAAATGGAATAAATTAAGGCGCATTTGTCTACATAAGAGCATAATAGACATTTGATACAAAACTGCTATTCAGGGCAAGATTACACTGTTTTTGTCCTGATAGAAAGATAATGATACCTAAAAATAAGAAGCCATATAAAGCAGTAGTTTCTAAAATGGTTTGTTTTAATAAATTTTAGTAAAAATGAATGGATTATTTTGTTATCATCTGAACAGAGGATTTGTTCTTGCTTCTTAATGGAAATTAAATTACAGTTTCAAGAAAATGTAAAGTAGTGGTATTAAATATGAAATTATATAGGTCAAATTAAATGTGTGGGATATACTGATGTCCTGATAGAAAGATAATGATAGCTAAAAATAAGAAGCCATATAAACAGCAGTTTCTAAAATGGTTTGTTTTAATAAATTTTAATAAAAATGAATGGATTATTTTGCTATCATCTGAACAGAGAATTTGTTCTTGCTTCTTTATGGAAACTAGATTACAGTTTCAAGAAAATATAAAGTAGTGGTATTAAATATGAAATTATATAGGTCGAATTAAGTGTGTGGGATAAACTGATGTAAAACTCATAACAAAGGAACTTTATAAATCCTGACATTCAAGGACTGTAAACAAGTAAGACATGTTGCATCCAGCTTTTAAACAGTTTGGGTTCTCCTGGTGCCTACAAATGTAAACAAAAATGCAAGTTACAAAGGAACAAGGAGTTGCACTTTGGGCCATGATCGGGTAACTGACACCAGACTAGCACTTCTGCCATTTAAAAAAAAAAAAAAACCAGAAACCAAAAATATCCAACCCCCCCCCCCAAAAAAAGCCCTAGGAAACTGGATAAAATATATGAAAAATATATGCATATATTGGACAAAACACCATACAGGATTGTTATTCATAAAGGGAGAAGACAAAGGAGATGATTCCTATGATCATGCAGGCTTTCTGTCTGGAGGCATCTACCAGATTTTAACACACAGGAGAGAGAACCAAAGCAAAGCAGTTTCACTAAGTAAGAGAGACAGATATCGGAGGTGAGGGAATCAGGGACATCTAGAATTTGCTGGGCATAGTATTATACAGAAGGAAATTATAAAAACTAAAAGCACCTAAGATCTATGCGTGTGTTCCATTGAGTCCTTGCCTGAATACTAAACTCTGCATGTGTAGAGAGAGATACTGCAGGTCTGATTTCAAATAATTTTGAGCTTCCTGGTAAAAGTTATTTTTAAATGACATATTCTTAAAATTTATTCATCAGATGCTCCAATTGCAAAATAAAATGTCATTTAAAAAAGAGAATACATTGAGAAACTAAGGAAAAATAATGAAAAGAGATGAAGCAAAAGGAAATGTACTGCCCAGGGAGTGTCAAAATGAGAGCAGATTTTCAAAAGTATACTTGACCATTTTGCTAAGTATAGAACTGATTGAATATATGTAACTGCACACTCAAGAAATGTTAGGTTTTATGAACCCAGAGCAAAATGGTCCAGAGCTAAGTTATTCTAATGTACTTTGAAGCCAGTATTTCAGTACAGAATTGAGTTTTTTGTCATGTTATATGCCTTAGCAACTTTCCAGATTTAATGCATTAAATTACCTTTTGTTTTTTCCCTGTCAGTTATTGCCTTCTGTAACAACTTCCACCTAGACTCTCTGTTTTTTTTTTTTTTTTTTTCCTATTGCAGAGTTTAGCTAAGACCAGACTCCAGGCTTCAGTCCCACCAGCTGTGGGTAGAGTATAGCATGAATCTTTCTGGCATCTAATGTGCCTGCACAAAATCCCGGACATCCTTGATGTCAGGTTCCCCATCTAGCTATCCAGTTTCCACCTGCAATCAGAGTCCTGTGCTGAGCCTCCACCCATTTTTCTAGGCCACTGACTCCTTAAGAGGTTCTTGATTATTTCCAGGGAGCTAGATTCTATGTCCTCTATCTCATGGATGAAACTCTACTCCATAACGGGAACAATTTCTGAACGGGTTGATATTCCCCTACGATGATACCCCAAGTGATACATTATAATCTTAAACAACTTTAAAGACATCTACATACATTACAAGCCTCCTAGAAACCAGTCAGAGTCCAAAGCAAGCTCGACTTTGCTGAGAAAGAGAGATGGAACAAGTGGAAGAAGTCATGTATGTTTGAATAATAATGAATTATTCTATGACTCACTGTACCATAAATGTAGTATTCTAATATTTTTATCAAAAGGCTTATTGTCAAGATAGATGAAAATTCTAACATATATCAGCTTTCAGACTGACCATCTCTTATGTAATAAAAGAACTCAGAGGGTTCTTTGGATTAGAAATATAAAAAGGGACATGGTCTGTAAACCACTGGTTTGCCTTATTATTTCTGCTACATGAAACCTGTGTGCCAATGGTTTCTACCAGTAATCATAGATGATTACTGTGGGCAAGACACAGAGATGTCCTCACAAGATACTCTCAACCCATCATAATTCTGACTTTAGAGGTTCTCCCTGAGATCCTAAGCCTGAGGAGCTAAAGGTATACTTCCAGGAACATTTACACAGCCATTCCACAGTGGAAGTCCTAGGTTACTAAGTGTGAGCAGAATAAAGAACTACTACAGCTGTTTTCATAGGAAACTAGAATTTTGCAGAATTCCATCATACCCCCTGAAGTCCATTTGTATTTTTCTTTCACATGGAGCACCTACCTCCATCCCCATTTCTTGAACAATTCAACTTTGTCAGTTCAATAGGCCCACAGCTTCCCCCCAAAAGGCCTTTTTCAAATCTCACTTGAAACTACTGGAAGCTCAAACTTTAAATAGGAAGGCCTATTCTCTTTAAAATACTCTTTTCACTACTCAGTGATGAAACAAGAGTAGCAACAATAGCATCAAAAATGGTATAAGGCCCCACATCTATTGTAAAATTATGGATACAATAGCATCAAAAATGGTATAAGGCCCCACATCTATTGTAAAATTATGGATATTTTACAATAGCAGACAGTTTACATATCCTGCTATTATAAAATGATGGATGATTTTTGTTGAAATTTACTGTGTTCATGGTATTCATCACTATCTGTGGTTCTTCTTTCTTTATTAGATTATTTATTTTTGCTGGAATCTTAGGCTATATTCTCTTTACCATTCTGTTCATGATTCTGTCCTCAATACCAAGAAAGCTTCCCATATATAGGAATATTCAATACATATTTATTCTATTCAACTCACTTGCACTTGCACTCATTCTCTTTTGTAAAAATAATAACAACAACAATAAACAGAAACCTCATTTAAATAGAGTTGGGGGTATAAAAGAAGGAGTTCTCACATCGTATAATGAGAAGCAGAGCCTAACAGGAAGAAGAAAGACACCTCTTTTTACCCGGAAAGAGCAAGCCTATGAAAAGTTATGAACTCCATTGATCTATATTTCTGTCTTTGTGCCAGTACCATACTGTCTTGATGATTGTGGCTTTGTAGTAGAGCCTAAAGTCAGGCAGGTTGATTCCTCCAGTTCCATTCTTCTTTCTCAAGATTGCTTTGGCTATTCAAAGTTTTTTGTATTTCCATACAAATTGTGAAATTATTTGTTCTAGTTCTGTGAAGAATACCATTGGTAGCTTGATAGGGATTGCATTGAATCTATAGACTGCTTTGGGTAGTATAGTCATTTTGACAATATTGATTCTTCCAAGCCATGAACACGGTATATTTCTCCATCTGTTTGTGTCCTCTTTGATTTCTTTCATTAGTGTTTTATAGTTTTCTATGTATAGGTCTTTTGTTTCTTTAGGTAGATATACTCCTAAGTATTTTATTCTTTTTGTTTCAATGGTGAATGGTTTGTTTCCTTAATTTTCTTTCTGTTTTCTCATTGTTAGTGTATAGGAATACAAGGGATTTCTGTGTGTTAATTTTATATCCTGCAACTTTACAATATTCATTGATTAGCTCTAGTAATTTTCTGGTAGAGTCTTTAGGCTTTTCTATGTAGAGGATCATGTCATCTGCAAACAGTGAGAGTTTCACTTCTTCACCCAGTGATAAATCCATGTACCTATGGACTTCTTATCTTCAACAAAGGAGGCAAGGATATACAATGGAAAAAAGATAACCTCTTTAACAAGTGGTGCTGGGAAAACTGGTCAACCACTTGTAAAAAATGAAACTAGAACACTCTCTAACTAACACCATACACAAAAATAAACTCAAAATGGATTAAAGATCTAAATGTAAGACCAGAAACTATAAAACTCCTAGAGGAGAACATAGGCAAAACACTCTCTGACATAAATCACAGCAGGATCCTCTATGACCCACCTCCAAGAATATTGAAAATAAAAGCAAAAATAAACAAATGGGACCTAATTAAACTTAAAAGCTTTTGCACAACAAAGGAAACTATAAGCAAGGTGAAAAGACAGCCTTCAGAATGGGAGAAAATAATAGCAAATGAAGCAACAGACAAAGGATTAATCTCAAAAATATACAAGCAACTCCTGAAGCTCAATTCCAGAAAAATAAATAACCCAATCAAAAGATCAACCAAAGAACAAACATTTCTCCAAAGAAGACATACAGATGGCTAACAAACACATGAAAAGATGCTCAACATCACTCACTATTAGAGAAATGCAAATCAAAACCACAATGAGATACCATTACACGCCAGTCAGGATGGCTGCTATCTAAAAGTCTACAAGCAATAAATGCTGGAGAGGGTGTGGAGAAAAGGGAACCCTCTTACACTGTTGGTGGGAATGCAAACTAGTACAGCTGCTGTGGAGAACAGTGTGGAGATTTCTTAAAAAACTGGAAATAGAACTGCCATATGACCCAGCAATCCCACTCCTGGGTATACACACCAAGGAAACCAGATGTGAAAGAGACACATGCACCCCAGTGTTCATCACAGCACTGTTTATAATAGCCAGGACATGGAAGCAACGTAGATGCCCATCAGCAGACGAATGGATAAGGAAGCTGTGGTACACATACACCATGGAATATTACTCAGCTGTTAAAAAGAATACATTTGAATCAGTTCTAATGAGATGGATGAAACTGGAGCCCATTATACAGAGTGAAGTAAAGAAAGATAAAGAACATTACAGCATACTAACACATATATATGGAATTTAGAAAGATGGTAATGATAACCCTATATGCAAGACAAAAAGAGACACAGAAGTACAGAACAGACTTTTGGACTCTGTGGGAGAAGGTGAGGGTGTGATGTTTCGAGAGAACAGCATCGAAACATGTATATTATCAAGGGTGAAACAGATCACCAGCCCAGGTTGGATGCATGAGACAAGTGCTCGGGGCTGGTGCACTGGGAAGACCCAGAGGGATGGGGTGGGGAGGGAGGCGGGAGGGGGGATCGGGATGGGAAATACATGTAAATCCATGGCTGATTCATGTCAATGTATGGCAAAAACCACTACAATATTGTAAAGTAATTAGCTTCCATCTAATAAAAATAAATGGAAAAAAAAAAAGAAAAGTCATTAACTCTTTTGTTTATTGCAGCCCTCCCAACTTCCTTTTCTTCTCTATAAAAGCATTTGTTTTCCCTTGACATGTGGACACTTGCTTGTGGCTTGCCATGATTGCAGACCCCAAACTGCAATTCTCTGCTGATCCCAAATAAACCCATCTTTGCTGGAAAAATACCTGGGAGTCTAATTATTTCAAGTCAATACTTTCTATTCCCCTTCCAAACTGCTCCTGAATATTTTTTTCCTACTCCTGCATCGAACAGTATACATAAAAATCTCATACTGACTATAGTCCATTGAGTTTTCCTGGTGAAAAGTGAAAGTTGCTCAGTAGTGTCTCACACTTTGCAACCCCATGGACTGTAGCCAGCCAATCTCTGTCCATGGAATTCTCCAGGCACGAATACTAGAGTGGGTAGGCATTCCCTTCTCCAGGGGATCATCTCAACCCAGGATTCGAACACGGGTCTTCTGCACTGCAGCTATATTCTTTACTGCCTGAGTCACCATTCTGTCTGTCTCCTCAATCCAGTCATTGATTATGCAAATTATAAAGATGTTGCATAATTCTGCTGTGTGTTATTCATTGTTCAGCCAAATTACTTGACTTTTTATAATACTTTGATAAATATTACTCAATTTAAACTGTCAACAAATGAAATTATATCTTTCTACTTTTCTTCTCTATTATCCTAAATTCTCACATTTGATTTTTCACCATTCAGTTATTTACTTAGAAAGTCATTTTTGAGTTCTACCCACTGTAAAAATGTAGTCTTTTTTCCCATTAATGTTGCTTTTCCCATAAAAGAGCAGAGGATGTTAAATAGCACACTTTTTTTTAATGTACAGAAGGGATATACATTATGGGAACCAAAGACTGACCCCACTGTAATAACACAATTCCATAACAGGTTAAAAAAACAAACAAACATAAAACACAATATTAGGAGATATGCAACCTGGTCCTAGTCCCAGCTTTGCCACTTTTGGCAGTTTTAGGTGGTTTATAATATGACTAGTTTCATGTAGTTTTCAAACATTTTAAACAGTGAAATCAATCTAAAAAATCTTTCAATAAAATGCACTAAATAGGTAATCCAATTGAAATGAAGAGGGAGATCTGGGGGCCTGTAGGCCTACAAAGTCATATGTCCACCAACTCTTTCTGCAAGGCCCACCTTTCTCTCTCTCTCTCTCTCTTTTTTCTTTTTTCCATTTATCTTTATTAGTTGGAGGCTAATTACTTTACAATATTGTAGTGTTTTTTGCCATACATTGATATGAATCAGCCATGGATTTACATGTGTTCCCCATCCCGATCCCCCTCCCACCTCCCTCCCCATCCCAGTTCTGAGCAGTTGTCTCATGCATCCAACCTGGACAGGTGATCTGTTTCACACTTGATAATATACATGTTTTGATGCTGTTCTCTCGAAACATCACACCCTCGCCTTCTCCCATAGAGTCCAAAAGTCTGTTCTATACATCTGTGTTTCTTTTTGTCTTGCATATAGGGTTATCGTTACCATCTTTCTAAATTCCATATATATGTGTTAGTATACTGTATTGGTCCTTATCTTTCTGGCTTACTTCACTCTGTATAGTGGACTCCAGTTTCATCCATCTCATTAGAACTGATTCAAATGAATTCTTTTTAATGGCTGAGTAATATTCCATTGTGTATATGTACCACAGCTTTCTTATCCATTCATCTGCTGATGGGCATCTAGGTTGCTTCCATGTCCTGGGCATACACACTGAGGAAACCAGAACTGAAAGAGACACGTGTGCTCCGATGTTCACCACCTTTTTCTTAAAGCAGGCTCCAAAGCAACTCCATGGAACACAGTTTAAAGAAAGGCTCTTTAAAGTTTCTTTTATCTAACATTTTAGGATAAATTGCAACAACTATTAATACATGTATCACAGAGACTTATTTTTATTAGCTATTTGCTTTAACTTTTTAAAATCTATTTTTATTTGCTTTACTTGTAAAGGTGTAGTACAATTACAATTCATTAGGAGACGGGAAGCTATTGTTTTTTTCCTCTAATCAATTATATGACCAGTTTTTGTTCAGTCGCTAAGTTATGTCCAACTCTTTGTGAGGCCATGGTCCTCCACTCTTTCCCAGAGTTTGCTCAAATTCATGTCCATTGAGTCAGTGATGCTATCTAGCCATCTAATCCTTTGATGCTCCCTTCTCCTTTTGCCTATGACCAGAAGAGATGTCAATTCATTGCCTCAAGTCCAGGGGGACATTTTGACTGTTAGCTAGAATCCCTTACCTTTGAACTGCCCTGGCATAAAATGAGCCCAGGTTCTAATGCTTTATTTTGTGTATGCAAATAGTTTAGAGACAATTCAAAGGCAAAATCAGTTCTGACCATTTCTCTTTCCTGGGGTTAGGGCAAAGAAGAGAGAATAAGGGTGAATATTCATTCCTGCAAATTAGTGGCAACTGAAATAAAATTGAAGATCCCTTTGAAATGTAGAAAGTGTTCAGTCTCTAAACCATCTGCACCAAATTTTGAGCAAACACTCCTGCATCCCTGGAAATGGTTTTATGCCACAAACTAGGAATTTCTCCAATGTCACAATTATGTGATTCAAAACAGGTAATTTTCACCCCAATCTCAAGTTTTCATTCCAGGTCTTAGTTAATGCTGTCTTGATGGTTGCTGTTTGATGAATCAGCTTTCCAGTTAACTAGAGGTGCAGGGCCATCATCTAATGAAAACACTCTGTATTTTATAGCTCCCTGGGCTGCAGTTCTGCATATTAAAATGGAATTTCAATCTCACTGTTAGAAATAAAATCAAAACTAGCATCTGTGGTTTGAACAGAACTGAGAAAAATGCTGCTCATTTAATTTTAACAATATTTTTCATGCTAGACAGTATAAAAAAGAGGGCCTGGATATAATTTTAGAATGCCTATAAATTAGAAATAAATTGGTCGAAATCAACACAATAGTTCAGTGCAGGGGTTAGTTCATTATATCTACAAATGTAAATGCTAAAAGTTTTCTCTTCTCATTAGAAATTTGCCAAAATGTTCACAAATTACAGTTTCCTACTGTTCTTCATTCACACTGGTAACAGATCATTTTCTATTCCTCCTGTTGCAAATATTGAGCCTCTCTGGTCACTCTCTGGAAGTCTGTTATCTCTCTAGGAATGATTGCACATTCAGTCAGGAAGAGGAATTCAAGAGGAAGATGAGTGAGAAATCAGTTAGTTGCTATAAAAATCAACAAGCAATGCCAGCAAAGTCATAAGTGTTTACAAGTAGAAAGACCCTTTTCTCTTTTCTTGGGCAAGTGGGAGGGATGTTGGATTGTGCAGTTAAGTGTCTTCCAAAAAAAGAGAATATTTTGAATGTAGGAATTATTAATATCTTTTTTACAGACAGGGAAGTCTAGGCTCAGAAAAGTTAATTTGCTTATCAATGGTCAAACTATGATCTTTTCTCACTTTTAAGGCCTAGGACATTTGTACATGATAGCTGCCATACTAAAATATTCCACCATAATTAATTTAAGACCACTGCATATAATAAAGAAAAAGGAAAGTTTTTCTAACATGTTTTGAAGAAAGAAAATATAACTAGACATTTCAGGAACTCTCATAGCTTTATCAATATTCCACATAAACTTGATTTGCCTTGTTAAACACAGTCAATGCAATAATTTCCTGGAGTACTTACAAAATTGTTTAGACAACAATTTGAACTCAAGCATGAGTTCCGCTTGTTGCAGAGTGATATAATAAGACATGATCTCTAATCCCTATATGCTTAGAGTCAAGTTGAAAAAAATAAGTATGTGGGTAACGTAAAATCATTTAATGTTAAAAAATGTGGGTCAGCTTTTAAGTACAGAAGAAAGCGATTCATTGGGTATGTGCCTTCACAGGATTCAAGCTGTGTTTTAAGGCAAGAATAAGATTTATGTATGAGTGTGGGAATAGGGTTAGATTTTTACATAACAAGATGATATTAAGATGATGAACCTGGTACAATTCCATCATTTCCAATCTTCAATTCTGAAATCCAAAAAGTTGTGAAAATGGAAAGTTTTTATAACTTATTTATTGGTAAACAGGACTTAAACTGATGTAAGGATTTTAATAACCTTTGTGGATTCCACCTGGTGTGAATCTTTATATATTTTGCTGCAGAAATATTAATGTTGTGCTGTTTTTGTTGAAAGATGTTGCTCATATCCAGTGGGGCTTGTTATATAATATACAGATATGCCTCCATTAGTAATCTTTCTTAGGTCTAAAATATTCAAATTCTTTTATACATTTGACACCATTTTTCTGGGTAAGGGCTTATGAACTTTTAATTGTATTGGGAGGAAGAGAAGGAAATAGGACTGAGGCACTGAGGAGCCAAAGGGGATGCTGTACAATGAAGCAGATGACACACAGCCTTAAAGACGGGCTGATGAGAAAAATTGATGCAGGGACTTCCCTGGTGGTCCAGTGGCTAAGACTCTGAGCTTCCAATGCAAGGGACCCGAGTTCGATCCCAGGTCAGTGAACTAGGTCCCGCATGCCACAGCTAAAGTTTCTGAATGCTGCAACTACAAAGACTCTGTATGCCCACAACTAAGGCCAGGCACAGTCAAATAAATACCAAAAAAAAAGAAAAGAAAGAACTGATGGCCCAGGTTGGATGCATGAGACAAGTGCTCGGGCCTGGTGCACTGGGAAGACCCAGAGGAATCCAGTAGAGAGAGAAGTAGGAGGGGGAATTGGGATGGGGAACACATGTAAATCCATGGCTGATTCATGTCAGTGTATGAAAAAAATACTACAATATTGTAAAGCAATTAGCCTCCAACTAATAAAAATAAATGGAAAATAAATAAAAATTAAATTGAATTTAAAAAAAAAAGAAAGAACTGATGCAGTAAGTACTAGGTAAGTGTTAACTGATTCTTCAGGATGAATATAATGTGGTAAGGTCATGGATAAGCTGTTTAACTTCCCAGTTCCTTAGTTCCCTTATAAATGAAACAAAGATAGTGACAGTACCTACATTATTAGGCTGTTGTGAACATCAATTGTTTTAATGCACTCCTACCACCTAGAAGAGTTCCTGACATATATTAAGAGTTTTGATAAATAGTACCTTTGACTGTCATTGTCATTGTGGGACTGGCAGCACTAAGATAATTAAGGATAGAAGCAAATGACAAGGTTGACCCTAAAGTTTATTTTCTGAGAGACTAGGGAAAGATAGCCTTGTTACACAAGAAATAGAAACACTTTTATGGCTTCATTTGTTCACCCCAGAGCCTGAGGGTAGATGCTCAGATTTTTAAAAAGGAACAGAAAAGCACCATGAAAATCACTGTCTACTAAATCAAATGCAGAGGAAATAATAAAGAATGTATTAATAGAATTATACAAATCTCTAACAGATGTTGGTTTCATGATATCCACGTGGATGTGGAATAGGCAAGTTTTAACCAGATGGAAAGTTTGCAGCATAGTTTCGTCTTTATTTTTCCATAAAATGATAAAATAATGGGATGACAAAAATGCAGTGCCTTAATTCTGTAATTCAAATATGGTCAATTTTGTTGAAAATAACCAAGAAGGCACAAGAATATGTATGTATGTATGTGTGTACATATATCTATATCTCTATATATCTCTATATTATCTATATCTATGTGTATGTGTGTGTGTTAGTTGCCCAGTCATGCCCGACTCTTTGAGACCACATGGACTGTAACCCACCAGGCTCCTCTGTCCACAGAATTCTCCAGGCAAGAATACTGGTGAAAGTGAAAGCTGCTCAGTTGTTTCTGACTCTTTGTGACCCCATGGACTATACAGCCCATGGAATTCTCCAGGCCAGAAAACTGGAGTGGGTAGCCTTTCCTTTCTCCAGGCGATGATCCCAACCCAGGGATCGAACCCAGGTTTCCTGGATTGCAGGCGAATTCTTTACGAGCTGAGCCACAAGGGAAGCCCAAGAATACTAGAGTGGGTAGCCTATCCCTTCTCCAGGGGAACTTCCTGACACAGGGATTGAACCTGTGTCTTCTGCACTGCAGGCAGATTTTTTACCATCTGAGCCACCAGGGAAGCCCTATCTATATCTATTATCTGTGTCTGTATCTATATCCTGGATCATCATAGAGTGAAACTCCTGGGAGAGTAGGCAACTGTCAGGAGTAGAGAATAGAGAATTGTTATAGTAGAAAGTTGAATACCTTATTTTAGAGACCCTGCATTCTACTTTAGAATTCATCTTCTTTAAAATACCCATGACACGTAATGTCCATAATCACTAGGTGAGCTAGATTTATCTTACTTGGATGCTATCAAGGATTGAATCCACGCTCCCTGCATTGGTGGGCAGATTCTCTAACTCTGAACCACCAGAGAAGCACTTCAGCATACTTGGAGGGCCATTATTTGGTCTGTAACATACATCTTCACTTATATTAACTCCCTACAACTACATGAATAGGAAATTTACTTGGAGAAATTTACAATGGAATTAAATATGATCTTTGAAACCAGTGTTATGGTCTTTGAACCATAACAGGAATTTTGTGATTTATTTTTATCTACCAAAAGGGAAAAATATCTTCCAAAGTATTGAGTGACAGAGAAGCACTAAATTAATAAAGCAGGGTTGCTTAATGCACAGCATTTCTCTGTACATAAAATAACAAATTTCCCTCCAACAAATTCTTATTAGTGGAAAGGATATATTAAAAGAATAACATTTCATATAACAAGGTTATCTATTACTTAGATTGCTTATGCACTCTTCTTTTTTCTATACAAATACAGTATATTATTTTCATGTTCAGCTGTATTAGCCACAGTTCCCAATGTACTTGTTTATCTGATGCAGGGTTAATGTGGTATCAAGAAATTTTACGAAATTAGAATTTCTGGCTATTGAACAAGAGTTACAGCAACACAAAGTCTTTATACTAGATGTGATACAAAAAGAAGGAATAAAAATTAAAAACTAATATAAACTAGGGGAGAATATTCTGATAATGACCATCTTACATGCATTTCATATTGTGCAGATTATGAAGAGGGCCAGGATGTCAGAAAACTGTATCTTTAATTGGTCTTTATAATCATCTTTCTAACCTCTGAAAGATATTAGCTAATAAAGGAGAACATGGCTTGCATTATTTAGGGCCTGAATAATTAGGAAGTCAGTCTCCATATCAAAGCTGATATGTTATTATTATAAAAATCTAGGGTACCGTATTAACTGCATCTTTGCTCTCTGAAACATGGACACTGAGGTGGTCGGCAGAGATATGCAATAGCTTCTCAGGTCTGAACTGTTCATTTTCATTGTAAGGCAAACTTGTTTTTCTTTCATTTAAATTTAAATAACGATCTCTACCAACTGGTTGAGCAACATTAATGTCTTCAATTTCTTTTGGGATAAAAGAAACTAGTTTACTTACCACAGACCACGTCTAATTCATAGTCTCTCTTCTAGTCAATAGCAGCATTTGCTATTACATGCTCTGAAATGGAAAAGTGCTGAACACAGGAAAAAATAAATTAAAAGGAAATTAAATACTCTCTAACAGATGGACCAATTAGTTATAAACTTCAATGAGGTAAAAAATGTGATCTGTTTTCAGGATTTTGTGCGTATTATTTGTCAGTATGTATGCGTGCATGTGCATGTCTATAGTAACTCAGGAAACTTTCAGGCCTCCCAAAGATGTCGGCATTGAATGGACAGCAGGCTGAGGGTGGAGTGAAAGGTTGTAACTACACAGAGACACATAGATGACAACATAACCCCATGTTTAGGTGGAGACAGGAAGAGGTGTATCTACACTTGGATTGTACGGACAAGTTTTCAGTGATTCTTTACATTCCAGTTCAGTGCACCTCAAGAAACTGGTTCCTATTATGTGAACAACTCCTAACTGAGCCCTTGGACATGTTCAGCTATATAAGAGATAGCCTTTGCATATAATTCATACATACTCTCAATACACGTACACATATAATGCACACACATATAGAACAGTCATGTTATGAAATTTAGGAAATGCTGGGGAAACTTTAAAAGGACAATACTCCAGACACATTTTCTTAAAAATGAGTGTTATCCAAGTGGAGAAGTTGTTAGGATAATTAGAAGACATTAAAAAACATAAAAAATAAATATGTGTGGAGTTTGTTTTCATTCTACCAAATCAACTATGAGAAGATATTAAGACAATCCAAAAAAAGTAAACACAAGCTCAGTATTAAAAGATAATGAAAAGAAACATCGTGATATAGTTTTTTTAAAGGAAAATAATTAATGTGAGTTGTCAATGAAAAAATCAAAGTGTTAGTTGCTCAGCTGTCTCTGCTTCTCTGTAACCCCATGGACTGTAGCCCGCCAGGTCCTCTGTCCATGGGATTCTCCAGGCAAATACTGGAGTGGTTGCCATTCCCTTCCTTCTCCAGGGAATTCTCCCAACCCAAGTATTGAACCCAGTCTCCTGCATTGCCAGCAGATACTTTACTGTCTGAGCCCCCAGGGAAGCCCAGAATTCCCCATTAAAATGAACAATGATTCAAGTCAAAGTATTGGATGATGTTACAAATACCAACATGAATTTTGTTGTCAATGACGATAGAGTACGCCTGCACCCCTCCCCTACAAAAATGTCCTCCGAATCCTTTGGCTTTAGATTATTTGGCCTTTTCTTTGCATTTGAACGTCAGAGAGGTGACATAATGTGTTGATAGAGAATGTGGGCGTTGGAGTCAGAGGGCAACTGCTACTGGTGTTGGCTTCCTACCTATCAGATGGCTAACTTGGCCCAAGTTACTCAAGAAACCTCTAGAGGTCTCATTCTTATCATCTGTAAATCAGTTTATCCCTTGTGGGACTGTGGAGAGGATTTAATTAGAGGGTGTCACACAAGGCAAACAGCTTAGAAGAAACAAATTAGGAGGAACATCTTGACAGAACTATCTTTGAATTTTCAGCAAATGTTAAAGTAGCACTGATTTCTCATTATATGTACTTTCAACTCTCTGTCACGTGATGTGTAGAGGAGGCTGAAGTTAGGATGAAGGTACTGTGGGAAAACACCTAGGTCAGACTATCTATTTTGAAAGCCAGGAACATCAAAAGTCTCACTCCCCAGGGTTCTCAGCATCAAGACATCAAAAAAATGTACTCTGTTTCTATAAGTTGAACTGATGTCTTTCAAATTATCTCAGTGACTCAGAGAGTCCTGTCTATTGAGAAAAAGAAAAAGTGATTTTAATACTGTGAACTGGGAAAGAATATAAATATCATCAGAAAGATGCATATTAGCAGCTTACAGAGATTCAAAAGAACAAGAAGTAATTTTCAGCTTGTGAGAACAGTGAAGCCTACATAGGAGAAGTGGCCTTTGAAAGGAGCTTCTAGAAAGTCTGAAGAAAAAGGGGGCTGTGTCAAATGTAGGGAGAAGCAGAAACAAAGGCACACAGAACCATTGTGAATGATAATTACCTTCTGTATTTCTGTAAATATTGTAGTAGTAAATCATGAAAACTTCACTGAAAGATTTTTTTTTTGTAAATTTGACTTGGAAATCTTATGAATGTTTATTCTTAAATTATATTTTGAGGCATAAGCGATGCCTAATAAATCACACATTTTAAATTGTGCAGTATACTAAGTCTGACACAGGTGTACCACTATGAAATGAACATCACGCACAAGAGAGTAAATGTGCCCATCACTCCTAGCAGTTTCCTCGTGACTCTCTGTAATTTCTGTCCCTGGACACTCAGCCCTCTGAGCCCGAGTAACTACTGACATATTTTCTGACACTGTTAATAAGTTTTCATTTTCTAGAAATTTGTAAGAATGGAATTATACAGAATGCACTCCTTTATATCTGTTTCTTCCACTCAGCATAACTGTCTTTTGAGATTCACCCATGCCGTTGCTTATGTCAAGAGTTCAGTTCAAGCTTCCCTGGTGGCTCAGTGGTCAAGAATCTGCCTCCAATGCAGGAGATGCAGGTTTGATCTCTGGGTCAGGAAGATGCCTTGGAGAAGGAACTGGCAACCCACTCTAGTACTGCTTGGGAAATCCCGTGGAGGAGCTTGATGGGCTACACAGTCCGTGGGGTCACAAAAGAGTTGGACATAACCTAGTGACTAAACAGGTATTTCATTATATGAAAACTCCACAGTTTATCCATTTGTCTGCTGATGTTCACTCACATTGTTTCCATTTTTTACCATTTCACATAAACTTGCTACGAACATCTATATATACATTTTTATGGACATATACTTTCCCTTTGGGTAAGAACTTGGTGGAATGGCTGAATCATGTGGTAGGTGTGTAACTGACCTTTTTTAAAATTTCTATTTTTTTTCTGCCAAACTGACTGTATCTTTTGATACTTCTATCAACAGTGCATGGGAATTTTGTTTCAAATTCTCACTAACATTTGGTACTGTCAATCTTTTAAATTTTATCCATTCTAAAAAAATGTGTATTAATGTTTCCTTGTGCTTTTAATTTGATTTTTCTAATAACTGATACAGAACATCTTTCATGTGCCTTTTTCCCAAAAGTATACATTTGGGGGAAAATGTCTTACATTTTGCTAAATTTTTAACAAGATATTTGGTCATTAATGAATTTTTAAATGTTCATGATCTGTACCTTTCTATTTCATATTTATTTTGTAAATCATATGGTTACTATAAGTGCATTTCTTATGTTCATAAAGTTAAGTAGAGGCAAGAAAAACATAAAAAGACACAAATAGATCTTCTAGAGATAAACACCACAATAAATGCTGTAAAAAATATCTTGGAAGGGATTAATGAGATTAAACATTGCAAAGAAATGAATTCTACATTGTAAAGTACTAGTTGCTCAGTCATATCTGACTCTGAGACCCCATGGACTGTAGTCTGCCAGGTTCTTCTGTCCATGGAATTCTCCAGGCAAGAGTATTGGAGTGGGCTGCATTTCCTTCTCCAGGGGATCTTCCCAACCCAGGGACCAAACCTGAGTCTCTCACACCAGAGGCAGATTCTTTACCATCTGAGTCACCAGGAAAGCCCTCTACATGGAAACTAAAAGGCATATATGGTTGGAAATATTATCCAAATCCCTCTAAAAGATGTTTGATTGTCTAAACAAAAATTTTTACTGTTTTTGGTGCTTAATATTTTGTATTCTTTCCTATAAATCTGCTTCAGGGTTTTTCTGGAATTCAGTTAAATTACTTGGAAAGATATGATCCTTTGAATCTTGTTTTTTAAAACTTGTTAGACATCACCAAAAATAGTTACTCCTCACTGCTTAGGCAAGACCCCTTTGAATACTTCACTAATGCCCAGTGAAATTTTTCAAATTTGAGTCTTAGGAACAAACACTACTTTAGCATTGTGTGACCTCTGGACAATATTCTGCTTAATTATTTTGCAAGGTTCACTAGCAGGGCTTCCCGGGTGGCCCAGCAGTAAAGGATCTGCCTGGTATGCAGGAGACACAGGTTCCACCCCAAGGTTGGGAAGATTGCCCTGGAGCAGGGCATGGCACACACTTCAGCATTCTTGCCTGGAGAATCCCATGCACAGAGGAGCCTGGGGGATTATGGTCTGTAAGGTTGCAAAGGGTCTGACATGACTGAAGTGACTGACCATGCATGCATGGATGTGTATGTGTGTGTGTGTTTATTATACTTTCTTTACATCCATGAGCTAGTAGTATTCTGCAAATACTTGACAGTGCGCGCACACTCAGTTGCCTCAGTCTTGTCCAACTCTTGATTCTCTATTTGCTCAGCTTTCACTTCCCCAGTCTTCTATCCTCCAAACCTCAGCCACCTTGGTCTTCCTCAGTGCTCAGCTCCACCTCAACTCAGGAAGAACTTCAAGCTTCACCTGAGTTCCCCTGCCCTATGCAGCCTCAGGGAAGTACTCTCTAGGCCCTAACCTGGTGCAATTATTGAACTCATTTTGCAGTTTTACATACTTAGGGCCCCCTGCTTTTCACTGGGCTTCCCTGGAGGCTCAGCTGGTAAAGAATCCACCTGCAACGCAGGAGACCTGGATTCCATCCCTGGGTTGGAAAGATCTCTTGGAGAAGGGAACGGCTACCAACACCAGTATTCTGGCTTAGAGAATTCCACAGTCCATGGGGTCACAATGAGTTGGACACGACTTTCACACTGCTTTTCATTGTCTAATGGCCATGGCTAGTTTCTTAAAAATCACTGTTTCTCATATTTTATCTGTTTGGTTTCAGGAGGGAAAGCGTATCCAGCCCCTGTTACTCCATCTTGGTCTGAAGTGCAAGTGTGGAACATTCTAACAGAAAGACCTTACACTTTCCTAAATATCTATTATGCTGAAATACCTATTTATATTAGGGAAGACAATTCCAGGCTTCTTTTGCCAGCTACTTATCGATAGCGGGTTTCTTTTCTTATAACCTGGAGCGAGACATTTGAAAATGTCAGAAACACTGGGGTAACTTGAAAGGCAATGGCTTTCAGATTCTTCAACCTAGAAAAATCAAACACCAATTATATAATCTGAGCCTTCATAATGAAAATCAATCAGTTTGGGTATTGGAAAAAATAATTCTATAAACCTATTTAATCCTGACTGCCTAAGGTATATTTTTTACATTAAAAAGATATATCCTCAGGTTCTGAGGATGTCAAAATATGGTGTATATTTTTTTCTTCCTTTCCATTGATTTTGCCCAAAGACCTTTTTCCTGCATTGTGTGCATTAGTCCACTGTGAAGGAACCAAAACAGCTTTACCTATTCCGTACTGTAGGCATTTCACACATGTACTTTCTTTCCTCAAAAATATGGGCCTTGGAACTCATCTTTGCTGTCTGCTTAGGGCGTCATGTATTGAAGCCAGTCAAATCTTGACCTTGAGTCTATCTCTATGAAATTCATTTTGTTCATTAGTCAGATGGGATAATAACCACTCCTGTTTGTTTTGAAACTGGGTAAATGTCATTTGTCATCTACAGTCTCTACAATTCTAGCTGAGATTCTCAACATTATTCTTATATATTATATTAGAATTTTAAGTATCCAGGACTACACCCTTTCATGATAAACACTTTTAACATTGTCCTTGATGATGAATTTTAAAATAATCAGAAAGGCTAACTGAATTGCCATCTTCCATGTTCAAGTAATTATCTCCAGGAGTTGGTGATGGACAGAGAAGCCTGGTGTGCTGCAGTCCATGGGGTCACAAGGAGTCAGGCATGACTGAGTGACTGAACCGAACTGACTGATGTCCTTTGTTCTTCCATCAACATCTAGTTGAAATATTTCAGCTAGAGTTGCTAGAACTTATCTGTTTCATCAAGAGCAGTACCAAGTATGTTTTTTTTTCCCCTACAGAGTAAGAAAGTTTAAGTTTCATTTAAGGATAAAGACCAAAAACCAAAGCAAAGTATCAGCAGTAATAGTTCCCATCATCATGAATGAAAATATTTGGCTTTTAGTAAGGAACAGATTAGAGTATGATGACAAAAAAAGTGGTAATGAACAGCAATTATTTTTTCCCCTAAACTGACCAAAGCTCAGCAAAAAAATTTGCATGCTAGCTATGTTGTCAGAAATGAGAAGAATAATTAGTCAAGCAAATCACAAGAAATAAAAACTATCTTTAAAAAAAAAAAGTATGAGTCAAATTTCCCACCAGCAAGAAAACAAGCTTTTTGGGGGGTCGATTGCTGTGCTTTCCGAAGTATATGATTTTTTGCACCCAAAACAAAGAAGACATGTGAGTTATCACTTAATACCTTGCCTGATTTTTATCAAATTCATTTAACAAAATTGTGTCATTCATGTTGAAGTACAATAACTTTGCATGCATCTATAGTGAGGCCTGTTGAAGAAAAAAAGGGGTTTTGCTACCAGTGACTGGAGAAAATGGCATCAAGGCTGGAAAAGCCCATGAAAATGACTTGCACATGGCATTCATTTTTTACTCCATCAGCACCATAAACCTTTGCATATATATCCACTGCAAATGTAGGATATATTACATTTGTATAGTAAGTGCTAAATTAAGTTTTTTGAACTTGCCTAGGGGCAATAATCAGCATATTCAACTTTTTCACAGAGGGAAAAATATATTATGACTTCCACATGAATAAAGAGAAAGTAATGTATTTTGAGTTATCAAAGAAACTTTAGAATTCGAACTATTTACAAATGGGAATTGACTGTATTCTGATCTTATGGTAGCTTAAGAGGGAACACAAAGGAGCAATATTTTATCTCCCTACTTTATCAGTAGACATATCCATTTTGATATTAAGTTAGAGAAATAGAAGGCAATACTAAAAATTTAGAAAAATAATGTATTTTAGGAGATCCTGTTCTTTTGCTGAATTCAGATTTCAAAACCATTTGGCTTTTTGCTGTTGTTTGTGTTATAACAAACAAATGAAAAAGATAAATATGATTATTTACAAAACTGGTTATGTCCATAGGATTTCTAAGTAATAAAAAGTAGCATAATTCTGAAAAAAATTTCTCAGTAATGATTGCATATCATTTTTTTTCTTCTAGCAATCTCTCCAACAATTTCAGTAAAAAATGCGATCATTAACAACTATTGAGTATTTGTTACAAGCCACATCTACTGTTAAATAGTATACCTTTACTATCTTACCTAATTCTCCTACAAAGAATTGTTACTAAAGTATACTTTACAGACAAGGAAACTGAGACTTAGATCAAGCAATTTTCTCAACATCACACAGTAACTAGGAGAAGCAGGCAGAATTCGAAACTAAGACTAAGACTAGCAGACTGGAAGATGCAATTAACCAGATATCTCTTCTGTGGATCTTGTGAAGGGACAAAATAAGTTGCTCTAATAATGGATAACGTTTATTGAGCGTTTACTGTTAGGCTAGACAATCTTCATTTCACTTTACATGTGATAGCCCATTTAGGTGTCATAACAATCTATGAGTGAATAGCATTACCAATCTGATTAAAAAGAAAATAGCAACAAAGTACAGAGGTGGCTCAGATGGGAAAGAATCTGTCAATGATGCAGGAGACCTGGGTTCGATGCCTGCCTTGGTACGATCCCCTGGAGGAGGGACTGGTTACAGTCCACAGGGTCGCAAAGAGTCAGACACGATTGAGGAATTAACACTTTGATTTCTCACAGAGATTTTAACTCTCTTACTTGCTAAAGATCACATAGCTTATAAGTGCAGCATTAGGGCTCAGATCTTGGACTTAGAGTTCTCATATAATATTAATTTTTATATCTAAGCTTTGGACACTAGGGTAGCAAGAAGCTTCAGGACATATTCACTGTCAAGAATTTAGAGATTAACTATAATACAGAGCTGTGGTTTAAATGAGGAGATTTTGACTCAATGAAAACCAGGTAAAATGCTTTTGCAGTTATCCAAGCATGAGGCTGTGGATAACTATTTTCTTTATAGTGGAAAGTGAAATAAACGTAGTATTTATATTACAAATTAAAGAAAAATCACAATTTATGAGCCCAGTTTGAGAAGCCAGTGAAAGTGACCACAAGTTTCTGAGTTATGCAGCTGGCACAGGCACAAGTTTTTGAGAAAATAATGCACTGGTAATTAATATCTATGTTCACCAACTTATTTTGTTTGTATATCATCACTTAAGTTGATTTGAAGCTTGTACAATATTTACTGTCTATATAAAGAACATGGGGCAGGATGGTGGATGCAATGACTTGGGAGATTGTGACTGACGTTGATACACTAATATATGTAAAACAGATAGCTAGTGGGGATCTGCAGGATTGTGGAGGGAGCTCAGCTCGGGGCCCTTTGGTGACCTAGAAAGGTAAGATGGGGAGATGGGGTGGGAGGGAGATTCAAGAGGGAGAGGATGTATATAGACATGTAGCTGATTTTCTTTGTTGTACTGCAAAAACTGACGAAACATTATAAAGCAATTATACCCCGAGTAGAGGAGGGCATTAGCAAGGAATGACTGTTAGAAACCAGTTTTTGTTCTATATCCTAAGATTCACTAAATATGACACTAGCTAGATCATCAAATATTTCTGAACATTGCTATGTAATATGCAATCTGAACTTATATAAGTGCTATAACGATCACAACATCTCATATATGGGGTGTGGCTTTGTAACAGGCAGAGGAAAAAAAAAGATGATCATTATTTCTAGGTCTAAATCCCTACTCTTAGATTGTACACATCCTTGTTGCACTATCAGTAAATAATATTCTTGATGGTGGCATGGGTTCATATCTCAGCTCTACCACTTAACCTCATGTTTTGGGATCTTGAACAAATTTCTCAAATTCTGTGCCCACTGTGTAAATGGAATACATAGTAGTATACAACTCAAAAGATTGTATCAAACATTTGTGATACAATCGGTGCATGTAAAGTGCTTATAATTGTACCTGAAATACATACTGGATCAATACCAGTCATTATTATTGTTAATACTAACATCACTATTATTTTTTTGTTGTTGTTCAGTCATCTAATGCTATTCTTATGGGTTATCATGGTCATTTGGATTTCACTAACTTAATATGTACACAGACAAATATAACAATTTTCACAGGTATTGAAATATTTAAAGATATGTATAATGATTTCCTAAATGTAACACTTCATCACATAATCAATATTTGTGCTGTTTTTAATTATGCAAATAGAAAAAAAAAAGTTGATACAATGCCCTCAACGTGTATCCAAAATGTGCTGTACTTACTTTTTGCTGAACAACAATAATTATTTAATATCCAGTTGTTTAAAGTGTTCTTCTTACTATATAATAAGTGAAGACTGGTTCTGGCATGTCATAGTTTGATTTAAAGGCACAATGACCTTTTGTATTTTTTCTTTATTTTCAATCAGTGTGTTAAAATAATCCAATGGGGAAGGCATTTTCCTTGACAGATATTTTTCATAGTAAAAAAAAAACATGCTGAGATTACAAAATGTTTTCAAATGTTACCATGTGAGTATCATTTCAGTGCATATGCTTCTGTGTAATGGCATTTGCCATCTGGTATTCTTGCAAGTCTTCTTTCTATACACACTGAACATCCTTTTGCCTATCTTTCTCGATTTGTGTCTATTCATAATTAGTCTCTGGGTTCACCTAATAGGCCTCTCCTGCATGTTCTCTTAGCCAAGGAAACACATACTCAGGAGTGCAGTGTTATAGACTGGGAACAAAGGATTCACATTCCACTCTCTGTGTTAGAGAGCACTGATGTGATTCTCAGGAGCCAAGCTTCTTAGCAACGAAACGAAGGATTTACAGCCCTCCAGCTTTCTCAGCTACCAAAGCTCTTGAAGGCTTTCAAGAGCTGACCTTCTTAGCAAAGGGCTGGATTCTTTTAATGCACTCACTTTCAAAAGGTGGCATACCTATTTTCCAGTGTAATGTGGATGCTATTAAAAGGGAATTTACATGGATTCGAATGTCAGTGGGAATGAAATAGGATTGTCCTCTTCTCAGACTCATTGTTGCTCCAAATATTCCCAAAACCAAGATCATGTCACTCCTTTTATTCACATTTTTTATGGCTAGCTTATTTGTCAAGCATTGTCAATAGTAATTAATGCCTTTTTAAGTGTGTAGGTTCAAACAAGATATTTATGAGAGATGGTGTAACATTGCATGGAGAAGAGGTCAGTTAATTACTAAGACTTTATTGAGTGTGAGTTTTGCTATGGCTCTTTTATATATGACTCTAGAGAATATACATTAATAAGAGACACCATCCATTTCTTTGAAGTAATATAGAATTCGTCAAATGCTCCTTAAATAATGTGCATTTGAAGTTGCAACACGACACTACCAATTCCTCTTCCCCTTCTTTTCGTATTTTGAGTGATTTAATTTTAAGGGTATACAGTGCCCTTATAATTACCCATTTCGAGAATATTATGGTTAAAGAATATCAAATTCTCTTTACCAAGACACAGTTACATGTCCAGTGTGACCAAACAGATTCATTTGTTGAATACTGAAATGTGTAAGGTAATATTCTTGTCATTGGGACTTCTACAATGAAGAGGCATTAACTTCCTCTGAAGATCTCAGAAAGGAGTCATACCATCACCTCTTCATGGAGTTGTAAGACCTACCAGTAAGTCTCCCCAGACTCGAGAAGACACTTACGTACTATCTGAGCGATTTGTCATAAATCTATGGTTCAGGAAGTTCTCATATGGGAAGGAGGAGGAGAAATCCCTGAAATGAGGATAGAATTATGAAAATGAGCTGTTGGGTAACTTCTCAATTGAGAAATGGTTCCTCATCTTGGACAAATTTTCCAAATTCAGGTCAGCAGCATCAATTATTTAATAACCCTTCAATAATTGAGGGGGAAAAGTCAGCATCATCTTAAAAGGTAATGCTGACCAAGTCGATCAAAAATTCAGCTGAATCCACTGAGTTTCAAGGAAATTTAATGTAGTTTATTGGCTTTTGTTCCTATTACATTGGCTTTTGGTCAAATAAATATAGGATAAACCATATTTCTCATGATACCATGTTTTTTAAGTTTCTTATAATAATAAGCTGAAATCGTTAATTTGTGTAAAACTTTAAATCAATTTGTAAAGTGAGAAAATTTCACTGTTTTAATCTTCCAATAATCTTCTGGTCTCTTTTTTAGTTAAATGTGTGTCAAATCACTTTATTTCATTTGGTACTTAAGAAAAAATCAAGGAATTAAAACATCATTAGGTTTCCTGTAACTACTGATGGCCCCATATTAAAACATATATCCCTAAAAATATGCATCTAACTTCTAACAAGTAACCTAGAAATTCAATGTAATCTTATTAATTTGTTAATTACTATCTGTCAGTTTAAACACAAACACCAGTAATTTCCATAGAAAATTTATATATGGTATATTTGTTTTGTTTTGCTTTCTACCTTGGCATTGAAAAAGCTAAAAATTCAAGTTCATGTTAAAGAAGGCTTATTGTTATACCTATAATCAAAAATTCAATGTTAACCTTCAAATTATAACTTCAAATCAATGGGCAGATTGAGAGAAAAGCATTACTTTTCTTAAAGTGAAGACAAAAGGATAACTTATGATTTCCAAATGGCCTTTGAAGAATAGTAGTCATCCTTCACACAAAAAATGTAACTAAATAACACTATTTAAATTTCAAATCATTTCCCTTCAAACTACAGAAAACCACCAACATTGTTATCAGAAAGATCCACAAACTTAAAAGCTTTTGCAAAGCAAAGGAAATCATAAACAAAATGAAAAGACAATCTAGTGTCTGGGAGAAAATATCTGCAAACCAGGCAACTGACATGGAGTTAATTTCCAAAGTATGCAAAGAGCTCATACAGCTCAATAGCCAAAACACAAATAACCCAATGAAAAAGTTAGCAGAAGACCTAAACAGACATTTCTCCAAAAAAGACGTAGAGATGGCTAAAAAGCACATTAGAAGATGCTCAGCAGCGCTACTTATTGAAGAGGCACAAGCCAAAACTACAGCGAAGTATCATCTGCACAGCAGTCAGCACAGTGATCATCAAGTAGTCTGCAAATAATAAATGCTGGAGAGGGTGTGGAGAAAAGGAACATTCCTACACTGTTGGTAGGAATGTAAATTGGTGCAGCCACTGTGGAAAATACTATGGAGGTACTTTTAAAAACTAAAAATAGTTTTAAATTTGATCCAGTCATATGATCAAACTGACCCAACAAATCTACTCGTCTGCACAAACCTAGAGAAGGCAAGAAATATAATTTGAAAAGATACACGTACACCCAAGTTCATAGCAGCACCATTTACAACAACCAAGTTATGGAAACAACTTAAGGGTCTAACGACAGATGAATGGATAAAGAATATATATATATATATACACACACACACATATATATAAATACATAATATATATGTATATATGTTGTTGATGATGTTTCATCACTAAATCGTATTCAACTCTTTGCAACCCCATGGACTGTAGCCCACCATGACAGCCCCATCCATCCATGGGATTTCCCAAGCAAGAATACTGGAATGGGTTGCCATTTCCTCCTCCAGGGGATCTTTCTGACCCAGGAATTGAATCCACAACTCTTGCATTGGGGGCTTCCCAGGTGGCGCTGGTGGTAAAGAAACCACCTGCCATTGCAGGAGATATAAGAGATGTGGGTTCTATCCCTGGATTGAGAAGATCCCCTAGAAGAAGGCATGGCAACCCATTCCAGCATTCTTGCCTGGGGAATCCCCACAGTCAGAGGAGCCCGGTGGGTTACCTTCTGTAAGGTCACAAAGAGTTAGACATGACAGAAGGGGCTTAGCACAAATGTACTTTTGTATTGGCAGGTGGATTCTTTACTACTGAGCCTCCAGGGAAGCCTATGTATGTATGTATGTATATATGTCATAGAAGAGAATGAAATATTGTCATTTGCAATAACATGGATGGACCTAGAGAATATCATACTAAGTAGAGTAAGTTGGACAAAGAAATACAAATATATAGGATATAACTTATATGTGTAACTTAAAAATAATACCAATGAATTTACTGATAAAACAGAAATAGATTCATAGACAAAGAAAACAAATTTATGGTTACCAAAGGGGAAAGAGGGGAGAGGGATAAATTAGAAGTATGGAATTTATGGATACAAATTACCATAAGTAAAATATAGAAACAAGGATTTATTGCATAGGTAAATAGAGAACTAAATTCAATATATGGTAATAACCTATAATGGGAAAGAATATGTGTGTGTGCATATATATATACACACACACACATTAATCACTTTACTATATATCTGAAGCTAACACAATATTGTGAATCAACTAGACTTCTATTACCAACAACAACAAAAAAATCCACAGCTTTTAAAACTTTACTTAATTGTTCATCAGAAAGCTACATTAAATTGGACCCTGAAATTGAAGGACAGTTAGCTTCAGATTATAACCTTCATTTACTTCGTTAAATTTTTGATAAGATGTCAGTTTTCAAATACTTTCAAAAGAAATATTTAACATATGCTTTCTTCACTATTGCTATTTTTGCCTTCTTCAGAAAAGAGATGAGGAAAGATTAATTATGCCCTTAAATATCTACCTACATTTCAGCCAAAAACTTTAAAGGGTAGGGAAAGTGGAGAAAACTTTCACAGAAATTCATAAACCCTTCAAGTGCCACAGATAGGTTTTAGGTAGCATGAGCAATTTATTAGATTTATTGCTTGTACTTGCTCACATAAAGGAAGTTATAAGGTATTCCGCAAAAGAAGATAAAATTGAAGGTTGTTGGTAGAAACTGTTATTGTTGTAAACTATACAAACGAGGGATGTGACCTAGGAATAAAAAAAGAAGTTATTTTATCTTTTCTGTCACCTGGAGACATCTCTCCTTTGAGTCATCTTTGAGTCTTTTTCATTGTTTTATTTTTCATCCTTGTTGTAGAAGCACTCTTACTGTTTAGTAAGCAGAATTAGGGTAGCTGAAGTTTATAGAGTCAATGGCTGACAAACAATAAGGTCAATGTCTGTCCCATCCTGGAAAAATTGAGGTTAGAACAGGTGAAATTATCATTCTGTTTTGTTTTTATGGCTCTAATAGAATACCAGAGAGTCCCTGACCTCTGCTGCCAGTCATGTCTTACTCTAGCAGCAACGACTAACCTTTGACACTCAATTAAAACAGGAAATAAGACAAAGAATGGGTCAATATGCATGTTTGGCCAATGCAAGCCTTCAAAATAAATTCCAAAGGGCTTTCGAAGGAGCCATAACCCCTATTCACTTGCCACACTGACATTAAAGTTATGGTCAGTAAAGTAAAAGAAAATAGAAACAAAAATATAAGCTATATCATTTATTTTCTTTCTGACCCTAAGACCTGTGTATTAAGGTATCTCACAACAGAACAATTCACATTACACTTTCTGATTACTGAGGGTGAGGTTGTTGCTGCTAACTGGCTGGACAGGACAGGATAGATGCTAAAGGCACAGAAGGTTGCTGACTTGAATAGTCAGATCATTTTACTTTAAAGTGAACTCATTTTGTAAATAGAAACAGAGTACTTTCTTCATATGGAATAACAGCAGCTTTTTTGGTTTATTTTTTTTTTTTTTTGAGAGAAGTTAAATACATCAGAGCTAGTAATAGGTTTTGGTGATCACTCAGAGAGGCTTTCACACTAGGGAAAACAAGCATGCCATAATTCTGACATGTCCTGCAAAGCGACAATTTGTTGATGGGTATAAGTTCTTCACATATACTCCAAGATACCAGCTCATGTTTTATCAGGAAACAATGAGAAAAGTGCAGGAGAAAAGACATATGAGGCAAAAAGGAACAGCAGAAGCACCATGGTCCTGGGATTGGTTAGGTGTACATGCCAATTCTGTGCTTCCTTAGTGGCTAAGAAGGCTCACTGCCTTCAGTGTGGGTGACCCAGGTTTGATCCCTGGTTTGGGAAGATCCCCTCAAGAAGGGAATGACTGCCCACTCCAATAGTCTTGCCTGGAGAATCCCATGGACATCATTCTCTAGGAAGCAGGAATAATACTATATACTTCTTGATACTGTGTTTCTTTTCGTCCTATTATTGCTTTTGACTAAATGAGATGGTTCTAATTTAATTATTCAGTGACTAGCATAAAACAGGCATAAATATTTCTTGTGACTATCAGTTGCTCAGTCGTGTCCAGTTCTTTGAGACCCCATGGACTGTAGCCTGCTAGGCTTCTCTATCCATGTAATTCTCTAGGCAAGAAGACTGGAGTGGGAAGCCACTCCCTTATCTAGGGGATCTTCCCCACCCAGCGATTGAACCTGGTTCTCCCACATTGCAGGCAGATCTTTTCCATTTGAGCCAAAAGGGAGCCCCTCATTAATTCATTATATATATATATAATATATTTATATAATATATTTAATATTAATATATTAATTAAAATTAAATTAATTAAATTAAATTAATTAAATTAATTAAATAAATTAAAATTAATTAAAATATTAATATATTAATATTTAAATAATATATATATATATATATTTCTCTATTGAACCAAAATGATTTGATCTACTGTGGCTCAGTGGTAAAGAATCTGCCTGCCACTGCAGGAGACACAAGAGATGAAAGTTCAATCCCTGGGCCGGAAGGTCCCCCGGAGAAGGAAATGGCACCCCACTCCAGTATTCTTTCCTGGGAAATCCCATGGACAGAGGAGCCTGGAGGGCTACAGGCTATGGGGTTGCAGAGAGTAGGACACTGCTTAGCAATGACAAAACAACAATGTAATATTAACTGTTAGAACTCCAGAAACACAGTACCAAGGTGTACTATTTCACATAAAGTAGTCATATATTTATTTTCAAGTAAAATAATTTAGACAGGCATTCGTATGCTTACAAAACACACACAGATACACACCAACCCACATGCATGCATATCAGGAAAGATCTGGGAAGATATATATAAAATGTCAATAGTAGCAACCTGTGGTGGTAGGAATATGATATATGTTTCTTATATTTGGTTTTCCCTGATGGATCAGGGGTAAAGAATCTGTCTACCAATGCAGGAGACCTGGGTTTGACTCCTGGGTCAGGAAGATCCCCTGGAGAAAGAAATGGCAACTCACTCCAGTATTCTTGCCTGGGAAATCCCACGAGCAGAGGAGCCTGGAGGGTTACAGCCCATGCGGCTGCAAAGAGTTGAACACAACATAGCAAACTAAATAACAACAATTGTACATTTGTTGCTTTTGTAATAACAATATTAAAGGACGTTTTAATATTTGCAAATCATCTACTTAGTTTAAAAATTATAAATTTGGTTACTGATAATCCTTCTTAGATCGGCTTTTTACTTAAAAATATTAGCAATATTATCTTAGCATCATCTCTTATTTCTAGCACTCATAGATTCAAAATTTCTGAATGTATATATTAATCGATGGCAAATGTGATTTTCTGCATGCCAGCTGATACTATCTCATCTCATTTTAAAGGAAAACATTCTTGTGTTACTGCTTTAATATGATGGAGGTGATATTGAACTCTGCCAGTATTTTACTTAGGCATCAGATTTTGTTGTGTGGGAAATTAAGATTGGTCTTCAGTTTTCTTTATGGTAAAAGATTATGACATTTATTATAAGCACTTCACTTGTTTTTATGAAGAATTTGGATGCTTTCTCTTATTATATATGCTTTAAAACATTTTCAGTAACATTGTGATTATTTACATTTGTAGCTTTGTAGAATTACGTTGGTTATTTGAACAATCCCTGATTATGTGGGGGTAAGTTTCCATAAATTATATTTTCTAGAAAAAAATCACAGAACTTATTGCACAGTTTTGTAAAGTATTTAAAGTTTTTGCTATTTGGGGGCTATGTCCTTCTTGTCACTCATTGTTTTCTTTCTGTGTATTCTCCTTTGCTTTTTTGAATAGATTATTCCTAGTTACCCTATTTTATTTTCTCTAGTAAAAAATAAATATAATAGGATACTTTATACTAATAGTTCTACTGCTTTCTAGATTAAATTCTGATTTTATTTATTTATTTTTAATGATTTGACCTACACACATAATGAAATAATTGCCATGATAAGTTTAGTGACATCCTTCATCTCAATAGATATAAAATAAAAACATAATTTTTCACCTTGATGATAACTCAGGATTTACTCCCTTATTTACTTTTATCTTAAAATTATTAATTATTTCCTTTTTAGGGAACCAACTTCATCATAGACTTGTAAGATTTACTTTTATTGCTTACATTGTTTAGGTCTTCTATATTCTTGCTGTTTTGACTATTTAATCTATCTTTGGCAAAGATAGTATATTAAAATATTCAATTATGTTTGTGTTTCAGCTTATTTACTTCAGATTTCTGATACATTTTGCTTTATGACAGCTTATGCTTTGTTATTTGATAGATAAATATTTATAACTGTCATATCATCATTATAAGCTGTAGCCTTTAAAATTATAAACTGCCTTTTGTTGGTTTAATATTTCTGTGGCTGAATTTTCTACTTTGTCTCTTACCAATATTGTATCCTCCTTTTCACATATCTACTATGTCTACAACCTTCAAACTTTTAAATTACTTTGTTTACTATGGCCCTTGTACACATCAGATAATTGAATTTTTCTTTGTGAGTAATCTGAAGATCTTTTCTTATTCTGCTGAACAATTTAATCTCATTTAAATTGCTTTACATGACAAATTTTTGTTCATTTTTGTCATGTTATTTTAGGTTGTGCTGTTTTAGATATCTTTCACTATGTAGACAATTTTCTTATTTTCCTTTTACTATTATGATATATAGGATATTATATCAATGTGTCCTCTTAATAACCTTTATATTAATACCAAAATAAGATACTCTGAGCTTATTTTTTTAGACAGTATCTTTCAGTTCCCTAAACTAATAATAAAATTAGAATATATCCTTTCCTCACCATCCTCCTTTCTATACTTTCTTTGACTCAACTATCTGATAAAATGGCATCATCTTTTAGGGTACTTTGCTACTATAGTATTACTTAGGATATTTTGAATTACTGTATTTTTGGCTTGCAACTGACAGTATTCTTTCTTCTTTTTTATAGTTTCAATAATTTTAACAGTAAATACTTTGGTATGTATGAATCTCCTTGTACCAGAGATAAATTCTCCTTGGTATAGAGCACATCTTTTCTAAATGAAGATTCCAATCTTCTTTTAAGGACATATCCTGAATTATAATTTTAAATACATGCTCCATTCTGCTGTTTTGCTCTTCTTTCAGAGCTCCAAATATATGATTGCTGACCATGTTTACTTTGAAGATTGGTGTATATTCAATATTTATCACTTGGTCCTATGGCCCCTTTATATTTTCTTTTATTTCAGTTTTATTTTCTTACCTCTATGCATTTCATCTGTTCTGTACCTTACTGTGTTGTCAATTTTTTTTTTCTTTTAGTTCTTTGTAATGTAGTCATTATTTCAGAAGTAATCTTATGTTTCACATCTACTCTTGTTCCCAATGGACATCCAGTGGATGAGTAAGACAAATTTTCTGGTCTCTCAACTCTTCTGATGCTTCAGTGACTGGTAATTCTTTTTGTACATGGTATTAATGCTTCAATATACTGCACTTTCTATGCATTTTTTTTCTCTCTACCTCGGTTATCCTGAGATCAATCTAGAACCTTTCTACCAAAGAAATTGGAGCACCTGACCTGCAGTTTGCTACTCAGGTATAAAAAAAATGGAACTGCATCTTAAAAGCTATAAATATCATAAAGAAAATTGAAGAAAATACTTTATTATTGATAACATAGGTGACATGATTGCCTCTGTAAATAATATTTATGGAAATGTTATTAGAACATAATCTTGATATTTTTAAAATAACTTGGAAGATAAATTTAAGAAAATTAAAAGGAATTTTTTTAAAAAGGAGAGAAAAAGTGAGACACAGGGACTAAATTCAGAATATTTGTAGTTAATAATAATTTTAGAAGAAAAGCAAAGAGACACCAGAAGGGGAGAAAAATATACAAAAATATCTCAAGTTCTCTTGGGATTAAGAAAGACTTAATTCAGGCTGAAAATATTTTCCAAGTACTATTTGCTATAAATGAATAAAACAAGAACACCTCATAAATTTAAGGCATAGTCTTATAAAACTTCAGTGTTTCGAGAGGGAGGAAAAGTCTTAATAAAATTTTTAGGTAGGATCAAGTAAAGGATGCTGGAACAGTTAGTTATAGTAGAATAAGAGTCAGATTGGTATTAGACTGTGTACTCAAAAACAATGGAGCTATATTTTCACAATTATAAGGGAAATGTGATTTTGAACCTAGAATCCCTTACCAAGAAAAACTAATAACCAAGAATGAGAGTAAATATAATTTCAAACATAAAACACATATAGATCAACCTTTCATGACCACTTTCAAAGGAGGAAATATTAATGGACTTCATAAAAGGAAAAGAAACCCAAAGAGGAAGATAGAGATTCAAAGAAATAATCTATTTAATTAAGGAAAACAATACAAGTAAATTCCAAGTTGTCAGCTCTACAATATCCTTAGAATACAACGGGACTATATTGAAAAGTTAAGTCAAAGGCTCTTATGAAGACTAACTTGAAAAGGGTCACAGATTTTGTTCTAAACAAATTGTCTATCTAAGAATCTCTATGATAATAGTAATTGAAGGATAGCATGTTACTTTATTCAAGGAGAAAATGGTAAGGAAATGAGAAACTTCAGGGGATAAAAGTATATAAATTAGTTAAATATGAACTAAACTAATATAAAGCATGGGTTTTGAGACAATAATATAAGTGATGATAATTTACTTGACTTGATGTTTGAAACCTTCTCATTTGAAAGGCATGGACATAGCAAAATGAAATCACATTTTCTTTTCTATATGACATAGCTCAACAGGTTATAAGAAGGATATTTTCAGATATAATCCCGATATAATTATCAAAATTTTTAAATTAGCTCTCTTATAATACTATCATCAATCTATAGGGTCTATCCAGACTTTACTGTCACATTAGTGTTCTTCATAACAAAATAAAATCCTAAGTTGTGGGTTGTATTTAGCTTTCACATCTTTGACAATAACTTAACAAGTTAGTTTTAATGATCACCTTGGTTCATTTTGTACTTTGCTCCTTGGGTCCACTTCTGCTGGTGCGTGAGCATCACACATATCCAGTTATGTTTGCTATTTGTATTCCATCTCTGACTCCTGTACCTTAGAAGTCATTAGAGAACTTTTACAGTAGCCAACAAGTTTCTTTAAGTACCACCAATTTTCTCAGAGGAGTAAGTCAGAATTAATTGTTTTTAAAATTGCCTATGCTTTTAAGTCATCATCCACTGCAGAATTTCATGCCATAGAATTGTGCTTATTTGTTTCAATATGTTTAAAAGTGGCTTCTCCAAATCTAGGATGCATATCTGACTACACTCTGCAGCCTATTCTTTCAGTGCCATGTAGACTATAAGATGGCATAATTTCTTCGTCCTAAATTTCCCATTGTTTCTCTTTAGCAATCAATTCTGCCCTGCCCAGAAGAATTAGATTCACTCTAAATGTTTGATGAGTTTTTCCCTTTCACCTCTGTGAGACTGACTTTTTAAAAGTCAAGTTAAGAATCTTTCTTTTTTGTATTTGGATGAGACTTTCAGTAAATGTCCAGATGGTTGAAGCCTCAAATAACTATTATAATTTGCATCTTAGCCAATGTGAGCTACATGCACAAAAAGTGGTTTATATTCCTCCATACAGCAGATTATTCTAATCTAATCTTTCATAATGGCATCAGTTCTGTTTCATCCTCTATGCTTGTTTGAATGTTCATGGATTTCTGAGACTGTATATATTGTTTTGATTTTGAGATTTTCTCTATCTTCTGATAAAACAGATGTTTCTTTTGAATAGGGCATAATTTTCCATTAGGGTATTCTGATCTTATCCCACCAAGTTTTGGAGAATACTAAAAGAAGTCATTTGCTATTTTATTCTATAACTTCAGATTTGCACTACTTGTCATTCATTCTTTACATTTCAGGAATCTACAGTTTCCCAAGCTTAGTGCTAGGTAGGTTAAAACGTCTGCCTGCAATGCGTAGACCCAGGTTCGATCCCTGGGTAGGGAAGATCCCCTGGAGAAGGAAATGGCAACCCACTCCAGTATTCTTGCCTGGAGAATCCCATGGATGGAGGAGACTGGTGGGCTACAGTCCACGGAGTCACAAAGAGTCAGACAAGAGAAGTGACTTCACTTTCACTTTCATTGTGAAAAAATGGTGTCAGGGTCAAATAATTTGGGAAACATCATCTACCATAACTTCTTAGCAACTCACAAGCTGAATAACAAGTGAACAGCCTGGAAAACTACTACATTAAAAACAACAAAAAGCTAAAAACTTGCTTAATTTTGTATATCTTAAATGTTTTAAGCATGCACCATTCAAGATACAGACAAATTGCAAATACAGTATTGTTCTCTCCTTTAAATTTTATGCAATGAATTTAACCTTATCCGGGTCCTAAGTGAAAACTTCAGCATGTCCACAAGAAAGCCCTGTCTGTTAACTACTATTCAGTGATTATTAGAATAACCCTGAGGAGGCCTTACAAACAGCTGTGAAAAGAAGAGAAGTGAAAAGCAAAGGAGAAAAGGAAAGATATTCCCATTTGAATGCAGAGTTCCAAAGAATAGCAAGGAGAGAAAAGAAAGCCTTCCTCAGTGATCAGTGCAAAGAAATAGAGGAAAACAACAGAATGAGAAAGACTCAGAATGAGATCTCTTCAAGAAAATGTAGAGATACCAAGGGAACATTTCATGCAAAGATGGGCTCGATAAAGGACAGAAATGGTATGGATCTACCAGAAGCAGAAGATATTAAGAAGAGGTGGCAAGAATACACAGAACTGTACAAAAAAGATCTTCATGACCAGATAATCACGATGGTATGAGCACTCACCTAGAGCCAGACATCCTGGAATGTGAAGTCATGTGGGCCTTAGGATGCATCACTACGAACAAAGCTAGTGGAGGTGATGGAATTCCAGTTCAGCTACTTCAAATCCTGAAAGATGATTCTGTGAAAGTGCTGCACGCAATATGCCAGCAAATTTGAAAAACTCAGCAGTGGCCACAGGACTGGAAAAGGTCAGTTTTCATTCCAATGCCAAAGAAAGGCAATGCCAAAGAATGCTCAAACTACCATACAGTTGCTCTCATCTCATACACTAGTAAGGTAATGCTCAAAATTCTCCAAACCAGGCTTCAGCAATACGTGAACCGTGAACTTCCAGATGTTCAAGCTGCTTTTAGAAAAGTCTGAGGAACCAGAGATCAAATGGCCAACATCTGCTGGATCATTGAAAAAGAAAGAGAGTTCCAGAATAACATCTATTTCTGCTTTATTGACTATGCCAAAGCCTTTGACTGTATGGATCACAATAAACTGTGGAAAATTCTGAAAAAGATGGGAATATCAGACCACCTGACCTGCCTCTTGAGAAACCTGTATGCGGGTCAGGAAACAACAGTTAGAACTGGACATGGAACAACAGACGGGTTCCAAATAGGAAAAGGAGTAAGTCAAGGCTGTATATTATCACCCTGCTTATTTAACTTATATGCAGAGTACATCACAAGAAACGCTGGGCTAGAAGAAGCACAAGCTGGAATCAAGATTGCTGGGAGAAATATCAATAACCTCAGATATGCAGATGACACCACCCTTATGGCAGAGAGTGAAGAGGAACTAAAAAACCTCTTGATGAAAGTGAAAGAGGAGAGTGAAAAAGTTGGCTTAAAACTCAACATTCAGAAAACTAAGATCATGGCATCTGGTCCCATCACTTAATGGGAAATAGATAGGGAAACAGTGGAAACAGTGTCAGACTTTATTTTGGGGGGGCTCCAAAATCACTGCAGATGGTGATTGCAGCCATGAAATTAAAAGATGCTTACTCGTTGGAAGGAAAGTTATGACCAACCTATATAGCATATTAAAAAACAGAGACATTACTTTGCCAACAAAGGTCCATCTAGTCAAGGCTATGGTTTTTCCCGTGGTCATGTATGGATGTGAGAGTTGGACTGTGAAGAAAGCTGAGCGCCAGAGAATTGATGCTTTTGAACTATAATGTTGGGGAAGACTCTTGAGAGTCCCTTGGACTGCAAGGAGATCCAACCAGTCCATCCTAAAGATCAGTCCTGGATGTTCATTGGAACGACTGATGCTGAAGCTGAAACTCCAATACTTTGGCCATCTCATGTGAAGAGTTGACTCATTAGAAAAAACCCTGATGCTGGGAGGGATTGGGGGGAGGAGGAGAAGGGGACGACAGAGGATGAGATGGCTGGATGGCATCACCGACTCGATGGACATGCGTTTGAGTCAACTCCCGGAGCTGGTGATGGACAGGGAGGCCTGGCGTGTTGCGGTTCATGGGGCCGCAAAGAGTCGGACATGGTTGAGTGACTGAACTCAACTGGACTGAAAGTTGTGCTCTTCTCCATTCCGCAGTCATGTCAGGCTCTTTAAAGTCATATAGTCTCTAGCCCACCAGGTTCCTCTGCCCATCGAATTAACCAGGCAAGAATAATGGAGTGGGTAGTCACTCCCTTCTCCAGAGGATCTTCCCGACCCAGGGACTGAACCTGCATCTCTTGCATCTCCTGCACTGGCAGGCAGATTTTTTACCAGTAGTGCCACCTGGGAAGTCCAGCCCTAAATTCACTTTCAGTTAAAAACAAAATATCAATATATAACCACATTGTCTGTTCCAAGATGAATCAAAACAAAGAGCTTGATTTAACGTATATCTCCTTCCTAACACCAGACCAAGGCTGTTTCAGACTGAAAGGGAAGATTATTTCCATCAATTTACAATTCTCCTACCTCTCCTTCCCATGAGGTTCAGACTCCTCCAGGGATTTAGGGGTGGATGGAAGAGTGATAAGGGCTTGAGAAAGGACTTCATCAAAGACCAGTTCCTGTTCCTTAAGACTGGCAGAAGTTTATACCTCTTGATCTCATGAGCATTTTTTGTTGTTGGTGGTGGTGGCAATCTTTGCTAAAAGTTTATCAGACCCACTAAATTCCAGGTGCTCACTTAGGACATTTCCTTTTCTTTCTAGACATCCCATAATCACATCCATCTTCACTGCTGGGCTCCTTCTGCCCACTCAAGTGGCTCTACTAGCCTGGCCTCAAGACTACTCCACCCTGACCCTCTCTCCTACATGGTCACATCTGTCTACATGAAGCTCTCAGGCACTCCCTGCCCCAATAAACTCTGATTGTACAAGTCAATCCCCACACAGCCTCCTCTACCTGTCACCACAGGCCACTTTCATCTTCTCACAGGAGTCAGGATCCAATCTTCAGAGTCCCTAGATTTCAAGGAGCACATTTTAAGCTCTCTGAGAGTTTCATAAGAGCCCGTCTCACTAGATTTGCCTTAAGAAGCTGGCACAGCCCACCACTCCCTCTTGGTGAGCATAGGACTGGTAGAGGCACTGTATGCCCAACAATCTGATGGCTCAGATGGTAAAAAGAATCTGCCTACAATGTGGGAGGCCCAGGTTCCACCCCTGGGTCAGGAAGATCCCCTGGAGAAGGGAAAGGCAACCCATTCCAGTATTCTTGCCTGATGAATCCCATGGACAGAGGAGCCTGGTGGGCTACAGTCCATGGGGTCACAAACAGTCAGACACGACTGAGCAACTAGCGCTTTTACTTGTAACAGGAAGTGAAACGACCTATATTCTGTATGAACAACTGAGTGTTGAAAAGAGGGTGTTTTTCAGAGGAAGTACAGCCCCCTCTGGAATTGTGCAACATGGAACCTTTGATAGGGGGAGCCTGTCGACACTGCAAACAACTACTGTCAAAGTTACACATTCAAAGTCCTCCCTCTTTACTAGTTTATATTCTCTTATTGTGTCAGAGAGTTCAAAGGTCACTGAACTTGTTTGTGGACGTTTCCTTTGTAAATTCTGCATGTGGAAATCTGTCTCCCTCATCTTTTAGCATCTGACATCTGGCATGTTTGCACCTTACTAAATAATAAGGAAACAAGCAGTTTTAATATCCTGTTACTCAAATATTTTCTAAAATTATTTGTTTACAGAAGATATTTTCCCCACAGAACACTGATTAATATTTCATGGAACAATGATGATCTATGTACCAGAGTTTGGGTGACATGAATCTGTAGTCATCTGAGGTCAAATGTAATAACCAAGATAACTATAATTTTTATTTGCCCAAAACACCTTTCCATCCTCTTCTTTTGATTCCGTGGGAGAATTTCACCCTCTTCCCCTGTCTCAGTGACTTTTTATCAGAAAATAAGAATGGGCAAATAAACAAAGCAAAACATAAACCAAGCCCACATAAATATTCTGAATAGAATGAAAATGTTTTCCTGCATTTCTTAAGAGGAAAGAATATTAATCTGGGGGTAAGAAATGAAGAGAATATATCTGCAGAATAAAAAGGAGTCAAAGTCAAGAAAAGAAATTTCTGGGCTCCTGGAAATAGTTGAGTCTCATTAGACAATTATACCACCAAACCTGCTAGTTACATGAGAAAATACATCCCTTTCTCCTTTTTTCCTGTAAGATAATTTGGAATAATTCTCTATCACTTATTGCTATTTTTTTTCTTACCTGAACATTCTAAATATACTAGAAGATCCTTCTCAGTTGTTTTTCTTAAGAAAATAGATATCTCTTATATGTGTATAGGCATATCACAGGTCAATATTAGCAGGCTTATCATTTTCTGTCACTCAGCCTCCTATTTCCTATGATTCTTAATATAAAACCAGAGACCCTGCCAGATAATCCTGGTAAGCTAATATAATGCCACATTTGACCTTAATATATCTTACTCTTAACTGGATATAATAATGAAATATCAAGGTAATATTAAGTCATTTGGAAAAACTCAAGAGCATAATTTTTATTTTGTGGTTTATATCAATTTCTGAGTGTAACTACACTAATGCTAATGACTTTTGGACCTGAAGTTCATATTTGGAAATGATCAAGCCCATTCTGTTCTAGAGGAATTATGTACAGGTAATGGTTCCCACTGGGCCCTTCCTTTTTATGTGTTGATAGATTTGGCATGATTTGCTATTATCCACTATTATTCTTAGTGAATGATTTACATGCTCACTAAAATTAGAATATATATTTTAAATATGGGAGAATATGGACAGTTCACTTTAGAAACCTATTTGACATTAAAGGCGTTCTTGTGTTGAGACACAATACGAGCAACCAAGGGAAATCAGGATGAAAATATCATAAAATTAAATGAATGTATGGACTTATACTTTATTAAATCCTACCACTATGAAAGATTATCATAGTTTACCTTACTCAAGTGAATATAGTCTTGAGAAAAATACACATTACACATTAGTAATAAATTGGTGTTATGTGTGTGCGTGCACACACATGCAAGAAATATGTAACTTCTTTAAGAATTAAATGTATGTTTTCAGATGCAGTGTTATGTAAGAAAAGGTAAGCATATAGGATTATATTTCCTTTCCAAAATTCAGCCTCAACTCATCAAGCAATAACTATGATCAAGCTACGTTGACACATAGTCAGAGAGAAAACAGAAAAAGGACAAAAGAGATACACAAAGAAAATAATATAGTAAAGCTAAGCAAAGGATAGCAGCCCTTAGAATTGAATAAAATCTTTGTCAGGTAGAGACTCACAGAGAAGCAACATCTCTCTCCAGCAAAACATATTCACAAATCTTTCTCATTATACTTTTACAATCTTTGAGTCAGTCTGTTCAAAATTATTTTAAACGGATAGAAACCTGCTCAGTTGCATTTCATAGTTGTGAATGGTCGCACTAGTTGTGTAGAGAGAATAGGTGGTTATTAACATCAACACAAGAACATGAAGCATACAGTAAATTGAAAAATATATTTTCATTCTAATTTATGGGTTCTTTCCAAAGACTGAATTCAGTTCATTCTGAGGGGCTTAAATTGATCTCTCTCTTTCTTGGCAGAACAACAAATGATAGAGGGAAAAGAAAGTAGACGGAGTTTTCCTGAGAGAATTTGACTACACAGTTATGAGTGATGGAAAAGTCAAGTCTATCTCAAAGACTCATGCTTCCAGAGAACCCCAGAGCTAAGAAAATATGTATTCACCAAGTACCACTCCTTTAGTTTACAAATAGGAAAATGAAGATCAGAGAGTTGAAGTGATTTGCTCAATGTCATACAGGGAGATACTAACAGATCTATAAGTGAAATTTAGTTGTTAGGCTTTTTCTATCAAATTGTGAACTTGCATTGTCTGTCAATTACTGGCATCAAAAATCCTACCCTTCAATCTTCTCTGAAGTGCTAAACTCAGAATCTAAGGCTGGCAATGAAGCACATAAGAACATTTAATCCCATCTAATCAGTGTGCATCATGTGAAAGATCCACTCTCACTTTCCGAACAAAATTCTCAAATATGATAATCAGAATAAAGCTATTCCTAAAGATGAATTTGCTTTTGAAAAGTCTAATATCTTGGATAAACTTTGTAAAGGCACACTTAAAATGAATTTTTTTGCATGCAATAATTTCATAGAAAGAAAATGCATTAGATGTCATTTTTAAAACTGGAAGCAACCATCAAACTGGTAAAAAACCATTACAGAGGAATTTGCCTCATATCCACACTTAGCTTATGTTTATTTAACTACACACAACCATAAAATAGAGTGTGAACAATTTAACTAAGTTTAGCTATATGAAATCAATATTTTTTATAGTTTAAAAAATGTCACATATCAGCAACTTTATATCACTGAGCCCACTTGCTTCTGAATGATCATGAAATGCAAGATAGTAATCCTGATCTTATTTCTTGCATGATATGAGTATTTTGCTAAGCTAAATGTGACTCATATTAAATTACTTCCCCTTTTTTTATCATAGAAGTCTTAAACACGATCCACTGGCCTTGTATTTACATAAATTCATGAGCACTGTGCTTTTTGAGAATGAGCAATTTAACAGCATTATTAAAGTTAATTTGAGGAATGCACATTTATCACATTTAAATTTATAACTTTAAAATGTAAATCTGAATAAGATATGAATTCATTTATCTCTGGGTGTTTTAAAGTAAAAAGATTTACTTTGATGATTAAACATTCATATCCTTTACAATCTTTTACAACAAACATGGCATTTATTTTATTATATGCAAGATATCAAAGACTACTACCTGAGAAATTACCTATTCTACCCTCTGTATTATTTCAAGGATTCTAGAGGATACTCTAGGGTTCTTATGGTAGTTATCAGGTTTCCCTGGTGGCTCACAGGGTAAAGAATCTGCCTGGAATGCAGGAGACCTGAGTTCAATCACTGGGTTGGGAAGATCCCCTGGAGAAGGGCATGGCTACCCATTGTAGTATTCTTGCCTGGAGAATCCCATGGACAGGGGAGTCTGGTGGACTACAGCCCATGGAGTCACAAAAAGAAACCAACACTTTCACTTTTCACAGTGGTATCACTATCAGATGACATATCTTGAATTTTTTTTTTTATTTTTATTTATTTTTAATTAATTTATTTATTTTACTCTACAATATTGCATTGGTTTTGTCATACATTGACTTGAATTCACCATGAGTGTACATGTGTTCCCCATCCTGAACGCCCCTCCCACCTCCCTCCCCATCCCATCCCTCTGGGTCACCCCATTGAATTTTAACCTGCTGCCCTTTCTACTAATTGTCACTGCAGTTTACCTTCACCTCCAATAAATGCAATAAGTGCCTGCCAATATCTATGCACACTTTTTACTCTTCTGTACCTCAGATGTGGGAGCAAGAGAACCTAAATTAAGAACTTGTAGTGGTGAGCACAGAGGACCTTGAGAAATCAAGCCAGATTATTTCCACAGTCATTTACTACTCTCATTTACTACACAGGACTTTGATATCATGACTGGTTCTTTGTTCTAAGCACTGGCTTCACTTGCCAGAAGAAACAGGACAAAGAATCTAACAACAACAGCTGAAGTCAGGAGGGCTGAAAGAAGACTGATGGATTGAGTGTCAAAACTTCCTGGTGGGTATCTTTCCCAGGATTTCACAGAATAAGTGATTTGCAAGCAGGGCAACCTGATTTTGAAATCCGAGCAGTTTCACCTTCCACTCTGGATCTTGACTGCTCAAAATTAAATCACAATAAAGATTAATGCAATGTGTTAAGCTGTGCCTGAGCTATCGGAATCAGATAAGAGGCGTGTGGCATTGTGGGGAGATCACATAAGATTGTGATCATTCAAACGCATAATTTGTCAAATGGCTCCTTCTGTTGGCACAGAGTTGAAGCATTTTCATGAGCTTGAGCTCAAGATCTGAGCAAGGGCGAGAAATAACTATTTTGCTTTGTGGATGAACAAAGATAAATGTGTTCTGAATTATGAAGAGGAAAAACAAAGTGTGATTAAGCTTAGATATTTCCAAAGTATTTTTCTTAAGAAATAAAGCTAACACAAACATTTCAACTGTCCCTAAACCTCATCCCGCTATATCGCAGCCTCAGTCTCTGTAAAGGGAACAACAGCACTTTGCATTTATATAGCACCGTTTGTCCAAACACTCAGTAATGCTATGAATAGAAATAGTTTAATTTATCCTTACAATGTATCTCTTACATGGATAAAGGGCTATTTTTCTTGTTTTTACTTTTTGTTTAAGGCTAGAATAAGTCAAGTTCAGAATTATAAAGTCATGCAGATCATGTAACTGTAATAATTGAAAAGAGTGGCCCTATTTCATCCTTGGATTTCCATCAAAGCCAAGGACTGCTAATTTTTTTGGCTGAAAATATCATAATAGAAGTTTAAAAATACTCTCCCTACCTGCAGGGCTGCCACTTGCTAACATGCAGCTTTTCTTACCGAGTCACTATGTCTATCTTGTAATACTCTCTTGATTTGAAGAAATGCAAATCTGTATCAGCAATTAATTATATTGAATTCTCAGTGTGGTTAAGACAAGATTTTGAACCAAAATGAATGATGATCCCCAAGTTGGAAAAGGCACACTTAGTTATTAACTCATAAACCAAACATAAAAGTCACTTTGTATGAACGGTGGGTTCTCCAATAAGAGTCAAGTATAGAGAAGACATTTAATAATTAAACATTTCTATAGATATATATTATAATAGCCAGAAATGTTGTGAACTAGATTGGGGATTCCCAACCTCTGGGCCTCAGACCCATACCTTCTGTCAGATTAGCAGTGGCATTAGATTAGAAATAAAGAGTACAATAAATGTAATGTGCTTGTATCATTCTGAAACCATCTTCCCCCACCTAGGACTGTGTAAAAATTACCCTCTATGAAACTACTCCCTGGAGCCAGAAAGGTTGGGAGCCGCTGAGCTAGATGAAACTTGAATATCTCCACAAATGCAAAATGGCTCAGGACTATTCCCAGAAGAGCTGATGGGAGGAAATGGCAAAGGAATTCAGGAAATAGATTAGGAGCAATAGGGTTTTGATCAGGGACTCAAAAGTACTTGGGCTAGGTGACAGAACTTTGGACAGTGAATATTTTTCAGATTTTTCTCCCTAATAATTGAACTCTCAATGGCATCAGAAGTAACAAGCTTCCCCTACAAAGGGAAACTCTTCTGAAAGTTTTTCTCTTTTCAAAAACAGTGATTAATTGGATGTGGTCTAGACCTCTTGTGTATATAGCACACATTCTCTGACTTGGGTGTCTGTGTTCAGGCTATCCAAGCATGTCTTAATTTTCTTCATCTTTCTCTTCTATGATATTTATTTTTGGTTTCCACAGTTTCTAATATAAGGGGAAAATCCTCAGTAGAAAATTGAAAACTATTGTTTTGTATAAATGAAAACAGATAGCCCAACTTCAAGGCCTTACATAACACTGATAATGATGTACATTTATATATATATATATGCTTTGAGTGTGTTTCAGAAGTCTGAAGCATGGAGAGAAGAGAAATACCCCAATCATAAAAAAATTGCTACCATTAAGTATCATGGCTGCCTATATTCAAGTGTCCTAGCAAGTATAAAAGGACTGGTAGTAAATAGCACTTATGGACCTCCAACAACATGGATGAAAGTGAATTAAAAGAATTCCACTGAGTGTGTAGGAGTGTATGTGTGTGTCTATATGTAGTGCCATTATGTTTCGCCCTTGAGTTTTGAGTCCATTTGAAATAATGTTAGGATGTGAATAGACTAAGAAAGTTCTGCTAAATCACCATCTATACTGAAGAGAGTGATTCATAATCTGAAACTGTAATTCTTTAAAATATGTCATTATCCAAAGTCTTAGTTTGTACAAGCAATTAGGCAGTTAAGTAAAAGCAATGTGGTCACCTACCTGTTCATGGGTAATGCCAAGAGACACAAATTAGAAATGAACGGTCAGTACAGCATATATTATAAACTAAGACAGATTTTAATTAACAGTGTTAATTTATTCAAATACTCATTTACTCAATAGCTAGAAATATTTACTGAGTATCCACTATGTGAGCTATTTTCTAGGTACCCAGAACACATCAGTAAATAGAAATCTGCTTTCATGGAGCTTCTATAGAAAAGAAAATTTAAAAGTCAATAAATCTATACAGTAACTTAGAAAGGAAATGCTGCTAATGAGAAAATAAAGCAGGGAATGAGGACTAGATACCCAGATGGGGTAGCATGCATGCTTAGGTATTCAGTGATGTTCAACTCTTTGAGACCCTATGGATTGTAGTTCACCAGGCTCCTCTGTTCATGGGGTTCTTCATGTAAGAATACTGGAGTGGGTTGCCACTCCCTTCTCCAGGGGATCTTCCTGACACAGAGATCAAACATATGTTTCCTGCATATCCTGCATTGGCAGGTGGATTCTTTACCACTGGGCCATCTGAGAAATTAGAAAGGGTAAATTTGATGATGGGGATCAGAGAAGAGACTAAACAGTGATATTCTTTAGTAGGCAAGAAAGGATGAATCTAGTACACAGCTAAGCAAATAAGCCTTAAGTAGGGGTGTGGGGTGGCTTCATCTATAGGAACAGTAGGGGAGAGAGAACACACGCACGTAGATTCAGACAGGGAATTTGAGGTAGGAGCTTATAGGATTTCTCTCATTACTTTCAATTTTCTTAGTGAACTGGGAGTTCAGTCACTGCCTAAATATACGTGGAAACCTAAGAGAGAAGAGATGTTTGGAATTGTCTCAAATTACAATGAGATAGTGAATGAAGTAAGTAATTGTATGGTGGTGGAAGTGTTAAACATTCATTTGAAGTTACTAGCTATTAATTTCAGATTAAAACAATCAATTTGCTTCTAAATCTTTCTCCAGTCATAGTCAATTTCATGAATCCAAATGTATGCAGTAGGCAGCTGTATTTTTCCAGGACTGGGGTTTTGTCAAGTGTTTTTTCAATAAAGTGAGAGGGAGGCAGAGAAGAATGCGTCTAAGATAGAATGGTTTTAGCAATGGTAGATATATTCAAGTTGGGTGAGAAGAGCTGAGAGGACATGAAGAGGAAGACAGGAAGTGTGAAGGTATCAGAATCACTGGACTTTGGGACCCCAGGACCAAAGTGTTCAAGAAAATCCTAGAGGATTTTATGCTTGAGGTTGTAGAAAGGTTCAGCAACTCATAATGACAGAGTCTAGATGTATACCCGAGGTAAGTGCAGAAGTTTTCCCGTAGGTCGGGGAACTGAGAAGCTAGGACACAGGAAGGATCTTATTTGTGAATTAGACAATCATCAGTAACTAAGGCAAGAGTAATTTTGGCAATTGAGACAGGAGTTAAAAATCTTCAGAGTGAGAAGATCACTTTGGAGTAGAGGGTGAATGATCCAACAAAGAGGGATTTACAGGTGGTGTTACCTGATGTGATGACTTGAGAGTCACACTGTAGTGCTTTAGGAGAGAGAGGAGACGCGGTCTCCGAGCAGCAGGAGTGAATTAGGAGACCTAACCCAGCTCGGGGCCACACGGCAAGGAGGAGTCTGGAAGGGAAAAAAATTCACTACATAACAAAATTACAACATGTCCTTGGGGGGGCCCAGGTTATTACCAGCAATAAAGTGAAAAGAAAACTCTTTCTGAGATTAAATTAATATATAGAGGATTTTGCTGATGATGAAAAGTGCACTATTTTGAAAATTATAATAGACTTATTTCATTTTCATATTGATATCTTCTTGTTCCATTTTTGGTATTTATGTTTTTGCTTTGGTATACAGTTAATTTTGTTCAGGAAAAATTGACTTTTTTTTTTCCATCTTCCACAGGCATTGCCCAGAAAAATGTTTCCTTATAAGCTTAAAGCTATCTAACAATTTTTTTCAAATCCAATTGTCTATCATTTTGATAGAAAAATAAAACCCCTAATACACTGAAAAGGTTTTAAAGACAATTTCCAATGAAATACTAATGGCAAACATTACAGACAATAGAGAAGATAACCAAAAAATGATTCTGGGAGTGTCCATTCAGATAAGATGAGGCAAGGAGCCGAGGATACGGAATTCTTCGTACTTTCTTCTTTAGTTTTCCTTACCCTCTCTATTTTGTTCCTTGAGTTTGTCTCTTGTTCTTTGTATTTCCCCCTACTTTTCCATTTAATTTCTGCCTTTCCTCAACCTCTCAATCTTTGTTCCCCATTGTTTCTATTTTTTTTCTCCTTTTCCATAATTCTTTCAAATAGAAAGTAGTTCAGCACTATGTTATTCTCCACCATCTTCCTTATTTTACCCTTCCTATCAGCTTTGCAGGACATTTGTCATCTCATCCGCTGCTGCTGCTAAGTCACTTCATCTCATCTGAGATTCCAGCAATGCACATTCATCTGTACTTACAGAAAAGTATTGTTCACTGCCCCTAGCATTTGTTGGCAAAGGTCTCTCATTAATAATTCTGACTCTACTTGGTACCAACAAGTTGGTAAACAGTGTGCAGTGACATTTCAGATATATTTATGAATCTATAGCAATTGCAGAAATGAAAATAGTTCTCCTCTATTCATTTTATTTTTTTCTTAAGTTAGAACCAAACTGAAACTGATGATGAGTCACTGAAAAGTTTGTGTTTTTTTATTTTTATTTTCTTTTAGTGAGCAAAAATATTAATACCGATCCAGCAAATATATTTTAGAAAAGTCTTTGGAATATTTTAAGTATCTTATTGTTCTCACTTTTAAAAATATTAATTTTTTGAAAAGATGAATAAAATCACAAATATTAAAACATCTCATAATTACTCAAAAATATGTCCTGCAATAAACCTGACACGATACAGGCAGAGATGGTATTTTTGAGATCCTGGTGGTTAATTAGCAGTCCTCATGAGACTGATTATGTCATTATGAAATCTGATATGTCACCTGCTAGTTACATATTTTTGGATCAAATATTAATGTCTCTTTTTCTAACATAAAAATAAGGGCAACAGTACTCTCCTCATAAACTTGTTGGGAGGATTAAATAGTACCCACAAAGCACTGAAAACTGTGTCTGACTAATAAACAATAATGACTCAATAAAAGTTTGTCATTAATGTTGCATAATACTTTCATGTGTTTAATGTACATAGATGACCAATAAAAGGAGAGATTTCAGAGTATTATCTATGATATTTCTCCCCCTCTCTTTTTTTAATGGATAAACTTCGATAAAGATAAACTGATAAATGATCAGTTAATTAAGTGAAAGCTACGTGAATTTGTTTGACTTGTCAGGTTATGATAGGCACTTAAAAGCAAAGGATAAATGAACCAAATAAAATAAAATGAAATGTCTTCTATCTCTAAAAGGACCATTTATTTGTATTAATACTTAAAAATGTTTTCTCTTGTTCAGTCAAAATATAGAAAGTATGCTATGTGCTTCTTATTACAAACAGATACACTTCTATTTTTAAGTATGTTAAAATATTTAAGATACATTATATTATCAAATTTTCAAATTTTGTAAATTAACATTATAATGCCAAATTTTAAACTATGGGTCAATTAAAATTACAATTATTTTATACATTCAAACTTACAACTATATATGAATAATATCTTAATCAATGTATTGAAGAGTGACTTTTAAAATGACATTCCTTGATCTTTTTGTCACATACTATATAAAACGTGTGTTTTGCCACTTTCATGGTTATGTTTTCAAAACAAAAATCAAGATATACTATCTGATAAATCTAATTATACTTTTACACTGAACTGAAATAAAGACTACAGAGAAAGATCAGAATATATGATAACTTGATTCCAATCTTCCCTCTTGACAAAGTATCTAAGTCCAACTTTTGTTGATAAACCCCAGTATATATATTAAAAAAAAAAAAATGACAGGCAGGTATCATAAGCAAATAATGTTTCTCAGAATCTACAGAATTTGATTTAGCACTTTTTTTTTCCCCTCTATAATAAGCCCTGCTTAATACTTAATGAACTCAACTCCAAGTAAGGTCTTCTATCCAATTGTCATCTTCCTACTTAGCCAATTATGGATTGTCAAAGTACAAAGAAGATTTTACAACTAACAAATTAATTTTAACTTAATTAACTTTAGTAACTACCTAATCCTTAAAAAAAAAATAGCTATTTGATTACAGATTAGAGTAGAAAACTGAGATTCTTGGAATTAGATCATTTGTCCATGATTGTAAGGGCTGAATTTGAACCCCAGAATCTTAGTTATCAAACATTCTGGTCTACTACTATTCCAGCTTGACTATGAACTGTTTGACCATAAAATGAACAGAGATGGAAAAATAAGATAACTGGGTCTCACACATTCTTTTTCTGAGGATTATCTGATCACATTAGGAAAGAATAGACCTTAGCTTCTTAAAGTACTAGTTAATTCTATCATTAAACATATATATAAATATATATATATATTTTCAAAAGAAATGCTGTGTCACTGGGCCCTAATGATGACTTTTACTCTTAACTCATTCCACTTTATAGCCAGAATAATCAGTTGATTTTAATGAGTTTATAAAAAATGTAAAGATTACAAAATGTCATCAACAGTCTATTTCTGATCGCATTCCCCAATCTCTCTCTCCCTCTCTCCTTTCCCTCCCTCACTCTATCCATCCCCTTCCCTCTCTCTGTTCATTAGAAACCTGTATCACCTTTAACTCTCAAGAGTGATAATACTCCCCACTTTAGAGATGAAATCTTTATTTTATTATCCTCTTCAAACTAACCCTTTCCCATTAGCTGTTTAGATTTTTACAATTCTTTACTCACAAATTTATCTTTTCCAGACTGTTTAGGGAGGAGAAAAGACAGTTGAAAGTTGAAGTTAGAGCATGCATACACACATTGACATACATTTGCCCTGCTACAGTATTTGATAGTTTCTTCCTAAGAGGTGATTTTGTAAAATCTTCAATTTATTATCTGTCCCTTCTCACATTCGTAAGTTGGTTAAGTCAAGAAGGTCAGGGGAAAAAGAAAGGAGAAAATAAAATGTGGGTGTTTTACCAAATAATAATAAAAATAATCTCATAGTTTCAAAATTTCTGCTCTTGTGGACTTATGTTTGTAGCTATCTTTGAAGAAGTGACTCAGAAAAAATTAAAGGAGAAAACTGACGAATTAATAATACATGATAAAGAATAAATCATGCAAGTTGCAAGGCAAAGACTAAACAAAGGACTGATGGACAATAGTTAAATGGTTTATGATAGCAATCATAATAACCACACTACAAAATTTAAAAACTCTCATTTTGAGGAGAGATTTATTCTTTTATCAATGGCTCTTTAATTGCCCTTAATTGTAACTACTTTCATAACTTGGATTAGAGAGTGTGACTTTCCACAACAGAATGTCTCATATTTTTACTACCTTTCCGCATTTGAAAGAATATTAAAAATTACATTTTCCCTATAATAGTTAATTTGACTGTCCATGACACAAACTAAAGCTATAATCATAAATAAAAATAAGGAAGGCAATGAATGTGATGTAAAGATTTGGGACATTTCAGTTAAGAGTTGCCACTTACTGTTTAAAGTGTATTACACTTCATCATACTTCATTCTTTCTCCCTAGTTCTAGTTTGTTCCTAAAAAGAAGAATGTAGATACCTTAATTTTAGTAAGATCCACTGAATTTAATGTTTCAGTAAAAAAATAAAAATTTAAATCCTTACTGATGATAATGAGTTATCCTTGAGTCAAAATCCTGGAAGAAATCAGTAGAAGAGTATATGGTCATAAAAAGAACAAGACATCTGTCTGTTACCTAATGAAGGCAAACTGAAAGCAACTCCATCATTTTTCTAGAAATTCAAAAATAATCTTGTTCTAGTTTGGACTCTTTCCATGAAATAAGGAAAAGTCGACATTCTATAGAAAAGTGATAATATCTCACAGAGATAACAATAAGGAGGAAATAGGAGGATATGTGCTATCACCAAAAAGAATGAGGAAATCTATGTGTGTACACATGGAGCAATTTTTAACTTACACTGTTAAATGGAGTAAAACTAGATGTAGACAGATATGCTACTGACTGCAAATAAAGGGAAATGAAGATGTACACATAGGCATCTGTGAATTCTAATATTATTTCTGAAAGAGTTTACAAGTTATTTCCTTCTGGAGAACAGTATTAGACAATTGCCAGATATGAATAGAAGGAAGACATAGTCTGTGTTGTATATGATGTTGCTGTTGTTTATTCAGTAAGTTGTATCCAACTCTTTGTGACACCATGGACTGCAGCTCCTCTTGGCCTTCATTCTCTCCCAGAGTTTGCTCAATTTCATGTTCATTGAGTCAGTGATGCTATCTAACCATCTCATCCTCTGCTACCCTCCTTGCCTTTTGCCTTCAACCTTGTATACACTTCCTTATTTTTTAGAAAAAAATTATTAAGTGCATGTATTTACTATTGAAAACTAAAAGTTTACAATGAAGATGATTGTCAGTATTCAGAAAAGGTCTGGCACTCATCATTATTGAGATTCAGTGCTAAAGATATAGCCTATCTAGGTTTGGGACAGATCTAAGAGTTTTGCAAGCTCTCTGAAAGCATCCTTAATTTGTTGTAAGCACATAAATGTATATATATTTGCACATAAATATATATATATAATGTTATATAAAGCACATAAAATGTATACAATGTTAGTGCTTATTTTATGTGTAAGCACATAAAAATATATGTTAGTGCTGAATACATATATTTAAAAATACAAGCGCTAACATTCCTATGTAAAATATAACTTGAATGAGAAATTGCTGTGATGATGTATTAAGCTATAGATCATCAGAGCCAGCAGTCACTCTGATGATGTATTGGTGCAATAAATCTCCAGATATGACCACTGAAAAAGTATTACTCAAAAGAGAATGGTCTTCAAGTTAAAAACTGATTCAACATAAAATTCAAAGAGAAAACTATAGAGAAACAATTTATCTGTTGCCAAGAAGTGATATGCAAGCAAAGATGTCTTCTCAGGGCACTTCTGTTTTGAGCATTACAACTTTAGTAGGCTCAGGGGAAATCAAAACAATGTGCCCATTCTTCCAGCAACCAAAATTAATCCTGGAGATACGTGGTTAAAAGCAAAACACTCAGGGCATCCCCAGAGGAAAGAAGGCTCTCTGAGTACCAAAGATTTAAAGGTGGCATAGGAGGGTGAAAAATAGAGGCATAGGAGGAATTTCAGAAGGTGATCCATATATAATATAAGTGAAAATTTGCTCTGAAGGCTGAAGAGCTCAAAAACTGCAATGGAATACATAGTCCAAGTCTAGAACCCAGCAGAGAACAGGTGAGCGCAAAGTGCCCATCACAGGTCAAGTTCAGAGGCAGTTTAGGGAATTCTTCCTGGACTAGAAACTGACAGGGAGGAGGCAATTTTATAGGTTGATTCAGAACTTTTCTATTTATTATTCACACAACCTTGGAAATTTTGAAATAATATTTTGCCATTCAAATTAGAAAGAAATTTAGGCTAGAGTTGGAAATTGCTCACTTGCATCCATTTCAAATCACTAAAGAAGGTGTCTGAACAAATTTGTCTGTGGTTGTTTTCTTTCTTCGCTTGACAGTCTTTAAGCAAATATAGGATGTAATCTTTTAGTTGCTATTCATTTACTGCTAATCAAAATTTAGGGAGGTACAGACATTATGAGTATTAATTTTGCAATATACACCAAGAGCCTTTAAAATCAGCAATTCTGCTTCCAGGAATTCTACTTCTAAAAAATATATGCTGAGGAAATAATGAGAGAGGTGTCTGAAAACATGTAGTAGAATGCTAAGATTTTCATTCTTCCTCCCTCCCTCACATGTGTATATAGCTTTTTAAATGTAACATATGTTCATTGTAAAAATGTTCAGAATATTTACAAATGTATAAAGTAGTAATACTAAAGCCCTTTCTCCTTCCATTAAAACAAAAGAGATGTGATCTTTAGTAGTCACTGTGTGTGTAAGTAATGGGAACATGTCCCAATTAATTCATTAACTCAGTGAGCATGTATTTATAGACTACCTACCCGTGCATCAGGTACTGTGGACCTTGAGGATACAAAAGTAAACAAAAGAAACATAGTAACTCTTTGCCTTTATCATGTTTTGTCCCCTTTTCATCCCTTGTCTAACAGCATCCTCTTAATATTTCATGTGCCTCACATAATCATCATGGCCACTCCATCCCAAGATATGATCACTCTCTTCTGAACTTCACTAAATTTCACAAATGGATGAAACATCCTAATCTAGTTCAACATTTCCAATTTAGATGAGCCTATTGTGGTCTATTACTGGTCAAGTGATTTAAATGCTCAGGTTGTATATCATTTGGCACATGACCTACACTGTGTTGTTTTTGTATGTAAAATTTATGATTTTCACCACTGAAGAGAACTTTTTTTTTTTAAGAGGGAACATAGTATTTTATTTTTTTTATTTTTTTTTAAATTTTATTTTATTAGTTGGAGGCCACAGCCATAGAGTTGCACGTATTCCCCATCCCGATCCCCCCTCCCACCTCCCTCTCCACCCAACTCCTCTGGGTCCTCCCAGTGCACCAGGGCCGAGCACTCGTCTCATGCATCTCACCTGGGCTAGTGATCTGTTTCACCACAGATAATATACATGCTGTTCTTTTGAAACATCCCACCCTCACCTTCTCCCACAGAGTTCAAAAGTCTGTTCTGTACTTCTGTGTCTCTTTTTCTGTTTTGCATATAGGGTTATCGTTACCATCTTTCTAAATTCCATATATATGTGTTAGTATGCTGTAATGTTCTTTATCTTTCTGGCTTACTTCACTCTGTATAATGGTCTCCAGTTTCGTCCATCTCATTAGATCTGATTCAAATGAATTCTTTTTAATGGCTGAGTAATATTCCATGGTGTATATGTACCACAGCTTCCTTATCCATTCATCTGCTGATGGGCATCTAGGCTGCTTCCATGTCCTGGCATTTATAAACAGTGCTGCGATGAACATTGTGGTGCACGTGTCTCTTTCAGATCTGGTTTCCTCGGTGTGTATGCCCAGAAGTGGTATTGCTGGGTCATATGGCAGTTCTATTTCCAGTTTTTTAAGAAATCTCCACACTCTTTTCCATAGTGGCTGTACTAGTTTGCATTCCCACTAACAGTGTAAGGGGAAGGTTCATAGCATTACAGGCTTACATCAAGAAACAAGAAAAAAGCCAAATAAATAACCTAACTCTACACCTAAAGCAATTAGAGAAGGAAGAAATGAAGAACCCCAGGGTTAGCAGAAGAAAAGAAATCTTAAAAATTAGGGCAGAAATAAATGCAAAAGAAACTAAAGAGACCATAGCAAAAATCAACAAAGCTAAAAACTGGTTTTTTGAAAAAATAAACAAAATTGACAAACCATTAGCAAGACTCATTAAAAAACAAAGAGAGAAGAACCAAATTAACAAAATAAGAAATGAAAAGGGTGAGATCACAACAGACAACACTGAAATACAAAGGATCATAAGAGACTACTACCAGCAGCTCTATGCCAATAAAATGGACAACTTGGATGAAACGGACAAATTCTTAGAAAAGTATAACTTTCCAAAACTGAACCAGGAAGAAATAGAAGATCTTAACAGAACCATCACAAGCAAGGAAATCGAAACTGTAATCAAAAATCTTCCAGGAAACAAAAGCCCAGGACCAGATGGCTTCACAGGTGAATTCTACCAAAAATTTAGAGAAGAGCTAACACCTATCTTACTCAAACTCTTCCAGAAAATTGCAGATGAAGGTAAACTTCCAAACTCATTCTATGAGGCCACCATCACCCTAACTCCAAAACCAGACAAAGATGCCACAAAAAAAGAAAACTACAGGCCAATATCACTGATGAACATAGATGCAAAAATCCTTAACAAAATTCTAGCAAACAGAATCCAACAACATATTAAAAAAATCATACACCATGACCAAGTGGGCTTTATCCCAGGAATGCAAGGATTCTTTAATATCTGCAAGTCAATCAATGTAATACACCACATTAACAAATTGAAAGATAAAAACCATATGATTATCTCAATAGATGCAGAGAAAGCCTTTGACAAAATTCAACACTCATTTATGATTAAAACTCTCCAGAAAGCAGGAATAGAGGGAACATACCTCAACATAATAAAAGCTATATATGACAAACCCACAGCAAGCATCACCCTCAATGGTGAAAAATTGAAAGCATTTCCCCTGAAATCAGGAACAAGACAAGGATGCCCACTCTCACCACTACTATTCAACATAGTGTTGGAAGTTTTGGCCACAGCAATCAGAGCAGAAAAAGAAGTAAAAGGAATCCAGATAGGAAAAGAAGAAGTGAAACTCTCGCTGTTTGCAGATGACATGATCCTCTACATAGAAAACGCTAAAGACTCTTCCAGAAAATTACTAGAGCTAATCAATGAATATAGTAAAGTTGCAGGATATAAAATTAACACACAGAAATCCCTTGCATTCCTATATACTAACAATGAAAAAACAGAAAGAGAAATTAAGGAAACAATACCATTCACCATTGCAACAAAAAGAATAAAATACTTAGGAGTATATCTACCTAAAGAAACAAAAGACCTGTACATAGAAAACTATAAAACACTGATGAAAGAAATCAAAGAGGACACAAACAGATGGAGAAACATACCGTGTTCATGGATTGGAAGAATCAATATTGTCAAAATGGCTATTCTACCCAAAGCAATCTATAGATTCAATGCAATCCCTATCAAGCTACCAACGGTATTTTTCACAGAACTAGAACAAATAATTTCACAATTTGTATGGAAATACATTGAAGAGAACTTTTGAGTCTAAGGACTAAGTCGAATTTATCTATGTATTCTTCTCTCTCCAAACCTAGGACACCTCACTGTCTTCCTGATACAGAAACGTGACTGCAAATATTACTCTTTCTAACTTTTCTCGATCACTAAGTTCTGAGATAAGAGTCATTTCAAGTAGTGCTCTGCAAGTGACTCTATCATGTCACTTTTAAAAAATAGATTGTGATTCTCTTCTGATGTCACATTCTAAAAAGGAATTCCATCTAAATATGAAATTGCAGCAAAAACATTTTCAGCAAAGGCAGTGAATTCCAGGGAAGGAACTAGTAGATTGACTCCTAAGCTGCTTAGATCTTTCAGATTTATTTCTTTTTTTAAAACATTTTCTTGGATTATTGTTGATTTACAATGCTGAGTTTAATTTCCACTGAACAGCAAAATGACTCAGTTTTATATTGAGTTGGCCAAAAAGTTCATTTGGGTTTTTCTGTAAGATAGTATGGAAAAACCCAAATGAACTTTTTTCAATCATATATATACATATATATATATATATATGTGTATGTGTATATATATGTATATACATATATGTGTGTGTGTGTGTGTGTATATATATATATATATATATATATATTCTTTCTCAAGTTTTTTTCCATTATGGTTTTTCACCGGATATTGAATATATTTCCCTACACTATATAGCAGGACTTGTTGTTTATCCATCCTATATATAATATACATACATAGTAGTTGGCATCTGCTAATCCTGAACACCCTGTCCTTCCCTCTCCCACTCCCTCCGTTTGGCAACCACAAGTCTATTCTCTATATTGATTTCTTTTGATCTAGGTGGGGCAGGGGAGAGGGGAAGGTCTTAGATATGATTTAACAAGGATGCTGAGTAGAAAGTCCCTGAAAATGTGAATGCTGAATCTGACTGTAATATTTGAGATAGGAAAGAAAGACAGTTCAATGACAACAGATAGGAAGCCTTTAGTTGTAGGATGCTTTTCTTTTTTTTTTCCCCAAGGATTAGAGTGAAGAACTCCTGTCATCAGCTCTGGCTAATGAAATTGAGGATATTGCCACAAATTCCTATAAACTTAATACAAATATTAATTACTTTTGCACATAAGAAACACTCTACACTCCTCCCCCTTTTTCAGGTTTCATTTGAAAATCCAATTATACAGAAATGCAGTTTTAATTATAATATTGATTTTACTTCTTTGCTAGGAGTGGGACTAATTCAATTAGTTCTAATTATGTGCATAGAGTGGTCTGACTAATCTTGCAAGATGTTGGCCCACTCACTAATTTCATACCACTTTTCTTCACATCCAAACCCGAGAGGAAAATTAAGGCTCTGAAAAGGCTGACACTGTGCAGACCTTTAATAAGGGAACATGATAAAGGAGATACAATAGTCTGCTAAAGAATTTGACAATTTGACAGTGGTTTTTTTAGATGCAAAATTATGCAAATCAGATTTTATTTAGCCTTTGCAATTAGCAACAGCAGCAGGATTTAGAGAACTTTCATGAGAATCAAAAGGAAGACTAATAAAACAGTAATAAAGAAATATTCAGTGGTAACAATTACTTTTCTATTAAAAATATTAAGGTAGGATCAAATAATAGATTTAATCATTTAAATAAAAATCAGCAGGATGTTTTGTAGAAATAAGAGGTGTTATGATCGTTATAAAATGTCCATGACTATTAAACAGGTGGAGAAGACTTTATTCAAAGCTATTTTAATAGAGCAAAGAGATCTTTTTATTCAACTGAAACCATGAGCAGAATGGGGAGATGTTTAGGTCACCTGTGTTTTTCAGCTGGCTTTACTCAAAGGAAAAGTAAACTTTATATCTTCATGACAGGAGGCAGTTTTATAACTTGAAGCAAGGTGCTCACTAAAGTTAGGCTCTTTCACTCCCACAGAGTTCAAGAGATAGAAGCCTTGATGACTACATCAAAGGGTTGTCTCCCAGGCCATTGAAATAAGTAGTTCTAGGTATAAAAGTCACAATTTGTTGCTGTTTAGTCATTCAGTTGTGTCCAATTATTTTCTACCCCAGGGACTGTAACCTACCAACCTCATATGTCCATGAGATTTCCCAGGCAAGAACACTGGAGTGGGTTGCCATTTCCTTTTCCAAGGCATCTTCCCAACCCAGGAATTGAACCCACGTCTCCTGCAAATCTCCTGCATTGCAGGCAGATTCTTTACCTCTGAGCCACTTAGTAGCTAAAAGACTTCATAAAGGCAAAGTTATTTTCTTTCTCTGATTTTATTGTCTCATCTATGAAACTAAATACTTAGAAAGGCCTGACCTTGGTGATAGCTTCAAGTCTCTTCCAGATTGTGTATTATAGAAGTCTATGTGTGGTCTTTACAGAAATATTTATAATTCTGATCATCTCTTTTACTGCTCTTTTCAACTGAAAAATATGTACCCTAATATCTTGGGAGAAATTTTGAGTGATTAACTCCTTCTCTAAAGGAGAGATAAGAAAGTCTTCTTAAGTGAACAACCCAGAGAAATAGAGGAAAACAACAGATTGGGAAAGACTAGAGATCTCTTCAAGAAATTGGAGATATCAAGGGAACATTTCATGCAAGGAAGGGCATGATAAAGGACAGAAAAGGTAAGGACTTAACAGAAGAGAAGAGATTAAGAAGAGGTGGCAAGAATACACAGAGTTCCAGAGTCTACGCTCAGTTGTGTCTAGGCTCCTCTGTCCATGGAATTTCCCAGGCAAGAATTCTGGGTTGCCATTTCCTACTCCAGCAGATCTTCCTGGCCCAGGTATCAAACCTGTGTCTTCTGCATTAACATATAGATTCTTTACCACTAGTGCCACCAAAGTCCAAAATACACAGCAAACTATACAAAAAAGAAAAGGTCTTAATGACCTGGATAATCACAATGGTGTGGTCATTCACCTATGAACAAAGCTGGTGGAGGTGATGAAATTTCAGATAATGTATTTAAATCCTAGAAGATAATGCTATTAAAGAACCTCACTCAATGTGTTAGCAAATTTGGAAAATTCAGTAGTGGTCACAGGCCTGGTAAAGGTCAGTTTTCATTCCAATTCCAAAGGTGGGCAGTGTCAAAGGATGTCCAAACTACCATACAATTGCACTCATTTCACATGCTAGCAAGGTAATGCTCAAAATCCTTCAAGCTAGGCTTCAGCAGTATGTGAACTGACAACTTCCAGCAATATGTGAATTAAGAACTTGCCTTTCCTAGAATAGGCAGAGGAACCAGAGAGTAAATTGCCAACAATCATTGAGAAAGCAACATAGAGAAAGCAAGAGAATTCCAGAAAAAATAAACATCGACTTCTGCTTACCTGACTATGCTAAAGCTTTGGAAAATTCTTAAAGAGATGGGAATACTAGACTACCTTACCTGTCTCCAGAGAAACATGCATGCAGGTCAAGAAGCAATAGTTAGAACTGGAAATGAAACAATGGACTGGTTCTAAATTGGGAAAGGAGTATGTCAAGGATGTATATTGTTACCCTGCTTATTTAACTTCTATGCAGAACACATCATGTAAAATGCCGATCTGAATGAATTACAAGCTGGAATCAAGATCGCCAGGAGAAATATCAACAGCCTCAGATATGCAGATGATAACACTTTAATGGCAGAAGGTGCAGAGGAACTAAAGAGCCTTGATGAAGATGAAAGAGGAGAGTGAAAAAGTTGGCTTGAAACTCAACATTCAAAAAACTAAGATTATGTCATCTGGTCCCATCACTTAATAGAAGGGGAAAAAGTAGAAGCAATGACAAATTTTACTTTCTTGGGTTCCAAAATCACTGCTGATGGCAACTGCAGCCACAAAATTAAAAGACACTTGCTCCTTGGAAGAAAAGCTATGACACACTTAGACAGTATATTAAAAAGAAGAGACATCACTTTGCCAACAAAGGTCTGTACAGTCAAAGCTATGGTTTTTCCAGTAGTCACATATGGATGTGAGAGATGGACCATAAAGAAGGCTGAACACAAACAAATTGATGCTTTTGAATTACAGTGCTGGAGAAGACTCCTGAGAATCCCTTGGACTGCAAGGAGATCAAACTAATCAATCCTAAAGGAAATCAACCCTGAATATTCATCAGAAGGACTGATGCTGAAGCTGAAGTTCCAATACTTTGACCACTTGAAGTGAAGAGCTGACTCACTGGAAAAGACTCTGATGCTGGGAAAGATCAAGGGCAGAAAGAGAAGGGGGTGACAGAGAATGAGATGATTGGACATCATCACAGACTCAATGGGCATGAGTTTGAGCAAACTCTGGGAGATAATGAAGGACAGGGAAGCCCAATGCCCTGCAATCCATGGGGTCAAAAGAGTTGGACGTGACTTAGTGAATGAACAACAACTACAATCAAATGGCAAGTAAAATAAGCACTAGGGGAAATAATATTTCTGTAACAGACTCCTTTTTCCCTAACAAGAAAAGAAAAAGTCATACAAGAAAAGAAAAAGACAAAACTTCAGGTTATTTCCTTTTAAGCCTCAGATGTCTTCTGCAAACGCACTGTTGCCTTACCTCTTCATCAATTAAAATAGTTTCAGAGTATCAGATCAATCAAAAAACTTTCTGTATTCTCTTAATGGAGCTTCCCAGGTGGCTCAGTGTGGTAAAGAATCTGCTTGCCAACGCAGAAGACGAGGGTTCAATCCCTGGGTAGGGAAGATACCCTAGAGGAGGAAATGACAACTCACTCCATTTTTCTTGCCTGGAAAATCCCATAGACAGAGCAGCCTGGTGGGCTACAGTCCAGGGCGTCACAAAAGAGTCAGACAGGACTTAGGGACTAAACAACAACAATTCTCTCAATGGTTGTATAAGATCATGACTCTGAACTGCAGTCTTTTACTTTCTGTATATTCCGGATATACATATAACTTACAGAATTTTATCTATTTGGAACAATGTCCACTTATCACTGAGATCTTTAGTGTTGACTTCGATCCCAAAGTAACCATTGTTTCTCATACATCTTATCAGTACAATCATTATAAACCCTTACATTTTAAAAAAATTTGTTTTTTTTTAAATTTAAACAAAATCTAGAACTTTTTATTTTGTATTGGGATGTGGTGGTGGTGGTGGTGGTGGTGACCGACTCTTGTGACCCCATGGACTATAGCCTGCCAGGCTCCTCTGTCCATGTGATTCTCCAGGCATGAATACTGGAGTGGTTTGCCATTCCCTTCTCCATGTATTGTGATATAGTGCGTTTAAACCCTCACATTTGATGCCACGGATAGGAACCCATTATTAGAGTAACCAAATACATTAAAGTATTTAGAGAAAGGCTCCCATTAGGTCTCTACATAGCCACTTAGAATCAATCTTTCTCCCTGTGTTGGTGACAGAAAAACTAACTAAAAATATTAACCCTCCCAGGAAAGAAGGAACCTTAATATAGATAAGAAACATTTCTTTAGAAAGCCTATGAATTCCAGTTTTAGAATAAGGCTTTTTGTAAATCTGAAATTTTATTACACTAGTACCTACTTATGCTAAGGAATTAATGTTTATAATTAAAGAAAAACACATAAATAGGAAAAAATTAGCTTCAATGCCAGAAAGGTCTACTTATTACAAAAAACATAAGGATGTCAGTGATGATTACCAGCTCTATTCTAAGCACTTTACCTGTATTAATTCATTTAATCTTCCTTTTCATCATTTTACATAAATGAAAACAATGCAAAGGAAGATTAAGTAACTTACCCAATATCACAAAACTAGTAAATAGCAAAGCAAATAGTTGTTCAAAGGTCAGAGCTCCTAAGCCTTCTTCACACTGCCACATCAGCTTTCAGGAAAGACTCACCAGTTTTTAATTCTAACAGCCATGTAGCAAATATTGCGTTTTATTCTCAACTAAAGTGGCATAATTACTTAATAAAATATTTATAAATATTTTCTCAATTTAATTAGTAAAAAGCAGTCTTTAATTGTTATTTGAATTTGGATTGGTTAATACTGAGTTTGAGCACTAACAAGCAACTCTCTGTTTAATTATTTTCAATTACAAGTTGCCTGTGTCTTTGACCATTTTTTTTTCCCTATTGAGGTAATATATTATATATACAGGGCTGGTGGCTGTATACAGCCTGGTAGCCCAGACAGTAAAGAATCTGCCTGCAATGTGGGAGGCCTGGATTTGATCCCTGGGTTGGGAAGATCCCCTGGAGAAGGAAATGGGTACCCACTCCAGTATTCCACCTGGAGAGTTCCATGGACAGAGGAGCCTGGCAGGTTACAGCCCATGGGATTGCAAAGAGTCAGATAAGACTGAGTGATTTTCACACATTATATATATATATGCAATATATATAACATATAGAGCTACAGCTATGTATATAATATACATAAAGTATACATGTGATGACTTGTTTATAGTGTATATTTTTTTCTTTAGAGTTTGCATTTTTATATTGTTAAAAGCCTTGAAATTGTCTTTATGATTACTCAATACTTTACTCTTAAAAAAGGCTTCATTGTTCTAAAATCAGATAAATATTTTCTTCTATCTTCTGAGATATTTATGTTTTATCATTTTCACATTTGAAGCTTCAATACATGTGGAATATACTAAGGTCAGGTAATGTAAATCTCTCTCTCTCTCTCTCTTCACCTAACCAACCAATTGTCGGATAGCTATTAAACTTTTCATGTTTTCATTAAATTGAAATAAGATTTTCATACATAGTAGATTTTTTCTAACTTTTGAAGAAACTTTTCTTGACTGATATATCTATTCCTGCACATTTCCTTTCATACAGTTAAGTTACTGGAAATTTATAATTAGCTTTAATTATTTCTATTAGTATTATTTTTTCAAAATATATTTGTCTCTTTTAGACTATGTATACTTTCTAAATAATAGACTAATACATTAGACTAAACACTAAATTATGTTCAGATTCATAAAAAATGAAGGAAATAAGAAAAATCCTATTGATTAGAATTGAATTTAACTTAAAATTAATTTATGAAGAATTGACATAATGACATAATTTTAGATCCCAAATATGGCATTTATTTCCATTTAGTCAAGCTCTTCATATCGGTCCTGCACATTTCTTACAAATTTCATTTGTCAGAATAAAATATTCTAACTGGTCATGATAAACATATATAATATGTATGCATATAGGTTAGCTATTTTTATCTTCACTATACACCAATACCCTTGCTAAACCTTATATTAATTTTTTATTAATTTTATTGTATTATACTCGTTATAAAGTCATTTTCTTATTTAATAATAACAGTTCAATGTTCAACTTTTTTCTTATTTTTGATTTTATGAAAACTTGTCTAGAATATCACCTTTATATGTTAGAGTTTGTTGGAGACTTATAAGCATATTGTTGTTTTTCTTATCTATTATCTTATGTTTTAGGTTCACTAGCCTAAGGAGGGAATCTGAGGTCTCCTTCACCCCTTATCTTGCCCGGAAGAGATTTTTTTTTTCTGGAGAGTCCTCAGAAGTGTGAGTTTCTCCACTTGCCTGCAGTACGCTAAGGCTCTTCCATCAGGTCTAACTCTTTGTGACCCTGTGGATGGTAGCCGGCCAGGCTGCTCTGTCCGTGGGATTCTCCAGGCAGGAATCCTGGAGTGGGCTGCCCTGCCCTCCTCCAGGGGATCTTCCCGACCCAGGGATCAAACCCACTGACTTTTGTGCCTGCTGAATTGGCAGGCGGGTTCTTTACCACTGGCTCCACCGGGGAAGCCCAAGTGTCTTCCCTTACAGAGTAACTCTGAAACATCAATCTGCGAGACGTGACTCTGACGAAATGTCTGGGTTCATCTTTCTTCACTGCCAGTTTAGCAACTGCATAAGCATCACTGCCCTTTGTAGTATTGAGTATATAAGAAGTTTTAGATTTAAATAGAGGAAGAGGATAAGGGACAGGAAAAATAGCTCTTTGGGCCTTAGGAAGGGTATTAGTAAGGAAAGTAGCATCTGAGATAAGAATCCAAAGTTATAGTGATTGAACAGCAATTTCCTACCTTCTTTTTTTTTTTTTTTTGGATGACCATACTTTTTCTCCTCAATAGCTCATTCTCATCTTAAAGAATGGAAGTTCCCACTGAGGGGTGGAAAATCACTGTCCCCTGAAGATTTGTGTTTCCCTGAGCAATTCAGCAACTCTATGGGAAATGTATGGATGCAAAGCAAACATTGTTGATTTCTTTGCTAAAACCAAATAATATATATATATATAATTTTCATCTAAATATAATTCTGCATCAACATTTCTCTTAAAGATGAATTAACTTCTTTATTTTTTTAATGTTTCTCTCATCCTCTAGCGTGTAATTACATGTTTTTCTCTCTCACACCAAATATGTACAATTCTTCTTTAGCAGTGCTTCTCCAAGATTATTATCAATGATATTGTGGTATACGTCTGTGAGATTGGACTTTCTTACTGTCATTTTTCAAAGTGCTGCTGATTGTGCTATCTAAGGGACGGTAACTCACAAATTACTTTTGTGACTGAAGATAGAAAAAAAAATGTTGTCGATTTCTTGAATTAATTAAGAGATAACATTGATATAGGAATGGGCTAGTGCCACAAATAATTATCACTTGAAATTACACAGTCAAAAAGGCCAATTAAGGAACCAAATATAGCTAATGAGAAAATTTAATTGATAATTTTTCAAGGTCCTGCATTTTTTTCCCCCTACAGTTCAGCAAAAATCACAACAGAAAAAACAACAACAAAAAGCAACAGAGGCTCAGCTGATTTTAAATATTCAAGTTCCTTCTGGATGTCAGTTGAAATTTGTTTTTAGCTATTTGAATCCACTTCCTTTTCTACAACATTAATACATAGTTTATTGTTAACAAATAATTATAATAATCTTTCCTAATTAAGCATAGTTTTCTCTACTTTGTAAGAATCCTAAAATTCAGAGTAGAAGAGGAGCTTCTGTACTTTAAATCTCCTGGTTAAAAAGCAAATTCAAATTTACCATGAAGGCTTTATCTGTCACATATTTTTTTCATAGTATTGTAGATTATATCTTCCGACTGACCTTTCTGAAGAAAATATCTAAAAATCCTGGTGAAAATATAAAAATGATCTTTTGAAAATTAATTGCTAAGCAGACAATATAGGAAGGAATCTTTATAGCCCCAATCAAAATGAGACAAGGAAACAAGAGTGATAAGAGAATTATTCAAGCTGGCTTTCATCTTGAGGATATTTCCAATGTCCTCTAACTCAGAGTCTATTTTCAAAGCTCCGTGGAGCATGACTAGTAGAAAACCTTGAGTTTATTCAATACAGAGTGAATAATAGGAGATACAAGCATAGAATCCCACTGAGGAAATTGAAAATAATCCTGCTCTTCCAAAGCAGGAGACTGTAGAAGCAGCAGCAATGCAAGAAGGAAAAGAAAGAGAGCAAAGAGGAGGAGGAAAAACCGCACCTCTCAAAAAACCCGTTTTTAGAATTCACACATCACATCGAGGCCTTATAAGGATTTGCAGCCTGAATTTACGTCTGTTGCATAAACTAATTTAAAATGAAAGTATTCAAAAGAAGTCCTAGACTGAAACTGTCCCCAGGGATCTGGCAGGAGAAAATACAGGTCTTTTTGAGGGATCCACAGAGCTTAACTCATACCTCAAATACAAGGGTTCATGGAATCAATCTTATAAATGCAGAAGAAAACAAGTCACCATGAGTCAAACAGGCAGAAACAACTGAAAATCAAATCAGTTCCATAGACTTCAGGTACTGGAATTACCAGGTTCAGAATTTTTTAAAAAGAAGCTTCATTTATTTTAAAGAGCTAAAAATGGAAAATAAAAGTAGGATAATAGAGAAAGAGAGCATAAAAATATTCACTCAGATTTGAAAAATGTCTCTATATGACTTCTGGATATTAAAAATATTACAAATAAAATGATAAACAGTGTGATATTGAACAACATATCATAAAAAATATAGAAGAGAAGTTAATACCTTGGAAGACAGATCTGGAATATTAAGAATGCTGCACAGTGAAAGAAAATATGTCAGATATGAAAGTTATACTACCTCAAAAGTAACGACTGTCAGCTAACTTCAAAATCAGAAGATAGTACTATTGCTAATGCTGTTAATGTTATTAAATATAGTTTACATTTAATGTTATTAAAGATATTCTATCTGTTAGGACAACTGTCAACCCAGAATACCACACAGAGTAAAACTATCTTTCTAAGTGATTTTTCAGAAAAACAAAAACTGATTGTTGCTATATTTTCTCATGAGAAGGATTTCTAAAACATTTAATTCCATTAGAAGGAAATGAAACATAGAATGGAGGCCTGAGAGGCAAAAATGAATGAAAGCTAAGATAATATTTTATATAAATCTAAACAAATATTGACTATATTACGCAATGATAAAAAGTCCATCTCTTTTTAAAAATGAATTAAATTTTCAAGAAAATAGCAACAAAGTGGGTGGGAGTGGTTGAATTTAAAGTGATTAAAGACATTTTATTCTTAAGGAGGGCAAAGATATTCATTAACATTTGAATTATATTAAGGAACTATAATGAAATTTCTAAGTTATCAGTAGAAAATCATGCACACAATCTTCTGACATGTAAGAGTAAATTATGGTATAATAAATGATAACCAATCCAAAAGAAGCTAAGGGCAAGAAAAAGAAAACTACAAAATTAGATGGAGCAATTAAATTCAAATATATTAGTTATTAGCATGCATGAATGAAATACATTTTCTAATTACAAAAGATCAGGCAAACAGAACTTTAACAATCTAAGTATATATTCCTTATAAAAGTGATCTATAAAATATAAAGATGCTTTAATTTACTAGGAAGATAAAATAATGTGAAGTGCATAAATACTTAAAAATATGGACTCAAAATACAAATGGAACAGTGGCTTCATTGCAAAGAGAAAATTAGATGATCATAATAATGGATTTAACACCTCCCTAACAATTGAAAGATCAGGTTGACTAAAAATCAGTAAGTATAGTATTTGAACAATATAATTAACAACTGCTCACATATATGGACAATTCTTAGACTACTAACTGAAAAAAATATGATTATTATTCAAATTAGTGAGGAAAATAAGTTGCCAAAGTAACAAATGTAATAGAATGATTCTTTAAAGTTATACAATTCTTAGTTTTAAAAAGTTTTATTAAAGTATGAATAGCTCCTATTTTATTCCTCCCTAATGAACCCTCACTGAATGCCCAACTCAAAAGTCATTTTTGTATTGAAGGTACTCATTCTAGCTCCCTTTGAATTCAGCACTCTCTTCAGTTTTGTCATTGTCCATATTGTTGGTTAATAACACATTTGTCTCCTAGTCTAAGTCTGAACTCTTCATAAGATGGAAAGGAAATTGCCAGCTTTGAGCTTGAGGCAGGATTATCTTTTGGACCACCAGGGTTATCTCCCATACCATTAAGGATCATTCAGTTTCCTTGAGAATCCCCCTAATAAGTCATTCCTTATGTGATTCCAGGACTAAAGTCTATTAAAGAGAAATACCCCATAGTCTTTCCCTTATTGAGGATATTAATGGTCACCAGTGCCCCCTAGCAAAGTCTTTTGTTAATTCTGTAACCAAACCGCCTTGATTTCCAGGGTACATGTCAGAATCCTTGTCCCCCTTCATTCTTCTCTATCCCACTAAGGGACGCCATCATCCTTTTGATTCTTTATAAATGAACAATTAAGTCTTTTTAATTTTATGTTTTTAAAAATATATCTCAGCTTGTTTATTTCTCCACTCCTAGTAATGCTTGTCATAATTTACTTTAAGTACTGCTAAAGACCCTGATGCTGGGAGGGATTGGGGATAGGAGGAGAAGGGGACAACAGAGGATGAGATGGTTGGATGGCATCACTGACTCAATGGACATGAGTTTGAGTAAACTCCGGGAGTTGGTGATGGACAGGGAGGCCTGGCGTGCTGCAGTCCATGGGGTCCCAAAGAGTCAGACACGACTGAGCAACTGAACTGAACTGAACTGAAACCTCTTAACTTCCACCGTGTCTCTCTATCAACTATTTGCTATTATACAATCTCCTGAAGAGACTTGAAAAAATATATATGAATCAGATTAACCCTTGCCTAAAATCTTGAATTGTGTCTTCTCATACTTGGAATAAAATCCAACCCCCTTCTTTTAACCTGGCTTGGCCTTTAATATCTCCACCCTTACCTGGTAGTTTTCTCCTTGTTAATTTCAAATCAGCAGTAGGGGTCTTTTCCTTGTCCTCTGTCACACAGAACTCATACTCCCACATTATGACCATTGTTTTATCTTTCGTGCCTTTCCCCTGACTCTTTACAAAACTTCTTATCTTTCATGGTCTTTGTTTAAACATCATCTCCACAGAAACCTTATCTGAAACTTCTCATCTAACTGCCTTTTCCACCCAATGATTCTATCAGGACTTTAAAAAATTTTCTTTAGAACTAAAAATCTACATTTATTTATTTAAAAACACGTTTCAAAGTGTATCTTCCTCATCAGACTAGAAGCGCCAAGGAACTTAGCAGATCACATTAGCTTGGGCACACATAGCACTCATAAATGCCAAATAAAATATTTTGAATCAAGTAATTAACAAATTGGTATCTCAAACGTCTGACCACGTAAAAGTCCTGAAAAATGATAGCATGCATATTTTGCATATCTATCAGTTACACAGTGATATATACAATAGCACTAAGTGGTGGATGGGCTATGGTGAGCAGAGTAAAACATGCATTTGGTGAATACAAGAAAGAGCTATGGTAGAGATGGCTATGTATTCACCAAATCTCCTTTCATTCATTTCCTGGCAGTTAGCTACAGTGTACTTTTCAGTCTCCCATATAATCAGAACTCTTATGAGACTGAGTTCTGGAAAACTGGATACATATAGAGGAGAAATATGCCATTCCAGGCCTAGCCCATAAAATTCTCCAACACAATCTTCCCCTGTCTCTCTTTCTTTATGCCTGGGTAATCAAGATAACTCAGAATCTAAATTTAAAAAGGCTTTGTTCCTGATGATAGCATAGAATGGTTTCTCCCACACCTCTCTCCCTACCTTGGACAATGATGTGAATGAGAAGTAAACTTTCATTATATTAAGCCACTGAAATGTGTGATTGCTTTTAGAGCAGCTGACCTACCTTTATTTATATACCCTCACAAAATTATAATCTAGTAGGGTTATAATGCTGTGTGACAATGTCTTGCAGTATTTTGCCCTTTTGTTAGTTTTAGAATAGTCCCTGTATTAGAACTTATAAACTGAAGTCATAGTCTTACAACAGAAATGAAATGCCATTCTCTAAAATGAAGCTAAACTTCAGATGAAAAAGGAAACCACAGAAATGTAGGATCACAGAGGAGGGTACTAAAGACTTAAAAAAAAAAGAAAAACTTGTTAAAACAGTCCTTTTCAGGCCCTCTTTTTATGAAATTGTAATAATCTATTTTCTGTCCAAATCTGCTTCTTTATGCTGCAACTTGTCACTTCTTTCTCTGTCTTTTCCAATTCATTCAGACATTTAAAAGCTGAAAGTATACCTGATTTGCCATTTCTAGGAACTGATTGGTACCTGTGCTAATTGCAGGAGGTACAATATCAGGAAAATGGCAATCATCTTATTTTGGGTTATAAGGTTACTGGCACTCTGGGCTCTAAAACAAGTCTTTTCAGTACCATGTAATAACTTTTAAGTGGGTTTTTGAATTTTATTTTCAAGTATGAATTGGTGCCCCCCTTAAGTCTAAGAATTGGAATGTCAAGAGTGACAGCAGTTATTTTGTTGGTTGTTCATTTCATACTCCTTTTCACTTTCACTACCTGAATATTCTCATTATCTGATTATTTCACCTGTTGTTCATTTGGCACAGTACAAAACTCCTGTCCCTTAATTGTTTTTGCAGACTGGCCTTTGTACAGGAAATGTGTACTGTAGAGCTGATATTTTTAAAGTTTAATGAGAAAATGGAACCTCCAGAGCATGAAAATGAATTATATATTTTTAGTGACTTCAGGATAATTATGAAATTGGAGCAACTGCTATACTTGCAAGCCTTGGAATTTTACCTTTCAGTAATGTTTGAGGTTTATGTCTTTCCCTAAAATGTTTTAAGATATTTTGTTCAATATTGTATACTTATTGATGTTTTGAATCCAAGAAAACCAACAGTATTATTTATTGCATTTTTCTATATATTTTGTGGTATCATTTATGCCAATTGTTTTTGCTTGTCACATGGGACAATATTTGACGTGGATTTATATATCTGCTGATGTTCCATTTCACAAAATTCTCAGATAAAATTTTGTAGTGACACTAAGGAAGTTCAATTCTGTTTTTAAATATACAAATCTTAAAGGACAAAAGTATTACTCCTCCTTATATTTATCTTAATGTATAAAGTCACTGTACTCTTGAAACTTGTTCATTTCCATTAAGAATAGTTTTCAGAAGAAAATGCCTCAAACGTAAATTATTTTATGCTAAAAATAAGAATTTTGTCAGAATACAAAACTTATTGAATTAGAAAACCGATGACTTACTGTGATGTACAGCATGATAATTAGAGTTAATAATACTGTATGGTACACTTGAAAGTTGCTAAGAGCAGATTTTAAAAGTTCTTATTGCAAGAAAAACATTGCAACTTGTATAAATACAGATGTTAACCAAATTCAAAATATATACAAATATCAAATTATTATGTTGTACACCTGAACTAATGTTACTTATTAATTATACCTCAATTATAAAAATATTTTTTAAAGACACAATGTTGTAACACAGCTATTGAAAATATTTCATGAATGCCAAGACCCAGGGACAGACAACAGGCTCTTATTCTCCCTTCATTTTAAACTGGTTCCTTTTATGTCCCGTTTCAAGAGAATAACATAAATAGGTCCTCAAAGGATATCTTCAGCTCGTGTGGTTTAAGAATCTCTTGCAAACATGCTTCCCTTGACCCATTAATTCTTTCTTTGCCCAAAATGCTTTGCTCCTAAATTTCCACCTATATCACTGAGTCTATCTTTTCAGATCTTTGGACTCCAGAGAGTTTTCAAGAGATAATGTAAATTCTCACATTAACAGCATTAATTTTGAAAATAAGAACTACAAAATCTGGATTGAAGAAAATAATTTTCACTATGGCATTGTAAAGAGTGGTTAAAAGAACCATTTTGCAGATGAGGGAATAAAAGGAAGGACAAATAGCTCACCTAATGGTCACCTGTTTAGGAACCAGAACTTGAATACACGATGTAATCAATTTTTTCTAATCTTTAAAAGTTTGGTTATTTGAAATTTTGCCTTATATTTTTAATACATTGTTTTGTGATCTATATATAGTATTATACCTAATTTGAAAACTGTTTTTATTCCTTAAGTGTGTGTATGTGGTTGACTAGTAAGACAAATATTTATTTTTGTTTGGTTATCATTTTTATGCTACTTTTTAACCAAGGATCCTAGCTAGGCATCTTTGGGAAATTACTATTATTACTATTGTGTTTAGATCCAGAGAGTCTTAGTTTTGTTTGTTTGTTTGTTTGTTTGTTTGAAATTTACCAGGATGGGTTATTAACTACAAAGGCAAGCCCTTACTGCCTGCTCCTGCAGATAGATTGGGTGGGGCATTTCTGAACATAATTCTGCAAACTGAGATATTAACGGCTCTGTTATGTTAAAGGAAGGCAACTTTGGGGACTGGCACTTAAAAACTGATGATAGATTTCTAAAACATACTTTCTCTGAAATGTTGATCAAAGGTCCGTCTGGTCAAGGCGGTGGTCATGTATGGATGTGAGAGTTGGACTGTGAAGAAAGCCGAGTGCCAAAAATTGATGCTTTTGAACTGTGGTGTTGGAGAAGACTCTTGAGAGGCCCTTGGACTGCAAGGAGATCCAACCAGTCCATTCTAAAGGAGATCAGTCCTGGGCGTTCATTGGAAGGACTGATGCTGAAGCTGAAACTCCAATACTTCAGCCACCTCATGCAAAGAGCTGACTCATTGGAAAAGACCCTGACGCTGGGAGGGATTGGGGGCAGGAGGAGAAGGGGACGACAGAGGATGAGATGGCTGGATGACATCACCGACTCGATGGACAAGAGTTTGAGTAGACTCCTGGAGTTGGTGATGGACAGGGAGGCCTGGCGTGCTGCAATTCATGGGGTCACAAAGAGTCGGACATGACTGAGTGACTAAACTGAACTGAACTGAACGTACTGCAACTAGGGATGTTTATGATGGGGGGGCTGTTGTGACTGTGAACTGTTGCCACTGCCTTGGTTGGAGCAAAGAGAATATCCTGATTTCTGTACTACTGAGTACTGAGTGAGAACTTATCTCATTCTTAGTGGTGGCTAGAGGCAGAATTCTTGAGTTCATCTAAGTGTTTTGCTGTTTCAGGTCTAACATTGAAGTCCATAATCCATTTCAAGAAAATTCTTGTGAGTGGTAAAAGAAAGGGGTATGGTTTCATTCTTTTCAATGGGTATATCCAGTTTCCCCAACACAAGTTATTGTAGTGACTATCTTTTCTCCATTGAGTATTCTCGGCTCCTTTGTCAAATATTAGTTGAGAGTATAACTTTTTCTGGGCTCTCAATTTTGTTCCATTGGTCTATGTGTCTACTCTTACTGTCAGTACCATACACTTTGGCTTACTATAACTTTTTTGAATCTAGGAAGTGTAGTGCCTCCAGCTTTGTTCTTTCTCAAGATTTTTTTGGCTATTAAGAGTCTTTTGAGATTTCATATGAATTTTAGGATTTTTTTTTCTGGTTCTGCAAAACATACCACTAGAATTTTTATAGAGAATGTGTTAAATCTACAGATAGCTCAGGGTATAATGGGCATCCTAACAATTTAACTCTTCCAATCCATGAATATGGGATATTTTCTCATCGTTATGGGTTTTTTCAATTTCCTTCAATGTCTTAGAGTTTTTTGGTGTGTGGATATTTCACTCTCTTGGTTAATTTTATTCCTAAGCATTTTGTTTTGCTTTGTTTTTAATAGTATTTCTTTCTTTGTTTTACAGATAGTTCAGTGTAGTGTATAGAAATTAAACTGATTTTTGTATGCTGATTGTGTATCATGAAACTGCAGAGTTTCTTTACTATATCTAACAGTTTTAGAGTGAAATATTTAGAATTTTCTATATACAATATCATGTCACTAGTACTAAAGACAATTATACTTCTTCCTTTCTGATTTGGATGACCTTTATTTCCTTTTTTCTTGCCTAGTTACTCTTGTTAGGAAGTCTATTACTGGGTTGAATAGGAGTGGTGAGAGTTGATATACTTGTCTTATTCCTGACCTTAAAGGGAAAGCTTTCAACCATTCACCATTATGATGTTAGATATGAGTCTATCATATGTTTTTTATTATATTGAGATAGGTGTCCTTAACATTTGCCTTGGCAATGATGTTTTTGGATATGACACTAAAAGTACAAGCAACAAAATTAACAATCAACATTTGGGCATACATCAAATGTTCTGCACTGCAAAAGAAACATTCAACAAAATAAAAAGGCAACCTACTGAATGGGAGAAAATAAATTGCAAACCAAATCTCTAATGAGGGGTTAATATTCAAAATGCATAAAAATTTATAAAACTCAGTATCAAACAAACAAACTGATTAGAAAATTGGTAGAGAAATTAAATAGACATTTCCCCAAAGAAAGCTTACAAATATCTGTTCCCTGTGCCTTAAGACTATATTCTGAAGAGTGTGAGTTAAAATGGATGAGTTCTCCACAGGTGGTCCCTTCGGGGTGCTTTGGGAGCAGGAGTAAGGAATGGCTAACCTCCCTATTTACATAGACTAATAAGCAAGCTAGTGTAATTTCTCTGAGACTCAGTTTCTTTAAAATGGCTATTCTCACTTATTTCCCAAACTTCCCTGGTGGTTCAGTGGTAAAGAATGCTCCTGCTAATGCAGGAGGGGTTTGATCCCTGGGTGGGAAGATCCCCTGGAGAAGGAAATGGCAACTCACTCCAATATTCTTGCCTGGGAAATCCCATGGACAGTGGTGCCTGGTGGGCTAAGGTCCTTAGGGTCGCACATGAGTCAGACATGACTTAGCAACCAAACAACTACCACCACCTAATATACATAATACGCTTCTCAAAATCCTCATCAATGGCTGCCTACTGAGAAGAGTGTAACATCTCACATCTTGAACCTAGCATTTAACTCTGTTCACAGTTTGACCCAAACTTATTTTTTTCATCTTTTACCTCTCCTATAAAACATACTCTCTTGCAGATTTTGAAATTCTCCTCCAAGAAATCTTTTTTTTTTTTTTCCTGAGCAAATAAATAGGTAAACAAAGTCTCCTTGATAAAAATTTCTCAAGATTTAGAGTTATCCTTCTCTTCCTGGCACAAAGAGAGATACATTTACAAATGGAGATTTCCTTTATACCAATAGTCCCCAACTTGTGGTTTGACATATAATTTTTAACTGTATTATTGTATGAAAGTGATAAGTATTCAGTAGAAATCATAATTTGAATTTTGATCTTTTCATGGGCCAGCCATTTTCAGTAAGATACTCTCTAGTGGTGTGGAGCAGCAGCAGAAAGCCAAAGCTGCCAGTCAGCCACAAGACTGTAAGTGTAAACAACCATAAGCTAAAAAGCATTCTGTACGCATAGAGTCATTCTGTTTTTTACTTTTAGTAGTTACAGTGTACTCAATAAATTACATGATATATTCAACACTTTATTATGTAAAATAGGCACAAAGATGGTTTTGCCCAATGGTAGGACAATGTAGATCTTCTGTGCAGGCTTAAGGTAGGCTAGGCTATGATGTTCCCTAGGTTAGGTATATTAAATGCATTTTCAACTTGCAATATTTTCATCTTACAACAGGTTTATTAGGACAATTAAACCTATCATAAGTCAAAGAAGATCTATAATTGTAAATGTCTCTTATAAAAGGGTAAATCCCACAGCTTTCAGAGGTTCACCTGTGCTAGCTATTTCTTAAAAAAAAGAATCAGTCTGAAATCAGTATGTCAAAGAGGCAAATTTTAGGGAGATATATTTTACTCCTCTTCAAGACCCACCTCAGTCTAATGGCCTTCTTGTTTAATTAATTCAATACCTGAAAAGTCTAACTTTGATTATTAAATAAGCCAATATGTTTATTGCCCCCCTTTCTTTTTTCTGCTTATGTAACCAGGAAGGGTTAATGTTGACTCCATACTGGATCTGTTTTTTATGACTTTAATCCTTGTTTTTTGCAGGTTTTGTTACCATAACATACAAAATGGCCTGCCTCAGGGAGTCCGGCTCCCCTCTCCTAAAGTGCCTTTTGTTTAAATCACAGGAAGATAACCTGACCCTGCCCACCTGTGAAAGACTGTGACATTCCTAAGTTCCTTGTGTGGAGAATGGAACCATTTGCTACTTGCTGGTGTGGCTCAGAAACTTACATTTGGGGGGAGTCAGTGAGGGGATCGCAGATAGCTGTGGCATCCTTCTTTATTGATATAGTAGGAGATATTCTATCTGTGAAATGGCTGTAAAGAAGTGAAACTAGCACATCCCCCTCCATGAGGCTTGCCATTCTAGGAGATATTTGTAAGAAGTAAGTGGTCTTTATACTTTGTTTCCTCACCCCACCCCCATATCTGATCCATAAAAGAACATGACATCCAGACACTAGATAAGATGGTTATTTTGAGACATTAGTCTGCCCATCTTCTCCGTCAGCTGGCTCTCCAAATAAAGTCATATTCCTTGCCTCCACACCTTGACTCTCAGATGTATTGGCCTATCTTACGGCGAGCAGAGCAAGCTTGGACTCAGTAACAACTTACTTCCTTCCTATAGGAAGTTTGCATCTCTTTTGCGATATATGCTATATACAAATTAGAAGTTTACTAAGAATACAATACAATTTGTAAGTCCAAATAAGGAGTTGTGGCAATAGCATCCAAGATGGTTAGGGCAAAGATTTGAGTTGGGCTACAAAAGCATAGTAAGATTTAAGCTAAAATCACTAAATATTATTAATATGTGATCCAATAGACATTTAAATCTACCCTCAAACTTTTCAGTTTTTGTAAACTTGGTTTAAATAAGCTGACATACTTCATCTCTGTATTGTAGTATTTAGGATTATATTCAATCTGGCACAGGAAAAAAAGCAACTTTTTTCATTGACTTTTAATGCAGTTTTACTTTTATATTTGACATCTGATTCCAGGAGTAATTATCATACCATTTGGAGAAATATTTATGTTTACCATGGTGTTTTCAACAGAATGCCTCCTTAAAAAAAAAAAAAAATTCAAAAGTTAGCCAATCAAGAAGACAAATGGTCTGCAGCTGTTTTTTTTAACTCCTATTAACACTCTAGCCTTACCCAACTCCTTCATTTATCCTTCTGTTTTCAAAGGAGCTCTTAATTACTTCCATTCCCATTTCAGTTGTAAATGCTTCTTTATTGCCATTCTTTCATTAGAATAAATCCTCCAACCTATTCAAGGACCTGACACTTCACCACTGATTTACAAATGATCCAATCTTATTAATCAGATGTTTGCCCTGGCTTTGGAGTATCTGTATTGCCATTGCTGATAACTGTTGATGAAAGGCCCTCTTTCTTTCTCCCCATTTCTTGGAAAACACAAAGGTATATTTTCAACATTTTATTTCAGGAAGGCTGAAATTTAAAAGAACTAGGGAAATAGCAAATCATGTAATTGTTTTGAAGAGAGTTATTATTTCACACTGTTGGCTAAGCAGACTATGGTTGCAGTGGGGATAATTGTGGCTTATAAAAGATTTGTCTGAAATTTTCCATTAGAAATTCTTTCTTCATAGATTTCAAGTTACTTCTGAATTTATTATCATAGGACCAAACCATAACACCACTGAACAGTATCCTAAAAGCAAAATTAAACAACACACAAGAAACCACATTAAACAAGTATGGTGGTTGACTTTAGTATTTCTTTTCATGTTCAGAAAACTACACTTTAAAGTACTTTTACCATAAAGATTATATATGAACTATGTATTCATAAACTATATATATAATTACTACATATATTAATTATATGTATATATACTATGTATATATATACTACATATATAATTATATTAATTTTTATATATAGGGCCTCCCAGGTGGCCCAGTGGTAAAGAATCCACCTGCCAATGCAGGAGATGTGGGTTTGATCCCTGGCTTGGGAAGATCTCCTGCAGAAGGAAATGGCAACCCACTCCAGGATTCTTGCCTTAAAAATCCCATGGACAGAGCAGTCCATGGGGTCGTAAAGAGTTGGAAATGACAGCACACACCAGCACCACCCACCTCTTATTTATTATATACTACAGTCACACTAGCCAGTTCTGGGCCCAATGAGCTCTTCTCCACAGGAGATTTGCCACTGTTTTTCTAGCTGTCTTATCTTCCCCAAAGTCTTTCCATTGTTAACTCCTGTGCTTCAGGTCTTCACTTAAAAGTATCATCTTACAGAATATTCCGACTACCCTCCCTCAGTTAGAGCCTTCTTATCATTATCTGTGGATTACTTGCATATCTCCACAATCTTCCCTAAAATGATAATTCCATGATTTCAAGAGCTCTTTGTTATTTTTATTATACCCCCAGCACTCTTATTTATAATAGGTATATATATTATATATAATAGCACCTTATATATAATAGGTGACCAATCTGTATCTGGCAAAAAGATGAATTAATAGATTCATAAATTATGAATGGGAGAGAGTTCACCTTATTCCTCTCAACACTGGTTTTTGACTCTCGTTCCAAATTTACATATCTTACAGATGCAAAAGCTATGTTGAAGAAAGAGATTAGGAAGATATATAATCAAAGAGAATGTCCCACAAAGCAGAAAAGAAGTCATTTCCAAATACCTCACCCGCTAGTTATGACATTGCAACTAGAGAAAACTCCTATGCAAATTCAGTCATGCAAGCCCCATTTAGCTCAGGAAAATGTGTAGAAATTGATTGAGTGAGCAGCTGGTGATATTGTAGTCAGGCTCTCTGGAAGTTAATTGGGAAGCGTTGTGAAAAATCCTGACATCGTACATGTAGCTATACTGACTTCCATTGTGCCCTAGACACTCATCACACACAGTTGCTCTCCACTATTACAAAATAACGGGATGCCTCTGCATCTCTGATGACTCTCATCAGTAGCCTGCTAAGAAAATTGAGTAGGAGGGAGTGATGAGCTGAAGTTTGAACTTTTTTAATTGAAATGAAAAAGTCCCTAATCTTGTGAGTTTTCATTCCATGAAATATTTTTATTCTGCAAACAAACTATTTCTTTTCAGGTCTCTTTTTATATTGTTCTTATGAAAAATCTAGAATTGAAATTAAATGACTTTCTTTTCCTGGTGTTTTATTTACATACCTGTATCAGTTACTGATGGTCGGGAAACAAAACATACCAAATCTTGTGCTTAAAACACCGTGTGTGTGTGTGCGTGCACACACACGCGTGCATGCTCATTCATGTCCAACTCTTTGTGACCCCATGGACTGTAACCTGCTAGGATCCTCTGTCCATGGGATTTTCCAGGCAAGAATATTGGAGTAGGTTGCCACTGTCCATTCCAGGGGATCTTCCCAACCCAGGGATTGAATCCTTATTTCATGTGTCTCCTGCATTGGCAGAGGGATTCTTTTTACCACTAGTACCACCTGAGAAGCCCCAAAACACCACATGGCTGAATATTATTTCTTACAAGTCTGCAGTTCAACTCGACAGTGCTGCTGTTCAGAGTGGGCTTGTTCATGCGTACTTGAGGAGCTGCTAGATTGGCTAGTGGCCTAGACCTCATCTGGAGGAACGTGGTCATTCTCCATGTGTTCCTTGAATCATTTACATCTATTATAGTCCAGGCATTGTGCTCTGTACTGAGGATACAAAGGGCAATCAAACTTTGTGATCTTAAAGAGTACAGGGTGTAAAAAAAGAATAAGGATATATATACAAATGCAGCACTTAAATGCTAAGAGCACTATGAGAGAAATTTGTGGTTCATAGATAGGACACCATAGAAAAAAATATTCAATCCTGAGTAGAATGAGGAGGAAGAATCAGGATAGACTTTGCGATAGACGCCTCTTGAATCAAATCCTAAAATATGAGAAACATTCTGTTAGGTCTCTAAGCTAGGACTCCAGGCAGGAAGGGTAGCTGAGGAAAAGCACAGATGTATGAGACATTCAATGATTCATCAGGCTTCAGGACTGTGCGGTGTGAACAGAACAGAACAAGATAAAACTGAAGAGTAGATAGTGGCTGTGGGAGCTGTATATGACAGAGTGAGTTTGAATTCTGCCTTAGACACTAAAATGGTAATAATAATATATTACCTCCAACATTTATTATGTTTTTTCCACATAATAGGTGCTCTTATAAATCTTTTGCATGCCTTTTCTCATCTAGAGCTCCTTATACCTCTATGAAATAGGTATATGACATACCTCTACAATATCTTTATTTTAAAATGTGGTTATTAAGGAAGGTTATTTAGGATAGAGTTTCTAAATAAACTTATATAATCCTTCAATCCTACAGATCACATCCTTCACATACAAAAAATAAAATCTTGCCCTATTTCATCTCTTATACCACTAATTCCCAGTCAATAAAATATATACAAATCTCATTTTCTATTACTGAGAACATAATATTAAGTAAAATTGAAGGTTCCATAAATGATGAACTCCCAAGTTAAGCTGCTTGCCATGCTTCACAGCATAAAACAGGGTAGTGAACTAGTAATAAGCATACAAGAGATATTTACTAAATTTAAATAAACCATTCATGATGATGAGAGGATGTGAAATGTTTGCAGGCTACTTAATTTTGGGAATACAGTGTTTTGTATATTCACCGTAATGCTAAATGATTCTAGGGGAACAATAAAAGACTTTTGACAAACTCAGTATGCTTCTTTAGCACCTTGATTAACTGTTGCATTTGTATTAACATCTTATTGAGGCATTTTCTGTCATTCAATGAATCCTACTGAGTTTTAAACTATTTATGTATTTCTTTCCTATGAAGAACAGTTATGGATTTTACTTTCTAATAGCTTGAGTTATGCATCTTATGTATGTTTTCCTTTTCATTCTGCCTTCCTGAAAACTTAGAGACAAACATATTTTATATGAGGCTAAAAAAAATTTAAATGCCAGTCCTGTCTCTCAGCCTAACATAAAAGCAAATAAGGAAATCTCCAAGCATATCATTCAAAGTGATGTCAACGTCTCAAGACTCTATACAATCAATAATGCATCACTTATCTGTGAAATGACTTTGTGTTGTTCAAAATATTATTTTTTGATATTTCCTTATTTAAAACATTTGTGATGAATCAAATTAGAAAATAAAGATCATTAGTGACAGTTACCTAATAACCCATTAGATAGAGATGATTTCTAATAATATTGTAAAACATATATATTTTTAGTCTTTTTTTAACATACAATTTCATTTAAACAAAAATAAAATCATATGAAATAATGTTTTCTATATACCCTACAAAACACCATGAATACCTTTCTATGGTATTTAATATTTTCCTACACTATAAATTAATACTATATTTATTATACATTGTAATTTACATCACAAATACACTATTTGTGATGTAATAAAGAGTAATAACTGACTCTTACATTGTTTATATATTTCATTATTACAAACAATGCTATAACAAGCAATCTTTTGTAAAGATCTTTCTGTACACCCCTCAGTTGTTGGAATAAATACCATGAAGCAGAATTATCAGGTCAAAAGGTACATACATTTTCAATGTTGTGTGTAGACTATCACGCATTCATGAAAGCTAATCAAAACATATAATACCCCAAGAATATGAAAGTGTTAATTTCCTATACTTTCTCAAACATGGAACATTGTGATATATTATTTTCTTTACTATTTGATTGCTAATGTGTGCTTCTATAATTGTTAATGGAGTTGAGATTAGCTTTGTACATCAGAATTATCATGCTCTGGGCAAAGCATATTACTTCAAACAAAATAAGTCTTTAGAGGTTAGGACCCTTACCTGGGTCATTTTTTTAATTACTGGAATTAGATACTATAATTGGCAGTTTTTAGTTCATTATTGTTGTAGGGAAAGTAACCTTTTCCAAAGGAAAAAATACTTCCAATCAAAATAGAAAAGCTGGTTAGTCAACTTATATGTAATAACTACATACTACTTGTATCCATTCTCCAAGCCCTCCGTTGTGAAGGTCCTGACAGAGTATTCCAGTGAATCTCTTGCATGTTTTCCATCTGAAGATGAGGAGAAAACAACCACTTGTTTGTACATGGTTTTCTGTTGTGTTTGGTTTAAACCTTTGTTTAATTAAAATCAATTAGACAGCTCATCCTGCTGAGTGCTAGAGATACAATAGCAGAGTTTCACAGGAATTTGGGAATGAAAGCATTTCCTTTACTCATTGACCCAGAAGTGAAGATGAGATTCAGGGACCAAGTCTGTATGATCCAGAATAATGTGTTCAGTTTTAATGGACAAATAGACTTCATCCAAACAAAATCCATGAATGTGTCTATCAGGTCTGTCATAAAACCACCAGCGGTTGGCAAAGATAAACTAGGCAGGAGAATTGGCAAGACAGTATGGGTTCTACATACCTGTATAGCTACATATAATGTAGTAGCCAGGTTTCATTTATACAGTTATATAGAATCTAAGCTACATTATCCATTTTATATTTTCAAAACTTTAAGTCATTATTAACATAAATTTCCTGCTAAGTGAACCATAGCGAATCCACTTCCACTCAATCGGATATTTACCTAGTTGATTTAAGTTACTAAGAATCAAAAATAAAACTGAAATTTAACACAAAGAATCGTTCTCACAGGCTATACTACATAATTACTCAGTAAAAAAGCCAGAGACCACCCTTGTATGAAGCACATTATCTCATGAGCATCATCAATCTTAAAGTAATTGAATCACACACAATCTTTTTTTTTTTTGGAATCACACATAATCTTTAGCCTAAAAATCCTAACCAGCTTACAGCTATGTTCATATGAATTCCCCATGTTTGCTCACACATGACCCAGAAGATAGATGCTCTGCTAAACTCCAGGAATCAAGAATATAGATGTCCATTATACAAGTCTTGGTCTAAAGGGTACAAGTTCAACTCCAAAACAGATTAATAATGATGCATTATCATTATACTTTGAAGGTCACTGGAAAGAAGTCAACAATTTGATGCTAGCTTCCGGGAAAAAAATGATATAGAGGTCTTCTCTTCATCAGTAAAAATTGGCCTAATTCACATAGGAAAAAGCTTTCATACAAATAGAAACCAAAGCCTTAGAGAGATCAAACTAGACACAAGAGTAGGAGAAAAAGCACAAAAAACTGCTCAAGCTTTCACCATCTACTTACATGAGGAAGAATGGTTTAATGGTTTAATTGATCTGCTATCAATATGCAACCTTAGATGAAATACACTTAGTTTGTGCTACATATGTTGTTTATTAATAACCATCTAATATTTCAAAGTTATTATTAATTTCAAACAATAAAAAATAGAATATACTATTACATGTGTCTCTTTGCAAATAATCCATTTGAAAACTGCATCTATTCAGTCATCTATAGAGAATAAATCATGCTAGGAGATTCAGATTCTTTAGAATTCATCCAGAGATCATAACTAGATAACAGTTGAAAAAGTGATTTCAAATTTGAAACGAGGCAAACAACATAATTGAGAACAACCCAACTAGAGTGAAAGAATTTATAATGATCTATCAAACTACAACTTACATGCCTTTATAATTTATAGCAATATATTTGGTGCAAATTAGTTCTTCTTTATTTGTTAACCCCTCCCTACTAAGAATTAGTAAAATATTAGCAAATGGCAAATCATTTCTAAGAGTTCCCTCACATGAATCAGTCTTTTTTTTTTCCTGTCCATAGTAATAGTGCTTGAAGCATACTGAATTTAGAAGCTTTTGAAATTCTGATGGCATTTACTTAGAATCACTTTCAAATATGAGAGTCATTTTTCCTTAAAAATTCTTGATATTGTTGTGATCTTATTACTCTTCATTCATACTCGACTTGTCTGCAGCCTTATATTATTAATTTAATCCATTAATACATTTCAGCAACTATTATGTATCAATCAGTGTGCTAGGGACCAAGAATACAAAGTCAAAAAGATGTGAGCCCTTTCTTTAAGATCCTTAGTCTGTGGTGAGAGAGAGGAAGTGTGTGTGTGTGTGTGTGTGTGTGTGTGTGTGTGTGTGTGTGTGTGTGTGTGTGTGTGTGTGTGTGTGTGTGTGTGTGTGTGTGTGCGTGCAGGCATATGTGTATGAAATGTTATGTGATGGCATATCTATGGTCATTGAAAAATCATATTTTGCTGTTCCTTGGAACACAATTTGAGTGCTTCTTGAACATTTATCTCCCATACAGCAGTCTGTTCAAACCTGAAATAGACACCTTTTTACTTAAGTCAAGCCTCCATTTCTGAAATTTTGGTTAATATAGCAGAGACAAAGGAAGGAATGACTCTGCTTAAGAATTGGGGGAATGAAAACAAGTGAAGCAAAATGACACTTTCCCTCAGATTTGAAGGATAAAAATGAGTCTTTATGGTGGACAATGGGGATAAGAAAAAAGTTTCCCCAGACACAAGGAACGACACCTTCTGAGTCTCTCCTACATACACCCTGTAATAAGCCCTAGTTTTCTCATGAAATATTAACAGTGGGAAACATGAACGTGTATGCTTTTCACAGGCCCCACTTCTTAGTAGTTTCTCAAGGATGTTCTCAAAGCCATGTTCTCCTAAGGACCTGTCTGAGAGTTCACATTCTTAGACCCACACTGGTCATATGAGTTACTATTTGGCTTTGCTGACCCCTCTGATTCTACAAAGCAGACATCACATTACTCCCTGGATTCATGGCCAATGGTGCCTCACCTTGACCATCACACCACACACAAGAGCTAAGACATAATTATCCTTACCAACTTTTCTTAGCCATCTATTCTTCTGGTCTCAGTATTCACCCCTCTTTAAGTGGTTGCTTAATTGTATTCAATGACTTTTTTGAAAAGGTGAGCATCTATTTAGAAAACTGACAAAAAGGAAGGCCACCCCCCATTGCAAAGGTAAGAGTTCTATCTTTATGCTCTTTAATTATGTCCTTTGGGCTTCCCAGGTGACTCAATGGTAAAGAATATGCCTGAAAATCAGAGACACAGGAGATGGGGGTTTGATCCCAGATTGGGAAGATCCCCTGGTGGGCTACAGTCCATGGGGTCCCAAAGAGTTGGCCAAAGCTGAGCACACATGCACATTACATTATGTCCTCTGTATATAACATTTTTGCTTCTCTTACATTTGAAGGAAATTTAGAAGAAAGTGATTAAATACTTTTTAGTGATATTAAAATTCAAAATGCTGCTCTTATTCTTGCAGCAAAAATCTATTTAAATTCTTTATCTTGTTCATGTTCCACTGTATGGTCGTCGTATAGCATTGACTTGAATGGAAGACATGAAGGAAAATCAGTTAAAAGTTGAAAACTTACTACCTAAAATTGGAAATTATTTGTGTGTGTGTGTGTGTGTGTGTGTGTGTATGCATGCACATATATAATATTATCTATATATATATATATGTATCTCACAAACTAAACTTATAAAATGAAACTGAAAGTGAAAGTCACTCAGTCGTGTCTGACTTTGTGACCCCATGAACTATACAGTCCAAGGAATTCTCCAGGCCAGAATGCTGCAGTGAGTAGCCTTTCCTTTCTCCAGGGATCTTCCCAACCCAGGGATTGAACTCAGGCCTCCCAAATTGCAGGCAGATTCTTTACCAGCTGAGCCACAAGGGAAGCCCAAAAACTGATAAAATATCACTTTTTCAGATGCTGCATGTAATACTGATAGTATTGTGAGTGTGAGAGCTTTACATTTTTGAGAAAATAAAGGGTTACTAAGTGAGGAAGACAAGTGATTTTAATACTCACATTCTTTATAATACTATTTTTAGAGATAAATTTTGACCATTATGATTTCTGATTTATTTTGATATTTCAGCAATGTGTGTGTTCAGTCGCTCAGTTGTTTCCGACTTTCTGCGACCCCATGGACTGTAACCCACCAGGCTCTGCTGTCCATGGGATTCTCCAGGCAAGAATACTGGCTGTTGTTCAGTCACTAAATCATGTCTGACTCTCTGAGAACCCATGGACTGAAGTGGGTGGCCATTTCCTTCTCCAGGGGATCTTCCTGACCCACGGATTGAACCCTCACATCCTGCATCTCCTGCATTGGAAGGTGGATTCTTTACTACTAGTGTCACCTGGGAAGCCTATATATTTCAACAATTTATTTCATTTATTATTTTTACTTAAAAAAAATTCTCACAGACACAACTCTCAATCATTGGTACCTCTTACAATGATTTTAGTACCATTGAATTGATATACTCTTTAATTTGGAGTTATTCTTCTTAATTCTGTAGACTGATTTTTCAAAGTTCATCTTTAAGTATCTTTGAAAAATATGGGTTTGAGATTTTAACTATGTTCAAAGGCCAGTTCATTATTTTTGGTATCAAGTAAATACTCATTAAAATCTGGAGTCAATATTTAAAAATATTAAAACAATTTAAAATATTAAAACAATTTGCACATAACTCCCGTTCTCTTCCAATACACAATGCAAGATGGAATGAGACTATGTTAATATGTGGCTGAGCTGTACTAAAATTCTTTTTACATTAACACAAGTAGTCTTTTAAGAAGTTAGGAAGTCAATTCCCCCAGCTCCCTGGTATATTACTTCTTAACACTTGCTATTAATTTTAATGAAAATGATTGAAAGTAATATTCACTAAATGTTTTGGAAATTTTCCAATCTATGTTAATACTTAATTGAAATGTGCCTAAGGCACTTAATATATATTAGCCTTACAATGATGGTTGTTTGGTTTTACATAGGATACGAAAAACTGTAAATAACAGCAATGCCTTTGGGCAGAGAGGCTGGAAACTACAAACCTGAGGTTAATGAAAATGACCTTTCTGCACAAATGTTACTGTCAGAGGTAAAAATAATGAGTTATTTGTTAACTATGAAAAATAAACAAGAAATAAAAGGTGTTTGCATATCCCACTCCTATTTAGCAATGTCTTGACCTTTTTACTTTTTATTCTATAGGATACATTTATTTTGTATCAAATGTTGTTCTAAGTTGCAGTATTCCCCTTTTATCTAATTTCTAGTTTTGAGCTTTTTCTCTATCAAAATATTGGATTGGACAAAAAAGTTTGTTCAGGGTTTTCTGTAAGAACTTATGGACAACCCCAAACTATTTTAACCAAGCCAATACGTATCTTGTCAATAACATGGTAAAAAGTTTCTTTTAGGTACTTATATAATACAAGTTCATTCATTTGATTCAATTAAAAACATTTCTGAGGCTTTTCTTACAAGATGTTATAAAAATGAATTGGGATGAATTTTGAATTACGCTTAAATGATAGAGAATTAAGAGAAACAGCAGGATATGTAAATATAGAAGATTCTTTTGAATCTTTTCAATAGCTATTCAATTTACTATTGCATTTCATGTGTAAGATATTGTCCTACTCTAAGACTAATTTTTTTAAAAATGGTCTGTGCCCACAATAATCTACAGTAGAATTGGATAAATATAACTTATGCACAGAAGCAATTAGAATCAACAAAAGCATTTAAAAATAGAAAGAAAAAAAAAACTAAGTAATTTAGAGACAAATGTGGTTCATGACTTTTCCTTTAAGGCTATGAAAACAATTGTTTTACTCTCCTTAATATTAATAAATCATCAAAAATAGTATTAGTGAAATTGAAGTGCAAGAATTTGACATCCTGAATTAACTATCAAAAGCAGTTTTCTACCCAAAAGCTAAAAGCCACCACCAAACTCTCCTGTTACTATTGTAGACATGTACTGCTTACTAATTTTAATGGAAGCATTAAGAATTTTTCTCCGAAAGTTACTAAACATACATTTAATTAGAAATGTTTGAGTTCACTTGAGAAATCAGAGTTCTTGTTAGCAAATCTTTTGTGCAAAGAGAAACTGTTGTTACAACAGAATATAAAATCATGTACAAAGCACTTGAGAAGGTATGTACAAAGATACATGAAATTAAAAAGGCACACATATGCTCTAGACTTCTCTTTACTGAAATAATCACACAGGACAGGGATGGAGGTATACAAATATGTAAAAAGATATTTGCAGACAGGAACCTTAATGGTCAACAGAGACCAAGAGTAGGAGTGGCAAAATTTGCACACAGCTATCATTGCTCCTAGCCCATCACAAGCATTTATTCCAAAAATACATCTTGATGCTCTAACAACACACACATTTCAGGTTGATCGCCTTTAAATTCTCTTTCTTCTCATGCTTCTATCTCTTAGGAACTCTCCTCTAGTGTGTCTACCACCACTCTGATTCCTCTTTCTGTTTTTTTCTACTTGCTTGCCTTGCTCCTCTCAGCCCTTCAGTGTACACCATCGGTAAGGCTCTGGAGTCCTTTTCTTACACTTTGTCATTCTATCTATAATTCTTTATGCCCAGTCTTAAGTCTTTAAGTATCATCTCTCCTCACATGGCTCAAATCCTATATTTTCAGCTCTATGTCTTCTCCCAAACTTTAAATCTAAACATTTACCTTCTTCCTTCCCAGAGCCCCTTGCTGTATATTCTTGGTCTAGCATCTTAGGCAAACTTGTCCCCCAAGAGTTCTGTACTCTCTGCTGTCTCTTCTCAAGACTAAACATTACTGGATCTCCCTCCTCCATCCCATCACTCTTCCTTAGAGGCTCAGGGCCTCTTTTTAAATCCCTGATTCCACCTTCTAAGCAGAAGTAAAGCCCCTATTCACTCAAACTCCCACAAGAATGCATTATGGATGTCTTCTACTAAGACATGGTTGTTTTCCTTTTGATTTTTAAATTTTTATTCATCGCACCCACACCCTAGTCTTTTAGGGTTAAGAACTCTGAATCGACTTGATTTCTTTATCTTCCTTATCCTCACAATTAGTTAGATTGAAAAGGAGCAGCTTTTTCTCTGGCTTGAAAGTTCTGGTTTGATAACTTATTCTAGAATTTCAGAACCCCCTTCTCAAGCAGAAGCTCCCCCTTCTTTCCTCTAAACACCACCATACAAGGTGCTTTTTGCTATTTGTGTTCAAATACTTTATTCTATAACATCAATAACCTCAGATATGCGGATGACACCACAATTATGGCAGAAAGCAAAGAAGAACTAAAGAGACTTTTGATGAAAGTGAAAGAGGAGACTGAAAAAGTTGGCTTAAAACTCAACATTCAGAAAACTAAGATCATGGAATCTGGTCCCATCACTTCATGGCAAATAGATGGGAAAATAATGGAAACAGTGACAGAATTTGGGGGGGGGGGCACTCCAAAATCACTGCAGATGGTGACTACAGTCATGAAATTAAAAGATGCTTACTCCTTGGAAGGAAAGTTATGACCAACCTAGATAGCATATTAAAAAGAAGAGACATTACTTTGCCAACAAAGGTCCATCTAGTCAAAGCTATGGTTTTTCCATTGGTCATGTATGGATGTGAGAGTTGGACTGTGAAGAAAGCTGAGCACCGAAGAACTGATGCTTTTGAACTGTGGTATTGGAGAAGATTCTTGAGAGTCCCTTGGACTGCAAGGAGATCCAACCAGCCCATCCTAAAGGAAATCAGTCCTGAATATTTATTGGAAGGATTGATGTTGAAGCTAAAACTCCAATACTTTGGTCACCTAATTCAAAGAACCAAGTCATTGGAAAAGACCCTGACACTGGGAAAGATTGAAGGTGGGAGGAGAAGGGGACGACAGAGGACAAGATGGTTGGATGGCATCACTGACTTGATGGACATGAGTTTGAGTAAGCTCTGGGAGTTGGTGATGGACAGGGAAGCCTGGTGTGCTGTAGTCCATGGGGTCACAAAGAGTCGGACACAACTGAGCAACTGAACTGAACCGAACTGATTTCATCCTTAATTATTATTATACTGCAGATAACAATGGCATATAATTATTATACTGGGAATAACTTCTTCATAGTGATATCTCTACTTCATAAGTAGTATCTATAACAGCAACACCAAAGAGTAATTTATAAATTTCTGTGTTTGCTAATAAGTTGTTCTTCTCATTATTATACTGTACCTATTATACCAGACTACTTGACATACTAACCTCTTAACCAGAGGTATCACACCTCTTCACCAAGAGGTGCTCATTTCTGCTTCACCTCAAATTCTGTAGCCTTGATTTTCATCATCTTTTTCATAATACCATTATCATTATCATCATCACCACCATATTCATTATTATTCATACAGTGTTTTATATTTATTTGTTCATAGATTTTCATTTTCAAATGATTTTCATATGCTTAATAGTCTAAAAGGACAGCATAACATTTTAAAATCATTTTACTAATTTTCCAGGATATGGAATAACCTGAAAACATTTGGAGATAAATAATAATAAAAATGCTCCCTGAACTTAAGAAGTTTAAACTTCACAGCAAATACATAACAAATAATATGTACTTAAGAGCCTTCAACTAGGGTCTGGGGACTAAGTCCTGAATTTGAGTAATTCTTTACTCCCTGAAATACATGAATTTTTTGTTTTTCTTTCTAAAATTTCCTTCTTTAACAAATAAATGAAGCTGAAGGTACGCTAATGCAGAAGTAATAATATGAGGAAAGTCTGTAAGCCTCCTTATAGGCTTTTTTTTTTTCCTTTCTTTTTTTGGTCTCAAGTACCTGCACTGAGCCTCTGTTAGCAAAACATCCCTTACCCAACGCTTATCATACTTCAGGAATACCAGTGCTTTCTGAGATCTACAGGAATAAAAGAGAACAAAAGTTCAATTCTCAAGAGAAAAGTCTATGAATAGGTGGAAATATTAACTACTTAGTAGGCAATGCTACTAAGCAAGCAATTAACACTATTTGAAAGATTATTTTATTTCTCTAGATTTAAGGGTATATTTTAGAGTTGCTATATTAAAGATTTATCTCACTGGCCTACAAGGATTTCAGGCCTCTAATTTTCCTTTCTCCTGTGGGATATTGTGTATTCAAAGCCTCAAATCTACTTTTAGCTTTTATTTCATCACAATAAATGTCAACAACCAGTTTTTCACCCTATGCAACCATAAGGTCTAAGCAGAAAATAACAAAATGCAACTCAAAAAATTAACCTGGATTTACCATTGTAATAAATAAAAAGGAGACAAGGGAAAGAGAAGATAACACAAAAGAACAAGGAAGGAAGGATTCTTGCTTATCTGCTATGAACAAGATACCATGTTAAACGTATCTCTTTCAATCATTATAATTTAGAAAGATAAGTGTTATTATTTTCTGTTTATATCCAAGGAAATGATCAATCAAAAATCTTAAAACGGTCGAGCTGAGATTCAAATTGAACTTTGGTTTTTAATCTTTAAACCATGCAGGAGTCAAATAAACCAAATTTTAAGGAAAACAAAATGATAGTTAATTGATAATTTTTTTAAAAATTCACATAATTAATACAAAATATAAAGAAATTCTGGATTTTTTTTAACCTTTTGGCAAAGTTTGGGTTGGCTAAACATGCAAAATGGGAGGTATAATTTGATTACCAACTATATCCTTTCCAAAAAAGAGGTATGAAGCTATTTCTCAGTAAAAGGATGTTCACTGAGTATATAAAATCTATATATAGCAACAGATGTTTGGATACCAGTAGTCAGTCATGCAATTTTATTTAAAATGAAATGCCTAAAATGTCCTGAAACAGAATGAATTGAGAAATGTAAATGTCAGTTAAATATCCTATCAGAAATTGCAGTCATTACAGCCCTGGGGAGGATACGAACTATTGATACCCCAAAGTTTCATTATGTGCTTAACAATTAAAAGCAACTTTTATTGTGGTTATTCTTGCTCCAAATTTATGTTAAACATATAAAGACTCCTTCACCAGTTGGTGAAAGTCATAATTGATCGATCTATGCATTTCAGCATCCAGGCCTCATCAAATATATTCTCGAAACCAATGAGTTAGCAAAAACATACTCTGAAATCTTGAAGATGAACAAAATGAGACTCCCAGGTCTTTTAGGAACTCCTGCTACAATCTATTTTGGCTCAGCATCTGTGAAAATGGTAATTTTTATCATAATATGAATATAATATTAATTATTCCATGATGTGAACTCTAAATTCTATTTCTACCAAGTCAGTGAATTTTAAATCTAGTTTGAAAGATAAAAAGTGGCTTTTGTTTATACATGAAACAATGACCATCATGTCTGCTTACTAAATCAAATCATGTCAAGCTAGAAGGTCAGGAGGTCCTGACAAAGTTGAAGTCAGAAATCTTTAAGTTAAAAATACACATACTGAAATCAGATACCTAATACTTTACTTTTGACCCTGAAAAGTTGAATGAATAAGGTCAGAAGGAATTAAAAAAAAATAGTCATGGCAAATCATGGTGTAATTTTAAATATGTCTTACACAGAAGCTGAGTCCTTAGATTCTGAAATGTTATTCCTTACAATTTATTTTAGAACCTACTTAATTAATATTCATAAGTATCTCTCACTGTCCTTTGTTGCTGAAATTAATACAATTCTAAAACTGGAACTCTTGTGTTTTGTTAAGAGCTTAAATCTATGCTATTTTACCTTATGCAAAATCAACTGGAGAACTGAGGATAATTATCCAAATAAATCAACCAAAAACAAAGTTTTGCAGCACTTGTATGTAATGAATAATGAAAAAGATGAAAGTTTACAGGTGAAACTTTGAGTTTTTACTTTAGAGGTCTGAATCTTGGCATGGTACTTTGACTTGCAGAGTACTACACTACAGTGGGCAGAATAATGTCGCCTCCCAGTCTGACTCCCCAGGATAGGCTCATTTTATACTTTGGAAACTATCAACATTTTATGTTACATGGAAAGGGGAAATTAAGGTTGCTGTTGGAATTAAAGTTACTAATAAAGCTACCTTAAAATAAGGAAACCAGCTTGAATAATAGATAAGGAGATTGTCCTAGCCCAATGTAATCAACAGGCTTCCTTGGTGACTCAGACAGTAAAGAATATGCCCACAATATGGGATATCTGGGTTCAATCCCTGGGCAGGGAAGATCCTCTGGAGAAGGGAATGACCCCGCAGAATCCCATGGACAGAGGGGCCTGGTGGGCTACAGTCCATGGGGTCACAGAGTCAGACACAACTGAATGACTAACACTTTTAATGTAATCATAAGTGTCCTTAAAAAGAAAAGGAAAAAGGGAAGCAGGAGAATCAGTATCAGAGTGATAAAATGTGAGAAAGATTCCACTGACCATTGAAAGTATATTTTTAAAAGAGAAAATGATAAATCCAAACTTGAAAATGACAGCTATCCTTGACCATGAGTCAGGAGGATGGGACAGAAAAGGACCATCTAGTTGATAAACTGTTTCTTTTATCTCCATTCTTAAATTGGATGATGAATTTATAGGTTTAAATTACTATTATGCTTCCTATCTTGCATACTGAATTTGGAAAATTCAGCAGTGGCCACAGAAGTGGAAAAGTTTTCATTCCAATCCCAAAGAAAGGCAATGCCAAAGAATGTTCACACTACCACATAATTGCATTCATTTCACATGCTAGCAAAGTAATGCTCAAAATTCTCTAAGCTAGGCTTCAACAGTATGTGAACTGAGAACTTCCAGATGTTCAAACTGGATTTAGAAAAAGCAGAGGAACCAGAGATCAAATTACCAGCATCTGTTGGATCATAGAAAAAACAAGAGAGTTCCAGAAAAAATCTACTTCTGCTTCACTGACTATGCTAAAGCCTTTGACTGTGCGGATCACAACAAACTGGAAAATTCTTAAAGAGATGGGAATACCAGACCACCTGACCTGCCTCCTGAGAAACATGTATGCAGGTCAAGAAGCAACAGTTAGAACCAGACATGGAGCAACAGACTGGTTTCAAATTGGGAAAGGAGTACATAAAGTCTGTATATTGTCATTCATCTTATTTAATTTATATGCTGAGTACATCATGCCAAATAAAAGGCTGGATGAAGCACAAACTGGAATCAAAATTGCTGGGAGAAATATCAATAACCTCAGATATGCAGATGACACCACCCTTATGGCAGAAAGCAAAGAGAAATTGAAGAGCCTCTTGATGAAGGTGAAAAAGAAGAATGAAAAAAATGGCTTAAAACTCAATGTTAAAAAAACTAAGATCATGGCATCTGGTCCCATCACTTCATGGCAAATAGATGGGGAAACAATAGAAACAGCGACAGACTTCATTATACTGGGCTCCAAAATCACTGCAGATGGTGACTGCAGCCATGAAATTAAAAGATTCTTGCTCCTTGGAAGAAAAGCTATGACCAACCTAGAGAGTGTATTAAAAAGCAGAGGCTATATGTTGCCAACAAGGGTCTTTATAGTCAAATCTATTGTTTTTCCAGTAGTCATGTATGGATGTGAGAGTTGGACCATAATGAAAGGTGAGTGCCAAAGAATTGATACTTCTTAAATGGGGTGTTGGAGAAGACCCTCGAGAGTCCCTTGGACTACAAAGAGATTAGTCAATCCTAAAGGTAAACAGTTCTGAATATTCATTGGAAGGGCTGATGCTGAAGCTCCAATACTTTGGCCACCTGATGCGAAAAACAGACTCATTAGAAAAGACTCTGACACTGGGAAGGATTGAAGACAGGAGGAGAAGGGGACAACAGAGAATGAGATGGTTGAATGGCATCACTGCCTCAACGGACATGAGTTTGAGCAAGCTCTGGGAGATGGTGAAGGACAGGGAAGCCTAGTGTGCTGCAGTCCATGGGGTCGCAAAGAGTCGGACATGATTGAGCAACTGAACAATAACAAATTTCCATACACAGAATATTAAATATTTATATATTTTGGGCATCAAATATTAGGAGGTAAAATGCAAACTACATCTATCTACAAAAATATACATATTGATAATCAAAATGAAAAAAATTAAATATCTGGGAACCTCCCCCTCTCTAAAGAAATGCCTACATAGGTTGCTTTCCACATATTTTTTTGCCTTTAGTATCACTGCACACACATATTTTAATACTTTGCATGCATGCTTAAACATTCACAGTCTCCATTTATCTTACAACAACTGTGGTGATTCTCTTATTTTCCCTATTTTACACATGAGAAAATTTAGAAGATAATTTACTCAAGGACATTCAACTCAGTGGAGATGGCAGAGCAGTAATTCAGGACTGCCTGATTCCAAAGCCCAAGATTTATCATGCTGTACCTAGATGTTGTCACTGATTTTTAGGAGTCAACTGGCTTACTGGTCTCTAAACTGAACACTTTATAAATGTATTATAGAAACACTTTTTAAGAAAGTCCATGACAATAAAAGTCAGTAAAGTTAGGGATTGTTCCACATCTATAAATACTTCATCTAATTAATAAAGAATGGATTTGTAACACTAATTAACCCAGTCGGACAACAATAGGAGCTATTGCCAAAAGATAATAAAATTAAACTTTCTATGTTTCTAAGTAGTATTTTTGCCTATCCTTGCATCCGCTGATCTTTAAAGATCCATCGGTGTCCTCAAGACAAGAACTCCCATACTACCACAAGTTTCAACAGATGGGGAACAACCACCCCTAGTACATAGGTTATAGCTCAGCCTAAAACTGTCACATAAAAATGGTACTACCCTAAAAATAAATTGCAGTGATATCTGATAATCACAATTAAAGTATTAATCTTCATGTTTTCTTTTGATATCAGATTTTCTGTAGCTCTGAAGAAATAGATGAATTTATCTGGCCTTCTCTAATCATGACATGTTTGTGTATCTTTTAGGGTGAGGAAAAAACAAAACCTATGTTCAATTTCTGTATAAATATTATTGCAGGAAAATAGATGTTAACTCCATTTATTTTAAACCTCAGCCTGCCTTTGTATGAATAATCTCTTGGCTCTCCTCCAAATTTTCTCTATGTACTGGTGACTCAAAAAATAAAGAAAATGTGAGTGAAGTGGCGTGTATTAGAGCCTCTGTAACTCACTCATAAACCCCACAGTGTGAGAAGTGACATAGAATTATCAGACACCGGGGTTGCAGACAATTTCCCAGTCATTTAGAATCATGTAGATGGCAGTGGGTTGGTTTGGAAATAAAATGTAGTATGCAACCTTGAAAACAGGTTTAGATGGCATCTCTATTAGAGTCAACTGCTTTATTCTTTTTTTTTTTTTTTACTTTATTCTTTTTGTAATAAGACAACGCCTTCCTTCCACTGCAGCTGATGACCTTCCTCCACACTTTGTAAAGAAAATAGAAAAAGAAGAAAGTAATGCCTTTAGAGTCCCTCCAATAAATCTGCTGCTCCACCAATATCTCTTCATCTACTATCTGCTTTCACCCTTATGGCAAAGAATGAAGTGTCCCTGCTCTCTTCGAAGGCCAGTCTTTTCACATCGTCTCAGGCTCCTATCCTCCTGTCCCTATCTCCTCTTTTGGAGGACACTGCTATTCATCTGCTCCAGGAATATCGATCTTTCCCTTTCCATTGTGTCATTTCTAAGTGTGTGCTCAGTCGCTCAGTTGTGTCTCTTTGCAACCTCATGAACTGTAACTCCACAGAGGCTCCTCTGTCCATGGAATTTTTTCAGGCAAGAGTACTAGAGTGGGTTACTGTTTCCTTCTCCCGTGTATCTTCCTATAAATGAATATAATAAATATACAAGTTTCTCTTAAGCTTGTATTGCCTCACTGTCATTTCATTTTGCTGTTATCACTTTTCTTTTAAATAGAGAAGTCTTGAAAAACCTGTTAATAATTGTACATCTACCAGTCACTTTGTCATCTTCCAGTGTTTTTTAACCTGCACCACTGAAACCACTCTGGTCAATGTCAACCGCGCCCTTGGTGCTGACACATCTCCTCGATGCTTTTGTGTTCTCTCGTTACTCTGCCCAGTCAGGGTATTTGGCACACTTGGTAATCCCCAATCCCTGTCACAGGCCCTTTGGCATCCATGAAGTCTCATGCTCTTGAATTTTGTTCTATCCCACAAGCTACTCCTTCTAAGTTTTCTTTTCTGGCTTCAGCATCTTTAGGTGATATCCAAACATTTAGGAGTTCAGGGCCCCTTATTTTTCTCTCTATATTTACTCGCATGAGATTTCTTTGACTCTCTATGTACTGATGCCCAGATGTACATATTCATCCCTGATCAAGTCCCTGAGATTTAAATTCTTATATCCAAGTAATTATAATATATCTTTGTGTCTATTTCCAAAAAAGCATTACCCTGATTTCTCTCTGGGCCCTCAGATAGTCAGACTGATGATTTATAACTAAAATGATATTCTATATTTCTAGTGCTCAGAGTCAATGGCTTAACATTACATTTAGAGCAAAATGCATTTCTTTTTTCTGAGTTTACAAGGAAGTTCTGGGTCTCACTACGTCTCCTACTTCTCATTTCTACTACATTCTCCTTAATTCCCTCTATTCACTTCAATTTTATCTTTCAGACTTGACTAAAACTAGTATGTAATTAATTAAAAGAAAATTTTTTATATGTGACACATTTCAATAGATTTTTCAAGGTTCCTTTAAAAAGCTAAAATATTTTTCTCCATTTGCACTGCACAACTTTTTAATTGACCTCAAGCTGTGTTTTGAGTAAATAAACCCGTACATTTTTTGATCCCTCATAGTATGGCTGAAAATTTTTACTACTGGGTTTTCAAATACTCTATGGAACTTGATGGAGAGGACTCTTACCACTGCTATTCATGTTATTGCTATTTCAGAAAAACGATACATGTGTATAATTGAGGTCACATAAGAAGAGTCATCAGTGGGATAAGGAGATACAGGGGCAATAGATTTTTAAGGTGTCTGATTTTCCTCACTTCCCAGTGAGTTTGCTGCCTTTTTATCTTATTTTGCCATTATTCAGAAAGCTTTAGAGGCTACCCTATAAAAAATTCTGTTTCTAATAATGGATGATTACAAATGATTGTTAGTTTACCAGAAGGCCAAGAAGACAATAGCTATGTCTGCCTTTTTCTTTTGTAACGAAACTTGATCTAAGTTTGTACTTGACTAATCAAGTACAGTAAACAGTTTACTTTAGAATGCTATGTATTCTTCCTCTATCTTGTTTTGTTTCTATTTGATTTCATTTGTAACTGCTGTGTTTACATATATTTTATGAGAAACTTGAGCAAAATCTTTTCACAAGTAAATGGGATATAAACATTTTTGATACATGAAATAAACTGCAGGAAAGTGTTGAGCTACTTACTGGCAGCTCTCTTATAATGGAGATCATAGTTTTAGTGGATGAGAAATTGAATATAAATCTGAGCTATGTGATAAAAAAATCATTATCTAGAAACAGATAAAGATGTTGTCATGGAAAAAAATATAATCACCCTATTCTATACTTAAGAGACAATACTGTCAAAAGAAACATAAGTTAAGCTACCTGAATGCTTTTAAATTTTCTTGAAGCCATATTAAGAAAGTAAAATAAACAGATAAAACAATTTTATTAACATATTTTATTTAGCCTAATATATCAAATGTTATAATTCTAACATGGAATTAATATAAAATTATTAATGTAATATTTTGAGATTTTCTGACTAAGCATGTTAAATTCAGTGTGTATTTCATATTTATTCATGCATCTCAAGTCAGACTACTCAGTTACTCAACAGCCACCTCTGGCTATGAGCTACCGATTAGTCAGTGTATTAGACTCTATCTGAAAGTGAATACCAATTTAAGACACACCTTGGAAGGACTGATGCTGAAGCTGAAACTCCAATACTTTGGCCACCTCATGCAAAGAGCTGACTCACTGGAAAAGCCCCTGATGCTGGGAGGGATTGGGGGCAGGAGGAGAAGCGGATGACAGAGGATGAGATGGTTGGATGGCATCATCGACTCGATGGGCATGAGTTTGAGTAAACTCCGGGAGTTGGTGATGGACAGGGAGGCCTGGCATGCTGTGATTCCTGGGGTTGCAAAGAGTTGGACGCGACTGAGCAACTGAACTGAACTGAACCAAACTGACTGAAGAAGCTATCATAGGAAAATGAAAGTGTTAGTCACTCATTCATGTCCTACTCTTTGCAACTTCACAGACTGTAGACTGCCAGGCTCCTCTGTCCATGGAATTATCCAGGCAAAGATACTGGAGTGGGTAGCCATTCTTTTCTCCAGGGCATCTTCTCAAGCGAAGGATCGTACCCAGGTCTCCTGCACTGTAGGTGAACTCTTTACCCTCTGAGCCACCAAGGAAGCCCACAGGAAGTTTCTATAAATAAACAAGAGAAGAGATACATTCACTTCTCCTGAACTTTGCTTTATTGATTCCATAAAGAATAGCAAGAGAGATAAGAAAGTCTTCCTCAGCGACCAATGCAAAGAAAGACCAGAGATCTCTTCAAGAAAATTAGATACCAAGCGAACATTTCATGCAAAGATGGGCACAATAAAGGAGAGAAATGGTATGGACCTAACAGAAGCAGAAGATATTACCAAGAGGTGGCAAGAATACACAGAAGAACTATACAAAAAAGATCTTCATGACCCAGAAAAAACAATGATGTGATCACTCACCTAGAGCCAGATGTTCTGGAATGCAAAGTCAAGTGGGCCTTAGGAAGCATCACTACAAGGCTAGTGGAGGTGATGGAATTCCAGTTGAGCTATTTCACATCCTAAAAGATGGTGCTGTGAAAGTGCTGCACTCAATATGCCAGCAAATTTGGAAAACTCAGCAGTGGCCACAGGACTGGAAAAGGTTAGTTTTCATTCCCATACCAAAGAAAGGCAATGCCAAAGAATGTTCAAACTACCACACAATTGCACTCATCTCACACACTAGCAAAGTAATGCTCAACATTCTCTAAGCCAGGCTTCAACAGTACATGAACCGTGAACTTCCAGATGTTCAAGCTGGATTTAGAAAAGGCAGAGCAACCAGAGATCAAATTGCCAACATTTGCTGGATCATCAAAAAAGCAAGAGAGTTCCAGAAAAATATCTACTTTTGCTTTATTGACTATGCCAAAGCCTTTGACTGTGTGGATCACCATAAACTGTGGAAAATTCTGAAAGAGATGGGAATACCAGACCACCTGATTTGCCTCCTGAAAAATCTGTATGCGGGTCAGGAAGCCACAGTTAGAACTGGACATGGATCAACTGACTGGTTTCAAATTGGGAAAGGAGCACGTCAAGGCTGTATCTTGTCACCCTGCTTATTTAACTTATATGCAGAGTTCATCATGTGAAATGCCAGGCAGGATGAAGCACAAGCTGGAATCAAGATTGCTGGGAGAAATATCAATAACCTCAGATATGCAGATGACACCACTCTTATGGCAGAAAGTGAAGAAGAACTAAAGAGGCTCTTGATGAAAGTGAAAGAAGAGAGAGAAAAAGTTGGCTTAAAACTCAACATTCAGAAAACTAAGATCTTGGCATCTGGTCCCATCACTTCATGGCAAATAGATGGGAAAACAATGGAAACAGTGACAGACTTTATATTTTTGGGCTCCAAAATCGCTGCAGATGACTGCAGCCATGAAATTAAAAGATGCTTGCTCCTTGGAAGAAAAGCTATGACCAACCTAGACAGCATATTAAAAACAGAGACAATACTTTGCCAACAAAGGACCATCTAGTCAAAACTGTGGTTTTTCTAGTAGTCACGTATGGATGTGAGAGTTGGACTATACAGAAATCTGAGCACCAAAGAATTGATGCTTTTGAGCTGTGGTGTTGGGGAACACTCTTGAGTGTCCTTTGGACTGCAAGGAGATCCAGCGTGTACATCCTAAAGGAAATCATTCCTGAATATTCATTGGAAGGACTGACAGTGAGGCTGAAACTCCAATACTTTGGCCACCTGATATGGAGAGCTGACTCACTTGAAAAGACCCTGATTCCGGGAAAGATTGAAGGTGGGAGGAGAAGGGGATCACAGAGAATGAGATGGCAGGATAGCATCACCAACACGATGGACATGAGTTTGAATAGGCTCCAGAAATTGGTGATGGACAGGGTAGCCTGGCATGCCACAGTCCGTGGGGTCACAGAGTTAGACATGACTGAGCAACTGAACTGAACTAACATAGCATTTAAAATAGTTCTTTTCAAATAAACATGATTTTGTTTTACCTCCTGCTGCAGCAACTTCAAAATGCTGAAGCAAAAAGCTCCTAATTACAAATTCCCACCTAAGAACCCCTGCCTACAAGATGATAATTAGTCCTATTTTTGAAGGACCACAAATTATTGCCATACAATTAGATACATCTCTAGGAAAACTTATCTTTTGTCTTTCAAAATATATTTTTGCAGAAAGAGAAAAGTAATCTCTTTGCATTAATTTTGGGAATTTCTTTTTTCAAAAGTAAAAAAATAATTATTTGTTACCTATAATATTCTAGGTATTTTTTAGTGATAAATGGTGAATAAGATAGTATGGTTGCCTTTATGAATTCACAATAAAATGATGTACCTTTACGTGATATGACATTTTAAGATGCATATCCACTTCAGTGAAACTTCTAAGAGCAAGATCTTCTTTTTAAAGTGTTTAATGTATTAAATATTTAATGTACACAACTTGACGGGTTTGGAGATAACTATACATCTGTGATGACAAACCTAGGCAATGTTTTGAAAAGCAGAGACATTACTCTGTCAAGAAAGGTCCAAATAGTCAATGGTCTTCCCAGAGGTTGCATGCTGCAACCCGTGCAGCAGGTGGGGCTCGAAAGTGGTTGTTGCATCGAAAGTGGTTGATGCACAGTTTGGGAAAAAGAAACTAGAGACAGAGTTAAAGTTTTAAAGATGGGACCTGGGACCGGGCGACTCAAGACCTCTTGGATCAAAAGCCCTGTTCCTCGGAGCCACATAACTTTTATTTATTGTCTTGGCAAGCAGAAAGTATTTGTTGTGCTATGATGAAGTCAGCCTCCTGTGTCCCCAGTCACGTCTCCCATTTTACTGAATAAACTATCTTTGTTATCTTCTTGTACAAGGGCTATCGCCTAGCTGGAGGTCATAGACCCGCATATGCCTTGGGAAAACATCTCAGTGTGTGCACAAGCAGTGTTCTGAACTTGCACTGACCCGGAGTTCCAAGGTCCACACTATGTTTCTCCTTAGCTTAGCAGGGTATGCCGATCCCAACTAATCAACCCGATGTACTTTTCTTTGGGTTATGCTGTATTGCTATGTTTTGCTTTTATTCTTTTCCATGGTAATTTTCTCATGGCTTAGCCAGAGCGACAGGCAACTGACTATTAACCCCTGCAGTTACATATGGTTATGAAAGCTGAACCCTAAAGAAGGCAGAACACCAAAGAATTGTTGCTTTCAAATTGTGGTGCTGGAGAAGACTCCTGAATGTCCCTTGGACAGCAAGGAGATCAAACCAGTCAATCTTAAGGAAATCAACCCTGAATACTCATTGGAAGGACTGATGCTGAAGTTCCAGTATTTGGTCACCTGATGTGAACAGCTGACTCATTAGAAAAATCCTTGATGCTGGGAAAGATTTAGGGCAGAAAGAAAACAGGGTGTCAGAGGCTGGATGGCATCATTGATGCAATGGACATGAACTTGGACAAACTTCGGGTGATGGTGAGGGACAAGGACGCAATCTATGATGAAGTCTATGGGGTCACAAAAAGTCAGACACGACTAGGTAATTGAACAACAACAATATACATCTGTGAACTAGCATCATAAGCTATGCCATAAACATAGCCCTCATTTCCACGAGTTTCCTACTGACATCTTTATTTTTGTGTAATAAGAACAGTTAACATAAGATCTATCCTCTTAGCAAAATTTTAGATGTGTGATATAGTGCCATTAACTACAGTGAGTGTTCTGTTCAGTAAGATCTCTAGGACTTACTTATCCTGTATAACTGAAATTTTGTACCCTTTGACTAAGAGTTCCCTATTTCCCCCTCCTCCAAGCCTCTGGTAAAGAGCATTCCACTCACTGCTGCTGTGAGTTTGACTCTCTTAGACTCCTCATGTAAGTGAAAATATGTAGTATTTGTACTTCTGTGTTTTGCTTCACTTAGGATACTATTCTACTGTTGCAATGAATAAGTTCACATATGTCTTTGACATCATGATTACAATTCCTTTAGATATATGTCCAAAGTGGGAGTCCTGAGTCATATGGTAGTACTGTATTTAATTTTTTGAAGACTTCCATACTATTTCTCATAGTGGTCGCACCAATTTGCATTCTACCAATAGTATGCAAGGGTTTCCTATTCTCTACATCTTCATCAACACCTATCTTAAAAAAAAAATTTAACAGCTATCCCAGGTATGAGGTGATAGCTCATTGTGGTTTTGATTTTCATTTCTCTGAGGAATAGCAACATTGGACATCTTGTCATATACCTATTGGTCACTTGTACGTCTTGTTTAGAGAAATGTCTATTCAAGTTCTTTGTCCACTTTTTATTCAGATAATTTTCTTCCTTAGTTCCCCCCTCCTTCCCTCCTTCTATCCCCTCTCTTTCTCCCTCTCTCTTTCCCTTCTCTTCTTCCTTCCTGCTTGCTATTGAATTATACATAGAATTTCCTTAAATATTTCACATATTAGCCCTTTATCAGATACATGGTTTGCAAATATCTTCCCCCATCCCAGAGGCTGCTTTTTCATTTTGTTGATGGTTTCCTTTGTTATGCAGAAGCTTTTATACCAGATGTAATCTTACTCATTTATTTTTGCTTTTGGTATCATAGCCAAGAAATCACTGCCAAGACCAATGTTAAGAAACTTTCTTTCTATATTTTCTTCCAGGAGCTTCTAAGGTTTCAATTTTACATTTAAGTCTTTAAAACCACTTTGAGTTACTTTTTGTATTGGTGTTAAGAGTTCAGTTTCATTCTTCCACACATGATTATCCAGTTTTCATGGCACCATTTACCATAGAGACTATCTTTTCCACATTGTGTGGAATATTCACTTTTAAATTGTATCTAAAATTAAATGAATTGATGATAAGTTATACACAGAAGGAGAATTAAAATGGAAAGAAAGCTTTGTGCATGAAAAGTAGAAGGCTCAGTAATGGTTGACTCAAAACCATCTGCCTCACTCAGTGTAAACTTTTTACATCTTGTTGTCCCAATTTATATATCAAAAATTGAAAAAAAAAATGGTAAATAAAAAATGGCAAATTATTTTGGATTGAGAAATGATATTTGTTTTTATTTCCCTTCAATTCTTTGTAAGCTTTCCAGGGTAGTGGCTGAGGACAGTACCTGTCACAGAGCAGGGATTCAACATACATTTCAAAAGTGAATGATCGTTAGTTTCATCAATACAAGAATGGATTATTTCTAAATTTCTCACCTTGTATATATGTTTGAGATTTGATCTTTAGAATGCTAAAATACAAATTAGTAGGTGGATGATACTGTGTCTTTCCCTATTTAAGACAGCAGGGAAAACATATCAATGCTCAAAAATGATGTGTCACTGGTTCTGTACTCTATCGAAATCCATCTAGACCAACAAAGCAAATAATCCTATCCTCATCATGAAGGATTTTCAAGTGGCACAAAAGTGCTAATAAAATTGTTCATATAGACATTTCTTGAGAGAAGCAGTAAGATGTGCAGTGTTAGTGGAGTTAGAAGTAACTAAATTTAGGTTTCTTTGATGAATATTGAGTACATACGTTAAAACACTATATCTCCAATTTTATAACAGGTAACACTCAGGGTATTATCTTAATCTCTTATGACAAATGTTTTAGATTAATTGCCTTCATCATTTTGAGACAGAACCAGTTACTTTTAAGCAACAAGAGAAAGCTCATTCTTTGTATCATTTAAAAATCGATTTTAATAAAAGTTATCTTAAATATCACTGCCGTTAGCTTTAGCAAATCTTTTTCATTTGTATCAGGTTTTAGATTTTCAATGCACCTTCATGTAAACTCACCTCTTTTGATTTTTCTCAACAATTCTGAATTGATATTACTATGCTATAAGTAGAGATACTGAATTCAATCGACTTTTCTGACTTCAGGTTAAAGAAAGGAAATCTTGAGAGACTGCCATAGAAATCCAGTCTTCCCCTCTTGTATAAGTGCATCTCATTCTTTGACTTTATCAACATCCTCCTCTGATCCACATGCTAGAGGCACAGAGATAGTTTGCCATCTGTACACAAAGGACCCAAGAACTCTTTCTCATCAACGTCACAATCCTGGTGTTAAGCCTGATAAAGAGAGGGCACTGTTTTCCTTACATTTCTTATGAGCGATGTATTTCTCTCTTAACACTAGTTCTGATTGCCAAGCCTCGACTTGTCTCTTTCTTACACCCAACACACACTATCAAGACTCCAAAATTATGAAATTTTAAAATCCTCACATGCATGATTAACTCATTCTACTTATCCTAGTAGGATTAATTCAACATATACAACATATAGAAAGATATTAGAATTCAGTTGCCAGTAAGACTGTTTAGTGAAATTCAACTTTAGAAATAAAAAGTTCTCTTGTGCATCTTTAGGTTATTTTTCAGAGTTGTCTCCTGTATGTTTTTTTCCCTCCCAAAGTCCAATATGATTTCTACACTTGTAGTGTGTTTCTTGATAGTCACCTGGCTCTCAGAATCACTCAGCCATCTTTTTATCTCCCAACTGACTACCTTTGAAATACCTCTAATCGATGTTTGAAACTCTTCTCTACTTTTAGAACAGCTAACTTAATTCAACAAATGATTTTACTGTTTTATGGAAAATATATGACCTCACTCAATCTAGTTGTCTCCAATCTCATTCTTTCCCTGTATCATCACATGTCCTTTTCTCGCTAGCTCCTCTTTAAGAAGTTTATCTATTCCTTTACCAGACTGTTCTAACCCTCTGTGCATTTGAGATCATCCATTCCTGAGAATGTGTTACTTCAATCATATCATCTTCCATTGCCCTATGCATCTCATATTCTTTTATTCACATCTCTCTTGAAATGTAGTCAAATCCATTCTATAGATGTGATATAAATAATACTACCCTTAGCAAATTTTCCAACTCTATTCTTCTCTTTAACAAGATACTTATTTAAAAACATTTAATACCTAATTCCTTGTAGCTGTCCAACAGTTTATAACGTAACAGTTTGCCCCCAAAACCTAATGAATTAAAACAACCATTAATTGTTGATCATAGGTTTACTTGGTGGTGGTTTTGCTGATCTTGGCCTGGCTGGGTTGACCTATATAGGGAATAATCTATGTGATTAGCTGACTAGTTGTTTGGAAACTGGCCTGTTGAAGATAGTTGGTTGGCTGCTGGCTCGGGTAACAGGAATGATCAGTTATTAGCAACAGAGTCTTCACCATAACTAAAGGCAGATCCATTAAGGTTAAAATACAATGTAGGTTTTAAGTTTTAAATGGTAGAATAAAAAATAAGGTAAGGATACTTGGAAAAATGAAAGGACAAGGAAGACTTCTATCAGTTCCATGTACGAAATATCAGGTAGATTGCTGTTCAACTTCTCTAAGAATTCAATTTTTGGAGTAGAATGCCTACCACTCAGACAAGAATGTTTAAGCACCAACAAACTCACTAATGTCCTTTCTCAACTTTTCTCTAAAGTTTGACAGGTATTTGAGAAATTGGATTTAATAAATTAATATGAATAATACCAACACTATACTCATAAGCATCAATAGATTCTGAATATGAATTTTTAAATAACAAAATACCGTATTTATTAAACACAACCTAGTTTAATTCTGATCTTTAAGAGATGTTAATGTTAGCATGAAATTTGAGTAGAATAACCTCATAAAGTCAGATATAGATATTATCTAAATGTTTTCATTGGTTCTTATTTCCATTGCATAAATATATTTACATACTGTCTGTATCAGATACATAAAATACCTATCAGGAAAGCAAGTTTATAGTAGAAAAGCTAGAATTTATAATTGATCACTTAATCACTGGACAGAAATATTAATAAATTTTATCAATCACTCATGAAGATTTTATGACAAATTCTCAGTGAAAATCTGTTCCTTTAATCAAAACAGAAAAGGCTATTTTGGCACTGAGGATAAAATCAGTCTGCTAATAATTATTTAGAATATTAATGACTTAATGAATAATTTGGTATTAGTTTAATCATGGTAACACTCATAAATTGACGCATTTATGTCTAAGGCTATTTAAATAACAAAAGATATTTTCAAGTATTTTTCAAATATTCATAATGTTGAAGAAGTTTAGCAAAGATACCTTGGTCTATGATCTACAAAACAGTTATATTACTTTGATTTACATCCTAATTTTTATAGATAAAAACATAAAGATAGCATATATTTGTGAGTAGTACCAATAAAAATTTCTGATTAAAAAAAATGCCAGTGCTCTTCACTGAATTTGCTTGTTAATACAACATATTTTTGTTGCTTGTTTCTATAAATAATCTCTCTTTTCACTGCACAACAAATCTGAAGTTATGAAAATAAAGTGTCATTGTAACAAGAAAGATAATCTGCAGTTTTAGGTTATTTTAGATCAAACTAGAACCCAGATAAAACTTTTCTAAAATCAATTTTATCCATTTCTTAAACAAGTACTTATTTTGATAAAACAAAACATATTTTATAAACTACATGATGCCTTATCAGTTAACAGAGGGGAAATTCCAAAATTGAAATACATACTAGCCTTAACTCAAATTATGGGGCATTTGGGTTTCAGAATTTTTAAGACCTTTCAGGAATTATGCTCAAAAAACTTCCTCATTAGTGTGTGTACCTCAGTATTTTACAAAAATTTTTTTCATCATATTTACATTGTGCATTATTTTAGTACAAAAGGTGTTTAAAACTAGGTAAACTGAATATTTTGCTTAATTCTTGAATTGCCAATTGACACAACTGGGAATTATTTTTTATTTTTTATATTATTTCCTTATTATAAAACCTTTAACTCCAATTTGCTTAAAAGGAGAACTTTTGAACTTTGAACTTGCACATTTTAGATTTTAAATTGACAAGCCCTTATTCTGAAGCAGGCATTCTGTATATAGCATCTCAATAAAATTTTTATAACATTTTGAGGTAGTTATAAAAATTTTAATAGTGACAAATTTTTAATGGGGGGAAAACTAAGGCTTAGAGAGATTAACTAATTTACACCCAAAGTAGGAATAGGAATAATCTGCTTTTTGCCTATTCTTCAATTATTAGTGTCTCCTAAAAATGTTTTAATTCTTTCCCTATTAGAAAGATAGAAATACTTTTCACATACCTACTTATTCTCATCGTTTCTTCTAATATTTCTTGATCATAGAGGAAGATCTTAATGTTCACAACTATCAACTATCTTTAAGTGAAATATACCAAGGGTCTTCAATACCCAGGATTAGAAAAATCTCGAAACTATTTTCCTTGGCAACTTGTTTCATAAAATAGGCTATGAAACTTCTGGAGTTTGCCACAAATAAAACAAAAACTCTAATTTATGATTTTTTTCTAACTGTAACAAAAACTTTTTTTTCTTCTTAAACTGAAGTGTTTTCCACCACTTAAACACTCTTTTCTACGTATGATTTCTACCAGGTACAATGTCACCCTATTCATTAATAGGCAAAAGTGTTACTCACTAACAAAGTACAATCAACTGATCTTAGACTATTTGTTAAGACTAATCTCATTTTTTTGGAATTGAAATTACAATTGAGACTTAAATCATGCTGTTTTGGGGCTTTTGATGCACATATAATTCATAATTTCTTTTTAAACATTAGCGTATTAGGCAAAATAGCTGTGTGCTACATTCTGTCAAGTCTAAAACATGTGCAAATTACAAAATAATGTTTAGATTATCTAATTTTTTGGATTATTTTAAAAGATCATTGTTACATAAAGTGTAAAAGAGAATGATAGCTTACAAAGGATAATCAAGTTCAGATATTGAGGAAACGTGTAAACACTTAACACACTTTAAATAACAGTCGTGGGATAGCTTTAGGTTAGTTTCCGTGCACCAAATTTATTTATCAATTCGAAGGGTTACTTATAGGAAGGTAGTTTAAAATTTCCCAGGGCAGGTGGATGATGGGGGAGTGGGATTAACAAATCAGTATATATTAGATGTATAAGGACTAGAACCAGGGCAGACATGAGTTTCTAAATTATAAACATCACCTCGTGCATTAACGGGTGATTCTTCACAGGATACCAAAGTAACACCGACTTATAAAAAAACAAACCAAACACTTAAAATGCTGGCCACATGAGAGAGACTAGCTGGAGGCTTTAGGAGATGATGAAAAACAAACCCAGCCAAATCAAAATGTACTATCATCCCTGGAAGAACCGAAACAGAGGGAAAAATACCACAGGTCCTCACCACACCCAGAAAAGTTCAGGCATTAGGAAGGGTCGACTGCCACCCATTTCACGCTGTTTTAAAGCCCGCCCCTCCGGTGCTAGGTCTCTCTCCACCGAAACTAGCACCCGCCAGAGACAGGCGCTCTGTACACGGCGGGACCCGGGCAGCCCCACGCCCTCCCCAACCTCTGCCGGCAGAAAGCTCGCCCCCGGAAGTGTCAGGGCCAGGCCGAGGCGGGAGCGCGCGGCTCGGGCGTGCGCCAGGTGGGGGCAGCACTGAACGGAGGAGGAGCCTGCGCGAGGCCCCGCCTCTCCAGGCTGCGGCCTCGGGCTATGGCCAGGGCTCGGAGGGCTCTGGCTCTGGGACGCGGAGGCCTGAGTCAGGGCTGCCCAGAGAGGGCTCCTCCTTGTCCCCACGCGGTCGCGGCCCCCTCTGTTCGAGGTGCAGCTGCAGCAAGGCCCGGCGGTACATGGCTTCCAGCTTCTCAAGCCGGGCTCTAAGGGCCCTGGGGCTCCCCGGCTCGTCCTCGGGGCTACCGCCCCTCGCCCTCCGGTTCATGCTGGCCTCCTCCGGGACCGGGGTCGCCCTCGCCGAGTCCGCGGACGCCCCGTCGCTGCTCTCGCCAGGGAACCGCAAGGCCTGACGAAAGAGGCTGCGGTTCTCGCGCTTCAGCCGCCGGTTCTCGAGCCGCAGCCGGGCGTTCTCCTCGCGCAGCCTCGCGTTCTGCCGGTCCCGCTCGTCCCGCGCGCAGATGGCCTCCAGATGGCTCGCCGCCAAGTCAGCGAACCGCTCCTCCAGCTGCTGTCGGGCGCCGCCCGCACGGCCTCGCCAGCCCACGCCGCCGCCGCTGCCGCCACCCCCACGAACGCGGCCTGGGCGGCCTTGCCCGCGGCTGTCCCCGCCGCCTTCCCCGCCGCCACAGCTCCCGCGCCTGGTGGCGCCACCACGCATGCGCCACATCGGTCCCGTCCCAGCCGCGCTGCCAGCGCCGTGGGCCGAGGGGCCGCGCTCTCCGGCGCCGGCGAGTTCGGGGCCCGGCGGGGCGGCCAGGGCAGCTGCGGAGGAGGAAAGGAGGTGGCGGGCGGCGGCTGCTGGCTTGAGGCCAGAGGAGGCCGGGAGTTTGCCCGGTCTGAGGCGTGTCTAGTCTTCTCGGGTGGAGCTGCCCCCTGGGCCTGGGATCTCCAGGCCAGCTCACACACAATGCCCCGGGGGAGCGCTCTGCTGCTCGGCCCTTTTCTGCTGCGCGGGAGGGGAAGCGTGGATCCCAGGCTCCGCCAGGGCGCCTAGCGAGGCCCGGGGCACTGAAGGAACCCGCCCGCCTCACCCGGTCCCCAGCGCAGCCACCAGTTACCTTGCCTTTTACAGGGCAATCTCAAAGCAAATAATAATACAGTGAGAAGTTATGGGATAGCTTTATGGGGCAGGTTGAAAAGCTTAACGGGTTCATTTAGAACACAGCAGTTTAACCCACCTCTAAGCTTAATAAAACATTAAGCTTAGAGGCAACAGAAGAGCTGAGCACCTGTCACTTGAGGCCTCCCTCAAATAGGAACGGTTAGCTCTCAGAAGAATACAGCCAATTCCCAGTTTGTGAACAGTCAGCGTTCCACTCGACAAACTGCAGTTCTATAGAAACGAGGTTGTAATTAGTAGATCTGCTCAGACCAAAACCTGTGAAATTCAAAATGTGTCCAACTCATTCAAGAAAATTGAAATACTCAGTAAATTTCAAATGGTCTGGGTGGATACAACTCATTGAATGGATGGCATTCTTTGTTTCTAAGGGAATCAACTTACACAGTAACTGGACAAATGCAAAGCAAATTAAGGATAAGATAAGAATGCCAGAATCTCATGGGAGAGACTGGTGGTAGCAGGATTCTACACTTTTAACAAGGTCCCAGGTAATTCTGAGGTTAACTGAAGTCTTCAAGCTACAAGTAAATGAACTAGAAAAGCATTTGAGAAACCTAGTTCACAGTTGGGGTTTTCACTGAGAAATACAAATACAAATAAAGTAACTAGGGGGAAAGACAGGATTATACAACTTTTATCCTAAAACACCACAATCACAATCTCTCAATCGTCATTTCATAAAATAAAAAAGTAGGAAAGAATAACTGAAGAATTTTAAGAAATAGAAATTAAATTTTACGAAAGAAAGGCGATATCATACTTAATTTCCACTGAAAATAGATGACGAAAACTTTGTTGCAGACATACAGCAACTACTCTATGGATTATTGAACTATATAACTATATATATATATATATATATATATTCCCCCCTCCCTATAGAGTGTATAGAGAGTGCAGGGAAAAATGCTGGTGTGTAAGGAAAGATGATTAGTTCTCAATTTTAGACAGGAGCCCTAGGGACCCATAAGGTAAGTAGATAGATATGCCACAGGAGTTGGAGAAAAATTCTGCGTAAGAAAGATTGTCACCCCTTGGATGTTATTAATTGAGATCTGGTGTCTTTCGTTGGCTTCACTTTCCTCATCCTTGCATTAGTAAATCTACTAGTATTCTCATTTTATAACATCTCAGATTAAAGCTGCCTTGTATCCTTTGTAAAAACATCCTAAATTTTTGTTCCTAATCACTGTAAATGAACTGTACTGAGTTTTCTAAAGAATACTGACACTGGTTAATGAGAAGGCCTCTATGTCCTACTCTCTACCCCTGTTCTAACCCCAAAGTACTTTCTTTTGCCCTTCATAAGTTATTGAAGTAATATAAAATATTACGAAAATCAGGTAAAACTGCTCAGGCAGAAATTGTCTGTTTTATGTAGTTTACAGTAACTGATCTAATTATATGTATATCCACCCCAAAGAGAGACTCCATTAAAATTCTACAACTCTGGTCAGTCACATGGCATATATAACCATCTTTATTTTACTAAAATAAAGGAAGGAAAGGAAGAAGAAAAGGGGGGCAAAAAAGAGAGAAAATTGATTCAGCAAAAATTATCACTCATAATCATGAAGGTTATCTGTGCATAGCAATGAACATTCACCTAGGGTTAATAGAGATTTCAGCCATCCTCCCAAATAGGAGGTAGGGACAATAGATATAATCTCTAAGTTGAAAGAGAATCTGGAATAGAATTACTAAAATGATCACTGCCCAAATTATTCCTTGTATTTAAATATATTTAAATTTACTTAGCATATGTCAAGAACTGTATACCTGAAGATGAGCATTACATCATTCCTAAATATAGTAGCACGAAAGTTAGTAAAAATGGTTCTGCCAACTATTATTTATTAGTAGCCTACATATGAAAATAGTATTGCATAAATAATATAAGACATACACAAAAATGAAAAATCTTAGAGAAAACAATTATGGGAATGATAAAGTTTAAGAGAAATTATCCTTAAAAGAAGAGAATATTGTAAAACATAAAAGCTCTCAATTAGAAAACATATATAAATATCTGTATCTGTGCTTTCTTTTAAAAATGGGAGCTTGTAAACAGTAAAGTTACTTGCTTACTAAACAGAAAAATGCTCAAAGGACACAGATTTCTCTTTCCTGACCTTGTCATTATTGTCCTGTTAAGCTACTCTTAAGAAAGTGATAAGAATTCTTCTAAGATAAATGTGACAGTTTTATAAATAAAAACTTCAATGGACTATTTGCACTATGTGTTTAAGAAACTAACTCCAAAGATTATTCTTTGATTAAGGTTATAAAATTTGGAGTAAAAGAGCAGAAAAAATGCAAGTAAGTAATTTGGAGTACTAGATTTTGCTATTTCCCTGAAACAACAATTTCATAGTTTTTTGTTAAGGAGTTTTTTTTTTTTTTTTTTTTTTTTTGGTTCTCCCTCTACACCTTCAATGCCCATTCTCTAATTATTTGAAAACTTACATTTCATTTTACGTAAGAGAAAAAAAAAAGATGAATAGATGAGGTTATAGTCACTGTGCTTCTTAATATAATGCCATAAATCAGCATTTTTGTAAATACGGAGCTGAGAAAAGCTGTGTTAGCAAATTGGAGTGGCACTGCTTTTTTGCCTCCCACTTTAGTATTTGTCAAAGCCAAATTTGAATGACAGCCAAGTTCTTTGTCCCTTTTCTCTCATCCTCCAAACAAGCTCCCCCCACCCCCACCATATACACTGCTGCTGCTGCTGCTAAGTCACTTCAGTCGTGTCCAACTCTGTGCGACCCCATCCCTGGGATTCTCCAGGCAAGAACACTGGAGTGGGGTGTCATTGCCTTCTCCGCCATATACACTAGCTGGTATATATTTCTAGGTGTTAGCTTGAGAAAGAGGTCCCGTGTCCCTAGCTGATTTCTGTGTCCCTGGTTGTGTCCCTAGCTGATTTCTAAGTTTTGTTGTCAGACATATTTGACTCTCATTTTAAAAAACACATTTCTTATAAAATTAATCTTATATTAAGGTAATATATGGCACATTCACATTGGAAAAAGTCATCCCATATCAAATATCTCTGTGTTGCCTCTATCGTTAAGACATTCCATAACATCTCATCCAATGATCTTTGGTTAACAATTTTGACCGAGGTCAGTTATATACAGTGTCAAACTCTTTACTCTGGCAGTTACAGCTGACCATAATCTGGATGCCCTTGGCATTTCTGTGCTTACCTTCCACCTCTCCTCTGATGCTCTAGTCCCTCTACTGCCAAGAGTCACTGAGATCTTTTGCCCTGGAGTTTGAATGTAATGGACTGTCTGTGGGCTGAATTATGTCTCCTTAAAAATTTGTATGTTGAAGCCCTAATTGCTAATGTGATGGTATTTGGAGATGGGGCTTGTGGGAGGTAATCAGGTTTCAGTTCATTTCAGTTCAGTCACTCAGTCATTTCCAACTGTTTGTGACGCCACGAACTGCCGCACACCAGGCCTCCATGTTCATCACCAACTCCCAGAGTTTATTCAAACTCAAGTCCACTGAGTCGGTGATGCCATCCAACCATCTTGTCCTCTGTTGTCACCTTCTTCTCTCACCTACAATCTTTCTCAGCATCAGGATCTTTTCAAATGAGTCAGTTCTTAGCATCAGTCATTAGCCAAACTACTGGAGTTTCAGCTTCAGCATTAGTCCTTCCAGTGAATATTCAGGACTGACTTCCTTTAGTATGGACTGGTGGGATTCCTTGCTGTCTAAGGGGCTCTCAAGAATCTTCTCCAACACCACAGTTCAAAAGGATCAATTCTTCAGTGCTCAGCTTTCTTTATAGTCCAACTCATATCCATACATATGGAAAGCCATAGCTTTGACTAGATGGACTTTTGATGGCAAGTAATGTCTCTGCTTTTTAGTATGCTGTCTAGGTTGGTCATGACTTTTCTCCCAAGGAGCAAGAATCTTTTAATTTCATGGCTGTAGTCACCATCTGCAGTGATTTTGGAGCCCCCAAAATAAAGTTTGTCACTGTTTCCAATGTTTCCCCATCTATTGACCATGAAGTGATGGCATCAGGTGCCATGATCTTAGTTTTCTGAATGTTGAGCTTTAAGCCAACTTTTTCTCTCTCTTTCACTTTCATCAAGAGGCTCTTTAGCCCTCTTCACTTTCTGCCATAAGGGTGGTGTCATATGCATATCTGAGGTTATTGATATTTCTCTCAGCAGTTTTGATTCCAGTTTGTGCTTCATCCAGTCCAGCATTTCACATGATGTACGCTGCCTATAAGTTAAATAAGCAGGGTGACAATATACAGCCTTGGTATACTCCTTTCTCGATTTGGAACCAGTCTATGGTTCCATGTCCAGTTCTAACTTCTTGACCTGCATACAGATTTCTCAGGAGGTAGGTCAGGTGGTCTGTGTATTCTCATCTCTTTAAGAATTTTCCACAGTTTTTGGTGATCTACACAATCAAGAGGAGTGTGAAAAAGTTGGCTTAAAACTCAACATTCAGAAAACTAAGATCATGACATCTGGTCCTATCACTTCAGGCAAATAGATGGGGAAACCATGGAAATAGTGACAGACTTTATTTTGGGGGGCACCAAAATCACTGCAGATGGTGACTGCAGCCATGAAATTAAAAGATGCCTGCTCCTTGAAAGAAAAGTTATGACAAACCTAGACAGCATATTAAAATGCAGAGACATTACTTTGCCAACAATGGTCCATCTAGTCAAAGCTATGGTTTTTCCAGTGGTCATGTATGGATGTGAGAGTTGGACTATAAAGAAAGCTGAGCACCGCAGAATTGATGCTTTGAACTGTGGTGTTGGACAAGACTTTTGAGAGTTCCTTGGACTGCAAGGAGATACAAATCAGTCCATCCTAAAAGAGATCAGTCCTGAATACTCATTCAAAGGACTGATGCTGAAGCTGAAGCTGCAATACTTTGGCCACTTGATATGAAGAACTGACTCATCAGAAAAGACCCTGATGCTGAGAAAGATTGAAGGTGGGAGGAGAAGGGGATGACAGAGGATGAGATTGTTGGGTGGCATCACCAACTCAATGGACATGAGTTTGAGTAAACTCAGGGAGGGTTGGTGATAGGGAGGCCTGGTCTGCTGCAGTCCGTGGGGTTGCAAAGAGTCCGACACCTGAGCGACTGAACTGATCACAAAGGCTTTGGTGTAGTCAATAAAGCAGAAGTAGACCTTTTTCTGGAACTCTTGCTTTTTCAATGATCCAGTGGATGTTGGGAATTTGATCTCTGCTTCCCCTGCCTTTTCTAAATCTAGTTTGAACATCTGGAAGTTCGTGGTTCACGAAATGTTGAAGCCTGGCCTGGAGAATTTTGAGCATCATTTTGCTAGGGTGTGAGATGAGTGCAATTGTGTGGTAGCTTGACCATTCTATGGCATTGCCTTTCTTTGGGAATCGGGTTTAGAGGAGGTCATGAGGGTGAGCCTCTCTCCTGATGTAAATAGTGCCCATTAAGAAAAGACATCAGAAAACTTTCTTCTCCACCTCTCTGTCTGCCTTGTGAGTAGACAGCTGAAAGTTGGCCATCTGCAAGCCAGGAAAAGTGCCCTCACTGGGGAGCTGAGTCAACCAGCACCTTGATCTTGGACTTCCCAGCCTCTGAACTGTGAAAAATATATTCCTGTTGTTTGTACAGCACCTTTTGTTATTTTTGCCTCACTTATCTGGATTGTAAAGAATCGAAGGCAAAGTTTATACCCTACCATTTCATACATTTGTCTTAGAACCCCTGAAATCAAGGCGCTTTTCTCTCTTTTAGACATTGATAGCTTAATGTAATACCTGTTCCAATAATTTGATGCTGAGGCCCTTTCCTGTGTTAGTATTTCTTGTACAAGTTAGATCTGTAAATAAGATGTGAGTTCCTGGATCTGCTTATATTGTATAAGTGTGTGTGTGATACAAATATTTCTAGAATGACTAGGATATTGAAAACGTTTATTCCTCACTCTCTTATATAATCTTGAAGACTTTACCAAGTAAAACTGTAATTATTTAATATTCAATAAAGTCAACCTATTGAGGAAGGAAATGGCAACCCACTCCAGTATTCTTGCCTGGAGAATCCCATGGACAAAGGAGCGTAGCAGGCCACAGCCCATGGGATCACAAGCGTCGGACATGACTTGGGATCTCGACCACCAAAGTCAACCTATATACCCAGTAGCTGACCTAATTGTAAGTCACCAAAAAAGGGTTTTAGCATGCTAAAAAATTTCAGACTGAATTGGGAAGGAGGTTGGCACTGACTTGTCAATGACAAGCCTTGTTAAAGGCTTATCTTAGCATATAAATATATAAAAGGTTTATCTTGAATGTATGTTTTTGAATATGAAATAAATAAGAGGTAAAAGTTCTGGAGTAAGACATACCCGGATTGCATCATCAACACCACAACCCTTCTACCCCTGTTATATGGCCTTGGGCAGCCTTCTTAAGCCACTTTCTTAATTTATACAATGGGAATAAAATAGTGTTTACTTTATGGGGTTCTTGTATGGAACTCTTAAAAATCTTAAAATAAAGTCAGCCAGCAAAGATTACATATTTACTCTTGATATTATTATTATTTTGTTCTTTTTATAAGATGGCATTTAGAGAATGAGTTCTTATGAAAAGCCAGTGCTATTTAAACTTCCCATGTGAGTTATTTGCTTCAGGAGCTGACCCAAATATAATATGCAGCTCCTTTGCAGATGTGATTCTTATTTTTTATAGTTTTTATTAAATGTTTGGGTTTGAAAATCCAAAAATATGGATTTTTGGATTTTCAGCACCATGTGCTGAAAAACTCGGTTAATCACATTCTGAGCTTGGTGTTTGCTAATATTCTCTCTAAAACCCTAGATGAACACAGTTTATTTTCTGGGAGCAGATTTATTAGGGCTATGAAGAGCATGTATCGATGCTTGGTAACATGAATATCTCTTTATTGGAATAATTACTAGAGAGTTAGGAATTGAGAATATTGATTACATTTATTTAGTCGTTTGATATGGACAAAAATATTAAAAACCATCAAACATTAGCACTGCCCTTTGACAGCATCACTTAATTCTAGCTACAGGGAAAACTGTGACATAAACAAAAGCAGCATGACTTATTTGTCTTAATTAGGATACTTTCTACATGAGAGAGACTCTCCTTCCTTTAAATATTATAAAAGCACTAGCCAGACTAATACAAGAGGTCAAGAGCATTACGGATTAAGCAGAAAGCAACAGCAAGAGCAAAACGTGTGCCCACAGGATCCTTGACCAAAACAAATCCAAGACTTTTTAAGGTAGGAAATATTTTTGTTAGTTCTAAACTAGTGTATCCATCCTACATGCTTGCAGATAAGTATTGTTCCTTAAAGAGACTAGACCTGTGAACCAGCCATAAGCAGCTATTTAAATTTCAGTTTAAATGAATTTAAAGTTAAAATTTAAAAATTAATTCCTACATTACACGAGCTCCATTTCGGGTTCTCTGCAGTCCCATGTGGCTTAGGGTCTGTCATGATGGACTGAGCAGGTGATAGAGCATTTCCATTATCACAGAGAGGCCTATTGGACTGCACTGGGACAATTAGTATACCTCACTTCTTACTCTAATTATTGGTCTCAATTTTCAGAAAGCTCTGGTGAAACTGATACTGGGAAAGAAAAGGCAATAGATCACTGCATATTTCTAGCATTTTCTCTGTGTTTGATTTCATGTGAATGAAACAGTTTTCCTTTGTTTTGTTTTAAATCAACCTTGAACATTTAGGGCTGTCTTATTCTTAAGCATATGTTACCAAAGATAGTTGTTCTGTCTCAATTTGAGTTTTCCTGTTACATACACATCATTGAAGGTAGTAATAAAAGTTTAGGGATAATTTCTAATTAGAACTACTAAGTTATTTATAAGCTATTTTCAGAAGGGTGCAAAAAAAAAAAGCATTTTAATTTTTCTCTTACCACTGTCCCTCGAACCCATTCTGTCACCCTTCCTTCCCTTCCTTTGTATAGTAGCTTGAGAATAACCATTACTGTACCATTACTTCTGAATGTTAATGGACAGTCTTCATTTTCATATATATTAAAAGTCCATTTCAATATAATTCAAAATGTCAAATGCTCAGTCAATTCCTTGTTTCTCATCTCCTCAGAGCACTGTTGCTACCCTTCCCCTCAGATTGAAACCAACCGGCCTTAATGGCAAAGGAGGGTAAAACGGATGTTTATTCTCTTCCTTGCCTCATCTTCTCACCCTCCTCTAACAACTACCTCTAGTTCCTTCAGGGTCAGGAACAAGGGTAAGGTGAAAGTGGAATTAGAAAATAAGGAAAAGAAAAAAATCACAGGTATCTGGTGCCGCCATTTTCTGGATCCGGGTCCTCGGGTGTTAGATGACCTGACAACCCCTTGCATCGAAGCCTGTTCTCTCACCGGGCACCTTAGTGGGTTTTTTTTTTTTTTTTTTCAATTGGAGGATAATTGCTGTATACTGTGATGGTTTCTGCCATACAACTACATGAATCAGCCATAAGTATATATATATCCCCTCCCTCTAGAGCCTCCCTCTGCCTCCCAATCCTGCCCATCTAGGTTGAAACAGAGCATGAGGCTGAGCTCCCTGTGTTCCCAGCAACTTCCCACCAGTGAACTATTTTAAACATGGTAGTGTATAAATTCTAATGCTACTCTGTTTGCCCCACACTCTCCTTCCTTTGCTCAGGACGTGGAAGCGACCTAGATGTCCACTGACAGATAAGTGGATAAAGAAGCAAGTCCTTCCATATTTCAATAAGCAATGGAAATACTTATTCCATTTAACATTAAATGGAATAAGTATTATTCCTACAATGGAATAATATTTAGCCATAAAAAGGAACAAATTTGAGTCAGTTGAAATGAGGTAGACAAACCTAGAGCCTGCTATACAGAGTGAAGTAAATTAGAAAGAGAAAAATACTGTATATGAATGCAAATATATGGAATCTAGAAAGATGGTACTGAGAACCTATTTATAGGCAGGAATAGAGATGCACATGTAGATTGCGGGCCACGTGGAGTTTTTTGACCACCACACACTGATCCCCTGACACAGCTCGTTCCCCCTTCTTAACTTCTAATGACTCTCTCCTCAACCTTTCCCCTGGTGGGAAACTCTGCAGACTCTTTCTGTGAGGTTGCCTCCCTTCCCACAGGTAATCCCTTTGGAGAAGCTGTCTGGTGAAGATTAAAGCCAGTTACATTCCTTCTTTCCCACCTCAGTCCAAATTCAGAAAGTGCAGGTCACTCCCACTGCAGCCTTGTCATTTTTCCTATCACCAAAATCATCCTCAGTTAACCTTTAAGATTTATTCAGGGAACAACGTCCCACGAACATCATAGTGTGTGAAGGCCACTTTCCCCACAATCCACCTTGTGGAAGCGTGTGCCGAGGATATCAGTTTCTGTAGCTGAGAGAGCGTCCTGCTTCAGGCTGAATGTCAGTTTCGCTTCTGTGGACTGCTCACGTGATCTGGCTGTGTTTCTCCTGAGGTACTGGTAGTTAGACTACGTAGGGAGCAGAAAACACTCTCTGTTAGACTCTTCCAAGAAGTTCACATCCTCAGTCTTCTCACTGATCATGCTGCCCTCTTATACCTAGGTCAGTGAACCAGTTTCCCAGTTCAAACCCCTTGGTGAAGGTTCTGGATATGGCTTGGACTCTCTTAAGTAGGCACCTATAATCAATGTGTAGTTTTAACACTTTAGCTGAGATGAGAGCAAGTCCTACCATATTTCGAAAAAAGAAAACATGTCTCATTGAAGGCTGTACATTCATCCAATCAAGTAATATTTAATAAATTCAACAATGAATCAGTATTTTAAAAACTTAAAATGAATAAAGTGCCTAGCACATTGTAGGAACTTGAACAAGTAATGCCATTACAGTTGTAAACTCTAAAACTGCAAGTTCTGAGAATATGCTGGATTCCTATATCCTTTCTTTTTCTTTATGTTTTCACTAAATATTTCATTTAATCCAATGACCTTATTTTTTTTCTATGCTATGTAGTGTTTTGCAAATTTATGTCTCAATCCAAAAATTCTACTCTTAAGTTCTAGCTTCATACATTGAATCTCACCTGACATGTCTTCTTGACTATCTCGCAGGTGTTTTAAACAATATTTTCAAAATGAAACTTAATACACTGCCCTGCTTTCCTAACCTGTTTTGATTTCAGACTTTCCCTTCTCAACAATTAGTATCATCATCCATTTGGTGGTATAAACCAGTTATCATCTTTGATTCCTTACCATTCCCACCCTCTTGGGATCCATTTTCAGTTGCTCAACTCTTCCTCTTAAAAAAGAAAAAAAAAAAAAAAAAAAAAAACTTGATTTTTCTCAGCATCTCCTCTGACTTCAGATTAGTCCAAAGTTCTATCACCTGTTATGTGGCCTATGCAGCAACTACTTTGCTGGTCTCAATATTTACTCTCTCAAATTCATTCTGCACAGAGTCATCAGTGTGACTTTTTGCAAACATAAATATAAGAATGCTGCTTCTCTGCATAAAACCTTCCAGTTGCTGTCCATTATAACGCCAATAAAATTTAAAACCTGTATCATAGTCTACAAATTCCTGAATAATCTCTGGCTCCTGGTTACTTCTTAAGACTCAACTATTTTTATTACCTACTTGTCTGTTACACCCTGGCTGTGTTGGCTTCTTTTGATTCTTAGAGCTTGTCAAATTGTTTCCTATTTTGGAGATTTTGAACATCCATTTCTATCTAATTGGAATGTATTATTCCTCTACTCTTGCGACTTGCCTTTAAAAAAATCATTTACATCTCAAGTTAAATATTCTTTCCATCAGTTTTCGTAGATAACAACCATCTTTGCTATCACTTCACCTTCACCTTATTCACTTGCTTCAGAATACTGAAAAAGAGCTATATTTTATTAATTTTTCCATTAACCTGTAAGTTCAATTTCAATACAATATTTTATTCATCTATTCTGCCAGTCTGTAAGAAACAAAGAAATAGGGCCCATATCATATTTGTTTATCCCTTTATACTATCTAGTCTAATATAGGCATACAATAAACATTTGTTGAATAAATGAATGAATACAGAGGTGACCTATAGTTCTTTTTCAGCTGTTAATTTATTAAAAAAATCTTGATTGTTAAATATAAAGTTAATATTAATTTTTACTAAACCTAAATTTTCAAATATTAGGAAAATAATAGAATTTTGGAGTTCAAATGTTGATTTAAAAAGTGGCTAAGTTTCATTATATATGCAGGAAATATCCAGATATAGGGAGAAATTCACCAAGAAGAAACAGCAATCCACCTAGTCAGTAGATTTTAGGTTAGAATAAAACAAGACTGGGAGAAAATACCATAGTGCTGACTAAGCAATTTAAGGAATGCTTGAGTTTAAGGAACTGATTTTACACAGTGTTTTTATAGTTTAAAAGCACTGCAGTCTTAAGCAAATGAACAAATAAAAACCAAAAAACAAACAAACAAAAATGACCATATCTCCATTTCTAACCATGTATCATTAGATTCTCCACATGATAAAACCTGAGACAGCAGTTAAAGGGAACTTTGACCAACAGACAATTGATGAGGAAGGACCTAGGATATATTAAAACAACAACAAAAACACCAAGGAATTAGCATAGGCAAAAAAATGTGGCCAGTGCAGGTGGGATTAATTATTTAAGCATCCCTGAGGAGGCAGAGCAGATGCAATCACCCAGTCATCACTTTATAGATAAATGAACACCATATCAAGGAGCTCACCGGTAATTATTTATAGATTGAGAGAAAAGGATTTGTACGAGACTGTGAAGAAGCAAAGTATAAGAAGTGGGAGAAGACTGTGTTCCTCAAAAGAGAGCAATGGAATGGAAAGAGGGGATCTGAAAACTGTGCATCTGAAATGGTAGCCACACAGAGAAGAAAGAAAATTAGAGGCTGGTCCTCTAATTTTTTAGAGGCTGGTCCTCTAAATTTCTCTTGAGTGTATTTTGGCTAGAACATAGATTCTGATTTCCTAGGCTATTGTTCAGAAGTTTATATAGTTGAAGTACAACACACCCATTGTAAAACATATGAATAGATAGTTGATGATAAAATGGATGAGCAACAGACTGGAAATAATATGAGAACGTGTGTGTGTGTGTGTGTGTGTATGTGTGTGTGTGTGTGTGTGTGTGCACGTGCTCAGTTGTGTTCAGCCCTTTGTGACCTCATGACAGTGGTGGTGGTGGTTTAGTTACTAAGTCATCTCTAACTCTTGTGACCCCATGGGCTGTACCCCAGCAGGCTCCTCAGCCCATGGGATTTCCCAGGCAAGAATACTGGAGCAGGTTGCCATCTCCTTTTCCAGGAAATCTTCCCGACCCAGGGAATGAACCTGGGTCTCCGGCATTGGCAGGTGGATTCTTTACCCATGAGCTACTAGGGAGGTCCATGACAATAAGGGATGGCAAAGTAGTGACAGAGGGCTAGTTCTCCCTCGCCTATGTACGTGTCACCAATCACATTCTTCGTCCTTGCTAAGGTTGGATTTGGACTCAGATTTTAAAACTTTCTTAACACAATGCTCCCCTACTAAAGTGTGGAAGATCTAATTTCAATTTCCTCCACAAGCAATTGAGAAAGCAAAGAGTAGAGATTAGTCCTCATCTCTCAAGGACAACACTCTTCAGATCCCCTAAATTGTTTGAGTGTTATTACTCAGCATTTTAGCTGTACCTAAGTGAAAGAGATAGCAATCTCTCTCTGCTTACACTACAAATTCTAACCTCAGATATATCATCGAATATACTCCTCCAGATCCATAATCTCATGAACTACCTCATGACCCACAGGAGACTTTAAGCTTTGGCTCTGTTACTGCTTTTCAATAGATGAAATGCTACATATGTATGAAACATAAAGGCAATGATATATGTATTCTTCTTTATACAATCAAATATGATTATTCCCATATACTTTTATCTTATTGCAGCATGTGGTAATCATAGAGACATGTTTGTTTGTTCTAGGTAATTTGAGCTACTTATAACAAGTACAGGGTAAATTATTGGTCATTTACTTCCTTTTATTTACTTGCTACTGAGAGATAAACCACCATTTGGCAAGCTCCACAGTATAACATGAATGATGATCCAATGAGTGGGGTGAGATGTAAGCATTCCAATCACCAGTTCTACTCTCAAAGCAAGCTCTGAAACCTTTTGTTTGAAAGGCTAGAAATCATACTCTTCCATTATTCCAGATATCAACAAACAACAAACAAAAGCCAAATCTTTTCTAAAATCCTTTTTAACGTCTCAGATCAGGACTGTCAGCAGAGCCTATTGTAGGTAAGAGATTTAGAGGTTTCAGGGGAGAGTCTAGGAGAACGAACACTGTCTGCTTTAACAGTACTGACTTGAAAAAAAAATTTTTTTTTCCAGGCACCTCACAAGCAAGAGGCATCTGTCTAGGGATAAGACAAAGGGGTGTCAAAACAGAGCTATCCATCAGAATACAGCTGAAGGGAAAAGACTATTCACATTTAGAAAAATACAATAATTGAAGTCCATAGAATGAAGGCTAGGACAGATATTATACTTGCTAACAGGGATAACGGGACTCAATGGGGAGTAGCTGAGAGCGCAAATGTGCTTCACATTCCATTCCCAGGGAATGTGCTGTATGATTTGTTTGTTTGCTTATTTTTAAATTTAATTTACTTTGTGACAGTTTGGTGGCTATCATTTCAGTCTGTTATTTTCTGTTTCAGTGTAGAGATAGTGATGCTGCCCAGGAAAGTGAAAGGCACGTTGTTCATGGCTCTAGCAGGCCGAGCTTCCTTGTGGCAGCCATTCTGGGCTTCCTGGCCAGGTTTGGGGCAGGGCTGGGCGCCATCCGGCAATCTGTCCTCTTCCTGGTCAGAAGGCACTGAGCTCTGCTCAAGGGGACTCTAACACTGTTAGCTAATAGAACTGTAATTTTTTGCTCCCAATATTGCTTTGCATTTCAGGGAAACGAACAGTAGGTTTGCTGCCTGAAAGACGGTAAACTACTACCCTCTATTCTTCTTGCCAAAGGAAACTTTAGCCCCCTCAACCCATTGGCAGTTTTTCTTTAAAATTAAAGGACAGGGAAGTGAGTTTTGTGTGTGATTGTGTGTGTGTGTGTGTATGTGTGTGTGTTAGTAGCTCAGATGTGTCTGACTGTGCAATCCCATGGACTGTAGCCCACCAGGCTCCTCTGTCCATGGAATTCTCCAGGCAGGAATACTGAAGTGCATAGCCGTTCCCTTCTCCATGAGACTTCCTGACCCAGGGGCTGAACCTGGGTCTCCTGCATGCAGACTGGTTCTTTACCGTATGAGCAACCAGGGAAGCCCAGGGAAATGAGTTAAGTGAGATAGTGGGAGTTCTGGCAGATAAAGGCAAGATTAGAGAAATTACAGGGATAGTAAGATTTCTTGTTCTTATTTCCCACTTAGATGCTTCATCTCATATCTCAAAGAAGTTGTCATGGTTTTCCTATCTTATTCTTTTTTTTTTTTAACATAATGAAAGGTTTAATGACATCTTTAGAATCATAATCCTTATTTTGGTTTCAGAATATTCTTCATGTGGGACCTAATGGCAAACGAAAAATGTCAAATAAATATTTAATAATTCCCAATCAATTCTATGTTCAGGGTTCATCCGGTATGAACCCGTCAGAGATCCTTATATATTCAAAGTAAGTGGGAAATTAGTTCTCTTTCTCTTTCCTTTATCCTCTGTTACTTCCTCACTGTAGTTTTACCATTTCTTATTCCAATGCCCAGCTGCAATTCAAACGTATGTGTATCAAACTGAGACTTCTAATTTAAGATTTTTGTTACCTCTAGATAAAAAACTTACACACCACTTTTGGTAGTTAAGTACATAAAAAGAGAAACATATTTTAGAGCAACTGAAGGGACACTAAACATACAGAGGATTTTTTTCCTTAAGAATAAAAAAATATAGTTGAGTTTTATCACTATGTATTCAGAGAAAATTCTTACATGCATTGGAAGTCTTCAGATTTACTCCCAGTATAATCAGTATGACCTCTACAGGACTTCTGCTAGTTTCAAATAAGACAATTGTGAAAATCCCAGCAGCTTCTGATAGCATTAATTTATGAAAATGTCACTCTCTGACCTTGGCAAGTTGCAAATCAATTTTTCAATGAACATCTAGTTCTTAGAACTTCAAAGTCCATGTTGTCACTGGAGGCCCAACATCTTGCTTCTTTGCCCTGTGTTCTGGACCTGACACAGGTCTGTATGCTTTAGGATCAGGGAAGAGACACGGCAAGAAAACCAAATCTTTTTTCATCCAAATATAGTCCTCAAAGGCATAAACACTTATAAATTCTGAATTCAAATGCTCTTGTCAATTATTTTAAAAATATCACAACTTATTAAAAGAAAATTAGAAAATCTAGTCGAAATCCTCAGACTTTCCTTGTATCAATGAAAATATACTGGTTTTGTCTTGAACAGAACCCAGGGTCTGTGTCTTCAAGATGTTCACAGCAAATAGTGGACACAGACATTTCAATCTACCTATGAGGTGGGTAGTAAACAGCATTGAGTATGATTCTGAACACAGTTAACTTTGCCTTATAACACTGTGTTTCATTTAGATTCTGGTGCCAAGAATCAGTGCTATTGAATCTTCCTACCTGGAGAGTTGGAGGCTGACCACTATGTGGAGTACTTAGAAACGGGATATAAGTCAGAGTTCACCGAGTTAGTGCTCATGTTTCACTGGTGTCTGAGCTATGTTCTTTTTCTCATGTTTTCATGCCCAGTATTCACAGGTCTAATGATATCTAACCATTATTTATAATACAGCAGTAAATAATGCACATTATATAGTATAGTATGACTACAGTGAGGAATTCATTTTATATAAAATCTCATGTGTTTATAGATATAAACAAATGTGTCTATAGACATGAATAGATAACTGAAAAAGAATGTTCTAAAATAATACTTAACTCACTATATGTGTTTGATTTTTGTTGTTGTTGTTGTTTAGCTTAATTCAGAGAAATATTTTTGGTTCCTATACACTGATATACTGCAACCCAGAGCTTTAAAAACACTGTACTAGACATCTAAGAAGCCATATTACTAGTGGTAAATATGGCTTTTAAATCGAAAACATAAAATGTGTTTTAATATAAAGTGATATTGTTAAAAATTATATTTCTTTTGCTGTCTGTCAGTTTCCTTTGACTGTAAGAATATTTTAATACATATATTTGGGGTTTAAGACTTAATTTTAACTGAGCTGTTCTTTTCCTTTTGATTAGCTATTTCAATGGAAACTTTTAAGGAGATTCAAAAGGAGAAAGCTAGAAAAATCTCTTAGATTATTTCCACAAAAATATGGTAAAGTGGCCAGTACTTGAAGATATCAGAAAATGAGAAAAATGCCTTCTTATTAATTTCATGGTATCTTTAGCAAATCACTTGTAATGTGCTATCTTCTTAAATGTTGCCTGAAGTTACAAGACCTTACTAACTTAATGTATATGAAAAATTTCCTACATATTCCACACATGGAAGTGCTGATGGTAGGACATTTTTATGGATGGGTCTCAAAATAATCATTTTATAGAAAAGGAAGCTAAGGATCAATAAGATTAAGTATTTTGATCACAAGCTGATTAGCAGAGAAATGGGCCTGGAATTCTCATTTGCTCTTTCATGGTTTGTATTTCCACCACAGCAGCTTTTCCCAGTCTTTCCTGATCTTAAGAACTGTTTAGCGTACTTACTTCAAAATGAAAATTTAAAAACAAAAATTTCCAAACACTGTTCTAGAACACTGTGAGCCAGTAAATCTAGGATGAGCCTTAGGAGTTATCATTTTTCACAAGCATCTTGAGTGATTCTTACACTCAGGCAAATTTTAAAATCATTGCCTTTGATTATTTTAATGACTATATTATTTGCTTCTGCTACAATATGGATGATTTGCTGCTGAAAATAAAAGTGACAATTTCAGTCAAAGTACAATAAGTCTCTCACTACTCCCATATATATGTGAAAAAAAAATCCTTAACATTTTGAATAACTTTTGCCCATTTAGAAACTAATTAGCTGTACTGGGAAACCCCATGGACAGAGGAACATGGGGTCTCAAAGAGTTGGACATGACTTAGCAACTAAATAGCAACAACAAAGATGTCCTTATCATACATTTGAGATTTGAATTTAGTGTAAAAACAAAATGTCTACTTCCCCTATGTTAAAATAAGAGTCTTTCTTTCCAGAATACTTAGCCTGGTCTCACAGACCATGAGGACCCCCACACAGCCTTTTCTTATCATTCCTTGACATCTTTTCATTTGATAACTTGCACAATGTTGCCACTTCAGCCCCAAGTCTACTAGGTCACACAGCAAACTCTGCAATCATCTATAGCTGTTATACATCTGAAAGTTGACCCTTTCCTTTTCCTACCTCTAACTATAAATCCCCATCTTTCCAGATGCCATCGACTTTTGCCATATAGCTTAGTCACTAAAAACTCCCAATTTCTCAACTCCCATTGTTTTGTTTCCTATCTGAACTTCTCTGCACTATACTCTAGCTATAGAAAAGAAAAGCTCCTGATGCTGGGAAAGATTGAAGGCAGGAAGAGAAGGGGATGACAGAGGATGCGATGGTTGGATGGTATCACCGACTCAATGGACATGAGTTTGAGCTAGCTTTGGGCGGTGGTGAAGGACAGGGAAACCTGACGTGCTGCAGTCCAGGGGTTTACAGAATCAGACACGACTGAGCAACTGAACAACAAATACTCTAGCTACACTGGCCCCTTCACAGATCCCTGGACCTGACAAGCTCCTTTCCATCTAGAGCATTCTTCTGTTAGCTTTCATATAGTTTTCACTGCAAATTTCAGGAGGAATTTTTCATGACCTCCTACCTACGGGAGTTGACCGCATCCTCCACTCATTGTCTTCTTGGCATCCCACTGCTCCCCCTCACAGCTCTAACAACCTGTACCTAGACCCACCCCCCCCTTTATTTTAATTGTTATATTTCTGACATGTAACATAATGTCTAGGTTTTACTAGTTAGTTAATATGTTAACATAGACATTTTCACACTAACCTGTTACTACTCTCATATTGTTTGTCTTAGAAAACAAGGAACATTTAGAAAGAAGATGGACTATCTCAGAAACTATTTGCTAGAACAAGCAATCTGATCTCAAAAAATGAGAAAAAAGACAAATGAATACCCTGTTTATCAACCAGGAAGAGTTAATCTTAAGATGGCTTAGGATGTTTAACCTCTGTAATTTATTTTAAAATATTATATTTATTTTAGTTGCTATTCCATTAGATGTTCAAATCATTTTCACCTACCTCAAACATATTGTACAGTGACTCATCAGACATCTGTGGCAAGTAAATATACACAGTGTATTTTTAGAGTAGCAAATATGTCTGTATGCAAAATTAAACCTGATCTGGGAAAAAAGTGAATTCTTCAGCTCTGACCACTATTGTCCTATTTTCATCCTTAGAACCTAAGTTTCCATTGTATAATTTTCAGATCACTTCCCACCTTTAAATGCCAAAGTTAATAGGAAATTGTTCTTTTTTTTTTTCTATATACTATTTTGCTAGAGGAGCCCTTCTGAAATGAATGTTGAATGCTGTTAAGCCCTATTTATGGCTTTAATAGCTTTGCATTAATGAAAAAATCAGATACCTTTTATAGACCCACCTCAGGGGTTCATCGAGGAGATGTTCTATTGATGTGAAAGAGAGTCAAATTGATTTCTGCCAAAGATGAGAAAGTAGTAAAAAGGCTCAAACTGCATAGGGATAATGAAATGGCTTATTTTATCGCAAATATTCACTGCACAAGTTTTCTTCTTATTTCTTCTAATGGCTGTCCCCTGCTTTTCATATAGCTCAAATCCTGATGTCTAAACTGTTATGTGTATCAACAGAAAGAGGGAATGAAGAGAATCTCAGAACATTTTAGTGAGAAGAGAGTTAAACTCAGAGATATCATTCCTGCATTTTGATTTGTATGTGCAGGGTTATATAGATAATCAGAAAGTTTACTTTTTATGAGTTAGACTTTCTGGAGCAATTAATCAAGATCTTAATCACTACATCTGGAAAAATAAAGTTAGATGTGGAGACTAAGAACTTTCTAGCACAGAACTGTATGTTTTTTCCCCTCTTCCTTTTAAAGTATCAGGAATTCCCAAGCTGTTGACATTTGCTAAATCTGGTGATGAATAGTCTTCAAAAATAGGTTATGTTTCATTTATTTTCCAAATATTTTCCATTTCAGTAGGTTTCCATGAAGTGAAAACACTTACCATAATGGATGAATTTCATCAGGAAACTGCTTTAACAGTATTCTAAATGAACAGAGTAAAAAGTACTGCAAAAATACAGTAAAAAGAAGTTAGCCTCTTTTCAAAGAAATGTGCTAGAATTTAAAGTCCAGCCTTATTCTGCAAATTGGGCAGCATCCCAGGTATTTTGCTAACAGTGAAGGAGTGCAGCAGAGAAGTCAGAAACAAAAGATAAATCTGGAGTGGATTCAGCTGGATTAGACCCAGCTAGCCTAGGTCTGGTTACAAAAGCAAGACCACCATGGCCAGTGGAGTTTTCAATGAAACTGACACATAGGCCAGGAGTTGTGCTGTTGCCTATGTAGAACCAATATTGATAAAAGGTGCCTGGGGGCAAGACAGAGAATGGAAGAATCAGAAACTAATGACTCCGGTTTGAACATGAGATCACAAGATGAAACCAAAACCAGCTTGAGCAAGAAGAAACAGGCAGGAAGAGAATGATAAGCACCAGGCAGAGCACGTACATGAAATTAAGTTAGAGACACGTGTGTTTTCTGATTCATCAAGACAGGAAGGAGAGAAAAACTCAGGCAGCAAGTCATGGGGCATTGTATTTTGATTTGAATATGAGCTGTCATCACAATCAAAGAATACAATTAGTCATTCTCATTAGTTTGTATGTACAGACTCTTAAATGTGTTAGGTGCTCCATAGCAGCTGCAAAAATGGAGATCTCTATTACTGGCATGGAATAATTTTCAGATTGATTTTTAAGTGCAAAAGGCAAAGTACAAAAGAATATAGCATATAGCCTTTCTTAAAGAAAGAGGTAAGACAATATCAGTATATCTGCTCATTGGTACAAACAGTAATTCAGGTAATAAAATTAAGAAACACATGAGATGGGGTGAGGGGATGAGAATGGGAGTGAATTAGAAAAGAAAGAAAGGAAGAGAAACTTCTGAGTATCATTGTATGTATAGTTTTGTATATTAGAGTCATAGCAATATTTCATAAACCGAACCAATAAATAATTTAAATACAAACTGGATACAGGGGAAGGACTGAAAATGAAATACAAAAATAACAAATGAACCTAATCCATCAGAGAAAGGCATTACGAACAAGGAAGGGGAAGGCTAGAATCAACTCTGTGATTTTAAATGAAAGTGGAACTATCAATTGGAACTGATGGATTTTATTAGAAATAATGTGAATTGATAAAAAATAGATGTAGATGTGCATATACATGGGTTACTGCATGTATAAATATTTTCTATATTCACTGAGATAATGTAATAGCAATGACATCCCAGGAGCAAGAAGGACACTCTATGCCTAGATTTTGGTTTCTATAATTATCCAAAAGAAGCAAAGGCACTTGAAAAATGACTGATTCTAGGACTAGGAAATTACCGGGGAAGTACAAGATGAACTTTGAACATCTTATAGTTCTGAAAAGTAAGAAAGTGTTAAAAAAAAAAAAAAAAAAAAAAAGATGAAGGTCATAGAAGCCAGCTTAAATTGTTCCCAATAGCTAATGCTGAGATAATTTAAGGAGAAAAAAACCTAAAACTAAATAGTAATAACTATTGGCTAATAGCATATCAAATAAAACAAATCACCATGAGACTATATTATATAAAAAGATGTATAAACAAATAAATGGCGTAAAAGTGGTATCTATTTCTTGTACTGGGATTACAATTACTGAATGCAGGAGGTGGTAATGGTGATTGGTGATGGACAGAGAAGTCTGGCGTGCTGTAGTCCATGGGGTCACAAAGAGTTGGACATGACTGAGTGACTGAACTGAAGCTAAACTTAAGCTGAAGCTGAAGGAGAAATGATAGAAATTTGCCATTTGGTGAACATTTTAGTCATAGGTACCGTAGGCATGAGTCATCAATTGATGCTAAAATGACTGAGCGAAAGTATGATGAGAAACACAATATTTGAAAGTATCTCTCCACAATATATTTACTACTTTCAAAAGAAAAATTAGAAATGTTGCAGTGGAGAAACCTGGCAAAACTCTCTAACTGACATCATCAGAAATAAGACATAGCTTCAATTCCTGAACATTTTCTTCAACTCTAGCCATTTATCTGAAAACTTAGAAAGCATCACTTCCTATGTTAAAAACATAAAAACACCACTTCCATTAGGAGTGATTTTCCTCCTATTGAATTTTTAGGCACAGCATTCCATAGAATGTGTCCTGTGAAACTAAGTAATGTTATGGACCTGCTTATAGTTTCAGTCTGACAATAAAGAAATGCTCTGGTTTAACGTCTTCTGTGTTTGTTGGTAGACTCTCGTCTAGAAGCTGTGATTTAGACAGTTTTGACCAAATGACAGTCCTCCTCTGTTTAGTGAAAGAGATAATCTGATCACTGAATGGACCTTGACTACTATTAGGGTGACAGATGTTACCAACTGTTTTTCTTGTTTCACTCCTATCACGACTTCAATGGCTAAGTAAGAGAACTTAACCCCTACATGTACAGAGTTTTGGGATATCTTCTAGGATACTCCTCACCATAGCCATAAGCCAAATGTATTTCCCCCAAATTATTATGCAGAGTGCCAGTTTTAAGGGATGTTAAATGGTGTTCACTAAAGGGAGAGGGGAGGAAATTTGAAAATATACCCATAATAACAGATAAAAGGTATTTGACTGTTACTGTAAAAACAAACCAAACCCAATTTAAATTGCTCTCTCTACCAGTGAGTTCTTACTTTAGATACATAAAATAAGATATAATTCCTGAAGATTATATCTGACCACATTAAACAAAGAATTGGTAACATTTAGGAAAAACTGAGTTAAGTTGTATCTTTAACACAGGAATTGTCAAAGTTTCAATTGTCTTCAAATTAAATTATGTATTTTTAAGAGGGAAACAACAGTGTGCAGCTTTTTCACAAACTTTTTTGACCTCATTACCCCATCATCTGCCCTTTTTCCCAGAATATTTTAAGAACTAGCATTTTGTGGAACACTTTCAGGACATAGTATTTTAAGGCACCATAAATTAATCACAAAGTCATCTTCAATTCTAAGAAGTATCAAGAGAAGAATAAAGTCTTTGTGCTTAGAGTTGTGCTAGGAAATTAAAGTGTACACTTACATATCGATAAAGAATCAAATAATAAAACAATACTAAAATGCCCAGTGGTTCAGATGGTCATTTCCACAGTGAATATCACATAGGCTAGGATCAACAGAGGCGGCAAAGGAGCAGAGACTGGAGCCGAGCTGTGATGGGTGAGTAGGCTTTGCACAGGTAGCATGCAGAACAGCACAGAGTGCTCCACACAGTAGGTGTTTTTAAGCACTTGTTAATTAACCAACTAGCCTGACCTGTACGACCCTCAGAGGAAGCATGGGCTAGCTCAGACGGGATAGCAGGCACTAGTAAACTTTCCATGTGCAGTGACGCAGGAGATGTGCCTTTGCAGGAAAATCATTAGGGCCCTCTTAGAAGAGATTGCACACTTTCTCTAGCAACCTGAAGTGAGAACCAGTCAGGCTGTTATGCTTGTCCTAGAACTCTGCCTTCAGAGATGAAAACTTGGCTGAGATGTTGAGGGCCTGAGGGTACAATATATCATCCCCATCTGTCTCAAAGAGCGTATATGAATATCTTCCTCCTGAGGAAGAACGAGTCCATGAAGTTATGACTGTGTCACCACTGCCTGCATTCACTTTCCACTCAGTCAAAACTACTGGCTAAGCAAGATCACAGAAGCAAGGCGCTGTGACAAGTATTGTAATACTTAAATCAACTTACCTGGAATAAAGGGAGACAATATAAACTTGGTTAAAGTCTTCTTAAGCGTATGACCCATATCTTACCCATCTCTGTATTACATTACCACACAATAATGGTAATTCAGTAAGTAACTATCTTTACCTAGATAGAACATGGTGTAAAGATACCAATGTCTAATGCTTAATCACATAATCATGCCATGTATTCATTCAGATTAGTTTTCTTTTTCTTAAAGAATATCACCTTTTTGATAAAATATGAAAGTACTCTGCATTAAAATTCACTACTGCATCAAGTTGCCACCATACTTATGGAAGACCCAGTTTGATTCACAAATGGCTTGGAATTTCCTTGAAGATACTTTGATATATGCCTTATGATGTCAGATTTCACAATAACCTCTTATTTTTAAATGCAGTGTCGTGAAAAGATAAAAATTTCCACATATTAAGTGGTATTGATACAAACACAAATTGATAAAAGTGTCAAGTTGTCTTCTTTACTCTTGAATTCTTAACTCAGGTACCTACATACAGATATAAATTCCTAAATATTATATCTGATTGCATTCAACAAAGGGTAGGTAATCTACAGAATGACTTCCTTTGACCCTTTCTAAAACTGCATGCATTTATTGAGGATTCTCTGTAATTCTTGATGATGTATCTAGTGTTGTCAATTACAAGATATTATTGAATATTTATGAATCAATTACTTTGTATATGCCCTTTCACAAATCTTAGGTCCTTCATTATCAATAAGCAAACCTGTCGAGATAAGGACTTTTCATTAAAAGTGAGAATTGACTGGTATAAATTACTTACTCGTTAGTTGTCCAGATCCTTCTATGAGAACAGGGATCTTTGTTTGTCTTGTTCGACACTGAATTCCATCTCCTAGGGTATAAGTAAAATAAATACCACTTCAATGTACAAATGAATGAACAAATAATAATAAGTAAGTTGCACCAAGGAAACATCCTCATATTTAAAAAATGGAAGGAGGTAAAATGTAACTGAGCAGGATCCTACAGAGCTGTCCTGGGTCAGGTATCTCCCATATCCTCTGCTATAGCTCCTCTCTGCAATACCTAGATAATAGTCTTTGATGCGCAAATCCTGACTCATTTTAGAGATACTAAAGTGTTAGTCACTCAGTCATGTCTGACTTTGCAACCCTATGGAATGTAACCCACCAGGCTCCTCCGTCCATTGGATCTTCCAGGTAAGAATTCTGGAGTGGGTCACCACACTCTCCCCTTGGGGATCTTCCTGACCTAGGGATCAAACCTGCATCTCCTATATTACAGGAGGAGTCTTTACTGTCTGAGCCATCAAATGGAAGAAGTTATTATAACTACTTGATGATCATGAGCCCCCAGACTTATTGTCACCTAAGGATTGAAAATATTAACCACCCTGTTACCTCAACATTAACCAATCAGAGGACTGTGACTCTCCTCTCTCACCTGGCTTTTAAAAATGCTTTGCTGAAACCCTTTTGGGAGTCTGGGGTATTTTGGAGTTTCAGCCACCCCTCCTCTTCCATGGCCCTGCAATAAACCTTTCTCTGTGCCAAACTCTGACATTTGAGTGTGTTTCACTTCATTGTGCATTGAACACATGAATTTACATTCAATAATAGAAACTATACATTTACATTCAATAATAGAAACTATAAATTTACATTCAATAATAGAAACTATAAATGGAAAGGTACCTGAGATTTTCAAGAGTTCTTAATTAGGTTCCTTAACCACCCCTGGTAGACATGGGAAAAATTAGAGGAGAGATTTTAGAATCTCCTCAATGTTCCCCTGTGCCCAAATAGGTTTCACTTCCAGAAGACCCCAGCTGGCACTAGTGGTAAAGAACCCACTTACCGATGCAGGAGACTTAAGAGATGCCCAGCTTTGATCCCACAGTCGGAAAGATCCCCTGGAGGAGGGCATGGCAACCCATTCCAGGATTCTTGCCTGGAGAATCCCATGGACGGAGGAGTCTCTGTCTCTGAGTCCATAGGGTCTCAAAGAGTTGGACATGACTGAGGCAACTTAGCATGAATACAAGCCAGAAGACCCACATTTAGTCTGGATCTTTGAAAGCTATAAGGAGAAGCTGTTCACACTATGTGGGCCAGGACTGAGAGCTCCATTTTAATTCTGCCAATCTGCAAAGCATTTGTCTACCACAGTACAACAATGGATTCTTTCCAGATGCTGCTAGCCCAAGGACAAGAGAACTCTATCTACAGTGTTCACTGTTTGACTCCAGTCTTTGAAGTTGTCTTGGAAACTGCATCTTAAAACTGTATGCAAGCTCCAAGTCTCCCACTTTTACTACTTTTTTGGTCAGAGACCAAACTACCACTACCCAATCAAGTTCTCACCTTATTTGTGTTTAATACTTTCAACTTAGCCTTCACTAAGATCTTTAACCTCTACTCTATATCCTTAGCCCACACAAGAGCCCACCTGATTCTGACTTAGGAAGGAAGCGGAGACATTGGAATCCAGAGAGCAGCATCCACTCTCTCAATCACAGCCCCTTCCTTTTCAGGAGGAACCCCCCACTCCAAAAGCTACAGAATACTCTGGAAGGCTTGCTAGCCTTCTGCCAGTCCAAAAAATAAAAATAAAGTGAGAAGAAAAACAGGACATTAGAATCTAGACATCAAAATTGTACTTTTTTGAGTTAAGCACACATTCTCCAGATAGTTTGTTTAAATCTAAACAGCACAAGGAATCTTGAGGATGCAAAAAAAAAAATTACAAACATAATTTTAATGTTTTTTTATGTTAAAAAATAACAAACATACAAAAAATTATATCTTTATTTGACAGAAACTCAATCACATAGATTCCCTTCAAGGAAGAAAGCAACTAACATGTGAACAGATAACTGGGCATCCAGGAAATAAGAGACCCTAGAAGAGAAATGAAAAAGACAGAGAGAGAGAGAAGGACTCCAAAACCTAACTTTCCTCATCATATATTTTTTTCCTTGAGTTTATATATGTGCAGAATTTGAATGCAACTGACGCCTTTAGAAGATTCTAGCATATCTTTTAAGCCCCAATTCTATTCCAAGCAAAGGTTACTGACTTAAAAGTACATTATTTAATTTTATTTGGAGCAGAGGAAGACAGACCTTTAATGGTTCTATTTGTGATAATAATCTGGAAAAAAGAAACAATATTTTGCCATATTTGTATTTGTTATGAAGTCTAACTAAAGCCTATGAGTCAAATAATATAGAACCTCTTTTTCATATATTTTTCTGCCTCCTGAATATATAAAACTCCACTTCACTAAAGACAGCAAATTCATCTTTATGACATAAAATGTGACTTCTCATAACTGCAAAAGAAAATAGTATACACATCATTTAAAAATAAAATGAGAAAATCTTTATATGAGCAATAAATATAATAAACATGCTTAAATGTAAATGTAAAACACAAACCTCAGACAATGAGTCTACATGAACACTCTGATATTTAGACATCTGTCAGGCAGTCTTCTGTTTTGACAGCTAAATGAATGTTATATATAGAGGGACTCTCTCTGGAAGATAGACTTCCGTGCCTGGTTTCTTTTACTCTGAATGCAACAGTAAGACATTTCAGTGTGTGGGAAGCATCTATGGTACAGAGAGTTGGAAAACATTCAGGCTTGAAGAACCAAAACAGTAAATTACTTGCAAAATCCAATATGCTCATCCATAATGATTTCTTCTCTAGTTAAAACACATTTTCAAAGCCTAGGACAACTCAACCTGTACAGTTAACAAAATGCCTTTTGCTTCTGACCATCTTATAAATGATCTTAAGAAGAAGGAATACATAATCTAAATGTTAACACTTTTTAGTTCTACGAGTTATCTTTCCCACCTCCACCCCCCACTCCCAGGGCTCAGACATAAGACAAAAATCAACTGCAATCATCATATCTTTATAGCATTTGTAGTCTTTCCTCTTTTTTTCTTTTTTTGTTGTTCCTGCTTTGTATAAAACTGTAAGGGCAGAAATCATCAATTCAAAATTCTGCCTGAAAGAAATGATCCCTTCCCCCCAAAACTTAAAAAATAAATTATTCCCCAAATCTTGACTTTAATTTGATTAACATTCTTAGCATGGGTTTCACTATATCCAGCTGGAAATTATCTTTGAGATATGTGGATATGACTAATGTGTGTGATTTTTAAATTTGGGAAAACAAAAGGACAATGTTGTTGATGATTCATCACTTATGGCAAAACTTGGCCAATTTATTCCTTTTATAATTTTTAGGAGACCAGGGCTGTAAACAAGTGTATCTTCTTCTCCCATACTCTGCTCATATCCTCCTTTCGAGGAGAGCATGTTTGATTTATTCTACCCAGAGAGAAGTGTACTTAATATATCTGCTTTCACTTTTGGTTATGTCTTGTGACTTAATTAATGGTATGAATATTTTTGAGTAGTGTAGAGTAAGAATTCAGAAGAAAGGAGAAACATAACAAAAGTGAGGAACTTGAGAAATTCTAACACTTTGGCAATATTAGTTTTGTTAGCATTGTGCCAGAAAGCACTGGACATTAGAGCTCTTAAAGAGAGCATGGAGAAAAACTCATAATGGAATCTGGAATATGTTTTAGTTTTGGAATTTTACTGATTTATAAACATAATGGACAATGCAAATATCACACTGATTTTTTTTTTCAAATCTGACCAAATAAAGTGAACCATTAAGAAATGTGGGTAGAATAAAAGACCATACTTTAAGAAAACTAATTATATCCTGTCTCAAAACAAACAAACAAACAAAAAGAAACCAAAACAGTGCATTCACAATAAGCTCCTTTCAACACACTTAACTTAGAAAACAAAATCTTACAGCCCTCAATGTTCTAATTGGAGTAAGCGCTTTAAAGAGAACTATATTTAATCTTTCATGAACTATACATTTTTAAATGATTATAAACAAGAATGAGAAAAAAATAATTCTTAAAATATATGAAAATGCAAATAATCTCCTAGATTATAGTACTAAACATAGTTACTTTCTTTCCATCTAAGTCATACTTTTCACTCTTTTCACAAATGCATTTAAAACTTCTACACTTACTTCATTTAGATAGTTCTTTAAATGATGCAGCCAATCTAAGGACATCCAAGAATACAAAGCACTGTAATGAAGATTTGACACAATGGAACAAAAAAGTAGAAAAAATGATCTAAAGTCTCAAGTAGATACTTTTCAAAAGAAGATATAAAAAAGGTTAAGGATCGAATAAAAAGGTGGTAAATTTCATTGGTAATCACTGAAATGCCAATTGTAGCATTTTGATATTGCTATAAATAAACCTTTCAGAATGTCTAAAATGAAAGAGACAGATATCACCAAGTCTCAGCCAACATATGCGTAAATGAGTACAACATTTTGGGAAGCTTTTTGACAGTATCTTCTAAAGCTGAACAACAACACTCTATGACCCAGCAATTATCACTCTAGATGTATAACGATCAGAACTTCATTCTACATACGAAAACATTAAAAATATTTCAAAGCAGCACTGTTAGTAAATGTCTCAACTGGAATCTGCCAAAACACCTGTCAGTCATAGAACGAGTGTATCAGATTGTGGCATATTCATATGAGGAAAGGGCATGCAACAGTGAAAATGAAGGAGCTACAATATACAACAAGGTAAGTGAATTTCACAGATGACATTCAGCTAAAGAGGTCAGACACAGGAGTGTCTATTGTGTGAATCTATTTATATAAAGTTTATAAAACCAAGTAAGCCTAATCTGTGATTTTACAAGTCAAAAAGTAGTTAACCCTCTCAGGGATAGTGAGAGGAGGAGGCACAAGAGGTCTTTTGGTGTGCTGCTATGTTATTTTTTATCTGAGTACTAGTAATAAGAGTGTGTGCACCTGAAAATTTACACATACACTTATGATTTGGGAAGAAGGAAAGCTATCTTCAATAAAAACTGTAACTTGAAAAGTAATTATTATAAGTGCCCAGACGAGGACTTATGCCTGGAAAGGATCTAGTAATGTGTTTAAACTGAATATATACTATACCCGTGGGTATGTATTTGGAAAAAAACTTAATTTTAATCTTTTAGCTTTATTTCACTCTCTTTCAACTTTGACTTCTTTTTATTCCTTTCAAGTGACTAGAGTTGTAGAGGACATTTTGAGGATCCAGCTAAAAGGAAGTTGAGTTGCATCCATTAATTCATTCTGCATTTGATAATAGGATAGATTATGTAGTGTGCAACCATTTCCAGAGAGGTTACATTATCGCTTGCTGTCCTTGTAGAGGTAGGACTTCTGGGAATTCTCTGAGGGCCCTGTGGTGTGTGAGAGCAAGTATGACAACCAGAGATCATACAGATAAAACAAAGTGTCCACAACCCTCAGCACTGGAATATTAGAGACCAAAAACTATTCTATAAAAATCCTTCCAATAAATACATATGTAAAATGTAAGTGGAAGATTTATTTATTTTGGGTGTTTCATTAAAATGGAGGCTGACTCCTGTCAGAAATATACTTTCCAAGGCAGAATATATAATTATAAAGGCATAAATTTTATGGCAATCAGACAAAGTAGAATTGTTCAATACCTGTGTTTGCAGGGAATAAGCTTACAGCAGTATTAAAAAATAAGTGGTCAGTTTCAAGTAAGGCAATACGGAAATATGATTTCAATTGTTTCTAAAATTCTCTGACTAATGACATAGGCAAATAAGGTGAAAAATTTCTAAAATGCTCATAAATTTTGACTACACACATATTGAAAAGCATGATGTACTTGGGTTTCAATTAAAAATAAAGAGGGCAACAATTTAAATTTGAAGTCTTTAACTGGTAGTTTGCGTGGTCCTTAATGATATGATTTGGAACTAGAAATCCCGATCGCTGAAGGTCATGGCCCAACAGTCTAAGTACTATAGTTGCAGAGAAGCCAAATTCTGTGCAGGCATCTTCACTCACCTGCTGTGTTGTTTTTGGTGACTATTTACAATGATTACCTCCATGGCATCATGTCCACCCCCTGCCCCTCATGTGAAGAGAAGTATAAAGAGCTTCACATGCTCCAGGGCATGAGTTCCAGATTCTGAAAAGACAGCCACTTCTTAGATTTATCTCTTAGGAATGACATCAGTCCATATTCTGTGTACAGACCCCCTCATTTCCAGGTTCCTCCAGAAAAAAAGAAAGATTGCTTCTTGTTAAAATTTTTCTTTTACAGCTTAAGTAGTTTTTATACCTTCCCCAGCAGTGACTATCCCTCCTTGCAAGAATACAAATAATATACAACCACATTACAGCACTGTTTTGTTTACATTTAAAAGTTCTATTTAAACAAATCTTTGTCTATATCAATGTCTGTGTGTGTGTATGTCTGTGTAAGTCACTTAGTCATGTTGGACTCTTTGAGACCCCATGGACTATGTGGTCCATGGACTTTTCCAGGCCAGAATACAAGAAGGGCCTTTCCCTTCTCCAGGGGATCTTCCCAACCCAGGGATTGAACCCAGGTCTCCCGCATTACAGGTGGATTCTTTACCAGCTGAGCCACCATAGAAACTCAACATATCTATGTCTGGGAACACTAATGGTTTCCTTCCTCCCTCCTTTTCTCTCATTGCACATAGGAGGAAAAAAATAAAGGGGAACAGTTTTTGAGTACACTTATCACATGTAATATATTTAATCCTTACAATAATCTCTGAAAATATGCATCGTTATAGGTCAGGATCTGAAGGACAGTGGTTTAAGAAGTAAACATTATTTTACAGTTCTAAATTTAGAACCTAAAGTCATTGTCTTTTCTGTACTTGAGGGAGAAGTAACACAGGGCAGACAGACTCTCCAGCACTGAGAAAAATAAGAGGAAGCTATCTGTCCTCCCTCCACTGGTTCACTCACCCTGGGCTGAGGTTAGACGGAGCTCTATAATTTAAAGAAAAGGAAATCACTAGAGTCTTCCCAGTGGTGCCAGCCAGCAAGATGGTCCAAGGGCCCCATCCCCTGCTATTCACAGTGGCAGTAATGGTATTTTACTTGCAAGATTATGTTATAAAAGACAGTGTAAACAGTGCTGCAATGAACACTGGGGTACACTGTTTACAATAGCTAGGACACGGAAGCAACCTAGATGTCCATCGGCAGATGAATGGATAAGAAAGCTGTGGTTCATATACACAATGGGATATTTCTCAGCTATGAAAAAGAATGCATTTGAATCAGTTCTAATGAGGTGGATGAAACTGGAGACTATTATACAGACTGAAGTAAGTCAGAAAGAAAAACCCCAATACAGTATATTAACACATATGTATGGAATTTAGAAAGATGGTAACGATGACCCTATATGTGAGACAGCAAAAGAGACACAGACGTAAAGAACAGACTTTTGGACTCTTTGGGAGAAGAGGAGGGTGGGATGATCAGAGAGAATAGCACTGAAACATGTATATTACCACGTGGGAAATAGATCGCCAGTCCAGGTTCGATGCATGAGACAGGGTGCTCAGGATGGGGGACACATGTACGCCCATGGCTGATTCATGTCAATGTATGGCAAAAACCACTACAATATTATAAAGTAATTAGCCTCCAACTAAAATAAGTAAACTAATTTACAAAAAAAAAAAGACAGTGTACTTCCATCTAGGCAGTCCTCCTCTCTCCTGGATCTTGCACTCTGGGGAAACAGAAATGTCATGTTGTGAGAGGCAGGGTGGTAGAAAAGCCAGAAGGTGAGAAATGCAAGCCTCCTGCTGACAGCCAAAGGCGGGAGCATTGAAGTGAATCCTCTACCCCAGCCAAGGCTTCACAGGACTGCAGCCCTAGCTGGTAGCTTGATTGCAATTTTTATTCAGGCAATGTGGTATCTGCCACTGTGGACAGTTTTTATTTTTTTCCCCTAGTCAAAGAAGAATTTCCTTTTCCTTAGGGAGGAGGTTAAAATTCCTGAAATCTGCTCACACTGAAGTGACAGCTATTCTTTTTTTTTTTTTTTTTTTTACAAGAAGCTGAAGATAGTTGATAGTGAAATGATGTATTTGGAGATAAGTATATATGTGTGAAACCATCATTACCATCAGCGTCATGAATGTATCCATTACCTCTAAATGTTCCCTCGGGCCCTTTTTGGTTTTTGTTTGTTTTGTTTTTCCCCATTGTGATAAGATCACTGAACATAAGATATACTCTTTTAGCAAAATTTTAATTATATAATATGGTATTATTAACCATAGGCCTTATTCATACATTGGACATCCAGAACTTAAAGATCTTGTACAGTAAACACTGCACCCCTTTGACCAGCACCTCCTTGTTCCCACCTCTCACCTAGGACCTGGCAACTACCATTCTACTCTCTGCTTCTCTGTGTTTGACTATTTTAGATTTCACATATAAATGAGATGATGCAGTATCTGTGTTTCTGAGTCTTGACTTACTATTTCAATTAGCATAATGTCCTTTAGGTTCATGCATGTTGTTGTAAACGACAAGATCTCTTTCTTTTTTAAGGCTCAGTAGTATTCTGTTGTGGAGAAGGCAAAGGCACCCCACTCCAGTACTCTTGCCTGGAAAATCCCATGGATGGAGGAGCCTGGTAGGCTGCAGTCCACGGGGTCACTAAGAGTCAGACACGACTGAGCGACTTCACTTTCACTTTTCCTTTCATGAATCAGAGAAGGAAATGGCAACCCACTCCAATGTTCTTGCCTGGAGAATCCCAGGGATGGGGAAGCCTGGTGGGCTGCCGTCTATGGGGTCGCACAGAGTCGGACACGACTGAAGTGACTTAGCAGCAGCAGCAGTATTCTGTTGTGTGTATGCATATATATATATAAATATGCATGCTAGGTCACTCCAGACCCACTCATTGTGTCTGACTCAGTATGACCCTATGGACTGTAGCCCACCAGACTCCTCTGTCCATGGGATTCTCCAGACAAGAATACTGGAGTGGGTTGCCATGCCTTCCTCCAGGACATATATATATATATATATACACACACATATATAATTATATATATATGCATATATGTATATTCCCCACATTTTCTTTATCCATTCAGCTGTCAATAGACTAGCATGCTTCCCAATCTTGCCTATTGTAAATAATGTTGCAATGAAGACGGGAGTTCAGATATCTCTTCAAGTCTACAATTTCAATTCCTTGGGATATATATCATGAAGTGGGATTGCTGGATCAAATGGTGCATGTGCGTGCTCAGTCGTGACTGACTCTTTGTGACCCCCAAGGCCCAGCTCCTCTGTTCATGGAATTTTCCAGACAAGATTACTGGAGTGGGTTGCCATTTCCTATTCCAGGATCAAATGGTAACTGTATTTTTAATTTTTTGAGGAAACTTCATACTGGGTTCCATAGTGTCTACATCAATTGATGTAAATTAATTTTAATTAATTTAAGGTTAATTGTTATTCATGTAAATTAACAGTGTAAAGGGTTCCCTTTTCTTCACATCCTCACCAACAAAAAGGCAACTAATAGAATGGGAGAAAATACTTGCAGACCATCTGTTCATGGCTTATTATTTTAAAAATGTAAGGGACTCTTATAATTCAATAGCAAAATCCACAAAGAATCTAACTGAAAAATGGGCAAAGGACTTGAACAGACATTTCAACAAGAAGTCATACATATGGCCAACTGTTACATGAAAACATGCTCAACATCACTATTTATCACTATAATGCAAATCAAAACCATGATGACCTGTCACCTCACACCAGCTAGAATGGCTATTATAAAGCAACATATTTTAAATGTTTGTGTATATGTATGTGTATGTGACAAGACTTGGTGGTAGAACAGGAAAGGACATATAGGAATTGATAATAGGCACCAGCATTCAGCTAGTCTAGGGAGAAAACATACAGTACTCCTAGAGTAGCAGTCCCCAATATTTTTGGCACCAGGCACTGGTTTCACGGAAGACAATTTTTCCACTGACCGGGGAGGTGGTGGTGGTTTGGGGAAGATTCAACTGCATTATGTTTATTGTGCATTTTATTTATATTACATCAGTTCTACCTCAGATCATCAGGCATTAGATTCTGGAGGTTGGGGACCCCTCTCTTAGAGGATAACATGGCCCTAAAGAAGTTGAAGACAGACAGACATAAATGGCACGCCTGTGGCAGGCATGGGAGTGGGATGAGAGCGGAGGTGATCTGGAGAACATGTAAGTTTGTCTGGGCAGTTGTCATGAAGAAAGAGGATGAAAAAAACAGCCCACAAATTCATTTTCTCTTTCCAAACTACACAGCTATCAGAAAGTTGAGATCTTATTGAATACTTCTCCAAGAGATGACTGGGGTCAAAGGCAGGGCTGGGAAGGCAAACGGGGATTCTTGTATGTTTTACAAATAAAACTTAGTTATGATTTTTACACAACTTTCTTTAGCTTATGCCTACTATGACATATGGGGGCTTCACAGGTGGATTCAGTGGTAAAGAATCCCCGTGCAAAGGGGGATGGAGTTTGCCATCCAACCAAAGGAGACATGGGTTTGATCCCTGGGTTGGGAAGATCCCATGGAGGAGGAAATGGCAACCTGTTCCGGTATTCTTGCCTGGGAAATTCCATGGACAGAGGAGCTTGGCAGGCTGCAGTCCATGGGATCACGAAAGAGTCAAACATGACTTAGCAACTAAAGAACAGCGATTGTGTCATATGAGATATGTAGGCGGTTTCAAATGACTCATTCTCCATGGCAGCTTCTTTCCACGCCTCGGTGCTAACAGTTTCAACTGTCCTTTCATGAACTTTAAGTTCTTCTTGGTTCTTTTAGGCCCAGAACTCCTGCCTCCCTGGGATTCTCATTCTTCTGAGCTATCACGTCTCATGGGTAGTTCCATCCATCTCCTCTGAACTGGCCTTCAGCTCCTTTACCTTGATTTCTGAACAAACAGACCAACACTTAGAACCTTTCATACAAGGTATATGCATTTGGCAGACTTTACTAAAGGTAGTGTTGATGGGATTTTTTTTTTTTTTTTTGCTGAAGCAACACAAATTACACAAACTGAAATCTGAGATTTCCCTGCTTTTGCAGTGGTATATTCCAACTCATTTCGGTTCCACTGCTTCTAACTTTATCTTTCTATTGCTTAGCCCAACTTCTCATCACTGCCCCTCAGCAATCCCAGACTCATTCACTCCACAATTCAGTTACCTGAACTGAGCTCCAGGCTGATACTTAACTACAGATCTATTTCTTAACTTTTTAAAACCCAGACGCTGATTAATGGGTTCTGTTGAACAGCAGTTCCCTCGGCTTTAGACCTCACACATCTCCTTCCCATTGGGATAATAACCTGTGCCATCCCCTCCGCCCACACTTCAAGAGCCCAAGCGGCAAGACTTCCTTTTTTTTTTTTCTGATTCATACAGGTGAGTGAGTGGGGTTATTATTTGGTGACTTAAATATTTTTCACTCTCAGACTTGATATTTGATTACAGACTGTTTGCAAGAAACTCTCAGAAGTGCACGGAACCCACACACTGAAGGGCTGACTCCCTCCAGTTCATTCACTCCTTTTTTTTCCCCCAGACAATCCTGAGTTATACACAGTGTTTTTCCTCGACATGATCTCATCTGAGGCTCCCAGTAACCCTATGATTTTGACAGGACAGGTAGTGTATCAGTCAGGATTGTATCAGAGGCTAGAGAACAAAAGAGAATTTAATGTGAAGGCTTAACTAGTAGTTAACGGTCAGTTAACTATTGCAAACTGGTCAAAAGAGAACTCTTCAGTGTCATAAAAGTAACTGCTTTATAAAGTCCTTAGGACAGAGGCAACAAAGAGAATAGGGGCCAAGTGCTACAATTCACCTGATGGAAGAGCCGACCCACTGGGAAAGACCCCGATGCTGGGGAAGATTGAAGGCAGGAGAAGGGGATGACCGAGGATGAGATGGTTGCATGGCATCAGTGGACATGAGTTTGAGGAAACTCGGGGAGATAGTAAAGGGCAGGGAAGTCTGGCGTCCTGCCGTCTGCAGTCCGTGGGGTCGCAAAGGGTAGGACACGACTGAGAAACTGAAGAACAACTACAATTCAAGAGCTTGAAGGAGGGGTCCTGAGGAGCTGAAGTTCAGGAGACCATGCAGCTCTGGTCACGCTGGCATCTCTGAGCTGGAGGAGGATCTTTTGGGGCCAGGAGGCAGACCTCAGAGGTGGAAGCTCGGGCTGGCGCTGATGTTTGGGGCAGGGAAAGGCAGTGTGAAGCCGGTTTTGCGAGCTCTGGGAAATCAGCAAACAGAATTCAGGATTCAATGGCTGCTGCGAGAAGGAATCGCTGCTGACGGAAGAAGTTGCTGATCAAGTCCCGCCAGCGTGACTCAGAACTGCCCGCGGGTGGGAGGAAGCCGGGTTCTCTCTTCTTCCTCCAGGCGCGTGATCTCCCCCTAGCGTTCGCTACTGCCAGAGCCCAGCATTAGTCAGCAAAGCAGATCTCAGCCCAGAACACAAAGAGGAGGGTGTGGAGCTTAAGGCGGAGAACTTAACAAGTGGAACAGATCATTTTCCTGACCTAACTTTGCAAAATAAAACAAGGAAACAAAAGGAGGAAAACAAGGCTTAAGAGAATGTAGCCAGTGTAAAATATCTTGCTAAGTCAGTAAAGCACCAGTGATAGCATTGAGATTTACATTCATATATCTTGATTATAGGGCTTCCCTGGTAGCTTAGCTGGTAAAGAATCTGCCTGCAATGCAGGAGACCCCGGTTTAATCCCTGGGCCTGGAAGATCCCCCAGAGAAGGGATAGGCTACCCAATCCAGTTTTCTTGAGCTTGCCTGGTGGCTCAGTGGTAAAGAATCCACCTACAATGCAGGAGACCTGGGTTCAATCCCTGGACTGGGAAGAAGCCCTGGAGGAGGGCATGGCAACCCACTTCAGTATTCCTGCCCGGAGAATTTCATGGACAGAGGAAGCTGGCAGGTTACAGTCCACGGGGTCACAAAGAGTTGGACACGACTGAACAACTTTCACACTTTATCTTGATTATAAATGTCATGCTCTTTTCACTATACCACATTTCTTGAAGCCCAAACAAGTGAAATAACCTAGAATCATGCACCACTTCACTGACAAAAACCTGAAAAAAAAAAAAACTACTTCTTTTGAAATATCCAATTTATCACTTTTTCTGTATATCAGACTAGCTCAAAAATGTCTCCTAGAGAAGAGGAGAGATCATGTTTAGGAGAAAGGAGTAGTCCGGGTTTGGATGAGAGGAGAATTTCAAATTCACAGCTTTTAGGGAGAAAGAGCTAAGCTAGCAGGGGGAATCCCCAAAACTGAGAGAGTCATTCATTTATGAGCTGATTCATTCAACAAACAGTTACTGCATGTCTGCCTCATTCCAGACACTATTTTAGATGATGGTGGCTCAGATTTGAATAAAAGTTCTTTCTTTCATGCAATTAACAATATAATAAGGAAGCAAGATAGTAAGTATGCATAGGGCTTCCCTGATTGCTCAGTGGGTAAAGAATCTGATTGCACTTCAGGAGACACAGGAAATGCAGGTCCAATCCCTGGATCCAGAAAATCCCTGGAAGAAGGAAATGGCTACCCATTCCAATATTCTTGCCTAAAAAATTCTGTGGACAGAGGAGCCTCGTGGGCTACAAGTCCATGGGACTACGAAGAGTCTGAGTGAATGACTAAGCACACTCATGTGGATGGCATAGATAGTAGGTTAGAGAGTTCAGAAAAATAAAGCAAGGGGCAAAGATAAGGATCACAGAAGTGGAGGCATTTCTCTGCAGGGTGGCTAGAAAAGTCCTCATGGAGGACTGTCAGAAGAGAGAGAATGAAAAAAAAGGGGGTGTACCAGAAGAAGCAGGAACAGGCAGTAGAGGAATAACAGAGGAGCTGTTCATGTAGAGCCCTGTTTGAAGAAATCCACTTCAACGGGTCATATTATTGTTCCTGAGTATCTGCCACCTCTCCCTGGAGGACAATTTTACTTTCTTCCTCCTTAACATCATATGTGGCAGTGTGACTTGCTCTGATCAGTGCTGGGAGCATACACGGTCTGTGTCCTTTCAGACAGAAGCTTTAACACCCAGCACATGGTTCACCATATTCTCATTTCCCCTTTTCTGGATCCATAGCTCTATCAGCCGGTTCTCAGAGGAGAGGTGATTTGGAACTGAACTTCAGCAAACCTGAAATGGACATGGAAGTAAAGCTTGAACTCAACGAAGCCACCCAAGATATCAGTTTGTTACTGCAAAACAAAGGGACTATTTTGAACGATGAATATGCTTCTTCTAGTTATAATGATTAGTAGATCATCTTAGCTTTTTGTTTTGTTTAGTTTTCCTTAAGAATAGCACTGAAGGGGTAAAAAAGAGTGTTTTGCCTTGTACCTGGTGGTGTTCTAGAGGGTCCACCCTCTGAGAGAGCCCTATTCAGATGGATAGCGGTGCTTTCAGTCATAAAGGGAAAGGTTCAGGACACAACACTGGTCACTCTTTCATACAGATTGCCAGTGAAAGAAACTTTCAGAATTCCATTTGGAAGTCATTCTATCTAAAGAAATCAGTTGCCTCCAACTTACGCTTATAAGAAGTTTTGTGATATAGTACCTTGTTCTAACAAAGAATACAAGAAAGAGGACAGGGAAGAGAAGAAAGTTTGCATCGCTCCTCTTTATGCTGCATTCATCCCCACCCAGCTTTTCACCTCACAGGGAGCCCTCAGTCTTTGCTATCTGTCCACTCAGCCTCCCAACTTCATCCTTATGTCCTTACAAATATACTATCTATTGTTTTCTGTCCTAGCATCCACCTTAATTCTCCTGATGGAAAAAAATGGAGGTGAAGAAAAAGGGAAGTTAGAATATGAAAATGGCGAGGGTGGGATGTTCTGAGAGAATAGCATTGAAACAAGTATACTATCAAGGGTGAAACAGATCACCAGCCCAGGTTGGATGCATGAGACAAGTGCTCAGGGCTGGTGCACTGGGAAGACCCAGAGGGATGGGATGGGGAGGGAGGAGGGAGGGGGGATCAAGATGGGGAACACATGTAAATCCATGGCTGATTCATGTCAATGTATGGCAAAAACCACTACAATATTGTAAAGTAATTAGCCTCCAACTAATAAAAATAAATGAAAAAAAAAGAATATGAAAATGTCCTAAGGATGACATGATATCAAATATCATGGTGTACCAACTAAAATTTAGTGGTATAATAAAATAAGAGAAACACAAGAAATACAGTGAAAATCACCATTGGCCTTATATACTTCTGTCAATATTATGGAGAGATTACCTAAGACTATTTTTATAGCACTTCTCTTAATTACATAAGGCATTCTTTAAGAATAGGAACCTGACTCCTTCAGTCTTATATCCCCAAAACCTAACTAATTTTACCAACAGTAGATAAGAACAGGGAAAAAAAAATGTGTTGCCTTAAAATTAAAAACAAGAGCAAAACCAAATAGATCCCTATAGAAATGGATCTTCTGTTTGAAAATGTATTAAAATTTAATTTGCTTTTTATATTAATACCTCTCTCCCTCTCTTTTCCACCTAGCAAATGAATTTATATCAGAGACATCTAGAAATTTGCATATATATACATATATATGGCTATATATTATATACAGCCATATAAATATGGAAACATACACATGCATAATTTTAAGTATTTTAATGTTTTATTTCCTATTATATTTGATGAAGGCATCAGTTAACAACAACAACAAACACACACAAAAAACCACAACACTTTTTTGTTGTTGTTGTTTTTCCTACAATGCAAGGAAAGCGTATTGTAAGAGTGAATTGATTGCTGGAGTAGACATCTCAATTTCTGTATTCTTTGATTTTCCTGTCATTTAATTCTGAAAGCCAATATCCTCCTAACCCCATAAACTTTATTTTTATTTACTGAATTTCTGTAAATGCATCTGGGGAAGGGTTTGGAGAGAAAAATAATGTGTCTAGAAAGTTATTACTAATATATACAGGAGCTGTCATGTTAAGAATGGCTACAATGTTGTTAATATGACTTTAGCAGAATACACATAGCCTCTAAATGGTGACATAAATTACATCCAGTGTTCATATTGCTGCTTGATGCTATTACCTAAGACAATATAAATTTTATACTCGAAGTAAGTTGGCTACAGTCTTCAATAAAGATTCAGCTCTCTCACACTGCATCTCCTAGAGCAAAACTAATTAGGACATTACACTAGTGACAGACAGAATCCTCACAATGTTATGTAATCTTCTGGGAGTCAGTTCTATTTTGTCCTGTTAGCTTTTTCCTACGCAAAAGAACATCCCAGATTTGTTACTCTTTGACACTTTTACAGATGAAACATGAACAGCATTACAAATATGAGTGCACATCTTTTCAATAATTTTGGTTTCATAGCCCCTTAATGAATAATGAATTTAAGAGATGGCAAAAACCACAGGAAGAGACAGGGAAATTTAAATATATTAGTTATGTTATTTATTCCTGTGGAATAACTTTGACAGGTAAAGCATTTGGAAAGTCATTGGCCTTAAATATGTAAGGGGAATGTATGGATATTTTCACAGTGTCCCTGTATTACCACAATAAATTACTAGAGTTTATTTTCCATTTCTTTCAGCTAATAGTTTGGAAAAGAGATTAAGCAATTTTTTAAATGTTATCAATACAACTGAATCCTTAGCATCATTGTTGAGTCAAACATTTCATTAGTCTTCACTGAGTTTTTGTTGTTATTGTTATAATTTTCCTTTCTCTTCTCTACTGTCTTCTAACAAGGGCATGCAATACATCTTTTCCTTTACTAAAACCCAACTTAAGATTCTACTAGCCAGAGTTATATTTAATACTGGACCTATATACTTGAGACTCATTGTTCCAAGAAAAAAATGATTTTCAAGATATGAATAATTTGGTTAATTTCTATCCTTTAGCACATGAAAGCCTAAAATAAAATCTGCTTCCTCCAGGTTTGCTCTGTTGATTAGCAGCCTATATCTGACCTGTGACTCTATTCCCTCTTCCTCATCCTCTCTCAATTCTACTAAATATGGTTGAGGGATTAAAATCTTTCCAGAGGTTGTTGATAGCCTAGACATTCTGTATAAATGAGCTCACTGGGTTTGATATAAATACAAAGGCCTTCTATTTACAGTAACTTATTTGTTTTCTCTGTGTGTTTAAGACCATTACTCATCTTTCTGTAATTGATCAAACTATTTATTTTTAAAAATCTAAGTTAAAATTGCAATATATGTTGCAATGGAATACATCCTGAAAAGGGAATATCAAAAGAATAGAGCTCATCATTGTAACATATAACACTGCTTTCCAATTTTCTGTGAAATATAAATTTTACTTTCAATTTTGAAATATAACAGATTGTATCTTTTAAATTACTACAGTAAATGTGGAGAGAAGGAGCTGCATTTGAGTTTTTACTAAATGTCTCCAAAACCAATTAAAAGGAGTGAGGCTTTTATATGGGTAAGTCTTGAAGAATGTGGATAAAATATGTGAGAATTTTCTCACTGTATTTTGAAAATACTTGAGCTCAAGTTGAGGAACTATGCTTTACTATTTGATGAAGGTTACTTTAAGGCAAAATAAAACATAAATATTCATTATTATTTATTCTATCATTATTTCAAAGCTTTGCTCTCTGATTATATACATTTCTTCAATTTCTTGCAGCCCACTTATAAATTCATCTGCAATAATCCCCATCTACCTCTTCCATTCTGGTTTCAGTTCAATCCAGTCACTCAGTCGTGTCAAACTCTCTGTGACCCCATGAATCACAGCACGCCAGGCCTCCCTGTCCATCACCAACTCCCGGAGTTGACCCAAACCCATGTCCATCGAGTCGGTGATGCCATCCAACGATCTCATCTTCTGTCGTACCCTTCTCCTCCTGCCCTCAATCTTTCCCAGCCTCAGGGTCTTTTCAAAAGAGTCAGTCCTTCGCATCAGGTGGCCAAAGTATTGGAGTTTCAGCTTCAACATCAGTCCTTCCAATGAACATTCAGGACTGATTTCCTGTAGTTAGGACTGGTTGGATCTCCTTGCAGTCCAAGGGACTCTCAAGAGTCTTCTCCAACACCACAGTTCAAAAGCATCAATTCTTCAGTGCTCAGCTTTCTTTATAGTTCAACTCTCATATCCATACATGACCACTGGAAAAACCATAGCCTTGACTAGATGGACCTTTGTTGACAAAGTTATGTCTCTGCTTTCTAATATGCTGTCTAGGTTGGTCATATTGATTCTACTCCTTCCAAGGAGTAAGCGTTTTTTAATTTTATAGCTGCAATCACCATCTGTAGTGATTTTGGAGCCCATAAAAATAGTCAGCCACTGTTTCCACTGTTTCCACATCTATTTGCCATGAATTGATGGGTCCAGATACCATGATCTTATAGTTTCTGAATGTTGAGTTTTAAGTCAACTTTTTCATGGATGATATTCCTCTTGTATTCAGTTCATATTTCAACCTGTGCCTTGCATCTTATCCCCTTTTTCCTCTTGGGCCTTGTTTTATCAACTTTTCCTCTATTCTTCTGTATCTTTAACCTCTCTTGTCCCTTATTCTTGGTCCTCATTATATACACTAGCTCAAATCTGAAACTGGATTCTGATTCTATTTCCCCATTTGAAATTAATCAAGAAAAATTATCAGTAACTTCCCAAAGGCCAAATACTATTCCTATATTTCAAATCCTATCTTTCTGGGCCTTGTTCTGCCATTGGACCCTGGTGATGACTTTTCCTTGAAAGTTTTTCATTTGTTTCTATGATGCATCTTCCTGATTTTCCCCTTCCTAAAATGACCGTTCTTTTAACCTCTTTCCTACTTTTTCCACCTTGACCTTTATCTGTCAGTTCCCTTGACTGTCCTCTGCTCTCAGTCCATACAAACTTCTGAAGACCTTACCCTCACGTATTCTTTCTTCTGATTATGATGGAAATTCCATGCATACCCCTGTTCAGGCCTCTCTCATAAGCTCCAAACCATAATCTTAAAATGCCTCTTGTGCCTGCCCAAGCACTTCAGTCTCAGTTCCCCTTTTTCCTCCAAAGCTGCTTTCCTACTTCTTTTTATAAGTTATTTATACCACTATCTACTCAGTTCCCCAGGTTAATAATGTCAAAGCATTCTAGACTCATCGTTTTTCCTCATATATCTCTACTCAATTACAGATGTCTATTGATTCTACCATCTGTCTCTCAAATCTGCTTTCTCCTCTCCAGTCCCACTTCCATTGTCTACATGGGGCCATTATTATTTTGGGAGATGATAACTACAAGGACATCAGCCTTTATCCACTTCTTTCCCTAAATCTATCTTCACTCTTCCATTGGAATGATTTTTTAAAATACCATTATTGTGCTTAAAATCCACCAGTTGTCTCAACTGCAAATTGAGATTATAAATTGTAATGTTAAATTGTAAATTACTCAATTCTGGGTAAATTTTGATCCTCCAATCAGTTGGACCAGCTTATTTCTGTACCCTGTCTGCTTTTTAGCTTTTTCTCTTGCTGTGGAGATGATGCTGCAAGGTAAGCATTATTTCAAACTTCAGATGAAAAAATAAAGGCTCAGAGGCATTGGTAACGTATTCAGAATCACACAACTGGGAGCTTCTCCTCCCACTCTCCTAAGAAGACACAGTCATCCTCTGCATCAGCCACACAACTGATTGGCAAGCCTTTAAAAGTGTGCTGCTCTAATGGCTTTCGGAGATGGGAATAAGACTTCCTCTTATTGGAACATTTACCCTTACACGTTCCCATCACTGCTTCAAGAGGCAACTCCAGAGTCACCCCTCCTCTGAATTATTTTCCAGTGTCCCAGTGAGGACATCATACATGTTCCTTCTGCTTCTTCTTCCTACTTCTGTAACATTTAAGCATCTCCTAGGTTGGGTACTGATCCTGTTTTTTAACCATGATCCCCAGGTTATGGGCTCCCATGCTAAACTGTAACTCAGACATTGCATGTGCCTCATCCCTGTGTCTTCTGTTCTGTGTACAGTGCCTGGAACTGGACAGGGCCTCAGTTCTACTTTCAATACACTGAAAATAGAGAGAAATCGCTGATTTTTCTTATTTGTAAATGAAGGTGGGCTCACAAGATGACTTGGATCCTTTCTGTGACACTGTAGTTACTACTTCCATGTATTTGTATAATTTTTGTATATATTATTGGAATGTGCAACTATTCTAAGGCGTGTAATATGGTGTACTTGGATTATATTTTATTTCTTTAGGACAAAAAGGTATCAATTAATTTTGCTGCTGTGCTGTATATGCATGTGTTTGCATAGCTGAGTTTAAATATGGTAACGTCGACAGATAAAGCAGACGGGTAGAATATATACAAAAAGAGAATTGCAACTGAAAGGTATGTATATTGGGCTGTCAATCTGATCCATAAACAAGTTTATGGGTTTAGTCAGTTAAATAAAACTGTAGGCCAGTTTGATGGAAGAAAAAAGTGAAGAACATTTCAAGTTAGTAATTTCACTAAATGTATTTATTCTTCACTAAATTACTTGTTTAACTAAATTAATCAAAATTATCTATAATCTCAAAACTCATGGAATTATGTATATATACTTTATATAGTAGCTGAGGCATTAAAAGACACAAAAATATTTATTTTTAAAGGAATAAATCTAGAGATAATCATACAGATTTCCTTATAGGCTGTCATATTCAGATACCCCAGATCTTAAAATAGGCAGGGTAGAAATGAAAACTATTTATTGGACTTGAGATCCCTAGTTATTGTCATGTGTAGCATATTCAAAGACAAGTTTCTAAAGATCAAATTTGATAGCCACTCTGTTTATAGGTTTTGCCCAGTTGGGGTAGTAGATTTTTTATTCTGATGAAAAAGTGATATCTACTTTCCAGGTATAAATATATAGCAATAGGATATTGACTTAAAAGCATATATAGTTTGAAGCCATAATATATAACTGGAAAATATAATGTTTACTCATTAATTTATGTAGGCATTTTACTACACATAAACAGGGTTTATGGGGAATTACATAGTTATGTAAATGCTGCATGGTAAAATGCATCTATAATAAGTAAGAAAAATGGAGCCAAGACCAATTAAGTATAAAAAGTCAACAAAGAGGCAGGAAAGTGTTGAAAACTCAAAATCTAGGCAACAGGCCCTGAATACTTGCTCAAAGAAGACAATTAAATTTTTTCTGAGTTCCCTAGAGCTGCAGAAGAAAATAAAATCAGTAATATAAGTCATAGCATCTATAGTATAGAAACACGTTGATTGTTTAGAGAAGAATTATTCCTATAAACACTGAAATACATTTATCTACAGGTTTTCCTAGAAAGGACACTGTATAATGGAAAAAGAAAAAAACAGTCAACAACGCAGAGTTAAGTACAATGCTGAATGCTATGAAACTGCTTTTGATATGTTTTTCAATATAGCTTGATATTTTATGCCAAAGTTAAAAGTCACTTGTTTAGAGAGATCAATTTATATGGTCTCTGTGTAATATCATTCCATGTATAACTCCACAAAAGGATGTTTTATAGAGAAAAGAACAAGATAAAATTCACTCAAAGTCATGAAAATAAAGAAAATTAGAGTAAGACAGGTATGGATGAGAGATCTATGATGGCATGTCTAAACTAAAGGGATTTCAATGCTATGAAAGAGAAATAAACTGTGTAAACACAACAAAGCAAGTCTAGAGATTAAAAAAAAAAACAGCTTTGTTCAGTAGTTTGTCAATTCTCTTTCTGAGAATTAAAATGAATAAATAGCTTATATATACTACAAAAATGCTGCATAAATATTGCTTACTTCAAACAATCTTATGAAAGTTACTGAAAATTAGTAATGTCAAGATTATACCTCCTGGAAGGTACTTGAAGTCTAGTTATTTAACATTATCAGTTAAACAGATCCTTATAAATCATCAAATAGATTAACTGTGGTGAAAGTGATATTCACCTGAAAGACTGAGCAGGAAAAAGAAGCATATACCCGAATAGAGGAGAATTCTTGTACAAGTGCTGAAACTTCCCTTATGATCGGATTTTGGACATTTTAGACACAACCACAAATACATCTTAAAATGAAAATAATAATGTAGACATGATAGAAATTAAGAAAAAGAATCTGTGATGAATCAGAAATTTGATGATTCTCAAAAAAGAGAGGATTGTCAACCACTGGCCACCACCAAACTTGTGGAGGGTTCTGATGAAGGTCTTGAGTTCTTCATTGATTCTAGGAGTCTCAAAGCTGTAAAATCTTCCCTACTTACTGGAAATACACAGTATTTCTCAGTGAGCTGACATGTATTATGAGGTATTGTTTCTTTCTCCTCATGATTTTATCCATAATTATGATACTTTGAACCGGGACAAATTTCTTTCCTGACCTCCTCCCCCAGAATGAGGACACACATGACTATTTAACCCCTAAAGCGTGCCAGTGTTCAGTGAGGAAGAGTTATTAGAAACTTTTTGGGGTAATTCAGACTTGACCCTGTTACTGATTAGTCATCAGAAATGAGAAATTAACAGACTGGCTATGAACTAACTTTTGAACAACAGGTGGAGGAAATTCTAGATGCCTTAATGCAGCAAAAAGGAACTCGCTATTTTTAAGGCAGAAGCTCACTAAAACAAACATCTGATCCAGAAATTAAAAGAAATGGATGATGTCAAGACAACATTCCTTACAAAGTTTCTTGCCCCTGCAATTGTCTTATGCCTCTATAATGGGTATATAGAAGCCAATATTTAAGCGAAATTCTATCCTAAAATTAGAGAAAAAAATGTTAGGAGGAATCTGGATAAAAATTACATAAAGATAATCCAGGCTTCCCAGGAGGGAACCTGCTGCTGCTGCTAAGTCGCTTCAGTCGTGTCCGACTCTGTGCGACCCCATAGACGGCAGCCCACCAGGCTTCCCAGTCCCTGGGTTTCTCCAGGGAAGAACACTGGAGTGGGTTGCCATTTCCTTCTCAATGCATGAAAGTGAAAAGGGAAACTGCAGTCGCTCAGCCATGTCCGACTCGTAGCAACCCCGTGGACCGCAGCCCACCAGGCTCCTCTGTCCACGGGATTTTCCAGGCAAGAGTGCTGGAGTGGGTTGCCATTGACTCCTCCAGAGGAGGGAACCTAGTAATACCCAAAGATCTCAAGTAGAAACACGCAACAATCCGGATGAGATCTCCCCAAGTCACAAGGACACACTGTGTTTGGCACACTTCTCACCTGCCAAAAACATAACACTGACAAACGTTTATGAATCCTCAGCCTATTTGAGTAACTCTAAACGGATTTTATGTACTTATCTCCTACAGAAGAATATGAACATGTTATGGTTGATTATATATCTGTGTTAAGTGTGGAATAAATCCTTGCCTTTTTGTAGAGCCATAGAAGTGGCTAAAAATGGATGCAAGTTCGTGTATTCTACTTAGGAAGTTCCAATCTATTTTTCTATTAATAGAATTGCACATTTTACTAGAAATGTCATTAAAGAGCTCTGCAAGGCATTACAGTTTGCTCAAACACTCTGCTGTGCACACAACCTGATCTTCAGGCAAAGAAGAAAGGACAAATCAGACTCCCAAATTAGCCAAAACATTGAAAAAGACATAAACTTCCCTCAGTTTATTCCTTATAACTTTGTAATAAGAAGAAAGCTTCTTTTCAAGGTTCACCAGTTCTGCTTTTATAAGTAGGTCACTGTGAATGTGCAAATGCTCAGTCATGTCTGATTCTTTGTGGCCTCATGGACTGTAGCCTGCCAGGTTCCTCTGCCCCTGGAATATTCCTGGAAAGAATGCTACTCCAGGGGATCTTCCAGACTCAGGGACTGGACCTGCGTCTCCTGAATTGGTAGGTGCATTTTTTACCATTAGTGCCTCCTGGGAAGCCCAGTAAGTCACTAGTCAAAGTGCTAGCTGCTCAGTCATGTCTAACTCTTTGCAACCCCATGGATTGCAACCCGCCAGGCTCTTCTATCCATGGGATTTCTTAGGCCATGATACTTGAGTGGGTTTCCATTGTCTTCTCCAGGGGATCTTCCTGCCCCAGGGATCAAACCCCAGTTTCCTGTATTGCAGGCAGATTTTTTTTTCTTTACCACCTGAGATTTTCTTTATCGCCTGAGTCACCAGGGAAGCCCAGTAAGTCCTTAGCACATTAGTAGAATTATATATCTAGGACTATCATCTCTATTCCTAGATTTTTTTGTATTTTGGCAAGAAAATATGACTAAATAATGTAAAGCAGTGGTTCCCCACCCACTTTTTGACACCAGGGACCAGTTTTGAGGAAGACAATTTTTCCATGGACAGGGGGTGGGGTGGAGGTGGGATGATTTAGGGATGATCTAAGCACATTACATTTACTGTGTACTTTATTTCTATTATTATTATATCAGCTCCACCTTAGATGATCCGCAGTAGATCCTGGAGGCTGGGGACCCCTAATGTAGAGGACATATGGAATACAGACAATACTGTCATCAAAAGTTATAGAAGGCCGTTTCCCAACCTCCTTGCAAAAAATTTTTGTATGACTTAAAACCTAGAAACTTGGTCTACTTGAAGAGGTGAGAGAAAAACAGTTATACTGAAAAGGACCTTATCTGGTCCTGTATATATTAGCAACTAGCAAACAAGTGAATGTTCACAGGGTTGATTTGTCTATACAACTGCAGAAAGTCACGTGACTCACATCTCTTTATTCTTTGCTAACATCTGCCCTCACTTGCCTTGACACTCATCTCCAGAAAGCAATTGATTCAGAATCATACGGCTGCTGAGGCCCTATTTCTACACATTTCTGAAACTAATCGATAAGTAGTACAGCAACGAAAAGCAAAGTAATAAATGTGAACTCACTTCTCATAAAACACGATTTCAGAATTACCTATGTTGTGTTCTGTCATGTGGCACTAAGACAGCAGAACTCAGCTTTCTCATATTATAGTGGCTTTTTTATCTGAAGAGGGAACTTTTCTCAGTGGTAAAAAGTAAAATCCATGTGCTATCTTTGGAGCATTTATCCAATAACTTCGGAAACTCCATTTGTTGAAAATGTTATAGCTACTGTAACAGCTATATAGTAGGTATCTTAATTCTTTCATTAGTATTGCTAAAGCTTTCATAAATCTTATCAGAACAAATTAAAACAAAGAAGGAAGAATGAACAAAGACAAAAAGGAAGGAAAGGTATAAAAAGAAAAAAAGAAAGAAAACTACATTTCTATTCTCTTCCTCAGAAACTTGGATGGAAATCAATACAAAAGGATATGTGAAAACCAAGAAGCATGGTAGATAAAACATTTAGTCCAATGACATTCTGATCTATCTAAAGGTCATCTGAGGATATTAGCGCTACCCCACAAGATAATATTCCAATTGGTTTGGCCAGGGGTAGCGGATCGCGGAAGTTTATAAAAGTGGTTCCTCTGATTTTGCTGCAAGAGAACTTGGCTTTGGGCCACCATCACCCTAATTCCAAAACCAGACAAAGATGCCACAAAAAAAGAAAACTACAGGCCAATATCACTGATGAACATAGATGCAAAAATCCTTAACAAAATTCTAGAAAACAGAATCCAACAACATATTAAAAAAATCATACACCATGATCAAGTGGGCTTTATCCCAGGAATGCAAGGATTCTTTAATATCTGCAAATCAATCAACGTAATACACCACATTAACAAATTGGAAGATAAAATCCATATGATTATCTCAATAGATGCAGAGAAAGCCTTTGACAAAATTCAACACTCATTTATGATTAAAACTCTCCAGAAAGCAGGAATAGAAGGAACATACCTCAACATAATAAAAGCTATATATGACAAACCCACAGCAAGCATCACCCTCAATGGTGAAAAATTGAAAGCATTTCCTCTGAAATCAGGAACAAGACAAGGGTGCCCACTCTCACCACTACTATTCAACATAGTGTTGGAAGTTTTGGCCACAGCAATCAGAGCAGAAAAAGACGTAAAAGGAATCCAGATAGGAAAAGAAGAAGTGAAACTCTCGCTGTTTGCAGATGACATGATCCTCTACATAGAAAACCCTAAAGACTCTTCCAGAAAATTACTAGAGCTAATCAATGAATATAGTAAAGTTGCAGGATATAAAATTAACACACAGAAATCCCTTGCATTCCTATATACTAACAATGAAAAAACAGAAAGAGAAATTAAGGAAACAATACCATTCACCATTGCAACAAAAAGAATAAAATATTTAGGAGTATATCTACCTAAAGAAACAAAAGACCTATACACAGAAAACTATAAAACATTGATAAAAGAAATCAAAGAGGACACAAACAGATGGAGAAACATACCATGTTCATGAATTGGAAGAATCAATATTGTCAAAATGGCTATTCTACCCAAAGCAATCTATAGATTCAATGCAATCCCTATCAAGTTACCAACGGTATTTTTCACAGAACTAGAACAAATAATTTCACAATTTGCATGGAAATACAAAAAACCTAGAATAGCCAAAGTAATCTTGAGAAAGAAGAATGGAACTGGAGGAATCAACCTGCCTGACTTCAGACTCTACTACAAAGCCACAGTCATCAAGAGAGTATGGTACTGGCACAAAGACAGAAATACAGATCAATGGAACAGAATAGAAAGCCCAGAGATAAATTAACGAACCTATGGACACCTTATCTTTGACAAAGGAGGCAAGGATATACAATGGAAAAAAGACAATCTCTTTAGCAAGTGGTGCTGGGAAAACTGGTCAACCACTTGTAAAAGAATGAAACTAGAACACTTTCTAACACCATCCACAAAAATAAACTCAAAATGGATTAAAGATCTAAATGTAAGACCAGAAACTATAAAACTCCTAGAGGAGAACATAGGCAAAACACTCTCTGACATAAATCACAGCAAGATCTTCTATGACCCACCTCCCAGAATATTGGAAATAAAAGCAAAAATAAACAAATGGGACCTAATGAAAATTAAAAGCTTTAGCACAACAAAGGAAACTATAAGTAAGGTGAAAAGACAGCCCTCAGATTGGGAGAAAATAATAGCAAATGAGGAAACAGACAAAGGATTAATCTCAAAAATATACAAGCAACTCCTGAAGCTCAATTCCAGAAAAATAAATGACCCAATCAAAAAATGGGCTAAAGAACTAAACAGACATTTCTCCAAAGAAGACATACAGATGGCTAACAAACACATGAAAAGATGCTCAACATCACTCATTATTAGAGAAATGCAAATCAAAACCACAATGAGGTACCATTACACGCCAGTCAGGATGGCTGCTATCCAAAAGTCTACAAGCAATAAATGCTGGAGAGGGTGTGGAGAAAAGGGAACCCTCTTACACTGTTGGTGGGAATGCAAACTAGTACAGCCACTATGGAAAACAGTGTGGAGATTTCTTAAAAAACTGGAAATAGAACTGCCATATGACCCAGCAATACCACTTCTGGGCATACACACCGAGGAAACCAGATCTGAAAGAGACACGTGCTCCCCAATGTTCATCGCAGCACTGTTTATAATAGCCAGGACATGGAAGCAGCCTAGATGCCCATCAGCAGATGAATGGATAAGGAAGCTGTGGTACATATACACCATGGAATATTACTCAACCGTTAAAAAGAATGCATTTGAATCAGTTCTAATGAGATGGATGAAACTGGAGCCCATTATACAGAGTGAAGTAAGTCAGAAAGATAAAGAACATTACAGCATACTAACACATATATATGGAATTTAGAACGATGGTAATGATAACCCTATATGCAAAACAGAAAAAGAGACACAGAAGTACAGAACAGACTTTTGAACTCTGTGGGAGAAGGTGAGGGTAGGATGTTTCAAAAGAACAGCATGTATATTATCTATGGTGAAACAGATCACTAGCCCAGGTGAGATGCATGAGATGAGTGCTCAGGCCTGGTGCACTGGGAGGACCCAGAGGAGTCGGGTGGAGAGGGAGGTGGGAGGGGGGATCGGGATGGGGAATACATGTAACTCTATGGCTGATTCGTGTCAATGTATGACAAAACCCACTGAAATGTTGTGAAGTAATTGGCCTCCAACTAATAAAATGAAATTTAAAAAAATAAAAAAGAGAGATTTGTTGTACAAAAAGAAAAAAAAAAAAAAAAAAATGGGCCAAAGAACTAAACAGACATTTCTCCAAAGAAGACATACAGACGGCTAACAAACACATGAAAAGATGCTCAACATCACTCATTATTAGAGAAATGCAAATCAAAACCACAATGAGGTACCATTACACGCCAGTCAGGATGGCTGCTATCCAAAAGTCTACAAGCAATAAATGCTGGAGAGGGTGTGGAGAAAAGGAAACCCTCTTACACTGTTGGTGGGAATGCTAACTAGTACAGCCACTATGGGAAACAGTGTGGAGATTTCTTAAAAAACTGGAAATAGAACTGCCATATGACCCAGCAATACCACTTCTGGGCATACACACCGAGGAAACCAGATCTGAAAGATACACGTGCACCCCAATGTTCATCGCAGCACTGTTTATAATAGCCAGGACATGGAAGCAACCTCGATGCCCATCAGCAGATGAATGGATAAGGAAGCTGTGGTACATTTACACCATAGAATATTACTCAGCCATTAAAAAGAATTCATTTGAATCAGTTCTAATGAGATAGATGAAACTGGAGCCCATTATACAGAGTGAAGTAAGCCAGAAAGATAAAGAACATTACAGCATACTAACACATATATATGGAATTTAGAAAGATGGTAACGATAACCCTATATGCAAAACAGAAAAAGAGACACAGAAGTACAGAACAGACTTTTGAACTGTGTGGGAGAAGGTAAGGGTGGGATGTTTCGAAAGAACAGCATGTATATTATCTGTGGTGAAACAGATCACCAGCCCAGCTGGGATGCATGAGTCAAGTGCTCAGGCCTGGTGGGCTGGGAAGACCCAGAGGAATTGGGTGGAGAGGGATGTGGGATGGGGGACCGGGATGGGGAATACGTGTAACTCTATGGCTGATTCGTATCAATGTATGACAAAACCCACTGAAAAATTAAAAAAAAAAAAAAAATCTGTCCATCCTATCAGTTTGTCAGGGGGAAAGGTTCAGATCAAATCAGGATATTTTCTTTTTGTCCCATTCTATTCTTTTACCCTACTGTTGGTGCAAAGAGTTTTGTTTTAAACTGTGTTCATATTTTTAATCACAGTTAATTTTATGTTTTGTAACTTTTCTTAAACTACACTCATTGAATATGTTTATTCTTTGAGTTGACAAAGGTAAGGATCTCTGTATTATTCATTAAGAAAAAAATGCTTCAGGGTAATCCATGTCTCTGTATCTCTCTCTACATAAACCTGAAACTTCTGAGTTTATTTTTCTTCTGGATATCTGTTCCCTGTGAGATTAATGTTTTCCAGTGAATTAAAGAGTGGTTCCAAATAGGAAAAGGAGTATGTCAAGGCTGTATATTGTTACCCTGCTTATTTAACTTATATACAGAGTACATCATGAGAAACGCTGGGCTGGAGGAAACACAAGCTGGAATCAAGATTGCTGGGAGAAATATCAGTAACCTCAGATATGCAGATGACACCAACCTCATGGCAGAAAGTGAAGAAGAATGAAAAAGCCTCTTGATGGAAGTGAAAGAGGAGAGTGAAAATGTTGGCTTAAAATTCAACATTCAGAAAACTAAGATCATGGCATCTGGTCCCATCACTTTATTGGAAATAGATGGGGAGACAGTGGAAACAGTGTCAGACTTTATTTTTCTGGGCTCCCAAATCACTGTAGATGGTGACTGCAGCCATGAAATTAAAAGACGCTTACTCCTTGGAAGGAAAGTTATGACCGACCTAGACAGCCTATTAAAAAGCAGAGACATTACTTTGCCAACAAAGTCCGTCTAGTCAAGGCTATGGTTTTTCCAGTGGTCATGTATGGATGTGAGAGTTGGACTATAAAGAAAGCTGAGTGCCGAAGAATTGATGCTTTTGAAGTGTGGTGTTGGAGAAGACTCTTGAGAGTCCCTTGGACTGAAAGGAGATCCAACCGGTCCATCCTAAAGATCAGTCCTGGGTGTTCGTTGGAAGGACTGATGTTGAAGCTGAAACTCCAATACTTTGGCCACCGATGTGAAGAGTTGTCTCATTTGAAAAGACCCTGATGCTGGCAAAGATTGAGGGTAGGAGGAGAAGGGGACGGCAGAGGATGAGATGACTGGATGGCATCACCGACTTGATGGACATAGGTTTGGGTGGACTCCGGGAGTTGGTGATGGACAGGGAGGCCTGACGTGCTGTGGTTCATGGGGTCGCAAAGAGTCGAACACGACGGAGTGACTGAACTGAACTAAACTGAGTGAATTAGAGTGATAGAAGGACTGTTTACTTTTTATTTCCAGCAGAGAAAGTCACTTCCTTCCTAGAAACACCATGTAACTTCCTCTAATAATTTATTTAACATCCCTGAAAACAGCAGGTAATGGTCATTACCCACTTCTGGTTCATATTGTACAAGTTTCATTTATTCCTAGTAATCTGCATGTTGCGTGAGGGAAAGGAACCTCAGCACTTGTCTTTGCCTACTTGGAGGGATTTTGTTTGTTTCTTGGTTTTTATTACTCTCAGAGGAAGTGTAGAGCCAGATGCAGAGGAAAGGAATGAATTACATTGGCTCTCCTTTATAAGAGACAACTGAGTTTCTTTATGTTCCCTCTGTATGGCTCTGCCACCTGTTTATATTTTTCTAGTTCTCTTTAACTTAAGGAAATAAGGGACAATACTGATCATTCATACCATTAAAAACAAGTATTTTCAATTTTTCATTCTTCTCTACATGTCTACATGTAATGTATAATGGGTCATAACATTATACCATTTAGCAAGGAAATAAAATACAAGACAGTGATCCACTTGGCTATTAATTTGCTCTAACAATTAAAGGAGAAAAATGCAACTCAAGCTACTAAGCTATAGTTTGAAAGGCAAAATGATGACATGTGTACTGAGGGCATATTTCAGTCTCCTGGATCAATTCTGAAGAGCCCAAATTCCCCTAAGGATCTTTGTTCTGAGAGCTCCAAGTTTGTTTGTTTAAGTTATTCTGTTCAGCACAAGTTATAACCCCCTTTTAGGGAATGAATAGAAGAGGCTGAACCTCTTCTATTAAACAAGACTGTTAGCAGGTAGAATTAAAAGTAGCCGATCCAATGAGCAGAGCCACTGTCTGGGGTTTGTCCACACATCGTGACCTGCATACAACTTGGACCAAAGAGCTCAGCAAAGTTAAGCTCGCCATTCCTCCTACCGGAGACCAGGAAATATGAGCTTTATCTTGATGAATACATTTCAGAGATGTTTCCTAGATCCTCGAAGAACATATTCCTGGGTTGTAAAAATGGCAAGAAGCTTTTTAAAAATGTACATCTACTGGGCAGAGAAAGAATTGACAATTTCAGATTTTCTAAAGTAAAGCCTCTAAGGAAAGGAAGATCAGGGTTTTGAGCCTGGAAGAAGCCTGTTTAGTCAACCTGAGGGAAACATTCAGGCCATCTTGGCCACCTAGTAGTGAAACCCTGTTTCCAGTGAAAGAAATGATTAAAAAAAGAAAGAAAGAAAGAAAGAAAATCTTAAATATAGTGTCAATCAGTGTTTAAATCCAAAAGCATATTCATGATATCCTTAGATGGTCTCCTCAAGAGAAGTCATCTCAGGTCTTTGATTATTCACAATAGTAAGACCCCCCAAAGATCCCAGTAATAGGAATCTGGAACTACTCATTCTATTTTTTTAGGAGCAAGGGAAATGTCAGCAGTTGACAAGCTAATATTGGGGCTTTCTTTGCTAAAAGAAACGTCCAGACTATGCCCTGAGGCCAGTTGTTTAAAATGTCTATATCAGGATCTCAAACAGGAAAAACGAAGTTCTGAAATATGAGCCTCCAGCATAATAAGGTCTGTAGTCATCAAAGAAAGAAATGTATTTACTTTTTGAGACACTCTACTACTATTTCAGAAAACTGTATGGATCACATTTTAGAATAATTGCTAAGAACTGAGACAGAAAATACGTTTCAAGAAATTAAAATTGAATCCAAGCATTTTTCTTAATTAGGGTTTCACCATATAGTTCGAAAATAAAACTCATAACTGTAGTGAGTATCTGTCAAATGAAGGAATGACTTTTGGGTTCTATTTTACATTATCTGCACCTCTTCACACATGTTTTCACTTCCTCTAGGAAGTCTATTTTATTACATGTAGAGTTTAGTGAGGTCTGTCAGTAAACTAGACCCTCATTAGAGATCCTGCTGAGATAATAACACAAATTAAGAAGGTGAAGAAGGCTTGGTTGCACTAGAACAGAGAAGTAAAGGAACTATGATCTTGCACATGGTCAAGTATTTTGCAATCTTTTGCTCTAGTAAGTGCTATTTTGGAAGGACTGAATTCTCCATTCTTGAATTAAGCTTTAGGCATTTTTTTAATATTAGGGAAATTATAATTCTTCCTATCCAGAATTAAGCTATTTTACATAAGGAAAAATTTGTGGATCTTAAAATAGAATGCTTTAGCTTTCTTTAGACGCTTTCTGTGGTCATCTTGTCCATTACCCTAAATTCACACATGGCTGACCTTATTCTGTTGAGCAATATTTTTTTTTTCACAGTCTCCAGAAACCCTTTCTGATGGGAAGGACTGGCCATGGGGAAAACTGGGTCTTGCTCTGGTGGGGAAGGCTGAAAACTTCTAGAGCCAAGAACTTCCAGATATTCAAGCTGGATTTAGAAAATGCAGAGGAACCAGAGATCAAATTGCCAATATCTGTTGGACCATAGAAAAAGCAAAAGAATTCAAGAAAAACATCTACTTTTGCTCATTGCCTATGCTAAAGTGTTTGTGTGAATCACAACAAACTGTGGAGAATTCTTCAAGATATGGGAATACAAGACCACCTTACTTGCCTCCTGCAAATCCTGTATGCAGGTCAAGAAGCATCAGTTAGAATGGGACATGGAACAACAGACTGCTTCCAAACTGGAAAAGGAATATCAAGGCTGTATATCATCACCCTGCTTATTTAACTTATATGAAGAGTACATCATGCAAAATGCTGGATTGGATGAAGTATAAGCTGGAATCAAGATTGCTGGAAGAAATATCAATATCTTCAGATATGCAGATAACACCATGCTTATGTCAGAAGGTGAAGAGGAACTAAAGAGCCTCTTGATGAAGGTGAAAGAGGAGAGTGAAAAAGCTGGCTTAAAACTCCACATTCAAAAAACTAAGGTCATGGCATCTGGTCCCATCACTTCATGACAAATAGATGAGGAAACAACGGAAACAGTGAGAGACTTTATTCACTTGGGATCCAAAATCACTGCAGATGGTGACTGCAGCCATGAAATTAAAAGATGCTTGCTGCTTAGAAGAAAAGCTATGACAAACCTAGACAATGTATTAAAAAGCAGAAACATTACTTTGCCTACAAAGCTCCATATAGTCAAAACTATGGTTTATCCAGTAGTCATGTATGGATGTGATAGTTGGACCATAAAGAAAGCTGAGGGCTGAACAATGGATGTTTTTGCATTGTGGTGTTGGAGAAGACTCTTGAGAGTCCTTTGGACTGCAAGGAGATAAAACCAGTCTATCCTAAAGAAAATCAGTCCTGAATATTCATTGGAAAGACTGATACTGAAGCTCCAATACTTTGGCCACCTGATGCAAAGAGCCAACTCATTAGAAAAGACCCTGATGCTGGGAAATATTGAAGGCCGGAGGAGAAGGGGACAACAGAGGATGAGATGGTTGAATGGCACCACTGACTCAATGGATATGAGTCTGAGAGAGCTCTGGGATTTGGTGAAGGACAGGGAAACCTGGTGTGCTGCACTCCATGGGGTCACAAAGTATCGGACATGACTGAATAACTGAAAAACAACAACTCTAGAAACCTACTTTTAGCTAAGTAAGAAGATTTGCAATCAAATTTGGAATTTCTATGTATTCATTAAATATGCTTAGACAAGCTTAACCTCCCAAACTTCAGTTTTCTTAGATGTTAAAAGGACAATGATAATAAATATTTACAAAGTTGTGGGGCTGTAAGTAAGATAATTTATGTGAAATTGCCGTTTCAGTTGTGAAGCACAATCCCAGTGTTAAAAAATTAATATTGCAACTTATTTACTTATTATAAAGCTGCTTTCTTCAAGGTTACATATTTTGCCACTAAACCTTGATGCAGGATGAGATTTTTCTATCTCAATTATTTTCTAGCCATGAAAGACACTTTTTTGGAAAGCTATTCCAATGCCAATTCTCTATTGGGAAATGGAAATACCTAGAGCTGGGATATAAATATTCTAGGCTCTAGGATTTATTTGTGTGTGCATGCATGCTCAGTCATTTCCAATTCTTTTCGACCCCATGGACTGTAGCCCTCCAGGCTTCTCTGTCCATGGAATTTTCCAGGCAAGAATACTGGAGTGGTTTGTCATTTCCTATTCCACTAGGATTTACTTACCTTTCATTAATCTGCTTTATATTAAATATTTGAAAGTCTTTCTGCTATTTCCTGCATGTTTCCCTTTCTTGGTAACTGCTATACTGAGATTACAAATACTTCCATACCTAACTTTTTCCACTCTCAGATGCGTGTGTGTGTGTGTGTGTGTGTGTGTGTGTGTGCAGAGTAGGTATGGTCGGACAGGGGAGGGGTGGGGAAAAATTACTGTAAAGATAGTATATTGAAAGTGTGATATTGGAAGGGAAAATGGAGAATTAAAGGATAATTTTAGTCACTAAACTCACTGTCAAAAATTCAGCCTTTCAATAAATTGGCAAGATATGATGAATAAAATGTGACTGTTTATGACATAGACACACAATACTTTTCAAAGGCTTATAAGAACCTATACTCTCTAAATGATAAGTGGATGACATGAAAATGCTAAAGGAGGACTTTTTCTTAAATTGACTTTTGGTTACTTAACTATTGCTTCATTTATCCCATTTTGACTTTTAGATTCTATCTCTCATAATATTTTATTTTTAAAGAGAAGCTTAACTGAAATCACAGTCTTTTATACTATTTAGCGGGGATCATTTAATAAAAAATTTCATGTTAGAAATAAACAAGGTGATCACAAACCTGGTTTGTCTAACACAATCCAGGTTTAGGCTTGTTATAGTGTTGTAATTATTGTTAGCACCCTTGTTCACGCTCAAGCCTGTCTTGGTTTGGATGATAAATTACAGTCACCCTGCAGGCATGGAAAATCAAAGATTAAAAGTCAAGGGACTTGCTCAAATCTGAATAATTATTTAACTCTGCCTTTAGGGCCAGAACTTGGACCTGCCGACTCTTTTCCTGAGTTTCTAGTCATTGTACCCAAGGTTCCTACCACTTTTTATTCTTAGTCATTGCAATTTATGAATGATTTTTAAACACAGGCAGAAAGGCTAAATCTCATCATAAGAAGTAGATAAATTCTCCTACAATGCTCAACCATCTCTACCTAAGAGGAACTAAAATGTTTTCAATTTACCTTCTTCTACATTAATGTATATTATTATTTTATACAGGGGATTTTTAGAATGACATGCTGACAACACCAAAAATTGCTTTTTTTCTTAAATATAAGTGAATGCTCTTCAGTCACTAAGGACCCAAGGCAGTGTCATTTGTTGCACCATACAGAAATCCATCAGTTATCAAAGAAATGGGCTCTTCCAGTGACTCAGGAATATGCCAGATGCAAAATATTTGCTGCCTGCTCTTTAGCCCTGGGAAGGAGATGATTGTGCTTGTTACTAGGTAATCATGTGCTACAGAAAAGAAAAGAACTGATACTGAATGCATGTCCTGCACCTTTTAGTTTGAAGGACTTGAAGATTGCCTCTGATCATGGACCCCCTTGGACATGGGGCCCAAGTGTGAATAAAACTCTATTGTTTCTCCAGTATTAATAATTTGCTCTGCATCAGGCTTGGGCAGTCTGTCAGGCATCTGCTCTGTTCAGGCCTTGCCTGATGATGTGGGAGGATCAGAGAGTCTAATATGACACAGTGACTATGTAAATGTCATCTGGGTTCCTTGTACATTTGCCTGAGGGCTCCTGGATGGGGGCACATTTCAAAAACGATAAAGGTTATAGCACCCTGTGAAGGATTTATGCCATGCAGTCTACTGGTCATGATTTAGTTTTGTAGCAGACATTCCATTTTACATTTAGGAATTAATCATTTAGCAAAGCTGGTTTTATTGGGTACCATAGAATATGGAAGAAAGAAGGGATGAGATTTCTATACATCACTGCTTTTATCAATGAAAATAATAAATTCTTGTATATTTTCTTTGATATAGTTCTGGTAAAAGAGATATTAAACAAACATTGATCAAAACTTTCTTTTGCTCTAAGATGGCCCAAAAGATTTATAGTCAAATAATGCTGCCAGTTTACAATCCAATACTGCAAAATTCTAATTCTAGAAATCAAATGTAAAATTCTTAGATTAAATACTCTCATTATAAGTAGAATATTCTAATTCTGATGAGGTCCCACCTAAACACATATACACAGGAATTGTTATCTCCAAACCAATATGGAAAGACAGTTCTGGAATGTAACATTTATTTTCACCTAACAAACATGAATAAAGCACTGAAAGAAACCTTCACGATGTCACCATTCATTAAAATTATTCTTTCATCCTCTAAATATGCAGATCTCTTCCTGCACACATTAGAATTATCAGGACTACTTTTATATAATACCCGTACCTGAAACCACCTCCTTCCTTTTGAAGCAGGTAGTTATTTCTGTAGTTAGGAGAAAGCATCATCAAAGTCTATATTTGAAAGATACAAGGTGCAAGTCAATTTAAAGCTAAAATACCCACAGGAAAGTAAGGCTGAAACAACGTTAAAAACATGCTTTCTAGAGCCTTAGGTATGAAATTATTAGATAAAGGGTCTGTCTAGATTTATCACATTAATACAAGTTATTTGAATGCAATTAGTAAGTAAAGTCATAAGTATTGGAAATTGCTGAATGATGTTCAAATCTGTATTTCTGGGAAGAGTATGAAGCCATTCTAAGGAAGAACAATGTGGTTTCCATAGAAAATGTTCTGCTGTTCAAATCCACCTAAACAGTGACCAAGCATCTCAGTCTGTCTGAGACTAAGGAATCTGGGGAGAGTAGGATTGTTCACTGCAAAAACTAGAGAACTCTTGGGCAATCCAAGAAGAAGTGGGCACCTTGTTAACTGCTTGCAACTCTAGGGAAAGGGAGACGGATATTGTCAAACGCCACCAACAAATCCTCCCAAGAAAGCAATAACTTAAAGGATCAGCTCGATTGATAGCTTTGATTACAGCTCAGTAAGTTCACACTTGGAATAGAAAACTGTAACCCACTCCAGTATTCTTGCCTGGAAAATTTCATGAACAGAGAAGCCTGGCAAGCTACAGTTCAGGGGCTCACAAAGAGCCAAACATGACTAAGCACACAAGTTCCCACTATTTCAAATATTCCTTGCCCACCTTCTTCTACCCTCTTTTTTCTGTAATGCACTCTTTGATTCTGACATGGTTTTGTTTTGGTTTTTTACTTTGTCTGTTGTCTACATTCTAATAACAGAGTTGTTTCTGTGAACAGATTTTGAAATAGGTTCCAATATATTTTATTGTCTACCCTCATTTATCTTTGTCTAGTTCTATTCAGATTGTTCTTCTTCCATTTCATATTGGGGTTATTTTTTTTACAAGTGGATTCATTTTCCACTTTATGTTTTCTGTTTAGTTTTTCAATACGGATGTGTCTTTTTCCAATATAAAATACTTCAGACATACCAAAACATGTAAAATGTAATGTGAAAAGACTCATTTACCACAGCCTAGGGTAAATAAAAATTAAAATGAAGTTGAACCCTCTTACCTCAATTGTTTATTCTCCCTTCCCTCCAGAGCAAATGATTATACTGAATTTAATGTTCATTTTCCCCAAACAACCCATCCATAAACAACAGATTATATTGTTTGGTATGATTTTAACATTTTTATAAATGAAATCTTACAGTATGTACTGTAGGGGAGGAGAAATAATTTACCTCTGTCGTTCTAGGTTCTTGGCTGAAACCACCTTCCCCTGTGCCCCGCACAAAACACAGATTAAGAGAAGAAAAATTGAAAGTATAACATATATACCTCCTGTGTACACAAGTGGCACCCAGAAAAACTGAGTAACTCCTCAAAATGGACCAAACTATTACCATAAATACCTTCAGCTAATAGCCTTCAACTAATGACAAAAAAAGAAAATGGAGGGAGGGTGGTGAGAAGGGGAGGCCAGTTACCAGAGTCCTGAGGATCTCAGGAAATATTCCAAAGCAGTAGAGGACACACATATTTAAACTTCTGTTTCTTTCCCTTGTTAAAGAGAAAAACCACAGGCTCCAAAATGCATAACTTATGCTAGAGACCATGACACTTCAACTAGATATATAACCTAACTGCAGTCTCAACCCTCACCAGAAATGCAATCTTAATCAAACAGCTTGAAATTTTCTTGTCAGAACCAATGAGGTTATCTGTAACAGGGGCCCTCTTCATTCACTCCCCCACTCCCCAGATGAAGAAGTAACCTAAGTAATAAACCCATGCCATCCCCTTTTCCTCCAAAAAGATGTCATAGCCCCCAATAACCCTTTCTTTTCTTTTGCTAAATGACTTTCTTGCCCCATCCTCCTTTCGATAAAAGACTTACATTTTGTATAACTCCTTTGGAGCATATTCGAGTTGCAAGAAGGCATGCTACCCAAGTCATGTATTGCTGTATAAACATTAGATCTTCAAATGTACTTGGTTGATTTTTTTTTTTAAGCAATCATTTACTTTATGTTTTTGTGTAGGTCTTTTCTAGACTCTTGCTCAAATGCCCTTCTACATCCTAAGTCTAGTCGAACAATACTCTTCCCAACATCTTATGAAAATTTATAGTAAAAGTGAAACCCCCCTCATTCCTATCACTTAAATTAGTCTGACAATATTTTGGCCTTCATTTTTCATTGATTATGTAGCTACACATTTCACCAAGCCACAATTTCTCTCAGGTGATCCCCAAAGAATTCTGTATGTAAAATTTTCAGGTTCTACTCAAAAAGACACCAAATTTTCCACCAGTTCTCTGACTAAAGAAAACAGAAGCCTATACTTTACTTTCTCTCTTTCAAGGCTTCCTTTGATCTCCCAGTTAGGCTTTCCTCTCCTCTCTTTTTTTAAGTCTCCTTTGGAATAAACTATGTAGGAGAAGAAAGTTATATTTTCCCCATGTATGTGAGGACGGTCACTTGCTCAACTAACAATGGAGAAACTAAAAAAGGTATCACACTGTACTATTTTATATAACAGTGCATTACAATATACTATACCTAAACTAACTTCAATTTCAACCTTCACCAGGAATGTAATCTTAATCAAATAGTTTGGAATTTTGATACAACTTACATTAGACAACTAATCCCTTAAATATATAATTAAGTTTGTTTCATATAAATTTAAAGCAATTGCCAATAATATACAGGCTTCCTACATATGTTTCTAGCCAATAAATACTAGTGAAACATGGTCTAAATACATTGTTTAAAGTCACATTAATATCAATTCAGTCTACATGTTGAACTATTTGTCAAATGATTTTGGGAAATTATTCTCTTACTGAAAGTTCTCAGCTGGATTTCAACTATTCTCTCTCCATTTCTAAAAGTATTTGTGTAGAAAAGTTTCTATTTTGTTGTTGTTGTTTAATTTTCTCTCAGAAGTTTGCTGAATGAGGCAAGGATTATATTGAATATTGTGCAGTGTTTGTAACTTTTGCTGAATGATAAATATTAATTATTATTAAAAACTTCAATAAAAATTAAGGCTCTTAGTCCCTAGCTTTTGTACACAGCAATCTACCAAGTTAATACAAATTTAATATTATAATAATTACTTCTTTAGTACATAAATTATATGGTATAGTATAAGTGATAATAGTATGTATTATAAAATAAGCTGACATCTTAACAAAAAAACATTCTAACACATGGCTATTAGACTGAAGGAAAATGGTATTGTGAAGTCATTACACTTACAATTTGCTTAGGAAATGAAACATAATGCATTAATGTCTCTGAATAATTTGTAAGTAAATGAATTAAAAAATTACATAAATGACCAACCACAGATATTTATGTTATTGGGGGTAGGAGAGGTGGTGGTAAAGAGGGGAGGAGTTGGAATAAAGCCTTGCATTAATAAATGCTTACATTCATACTAAGACATCTTACAACATTTAACCAGCAGAGGACTAATGCAATTACTCTGTATTTATTATTTTGCTGATTTGTTTGCTAATAAAATGTTATTGCCCAATGACAATGTTGAATTAACTACATGATGCTGCTCTTGAAGATGAGCCAGATTAAATGATAGAACCCAATTGCTGAAAAATTACTTCATAGATGAACTAGTCACTCTTGTCTCCCAGTGGCAAAATCCCTTTTAAAACACTGCATAAAGGGGTTTCATGTTCTTTCTGTCTGTGGCAAATCCTCTATCCAAGCTCCAAATCTGTTCTCCTCATTATCAGAATCTTCAGTTTGACAGGATTGCAAAGATATCTAAATAAATTTTTAACATCTCAGCCAATCTCTAGTTAAGACTGATCATCCGATAAAGTTCTAGTAAAATAAGTAAGCAGATATTTCCTAGACACCCTTGCAAAAGCATTTTCTCTCCTGACAAGAGGTGCAAAAGTCTCTTTTTACATATTTTCTTCTATCTGGAATACTGATGTAAAGGAAGAAACCACAGCAGACATCTTGTTGCCTTGAGGGAAAATCAAGACTTGCAAACATGACCCCTGGCTAAACCATTGGTTGGCTAAATCACAGCCAACCACTGCATCACTGACTGAAGACAGGAAGCTTGGAGTCCCACAAGCCACTGCTCATAGGGCACATTGATTTGGAAACTCACACTTTGCTAGGCTCATGTGCATGCATTTTTTTTTAATAGTTCATTTAATCATTTTAACAATCTGATGAGGAAGCATGGAAACGTTAAATATCTTTCTCTGTTTCTATAGCTGTTCAGTAGCAAAGGTGGGATTGGAACATAGATAATCTGATGAGAGAATATATACCCCATAAACTCTCACCTCTCACTCACTACCCTATCCAGTTCTTTAGCAAATCCTAATGGCCCTGTCTCAGAACCTGTCAAGTGAGCCTACTTTATTCCCTTCCCTTTAGCATCAGTACACTGTGTCTCTCCAGCCTCTACTGAAGGGGACCCTAACACACCACATCTGTACTATCTTCAAACCACAAAGATGATTTTCCAAACATACAAATCAAATCCCCTCTCTTTCTTCAAGCCTTCAATGATTGTAATTAACCAGCCAGAATCACCTTGTAAATCAAGAAAAATTCTGTTAAACCAGCCTGCCTGACAAATACCAGGCCACAACTCTGACCTCTTTAGTAATTAATAAAACTTTTAATTATATGCCTTAAAAAATAGGATGACAGTCATCCCTATAAGATAAGATGGAATCAGCCACACAAAACCAAGAAACAAAAGTACAATGGCAAGATCCTGTTGATAGGATGGTTTTCTCTGACCCACGTGGTGCTTTTAAAGAGAAATTAAGGTCTGAAGGCTAGAAACAGGGTCTCTGTATTCCTTCAGGCTGTATTCCTGTATTCCTTCTAGTTGGCTAGAAGTGAATAGAACTGCCCACTTAACAATTCACATTAGTCCCTGCAATGTCCTTCAGTTTTTAAACTTGGCCTCATCTGCTCATGTATAGTATGAGCTGGAATTGTGGAGATTTGAGTGTGGGACCCTGGATCATTGATATTCCAACCTTGACACTGTTGCAGCTGCAAACTTAGCAGCAGCAGCAGTACTGTCATTTTGGCTTAGTAGCTGAGTGTTTATCACTGTGGGGGACATAGAAGTGTCTAACAGGTCCATAATTGATAATTCAGATAAGGAGGACTGATGCGTCAAGTATGGCAGAAAGAAACTATGAATTCAGAGAGACCATTCACAAGCTACACAAATGAAAACATTAATAACAGCCATGTCACATGACTGTTGTAAGGATGAAACAATAAAATAACATGAAAGCTTCTAACAGTCTGCCTGGTATCTATTTGGGTACTTAATTAGACTGAGGTTTCTTATTATGTGATAGGTATAGAAAAAGTTTACAGAAATCTCTTTGAGAATCTACTGAAAACATGAACATTCAATCCAAGGGAAATAAATGTTTGTTTACTCAAACATTTTTTTCAAATGATTTTAGGATCTTAAACCACTTAGAGGACACTGCAGTAGATCTTAGGATGACACTTGATGCAGAAAATTAAAAATAGCGGTTCTTAGTGCATATGGATTTAAAATAGCAAAGCATGTCATGAAACAGTAAAAAAGTCTAAAAACAGACCAGTATCTATAAAACATAAATTAAAAAAATAAGATAACCATGTAGCATTTGATTGTTGTAAGAGAAATGCATTTATCCCACAAGCAAAAGTAAGGGTGTTTGTACAGTGTTTACTGTAGTGTTCTCAAACACATTCAAAAAATTATAATAGCTTGATTTTCAGGTACATAACCCTTGTAAAGACATAACCAGGCAAGAATACTGGAGTGGGTTGCCATTTCCTATTCCAAAAAAGACAGAACCAGCTCTCAGAAACAATTCTGCAATTAATCTCATCAATATTTTTCTCAAGAATCATATTGCTGTTATTCCACTGCTACACAAAATCACAGTTTCTTCCAAATATCATCATGAAATCATTTTTCAATACATTAGAGTATGAGTAGGTTGCCACTTCCTACTCGAGGGGATCTTCCCAACCCAGGGATCAAACTGGCATCTCTTGTGTCTCCTGCACTGGCAGGCTGATTCTTCACTAGTGCCACCTGGGAAGCCCATATATAAACAAAAGATATCATAATTAGGTTATTAATGAATCTCATGCAACAAATTATATAAATAAAAACACTGGCTTTGCAATTAAGATATAAAACATCTAAAATGATGTTCTGAAACAAAGATGTGAGTTTATACATTCATCAAGTTGTGGAAATCTATTAACAGGTCACAACTAGATTTGAGTTTGCTGATGCTGAATGGATTTCACTATCAATTAAGTCCATTCCAGATCGCAGACACATCTCTCTCTATTCAAACAAAATGACTCGACTCGTAAGAGGTTCTGAATGAGCCTCCCCAAAATGTATCACGTTGGCACGGTATTTTAAGCTGAGGGCAACTGCTAAGGCAGAAACTACCTGAGGCATCCCATTATGTTAGCCCTTGCGCTGCGCACAGTCGCTCAATTGTGTCTGGCTCTGGGACCCCATGGACTGTAGCTCACCAGACTCCTCTGTCCATGGGGATTCTCCAGACAAGATTACTGGAGTGGGTTGCCATGACCTCCTCCAAGGGACCTTCCCGACCCAGGGATCAAACCCAGGTCTCCCACATTGCAGGCAGATTCTTTACCAGCTGAGCTACCAGGGAAGCCCCATGTTAGCCTTTATTCAACCCTTATTCATCCCACCCATTCAACCTACAGATCTTTGTTTTCCTTCTGTTTCTGGCTTAATTTACTCTGAAAACAACTGCTCTCTAGCTAAGATCATACTATACACCTGATGCTCACCCCTCCAAGACAACACTCCCTGACACCCCTTTCCTTTGGGAGTATCCTTCATCCAAGAAAGAATGTCACCTGAAGTGAAGTGAAGTGAAGTCGCTCAGTCATGTCCGACTCTTTGCAACCCCATGGACTGTAGCCTAACAGGCTCCTCCATCCATGGGATTTTCCAGGCAAGAATACTGGAGTGGGTTGCCATTTCCTTCTCCAGTGTCACCTGAAGATGACCTCAAAGACCACTGGAACCTTTTCTGGAATCACCTCACACCAGTCCTGATGATCTCAAGGCCCCCAGGGAGAGAAGAATACAAAACCACATCCTTATCTCCTGCCCTATTTTCCACCTCAAAAGGATTAGACTTCTTCCGGTTTCCCAGGAAGGGGGTCAGAGTCTTGAGAGCATTAGCTCGCTGTGGCACCCTTTCAGTTCAGTTCAGTCGCTCAGTCGTGTCTGACTCTTTGCGACCCCATGGACTGCACCATGCCAGCCTTCCTTGTCCTTCACCAAATCCCAGAGTTTACTCAAACTCAAGTCCATTGAGTCTGTGATGCCATCCAACTATCTCTGTCATCCCCTTCTCCTCCCATGTTCAATCTTTCCCAGCATCAGGGTCTTTTCAAATGAGTCAGTTCTTCACATCAGGTGGCCAAAGGATTGGAGTTTCCGCTTTAGCATCAGTCCTTCCAATGAATATTCAGGACTGATCTCCTTTAGGATGGACTGGTTGGATTTCTTTGCAGCCCAAGGGACTCTCAAGAGTCTTCTCCAACACCACAGTTCAAAAGCATCAATTCTTCAGCACTCAGCTATCTTTATAGTCCAACTTTTACATCCATACTTGACTATTGGAAAAACCATAGCTTTTACTAGACAGCACTTGGCAATGTCTCTGCTTTCCAATATGCTGTCTAGGTTGGGCAAAACTTTTCTTCAAGGAGTAAGCATCTTTTAATTTCATGACTGCAGTCACCATATGCAGTAATTTTGGAGCCACCCAAAATAAAGTCTGTCATTGTATCCGCTGTTTCCCCATCTATTTGCCATGAAGGGATGGGACCAGATGCCATGATCTTAGTTTTCTGAATGTTGAGCTTTAAGCCAACTTTTTCACTCTCCTCTTTCACTGTCATCAAGAGGTTCTTTACTTCTTCTTCACTTTTTGCCATAATAGTGGTGTCATCTGCATATCTGAGGTTATTGATATTTCTCCCAGCAATCTTGATTCCAGCTTGTGCTTCATCCAGCCCAGCGTTTCTCATGATGCACTCTGCATATAAGTTAAATAAGCAGGGTGACAATATACAGCCTTGACGTACTCCTTTTCCTATTTGGAACCAGTCTGTTGTTGCATGTCCAGTTCTAACTGTGGCTTCTTGACCTGCATACAGATTTCTCAGGAGGTCTGGTATTCCATCTCTTGAAGAATCTTCCAGTTTGTTGTGATCCACACAGTCAAAGGCTTTGGTGTAGTCAATAAAGCAGAAGTAGATGATTTTCTGGAACTCTCTTGCTTTTTCAATGATCCAACAGATGTTGGTAAATTGATGTCTGGTTCTTCTGCCTTATCTAAATCCAGCTTCAACATCTGGAAGTTCACAGTTCAAGTACGGTTGAAGCCTGGCTCGGAGAATTTTGAGCATTACTTTACTAGTGTGTGAGATGAATACAAACTGTGTCATAGTTAGCATTCTTTGGCATTACCTTACTTTGGGATTGGAATGAAAGCTGACCTTTTCCAGTCTTGCGGCCACTGCTGAGTTTTTCCAATTTGCTGGCATATTGAGTGCAGCACTTTCACAGCATCATCTTTTAAGATTTGAGATAACTCAAGTAGAATTCTATCACCTCCACTAGCTTTATTTGTAGCGGCACTCTTTACCTGGCAAAGTAATAGAACTACACCTTTCTGCTCCTCCAAAACTCCGTTACCACATTTCCATTGGCATTGGTGAACAAAGACCAGTTTTTGGCAACACAAACCAGATTCAGCAGACCCAAAACAAACTTTTACCTCTCCCTTCACTACCTGGAAGAATTTAGATATGAGGTGTGGCCCAGAAAGAGCATTATTGCCCAGAGATAACTTTTTATTTTAATGACCTAAGTTGTGGCAAGACAAACATATAATTACTATGTCTTCTCTTCTTACTGTCCTGTGAAGCACCCTCTTCCCCTTTCAAGGCCCAGAACCCTATCTCATTCTTCAGTTCAAAACAGCATTAAAGTCTCAACTGCCTGACTTGTTCTTGGGTCTCCTTGTCCTTGTGGAGTCCAGGTAGGTAGGTAGGTAATTAAATTTATTGTTCTCTTGTTAATCTGTCTTATGTCAATTTGATTATTAGACCAGCCAGAGAACCTAGAAAACTGAAAGTGAAAATCACTCAGTCATGTCAGACTCTTTGCAACCCCATGGACTATACGGTCCATGGAACTCTCCAGGCCAGAATACTGGAGTGGGTAGCCTTTCCCTTCTCCAGGGATCAACTGGAGGGATCGAACCCAGGTCTGCCACATTGCAGGCAGATTCTTTACCAGATGAGCCACAAGAGAAGACCAAGAGAAGGGAAGAGGAAAAATATTTTTTCCTCAAGAAGAGCAATAAAAATATCATCACGAAAGGGATATTTATATAGGAGGATAAGAGGAAAACAGAATTAACTCTTACGGAGTCCCTATTATATATAGGACTCTGTATTAGCCCATCTAACTTCATAATATCCTTGTGAAATAGTTATTATTATGCCTATTTTAAAGATAAGAAACTAAGGTTGCACAGGTAGTCAACAGCAATACACTTAGAATAAAATGAACCAAGGGGATGAGGGTAGTAATCAGATGTTAGTGAGGAAAGTGTCATAATGTTATTATTGACTGATTTTAAAAGGTACCATCAGCTCATATAGGGACAGCAGTTTAGAATTTTTGGCAGTCTAGTTATGTAATTATATGGCCACTGATTGTAAGCCTGGCCAGAGTTTTAAGAGTGAATGGATAAGACTGATCACAAAAATGTAAATACCCGAGCAATTCACCACAGCATGCTTTTTGAGCAGCTTCATAATACTCTTTAGAAGCCAAACATAAACTGATACATGTGTATCCAACTCTAAGCATAATATTTCGGGAAGAAAAAATAAATCCCTAGTTATTTGATTTCTAGAATTAAAAAAGAAACATATTGCACTATAAAACTGCCTTTAAAATCTCAGAAAGAAAAATATTCATTGGGAGTCAGATCAGATAAGCAGTCTAGTTTTATGATCAAGTTGCTTTGCCAACTTGCTAAATCTTAATGCATTTGCCAACTTGAGTCCACTTATTTTTTCCCTCCTCTGCTACTCTTTCTCTCTGCCACTTTGTCCTTCTCTCTTTTTGTCTGATTATCATAAAATGAACATACCACACAGCTTTGCTATTTCTTAAAAATGTAAATGGAGAAAATAAAGTCTTCACTGGATGTCAGACTCAGGCTGCTTTCCACCATTTACAAAATACTGGGTTCATTTTCATATGAAGCCTTGGAAACTGAGGGAGTTAGATGGCATAATGAAATGTCCTAGCAGGCTATTCCTTCATGGAAGGCCACCAACAAATTTTATGGCCTTGGATCCAGAAATAAACATCATTCGGTGCCTGTTTGCATAGGCAGGCTATTAAGTGCAATGATTTGTATTTCCCCAAGAGATTCCTTAAACTACAGTGCCTTGTGTTTGCAGCAGCTTGGCAGGAGTTGTGTGTGTGTGTGTGTGTGTGTGTGTGTGTGTGTGTGTGTGTGTATTTATAATCTTACAGTTTATTGGCCAATAAAGTGTGTGCAGTGCACAATACCTCCCAGTAGTATGACAGAGAAGAGGTGGGACTGTAGGGCTTCATTGAGCCCCTGGTAGATACAAAGCATGTAAAGCATATTGAACACCAGTCTATCAATAAACTTCATTGAGGCAACTTTCTTCATGGATGAGGCTGTTTACCCCATTCTGTCCACTCTGTGCTCTGGAACTCTGGCCAAAATAGTTTAGACAGTTATCTCTAACAGTTCTGAAGTATGCTGTGCTTCGTCGCTCAGTCATGTCTGCCTCTGCAACACTATGGACTGCAGTCAATCAGGCCCCTCTCACCATGGGATTTTCCCAGCAAGAGTACTACAGTGGGTTGCCATTCCCTTCTCCAGGGGATCTTCACAACCCAGGGATCAAGCCCGCGTCTCTGGCATCTCCTGCAGTGGAAGGTGGATTCTTTACAACTGAGCCACCTAGGAAGCCCAGTGGTTCTGAAGAGGATTCTTTAAAAAGAATCTTCCAAAGATAACAAAAAATACTTCATAACAATGATTTAATTGCTATTCTGAAATAAGCCTACAACTATTCTACCAAGGATTTCTCATAGTGAGGAGACATAATCTTAGGAAGACATATTTATAAAAATTATATTTAATAGGACAACTGTCCCCTAAAAATTGGTAAAGTCCATTGTCAGTTAAATATGGCTTTTATTTTCTAGCATTTTCTATCTTTCTTCATCCTCTTGCGGATGCCCTGTGCTGTTTATATAGTTCATTATTTAGTGGAAATAAATAGCTTGTAGCTATAGCCCTTATTGTTGTGTTTCTTTACATGATTGCTCAAAGTTTACTTAATGTTGTAAATCAAATACACTTAAATTAAAAATAAATTTAAACCAATACTATATTTTTGTATACATTAAAAAATAAAATGTTCTCAATAAATTTTCATAAAAATATTTTCCTATTTCCTCTGAAGAATGCTGGATGCCTGCTTTGCATATTATCCAAAAGATTATTTCCCTTTTTTTTTTTTTTTCATTTCTTTTCAATCCTGTGCCTTGCTACCTTTCATCTTCCTGAATACCCTGTTTTCTGACCTCTGAATGCCTTCAGTGTCATCTAATGAACTGTGGGATAGTCAGGAGAATTGAAAATTCTCTCATAGAAGGAAGATATTTTTCAGCAGGGTCCAGGAAGATGATAAATCTCCCACATTGGACAGAAATACATGCCATTGGGTACCATGACCACCTCCTCATTTACTCCTCCATCGTCCAACACTGATCTGGAGGGGATTCTAACTTAAACTTTGGCCATGCATACCTGGGGCCGAAGTTCACAGATGCATAGTACCTTACATCACACAGGAATTGAATTGCGATGCCAGGTTTAAATATGAAGATGTTTACAAAGCTATAATTTTAAAATGTTGTACTTTCATTGAGTAGCTATTATATACCATGCACTGTACTAGCTGCTGGGATGCAAAGATAAGATCTGAGAATCAAAGGAATCACTTTCTAATGGCAAGATATATACTTGTATATCTATACATCTATATCTATCTACAGAGTATATTGCCAAGGGCTAAAATATAGACACATAAATTGAGTGGCTTTAGAATTTGAAATCATACAGTATCAACAGATACACTACAGAACGTACTTCTTAGAACAAAACATTTCTAAAAAGAGATAAATGACTAAGAAATAAGATAAAAGAAGCCATTTGTGAGTCTGTAGTGAGGGAGAGATTAAAACTAAAAAAACTGGATAAATGAATACACCTGAATCTCTATCTACTATTAGATCTTAAATGAAAATATTAAATCAAGAAAAATGAAGAAAATCACAGAGGACACAGATTCTCTGACCAGCAAAAAGCTTAAGTATATTTAAGTTTGTAAAACAACCAAAAATTTGGTATGGAAGTTTGATGACAGAAACTCAAAATTTTAATTTAGGTAACAAGAAGCAGAAGAAATCATTGATATTTCCATTTTTAGGTAGATCAATTTTATGAACACTTTGGTGGGATATGCATTTACTAGCATTTATTGAGCAAGTTTTATGTAGCAATGCTAACACAAAGAAAATACTGGGGTTTTTAAAATAAGTGCTGTATGTTTTTTTCTTGATAGAATCAATATCCTTCATGATCACTCATGGGAATTTCTCCCATTGTTCAGTTATAATTATGTGACCATTTTTATATGGACTACACACACTGAAGGCTATATCTCAGCATCTTTTGGTCACCTGTGTCTCACTTTGTTTTTCCAAAACAAATAGAAGCAGTGATAGATTTTATCTCTTTGGTTCCAAAATCACTGTGGACATTGACTGCAGTCAGGAAATTAAAAGATGACTATTCCTTGGAAGGAAAGCTATAGCAAATCTAGATAGCCTATCAAAAAGCAGAGACATTGCTTTACTGACAAAGGTCCATATAGTCAAAACTATGGTTTTTCCAGTAGTCATGTATGGGTGTAAAATTTGGACCATAAAGAAGGCTCAGTGGCAAACAATTGATGCTTTTGAATTGTGGTGTTGGAGAAAACTCTTGAGAGTCTCTTGGACAGCAAGGAGATCAAACCAGTCCATCCTAAAGGAAATCAACCCTGAATATTCACTGGAAGGACTGATGCTGAAGCTGAAGCTCCAATACTTTGGCCACCTGATGCAAAGAGCTGACTCACTGGAAAAGACCCTGATGCTGGAAAGATTAAAGGTGAAAGAAGAAGGGGGCAGAAGAGGATGAGATGGTTCAGCAGCATCACTGACTCAAAGGACATGAACTTGGGCAGACTCCTAGAGATAGTGGAGGACAGAGGAGCCTGGCTTCTTTCAGGCCACAGGGTTGCAAAGATTCAGACATGAGTTAGCCACTGAACAACAACAGCAATCTCACTTTATATAACATTCACGTTCTCCCATGCAAACTCTGTATTTTCCCCTTGTCTCATCCTACAACTAACATTAAAAATCCCTGCAAATTCTTTGTATCTGTCACAGATTTATCTTCTTTTCTTCCCTGCCCTCTGCCACCCCCTGATTCATTCAGCGGCTTCCCCAAGTCCATCATTGATTCAGCAGGCCACACTGTGCAGTTGATTCTTAGACTGGCTCTGGAAATCTCAACTGATGGTTTTGGGCTTCCTTTAAATGTGCTTTTCTGTCATGTGTAGCACTTAAATAGCATCTCATGTGAGGAAATCATACATAGTTTATTTAAAAGCCCCTCAGCTCCCTTGCGGCAACAACTGAGCACAGGCTGCTAAATTGTTGAGTGCCTCTGTTGTTTGCTAAAAATCATAACATCAAATACAGCATCAGGCATACTGAGGAGCACCCCAAAAGCAATTTATGCTGATGAACCCCAGCTATTAACATAGGCAGCGCTGGCTCTGTCTGCCTTGCTGAAAGCTAGATTGGGCTAGGAATATAGGAATCAGAGAAGAGGGGGAGCTCTCAAATCTCTAATGGCTTGACTGGGGTATAATTATAGCAGGTATGCATGTATAAATCATGTTTAACATTTTCACAGTACAATCATATTTGTGCCTTTCAAGAGCCTAAAGAAATGAATAAAAGAGAGCTACTAGGGATCAAGATAGCCCCTGGGATTACAATTCCCCATTAAAGCTAAACAAAACAATGACACTGATGAAAGTAAGTTTCTGGACTTGTTGGGATTATGGTAGTGAAAGTCAGATGATTTTACTAAAATAACAACTCAAAAAATAAACTCCCAGAAAAACTCTGTACAGGTGGCTGTTACCAAGGAAGTGAAAAAATAAGCAGAATTTTATACTTCCCCCTACTTTGACTCTTTCAATGAAAGATGAAGGTCGAAACTGCACATCCGTTTTTGGTATATAATGGCAAGGACTGACACTATAGTGATGCTGACAATCAGAGAGATCCATCAGTACCAATCGCTCTAAGTCAGTATCTAACATTATCTAACAATCAGATATCCCCACAGCTGAAGTCAGAAGTGCTGCAGGTCTAAGAGAAGAGGCATGACCACATGTTCAGCAGGTGAAGGGGCACCAGGGTTTGAGGCCATAGTGCTCAAATCAATAGAAATCAATTGTGAAACAAACGAGAAGGTAGCCATGTCTGACACAGATGTCATATATGGTATAATTGAATTTCTGATGCCACAGCAGAAGCCTCTACCTATATACTTTTATAAAACATTTAAGATTTTGAGTTGTGGAAGAAAATCACTATTGGAAGTGAGGAAGAGATATGCCAGGAGGGCCATGGATTCAAACTGGTGTAAGGAAGAGGGAATGGTCACAGGCAATATTAAATAGACATAGTTTTCAGGGAACTGAATGGAGTTCTGTAGCTAGAGTCCACTTGAAAAATCTTTTATCCAGGAGTAAAATCTATAATCCAGGAATATTTAATTCTTACACTTAAAAAATGATAATAATGAAACTTGAACTTTCTAAATTGTCTCCTAAGAAAGAAAACAACACATTTCTAACCATGGTCTTTGACCAACTGTGCTGATGAAAAATGACTAAGATTTAAATCCCAAGTTTCCTTCCTCTCTAAGTGCTAACAGATTTTCAGCCACAAATTCAGGACAAATCCTAATGTTGACATGCAGGATTACAAAACTTTGTTGAGGCAAGAGCTAGAATAATGGTTTGTCTCATACTGGTTTTCCTTTATGTCATAAAAGAAACATCAAAGTTTGTAGCCACTTTTCTTCTATTTTCTTTGTTTTTCTTCTTTTCTTCCCCTCCCTCCATTCCTTTCTTCCTTTCTTGTCCTAAGAACAATATTTTGCAAAAGGTCATTAAGATATTCTTGAAATTGAAATACCATTATTCACAAAGACGGTGCATCCTTCTCTTCTCCTAAATCTGACTGATATATCTCAGCAGTAATAAACTTTAGAAGGAAAGTAAAATCAATCATTTGTTTCCCTCTGACAAATGTCTGGAAAAAAACCAACACCACCCATTCCAAACTACAGCTTCAAGTTTCTCCGTAGCATTCCTTTGGTAGAATGTGAGACATTCCAAGGAACATGCATAAAATCTATCCAATGTGTCTTTACTGCACACCAATTTCTATTTGATTATAGGATCTATAGAAGGCATGGCAACCACTTTGTAGGGCCCAAAGGACAGAACATAGAGCCAGAGTGATTTATTCTCTTGCCTTGAAATTTGACAGAATTTTCCTTGCTACCTTTTGGGCTTGCTTGGAAGCCATGACCATTTTCTCACTTGTCCTTTTAAAATGGAAATGTCTACTCTACGCCTGTTCCACCACTGTATTCTGGAAGTACATAATTTGTCTGGTTCCATGGGTTCACAGGTGGAAAGGAATTTTGCCTCATGAAGAATCATATTTTTTTTTCTCATTTATTTTTATTAGTTGAAGGCTAATTACTTTACAATATTGTAGTGGTTTTTGCCATACACTGACATGAATCAGCCATGGATTTACATGTCCTCCCCATCCTGAACCCCCCTCCCACCTCCCTCCCCATCCCATCCCATCCCTCTGGGTCATCCCAGTGTACCAGCTCTGAGCACTTGTCTCATGCATCCAACCGGGACTGGCAATCTGTTTCACACTTGATAATATATATGTTTCAATGCTATTCTCTCAGATCATCTCACCCTCACCTTCTCCCATAGAGTCCAAAAGTCTGTTCTATACATCTGTGTCTCTTTTTCTGTCTTGCATTTGGGTTATTGTTACCATCTTTCTAAATTCCACATATATCCGCTAGTATACTGTATTGGTGTTTATCTTTCTGGCTTACTTCACCCTGTATAATGGGCTCAAGTTTCATCCATCTCATTAGAACTGGTTCAAATGTATTCTTTTTAATGGCTGAGTAATATTCCATTGTGTATATGTACCATAGCTTTCTTTAAATCTCACCCATACCTGGATTTTGATGGTATTTAGATAAGACTCTGATCTTAAAACTGTTGCTCAAATGGGTTAAGACTTTTGGAGCTGTGACTATGGAAATGGATGTATATTGCAGATGAGAAGAATATGAACTTTGTAACTTCAGAAGGCGGAGTGTTTTTAACTGAATTTATCCCCTCCAATTCATATGTTGAAGCTCTAACCACCCAGTGTGACTATAACTGGAGACAGAGCCTTTAAAGAGGTAATGAAGATTGAGTGAGATTATAAGGTGAAGCCCTAAACTATTATGACCGATGTCCTTATCAGTAAAGGGCTGAGCTACACCCATGAAAAGAAAAGGCCATGTGAGGGCATAGTATGAAGGCAGTCATCTGCAAGCCAAGAAGGGCCTCAAGAGAAACCAAACATGCCAACACCTTGATCTTGGATTTCCAGCCTCCAGAAGCCTGAGGAAATAAATTTCTGTTGTATAAGCCAGTCAGTCTGTGGTGCGTTGTTAAGGCAGCCCTAGAAGACCAATAAATCCTGAAAGGTGGAGAAAAGAAGGCACTCTCAATAGGAACCTTGGGACTCAAGGAACCACATGGCAAAATTGGTAACCCAGAAATACCAATGGATAATGATACAACAAGCATCAGTAAAAGCCTATCCTCTCTAGCCAAAGGTAACAGGAAGGTGAAGTCTGGGCCACTTTCTAAAGATAGAAAACTTTAGACAATAACTGTTTTTCTCCTGCCAGTGACATGGAAAACACCGGCTCTACTCACATCCCCACTGGCAAAGGCTGGAAAACAATGTCCACCTGCACAAAGTTTCTTTTTCTTTTTTAATTTATTTTTAATTGGAGGATAATTGCTTTATAGCATTGTATTGATTTCTGCCATACATCAACATGAATCAGTCATAGGTATACATATGTCCCTTTCCTCTTGAATCTCATTCCCACCTTCCACCCTATCCCACCCCTCTAGGTGGGGGTTGAACTCCCTGCATTAACCGAATTGAGGTCCCTGCATCATACAGCAAATGCCCACTGGCTATCTATTTCACATACGGTAATCTATATGTGTCCATGCTACTGTTTCAATGCATCCCACTCTCTCTTCTCTACTGTGTCCATAAGTCTGTCCTCTATGTCTGTGTAGCCGCTGCTGCCCTGCAAGTAGGTTCATCAGCACCATCTTTCTAGAGTCCATATGAGTGTCAGCATATGATATTTGTTTTCCTTTTTCTGATTTACTTCACTCTGTGTAATAGGCTCTAGGTTCAACCACCTCATCCACCTTCACTAAATTTTAATAAGATTGAGTGGGCTGACAATATCTTCATTCCAAGCTCTAAAAAGGTATATCCACTCACCTCCCTCTGTTGTTGATGTGATGTCAAAGGAAGCCAAGTCGACAGTTAAGACATTCAACACCACCCAGTGGTAAAAATAAACTATACACTGATGGAACCAGTGGATGCCATGTGGACCTACTACCATTTCCAGCCAAAGGGGTCTCAGCAGAGGTTCAACAGGGAGCCAGAACTCCTACTCCTGCCCAGCAGTAAAGGGAAACCCCTTGCCTCATCAGCTATCAACACTGGTCTAGTGTGGAACAAAAATTTCTACCAGTACCTTACAGTAAGCAGCATTTCCATTTCCTCTATCAGATTAGTGTCACAGCCAATCACATAAAACTAAAGGGTTAAATAACATCCAAAATGTCATAACATAAAATAAAAAATATTATAAAATATCACTCATAACAATTCCACAAAATTATTTCATAAGTTTCATAATGATTCAATAATAAAAATTACTTATCACTGGAAAATGTCAATAAAATATAAAAGACAACAAATAAATGCCAACACTAAGAATAAAGAAATTCTAGAACTCTCTGACAAATATTTTAAAGAGGTTGTCATAGAAGTATTTCAAAGATCAATTACAAAAATGGTTGAAAAAAATGAAAGAAAAAAATAAAATGACTCAGCAAAGAAAAACCAAATGAAAATTTTGGTACTGAAAATATAACGGAAATAAACAATGGAAGGGCCCAGGAGCAAAATAAAGGACCCAGAGGAAATAGTGAATTTAGAGAGAGAACAATAAAAATTATCCAGTCTGAACAATAGAGTAAAAATAGACTGGAAAAAAAAATGAAAAAGTCTTTAAGAAACAGCTGGTCTTAAAAACTACTTGGCTGAAAATTTCCAAATCTAGCAAGAGGTGTAAATTTACAGAAATCATGGTCAGAAGGAAGAGACATGGTATTTTTCAAGGGCCACATGAAAAGAACTGCCAATCCAAATTTTTATATGCAGTGAAAATATACTTCAGGGAAAAAGGGGTAAAGTAAATAGCATTAAAAAAAAAAACACTTAAATTGAAAGAGTATGTCATCAAACAGCCTACTTTAACGGAATGGGCAAAGGAAATTATCTAAACAGAAGGGAAATGAGAAAGGATTCTCACAGTATTATCAATAAAGAACCATAAGATAGTAAAAACATGAGCAAATATAAGACATTTTACTTTCCCCCTTGATTTTTCGAAATTATATGTGACAGTTGCACAAAAATTTTGACATTGTCTGAAGTAGTTATAAATGAATACAATAGATATATTTAAAATAATTATTAAGAGGATAAAGGAATTTAAAGGGAGGTACACTTCTGAGCTTCACTTGAACTGGTAAAATACTGACACCCACAAACTGTGATAAATCAGGTATATAATACCAAAACAACAACAATAAAAAGTATATAAAGAGATACGCTCAAAAACATTGTACATAAATCACAACAGAATTCTAAAAACTGTTTATGTAACCCACAGGAAGATAGGAAAGAGATAAAAGATAAATAAAAAAGAGAAGAACCAAGAAATAAAAAATAAAATGGAAGATAAACTCTAACATATCAGTAATTAAATTAAATGCAAATGACCTAAACACATTATTTAAAAGTCTGGTATTAGCAAGTGGATTAACAAAGTCAACCCAAACTCAAGAATCTCATTTCACATATAACATTACAGGTAGGTTAAAAGTAAAAGGATGGAAAAAGAGATATACTATAAATATTCATGAGAATACAAAAAAATTAATTTAATAGATAATAAAAATCAATGAAACAAAAAACTTGTTTTTTGGAAAGAGTGATTATTTTAACAAATGCAACTAAACTAACAAAGAAAAGAGAGTAGGCATAAACCACCAATACCAAGAATAAAACAAAGATTATCTCTAGATATTTTGGTTGTCAAAAGGATAAGAAAATACTATGAGCAACACCAAAGCAGTCACACAGATATTAAGCAAGTACATGAAAATGTTTCCAATATCATTAGCCATTAAGAAAATGCAAATTAGAACCACAATGAAATATCACTGTATACACATGAGAATAGTCAAAATAAAATATAGTCCTAACAACATATGCTGCAGAGGATGCAGAGAAACTGGATCTCTCATTCAGGGAGCATATGAGAACCAGTTTATTAATTTTAAAATACATTTAAGAATAGTTTTAATAGTCTTTGCCACTTCCCTATTACCCAGATATTGCGCCTCTGAAAATCTGTCCCAGGAAAATGAAAACTTATGTTCACCTTAAAACCGGTACATGAAACTAACAGCTCTACAATAAACAACCTAGATTCCCTTCTGTAGATGACCCATGCCTACCAAGGAAGACTATTCAACAACCAAAAGTAATTAAGTCACTTTTTTGAAGATTTGGTTTATAGCAGGTACTCAGCAAATAGCATTTTTGCCTAGTAACTATAACTTAATGTTTTGATGGGAAATAGTGCCTGGAAAATCCCATGGACGGAGGAGCCTGGTAGGCTGCGACTTAGCAGCAGCAGCAGCAGTGGGTGAAAGATAGTGATCACACTGGCATGCTTGTGACTCCAAACTGGTGTACAGAGATTACAAGGAGCTTGAGCTAACACCCGTGAAGAATAACTGATAGACAAAGAGGGTGGCTATAGGTGAGTGTGTGTGAATGCCCTCCTGGCAGAGCAGGGACCAGGGCATAGTCACAAGACACTCTTCTAATTCAGCTGAATGTGAACTCTGTTAAAGTCAAGACTGAGTACTCCATCTGTTACGAGAACAGACATGGGGAATTATGGGAGCTGCACAGAGTTAGGACCCAGAAGCTGATGGAACCTAGGAAGTAGCTACACCTTCTATCCCCTTCCTTCATGCTTTCAAAAATCCTATAGGAAAATGAAGAGGAATGCAGAGCTGGAAGTTTGATCTGAGAATCAGTTAATAAATACAAATTTGACAAAGAAATCACTGGATTGGACTGAATTTGCTTCATATCTCTAACAAAAAAAAGGTAGAGTTTGTTTTGCTTTGTTTTTCAATTTTCAGAAGTTCCAATTTTTGCCAGCCTAAGTTTTGTAACTGTCCTAACCGTGTTCCCTTGGCTGCTCAAATTTGATACTTGTTGCTGGTTTTCTTTAGATACTAAGGAACAAGGAATTAATTTTAAGTACTATGTCATCCTGCAGGCTCAGTTGTGTGGTGAGAAGAGTAACATTGTAGTGGGAGCTAAATGCCATCAGTGAAGCAAAATGATAATCTGTTTGGTTCCCCTCAGTTCAGTTCAGTTGCTCAGTCGTGTCCGACTCTTTGTAACCCCATGAATCGTAGCACGCCAGGCTTCCCGTCCATCACCAACTCCTGGAGTTTACTCACACTCATGTCCATCGAGTCAGTGATGCCATCCAACCATCTCATCCTCTGTCGTCCCCTTCTCCTCCTGCCCCCAACCCCTCCCATCACCAGGGTCTTTTCAAATGAGTCAATTCTTCGCATCAGGTGGCCAAAGTCCTGGAGTTTCAGCTTCAGCATCAGTCCTTCCAATGAACACCCAGGACTGATCTCCTTGAGGATGGACTGGTTGGATCTCCTTGCAGTCCAAGGGACTCTCAAGAGTCTTCTCCAACACCACAGTTCAAAAGCATCAACGTTTCAGTGCTCAGAATTCTTCCCAGTCCAACTCTCACATCCATACATGACCACTGGAAAAACCATAGCCTTTACTAGACGAACCTTTGTTGGCAAAGTAATGTCTCTGTTTTTTAATATGCTTTCTAGGTTGGTTATAACTTTCCTTACAAGGAGTAAGCGTCTTTTAATTTCATGGCTGCAATCACCATCTAGAGCTCTCTAAATAGCTCTTAACATATGCCTAAGGTTCATATCATCTGAATAGGCTGGGTGTTACTTTCTACATGCTTCCTTTTGGTTTTACTCCTCAATATGCATAATTGCTGGTACAGTAACATATCCTATGACTAGTTTATTCTCAATTATAAATCCCTTTTGTGTTCTCCTTACAAATAATCACTTGAGACTTCTTTCAGAATTACTCTTACTGAGAGTACAATGGTTATTAGTCATATGGCATGTATGTTATTATTATTATTTCTGGTAAAATTCATACTGCCTCACTAAATTAGATTAATTAGATCAAAATATATTTGAAATGTTGGCTTCTTCATTGTGGCATACTTTTTCCTGGTATATTTCTGTACAGCACATCTGGCTTGGTTAAGATTTTCGATTATATGTCAAAAAAGCTTGGGCATATTTCCTTATGTTTCAGGTAGGTGTGTTTTTTTCTGTGATCAAAATCATATAATAGTAAACAACTTTATAATCAATTTATAAATTTATTCACTTGTAGTTGACAACTAGTAGTGTTTGCTCATAAAAACTGTACGCATTTTGAAGCATTTGTCTATCATTAAGAAAAGTAAATTTGGACTGTCTACATCACATAATGCTAAACATATGTCAATTATTTTGCACTTAATACATGCAGGTAAGTTATAAGAAGCATTACTCTTTCATATTGTCAGTTTTAAAAGGTATTTTGTCTTTTATTGGATTTTTTTATTAAATAAATGTAGATGGCTTAAAAATCAAACAATACTGAAAGGCTTATAATAAAGCCACATCTATTTCAACTTCTAAGTTCTGCTCTCTAAAGGTAATCCTTCTTAATTGCTTTGCCTAGTTGTTTAGGTATTTGTCTCAAATTATAAATGAAGTACTTACACTCTAATTGACTTAAAAATTTTCTATATTATAAATTGATTTTAATTATAGACAAGATTTACCTATTTTTACCTTTCTGATATAGTTATGTGAGATTTTTAGTTTAAAAAGTTAGCATTCATTATGAGCTATATGTATTGTTTGTACTATAAAGTCAAATATTCATGTGTATATATAAATACCTTTCTTATATTTTTTCTGGTAATTGGGGATGTGCATGTGTGTGTATAAATATTCATGTTTGTTTTTTATCTGCTAGGCTTTAATAAATGGCTCTCTATTGTTAAATTTTTCCCAGTTGCTTTATCAGAAATTATTGTTTAGTCACTAAATCATGTCTGACTCCTTCGCAAATCCATGGGCTTTAGCCTGCTAGGCTCTTCTGTCCATGGGATTTCCCAGGCAAGAATACTAGAGTGGGTTGCCATTATCTTCTTCAGGGAATCTTTCTGACCCAGGGACTGAACCCACATCTCCTGCATATTGCAGGTGGGTTCTTTTACCACTATGCCATCAAAGAAGCTTACCAGAAATACTTTCCAAATATTCTCTAATAATAGAGACTCTCATTTTTTATAAAAACCTTTCTGGAGCTCTCTCTCCACCTACTCCATCTCAGCTTGATAGTTCTCAAAGTTGGCTGTTCATCTGACATCTGGATTTTCATTTACTTGGCTCCCACCTTAGATCTATTTTTTTATTGAATCTAATATTTTGGTTTAAAGCCTCATTTTGCTGAATATCCTTCACTAATTTTCTAAGGAAAAAGTATGTATATGAACTATTTTCTGAGTGCCTGCAGGCCTGAGAAATGTATATTTAACCCCACAAATGACTGATATTTTGGTTATGTATAAGACTCTAGCATAGATTTTCCCTAAGGACCAAAGGGCATTTCACCGTGGTCTTCTAGCTTTCAGCACGGCTGGCTAACTCCATCCTGCTTCCCAATGCTGTTAAGTGACATGGTGATGGCAGCCATGGTTTATTTTAATCTAGAATGTTATCGGATTCTCTCAATTTGTGGTGTTCTGAAATGTCAAGATATGTCTTTGTGTGAGTCTACTTTTATCTACTATCCTGGGCATTGGAGAGACATTTTCAATATAGTATTTCGTGCACTTCGATTATCAAAATTTTCTTATACTACTTCTCTTAATGTTCTCAGTCCTCTATGAAGACATTATTGGTGTGACTGCAGAAGGTAAATACAAATAATACAACCACATGACAGGCCTTTAAGCTTTATTTAGTTCAGAAGGAGTATACATTCCTTTTGCTTACATTTTATTAGCCCAATTGAATCACATGAACAAGGTTTTTGTCAGTGGATAAAATAAATTATCCTCCAAGGGTATCATGGGGAATACTTGAGCAAAAATGCAGTCTACTACACTTGGTTTCTGTTCATACTTAAAGTGTCTGTTCATACTTAAAGTGCCTGTTAGGCCGCTGATAGGTGAGCGTCACTGTCTAGTGATAGACTGGGGTGGGGAAGGGCCACCTATTTAACAAGGGGACACCCTCAGTTTAACATGTAGTGTTTTTTTCACTTGTGGTTATCCAGTCTCTTCAGAGAAGAATCGATAGACTTCTGCTTGGGAGAATTTGGCCTAGCTATAGCCATTCTATGAACAAAGAGGACTAGGAATGCAGACTTTCAGTGAAATTACTTTTAGTCACATAACTTGTCTGTGTTTCTTAGTCCACTTGCATCTATAATTGCCAGTTCTGTTCTATTAAGTTTCTCCAGAGTATAAACCTGTGGCCCCTGCCTGGTGGTATTCATTTGGCCAGGTGGGACTATGGCATGATCATACACAGACTTGCAAAAATTTCACTGATTTCAGCCTTAGACTCATTCCTCTCACTAATTTAGGAATTGATATCTCCAAGCCCTAAACTTTCTACAAGCCCAGGACCAAGAAGTGACTCACTTCATCTAGTTTTTTCCTAGCCATGCATCTGTATCTTGGTTTCAGGCATTCACCCAGTTGAGTTCATTATTGCTCTTCCATTGTTTTTTCCATTTATCTGCCTCTATCCCATAATCTTTGTCCTTGTGAGTTTACATCATTATATATTTCTTAGTATCATTTTAGTAGCTATTTGGGAGGAAGCAAAAATAAGCACATGTGACTGGAAGTTAAAGTGTAAAGGCTTAAAGAGTGTACAGGGGAGTGAGTAATGTTGAAGAATTTGAAACACTCCAGAAGAGGTAATAAAGCATTACAATAATGTTCCAATCAACCCTCACACTTATATGAACGAGAATGATGACAAAGAGCAAGAAGGGAAAAAATGGATACAAATCAGGGGGAAAAAGAGCAAAATTCCTTAAGATAATGAAGTGGACATAACGGTGGAGAATAACCAACAGGCTATAATTAATACAGAGGATGAGAAATTTGATTAAATAAGCAAAATAATATCTTAATAATCTTAATGAGCTCTTATAAGTTTGTCTTTTTATATAAGATAAATCTACTTAAAACAGATTGTGTAATATGATGTAGACCTGGGGGTAGAAAACATGTTTTGTCCATTTTTTTTTTTTTTTACTTCCACTGCCTAGCAGAGTGCCTGGAATATAATTCAATTGCTATTGCTCAAAGGCCTTACTGTCTTCTTGATTTAATATAATTGAGGGTCATAATACCAATTTAGTAATTTTAATTCCGAAAATTTGTGAAATAGGAGTCTGGCATCTGCAGAGTTATTCAGACAGTTTATTAAAACACAACACAGACTATATTTGGGAAAGGACCCCATGCCCAGGGAAATATGGTGATGTTTACAGGAGTCTTTCATGTGCCAAACATTGTATATTGCTTCTGAAATTGCTCAAAAACTACGCTCTGCTTGATAGCTGCGGCCAGAATTTGAGGTAGCATTACATATCTTGCATAAAGGAAGGACGGAGGTTTTATAAAACCATGAACAAAACTAAAAGAATTCAGACTGATTTATATTATTATGAACACCGGAATCCATGAAAAAAATATATATATATTCAGTGCCTATGTTCCAGTACGTACATGTTGTAGGTAGACAGCATGGACACAATAGGAAGAAAGCCCTTCCCTAATAAAGGTATATAGTAGTGGTGGTAGAAACACACACACAAAATCAATAAAATGCAGAGCGTACTGGATTTTCATAGAAGTTATGGAGAAAAATGATTGATTCAGGAAAAGTACTGATAAAAGTGCTCCCGAAAAGGCATTTTGAGTAAAACCTGAACTTGTTCATGGTGGAAGAAGAGTATTCCCAACAGAACAAACGGGAAGCACACAAGTCACGTGGTGCTCCATTTTTTCTTTTTTTAAGGAACGAAAAGATGACTAGTTCGACAAAACCAGAGTGTGGGTAGGGATGAAAGGTAGAAGATAAATAAGATGGATGACAGGCGAATAGATAACATAAGAAACTGAGAGGCCATTAAAAGAACTTTGACTTTGACTTTGAGTGAGATGGAAACCAATGAGGATTTCGAGTAGCAAAGAAAAACCTCAAGAACTCCTTTTACCCGAGTTCACTTCAACTTCTAATAGGAATTAGATAGGTTTGTAAATCTTAGTGGAATAAATTGATGTAAGTATCCAGCCACAGCTGCTACTGTGCCTGTTTGAAGTTGAGCTTTTACTGCTGCTGCTGCTAAGTCGCTTCAGTCGTGTCCGACTTTGGCGACCCCATAGATGGCAGCCCACCAGGCTCCCTCGTCCCTGGGATTCTCCAGGCAAGAACACTGGAGTGGGTTGCCATTTCCTTCTCCATGAGCTTCTACTACTGTCAATAAATGTGTTTGCTGTGAAAGATGAATTGCATTAATGGTGTCTTATCTTTAACCCTGCTCATATCTGAGCCCTTAGTCACAGAAACTATCTGGGTTTCCCATTCTATCTTGGGTCTCCTTCTGGCCACTGGGAGTTACAGTGTAATGCATGCAGGGCCTTAATATACTTGCGCGATTGCAGTTTCTTGCTCTTGCCCTCTGTCAGGGCCATAAAAACATACCTTGTGTAGCCCATAAGAGAATAAATAACATGTGGAATAGAGCTTGTTTCTCTAGAAGCCATCCTAGATGGCTGTTTCTCTAGAAGCCATCCTAGATCAGCCAACACGCAACTAATCTCCAGACGTGTATAAATCCAGTCAAAGCCAAAAAACCTGTGTATGTGACCCATGGCCAAACACAGGTTCATGAACCCGTACGTGTGGGATCACTTGGGTCAATCTCAGATCTGCTGAAGGATACAGATTTATTGACTAAACAAATGACCCTGAGATTTTTGGTTGTTTGTTGTAGAGCATATATGGTAAGGATATCATGCATATGTCAAAAACTTTAATTAAAAGAAGGAAAATGTACATAACCAAAATAAAATAAGAGGGTATAATAAAAGACTTTAAAAAAAACTTAAAATTTGAAAAGGAGATCATAGGAATAGTGTATAATCTGTTTTTAAGTAGGAGAAAATAGTTTCTCAATTATTTTATCAACAAGAATAACCAAAAAGCACAAAGTATAACAAAATCCAGAAAACTACAGAAAGTGAAAGTGTTAGTTACTCAGTTGTGTTTGACTCTTTGTGATCCTATAGACTGTAGCCTGCCAGGTTCCTCTCTCCATGAAATTTTCCAGGCAAGAATACAGGAGTGGGTTGCCACTCCCTTCTCCAGGGGTTATTTCTGACCCAGGGATCAATCCCTAGTCTCCTGCATTGCAGGCAGAGTCTTTACCATCTAAGCCACTAGGGAAGCCCTACAGAGTAAAACTACAGACTAATGTTTATAAATGTTGATCCAAATTTCTAAAAATAACAAAGCTCTTATCCAATACAGTAAAAATAATTTATTAAAGCTTAAAAAAATCTATTAATGTAACACATAAAATTAAAAGGTCAAATAAGGAATAACTATGTCATCATTTTCAAAGATGCCAAAATGCATATAATAAAAAGCAAATATATTTTGTTTAATAAATCCTTTACAAAAAAGATGAATATAAATATGGATTTCCCAAACATAATGAAGATATTGATTTTAAGCCCAAAACAACGCTATAACTTGTGACTTTTCCATTAAGTCAAGACCAGAATGAAGTAAATATCTGTGATAGAATTCTAAAAATGACCTCCAAGTTTTTCCTGCCCCCTGGTATACACATCATTGAGTGAAGGCAGAACCTATGTCTAAAATGGAGTATCACTCTAATGACTGGATTATTAATCAATTGACCTTAGATTATTAAAGAGAGATTATCCTGGTGTGACTGGTCAGTAAAACTTCTGACCTACTTTCATAAAAAATGTCTGCTGTGTTAAGCCACTATTTTTGAGAAATGTGTCATGCAGAAGTAGAAAACTAAAATAGATTTTATAATATCACTATTGTGATAGAATAAAAATAATGTATTAAGAGAAACTGTGATAATCAAGTGAAAATTATTTGAATATGAATTTATTTATAGATATGGAAAATAATGTTAGAAAAAAGACCCAATTCTGCAATAAATTTTAGAAACAAAAATAAACCAAATTAAAAATACTCTGTGGGTCTAGATTTTAACAAATGTGTGAGAAATTTGTTAATCCAGCACCCTCTATGCTTTCTATAATCCCTTCATTTTCCATTTGATTAGGAAAACCTTCCTAAAGTTTATAAATTGAACTCAATCTTGACATGCTCCAAGTGCTCAATGTACCCTTCTTACTAGTTATGGTGTTAAAAATGGTATCTTTGTATGATTTGCTCTTTCATTATTATCTATTTTCTCCAATAAAGAACATAATCTTTCTTTTTGATCATTGTTTTTCTCCAGTGTGTCTGTGAGTTTAGCCTGCAAAAATTATGTGATGAATGTTTATAAATGATAAGATATCAATCATTCCTAAATTAGTTTATAAGTTCAAAAGAGTATCAGTCATTAAAGAGTACAGGTGACCTTCAACAGACACACTTCATCATTTAGGGAAAAAAAATCAACAGAAGATGAAGGTAGACTATTCAAATGTATGTGTATGCAAATGTGTGCATTTCTGCGTTGTCTTATTACCAACTTAATTTCCAAATTATCTCACATTATTTAATTGGTGACTACATAAAGACAATGTAGCAAAAAATAAATTGTGATCAAAGTTGATTAACTTCTAAATAGAGATAAGGAAATATAGAAATAATCCAGTCAAATCTAAAGTAGACTATCAGATATAGGATAATAATGCTTTTAATGACACACATAGGAAAAAAATCATGCCTAGGACATTTTATTAAGGCAAATGTCCTTTGTAAGGATGGAGAGATTAGTAGTACCACTTGCAATATTTATGGAGGGGACTACATACAGAGTAGAGTTAATGAACCAGAAAAGTTCTTAAAAACATGGGAAAAGACAAGAAACAGTGTACAGCGTAAGTACACAGTATGGTATCTTCTCATAAAAGAGAGAAGGTTAGGGCCAAATGAAGGAGAGAACAAAGGAAATAAAAACAAAAATATCAGGGAGAAAATATGAGAAAAACACAGGAGATAAACAGATTAAACATGAGAAGGAGGAGAAAGGAAATCTCTAAAGGTGAGGAAGAGGTAAAATACCCATTACGTGAGGAACATAAATTTGTCATAGATGGGAGGAAAAGATCAGAGGAACAAAGACAAATGAAAAGATAAGTATAAATATACTGACAATAGAGAAGTGATTATCAAGAAGGAAAGGAAGTAACTTACTTAGAAAGTAGCATGGAGAGTTAGAAGAAAAGTATTGTGTAGGAATTAGAGAGAAATACACTAGAGACAGAGGCTGAGAGGAGGAGAAACACTGAGGGTGAGAAGGCCAAAGAACGAGTCATTACGGGAGAGAAAGAAAGAGAGAAGAAAAATGAAAGTGAATGAATATGAAACACAGGGGGGGATGTATGAATATAAACGAAGTTGATATTTCCAAGCAATTATATGGGAGCAAATCAACATTTTCGTGACTCTCTTCCTACTAGAGGTAACAGGTGTTTATGTGGTCCAAAAAGTCAAGGATGTAACCCCTCAAAATGATCACAACCCTGTTACAATTCCTTTTACATATAGGTACACAGCAGCGTTAATCCTCACTATATTTAGTCATTGACCTCATTTATGTACAGTAGACTAATAAATAAAAGGAAGGAATGGCAAAATCAATTGTGTGTGTGTTTATGTGTGTGTGTGTGTGTGTGTACATGGCTGTCTCTCCACACACCTTCCTTTCTAGCTCTGTTAGGGGAACTCACTGTGGATTCCATGTAACAGCGTGAGGAATTGATACTTAATAAGGGAGAGTGTTTTGAAATCCAAGGTTCTTCGGGATTGCTAAACAGCCGCAACCTCAGGGAACAAGAGCACATCTGCTCTGGTCCAAGCTACAGATGAAAAATGAGAAGTGTTGCCTTTTCCTCCTCCATCTTTCTAGAGAGGAGGAAAACCTTTCAGAAGTTAGTGGGGACCTCAGCGTCTGGTGCTAAGTCCAAGTCCCATTCAAACTTCAGCATTCTCTCCAGGTGGAGCCTAGGAGCCTTCCTGAATCAACATTTCATTTTTTATCAGTGATTGGTAAACTCCATTTGGAGGGATGTCTGTAGGAGTTTTTAGATGGTTTTATATCCCCTTTGCCTGGTTTTTACGGGAAGGTCACACATGTTCCGCGCTGCTCCGGACTTCTGAATAAAAAAGACAATTCTGAGTATTGCTTCAACATGCACAGCAGTCCATATTCACTGCACTTATTGCCTTTGTCTTTCTTATGCAATCCTTCTACTTTCCAATCCATTTTCACCAACTTTTTAATTTGGTCTTTAGTAATATGCAGCGATCTCATCAGAAAATGCATTTAGCACAATGGCTAAATTGCTGGGTTAGAATTTCATTTTCTTTGGCATTTTAAGATAGTCTAAGTAAACTGGCTTTGGGGATGATAGAACTCTTTTATCAGCATACAGCTCACCATTCTGTGTTAAATTATTTCTTGAAATAGTTAGTTGGTGAGAATAATATTGAGAAGAGAAACATTTAAATGTGTTTGACTAAGCTAAGAGCTCTAGCATATATTTTAAATTAGTATGTTTAGTATTATCACCCTTAATTCAGTCCCATCACAAATATACTGTGTGATGGTACATTTTTCAAATAAATAGGGACCCGAGAGTGGAATTAGCTGACACCAACTGAATAGCTATTTTATGGATTTTTTTTTTTTCTGTTTAAATGAACTCCTAAGAATAAATGTAGAAGACTATTGGGAAATGAACTGCCATGATTCAGAAATCTATATTAACACATCTTAGAGAAAAATTCTTGGTCTAAAACTCCACCCCCATCCCCAGGTGGATAAGTGTGAAATACCAGAGGCAGAAGGGCAGCCAGCAGGGCATGATGATGACATATACCCAAGGACAGCTTCCACTTCATGACAGCCCTTCCTTTATAGTCTGCTTCTGAAAGAAGAACAGTCCCTGGAGCCAATTTCAGCATCGAAGTTTAGTGCTCGGTACTACACACGCTTCTTTAAAACGTGTGATCTTTTTCTAGCATCTCTAAGATCGCCCAGATGTCTGACCTTCTCACTGTTGTGATCTCTTGATATTCTTTTACAGAAAATTGATGTTGACTTATAACCCACCCTTTCTTTATTTTTTTTTGTCTTCCTATTGGCAAAGTTACACAATATGGAAGTCAATACCAATAATGAAATATAATTATGAGTATATTACAGAATATTACAGAAAATAGGAGGACTAAAGCTACAATATGAAAAGCAGCACCAGTCCAAAATGGTAAAATTCCCTCCACTGCTTTATCACACAAAAATAACGCATGTGGCAGGATATGCTATTTCTGTCTGTTTCATCTCAAAGAGTATGATCTAGCTCATCTACACATATTCAGCCCATTCAAAGTTTTATTTTATATAAATTAAAGTGAAGTCACTCAGTCGTGTCCGACTCTTTGTGACCCCATGGATGATAGCCTACCAGGCTCCGCCCTCCATGGGATTTTCCAGGCAAGAATACTGGAGTGGGCTGCCATTTACTTCTCCAGAGGATCGTCCCAACCCAGGGATCAAACCCAGGTCTCCTGCATTGCAGACAGACGCTTTACCGTCTGAGCCACCAGAGAAGCCCTTATTTTATACATACACACAAATAATCTGGAGGAGGAAATGTCAACCCACTCCAGTACTCCTGCCTGGAAAATTCCATGGACAGAGGAGCCTGGCTGTCTATAGTCCCTGGAGTCGCAGAGTTGGACACAACACACATAATACAAATGCAAACAAATCCCTCAGTTGGACATACTGTCATACAGATATGTAATTTCAAAGGTTAAGCAGTTGTTCCCCTAGGAACTAGCTCAGTTTTCACCCCACTGCATATCTCTTCAGTGGAATTACTGGGATCTATTCATGCAAGAAAAATCCACTAAAGATGGGTGGTGGATGCCATTTGGTCCCCATTAGAGTAAACTGCTTTTGCCTCAAGTCAAAGAACTGAGAAAAAGAGGAAACAACCTGATATGTCATATTTAGAAGCTGAAGCACATTTATTGTGACATCCGATTCGGACACGACTGAGCAACTGAACTGAACTGAGCTGATGATAGTAATGTGCCTTGGTACCATATTATTTGGTGTGTCATTCTTAGATCTTTTGTTGCCATAACAACAGAATATGTGTGTGTGTTTAGTAGACAGACAATCCATTTTTCCCCCAGTCAATTTTTTTTCTTTGATCTAAAGAACTTGCTTCTTTTCTTTGAAGTTGTTCACAATAGGGCATGATAGAAGGAGCACAGGTAATAATTACAGAAACTTCAACAGAAGAAAAAAATACATGTTTTAAATGAAAGCTTTAAAAACCCTTGCCTTATGTCTCAGGACTGTACAAGATGACTGAAGTGATTTCTGCCTGTATCTATCATAATGCCCTTTTCCCCTTATCAGACCCCAGTCAAAGATACAAAGGTTATGCCTTTCTTGATTAATCTATGTGACAGGGGCAAATTGCCTGTTTTCTTTGGTTTCTATTTTTTCCTAAAGAGTGCCAGAGGCAGAAAACTACTATGCTTCACTAGTGACTCATAAGAAAACTTAATAGAAGGTCTCTAATGCCCACTGGCTCTCCAGTAGCTGATTGATGTAGTCTCAGACTAAGTAGCCTACCTTCATGGAATCAAGCACGTCAGAGCCATAGGACGGAGTGTGAGGGAAGGGTCCCTTGTACTCTGCCATATTTTCCTCTTAGTGGTTTTATCAGTATTTAAGAAGACAATATTTTGATATTGTTACCTGTGAAGCGACTGTATTTGTGCATATTTGTTCTTTATCTTGCTGGCTTAAAAATATAGTTAGCAGAGTCAGATGTCCCTGTGGAATTCTTTTCACAGACTATAACACAGTTTCAATAACAAATAATTCATGATTACTTTGTGAAGCTTATATTAAATAATTCATGCAAATATTTAAGAGTGCCTAAGAAAACTTTAAGAGTCAGTCAATGATGCAGTGTGTGGTGCATGCTGCTGAATCCTACTCTTTGTAATCCCATGAACTGTAGCCCACCAGGCTTGTCCATCCATGCAGTTTTCTAGGCAAGAATACTGAGTGGGTTTCCATTTCTTCCTCCAGGGGATCTTCCCAAGCCAGGGACTGAACCCACATCTCTTGTGTCTCCTGCATTAGCAAGTGGATTCTTTATCACTTGCACCACCAGGGATCCCATAATCAGTGAATTCTATAATTATATGCAGATATGTGAAAACCTTTCCATACTGTTCATGGGTTTCTGATGCTGGGAAAGATTGAGGGCAGGAGGAGAAGAGGATGACAGAGGGTGAGATGGATAGATAGCATCACTGACTCAATGGACATGAGTTTGAGCAAACTCTGAGAGATGGTGAATGACAGGGAAGCCTAGCATGCTGCAGTCCATGGGGTCATGACTGCAGTCCAAAGAGTTGGACATGACTTAGCGACTAAACAATAACAAAGGTGAAAACCTCTGAAAAGAGTCCCCTGGGCTACTGCTGAGCTGATGACCTAAGCTCTTAATCCTTGGAAGTCATCATTCTTTATTTCAATGTTGTGGAGAAGAGTTCATCAAGTTTGTTTTGGAAACTCTCATTCTAACTATCACCTATCAACTAGACCAACACAACTCACTATTGAGAAGCATTATACAGTAATGGCAACCCACTCCAGTGTTCTTGCCTGGAGAATCCCAGGGACAGTGGGGCCTGGTGAGCTGCCGTCTATGGGGTTGCACAGAGTTGGACATGACTGAAGCAACTTAGCAGCAGCATGCAATACTTTTCAGCATTTAACATGGTGATGCTGGATTGAGAGTAGTTATAAAATCATTCTTTTATATACTTTACAACTTAAAAAGAAACTTCATGCATATTTCCAGGGTTAAGTATGTATGAAAGTGAAAGTGAAAGTTGCTCAGTCATGTCCGACTCTGCATACAGTCCATGGAATTCTCCAGGCCAGAATACTGGAATGGATAGCCTTTCCCTTCTCCAGGGGATCTTCCCAACCCAGGACTTGAACCCAGGTTTCCTGCATTGCAGATGGATTCTTTACCAACTGAGCCTCAAGGGAAGCCCAAGTATACCTACTTAATATTTGATATGACTATCTTATCACAACGGTTCTCAAATCTAACTGTGCTTAATATCACTTTATAGGTTCACAGGCAACCCAGCCCTGGTGTTCTGATTCAGTAGGAAATGGTGGGACCCACAAACCTACACTTTGAAAATTACTGTCTGATACACAATCAGGTGTGGAAATTACAGTTCTATAGCAGTTCCTGTATTTAATCTTAATATGACTTTGTAGTGAAAAGACGTTTTTCATTTTTTAGTTTTTTTAGTTTTTCTCTAATCTTTTAGTTTTTCTCTCTTCTGATATATTGGTGTACATGTCTCTAAGAAAGAGACAGTATGGACCTTCACATGATAAAATATAGGAAGTACTGTATTTCCTTTTATAACAATTGGAAGATAATGCCAGAAAAATTGTTAATTGGAGAGAAAAAGATTCTATGATGTTTTACAGACTTCTCATCACCTCATGCAAAAACCACTGAATTTAATTTTTTGAAAAAATTTTTTCTCTCGGATCTTATCAAAGTATCTTAAATACTGTGCTCTATTTGAATTTATCTCAGCAAAAATCAAAGTTTATAGTCCATCATTGTAGCCTACTTTTGTATTTCCATGATCGACTTAGTCATCACTATAATGTTAAGTAATTAATGAGATATGAAGAGTGAAACTATTATGAAGGCTTAAATCATTTAAAGTCTATTTAGTATTATTACGTCTCTGACAGAGGAAAATAAAATCCATGATGAAAATGAGAATTACAACCTCATTTAAACTAATTTCACTATGGTTTTTAAACATCTTTTGTATCAAGTCATTAGCCCTGCCTCGTGACTCTCAGTCTCAGAACACAGGTGATTTGAAAAAGCTTTCCGGTTCCAGCAGAACTTCTCGGGTATATCTGAGAGGACTATAGAATGTATGGAATTGTTTCTAATGCATATAATGTGGTCCTCTGTATTAAATTTGGCTAGCTGACTCCATGTTCTCTAGGACTCCAGGAGCATTCCTCCTTTCAAAATAAGTTCCCAGGGACTCTTTCTTTTTTTCAAATGATTAACTGGGCAAATCCTACCTAAACTGGAAGAAGGAGCAACTAACAGCAGTGCCATGAGAAGAACCAAACATCATTGAGACATGTGAGCATATTCTACCCAACTTGTTTAATAGGAAATGGTTCAGAAAGCTGCTTGAAAAAGCTGTTTCCCTGGTTACAAAAGTAAAACTTTATGTGACAATCATTTTCATATCCCCCACCCCAAGATATTTGCATCTTTTTATCCTTTCTAACATGTTTCAGTATGCATGCAAACATGTCCTCTATTCCTCTCTGAATTGATCCAGTTAAAACTCTGTTTTTTTTTTCTTCATATTTTATGAACTGTGAACTTCCAGATGTTCAAGCTGGTTTTAGAAAAGGCAGAAGAACCAGAGATCAAATTGTCAACATCTGCTGGATCATTGAAAAAGCAAGGGAGTTCCAAAAAACATCTGTTTCTGTTTTATTGACTATGTCAAAGCCTTTGACTGTGTGGATCACAATAAACTGTGGAAAATTCTGAAAGAGATGGGCATGCCAGATCACCTGACCTGCTTCTTGAGAAACCTGTATGCAGGTCAGGAAGCAGAAGCAACAGTTAGAACTGGACATGGAACAACAGACTGGTTCCAAATAGGAAAAGGAGTACGTCAAGACTGTATATTGTCACCCTGCTTATTTAACTTATATGCAGAGTACATCATGAGAAACGCTGGGCTGGAGGAAGCACAAGCTGGAATCAAGATTGCTGGGAGAAATATCAATAACCTCAGATATGCAGATGACACCACCCTTATGGCAGAAAGTAAAGAGGAACTAAAAAGCCTCTTGATGAAAGTGAAAGAGGAGAGTGAAAAAGTTGACTTAAAGCTCAACATTCAGAAAACTAAGATCATGGCATCTGGTCCCATCACTTCATGGCAAATAGATGGGGAAACAGTGGAAGCAGTGTGAGATTTTATTTTGGGGGGGCTCCAAAATCACTGCAGGTAGTGACTGCAGCCCTGAAATTAAAAGATGCTTACTCCTTGGAAGGAAAGTTATGACCAATCTAGACAGCATATTAAAAGGCAGAGACATTACTTTGCTAACAAAGGTCCATCTAGTCAAGGCTATGGTTTTTCCAGTGGTCATGTATGGATGTGAGAGTTGGACCATAAAGAAAGCTGAGCACCAAAAAATTGATGCGTTTGTACTGTGGTGTTGGAGAAGACACTTGAGAGTCCCTTGGACTGCAAGCAGATCCAACCAGTCCATCCTAAAGGAGATCAGTCCTGGATGTTCATTGGAAGGACTGATGCTGAAGCTGAAACTCCAATACTGTGGCCACCTGATGCGGAAAACTGACTCATTTGAAAAGACCCTGATGCTGGGAAAGATTGAGGGCAGGAGAAGAAGGGGATGACAGAGGATGAGATGGTTGATGGCATCACCGACACAATGGACATGGGTTTGGGTGGACTCCAGGAGCTGGTGATGGACAGAGAGGCCTGGCGTGCTGTGGTTCATGGGCTCGCAAAGAGTTGGACACGACTGAGCAACTGAACTGAACTGAACTCTTAATTTAAACAGATCACAAACTTCATGTAAGAATAAATATGCCACAGTGATGCTCCATTTTATCACAATAACTACCAGACTGAGAGGGGCTTCCCTGGTGACTCAGATGGTAAAGCGTCTTCTTGCAATGCAGGAGACCCAGGTTCGAACACTGGATCTGGAAGATCACCTGGAGAAGAAAATGGCAACCCACTCCAGTACTCTTGCCTAGAAAATTTCATGGATGGATGAACCTGGTAGGCTACAGTCCATGGGGTCACAAAGAGTTAGACGCAACTGAACAACTTCATTTTCTTTCTTTACCAGATTGAGAAACTGAGAGTACAAAAATAATACAAATAGGAAGTTAGGATGAATTAGATTGTACACTTGTCAATCTGAAGTGATATATTGAGCCAGTTTTTATATCACTCTCAGCCTCTATTCCCTCACAGGAAAATCAGAATAAAAATGCCTACCCTCTGCTTTAGGATATTACTATGAATTAAAAAAAAAAAAAAAAAAAAAGGTAACTAATGTGAAGATGCTTTGAAACTGTGAAGTATAGGAAAAATGGTGGTTTGAAAATAAGTAATCTTTAGACCGATTTTAGATTTCAGTTTTATAGAATGGAAGAGTGAACAAGCTATTATGCACAACAGATCTATACGAAAAAGCAGTATCAACATTTACATATGTCTTCTGTGAAATGGTGACTAACTCCAAACAGTTAGGAATGCGGTGAGAATTAATGAGATAATGTTTATCTTTGAACTGTCTCTCCCTCCAGCTTCCACTGCCTAAAACTCATTGTCTTCCAAATCTATCCAACTCAAAGCTTTAAAAAGTTTTATACATAAATGCTTGACAAAAACAAATAAACAACACATAAACATCTCTTCTTTGTCTTAGGAACAGGATTGTTCTATCATAAAACTTACCCAAGGGAGTGGATACAATTATACCTCATCTCCCTCGCTGCAACACATCTCATTGTGATTCTTTCTTAAGTCTTTAGCTGTGAAAAACCTTTCCTGCTAGTCTTCAGGACATGTGTACAGAGAGTTGCTCTGTAAGCAGGTATAATTTTGTATGTCTATGGAGGAAGTGAGTTCAGGGTCCTTCTACTCTATCATCTTGGCCACATCTTTCTGATTTAATTAACTTTATATTCACAACATGAGGCAATTGTTAGATAGTACTCAATAAATTCTTGTAGAATTAAACTAGATAGCTCAATACTGGGCATCCAAGTGATGCTGAGTGTAGAAAAAATTCTAATTATCACATATTAAAATTCAACACTTTCTCCATTGTTTAGAAATAATAAAATAGACCCTCTCTCACATTGGTATTATTATATTGAGTATTATTAATATAATGAGAGATACTTATTTAGAGAAAGTGCTTTTCTGTAATAAACTAAATAGTACAATAAAATTCCATTAAAAAAAAAATCCTGCTAAAGGCTTGAAAAGCTCAACACTAATTTTCCTTAAGGTATTTGTACTGTATCTGTATGTTATAGAAATATTGTTAGTGTTATTTCAGTTCCAAACCACCTGTAGTTTTACTCAAGTGATTAATACTTCTATTTACACACTAGTCATATAATCTACTGAGTGTGTTTATACACAAATGGAACTGCAGCTTGAATGGATGGTATAAATAAACTTTAATGCTTCCCAGAAATTCATGGCTGTACAATAGCAAGAGAGATTAAAAGAGGAAAGTTCTTCCCTCTGTCAACCTTTACTTTTTTGTTCTCCAAAATTGAAAAAATAATTAAATGATCTCACTCTACAGGTACAAGTGGTATTCAGAACAACTTGCCCAATAGTCCTCAGTCTCTTATTGAATTTCTGAATGTGTATGTGATGCACTACATTTTACCTTCCCCATTTTCTTGGTTCTAGCTTTTTATTTCCCTCAAAAGCATATAGGAGAAATATCAGGGACTGAAGGACGTAATGCTCAGGATTGGTAACTGAGATGGGAATCTCTGCCTCTGATCCTAAGAAATTCTATTTTCCCCTAGATAAACATTAACAGTGCAAGACACAGTGAGAGTCACAGATCCAGGGATGGACGATCCTTCTGAGGACAATAGAGAGAGAATTTGTGCAAGTTTTCTGAGTGAGAAACCTTCCAGATGACATCCCTGAAAGTTAAATTTTTTCCTGCTCAAGCACAGAGCTTCCTCAGGAGGAAGATAACACTCACTTTCATCAGAGAGACTGAGAGTTTTCAACAGAGCTGCTGTGGAAATGGAAAACAAAACTAGTGCAATGAATTTCTCTCTCTCTTTTTTTCTTTTCATTTTACATAATACAGTTGGTACACAAGCCCAATGCTCTGCAGTGGGACAAAAAATCTTTTGCCACAGAATGAAACATGTGTAGTATGTCTGAGGATCCCACCAATTAGGGACAGTAACACAGAACTCAAAAGAAAAGCTAACACAGGCTGGAGTATGAAACCAACTTGAAAGAATCAAGGAGAATGCAGAAGTGACCCAATTCATTCCCTACTCTTCTTACTGAAGTTGATACTTATCTCTGAAAAGGAAGTCAATATTCATACTTGAATACAGTAAGTAGATGATTGAGTACATATTTAAGTTCATCAGCGACTGTATTTGTTTACCCATTTTGAAATTGAGTTGTTTCCCACCCATTTACTTGATTGGAAAGTTAAGATTAAAAACAAATGAAAAAAAAACTCAATTACTCCAATGTACATCTACAATAAACATCCCTATAACTCCATACAATTTGAATACTATTCAATAGTGGTCCAGTGGCTAAGACGCCATGCTTCCTATGCAGGGGGGCCCAGGTTCAATCCGTGGTCAAGAAACTAGATCCCGCATGCTGCAACTAAAGATCCTGCATGTTGCAATTAAGACCTGGTGTAGTCAAATAAAGAAAAAAATATATATGCATTTATTTATATGTGTGTATATATATTTTAAAAAAGAATATACTATAGTTACACTGAACAAAAAGTTTGAGTAAAAAAATAAACACATGTATCTACTATATTAATTCATTTATACCAAGTACTAAACCAAGCCAAACTAATTAATGGTGATAAAATAGTAGAAAAGGAAATTGGTATCATTGGAGGCAGGTGACTTAAGGACACTATGGATGGGGGTGACTCTACATGCTGGTGATATCATTTATTGAACTAGATGCTAGTTATAAGGGTCTTCCCAGGCGGCTCTAATAGAAAAGAACCCATTCGCCAATGAAGGAGACATAAGAGACGTGGGTTAGACCCCTGGGTTGGGGAGATCACCTGGAGGAGGGCATGGAAATCCACTCCTGAATTCTTGTCTGAAGAATCCCATGGACAGAGGATCCTGGAGGGTTACAGTCCATAGGGTCGCAAAGAGTCAAACACGACTGAAGCGACTTAGCACACACGCATGCTAGTTACAAGAATGTAATCACTTTGGGAAGTTTTATCCACCTATACGACTTGTTCATTTTTTTAGTTATATATGTCACTCATTTGGGGGAAGAGTTTAAAACAAACACACATACTGACCATGAATGTCATATGTAGAAGAAATACATGACAATAACTCTCTTGTCAACAACTCTCACGCTTGACGTTCCAGCCAGCACACTCCACACTTCAGCGAAAAATTTGCCATCTCCACATATCCTCATGCTTCATATTTGATGTGATGGCTCATGTACTCCCCCCACCTGGGTCATCTACCTTCACCCGGAGCAGAAGAAATCCTACTCAATCCACAAAGCCCATTGTGAGTGACCAAATGGTCTCTCTAAACCACAGTTTCTGTACCTGAACAACTCGAAGCAGCTCAAAAGAACTTCTAGTTTGTTTTCAAAGTTGCTGCCTATCACAGTTTATGTGCTTGTTTCTAACCTTCCTTTTAAACTTTAAGCTTTCTTGAATCAGAGGCTGCGCTTTCTCCATCTTTGGGTTTCCTCCCTGAAGTACCCGGCATAGTGCCAGTGCTATATCTTGTAAATGTTTATAGAATTAAATTGTTACTCATAGCCATTTAACTATAATATCTTCATATTCCACACCATCTTCTAGGTCATCTTTGCAGTTTCTTGAAAGGTAATGAATGATCTTTTCATCTACGGTCAAGGAGAAGATTACTTTGAGTACTTCATCACAATGTAACTGATAAGAGCAAACTTTGATTGTTTAATATTTCAATCTGTAAGGATCTCTCTAAAAGAAGAAAAAAGCATTCCTTTCTTATGGGAGCAGATGTTCCAGGGAGACTAAAATGACATTTTATATTTTTCTCTCATTTTTACCCCCTTGATTGCTATTTTTCTTTTTTAAAGCTGGAAATAAAAAAATTAGGAGCTAGAAAGTGAAATCAAGGTCTATTCTCTGTGTTATTCCACAAACCTGGGGAAGTTGTAACACACTTTGAAGTCAGAAGGAGCTCTTTCTGCATTGATTAACAAAGTAACACATACTATTCATTTCTGCTTTACTTCCCAGGTGGCTCAGATGGTAAAGAATCTGCCACAAATGCAGGAGACCTGGGTTTGATCCCCAAGTCAGGAAGATCCCCTAGAGAAGCAAATGGCAACCCACTCCAGTATTCTTGCTTGGAGAATTCCACGGACAGAAGAGCCTGCTACAGTTATGGGGTTGCAAAGAGCCAGACACGACAGAGTCACTGATACCTTGGGCTTCCCAAGTGGCACTAGGGGTAAAGAACACACAGAAGAGATGCGGGTTCGATCCCTAAGTCAGGAAGGTCCCCTGGAGGAGGGCATGACAACCCACTCCAGTATTCCTGCCTAGAGAATCGCACGGACAGAGGAGTCTGCTGGGCTACAGTCCACAGGGTCACAAAGAGTCAGACACGGCTGAAGCAACTTTGCAAGTGTGCACTGCATGGATAGAGACCAGCTCTGTCTCTTAGTTGAGGGGATTATCAACATGTTTATTTCTATTTCGGGGGGTGTGTGTTATTCTCTGCATCTGCCTTTTGTACCTCCACAGTCACTTCAGTCATGTAGACGGATTTTTACATAACCTTCCCACCCGCCTCTTTTTTGGTACATGATGCTGCCCAGGAGAACAGTGAACCAGCCGTGAACAGATCCTGAGGCGAATCTTCCAGATTGTAGCACTTTAAGCTCTGATTGCTTTCTTCCTAGCTATGAGGGTCTTTTTTCCCCAACATTGAAATACCATTATTCTCTTGATATAGACTTTGCTTACTGCTTGTGACCCCTCTGTTGCCTAGGGCTTTGAGAAATTTGTCTCCTTTAAATAATCCAAGAAAAAGAAAAGATTATCCAAGAGAAAGCACAGTTGCCAATAAAGTCTCCCTCCTAGCTTGAAGCTGCACTAATTAGACATGCTTCTCTGTGGCCACAGATCTTCATCTGCCATGTTGGCTACAGAAAAAATGCCATTTCTCCATTTCACTCTCACAGATATGCATTACAGAGAGCTCCATGAAAAATCACATTTATTGATATTTAAGATTGAGCCTTAGTAACTGTGAAAAACAATGTACCGATCATCTTGCAGCAGAGCTTTCTAATGTAATATAAGAAACCTAACAAGAGGAAAAAAGAGGGTCAGGGAAACAGGATTTCATTATAGCAACAGATAAATATTTTTCATTAAACATTAAAAACAACATCTGTTACTCCCTTTAATAGTGTGAAGATTTCACTTTATTAAGTTTGGGGTGGTTAATGACTTTAAAAGTAATTTGCAATTTAAACATGTCTCTGTCTAGTGGCTAATTCATGGCTAAGTCTTCAGTGTTAACTCTCATTTTTATTAGTTTTATTAATGGTCTCTCTCAAGCAAAAGTCACAAAGTGGTATATCATTCTTTTGACTAGTGATAATAAGAAATAAATCTGTATCCTCGAGATTTTGATTGCTTTCTTCCATGTTTCCCTTTCTTACAATTTCCTTCTTTCCTCCAAGAAAAGGATATTTTTTGGAACAAAAGAACAATTAATTAGGAAAATAAGGAATCTCTCCATCTTTCCTGATTATTCTCCAAACTGCCAACTGATGATAGTCATTACATTTCTTGCCATGATGACTTTATTGAGAGGTCAAAAAGTCTTTCTAAGTTGTTTAACAAATGTACATCAAGGAAGAAAATTTCAGCCCCAGAGTGAGTAGAGTTTAGAATTAATTTGGTTGCAATAGACCTAATACATGGGTGAGATTACAAGGATTCAGAGGCTACTGGAGCCATAATGTTTGCCTATATTGCCTTAGCTATCATACTGGGCATCAGCTTCAGGTTTTGCTGCCCACTGGAGCTAAGATGATTAGCTCATGTTCTTGGCAATGTCCAGCCCCCAAAATGCTGGAAATCTTCTTTTGTATCTTCAACCTATAGATACATAAAGTCAGTATGAGAGAGACACCAACCAAATCCCCAACTCTATGGTCATGATGGTCCTCGGGACCATATGGTACCACTGATAACCTCCCCTTGGTAGTCTATCTCTTTCTAGCTTCATCTAGTCCTAATGTCTTCCCTGTAGGTGCTGATCGATGCCATAAAGTCACAGTAGGTTTGAAGTCTGCTTAAAGTATATTGGTAATTTGTAACTATTATTCACATATGTTAAAATTACAACATCTCAGTGTGGAGAAAAGGGAACCCTTCTACACTGTTGGTGGTACAGCCACTATGCAAAACAATGTGGAGATTACTTAAAAACCTAAAAATAGAATTACCATATGATCCAACAATCCCACTCCTATGTCTGGATCCAGAAAAGATGAAAATCCTACTTCAAAAAGATCACTTATGGTTGTGGGGGGATAGGGGGAAGGGTGTGGGGAAGGGATAGTTAGGGAGTTTTGAGATGGACATGTACACACTGCTATATTAATGTTTAAAATGGATAACCAACAAAGACACATGGTATAGCACATGGAACTCTGCTAAATGTTATAATATGTGGCAACCTGGATGGGAGGGAGTGTTGGGGGAGAATGGATACATGTATATGGACGGCTGAGTCTCCTCACTGTTTACCTGAAACCATCACAACATTTTTCATCAGCTATACTCCAATACAAAGTAAAAAGTTTTTAAAAATGATACATGCACCCCAAAGTTCATAGTAGTACTACATACAGCAATCAAGACATGGGAACCACTCAAGGGCCCATCAACAACTGAGTAATTTAAGACGACATACTGTACATACACATATACACAATGGAATATTCCTCAGCCATAAGAAAGAATGAAATATTTCCATTTGCAGCAGTATATGTGGACCTAGAGAATACCATACTAAGTAAGTCAAAACAAATATTGCATGATACCATTTACATGTGGAAGCTAAAACATAATACAAATAAATCTAAATATGAAGCAGAAACAGAGTTACAGAAATAGAACACAAACAAGGTTGCCAAAGGTGAAAAAGAGGACAAGAGGGTAAATTAGAAACATGGGATTAACAGATACAAACTACACACATAAAAATAGATAAGGAGAGAGGATTTACTATATAACACAGGGAACTATATTCAATATCTTATAATAACCTCTAACGGAAAATAATCTGAAAAATATAGAACGGGATCACTTTGCTGTATTTGTGTTGTATTAGTAGTTCAGTAATGTCTGACTCTTTGCGACCCCATGGGCTGTAGCTTGCCAGGCTCCTTAGTCCATGGAGTTTTCCATGCAAGAATACTGAAGTAGGTACCCATTCCCTTCTCCAGGTGATCTTCCTGATCCAGGGATTGAATCCATGTCTCCTGCATTGCAAGCAGATTCTTTACTGTCTGAGCCACCAGAGAAGCCCCACATTGCTATATATCTGCAACTAACACAGTATTATAAGTCAATTATGTTCAATTTAAAAAATTATATCCTCTCTTTGTCTCTTGATCCATTTGTCCAAACACTAAATTTTCTTTTGAATTTAAGGAAAACTTGATGCCACACTTAAAAAAGAGTAGAAGGAAGGACAGGAGGAGGAAAAGGAGGAATAGGAGGAAAAGAAGGAAAAAGATTGCATTTTTTTTTAATGAGACATTGCATAATTGCATCTTTTGGCATCATTGTTAAGAAAAAATAGCTTAAAAATAGCTGAATAAGTGGATGTGTTCAAACAGAACTTAGTGCTTACATTTTTAACAACAGTATATTTTTAGTTACCCTCAATACAGCTATAGGATGTTCAAATGAGGAGATTACTAAATTTTTCTATTGATGAAGTTCTGTGGATAGCAGAAACACTCTAAAACAACCATCGCATTTCTCTGACACCTCAAATTCTGTTTGTTATAGAACAATAAATATTGTAATAAATATAACATATAGATGCTAGTATCATAAATATAAAAAAATTGAGTAAATTTTACACTGCAGAAAAAAATTGCATTCATCCCATTAAGTACTCAAGCACACCTTTGCACACTCCTAGTCTAGACAAAGCAGAGACATTACTTTGCCAACAAAGATCCATCTAGTCAAAGCTATGGTTTTTAAAGTAGTTACGTATGGATGTGAGAGTTGGACTATAAAGAAAGTTGAGCACAGAAGAATTGATATTTTTGACCTCTGGTGTTGGAGAAGACTTGAGAGCCCCTTGGACTGAAAGGAGATCCAACCAGTCCATCCTAAAGGAAATCAGTCCTGAATATTCATTGGAAGGACTGATGCTGAAGCTGAAACTCCAATACTTTGGCCACAGATGCGAAGGACTGACTCATTTGAAAAGACCCTGATGCTGGGAAAGATTGAAGGCAGGAGGAGAAAGGGACGGCAGAGGATGAGATGGTTGGATGGACTCAATGGACATGAGTTTGAGTGAACTCCAGGAGTTAATGAGGGACAGAGAGGCTTGCGTACTGCAGTTCATGGGGTCGCAAAGAGTTGGACGCGACTGAGTGACTGAGCTGAACTGAACTACGTAGGGGTCTAGGTTCTAAAGAGTAATGTCTGCTGCTATAGTTTTGCAAGTTAGGATTTGTCTCCATATTATGCAAAAGTATATTTCCATATATGAAATAGATGCATTTACTTAAACAATATACATGAGGTCACTTATAAAACAGCCTTATTAAAGCATATCTGAAGATAATGAGTTACATATATTCAGAGTGTACAATCTGATATATTTTAACATATGTTAAAATATATGTTTATATTTTTATAGTTTAACTATAACACCTGTTAAACTATCATCAGAATCAAAACAATAAACTCATCACTCCCAAGTCTTCTTATGCACATTTGTGAGCACTTTCTCCTGCTAGTATCTGCCCTACTCCCATTCCCATGAAACCACTGATCTGTTTTCTGTCATTATGGATTAGAACTGCATTTTGTCGAGTTTTATACAAATTAAATCATACAATATGCACTTCTTTGTGTCTGACTTTCACACAGCATGATTGCTTCAAGACTGACCTAGGCTGTAGCATGTATCAATTGTTCTTTACTTTTTATTCTGTGTATCATTCCATTCTGTGAATATGACAGAGTTTAATGCTGAGAGATGTGATGTGATGAGAATCTGTGTTGTCTATAGCTTATAACTATTACAAATAAAGCTTCCAGAACATACCAAATCTTGTTACAAAATACACTTTCAATTATCTTGGGCTGATACTTAGAAATGGGATGGTTGGATCAAATAGTAGTACAAATTTAACTGTTTAAGGAGTGAAAATACTTTTCAAAATGTTAGGATCATTTAACATTCCCAACAGTGTATGAAGGTTTCAGTTCCTCTATACCCTTGAAATTAAATTATAACTAATTTAACTATAAAGAGCCTACGTTCTCTTCTGGAGGCTCTGGGGACAAAATCCTCTTCCCAAATTATTCTTTTTGTCGGTAGAATTGGTGGTTTTAGGATGGAGTTCTCATTTACTTGCTGTCTGTCAGCTAGGGAATGCTTTTAGCTCTTAGAGGCTACCTGTATTCTATGTCACACGGCCTCTTCCATTTTCAAGCCAGCAGTGGTGTACTGAATCTTTCCTGTACTTCAAATCTTTTTCTTCTTTCTGGATAAAGTTTCTTTTGAGGTCTTCATATGATTAGTCAGACTCACCTGAATAATCACCCCATTTTAAGGTTAATTGTGCCATATACTCAAGAGAGTGAAATCTACATCATCACTTCCCTGGGTGAATACACCAGGGCTTGGGAAATCTTGGAGACTGTGTTAGAAGTCTCCCTATCAGTTTACCCAAGTACATTTTCTGTTCTCCTTTATTCATTTGGGGAATCTCAACACATATTTATTAGGTCTCTGAAATTGTCCTATAGCTCACTCATGTTCTGCTCATTTTTTAGTCTATTTTCTGTGTTTCATTTTCAGTTATTTTTACTGCCATGTAACCAAGTTAAATATCCTATGCTTCTACCATGGGTAACCTTCTGTTAATTCTACCCAGTGTATTCCACACACACTGTAATTTCATTTCTAGAAGTTTGATTAAAGTTTTAGATATCTTTTTTTCTATCTACTTTTTTTTTTTTTTTTTTAATATTATTTTATTAGTTGGAGGCCAATCACTTTACAACATTTCAGTGGGTTTTGTCATACATTGACATGAATCAGCCATATAGTTACTCGTATTCCCCATCCCGATCCCCCCTCCCACCTCCCTCCCCACCCGACTCCTCAGGGTCCTCCCAGTGCACCAGGCCCGAGCACCTGACTCATGTATCCCACCTGGGCTGGTGGTCCGTTTCACCATAGATAATATACATGCTGTTCTTTCAAAACATCCCACCCTCACGTTCTCCCCCAGAGTTCAAAAGTCTGTTCTGTACTTCTGTGTCTCTTTTTCTGTTTTGCATATAGGGTTATCACCACCATCTATCTAAATTCCATATATATGTGTTAGTATACTGTAATGTTCTTTATCTTTCTGGCTTACTTCACTCTGTATAATGGGCTCCAGTTTCATCCATCTCATTAGAACTGATTCAAATGAATTCTTTTTAACGGCTGAGTAATATTCCATGGTGTATATGTACCACAGCTTCCTTATCCATTCATCTGCTGATGGGCATCTGGGTTGCTTCCATGTCCTGGCTATTATAAACAGTGCTGCAATGAACATTGGGGTGCACGTGTCTCTTTCAGATCTGGATTCCTCAGTGTGTATGCCTAGAAGTGGTATTGCTGGGTCATATGGCAGTTCTATTTCCAGTTTTTTAAGAAATCTCCACACTGTTTTCCATAGTGGCTGTACTAGTTAGCATTCCCACCAACAGTGTAAGAGGGTTCCCTTTTCTCCACACCCTCTCCAGCATTTATTGCTTGTAGACTTTTGGATAGCAGCCATCCTGACTGGCGTGTAATGGTACCTCATTGTGGTTTTGATTTGCATTTCTCTGATGATGAGTGATGTTGAGCATCTTTTCATGTGTTTGTTAGCCATCTGTATGTCTTCTTTGGAGAAATGTCTGTTTAGTTCTTTGGCCCATTTTTTGATTGGGTCATTTATTTTTCTGGAATTGAGCTTCAGGAGTTGCTTGTATATTTTTGAGATTAATCCTTTGTCTGTTTCCTCATTTGTTATTATTTTCTCCCAATCTGAGGGCTGTCTTTTCACCTTACTTATAGTTTCCTTTGTTGTGCAAAAGCTTTTAATTTTCATTAGGTCCCATTTGTTTATTTTTGCTTTTATTTCCAATATTCTGGGAGGTGGGTCATAGAAGATCTTGCTGTGATTTATGTCGGAGAGTGTTTTGCCTATGTTCTCCTCTAGGAGTTTTATAGTTTCTGGTCTTACATTTAGATCTTTAATCCATTTTGAGTTTATTTTTGTGTTTGGTGTTAGAAAGTGTTCTAGTTTCATTCTTTTACAAGTGGATGACCAGTTTTCCCAGCACCACTTGTTAAAGAGATTGCCTTTTTTCCATTGTATATCCTTGCCTCCTTTGTCAAAGATGAGGTGTCCATAGGTTCGTGGATTTATCTCTGGGCTTTCTATTCTATTCCATTGATCTATATTTCTGTCTTTGTGCCAGTACCATACTGTCTTGATAAAAAAGAAAGCAGGAGTCGCAATACTCATATCAGATAAAATAGACTTCCAAATAAAGGATGTGAAAAGAGACAAAGAAGGACACTACATAATGATCAAAGGATCAATCCAAGAAGAAGATATAACAATTATAAATATATATGCACCCAACATAGGAGCACCACAATATGTACGGCAAACACTAACAAGTATGAAAGAGGAAATTAATAGTAACACAATAATAGTGGGAGACTTTAATACCCCACTCACAACCATGGATAGATCAACTAAACAGAAAATCAACAAGGAAACACAAACCTTAAATGATACAATGGACCAGCTAGACCTAATTGATATCTATAGGACATTTCACCCCAAAACAATCAAATTCACCTTTTTCTCAAGTGCACACGGAACCTTCTCCAGAATTGATCACATCCTGGGCCATAAATCTGGTCTTGGAAAATTCAAAAAAATTGAAATCATTCCAGTCATCTTTTCCGACCACAGTGCAGTAAGATTAGATCTCAATTACAGGAAAAAAATTGTTAAAAATTCCAACATATGGAGGCTAAATAACACGCTTCTGAATAACCAACAAATCATAGAAGAAATCAAAAAAGAAATCAAAGTATGTATAGAAATAAATGAAAATGAAAACACAACAACCCAAAACCTATGGGACACTGTAAAAGCAGTGCTAAGGGGAAGGTTCATAGCATTACAGGCACACATCAAGAAACAAGAAAAAAGCCAAATAAATAACCTAACTCTACACCTAAAGCAATTAGAGAAGGAAGAAATGAAGAACCCCAGGGTTAGCAGAAGGAAAGAAATCTTAAAAATTAGGGCAGAAATAAATGCGAAAGAAACTAAAGAGACCATAGCAAAAATCAACAAAGCTAAAAGCTGGTTTTTTGAAAAAATAAACAAAATTGACAAACCATTAGCAAGACTCATTAAGAAACAAAGAGAGAAGAACCAAATTAACAAAATAAGAAATGAAAAGGGTGAGATCACAACAGACAACACTGAAATCCAAAGGATCATAAGAGACTACTACCAGCAGCTCTATGCCAATAAAATGGACAACTTGGATGAAATGGACAAATTCTTAGAAAAGTATAACTTTCCAAAACTGAACCAGGAAGAAATAGAAGATCTTAACAGAGTCATCACAAGCAAGGAAATCGAAACTGTAATCAGAAATCTTCCAGCAAACAAAAGCCCAGGACCAGATGGCTTCACAGCTGAATTCTACCAAAAATTTAGAGAAGAGCTAACACCTATCTTACTCAAGCTCTTCCAGAAAATTGCAGAAGAAGGTAAACTTCCAAACTCATTCTATGAGGCCACCATCACCCTAATTCCAAAACCAGACAAAGATGCCACAAAAAAAGAAAACTACAGGCCAATATCACTGATGAACATAGATGCAAAAATCCTTAACAAAATTCTAGCAAACAGAATCCAACAACATATTAAAAAAATCATACACCATGACCAAGTGGGCTTTATCCCAGGAATGCAAGGATTCTTTAATATCCGCAAATCAATCAACGTAATACACCACATTAACAAATTGAAAGATAAAAACCATATGATTATCTCAATAGATGCAGAGAAAGCCTTTGACAAAATTCAACACTCATTTATGATTAAAACTCTCCAGAAAGCAGGAATAGAAGGAACATACCTCAACATAATAAAAGCTATATATGACAAACCCACAGCAAGCATCACCCTCAATGGTGAAAAATTGAAAGCATTTCCTCTGAAATCAGGAACAAGACAAGGATGCCCACTCTCACCACTACTATTCAACATAGTGTTGGAAGTTTTGGCCACAGTAATCAGAGCAGAAAAAGACATAAAAGGAATCCAGATAGGAAAAGAAGAAGTGAAACTCTCGCTGTTTGCAGATGACATGATCCTCTACATAGAAAACCCTAAAGACTCTTCCAGAAAATTACTAGAGCTAATCAATGAATATAGTAAAGTTGCAGGATATAAAATTAACACACAGAAATCCCTTGCATTCCTATACACTAACAATGAAAAAACAGAAAGAGAAATTAAGGAAACAATACCATTCACCATTGCAACAAAAAGAATAAAATACTTAGGAGTATATCTACCTAAAGAAACAAAAGACCTATACATAGAAAACTATAAAACACTGATGAAAGAAATCAAAGAGGACACAAACAGATGGAGAAACATACCGTGCTCATGGATTGGAAGAATCAATATTGTCAAAATGGCTATTCTACCCAAAGCAATCTATAGATTCAATGCAATCCCTATCAAGCTACCAACGGTATTTTTCACAAAACTAGAACAAATAATTTCACAATTTGTATGGAAATACAAAAAACCTCGAATAGCCAAAGTAATCTTGAGAAAGAAGAATGGAACTGGAGGAATCAACCTGCCTGACTTCAGACTCTACTACAAAGCCACAGTCATCTATCTACTTTTATAAATATATGGAATACAATTATAAATACTGCCTTAAAATGTCATCTACTAATTCTAAAACATTGATAGTTCAGAATCAGTTTTGACTAATTATTTTCATGATTGAATCTTGTGTTTTCCTGCTGCTTTGTAAACCTGGTAATTTCTAATTGGTTATCAAAGAAATTTTTCTTCATTGGGCCTGGATATTTTTATATCTCTATGAATATTCTTAAGCTTTTTTATTCTGGTACACAGTTAAGTTACCTATAAAATACATGATCCTTTGGGACTTGCTTTTAGGATCTGTCAGAAATTCAGAGCAATGCTGTCTAGAATCAGAGGGATGGTAGAAATCATGTGTTTAATTTTGAATATGTTAAGTTTAAGGTGTTTATTAGTCAAGTGGAGAAATAAATTATGTACGTCTGGAGTTCAGGGAAGAGATTAGTGAGAGGATATACATTATTTATCTTGATAATGCAACCAAGAAATTTAACACACATACACAACCGTGTTATCCAACTGAAGAAGACCAATCAATAGACCTAACAGAAGGACAATATTCTTTGCCTTTTTCCTTTCTTTATGTTGTTGTGGTTCAACGAGTCTCAAACTGTGATATCCAAATGAGCTTACATGGCCTAGGAATTTGTTAATAATATAGGTTTGTGGCCCCACCTCAGGCCTACTGAATCGGCAGCCCCAGGGGTAAGGCCAGCTATCTCTTTTAACAAGTCCTGTAGGTGGATTTTATAAATTCAAGTTTAAGAGCAGGTGGTCTAGTCTGTAAGTCCTAGAGAGTACTTCATTCAGTACCTTACTGTCCACTTAGCCACTAGGTCTCAAAGAATGAATGAAAGTTTCTAGATGGACAACAGAGGGGAAAAAAACACTTCAGAGAAGAGAAACACGTGAAAAGGAATTGGATCTAAATAACATTCAAGTGAGTTCTTTAGCATATAATGTGTTTGGGCTATTTATATTATCTTTACTACTCAGAAGAGCCACTCTGAGCATTACCAAATGTCACTTTCTAACCAGGAAACTTAAGTGAAAATTGTTTTCCTCCTATAATTTTTACCTCAGGTAGATAGAAAAAGCCAAATACCATGCTATGAAATCTCACATTCCAGAAATGTTTTATAATATTGAAATGTGTAAATCCAAGTAGCTGTTATTCATAATTAATCATAATTAATTTGAGACTAGGGACCTATCAGAAATTCAGTGTTCTAGATAGTTTTATTGCTTTAGCATTTCCTAAAAGAGTGTAGGGCAATCCCTGATACATAATATGTATTGAATACATTGTTCTCATCATTTAGTCACTAATTCATGTCTGACTCTTTTGCAGTCTCATGGATTACAGGCTGCCAGTCTCCTCTATCCATAAGATTTCCTAGGCAAGAATCCTGGAGTTGGTTTTCATTTCCTTTTCCAGAGGATATTCCCAACCCAGGGATTGAACCTGTATCTCCTGCATTGGCAGGCTGAGTCTTTACCATTGAGCAACCTGGAAACCCCAATTCAATACATATTAGCAGATATAACTTATTTCAGAAGCACTTCCCACTCTCTTTCTTGGTACATTCTGAAGTATATCACAGAGGCACTGTGTGATTCATAGCTAGTGCTCTAAGTAATCTCTTTTATAGGTATGTGTATTTGCATACCATAAAAAGTAGCGCATGATTAACTGCATTGTTTACAGTCCTAATAAAGTGTTATTTTGGAGTAAATATGGCCTGCCTATAAAGGTATTATTAAACCCTGTGTTTTCTTCCTCCAAAAAAATGAAAGATAAATATTATGTGTCCACATTCCCCTTAGATGGTCTGGATTAGACACACATAAGAAGAGCATAACGTTGAGACAAGGTCTGGATGGCCAGAAACGTTAAATCGGCTGTCAGGTAAAGGGATACAAGTTCAGGATTGGAAATGGAATATGAAGCCAGAGGTCTGAAGACAAATGAAGAAAATAGAGGAAAGCAGGACCAACCTGGGATAGTCGGATTCGTTGAACTGCCTGGATCTCTCCCCTGTCTGCACACAACTCCTTCTCAATGACTTTTTCACTAAATGCTTTGTTTAGGATCTGGTGCGCATGTTCTTCTACTTCTGTTTAATTCAGGTTTGAAATAATTGGTTTTTGTTTTTTTTTTATTTTAATTGGAGTATAATTGCCTTACATGCTGTGTTAGTTCCTGCTATACTACTCGTGATCAGCTATGTGTGTGTGGATGTCCAGTCACTGCAGTCGAGTCTGATCTTTGCAGTTCTACGGACTCTAGGCTCCTCTGTCCGTGGAATTCTCCAGGCAAGAATACTGAAGTGGGTTGCCATGCCCTCCTCTAGGGGATCTTGTGGACACTGGGATTGAACCAACATCTCCTGCATTGCAGGTGGATTCTTTACCCACTGGGCTACCTGGAAAACCCAAATCGGGGAGATCATATATATATGATCTCCCCTCCCTCTTGAGCCTGCCTCCCACTTCCCCATCTCACTCCTTTAGGTCATCACTGAGCTCCCTTTGTTATACAGCAGCTGTTCACCAGCTATTTATTTTACACATGATAGTATATGTATGTCAATTCTATACTCTCCATTCATCACACCCTCTGAAATAATTCTTTAAGAAGAATTTCATACTGCATTGCAAATTAGCAATCCTGAAATGGACTAAACTTCCCTTCCTTACTTTCCTATTTCTTCTATCAGAAGCATACTTATTCTACTTACAACTGGGATCAAAATTTCAGAATTATAGTCATCAATTCTCTTTCCATTAACCACTCCTCACTTCCCCAATCCATTAAAAAAAAATGGTGACATATGTTATACTTAAAAGTTTAATACAATACACTGAAGACTGTATGAAACTTAGGCATGTGCAGTTATGGTATCCAGGCACTGCAGCTGAGCTTTCCCATGGTCAAGCTAATGGAGCGGTGACCACCCATCATTAGAGTTGTTTAGGCCCAAATAGCCTTTTCCATAAAATGATGTATAGAAATCTGACATTTCAATTCATTTATTTTCCAAATATTTTAGTAGATTCAATGCTGTATTGTAGAGAAACACTGGAAAGTGAAAGTGAAAGTCACTCAGTCATGTCTGACTCTCTGAGACCCCATGGACTGTCCATGGAATTCTCTAGGCCAGAATATTGGAGTGGGTAGCCTTTCCCTTCTCCAGGGGATCTTCCCAACCCAGGGATCGAACCCAGGTCTTCTGCATTGCAGGTGGATTCTTTACCAGTTGAGCCACAAGGTTGCAAATATTCTTATGGGCTGTCTCTGTAAAGAAGGGTACAGGGTGAATGTTCTATGTCTGGGCACCATAATGCTTAGTGCAGCTTCTTGTTCAGCTGATTTCTGAAACACATGGATCCCTTCATAATCAACAATAAAACACTAATTAGGTAATAATTTCAGAACAAACTATGAATTAGCTATGACCCAGCATTTTCTAAAGGCTGCCTGGAGCATCTAATACTTAAGAAAAGTAGCCTCATGGATATGTTAATCTTTTATTTCTCTAGTTCAATAAATTCTACTTTGACATTGAGGGAATCTGAAATAATACGCCATTGTAATAATATTGCAGCCATGAAATTAAAAGATGCTTACTTCTTGGAAGGAAAGTTATGACCAAACTAGATAGCATATTAAAAAGCAGAGACATTATTTTGTCAACAAAGGTCCATCTAGTCAAGGCTATGGTTTTCCCAGTGGTCATGTATGGATGTGAGCGTTGGACTGTGAAGAAAGCTGAGCACTAAAGAATTGATGCTTTTGAACTGTGGTGTTGGAGAAGACTCGCGAGAGTCCCTTGGACTGCAAGGAGATCCAACCAATCCATCCTAAAGGAAATCAGTCCTGGGTGTTCATTGGAAGGACTGATGCTGAAGCTGAAACTCCAATACTTTGGCCACCTCATGCAAAGAGTTGACTCATTGGAAAAGACCCTGATGCTAGGAGGGATTGGGGATCCCTGATGCAAGAGGAGAAGGGGATGACAGAGGATGAGATGGCTGGATGGCATCACCGACTTGATGGACATGGGTTTGAGTAAACTCTGGGAGTTGGTGATGGACAGGGAGGCCTGGCGTTCTGCGATTCATTGGGTCACAAAGAGTCGGACACGACTGAGTGACTGAACTGAACTGAACTGAATAATATTTTAACTGTTCTCAAAAATGCCTTTGTTCATGAAAACAATTGGCAGGTGGAGTATTTACCACTGAGCCAGCTGTTGGGTCAGAAAGATTCTCCTGAAGAAGGAAATGGCAATCCACTCCAGTATTCTGGCCTGGGAAATCCCATGGACAGAGGAGCCTGGCGGGCTACAATCCATGGGGTTGCAAAAAGTCAGACATGACCTAGCGACTAAAGAAGAACAAAATGAGAAAACTATTGACCCAAGATGTAGCATATACTCTACTGAGTGATTTGGAACATCAGATGAAAAAGAGACACACATGATTTAACATTAAATGTGTACTGAAACTCTTAGGGTTAACAGTAAAAATGTCCATATGTGGAATATTAACATACTGATATCTTTACCACTACTGGGGTAAAACACAGTATTCCTTATTATTATTGTTATCTTACATATTTATCTATTCAATAAATATTTATTGATTACCTTCCATGTGCCACAGAAATATAGTAAAAACTGGGGCAGACTTAGCCTCTACTTTAAGGAGAAATGCAGCTAAGTCACAGAAGTGTGGCGATTAAGGACATAGCCATACTAAAACCTCATGACCATTAAAACAAATGTAAAATAATTGGATTTAGGCAATGAAACGCAAGGGAAAGAAAGCAAAATTTATTACAGCTGAAAACTTAATCTGTACTGCTTCCTTAGTGTATAAGAAGTTACTTTTATTTAGAATGCAACTTACCTCAGCTTCTTGCTATTAATATTTCTCATAAAAAAAAGGATTCATAACAATCATTAATGTTTTTAGTCATGGGAAGGTTACTCCTAATTTCTTTTTTACTAATTCTATTTGGCTAAACTGTCATGAAATGCAGAACACATGCCACATAAGTTATCTCATTAAGTCAGTATCTTTTGTAATGATTTATTGTCCAATTTTATATTAAGTTTTGCATGGTATCTGATAAAAGATAATTTTTGGAACAAGGAAAGAATGGCCAACTTAATTAAAAATAAGCAAACAAATGGAAAATATATCTCACACGTTAGGTGGAAAGCCTCAATTTCATATTAAATGTACTTATTTCCTACGGGCACATACAGAGTTCTCAAAGTTATCATAAGTGCTTTAAGAGCAATCACTATCCCTTATATAAACTTTTTTGTGTTCCATCTGTGAAAAACTGTTAGGACCATTATCAATTTTCCACTTTTTATTTGATAACAAGATCATAATTATTTCCAGGTTAATTGACATAAAATATACATAAAACATTCTGCAAATTTAAAGTGTATGAGTTGATTTGATACATATGTATTTCCAAATGATTACTACCATAGAGTTAGCTAACACCTCCATCACATATGTAATTACCATTTGTTTTTTATGATAAGAATATTAAAGGTCTCTCTTAACAACGTTGAAGTATATAAAACAGTATGATTAGCTATAATCATGATGCTGTACACTAAATCCTCAGAACTTTCTCATCTCATAACTGGAAGCTCGTACCATTTGACTAACATCTCCCCCCTCCATTCTTCATCCCCTGGTACCACTACTTTACTCTGTTTCACTGAGTTTGGCTTTTTAAGATTCCACATATAAGTGACATTCAACAGCATTTGTCTGTCTCTGACATTATTCGCTTAGCATAATGCTCTCCAGATTCAGCCATGTGGTAGCAAAATGGCAGGATTTCCTTCTTTTGATGACTGAATGATATTCCATTTTGTTTATATATCAAAGTTTCTTCATTAGCTCAGCCGTTGACAGTACTTAGGCAGTTTTCATATGTTGGCTACTCTGAATAATACTGCAATGAACATCAAAATGTAGATAACTCTTCGAGATTCTGTTATCATTTCCTTTGAATATATGCTCAGAAGTGGAACTGCTGCTTCATATAGTTGTTCTATTTTTAATTTTGTGAGGAGCCTCCACACTGTTTTCCATAGTAGCTGTACCAGTTTATATTCCCACCAACAGTATAAAATGGGTCCCGTCTCTCCACATCCTTGCCCACCAACATTTTTTATCCTCTGCCTTTTTGAGAACAGCTATTCTGCTGGTGTGAGTCATTATCTCACTGTGGTTTTGACCTGTGTTTCCTTCATGAGTAGTGATGAGTACTTCATGAGTAAGGAAACTACTTCATGAGTAGTTTCCTTCCACGTACTTATTGGCCATTTGTGTATTTTCTCTGGAAAAGTGTCTTCTCAGATCCTCTGTCCATTTTTAAATTCATTTTTATTTATTTTTTGCTATTAAATTGTATGAATCATTTATATATTTTAGATATAAACTCACCAGGTATGTGGTTTGCAAATATTTTCTCCCATTCTATAGGTTTCTTTTTCATTTTATAGATTTTTCTTTTATAGTTTCAGTCTGTTGTTTCTTTGTAGGAGATTTTTAGCTGGGTATAGTCCCATTTATCAGGCTTCCCTGATATTTCAGTTGGTAAAGAATCTGCCTGCAATGCAGTTCAATTCCTGGGTCAGGAAGATCCACTGGAGAAGGGAGAGGCTACCCACTCCAGTATTCTTGGGCTTCCCTTGTGTCTCAGCTGGTAAAGAATCCTCCTGCAAAGAGGGAGACCTGGGTTCAATCCCTGGGTTGGAAAGATCCCATGGAAAAGGGAGACTATCCATTCCAATATTCTGGCCTGGAGAATTCCCTGGACTGTCTAGTCCATGGGGTCACAAAGATGTTGCATATGAGGATCATTATTTTTTGAAGAGCAGTGTGTCCAGCCCAGGGCAGTGTATCCTGTGACCCTGTTCTCATTCTTCACTTTCATAATCTTAGCTGGGGTTAGACATGTGATCAATCACAGCAAAGAAAAGAGCATCCAATAAGGGTTTCTGAGAAAACTTTGTCTTTCTTATAAAAATCTTACAGAATTCCCTTCTCTTACTTTTCTCAATCAAGGAGTTGGGTTGAAGATATAAGATATTGGGTTGGACAAAAAGCTTATTCAGGTTTTCTCATATCATCTTACGAAAAACTTGAACAAATATTTTGGCCAATCCAATATTTTGTGACTGTACAAAAGGTATTGTACAAAAGAATGGAATCCATCAAAATGCTGGAGGAAATTTAGCAATTCTGGGTGTGATGGTATTGCTCAGAAATGGCAACAACACTAGTAATATCTTCCCATGGTCTTGTTGTGTAGTCACTCAGTCACGACTGACTCTTTTGCAGGACTGCAACCCCCACCAGGCTACTCTGTTCATGAGATTTTTCAGGCAAGAATACTGGTGTGTGTTTCCTAGGACACTATTAACTGAGATTTTAGTTTATGGCAGCTGAATATACTCTTAACTCATATATTGCTATGTTTTTATTAGTTGTACTCAGCAATTTTTCAAGTTGTTCTTTAACAACAATGTCATGTATGACACTTACCCTCCCACTTGAAGGATCTAACTTAAGGATTCACTAATTTTTGCCTGAGTTAGTCAATAGACCTTTAATAAATGTTTGCTAAATGAAAATGAATTAGATTTTTGTAATATCCATTTATGTTTTCTGGCTACATCAATTCTCTTCACTTTCCAATAATCTTGAGGTCAATGGATTTATTTTACTGGAGCATAATTTTGATCATGATTTTCTTCTGCTCATAAATGCTAAATAGCTCCCCAGTGTCTTCAGATATCCAAATTCCTTACTCTGTTATTTGAAATCATTGAGAACTCTAACCCTAATATTCCTTTCCAACCTAATTTCACATTATTGATTATAATCCAAATAAATAACACTGCTGTCAACTCTTCTTACATATCTAACCAGTTTTGGGGACAAGATGTTATTTCTCCTGCTAGAATGACCTACTGCTCTTCATTTTGACTGTCAATCATCTGCTTTTCAGTTCCACCTTGCATTTTGTCTCCTCTCAAAAGTCTTTATTCAGTCCCCACTTCCATCCAACCCCACTGAGGTAGAACCAATCTTCTATTCTCAACTATAATAGATATGTATTTGTAATTTTCTAGTAGTTTACACATCCTGCTGAGTAGTATAGGGTTCTATGTATAGGTCTTATTTATTCTAATATCTTTGGAGTAATATTTATTTACACTTGCATAAACTCTACTGAATCTAATACACACAGAAATGTATAATCTACATACAGAAAGGTATACAAATTATAAGTATAGACGTTTTGATAAATTTCTAGGACCATGAACACTTTTATATACCTACCACTTAAATAAAGGTATTATACATCACCCGCACCCAGAAGCCTTTTTCATACCTTTCTTCACTGGCCACCCCAAGCCAAAAGTAAATGTGCCTCTGATTTATATCAACACATATTAGTTTTGCCTATCTCTGAATTACATATAAATGTTATCATTCATTATGTATTATTTTGTGACTGGCTTCTTTTGCTTAGCATATACCTATGAGTCATATTCATATTGTTCAAATATCAGTAATGTATTCCCTTTTATGAATTTAGTATTTCTTTTTGATAAATATACTTCAATTTTTATACATTTTACTAAAGATAACCATTCGCTCTGCTTCTAATTTTTTTTTGCTGTATGGATAACACTAGTATTAACATTTTTGTACATGTGTTTGGGGGCACTTTGGATACACTGCTATCAAGTATATACTTAACCAGGGAATTTCTGAGTAACAATGTATATGTATTTCCAGATACTTAGATTTATGAAGGGGAAACAACTGTTTTTTTCTCCACCTGAACTGGAGGAGACTGTATATATGTGGTTCTGTTTCTGAACTTTTCACTCTGTTACGTGTTTTTTTGTACCAAATACCACACTGTCACAATTACTATAACTTTATAATAAATCTGAATGTCTGGTGTGGTAAATCTTCCAACTTTTTCCTTCATCTACATTTTCTCTGCAATTCTTGTCAATTAGTTGACAGTGTTAGAGTTAGGAATACATTAATACATTAAACCTATTACATATTAATTTAGGAAACCTAGTGTTTTTTAAATTCTGAGTTTTCTAATCTATAAATACAGTACATTCCATTGATTTATAACGGTCTTAAAATGTTTCTTTGTCAGAATTGCTCTGTCACTTTCTATGTGGAAGTCTTGTTATCTCTTCCCTTAGTATTCTTCCTAGGTGTTTGAATTTACTTTTTTTTCTTGTCTTTTTGGACCAGCAAGAACTTCCAAATGATATTAACATTTAATGATTTAAACAATTATAGAAGGAATCTTTGTCCTTCTCTCTTTCTCAATCTCTTCAATATTATATCATCAAGATGATTTTTTAAAACTCTGAATGCAATTGACATGTTAATTTCAGTATACAACGTAATGATTCAATATTTGAACATATTGTGAAATGATAACCATAGTAAGTCTAATTATTTTTGCTGGAGATCTTCTGTAGATATATTTTATCATATTTTTAAAATTACTATTTATGGCTTGATAAAAGTCTTTAACATGAATAGGGAGTAATTATCTTCTGACCATGAAGGAGTATAGAAGTTGTGTTCCCAGAGTAAACAACTTAAAAACTAGTCACATTAATGAAACAACTGTTTTTAGACATTGAGACAAGTAGTGTAGGGCTTCAATTCCTGAGAAAAAGGAAACGAATAAAGTCCCTATGAGTTTCCAGCTTTTCTCTTTAAAACATTTCCAGACTGCAGTGAAAACAAAAGAAACTCAAGGAGAATATTGCCATCTTATTGAAGAGCCTGATATCAAAGTTTGGCTAGGCTGAAGCAGCTGGGATATGTAAGATGTGGCATCAGGGATGACATACCAAAAGCTCCTGGGATCTGAACAAGATTTCTGTAGTACCCTGTAATCTACTGTTGATACTAAACTATGAATCAAAAGTAAAACTGAATTATTTGTGGGTATGCTTCTGTGTTAGCCTATTCAAGTTGCTATAACAAAATACCACAGACTGGATAGTTGCAACAACAAAAATGTATTTCTCATGGTTCTGGAAGCTAGGCTTGACTGGATTCCTGATGTGTGCTCTCTCCCCAAATTAGAGATGGCTCCTTCTTGGAGCCCTCACATGGCTCAGAGAGAGCAAGCTCTCCAGTATCTCTTTCTATAAGAACACAACCCTGTGGGATCAAGGGTCCACCTTCATGGCAATTAACCTTTATTAGCTCCTTTGGCCCTATGTCCAAATACAGTCACAAAATTGGGAGTCAGGGTTTTAACATATGAATTTGGGGGAACACAATTCAGCCCACAATAGTTTCTATTATCCATTTCTCTCCTCTTTCATGTGATGTGTCTGGTGATTTTTGCCTAAATTCCAGAAGTTTTATACACACACACACACACACACACACACACACACACATATATAATAATACATACATGGCTTCCCTGCTGGCTCAGATGGTAAATATATAACTTTTTTTTATAAATACATAAATATATATATATAATTTTTTACATTACACTACATTATTTTGTATATTATATATATATAATATATATTATACTGTATATTAATTCTGTCATGTACAATCTGATTCCAAGTTTGGTTTTCAGCATTCATTAGTTTGAATGCCTTAGTTTCATGACATGCCTTTAGTTTTCCCTACTCTTAGGACACAGCTGGAACATCAGGGGTTCTGACTGAGAGCCTGAAGTGTTTATTAGGACTCCCTCCTTGGCAGAACCTGAACTCCAATGACTCTGTCCTCAGCTACCTGAGCATTTTGAAACCCTCACTCTCCTTTGTAGAGGCTTTTTGTTTTTACTTCTTAGCCTCTTATTATGACCATCTTAAGAATTTCATAAATGGCTCACAGTAAATGTCTGCCAGTGTCACGTTCACTTTTCCCCATCTCTGAACTCTCTTGTCCCCCAGTCTTGTTTGGCTATCCCAGACAAAAATTATTCACCAGCTTCATGTGATTGACAAAACCCCATCTGCTTATCTACACTGGTTCTGGTCCTTTGCCTGTTTCTCAGACTCTCAACATCCCAGGACCACAACTGGCAGGTATCCTGAAGAGAAAGTGTTTTCTGTCCCCCTCTGAGGATTTCTTCCCTATTTGCCTCCCCATCTGACCTTTCCAGTCAGATTTTTAAAATCTGTATCCAGTTTTTCTAATTGTTTTAACAGAGATACTGGTTTGCCATGAGTTGCTCCCTCAAAATAATTTACAATGGGAGGTTTTCTAATGTAAATACTCTACTCTATGAAAAGGGAAGTCAGAGGCCTAGAGTAAAAAGAAGCTCATTTAAAGTTTAATCAAGTTGAGGGGTGCGGCTTTGGTGGATCAGATGGTAAAACATCTGCCTGCAATGCAGGAGACCAGGGTTTGATCCCTGGGTCAGGAAAATCTCTGTAGAAGTTCCCTGTAGAAGGAAGATCCTTATAGAATACCCATTCCAGTATTTTTGCCAGGAGAATTCCATGGACACACCATGGGGTCACAAACAGTTGGACACAACTGAACGACTAACTCACCAGTCACAACCTCGCTCAAAACCTATGTGATATTAAGCAGAACCTCTTTAAATCTCTTTTTTTCTCCCCTCAGCCAATACTGAGGGGAATAACAGCAACATAACATCTCTGTGGTAGTCATATTTTCATACTCACTTTATGGAAGAAGAAACCCTTACTCAGATAAGGCAAGTTCCTTGACTTTGCCCATGTAACTAGGAAGTGACTGATCTCTATCACCAAGATTAAAGAGCCCATTTTCCTAACCACTATGTCAGAGATGAAATAGATCTCTTCATCACATGATTTCCCACTTTTACACCATTTTTTTGGTTTGTTTATCTTGTATGGCCTTCATCCAAATCAACATGTTGGGAAGTGCAACAAAACAAACCTACGTTTCAAAAATTTTATACATGTTAATAGCAATCTTTAACCTCAAACATCACCACAATTCAATGATACAGACTACTAAAAGAAACTATGCCATTGTCCCTCTGTATCCTAAGTTTCATATCTGCAGATTCAACCAACTGTAGATTTTCTTTTCTTTTTTTAATTAATTTATTTTTTATTGAAGGATAATTGCTTTACAGAATTTTGTTTCCTGTCAAACCTCAATGTGAATATACATATATCCCCTCCCTCTTGATCATCCCTCCCACTTCCCTCCCTATCCCACCCCTAGAGGTTGATACAGATCCCCTGTTTGAGCTTCCTGAGCCTAACAGCAAATTCCCACTGGCTATCTATTTTACATATGGTAATGTAAGCTTCCATTTCACTCTTTCCATACATCTCACCCTCTCTTCCCCTCTCCCCATGTCCATAAGTCTGTTCTCCATTGCTGCCCTGTAAACAAATTCTTCAGTACCATTTTTCTAGATTCCATATATATGCACTAGACCAACTGCAGATTTTCAACTGCGGAACTTTAGTCTGAAATTGGTTGAATCCAAAGGTGGTGCTATTGGTAAAAAAACCACCTGTGAATACAGGATACGTAAGAGACTCAGGTTTGATCCCTGGGTTGGGAAGATTCCCCTGGAGGAGGGCATGGCAATCCACTCCAGTATTCTTGCCTGGAGAAATCCAGGGAGAGAGGAGCCTGGTGAGCTACAGTCCATGGGGTCAGAAAGAGTCAGACACGACTGAAGTGACAGCATGCACAGGATGGGAAATCCGTGGATATGGAGGGCCAACTGTATCCATGGTGCTATGCCATTTATGTAAAGGACTTGAGTATCTGCAGATTTTGGAACCAAATCCCTCAGAGACACCAAGGGATGATAGTAAATCTTTTGCATATATTCTATATGATTCCAAAGAAAATTAAGGAGATTGGCATTTTTCTATTACCTGTGCCATCAGAGCAATAGATGATGAGCAAAAGCCAGACCCTTCCTATCACACTAACAAAAACAATAACTATACATTTTGATGGATAACTATGTGTCAACCTCCATACTAAGAGATATACATTTTTTTCTCACTTAGCTTAATTAACAACAGTCTATGAAGTAGTTACATTCTTCATTTTAGATATTAGAAAACTGAATGTTAGAGAGGCTAAGTAACTTGCACAAGGAGATTCACTCTAATGATATTTACAAACCATTAAAACTTGAATCTGAGATTGAGTTTTCTATTTGCTGATCCCAGTGTTCGTGCTCAATGCCTTTCCTCACGTGCTGTGGTTCTGGGCCATATGTCAGCTCCTTCCATTATTCTCCTTCCTTCCTTCCTCCCGTCCTCTTTCCCTCCCTCCCCCTCTTCCTTCCTTCACTGCCTTCCTTCCATCTTTGCTCAACAGCGTTTCTTTCTTTCAACTATCTCACAAACTTAAATAGATCAGCATTTAGGGTAACATATTTTCACACTGGAGCAATTTGAATACTGTGAAATAGGTGACTCCCTAAATGGAACAATTTCCCTTAGGTACTAATAGTAATTAAAAAAGAAAAAAATGTAAGACATTTTTTAACTGAGGAAAAATTAAAGAAATGTTTCTGTTGTTATAGAAATACATTAATATTCAATTACAATTAAAAGGCAGCAGATTTCATAGTATGGTTCATTGATCTGTGATGGGGGATATCAATGATCAAAAGCATTCTTCATATTGTACTTTTACACCTTCAAAAAATGCTTAGTGTTTCAGTGTTTTTCAATCCTGCCTCAAAAATTTACCAGAGCAGTTTACGAAAAGAAAAATTTAAAATATCCAAGTCCTACCCAACACCTGCCCTTGAATTATCAGAAGTATGTGAGTTGGGTTTTAAAAATATAAAATCCCCATGACTAAATCTGATATACAGCCTAGTATTAAGAATTCCTGCCCAGTTTTTTTTTTTTTTTTTTTTTTTTGATGAACATTTTAACACATTGACCAGTTGAGCTTACAAACTGTGAAAAAGTATTCACTTTACTTCTGTGCTATGTAAATAACCATATTAATGTTTCTGGATATTCAGAGCAAATACCCTCAGTTCTCTCATCTGGGGATGTGATGGGCTTGTACTTCTCAGCTCCGTTGTGGCTGGGAGGATCCATGTGCCTAATGAAACTGCACTTCTGGGCCTGAACATATCATTGCCTGGTTAGTTCAGTATCTGCTACTGAAAAAATGGTGACTGCACCAGGAGCAGCAATAGTATTATCGGAGCTCCTCTTAGACCACATCTATTCTCAGACCCTGCCTTGATGCACTGAATTAAAACTGGCATTTTCACAAGATCCCCAGGTGAACTCCTTCAGATCAAAGTTTGAAAAACATTGCTCTCGAATTCAAGCTTCCCTGGACTGAGGCCAGCAATGTTGGAGATGCTGGCTGGAGTACCCGTGGTAGAAATGGTGGCCCATTTGCCAGCCTGGAACACTGATGACTCTGATGGGCAGAGATTCCAGCCAACTGGAGAGAAACATGTAGCAGGAGCTAAACTTTTGTCTTTTAAGATGTTCGTGTGGCTGGACTTAGCAGGATAACATGTCTCATACTGACTAGATAGCTTTAGGATACATTTCTTTTCTTGAACTCCTTCTCTCTGCACTGTTATAAAATATACAGTGTCAAATTAAAATCAAAACATCTGTGAATAGTTTCAATTAGAATACAAATTTGGGGCTTCCTTGGCCGCTCAGTGGTAAAGGATCTGCTTGCTAATGTAGGAGACATGGGTTCAATTTTTGATCTGGGAATATCCTACATGCCAAGGAGCAACTAAGCCCCTGCACAAATGCTGAACCTGCATTCTAGAGTTCTCGAGCTGCAACTATTGAGCCCATGTGCCACAACTACTGAAACCCTAGAACCTAGCACACTCCTAGAGTCCATGCTCCACAATAAGAGAAGCCACCACAATAAGAAGCCCATGTACCACAACTGGAGAGTAACCCCTACTTGCCACATCTAGAGAGAACCCATGCAACAATGAAGACTCGGGGCAACCAAAAGCTAATATATACATAAAATTATAAAATACACAGTGTCAAATTAAAATCAAAACATTTGCAAGTATTTTCAACTAGCACACACTTTCTTTTTTTAAGCACCAGAATCAAAGATTCACACTGATAAGAAAATAAAGTCAAGACCAGCCAGAGACAAGACAGGAGAAGGCAGGTATACAAGCCACACTAGAGGCGCACTGGGTAGATTTTGGCTTCATTCAGATCTTTGAGGAAACAGCTCTGAGTGGAGCCTGTAGTGAACAGAGAAGAATGGCTGCCTCTGTTTCAAAATTCAAAACTCGCTGGTATTAAAATCAAAACCAAATGCACAGATGGGGAGTGGGGTGAGGAAGATTATCACCACTTGCCATATTGGCGGCTCTGTTTACTGAGCAAGGGAAAAAACAGGTGGGTCAAAAAGCAAGCAGGAAATAAGAGAGAGAAGAAGGGAGTAGGAATAGTGACAAAGGTTTCAGGCTTACCACAGCTTGTTCTTTTATTTCAAACCTAGAAAATAGCTCTGGGCACGCTTGCCTTGATGAGCTGGAAAATTTCCACACATTGAGGCCAGCGACCCCGACACAGGCCATATCGGGAATGAATGCATCTTTTCGACAAAGGGCTAATCTCGTGCAAACACATTGCAGAGTGTTTTCGGGTCCTCTAATGACCCCCAGACTCTCGCTTGCACCATACTGTTAATGGAGGGGATATTTCGGATAAATATTGTACAGATTAAACTGGGGGATTATTTCCCTTGCATGTTAAAAACATCATTCTGCCCTGTAGCCAGACCATTCTTGACTGGGAAATACAAAGTGTAACTGAATTTTCCTTTGCTTCAGTAGTGGAGGCTTGAGAAAATCTAGAGGGGCTGTTCAACTTTCTTCCTTAAAACAAGCCTGTATTTTTCTTTCTAGGACACCATGAGATACCAGTGGTTTCAGAATGGAAATGCAACGACTATAGACCAGATGCTGAGTTTCCTTAATCATTCAGGTATGCATTTATTTTTAAGAACATGTGCATGCTCTCTATTTGCCAAACACTGTGTGTAAGCTGGAAATACAGTGGGAATCAAGAGACACAAAGTCTGGTCCTTCTGCAGATTATGGTAGAGCACTACGTCCTCTGGATAAATGGAAACCAAACATGTCCACTGGGAACGCTGAGCAACACCCGGATATTCAGGTAACTGCCATGAACCCACCTTGCTTGGTACCACGGCATCATTTTATGGCACACTAATCCCACCTTATATGGCATGTGAAGGTTTTTTTCACTTTTGTCCATTGATTCAGTCATTTACTTAGCATTTTCCTACCATAAAACTTAGCCTTCTGACAGGCTACTTTTGAACTAAGGAGTCTATGACCCAGAGCACTTCCCAAGTCAAGTTCTATGCTAATGGGAGGGATTAGTGTATTGATCAAGAATTAAAGTGAGTAGGTCATAGTCATACAGTTTATGAACAAAAGCAAGATAAAATGGTTACGGACTGGGGTAGAGTGAGCTAAGTTGGTCAAATTCCTGTTGGAAATTAATGCTGCAAACATTGAATGTTGCCATGTCACATGATTCCTGCATACAGTTTTACTTGCTCCACCAATCCTGAATATTGTTATTATTCTCTATTGTTATTATTACAGTGCTTGCTTTAATGCAACCTAGATGCTGAGGCAGCCTGACTTGTATGTCACAAGAGCCACATTCCCCAGGAATGCACACTTTGATTTTGTCGGTACCATCATTCACACACTCTTCTGGGTAACTCTGACCTTTCATCTTCTCCAAGGCTCTGTTCCTGCTGAGCTAAAATAGGGCAGTGTGCCTTCTTTCCTGCTTCTAGGTGAAAATGCACACATGGGTTACAAATGGAAACCTATTTATGACGGAGAAAATTGGAGGGTGAAAATAGAGTGCTTATCAACTTGTCACAATATGAGGATGCTAGAAGGTAAAGTGTCATTTTCACTCTACCTTCAGAGGAAGGAAGCTGATTTTCCTTTCAACAAATGTCACGGAAAACTTTTAGACTGTCACATACAGCGTGTATTTCCAGAACCTGGTCCAACTTAGCAACCATAAGAGCTTTGTGAACACAGCCATCCAGAAGATGTGGTTTTGAGGGGAGGAGGTGGGGCATCACCAGGGACAGAACAGTGAGACATGAATGTGGAACCAGAAGACAAAACTAAGAAAACATTCATGAAACTGGTGACGTTGAGTTTACCCATGAACACTGGTACTAACTGGAAATACATCTGACTGTCTTCATGCCTGTATACTCTTACATGAAGACCTATACATATTATATACATTCTGTCTTAGGTTAAATTTCTCCAGAAACTGACCCTACAAAGAGGACTGAGCAAGTTTTTCTGGGTAGTGATTCCAGGAATTACCAGTGGGGGAGCAGGAACAGAAGAAAACCTAGATAAGGTATGTAAGTGGGTTGGTTACAGCTCCAGGCCACTGGGAGTCCATGTCTGGGACAACCCAGGGAGAGGTGCAGAACCCACCACAGTGTAATCCCACAAGAGGGGCAAAGACATGCATCCATTAGTTTCCATTCATCATGGCTGAAGGCTGATCTCAAGGATATTAATGCATAGCCCCTCCATCGTCTGTCCCTACAAGCTGAGGACATTCCTGCAATCAGGACACCCTTCAGGAAGTGGCTGAGTGTTTTTAGGAAGCAGTAGTCAGTGTCTATGGGATGATGAGTGGGGAGGCACATGGGCAAGAAGCTGACAGTATCTGCTAGCCACAGCATTGTCCTCAGACTCTATGATGTTGACTCTGATTTTTTTTTACTTGAGTCTGATCCTTCCTATTCCTACTCTATCAAATATGACCTACGGAGGGACACCTCAGGCTCCTGCATTGAAGAGAAAGGCATTTCCCTCATGCTGCCATCTTCCATCCGAGTCTCTAGAGTAGCACTGTTCAGGAGAAATGTAAGGTGAGCCGCAAATGCAAGTCACATGAGTAATGTTATGTTTTCCAATTAAAAAACACATGAAATGAATTTTACATTTTATTTTTACTCTATGTAACTAAAATATTATTTCAACATGTAATTAATACAGAACTAGTAATGGAATATTTTGCTTTCTCTCAGGTAAAGTCTTTCAAAAAGATGCATATTTTACATTTCCAGCAGTCAACAGTTATATGTGGCTAGCAGTTACCATATTGGACAGGACAGATCTGGATTTACTCCACCCTCCATCTTCAACAAGGAGTGCTTAGCACTGTCTTGCTACATTAAAAGTGAGATGAGTAAATCTACAAAGGCATAAACAGCTCACATTCCTAGAATATTAAGTGGGAGGCATGCTACCAGTATCTATAATAGTTTGTCATTGGTTTACAGGGTAGATATATAATAATACTAAAGGCCATATATACTTGTCCCTTACCCCACTCTCTTAAAGGAAAAAAAAAGAAAAAAAAAGATTTGTTGCATTGTAAAGATTTATCCACAGCTCCAGGAATGGAGTCTGGGGGAACCTTCCACTGACTGCAATTAAGTTTCTATATCTAGCAAATTGGGGAGGGAAAATATGTGTGGTTTCCCCATGATCCACCTCCATCATTTGTGTGGTATTCTATAGTGTATCAAGGTTGGTCTGTGTGACCAACAGAATAAAGTATAAGTGATGGTGTACCACTTCTGAGATCAGGCTATAAAACAGAACTTGCTATCTCTCTCATTGTTTCCTCTAGGGGGAGGCTGGCTGCCATGGTAAAGAACAGCCCTGTGGAGAGACCTATTTTGTGAGGAAAAACTGACTCTTGTCAACAGCCTCATGAGTAACCTTAGAAGTGGATCTTCCCATGCTGGTCAAGTCTTAGAGACCGCAAGTCCAGCTGATAGCTTAACTGCAACCTCACGGGAGCCCTTGAGGCAGAACCCCCCAGCTTATGAATCCCCCAGGTTTCTGATCCTCAGACACTATGTGAGATAACCAATGTCAGCTGTTTGACTGCTAAGATTTTGGATAATTTGCTGCACAGCAAGAAATAACTTACACAACATCCAATAAAATAATTTAAATTATAGGTAAATGGGAGTACATTTCTGTGTTTACAAACTGAGATTTGTGTTTGTCACAGCCAGACTAAAAAGAGTGAGCCTGAGAAAAGAAGATAAAAACCAGACCATGAAAGACAATGAAGCAGGCAATCACGGCCCACTACAGTATTCTTGACTGAAAATTCATGGACAGAATTGCCCACGGGGTTCCCAAAGAGTCAGACATGACTGAGCACAGACACACACAAAAAAGAACAGAAAGTCAAGAACATTAGGACAAGAAAAATGAGAGTCCAGACCTTCCTCAGAGAAAAGATATCAAGCTTGTTTTCATTGTTTGTTAGTCAAATGTAAAAGCATGGGGTCAAAATCAGTTTATTAAGGTGAGGTACTAGGTGTAGAAGTCACCCAAGTCTTATCCAAATCATCAACAATTAAATGAAACAAAAAAGAGGAAAAAAGGGAAAAAAATCTTATTCACAGTGTTTGAGATGAATCCAAATTCTGAGATTATATATCAGAGAGAACTGAAAATATACTTATGCCCCCAATCTGGAATTTCACCTGGAATTAAAGATGGTTTTGGTTCTCCCTGGAGCCAATGTTCCAGAAACGTTAACTGAGTTTCTAAAGAAGCCATGCCTTTGGGCATAACATACAGAATGCTTTCTGCAAGCTTCATTAATCTTGTTAAATAACATGTCTTTGCCATTCATTGATTAGACATACAAATCATTCATCCCCACAAGGAATTGCAAAAGAATCTAAAGTCACTCAAAACCCAGCCTTGTGCTGCCTGTGGTTGTCAAGGTAACAAACATCTTACAATTCCAAGCAAACAGACCTCTGCAGACTATTTTGAAGCCACCATAGGTATTAGCCAGTCTTCCACCTCCCACTTCATATAACAATTTCCAGAGGCATTCTCAGGAGAGCCAATCAAGATATTAAGTTTACCCACAGACAACCAGACTGCCAATACCCTGCAGCAAGTCAGGAGAAGTAAACAGGGTTTTCTTTGTCTTCCATCAACCTTTAGATGCCAGATTCTTCAGAGCCAAACAGAAGCCCCCTCTGCTGTTAATGTTTGTTACAGCAGCTGTGTTCAGGGCACTGCCTGAAGGAGAGGTATCAGGAACCCAAGGATGCAAATTCTACTTGCTTTTTTATTTTGAGCACAGTGATGATTATAGGTGTTATTTCTTAACTGTTTACAATGGGATCAGGCCCTTTTAAACATTATCTCATGTTTCAAATATTATCTTAGGCAAAAGAGGTTTCATCATGCTCAGTTTAAAAATGAGAGAGTTTTTCTCTAGATTCCATATATATGCATTAATATAGTACTGATGAACCTATTTACAGAGAAGAAATGGAGACATAGACATAGAGAACGGATTTGTGGACACAGTGGGGGAAGGTGAGGATGGGACAAATTGAGGAAGTGACATTGACATATATATACTATCATGTAAAATAGATAGCTAGTGGGAAGCTGCTCTATAACACAGGATGCCTAGCATGCTGCTCTGTGATGAAATAGAGGGGTGGAATGCAGAGGGGAGGGAAGCACATGAGGGAGGGGATATAATTATGACTGATTTGTTGAATCATACAGAAAACAAAGGAATTCCAGAAAAAAGGCATATATTTCTGCTTATTTGACTATGCAAAAGCCTTTGATTGTGTGTTTCACAGCAAACTATAGAAAATTCTTGAAGAGATGGGGAGACCAGACCACCTTATCGGTCTCCTGAGAAACCTGTATGCAGGTCAAGAAGTAACAGTTAGAACTGGACATGGAATAATTGATGGGTTCAAAATTGTCAAAGAAGTATGACAAGGCTATATATTTTCACCGTGCTTATTAAACTTATATGTAGAGTATATCATGCAAAATGCTTGGCTGGATGAAACACAAGCTAGAATCAAGATTGCCAGGAGAAATATCAACCTGATGTGCAGATGATACCACCTTAATGGAAGAAAGCAAAGAGGAACTAAATAGCCTCTTGATGAGGGTTAAAGAAGAGAGTGAAAAAGCTGGCTTAAAACTCAACATTCAAAAAATTAAAATCATGACATCCAATCCCATCACTTCATAGCAAATAGATGGGGAAACAATGGAAACAGTGACAGATTTTACTTTCCTGGGCTCCAAAATCACTGGGGATGGTAACTGTAGCCATGAAATGAAAAGACACTTGCTCTTTGGAAAGAAAGCTATGACAAACCTAGACAATGTATTAAAAAGTAGAGACATCACTTTGCTGACAAAGGTCCTTATAGTCAAAGCTATGGTTTTTCCAGTAGTCAAATACAGATGTGAGAGTTGGATCATAAAGAAGGCTGAGCACCAAAGAATTGATGCTTTTGAATTGTGGTTCTGGAGAAGACTCTTGGACAGCAGGGAGATCAAACCAGTCAATCCTAAAGGAAATCTACTCTGAATACTCACTGGATGGACTGATGGTGAAGCTCCAATACTTTGGACACCAGATGTGAAGAACCAACTCATTGGAAAAGACCCAGATGCTGGGAAAGGTTGAAAGAAAAAGAAGAAGGCAGCAGAGGGTACGATGGTTAGGTAGCATCACTGACTCAATGGACAAGAATTTGAGCAAACTCCGGGAGTTAGTGAAGGACAGGGGAGTCTGGCATGTTGCAGTCCATGTGGTCACAAAGAGCTGGACACGACTGAGCAACTGAACAGCAACCATGACTAATTTGCACTGATGTACAGTAGAGATTACAACAATATGGTAAAACAATTATCACCCAATAAAATAAAGAAATAAAATTGGCTGAGTGGAAAAAAGAAAAGATGAGAAACTTGAGGCTCAGTATGTGGTTGAATTCTCACCAAGGACATATAACTATTATGTGACAAGACCTTGATACGTGCCAAACACTACCTGACTTCACCAGTAATGGTCCTATACACTGCGATTTTTCTCACAATCACCTTACCACTTCCTGCCCAGGAATCAAGTCTCTCTCTTCCTATTTCCTTCATAAAATGCCATTTATTATGAAACGTTTTCTCCCCATCTCTACAACGATGATACTAAAAATATTTAAAACCTGGTATGGGTTTGCATAAGATCTATGCCATTTTTATAGATTCCATACGTATGCATTAATATACAATATTTGTTTTTCTCTTTCATTCTGCATGACACTCTACACAACATTGTTAAGCAATTAAACTCCAATCAAATTATTTTTTTTAAATGGTATGGCTTGGGAGTTGACTAGCCAGCACATATGCTTGCTTCATAGGGTTAGTGCAGAGAAGAGTCCCACAAGTCCCTGAAATGACAGAGGCTGGCCCTTTAGTTGCTGTGTTCTCAAAATTGAGGGGTTCCTAGAGGGAAGTAGGGTTCTCATGGTCTTGTGACAGCTCCTATTTATCAACTGTTATATAGGTCTTTAAGAAATTTAATAGGTAGCATGGTTAAAGTGGTGTAGACCAGCTGAGTGTCAGTATTGAAAAATTCAACAGATTAATAATAGCAGCAAGATAAAACTTTGACCTTATGAACAACTGTTTTGCTCTAGCATTTCCACCAGAAAAGATGTAGAAGTTTATACATTGTATAAAAATACATATTTAGTCTCTCACATAGAGAGACTAGTGGCTCAGAAATTGAAAGAAAAGAAATTTTTTTCAATGGTAAAGAATTTGCCTGCCAACAGAGGACACGCAGGAGACACGGGTTTGATCCCTGGATCAGGACGATTCCCTGGAGGAAGAAATGGAAACCCACTCCAGTATTCTTGCCTGGAGAATCCCATGGACAGAGGAGTCTGCAGGCTACAGTCCATGGGGTCACAAGAGTTGGACATGGTTTGGCAACTAAACTACAACAACAAAAACAGACTGGTATTAGCAATACCAGTCTTCCTCAGCAACTCAGATGATAAAGAATCTGCTTGCAATTAGGGAGACCTGGTTCTATCCTTGGGTCAGGAAGATCCCCTGGAAAAAGGAATGGAAACCCACTCCAGTATTCTTCCCTGCAGAACTCCATGAACAGAGGAGCCTGGTGGGCTACAGTTCATGGGGTTGCAAAGACTTGGACATGACTGAGTGACTAACTTGAACACACACATTAGCAATACTAAGAATATGATGTAGTTGCAAAGACAGTTTGTGGTTTTAATTACATAGCCCTAGAGAACCTCAGTTCTCTCAGAGCTGAAAAAAATCTGCATTGAATAATGACTACTACAAATTTATAAATAAGCTAATGTTCTTTGTCAGTTTCTTTCCTTATATGTTGGACAATAATATAAATTGTTCATGGGAGAAAATTTAGAAAATGAACAGAATTTGGTCTCTTAAAATGAGTTTATACTTCAGGTATGTTAGTATACTGCTTAACTGGTTCAAAAAAAATCTGGTCATTTTTGTCATGATATTCCCTAGTGTGCAAAGAGTAGCATGATATTTCATTTGAGATAGCTGGCAATCATAGGAGAAGAAGGAGAAGAGAACTGCAGAGAAATGCACTGAGGAAAGTTTCTGAAGCTAACTCAGTCTCAGACAAATGAGCACCATTCACAAGGAATATGAGGAAACTGGGTGGGTGTATTTCCTTAAACAAGACATTTTAAAAGTTCATTAGTACTATCCTCAAAAAATTTTTATTATATCTGATATACTTTTAGAAATATCCTCAAAAACAGCAGTCCCCAACCTTTGTGTCACCAGGGGCCGATTTTGTGGAAGACAATCTTTCTACAGAACCGGGGTGGGGTGGGGGGATGGTTTAGAGATAATTCAAGCTCATTATATGTATTGTGTACTTTATTTCTAACCTAATGCTACCACTGATCTGATAGGAGGTACTGATCTGTGACCTGAAAGTTGGGAACCCGTGCTCAAAATATACCTGATTACTTAGCTATGAAACTATAAACAAAACTAAAAACAGGTAAATTAACTATGAATTATCTTTAAATAAAATAACGAAAATGCTATTCGTCCTTCAGAGATTCCTATGTAATAAAATATTAAACGCCCAGCAGTAAATATTTCTCTTATAGGAACTTGCAGGTAAATGGCCATTTCAGACTAAGGGCATAAAACTGAGGATTATTTCTTCTGGGTCCTACTGTCTCCAATTTAACTCAAAAAAAGACACCGAGCTATAACAGCTAATTATATGTAAAAAATTCTGCTAATTATTTTTTTTTGGGGGGTTAAGTCATGAGTAATTTTAACCTTTGAACTTTTGTATCTTTTCTGTAGAGTGAAGTTAATATTGTCCCTGCTGCTATTCCTGTCATCAGATCCAAAGGATTTGGGGTTGCCATGATTTTAACAGAGAACATTATCTTGGACACTATTTACCTAAGGCTTAACAGGTGGTTGAAGACAATGAAAGTCAGTAGTTTTTGGCAGTTACACTGAACTATTATTGCTTTTCCATGTCCTCTTTTCCAGGCAACTTTGCAGTTCCTCTTACAAAAATACAAACTGGGCCTTGTAACCCTGGAGCTCAGCCAAAGAACTGCTTTGCTCAGAGGAACTTGGGCATAAGTGACAGTGCTGGTTCCAAACCTAGGCATTGACAGGCCTCGTCTGTTTCCAGTTTGCTTCTTGATCTACCATCATTGAGCTTTCCTGGTGGTTTAGATGGTAAAGAACCTGTGTGCAATGCAGGAGACCCAGGTTAAGTTGCTGGGTTGGGAAGACCCCCTGGAGAAGGGAATGGTTACTCACTCCAGTATTCTTGCCTGGAGAATCCCATTGACAGAAGAGCCTGGTAGGCAACAGTCCATGGAGTTGCAAAGAGTTGGACATGACTGAGCAACTAATATACAACGCACGCGCACACACACACACACACTCCCATCACTGTCATGAAAGCAGCTTCTCTGGATGGTTGCTCTCCCTCCATCTCGGGCCCCAGCCTAAACAGGCTGGGAGCAGAACCCCTGCAAAACTGTGCAGCCAGATGCAGGCTGGAGGAGCCACTCCAGCTCACTTAGACATGAGAGAAAGGAATGCTTAGTGGTAAATGACCTGGAAGCCTTTGCAGTTGCTTGTTACATTATAAAATTTGTCAGTAGTTGACTGACACGCTAGAAGTGGACTTAAGGTAAGAGAGTCTTGCCAGTGTTGCTCTCTGCTCAAATCATGAAAATGTAAAACTTCTTAAGAGGCCAGAACAGCATCAGTAAAGATAACCTTTGATTGAGTATAAATGAAACTGAAGTGAGAGCTTTAGTCATTCAGTTGTGTCCAACTCTTTGTGACTCCATGGACTGTAGCCCGCCAGGCTCCTCTGTCCATGGAATTCTCCAGGCCAGAATACTGGAGTGGGTAGCCATTCCCTTCTCCAGAGGATCTTTCCAACCCAGGGATCAAACCCGGATCTCCTGCATTGTAGGCGGACTCTACTGCCTAAGCCACCAGGAAAATAAAAAGAAAGAGAATTAAAACAGCAATTTTAAAATTCTTTAATTAGTTTTAATCTAGACTTAAAACTAAGTTGACCAAACATGTAATACTTCATCTGTATTGTATTTTCTGTATTGTCACTTTTTTTAAGGTAATATAAATACTATTACATTATTTTCAAAAGACATGTCCAGATTTAAAGAGAGAGGGCCATTAGAATCCAGTAATTACAGAGGGCTTCCTAGCTTAAATATTCTTAAGTTTGATCTAATTAAAGGAAAATGTCATCTTCTTGGGAGAGTCCATTAGTAGGGATTATGGTTTTCATTCTGAAAACTGGAGTTTGAACACACTCCAGGAGTTGGTGATGGACAGGGAAGCCAGCCTGGCATGCTACAGTCCATGAGGTCGCAGAGTCGGACATGACTGAGTGACTGAACTGAACTGATTAGTAGGCAACAAGTAAGTAGCAGCTTCTGTCTCTAAATATTAAATGGATACAGTTTATTACAAATAATGTAATGATGATGCACATAATTTAAACACACTCTGCTTATGAGAACTGTGCAAACTTCTTTGGGTCTAAAGATGCCAGAGTCCTTTCACAATGTATTTTGGATTACACAAGCTGTAGCTTTATGTATTACACGCAGACACAGACATGGCTCACTCTTGTCTAAGAGAAAATGGAAATAACACAACCTGCCAAAAAATGCTTTGAATCTTCATAAAAGTTTCTAAAGAAGAAAAATAGCAGAGCTCTCAAATTTCTTTACTGTAGAAAGAGGTTAATGCAATTCCAGACAGAGGTCAATGCATTGATCAGCGCAGCTTCAAACAAGGAGGCAGGTCTTTTCACAGTGTTTACAATACATCTTGAAATTATCAAAACACTGTGTTACTTTTTTTTCATCAAACAAAAATTTTCTATTTTAAAAACCTTCTGAAAAACAGCAACTGTTAAATAATTTCATGTGTAACCCCAGATATATTTATATTAAGTGTACCTGAGAACTTTTCTTCTATAAATATCATATAAAACACTTCCATTTTACAGACACTATGCAAAATGAAGGCTTATGAATAAAAAAATCAGTTGGAATTAAAATGAAATAGGAATTGAACACTATATGGACTTCTTCCTAGACAGTCCATCTTTTAGAAGGCCACTATTCTGTTTTCTCAGCACATAGGGAATGAAGGAACAAGCCTTATCATTATTTCACATTATTGACTGATATCCTTGAACCAAATACCAATGTCTTTCTTTTTTGAGAAGATGCTTTGTTTTCACCCTCCCTTACTGTTTCTGCTTCAATAAAAACTTATTCATTCACTTATTTATTCAACAAATATTTACTGAACACCTACTGTTCCCTGTGCTGTGCTAAGTCGCTTCAGCCCTTTCTGACTCTGTGCGACCCCATGGACCATAGCCCACCAGGCTCCTCTGTCCAAGGGATTCTCCAGGCAAGGATGCTGGAGTGGATTGCCATTTCCCACTCCAGGGAATCTTCCCGACCGAGGGATAGAACCCTCATCTCTTATGCAGGCAGGTTCTTTACCACTAGCACCACCTGGGAAGCCCTAGACAATGGATATGAAGCAGTTCACAAAAAGACATGAATGACCTTGGTTTTTTCGGTTTACAGTCTAATAGAGGAGACAGATACATGCTAAGAACACAGATAGGGAGATAAAGTAATTAACACTGTGAAGGCAAAGACACTAGGTGCTCCAAAAAGGAAAAAGAAAACTATATTCAGATTGAGTGGTCAATCTAGGAAGAACTGACATTGAAGCTGAGACCTTAAGAATGCAAAAGGACTGACCTTTGAATGAAGCTGTCTCCAGGTAGTAGAGAAGGTTCCTGAAAAGGCTTTGAAGTGAGGAGAAATTGAGTCTACCTCCTGAAATTTTGGAGGGATTTCCTCTGTATCTTCATTTCACTCTTAGGTCATGGTACTTAATGCTTTTATTCTCTCTTAATGTATATGTTCTGTTTCCAAAGCTGCTTGAGGGCAGAGAACTAGTTCAGAGTCATTTTTATCACCCATGATAAATTATCATGCATTCTAGGGTCACAAATTTAAATGCCTCCAGGATTTGAACTGGAGGAAAGCTGATGAGGAATATTCATTTTATTCTTAATCCAGAGGAGGGATTTTTTCCCCCCCTCCGGCACTGAATCAGTTTGGCTTTAGCAAGAAAAATGTAAGTCATTCTATGTATCCTGAGTATATACCATTACTTTGAACCTGACACCCGTGGTCTTCCCCAGTCACCTATCTCCTATTCCCTCTGGTACTTTTCCACTTCTGTCTTATAAATAATCACTGGTGCTTCTTATTAACAGACAAGAATCTGTGACAAGAATCCCAAGAAATGGATTCTGGGAAGTGTAGTTCACAGGATCTCTTCTGCACTGCAGTTTGGCCTGTGCAACATCCATATTGACCCTTTAAGATACAATTAAACTTTCAAATAACAACAAAAACAATACCTTTCCTTTATCTAGCATGATAGAACTATTCCTTGATCAAATGATGACTTGCCCTTCCTCTTCCCATAAGGTTGAGATGTACATTCCACTATGTTCCTATATTCATATTTGGCTATAATTATTTTTCTAGCACAGTCAAGATCTCCCTCTGTTATCTTGTAACTTAATATTAAATTTATAAAATTAATCACTGTTAACATTATTAACACAGCTTATAATAAATAACACGGAAAGGGAAAATTGTTGATATATAAAAAATACATAATGAAATAAGAAAAATATTACTAATAACTACCATGTTCATTTCTGCAAGTAGAAATATTGCCATAATTCCTGTTTCTGCTGCCCACTCCATGTTTCCATTGTCCTGAGCTTGCACCTCTGCTGATTACTATTTATGGTGACCTAAACTGTCATTCATGAAACATCTGGGATTCTGCCTATAACTGATGATAGCCTTTCATTAAATGCTACTGTTGGAGAGGAAGTACTATGACATGTTCTAAGAAACCTCCTGACTTCCAGACTATTTCCTCCATGGCCTGTTGGGTCAGTCATTTAAGTCAGTAATGATACTCTGCATCCTGATAGATACACCACTGTTACTAGATCCCCTAAACAAGCAAACTCAAAGTATAGGGACAGAAAGCAAAAATTTGTACTGAGAATTTTGTGGCAATAAAAAGAGAAGCTACCTCCCTTTTCATCCTTTGTTCTCAAATGACGTGTTTTTTCCCTCCTCCATATGGGAGAAATGGAGCCATATATGGAAATGAGCAGGACCCTATGGGACTCCTGGGTACAGAAATCTTTCTGCGTCCCCTGATTCTTGTTTTAAGGGACAGATTCCAGCCTCTGTGACCTTCCCTGAGTTTCAAAGGACAGTTTCAAACAGTTGCTAATCAGGGAGGAGAGGGGATGCAGAGACAGGGGAGAAGCAGTCTAGAAACAATAGTCCATCCTTGGGGCAGAATCCTGGTTCCCTTCAAGGGATACAGGGAACAATATCTTTGAACTCCTTCTAGAACTCCCAACAAATGGAAGATGTTAGCATTGTTCATTCCAGAGAGGATCACCTGAGGCCAGATTAAAGGAACCAGAAAAACTCCTCAGAAGACTAATTAAGACCAGATTAAAGGAGTACAGGCCCTGCACTTACCTTATCAGCAAGCCTGTTCTTGAACCATTGCTATAAAACTCATCAGATCCTGCAGGTTGGGACACACAGTGTTTGAGGGCGTAAGTCCACTGTGTCCCCCTTCGCGGAGCAAACAATAAAGCTACTCTTCACTACTTTACCCAAAACTCTGCCTGTGAGATTCAATTTGGCACCAGTACACAGAGGCTGAGTTTTTGGCACCATGTATTAGAGAATCAAAGAACACACCTCATTTGCAGCACAATACTTCAGCTCTTCATGTTGTTACTCAAGAATTGCCACGAATGAGACTTCCTGACACCATTTCACTGTTTTCACCAGGCTACTGGTTAAGGTCTGATAGAGTTAGTGAGTGAATTCCAGGGATGTCAATGACCTCCCTCCCTTATTTTGCTGCTAAATGTGTACTCATTTAACAGCAAATTGTTGTTTGGGACAGTTTGATCTTAAACAATTCAAGGAAATGTGAGGAGAAGCGATTTGAACAGAGAAAGCAACTCTATACCTGGAAGAAGAATCTATTCCAGTGAGGACAAATTGCTGCTATTTTTATGATTGCAGAGATCCAACTAACTATCTTGTCCCCACATGGCTGGTTCCATCCTGCTCTGAGTAATGATACTGTAGCAGAGGCCCAGCATGGGTTTCTGAGATTAGAGATGCAATTGTGATGGCAGCTCAAAAATCCCTACCTAAGGGTAACCTATGTCTACTGATCCTGTGGATAAACTTCCACCCCTATTACTACAGTCAATCACATTGTCCATAAATCCACTGAAAATACACAGAGCCTGTTATTTTTTCATCTATTGAAAATCTCCTTGGGATGGGATGTCTTTCGGTGAATATTTTTATGGGATACAGATATCTCCATTCATTGCCATTTTGAGAGATCTACTGACCTAAGTCTTCATCAGTTTTCCAATAGTGTTTCTACCAAATGCTTATCACTGCCCACAAATTGATTTAGATCTCTATCTCTAGCCATCTCTTCTTTCATGTAAGTGAACAACAGATGCATGGCACAAAACTCTGCCCATCTTATGGAACTCCCTCCCATTCTGCTCTTCAACACCACCACTGAAAGAAGCTTTAGTAACAATCATACACTTTAGGGTTACATCAGCATATCATGCACAATCATCTAGATAGGAGGCCACTTTTTCCCTTTCACATTCAGCAAGTGATAGGGAGTTACTCAAGAGGCAATAAAGTATGAGTTGAGGGAGAGATGCTAATGAAGCAGGAACATATGTCATGGAAGCCTGAGCTACATGTACATGATGTTTACTTATGTCTTTGTTATGCCCGATGTCCGAATCCCCGAGCGGGAAGAGAGAAGGCTTCCAAGGCAATGCAACTCGCAAAAAAGGGAAGTTTATTACTGACTCGAGCCAGGGCCTTCTGCCTCACCCATCACAGTGGTGCAGGGTCAGAAAAACCCTGAGCCCAAGCTGTTACACAAATTTATAAGATATGCATAATCAATTAGTAGCTGGCTTAAGCGGATTGGTTACATGTTTGCAAAGCAATTCTATTGGTAGAGACTGTGGCGGGCTTTCTCAAACCTGGGCTTTCGCGGGCTTTCTCAAACCTGGGCTTTCGCGGGCTTTTCAGCTCTCCCTTTGTCGTTTACTGGGCGCATATTGATTGGCTGGCTCCAGGTTACCTGATGGGGGTAGGGAATCTTACCATTTCGGGGAAAGCTAAAACTTAGGTCCAGGCTGCCTGTCATGGAATTAACCCTGGCAGCCTCACAGTCTTCATTTCCCACTTGAGTCAAATCCCACATATGTCACCAACACTTGATGGCTGAAATTGAAGTCGCTCAGTCGTGTCCTACTCTTTCTGACCCCATGGACTGTAGCCTACCACGCTCCTCCATCCATGGGATTTTCCAGGCAAGAGTACTGGAGTGGATTGCCATTTCCTTCTCCAGGAGATCTTCCCAACTCAGGGATCGAACCTGGATCTCCTGCATTGTAGACAGACGCTTTTACCGTCTGAACCACCACCATCTGAAGTCACACTTGATGACTGAATGATGCTTTACATGCCCTGTTTTATGACCCAGGTCCATCCACTACATTATGAGCAGCTTGGATTGAATGCATCCCGTTGTCAAGAATTCAGTTCATTCAAGGGTTTGGTAGCAGCCAGGAAGTAATTCTCAAAAGGATAATATTTATATGTTTAAGACAGCAGGACTTTGCTCCAAAACTTTAGGGTGCTGCCCTGTGCTGTAATTTTATTATTATTTATCAAATGCACCATACAGTTTCCATAAACTAGTTCAGACACTATCAGATCTATTATATGATATTATCTTAATGTGAGATTTTAACAGCAACCTGGACAGCTTGCAAAGTCTCATTTTATTTCGAGACCTACTTAGACCTGACCTTAGTTAAAACCAACAAATCACTTTATTCACACAAGTGTCCCTTAATTTACAAGGCTCAGTCATTCATTCAGACACATTTGAGGAGTTCACAGCATTCAAGGAACTTAAATATTAATATAGTGCACCATATTATCCCAAGTAAACAAAAAATTATTCTTAAAAACTTGTTGGGATAAAAAACTTATATAATCATATAAACTTATTGAACATGTTATTTAATTCTCAGAATTCTACTTGACTCTGATAAATGCCCTGATATTTTAAATAAGAGGACAGATAAGGCTATGAATCCAATTTACATTGTAACCCAGCCAATTACATGATCAAACAAGATATAATTTTCAAAAGCCTCAACTTTCCTAGACACATAAAATAAAGTGTATTTTAGGACTAGTTCTCTGATTGTGTCACTATCTGAGGGCTAAATTTAAGCTTTATAGGACAGTCAGAAGAAGGTACTCCACTTCATAATTCCACCCTAATAGTCTATTGAAAAGCAGAGAAATTACTCTGCCAACAAAGGTCTGTACAGTCAAGGTTATGGTCTTCCCAATGGTCATGTGCAGTTGTGAACTGGATCATAAAGAAGGCAGAACACCAAAGAATTTATGCCTTCAAACTGTGGTGCTGGAGAAGACATCTGAATGTCCCTTGGACAACAAGGAGATCAAACCAGTCAATCTTAAGGGAGATCAACCCTGAATATTCACTGGAAGGACTAATGCTGAAGCTGAAACCAATATTTGCACAGTATGATGCACACAGATGACTCATTGGAAAAGTCCCTAATGCTAGGAAAGATAGAGGGCAGAAGGAGAAGAAAGAGTCTGAAGATGAGATGAGATGGCATCACCCATGCAATGAACATGAACTTGGACAAACTCCAGAAGATAGTGAGGGACAGGGAGGCCTGGCATGCTGCAGTCCACGGGGTTGCAAAGAGTCGGACACAACTGGGCAACTGAACAACATTCTATTGTAAAAAGAAAAAACTGGTCTTCCTCAGTCTTCCCTATCATAAGTACTTAATCCCAGCAGCTACAAATGATAAGTAATTGGTTTTGCTACTGCATGCCATTGACTACCAGAACTTAAATTTTCCAATAGCAAAGCAATGGTGTCAATGACAACCTTCCAATCATTGAACCAAACCCAAATGCTTATATTTGATGTTCTTATCCCCTCACTCAACAATTACTAAGCATAATTTACTGTGTTCCAAGTACTTCTGAGGTCCCTAGCAAAGTGAATAGAGAGGTAACCTGATCCACTGGCCAGGCGGATTGACCTCTAGCAGTTTTCTTGTTTCCTTGGGATGCTCTGGACTAGACCCAAAGCCATGTGTTAAGAACAATTTCAACCTGGTAGAATGTGGAGCCATCATTATGAGAACAGTAAGAATGAAAGATGGAAATGTGAATACTCTCAGAGATCCTTCTTTCCCCCCCACTAGGCAACCAACGCTGAGATGAGCATGGTAACATCATAAAGCACTGGAACAAAACCTGGCTGACAGTAGGCAGACACAAGTATGAATTCAATTCCATTTTATCCCGTTCCCCAGTTGTATATATCAGCAGAAAACTAGGATCCATCTGCAAAAAGCAGGCTGTGGGTCTGCTTGAAATGGCTGCCTTCTCTAAATCAGGAAACGATCTCCAGGGCAGGAAATAACTGTAGACGAGTCCTCAAATCCTGTTTGTAAGGACTCGATGACTCTTTAGCGCTCTTTCAGTCAGCAGCTTAACTTTGGGTGCCACTCTTGCTTTAAAACTCTCTCTCTAGCTTTCCTTTTTAATAAATAGGACCACAACTCAATTTGTATTTAATAAAAGGTAAGTAAATACTTTTAATATTTCAGTATATAGACTACTTTAAGGGAAAGCTGCATAACTTTTGAGACATGCACACAGGTATGCCAATCACTTTCAGGCTAGTAAGAAATCATTTTCAAATGATTTGGCTTCAGCTGTCAATATTCTAATGACTCAAAAAAGTTAAAGAATTGTCTGAAATGTTGAACATATATACTGAGGACCTTGGTTTGAACTGTATCTATGACACTTTAACAAATAGAAAATCAAAACTATGAGAGTAATAATAATAATAATCATGTGTTCTAAAAACGGCTAATGTTATTATCCCCAATACTAGTGTTTTCACATTAGCAGCTTATTTACTTTAAAGATATTTTATACATATGCTCATTGGGAACAATATTGAGAAAATTTCAAAATTATCATGAATTTAATAAAACTGTGACTCGCATTAAATATTACATTTATTTTAAACAGTATTCACATTATTTGGTAATTTAACCCTACTCAAAGTGCAAATCTATGTGGCAATTTAGCTACTATCATTAATTTTTTATGAATTAGCTGTGACTATCTACTTTGCTCAGGAAGGCTCTTCTACATCTAATTAGTGCTAATAGCAAATGCCTTAAAAATGTTCAAATTGAAACAAAAAATATGACAGCAGTTATTCTTATCAGTGAAATGTGCAGACTCTAAGTCATCTTATTAAAGGAGATAATACAGCAATCAGTTGAAAGACGCCAAGGAATCACTTAATTTTTGTGTGTTAATTTTTTTTTTTTTTTTCATTCTGTATACCTGGGCAAATCAGAGCCTACAAAATTCCCATAAGCTTCTGAACAGTGAAATAATCTGGGAATTTTTAACCCTGAATTAAAAAGAAAGGAAAAACAGAAGCTAAGGAGGGAGGGAGGGAGGGAGGAGGAAAGAAGACACAGTTAACACACACACATACACACATACAGATACACGCACACAAGTGATCTTCTCTTGGGCCCTTAGAAGAGGTTGGTTCATTCACTTATGTTTTGAGAAAATATGTTAAGGGGATGCCTACTGTGTTTCAATTAAAGTGTCAAACACTGGGAATGATTCAATGTAAAAACACTATTCCTGATCTTCAGGAGTTCACAGTTAATAGGGAGGCAGACCCAAATAAAGCGTGGTAACTGCCAAGACTGCTGCATAGAGGGGTACAGTAGCCCAAGGGGGGAGTGCAAGTTGTCGGCCTATGGAATTTAGAGACGCCTTCATGGAGTACGGGACATATGAACTCTCCCTTGCAGGAGGAGTAAGAGTTTGTTAAGTCAAGAGAGGGGAAAAAAAAAAAAAAAAAGGCACTGCCCACGGAGGAGCAGGCAAAACCACAGACACAGCATGCTGAGTTCAAGAAACTATAAGATGCTTGCTATGATGTGAGCCAAGGCTCCATTTAAACAATGCTCAGTTTCTAATTATTGCCACCTGAAGAGTTGACTATTTAGTTTCTGAAAGCATAGTGCTCCTGAGCCATGAGAAGTTTACACTGACCTCAACTGAAATGAAATCCGGATAGCCATCGAGGGGGAAAACAGAGCTACAGCTCCATTAGTGGTAGAATGGGTCCAGTGAAAGTTGACCTAGGCCCAGATCTCAGTGAGAGGCCCAACATTCTGGCAACAGAAGGAAATACACATAGGTAGAGTGACTAGCAGGCAACACTTTCACATCCACTCAGATAGTGCAAAACTGGATCTGGTTCCTGGGCAAGACAGCAGGAGCAGAAAATAAATGAAAAAAAATAATAAAAGAATACAATCAATGTAAGGTTGAACTACACAAAATTGCCAATATGTGACCTTTTTGACCTGAAACAGAGCAATTTAATATAGTTTAGTCTAATATTTGCAAAGTCCTCACCTAGGATCAGTCTCCTGAAGACTCTAAAGACATTACCAAACTTAATTTAAAATTTACAGGCTAAATCTCAGACCTACAGGGAGGAAACCAGAGATCTGAGGGCCTAGGTGAATATCCCAAGAGAGAAAGCTACTAATAAATTATAACCTCTCTGGTTCCAAAGCTGGAGAATTTTGCAAGAGTCTTAATCTGTACACTGAGCAATTAAGCAGAAAATAGCCACTCTGAAATGTTGTTGCTTAGTCGCTAAGTCATGTCTGACTCTTTGCTACCCCATGGATTGTACAGTCCACCAGGCTCCTCTGTCCATGGGATTTCTCATGCAAGAATACTGGAGTGGGTTGCCAGCTCCTTCTCCAGGGGATCTTCCTGACCCAGGGATGAGCCTGCCTCTCCTGCACTGGCAGGTACATTCTTTACCCCGGAGCCACCCGAGAAGCCCACTAGGAAATTAGATAGCAAATAGAAGATGGCTTGCATCAGGAGAGCTAGTAAATGGAGACCCAAACCCAAAGTCCACAGGATTTGCATCCTGATTATTTTCTGCTCTGTTCTCTACAATCTGCTTATCTAGACTCGTCTGCCCTCACCAGCCTTTGTTTCATTTCCTCTCCTTCCCCACCACTGTCTTCTTTTTGCAATCATGAAGCAACAGGTACATACAGGTTGATGTAGCACAGGTAAGACTATGTAGTAATGAGATACATTTTGTAGAATCACATTCAAGATATGGAAGAACATTCTGGTTCTATGCAGTGAAAAATAAAAATTTACAGTCAGAGTTGTTGATCAAACGTCTGTCATCTATCTGGAAAATGTCTAAAATGGTAATCTAACAGTCATCTCTGAGGAGACAGATACTTCTGCTTTTCTGATTATTTCCTAGGTTTTCTACTGCTTTTGTAATAAAGTAAAAACATACTGTTATTTTCAAATCATCTAATTTTATATCCCTGTTTCTGAAAGCAACATCTTAGAAATATAGTGCATTCAAAAGGAGGCACTTTCAATAATTTTTTGTATACAGTGTTCCTTGTTTATGAGGACTGTGCTCCCTTATTATATTTTAATTCTTTAAAAACAACAAGTTTTTCTTAACTGCCTACAAAGTCTCTTCCAGTACCTTTTTTAAAAACTACTGTAAAAATTTTCTTCCTTCTTCTCTTGTCCCTCTCCCACCCACCAAAATAATTCCTCTTTTTATCTTTCATTTGAATCCCGGGTCCTTTCTGAAAGGAAGAGACTAGATACAGTTTATAAATCCAGTTAGCACAATGATTTCTTGAGTAGGACTATTAGCCCTGCCCTTTCAGGTGTCACTATCTTTTTTTTTTTTTTTTTTAACAAGCTATCGATCTCCCTCGAGAAAGTGGAGATAGAGATCAAAACGCAGCTAAGAAAATGAAGAAAGCAGGAGAAAATAAACTGGGAAGAAAAGCAGACCTAGGACAGTATTAAAATGGAAAGGAAGATAAAATTCTTAGAATAATAGACCTGTGAGGGACCTTGAGAGGTCACAGCATTTTAGAATGTCTTTTAGGTAGACAAATATTCTACAGTAGTCACGCCTACAATCTGTCTTGGTTCATGTATTGTTACTGTAATTGCCTCGTCTATCCTTGACCTTCTCCTGAAAGATTTTTACTTGCCATAACTCATCAATAATTGATAATATAAGCTGGTGAATTTGGTGGTTTTTATTCACCGGAGAGAAAAATCCTCTTTGTTCCTTTAAGGAAGAAAAGACAGAACATAGAGGACATCTGATTATTTGGCCCCCATGTCAACCCTTGAGAAGTTTCCCTCCATAGGTCTGCTCTCATCTGACCCTGCAGAGTTAGGTTGATGAAACAGGCTGCTAAGTTTTACTGCAATCCCCGCCTTCACAGCAGACAATTCTCCTCCTTCAGCAACAGCACAGGAGGATTAGTGCCCAGATCCTCTGATCCCTAGTCCGGTGTACTGTTCACACATCATCTCTGGGCTAATCCTGAGATCTTGCTGCACCTCACTTCTCAACTGAATGAAATAGTATGTGCAGCCCATGAGGTGTACAGCCTGCCAATCCTCACTAGAAAAACTACTTTCTTTTCTCAATAAAGAAAGACTCTGATCTTATCTATGAAGCATTACTCTTTCATAGGCATTTCACAATAAACGTTATAGCAAAGATTTTAGTTATTTTAAGATATTCTACAAGCAAAAACCCTATAAAACATACTACAGTTTTAAATTTAGGAGGAGACTCAAGGGACGAGAATTCGATCTCTGTGTTGGGAAGATCCCTTGAAGGTAGAAAAGGCAACCCACTCCAGTATTCTTACCTTGAAAATTCCATGGACAGAAGAGCCTGGTGGGCTATATAGCCCACGGGGTCGCAAAGAGTCGGACATGACTGAGCACGTACACACAAATATTTCCCATTGTAGGAGAAATCTCACAAAATCTCATTAGGAAAGGGTAAAGTCTCTCATAGTATCCCCAAACATTGTTTTGCTATATTTTAATATTATAACCTTATGATTTCATTGAGATCAGTGTGCTCTTAAGAACACAGACCACACAGTCATTTATCTATTATGTCTATATCATCTGCACCTCATTTTGAAAAAAGCATGTACAGCAACTAAATAAAGTAATTATCTAATTCAGGCAAACATTACAGAGTAGAAGTGGCTTTGAAAACTAAAAAAGTCCTTGTATTCTTTGCATGTTAGCCTTTAAATATGAAATGAAAGAGTTATCCCTGTTGAGTATGTCATAGCATCTGGAGAAATTCATCAAGTAGTGTTCAAGTCACTATTAACTTCAACATAATACATATTAACCAGCTTTAAAATTCCACACAATACACTATACAGGATAATTCAAGGGAAATGCATGAATTTACAGCTGTATTTATAACTTGGGGCTCTTTAATATCTTATAAATAATAAGTATAAAATTCTTAAATCCCTCAACAGAAATACAACCTTATAATGGTACACTTGTCATGCATTATCCTTCATGCAATTCTCATCATCATCTCATTAGGATGGTTTCCATTCATATCAATTATATACTTTTATAATTAATTTATTGTATCAGGAAAAAAGTTCTTATCCCATTATACTTATAACTCACAAGCTATTAGGAAAATTGATGTGGAAGAGGGGAGTCCACGTATATTTATTCCACCTATCTTCAGAGACTTTGGAATTTTGCTAAGTTTTCTTTTAAATATCTCTAACATGTGAAAACATCCAAGAGTATTTCCCCAGGCTCTTCCTTTTGAATTGGTCACTTACTCTCTGGCACAGAATAACAGTAACATTCTCCTAGTGAGGTTTTGTGATATTTCTCCTACAATGGGAAGTATTTGTGTATATGTGCTCGGTCTCTCAGTCATGTCCAACTCTTTGCAACCCTGTGGACTATAGCCCACCAGGCTCTTCTGTCCATGGCATTTTTGAGGCAAAAATACTGGAGTGGGTTGCCATTTCCTCCTCCAGGGGGATCATCCCAACACAGGGATCAAACTCTCGTCCCTAGAGAGTTCTCCTGCATTGGCAGGCAGATTCTTTACCACTGTACCACCTGGTGCAATATGAAATAAAGTGATATGAAAAAAAAAAAAACTCCACTTCATACACAGAGCTATAGAGCTTAAGTGACATTCTCAAGGGAGCCATGTCGTATAAACTGCAGGTTTATTTACTGTAAGTAAGTCTTTAATCATGCACATCCTGCTAAGGGCATTCTGCATATAACAGTCCTTCCTTAAAGCATTTATTTACCCAGAAGTTCAGTCAATGAGATTAGACCTACTCACATCCTTTTCTTTCTCAGGGTGTCTCTCTGGTAAAGAGTGGTTTGATAGCAGGGTACCTACTATAATACCTTCCTCCCACAGGGTATTTAGTAATGTACAAGTCCCTTTTTTCTTCCCTCCTGTTTTTGCTATCTTTCTCTCTTTCCCAGAGAAATGCTACTCAAAACGTGCCAGCCATATTTATGCCAGGCAGTTTCATTTACAAGTCATTTGGAGCCAATGTCCTTTGTTCTTGTGAGAATTATATGAATGGTCTGTGCAACAGTGAAGCTAAAATGCAAGTAGATAACAATATTCTGAGTAATAGATATAAGGAAACTTATTTGGCTTTTTTTTTGCTTGTTTCTTTTTTAAGGGCATTGGGATCAGTTAATCAAGATGCATTAATTATCTTGAAGAAGAAGGGGAAAGGCCCATCTGTTCTCTCATAGAAAGAATACTTCTGGTGAAATGATACAATATCTAATGAAAGCTGTTATCTTCAAGAAGGTACTCATCATGAGAACAGTAAGGACATATATTTTTATTTCACTAGGTGGTTAAACTGAGACTTTTTTTCTGACTGAAGAACTTTAGCACCACAGGAACTCTCTGGGTGTGACTATGCACATGGAAATAAAAGAAAACATGCATTTATAAGATCCCACTCTAATAGCGGCAAGAGACAGCAGTAGCTATACTAACACTGAGAAAGGTCTCTTCTTGCTCCTTCTCTAGATCTTCAATAGCAATGTGCCCTTGAAGTGTCTTCAGGATAAAAGCAACAACATCAAATTGTGCCAACAATTTAGCAGCAGTGGGAGCACCTGCAGGATTCCTCTCTTGAGCTATTAGCAAAGGACTGTCCCTTGATGTGTTAGGCTGTGACAAGCTCCTAGTCAGAGTGATGGGAGGATCCCTGCATTCAGATGTACCCAAGTCCTAGAACAAGTCAAATGGAGGAACACTGATTCGGCTTTGAGTATGGCCTGGCTGTGGAAAACCAGCAATCATGGCAGAAAGGGCAGCGCCTGCCACACCGCCAGTGGATCAGATATGTCTGCTCATGTTCCAGCCTGTGGCTGCCTTAAGCTTCAGCCGCAGCACCTCATCTGGTAGCCTACCATCGGCTAGCAGAGAGCAGCAGTGGCATCTTCATTGTACGGGCTTGAGGTTGACAACAACTAGACAAGCGTTAAGTCCAGGTTGATTCTGACAAACAAAAGACAAAAAAAGAAAAAGAAAAGAAGGAAGAGACGGAAAGAAAAAAAGAGACAGCTATTTTGGAATAATGATGGGAGAAGGAATTATGGAATAGAACAAAACGATTTCCCTATCCTGGCAAAACTGTGATAAAGAAACATGATTTTAACCTTCTTATCCAGACAGGACTGTCACATACAGGAGTCCAGGTTTTGAAAATGTGAACGATGCCCTTCAACTTCTCAGACTAACTTCAATATATCAGACTAACTCCAGATTGGTGAACTATAGAATCTAGATGCACAAAGAAAACACCAAGTATTCTAAATTACATGAATAAGGATTCATATATTTTGATTTGGCCAAAATTTACTCTCTGCCTATCTCAACCTCTGCAGTTGTTCTTCAGTCTCCCGGTCATGTCCGACTCTCTGTGACCCCATGGACTTCAGCAAACCAGGCCTGAAATGTGCTCGAGTTCTTGTCCTTTGCATTGGTCTTGCCATCCTGCCATCTCATCCTTTGATGCCCTCTTCTCCTTCTGTCCTCAATCGTTCCCAGCATCAGGGACTTTTCCAATGAGTCAGCTGTTCATATCAGGTAACCAAACTACTGGAGTTTTAGCTCCAGCCTCAATCCTTCCAATGAGTATTCAGGCTTGATTTCTCTTAAGATTGACTGGAAGAGAGAATGGCAAACCAACCCAGTATACGCCGTAGAAATCTCATGTACTGTATAAAAAGAACTTTTGCTGTAGCTTAAGTTAATAAGAAGAGGGAGTCCTGACTCCCAGCCAGATGACTTATCATGTTGAAATAGAGGAGATGTTTAGTGAATTATATTCCATAACTGTACTTGTTCAACTTTCATTAAGATAAAGTTTCAAAGAACTGCTTGGTCTACTAAGGTTTTCTTGTACTTTCATTGTGCTTAGTGTTTGTCAGTCTGGGTATATTATGATTTTACAAATTAACCACATTTATATCTATATTTACATTGCTATCAATCAACATATGCATTTTAAAATGTTTAGCTTTTATATTATGCTTACTATATTATTAACAAAATGTCAACTATACTGACTGATAAAGGGGACACATGTTGATCCTGCTATATTCTCAACACTCCTATTTCAGCTTGTGATTACCAATTGTTATGGCAAAAGGATGACTGCTCAGCTTTCACTTCATGAATCTCATGCCAGTTTACTTCTTCCTCTTCCCCTTCTCTCTAGAAACACAAACTTTCTCATCAATATTCTTACTATTATAAATATCAATCTACACAAATTAATATTTAAACGAATGTGATAAGGTATGCAGACAAGTAAAACATGTTAACATTCTTCCCCACTCTAAGGAAATAATTACCTTAAAGCTTAAAAATTTAAATGCTCTGCTTTCCACCTCTAGACTTGACTTTATTACCTTTGGTTAACTTTGGTTAACTAGGTAACTGTGGAGAGAAAAAAAAATAAAACTTGCTAGTGTGCAATACTTTTGTGATGGTCCTTCAGATCTCTGAAATTCATAAAAACTGAGACATTAAAAAGAGAACTGTTAGCTCTAGCTCCAATCTGAGCTGGCTGGAAAATATCTAGAGGTGGTATCAATTATGGATGCCACAAAGACTCTAGAACAGAAGTCATCAAAAAACTTTAATTCCTACTTTCCAAGTTGTTTCTGGCACCATATTTAAACTAAATATTTAAAAACGTCCCAATGATAATATATCTAGAAATGCTACATAAAATATAACAAATATCCTTCCAAATGCATAACTGAACTAACTAGAAAGTAAGGAGAGTCTCCAGAGGGCAGAATTCAAAAGAGAGATAGGAATCAGAATGGCAGGATGATGCTGGTGCCAAGGATGCCCTAAGGGAGCTTGTCAATGTCAGTAACCAAGAAATTTAGGTTTTAATGGTTGTGCCCAGAACAGCAGAAATGACCTTCAGCCCAAGCAAGGTGATGTGTGAGAACAGCATCTACATCAAAAGGGCAGGAATGGAGTGGCACTGTTCCCCCATTCAAAGTGAGACTAGAAAAGACCCATGAGAAAAAGGAGTAGTTGACAAGAAAGTTTGTCTATCTTAGCCTCTAGTCTACTATGAAAAGTTAAGGTCTACCCTGAGAATTTAACATTTCAGAAATTCCTGACTCATGCATGCTAAATTTCTTTACTCATGTCTGACTCTTTTGTGATCACATGGACTGTAGCCCACCAGGCTCCTCTACCCATGGGATTCTCCAGGCAAGAATACTGGAGTGGGTTGCCATTTCCTCCTCCAGAGGACATTCCTAACTCAGGGATGGAACCTCAGTCTCTTGTGTCTCCTGCTTTGGCAGGTGGGTTCTTTACCACTAGCACCATCTGGCAGATTTGGCTTTTTTTATGGAAAGTGAACATTAAAAAGTAGCACACGTTAGTCTTTAGTTGGTAGTTTCTTGGGGCAACTGGCAGAAACTAAGTTCTGTCTGGAATGCCCATCTTCATTTCAGGCCTTGGGAGGGTTCCCATTAGATCTTCAGCATATATGAACTCACAATACCATAAAACCGAAACACACAAGAGGAAAGAAGCCACCCCAAGAGGATGAGCAGAAAAATAAAGAGCACAGTTAGATCTCAAAGAAATGCAGATAATATAATCACCAGAAAAAAAAAAAAATAATGTCTATGTATATTTAAATGTTTGGGTTAGTATAAGATATCAAAACTTGCCAGAGGAATAAAATATTAAAAATGACAACCAGGCTCATATGAGAAAAATTAACCAGATGTTCTAGGCATAAAAATACAAAAAACACAATTAAAACAGAATATGCATATTAGATAGAACTAAGAGATAAATACTGAATTGTAATATAGATAGTAGAAATTCACAAACTATCTCAGAGGAACAAAGGGATGGAAAATATGAAAGACACATAAAGGCAGATAAATCTAATTTGAGTTAAAGAAGAATGGAAAGCCTAGGGGGAGAAAAGATACCAGCTGATAACTTTCTATAACTGATGAAACATGAATATGCAGACTCAGCTAGAAGAATGAATTTTAAATGGGGCAAATACATGTAGACATATCAGATTAAAGTGGCCAATCATCAAAAAGAAAGAGATATTAAAAGTCACCAAAAGATAAAAGACCACCTGTAAAATGACACCTTACCCCTCCCACACACACATGCAAGGGGTTTCTGTAATCTATATAAATGTTGATCAAAGTATGCTTTTCTGAGGTGAGCTTGAGAAAATCACAGTTGCTTTACTCCCAGGAGGAGTCTCTTGATAGATGAGTAACAAAATTCCTAAAGTCACCATAGATTAAATGTTTCTGTTTTGTATACTCCTGTGGGATCCTCATAAGTATGTACCTGAGGGTTCCACGTCCTAGGCCTCCTCATTTGATCTTCCACATGATAAAGTGATAACACACCCTGTTTATAGATGAAAAGCCATGCCTAGGTGCCTACCCATACATCAGAGCCATTCTCTCTTGAATTGCCTTTGATGTAGGTGCCAGTGAAGTCAGCTCATTTGGAGCCATCTAAATGCTACGATGTAAGTTTAAAGGACAGCTGTGGTCTTCCTCATGGGTAACCATCTGTGTATCAGCAATTTCTATCATTTTTGCTTCCTCTATTTCTCCACCAGAGGACTGAGACCCCATTCCTCCCCACATTAAGCCACATCAGGAGGTACTCCTAAAGAATGTGTTTTATTGGCTATTTTGTGAACATTTCTCAAATGGAATGGTGGGTCTGAATTAGATAATATCACATAAAACACCCAGCAGGCGCAGTGGTAAAGAATCTGCCTGCCATAGCAGGAGACACAAGAGACGTAGGTTTGATCACTGTGTCTGGATGATCCCCTGGAGGAGGAAATGGCAACCCACTCCAGTATTCTTGCCTGGAGAATCCCTTGGACAGAAGCCTGGCCGCCTACAGTCCATGGGGTATCAAAGAGTCAGACATGACTATTCAACTGAGATACAACACAGACAGAGGATGATACTAACTAGGTGTTGTATCAGTTCAGCTGTGTCCAACTCTTTGCAACCCCATGAACTGCAGCACGCCAGGCCTCCCTGTCTATCACCAACTCCTGGAGTTTACTCAAACTCATGACCATTGAGTCGGTGATGCCATCCAACCATCTCATCCTCTGTCATCCCCTTCTCCTCCCGCCTTCAATCTTTCCCAGCATCAGGGTCTTTTCAAAGGAGTCAGCTCTTCACATCAGGTGGTCAAACTAATGGAGTTTCAGCTTCAACATCAGTTCTTCCAATGAATATTCAGGACTAATTTCTTTAGGATGGACCAGTTGTATCTCCTTGCAGTCCAAGGGACTCTCAGAGTCTTCTCCAACACCACAGTACAGAGCCAGAAATGTCCTTGGCACTCATTTGTCTCCTTCCATGATAAAAGTGGCAGAATAGAGTCTCCTATAATTTTGTAATATTATGTATCATCTCTGAACTTCAGTTTTGCCACTTGTAAAATGGGTATAATACCTGTCTTACAGAAGATAGCTCCCCTGGTTGAAACTTCCACAGCTCTCAAAATAAGCATCGAATTCCATAGTCCTGAATCAAGAACCTTGATTTTTCTTTTTTCTCTCCGATTTCCTCTTTATATACATCTAGCATCAGTCCCCTACTCCCATTCTTCATGTGGTCAAGCTAAAATATTTGTTTTTCCAAAATAAGCAACATTCTCTCAGCATACACAGTTCCTTTTGCCTAAAATATTTCTCTCTTTAATCCATCACACAACGACTTCCTATCCATATTCCTGTTCTCAATTTATGTCACTATTTCCTGTATGCCTCTCCTAACCCCCATCCATCTTTAGATTAAACACCTCTCCGTGTGTACTAACTTTAAAACCCTGTGCAAACTCATAAGTAACATTTTTTCAGGTTTGCAATATTGAGTTTGTCTGTATCTCCTGATAGACTTTAAAATTCTACAGGGCAGGAATTATAGTTATGCTATTGTTGTAACAAAATAGCTACAGCACAGATTTTGGCAAATTGCAATAATTTATTAACATCTGTTGAATAAGTAGGTTTCTGATGACTTTTATTAATGATGATTATAACTGAAGATCAATAGCTAATGACAATAGACTACCTTAAAATAACAATTACTCTGAATCAGGTGTGTTTTAAAGATACCCCATGCACCCTTTCTGTTAGGTAGCTAGTATTATTATTATTTCCATTTTATGAATGATATAGGAATGATATAGCACTGAGGCACAGAGTGGTAAAGATATTGCACAGGACATATGTGAGTTGGTGGTGAAGGCAAGATTTTAACTTGGGTCTATCTATCTACAGAATCTAAATTTTACAATGCCTGCATTGTATCCAATAAATACTGGCCCCCTTTCGGTGGCCTTTCTTCTTCACCACTCCTGTCTCTTTCTTAACTCCCTTCTCTCTTAGGCAGTCCAAAGATATCATATTTGAATAATCAAGTACAAAGCAATCCTATCAGTTTCCACAAAAAAAAAAAGCCTCTTTTATGCAGATGAACAATGTGATAGCTGACTAATAACCTGATGTTGGTCAGTGGAGCAAACTCACTGATGTCTGGCTGAAGCCCTGCCATTTATTTTGCATGGCTAAAGGAAATTTGGATAGTATATTTTGTTGTGAATCCCACAAGAGGCAACACAGTAAAAGCTAAGATCTATAGAAGACTGAGTGGGAAGACCACCTGTGGAATTCTATGAAGTCTTTGAGCCAAACCCTTGTGACATGATAGAGAATCATCACTATGGGATTCCAACCTCCTGATTACTTTGAGGATGGCACACACTGTTACTCGTGCCCATGGACCCAGGCAGAGCTTTCCTGGAACCTCAGCAAGGATTAGGAAGCTCTGGAAGCCCAGTAATTGCTCTACACAGTGGACCACACCACCTGATTATCCTCTGAAGCTTATTGAAGTTACATATGCAACAGGAGCTGCTTGCAGGATGAATCAAATAAACTTGTCCTTGGAGAGATCATACATATGTATTAACCAAGACTTTAAAAAAGACTTTGATAGCAGCAAACTACCAGGTTGAATTGTAGATGAATTCGTGAGTAGAAAGAATTTAATCTTTTTTATCATCACTCACAAGGCAAGATTAAAACTAGAACGAAGGTAAGTAATCTTAGCAATTAATTACTTCGTCTTTACTAAAATACTTTCTTCATTTAATACACGTTTATGTCTCATGATAATGCAGTGTTTTAAAAGCTTGTATAAAAGGCGTTGTATGCAAAAAAGAAAAGACTATTACTTAATAAACATGACTATTCATAAAAGACCAACAAAGTACAACTAAATAAAAACCTTATATCTAAATTACAAATGAAAAGAATCTGAGCAACAAGTTTAAGGTGGAAAGAATAGGAAAAGAAAATGAATGTGAGCTCCTTGAGAGTAGGCAAAGTATTTTCTTCACGATATCTATTCTAAGTTCAGCAAGGCATATAGTAGATGCTCAATATACGCTGACTGGATCGAATTGCTTATTGAACAGAACTGGAGATCACAGAAGGAAAAGGAGCGGGGCGGGGGGGGGGCAGCTACCCTCAAAAGGCACTGTTAGTCCTCTATATGAGTGCTCCAGAATTAGAGAGCATGGGCCAATCATGCCTACTACTTCTTTTGTAAATAAAGTTTTATTGGAACATACTGGAACACAGTCATGCATGTTTACGTGTGAGCTGCAGCGGTTTTCACACTACCCTGTGGCCCAGTCTATATATTTCCTTCTGGTCCTTTACTCTCTGCTTGTTACAAGAAAATGCACACTATTTGGTCCTTTATAGGACCAATCCCTGCCCTATAGGTTAACTGTGAAATGAAGAGAATTGACATGATTTTACACTATAAATCTTCCCAGCATCATCAGTTTCAGTTTGGTTTATATTAGAAAACTTATGTGACCTTAAAAAATACCAATGGGCTAATGTGACAAGATACGGATGGGAAAAAATAGTCAAAAGCATACAACAGTCATATTAAAAATTTTTGGATTCATACGGTTCTGAGTATAAGATTTGTGAGTAGTGACATCTGGGGCTTAACTTCTAAGAATCCATTTTCTTTTTTAGAAAATAGGGATGAAAATGCTCATTTCATAGCATTGTCAGGAGGATAAAATGAAATAACATATTTGGAGCGCCTGGTTGGTAATGTGTTCAATAAATATGTTTTATGGTTTCATAAGACCAGCTAGTTAGTTAAACTTCACTTTCTGGCCTCTCTCCAATGGTATTAAAGTAGTAGGAACTGACTAGCTGTTTCAAAGTCTTCATCTAAAAGTAAAGATGAATGTTTCCATGTTGGCTCCTAATCTCCTGCAGTCCTCAAAAATAACAGAAATAACAATAACAACCTAATAAATCTATCAAACAGGAGTCCAGGTGCTTTGTTACAAAGGCCCTTGGATTGGAAGTTGGGAAATTAACTTGGTTCCAATGTCAAAATACCAAGTATCAAAAGGAATTGGAAGGCAGGCTTTCTCTATAAAAACATTGGAAAAATAACTGAAATTAAAATGGTGCACTATTGCAATAAGAATAGATAAATGGTTTAATGAAAGAGAAGCAGTAAGTGTGTGTGTGTGTGTGTGTTCAGATCAATAAGAAAAACTGGGCATACAATAAAGGGACTGCTGACAACTGGCTAACCCCTTGGAGAAAAAATAAAGTTATATACCAAACTCATTATGTATGTAAAACTAAATTCCATGTGGATTAAAGAGTTACTATTTTAATAATAAAATAACAAAAATCATTAGAATAAAATACAAGGTATATTTATATGTGAATATGCAGGACCTTCCAAAGGAAATACAACCCTCCAGAACAATAAAAGAAAAAGGTAACATATCTGTTTGAATGAAAACTGAATCCTTATATGCAACTACAAAAATTCTGAGGAAAATTAAAGGATAAGTTATGTAACAGAGGAAATTTTTTGGAATATGTACAAACCACAAAAGTTCAAGGTCAAGAATATATTGAAAAAGGTGGGACTCAAATCAAGATGGTGAAGTAAAAGGACATGGCACTCACCCTCACGAAGGCATCAAAAATACATTTACAGGTGGAATAATTCTCACTGAAAACTGACTGGAGACTAGCAGAAAAACTCCAGTGTAACCAAGGCTGTAAGAAAGATCCACATGGAGTCAGGCAGGAAGGGCTGGGACATGATCAGGTTGGAATCTGTGTCCTGGGATGGGACCAGAAGGAAAAGGGACACAACGTGGGTGGAAACCCTCCGTGAGGAGTGAGGAAAGGGAGACACGTATTGTGTGCCCTGGCTCTGGGTTCTGACAGGTGGAAGATGAGTCCCCTTAAGTGGGTTGAAAGGCCAGTGGGACTAAGAGAATGACTGTGGGAAGCCTGGACTCCTGACATGAATAGTGCACAAATGCTTGTGTTCACCCAACGCAGAGTGGAGAGGGTGGATTTAAATTCTATGGGTGGCTAACAGGCTTTCTACAACCGTCCCAGCGCACACCCCGGTCTGAGCCGAGCGAACATTCCAGCACTGCTTGCCTTACATGGGGAAAGCACCTTGACTATGAAATGCTGAGGCAACTGAAACCCTCAGCAGCATCGGAGCAAGGAGTGGTTGGCCCCAGGTCGCACGTTGCACAGGAGGCATATCAGAGACAGTCCAGCCCTCAGAGGGTTGCCAGACCCCCACGGCCTATGCCCCAACTTTCAGCAAATATCCACACCAACCCCTCTTGCTCTAGCACTGTTCTCCTCTGGGGCAAGTGTGCTGGTGCTGCGAGAGGGATGAGCAACACTTAAGGGGAACTGAGCCTGCTAAGACCCAACCCTCAGGGCTTAACCCAACAGCTTAAGAAATGACCTCACCCCTGATACGGCAGCGATGACCACTGAGGAGAGGGGAAGGCCCAGCTCATACACGGCTCTGGCCCTAACCCCGCCTGCTACCAAGACAGAGCTGCCAGAACATCTGAAGAAAGACGTGACTTGTCCTCATGTCAAGTTTAGCTCTCCCACCAAAGCCACTGGGAACATGCAGACTATACAGGAATGCTCCCATAGAAGGATACCCATTCAAGCCTGCAATGAGGCTAATTTGAGGCTAATTTACAGAGACAGAAAGTTAAGCCAAACAGGAATATTGAGAAATTTGCCTCAGTTAACCCAAGGGAAAATACCTAAAAACAAACAAAACAGAAATAAACAGAAAACTAAACAGAAAAATAATTCAAACAATTGGTAATAAGAATGTTAACTGAAATTAGATAAAAGAATAGATGAATACAGTGAGAATTTTAACAAGAAACTGGAAAATATAAAAAAGATCCAGTCAGAACTGAAAGATACAATGGCTAAAATGGAAAACACACTAGAAATAATGAACAGTAGGGTAGGTGATACAGAACACATAAGTTATCTAGAAGATATAATAATGGAAATTATCCCATCAGAATAGCAAAAAGACAAATTTTAAAATGAGAACATTTTGAGATATCTTTGGGATTATATCAAACTTACCAACATTCACTTTATAGGTTACAAAAGTAGAAGAGAGAAAAGGGGGTTGAAAACATATGAAATGATAATAAAAATTCCCAATCCTAAAAAAGGAAACAGATATCCAGGAAAATAACCACAGAGGGTCTCAAGCAACATGAACTCAAACAGATACACACTAAGACAGACTGCAATTAAAATGGATAATAGTAAAGAGAAAATCCCATTTGCAGCAAGAGAAAAGCAAAAGATCATATTCAAGGGAATCCCTATAAGTCTATCAGCTGATCTTCCTGCAGAAACTTTACAGACCAAAGGAGAATAGCATGATATATATAAAATTAACAACAACAACGAGGACCACCAACAACAACAACAAAAGAAACCAGTTCTGTAGGACATATTACCCAGCAAGATTATCATTTAGAAGTAGAGGACAGATAAACAGCATTTCAGACAAGCAAGAACTAAGAGTTTATTGATACTAGGCTGATCCTAACGTAAATGTTAAAGGATCTTCTTTAAATGGAAAACACTAACAAGAAGTAAATGTCTATAGGAAAGAAAAAATCAAAATAATAGAGGTGAATATATAGCAAATGCTGACAATCAACCATTTGAATGTCCCACACAAACATTAAAAGACAAAAAATTGCAAAATCAAAAAAATCAATAAAGAATAATCATGAAGATATGAAATATGACATCCAAAATGTGAAGTGTGGGGGAAGAGAGTAAAAAAAAGTAGATCTTTTAGAAAGTGTTTGAATCTAAATGAATACTTGTATAAAACAAATACATGTCAACATACATAAATCCTATGATAAACACAAATAAAAAACCTATAACAGATACACAAAAATGAGAATATAAGCATACTGCTAAATAAAATAACCCAATCATAAGAAAAGAATATACCTATCAATAATTAATTCAAATATCAATTAATTAAATGCTCCAATCAAAAGACAGAGTTTTGCCAAGAGAACATACTTGTCACGGCAAACATCCTCTTCCAACAATACAAAAGACAGTTCTACACATGGATATCAACAGATGGTCAGATTGATTATATTATTTGCAGCCGAAGATGGAGAAGCTCTATACAGTCAGCAAAAACAAGACCAGGAGCTGACTCTGGCTCAGATCATGAACTTCTTATTGCAAAATTCAGACTTAAATTGAAGTTTAAAAAAAAAATGAAGAAAGTATGGAAAACCGCTAGACCATTTGGGTATGGCCTAAATCAAATCCTTTACAATTATACAGTAGAAGTGACCAACAGATTCAAGGGATTAGACCAAACAGTCAGAGTGCCTAAAGAACTATGGACAGAGGTTCATAACATTGTATAGGAGGTGGTGATCAAAACCATTGCAAAGAAAAAGAAATGCAAAAGGGCAAAATGGTTGTCAGAGGAGGCCTCAACAAATAGCAAGAAAAGAAGAAAAGTGAAAACAAAGGAGGAAGGAAAGATATACCCATCTGAAAGCAGAGTTCCAAAGAATAGCAAGGAGAGATAAGAAAGCCTTCTTAAGTGAACTCAAAGAAACAGAGGAAAACAATAAAATGGGAAAGACTGACTAGAGATTTCTTCGAGAAAATTAGAAATATTAAGGGAATATTTCATCCAAAGATAGGCACAATAAAGGACAGAAATAGTACAGACCTAACAGAAGGAAAAGATATTAAGAAGAGGTGGCAAGAATACACAGAACACCTATACAAAAAACTCTGAATGACCCAGATAACCACGATGGTGTGATCACTCAGCTAGAGCCAAACATCCTGGAGTGCGAAGTCAAGTGGGCCTTAGGAAGCATTACTACAAACAAAGCTAGTGGAGGTGAAGGAATTCCAGCTGAGCTATTTCAAATCCTAAAAGATGATGTTGTTAAAGTATTGTACTCAATATGCCAGCAAATTTAAAAATTCAGCAGTGGCCACAGAACTGGAAAAGATCAGTTTTAATTCCAATCCCTAACAAGGGCAATGCCAAAGAATGTTCAAACTACTGCACAATTGCTCTCATTTCACATGCTAGCAAGGTAATGCTCAAACTTCTCCAAGCTAGGCTTCAAAAGTATGTGAACCTAGAACTTCCAGATGTAAAATCTGGATTTAGAAAAGGCAGAGGAACCAGAGATCAAATTGCCAACATTCACTGGATCACACAAAAAGCAAGAGAATTTCAGAAAAACAGTCCCCTCTTGCCACATTGACTATGCTAAAGCCTTTGACTGTCTGGATATCAATAAACTGTGGGAAATTATTTAAAAGATGGGACTACCAGACTACGTTACCTGCCTCCTGAGAAACCTGTATGCAAGTCAAAAAGCAACAGTTAGAAACAGACATGGTAAAATACACTGGTTCAAAATAGGGAAAAGAATACGACAAGGCTATATATTGTCACCCTGATTATTTAACTCATACGCAGAGCCAGCTCAGTCGCTCAGTCACGACCAACTCTTTGCAACCCCAGGGACTGCAGCACACCAGGCTTCCCTGTCCATCACCAGCTCCCAGAGATTGCTCAAACTCATGTCCATGGCATCAGTGATGCCACTGTCAACTACAAACTGGCACTTACCAAGAGCATTGCCAATGACTGAACAACAAGGGCATTTGCCATCTGCCTCTATGGAGATTGAACCCCATGCTGCCATGGCTGTTGACCTTCAACAACCCCTGAGGGAGTTCAGGGTGGAGTGAGGCCCTCTGTGCTCCAGGGAATCTGGTGGGACAAGTCTATAGATAGTTGGATGTTTCTAGGAACAGACTTTATGATTTCAATCCCTGCATCTCCTCATATCTAGAGAAGCACTAAATCCCTTCATGGTGACTTCAGATCCTAAAGACTAACAAAAAGACTTTTGTAAAATGAGTGCTTCATGGTATTGAACTCCCCCTTCAGCAAAGCCCAAGTCACCCTTGGATTTCCCTGGTGGCTCAGACGGTAAGTCTGCCTACAGTGCAGGGGACCCGGGTTCAATCCCTGAGTCAGGAAGATCTCCTGCAGAAGGAAATGGCAACCCCACTCCAGTATTCTTGTGTGGAAAAATCCCATGGAACCTGGTAGGCTACAGTCCATGGGATCACAAGAGTCAGATGTGACTTCACTTTCATTTTTGGAGAAGGAAATAGCAACCCACTCCAGTGTTCTTGCCTGGAGAATCCCATGGACAGAGGAGCCTGGTGGGCACAATCCATGGGGTCGCAAGAGTTGGACACGACTTGGTGACTAAACCACTTTCACCAAAACCTTATATATTGACTTTCTCCCACTGCTGCTTTGGAGCAGTCTCTCGGAGCTGAGATGCTGCCTCCCGGGTTGCAGTCCTCATTTTGCCCCAAATAAAACTTAACTCACGGCTCTTAACTTGTACATCTTTTTTTTTAGTCGGTAGTTATGGTGACTTGCAACCCACTCCAGTACCCTTGCCTGGAAAATCCCACGAGAGGAGCCTGGTAGGCTACAGTCCATGGGTCACAAAGAGTCAGACACGACCGAGCGACTTTACTTCAATACTTCATGATGACCGATGAAGCGACCCAGAGTGGACTTCCTTCCTTTGGCTGGACTCCACGAGGAACCGGAGCTTTGGTACCAGCAGTGGCCCCTTGCGTCCATCCGCCTCACGGGGAGTGCAGATGAATTTGGGTAAGTCCCTCCTGGTTCTCGAATCTCCCATATCGGTTGAGATTCTGAGTTTTATTTGGCGGTGAAGCAGGTTACCTGCCCCCCTTCCCAGTAGGAAAGATACTGGGAAATCCGGTTGAAAGATACCAAGAAATTCCCACCCAGGCAAAAGATCCTGGTTAGGGGGCTGGCTTAAAGATGCCAGGGGAATTACCCACCCAGTGGAAAGGTACTGGGTATGCGGGGCTCGATTGGGGAAAAAAAACGAGGAATACTGGGGGCTTGGTTGAAAGATGCTGAGGTCGCTCCATTGTAGAGGACTGAATGGTCTTGGCTGAGTAGTTGAGAGGCTTATCTGGACACTTTTCCTCAATCTGACTGCCATTATAGAATTTGTCAGGATAAAAGTGAGGAAAATACATGAGAGCTTTGCTCTGAAGAAAAGGGACAAGACTCCTCCCGGCTGGTTTCGGTTTTCTCAGGTGACTGAGAGTTTGTGGGAGTGGTGGAGAGCCACTTATTAATTAAAAGACTTGCTCATCCATGGGTTGCATGTAAGAATTGGCGTTCAGCGACCTGAGCAGTCACGGTGGTCTTAGATTGCTGGAGGCAGAATCCCAGACATGTAAGACGAGCTGAAATGACCCTGAGGTGACTCCTGGAAGAGTTAAGCTCTCAAGCAGCACACGGACCCACTATGCAAGTTCACTAGTGACTTTTATCCCTGAAAAATTCAGCTTAAAATAGCGAAAAGAATCTCTCAAGAACAGAAACAAATGGGTTTCAGAAAGCCAGCCTCTGACTAACACTAGCCAGATTCATGCATAATACATACAGAGCTCAAGTACCTAGTTAATTTGGATAACTTATACTAAAAGAGATCTCAACCTAAAATGGCCAAATTGGGGTCTTTCAATATTCAAAATTGATATTTTGGCACACACAATTAGAAAAGGTTGGCCATGCTTACTTTGGCTGATATCTAGATGCTTCTAAAATAGGAAATGATAGAGTAACTTCTTCACAGGAAACCAACAAGAAATTGCTTGAAACTATATCAAAACTTAAAAAGGTTGCTAGAACTGGCTTTGCTAGGTCACAGGTCTGGTAGAACTGGAAAGTCACGTTTGGCATTTATGCCATTTGGCTTTTGATTTCTGGGCATCAATTTACCATCTTTGGGGGGCACTCTTGCCACTTGACTTTTGATTTCTGTGCATCTCTTTGCCTTTTGTTTCATTTGGAGTGTGACTCCTGTTTGGTGAAGTTCTGATTCAGTTTAGTTTTGTTGGTTTGGTTTGAGAGCACAGACATCTGGTACAAACTGCTAATATAGGAATTACTCACTCTAAGTTTCCACATTCTACCTGGGAACCCCTTGGGGCTGGGGGAATTTTTTTTTTTTTTTTTTGGACTGGTCAATCTATAGCTGTGATCCTATGACAAGAAAAATGACCTAAAAAAATTAGATCTTTATTGACAAAGGATAGAAAAATGGACTGAAGTTCCCTTATGTCCAGGACATCCTCCTATAATCAACACCCGGGAGCTGATCAAATTAAGACCCTTACTTCCCCAGAGGGTCAATCCTCGCTGGAACCAATCTGCCCTTGTTATCAGGACCAAGTTGAGCACTATCTGGCCTACATTTGGACTATAAAACTACCATCACAGAAAAATACTGATTTTTGACAATGTGGTCACAATATTCTTTAGACTCCAGAGAAAGCTTAAAGAAAAAAATTATCCCTTTAAGAATTCTTGCCCTGAGGAAATAACTCCTCCTATACCTTTAGACCATAGCTCTCTGGATCACTTATCTAGACCATCTCTAATTCCTGAAACCAAAAGGAAAAAAAAAAAAAAAGAACAGAGAACAAAGCCTTTTAAAATCTTATTCCAAACATTTTTTTACAACTAGTATTCATAACTAAGTTTGGAAAACAATGCTATAGAATCTCTTGTATCTATTTGGATATATGTATGTCTCAGTGTGTGTCTTTTTTCTTTTTTTTTTTTTTCTTTATAATATTGCTGATTGCTGAGATCAGTTTGTAAATGAGCTCTAATCTAATTGGTCTTTAAAAAAAAAGTAAGCACTTACAATCAAATAATTCTAAATACAAGAGAAATTAACCTAAATGAATTTCATGTTCACATGAACTGGAAAATATTCTGTATTAAATGCCTGATATTAATGTTTGTTTATTGATCCAACTAATACAGACATGTCTAAGTAATTAACATTAAGTAGAATATTTTCATTGTACTTAGATTCAATATAAGTTAAATATTATTATATCTGCTACAAGTTTGTCAGCAAGGGAATTACCTTGAGTGAAGAAACTTCTAAAAAATGTAAATGAGATATGAGCCTTTAGATAAACTCTATCAAGAAAAATTATGCTTTAGGAATGTCTGTCTAAAATAGTCTCTTCGGATTGGGGTAACTTGAATTTCTAAGGGTTGTGCTAAACTAAGTGTATGAAGTCTACTGAATAGCTAGGTCATTTCCAAATAAAATAAAATTTTGAAACAATTATTACTGAATACCAATTTCCTCTTACAGAGAAACTAAAAAGATTTGGGACTAAAAATGAATATTTGGTGCCATCTTAAAATGTTCTAAGAAAGCAAAGGTTTTAGAAATTATCACTGGTATTTATGCTTATCAATCTAATGCTAATATAAAATTCAGTTATTGGTTGCTTAAGGAAAGTAGGAAGTGTGTTTTCAGTAAAGAAGGTATGAGGAATGGAATTGCATTTTGTGAAGGAAAAAGGAAGTAAGCCTGATGTACAGGTGGCTTTTTAGGATGCAAGAACAAAACAAGGTACAGGAAAGTGGTAAGAAGATTTGTGGAAAGTGAACCATGAGGAAAGAGTTTTGTGCATGGTTTAAAATAAGTTTAAAATAAATCTAATTAAGTTTACCTTTTAAATAAAGTAAGCTGGTACAACACTTGAATTTAGCTTTTCTGTTAAGATGACACCTTTTCTTCAGGTATTGAACTGCCTTTGATAATAGATTTAAGTTTCTTTATCTCTTAAATGATCTTTTCTAAAATCCTTGGTTGTTACTTTGGCTAAGTGAATAGCCATTATTTCACAATGACCTATAATCCTATCTGAGTGTTCTAAACCTTTTTGATAATTGTTGATAAAACTTCCTAAATCATTCTAATGAAGAACTTGATTTCTGGCTAACTTTGTGATACTTCAGAGGGCCTCTGAAACATCCCAAAGAAGGGTATTACACTAATTAGGTTCATTTTGTATACAGAATTTTGTATACAGAATTTTGTATACAGAATTACATGTGGAGTGTTGTCAAATGAGTAATAAGTTTCAGGTTATATTGTATGGTAAATGTTACTAACATAGATATCCTAGAAACGAAACTGTATGGAGTTCCTAAAATTCTGATATGTTTGAGTAAAATGTTATCAGGCATAATTCTAGTTTTCTATTATTTCAAAATAATCTAATATCTCAAAATACTGTCATAACACAAAGCAAGTTTTGCAAAACCACTTCCTCTTCAAGAAGATTTATAGAAAGGACTTTTGGATAAATACCAGTTTCTGAACTAGGTAAGGATTCTAATGGAAAACCTGATGACTTCACAAAGGTTAACACAAGGACTGAATGGACTGGTGAATATGCTTATAACATTTATGGTTTCTATCTGAAAAATTACTGATTTAAATCTGTGTTTTCTAGCTGTAAGGAAAAAGAGGAAAAAAAAAAAAAAACCTTCTACTCAAACTAATTATGACAGTAATTTGGTAAAATTATATTTTATAAACAAATTGAAACATTTATCTTTTCTATCTGAACCCTCCAGAGATTGGAAGCTCTTAGTTTTCAGTAACTGTCAGATAAGTTAGGAAGGTTATCTCACTAACAGGTACAGAAATCTCATGGAATTTTGGAGACCTTGAAAAGGGAGGAATTCACTTAGATCTGTTAGGCAAAATCTGTGATAAACCTTTGGCATGACTTTCCTAGGCCTAACGGTTTTATTTTAAAAGTTCAGTCTGAGACTTTATAAAAGTTTCAGCAAAGCAAAAAGGTCTATGATCCATTATGATTATATAAACTATCAGGGCAAGACTTTTGAGATCAGACCTATATCACAAACAAGTCTTAATTTGGTTATATTCGGTAAAAATGACCATGCTTTTAGGGAGAAAAAGTTGTTGAATACATGTTAAATCATAGCTTGTTAATGGAGGTCTGTATCTACTAAAACTCATTTCCTGGATAGTTCTTTGCTGTTAGGGTATATTAACGTAAAATTTAATTGAATTATTAAAGGACACTCTAGGAATGTTTCTGAAGCTTCTCTCAGTAATCTGTCTTTGGATGAAGATCAGATGCCTCATGCAAGACCTGCAACCAAGACTGGGAGAAGACGCACTTTAAGGAACTGTCTCCAACCTGGATGGAAGGACCTTTCTGTCAGGTACTCTTAACTAGCTCGTGCCCAGGGAAATTGACTCGGGTTAACTCCCACTTCCAAAGGCCTCTAAGCTAGACTGGTCTATAGAGAGGCCTGCTGACCTCAAACTCGCCTTAAAACAATGCTCAAACAGAGGTAACTACACTAGGATGAGAAGAAGATGACACCAGAAGTAGACAGCTTGTCCAAGATTCTGATGTGACTGGTATGATCATTTACAACGTTTTCTTCTTTCCTTGGACCTATGCCTATCAATCAAATGTTTTCTATCATGGACATGATTCTATGCTAGTTTACAACTCAATCCAATTGGTGGGTTGTGGCCACTTACCTGTGTCTAGTACTTCTGGGTTACCTTGGTGGATTGGGTAGGGCTTGGTGGATTGGATCTCTAGGGCTCTGACTGGATATCCCCTAAGAAATTTATTTAGATGAGAGTTCAGTCCTATTCTCTCTATTCATTAGATTACTAGATGGGATCCTCTCACCTGGCCAATTAATAATACCTGCTCTGATGCTGGCCATAGATTTAAGCTTTTTCTTAGTGTCATTCAAACTCAGTCGGAGTGACAAGTTAAGTCTTAATAAAAAATTAGCCTCTCATCTATTAAAATGAAAACACCCACAATTATGGGGAGGATCTACATGGTTACACCAGGCTATGGTCATTTAAGTTTAAAAGCTCCTCTATGTTGGGAATGGTTAAATCATACTAAAAATAATCAACCTGGTAATTATGAGACAAGGCTGGGTGCTTTGTGAACTATGCCTATTATTACCCTTAGAGAGAGTGATTGGTATGTAACTCAGTGGATTTGTGGCACTAATTTATGGCTTTGACATCTACAGGGGTGGACATGAAGGTGTAGCCTGAGATTCCCATGAATTTAAGGTCATACACATTAACATATTAGAGGTAACCCTAACCAATCTACCATTGGTATGATCCCAGTTGGTCAAAGATCTGTATTCTATTGGCATGACCATTTAGCAGCTTTGTGTGTGTGTGTGTGTGTGTGTGTGTGTGTGTGTGTGTGTGTGTCCCTTCATTGGGGTTGGAGGATGTATTTGGCCATATTGGAGCCTTAGCAACTTTCATAAGCTTTAAATGATAGTAACTGGGCTATTAACCTGTTGAATTCTGAGATCTATATGATAAGAAAGGCAGTGCTTCATAACTTTAAGGCCCTTGACACCTTACAGCATCTCAGGGAGGTATCTTTGCTATAATTGAAAGTGAATCCTATATTTTCATACCTGATAAATCCTTTAATGTAACACATTTGATGAACCACATGAAAAATCAGATTTCTGCTTTAAGTGACCCATTCCCTAGTTTTGATCATCTTTTTTTAAAAATATGGTTTGATGTGGGAGGCTCATGGCTAAAATATTTACTTTTAATTCCACTAATGCATTTGTATTTTGCTTGTTTCACAAGATTATTATTTCTTGTATTACCAAGTGTATGACTGAGGTATCAACAAAAATGATAATTAGACAGGAAGCAGTTGGTCAAATGTATAGCTCAATATATGATCAATGATTGTAATTGTGTAACTCTAGATATGGGACGATGCAATGAAAGGGAATACTTTCCTGGACCATAACGAGAAGACATGTGTCCAGAGATCTTTGACTATTAAGACCTAGTCCAGTAACAGCACATTGAGTGGCCTATCAAAAAAAAACTTCTCAGAGCTGGGAATGAGCTTTCCATGCAACGTGGGACAAAATGGTCATGAGGTGCCACCCAAAGTATGGTCGGATTTATGACCACAGTGGGGCTGTGTCAACTACAAACTGGCACTTACCAAGAACATTGCCAATGACTGAACAAAGGCATTTCCCATCTGCTTCTATGGAGACTGAATCCCATGCTGCCATGGCTGTTGACCTTCAACAACCCCTGAGGGAATCCAGGGTGGAGTGAGGCCCTCTGTGCTCCAGGGAATCTGGTGGAACAGGTCTTTAGATAGTTGGATGTTTCTAGGAACAGATTTTATGATCTCAATCCTTGCATCTCCTCATATCTAGAGAAGCACTAAATCCCTTCATAATGACATCAGATCCTCAGGACTAACAAAAAAACCTTTTGTAAAATGAGCACTTCATGCTATTGAACTCTCCCTTCACCAAAACCTTATATATTCACTTTTTCCCACTGCCGCTTTGGAATAGTCTCTCAGAGCTATCTGAGATGCTGCCTCCTTGGCTACAGTCCTCATTTTGCCCCAAATAAAACTTAACTCACAACTTTCAAGTTGTACATCCTTTTTAGTTGACATCATCAAATCATCTCATCCTCTGTCATTCCCTTCTCTCATGGGAAATGCTGGGATGGATAAAGCACAAGCTGGAATCAAGACTGCTGGGAGAAATATCAATAACCTCAGTTATGCAGATGACACCACCCTAATGGTAGGAAGCAAAGAGAAACTAAAGAGCCTCTTGATGAAGGTGAAAGAGGAGAATGAAAAACTGGCTTAAAAGTTAATATTCAGAAAACTAAGATCATGGCATCTGGTCCCATCACTTCATGGAAAATAGATGGGAAAAAAAATGGAATCAGTGACAGACCATATTTTCTTGGACTCCAAAATCACTGTGGATGGTGACTGCAGCCATGAAATTACAAGTTGTTTGCTTCTTGGAAGAAAAGCTATGGCAAATCTAGACCACGTATTAAAAAGCAGAGATATCACTTTGCCAACAAAGGTCTGTATAGTCAAAGCTATAGCTTTTCCAGTAGTCATATACAGACGTGAGGGTCGAACCATAACGAAGGCTGAGTACCGAAGAATTGATACTTTCAAACCATGGTGCTGGAGAAGACTCTTGAGAGTTCCTTGGACTGCAAGGATATAAAACCAGTAAATCCTAAAAGAAATCAACACTGAGTATTTATCAGAAGGACTGAATCTGAAGCTAAAGCTATTCTTTGGCCACCTGATGTGAAAAGCCAACTTATTGGAAAAGACCCTGGTGCTGAGAAAGATTGAAGGCAGGAGGAGAAGAGGGTTACAGAGGATGAGATGGTTGGATGCCATCAACGACTCAACGGACATGAGTTTGAGCAAACTCCAGGAGATAGTAAGGACAGGGAAGCCTGGCTTGCTGCAGTTCATGGGGTCACAAAGAGTTGAACACGACTGAGCAACTAAATCAAAAGACACAGGGTGGCTGATTGGGTAATAAAATAAAACACATGTACATGCTAATTATGAGATTCACATAAGAACTAAAGACACACACAGACTGAAAGAGAGGGGATGGACAAGATATTTCATGCAAACATAAATGATAAGAAGGGAGGGGGCATTAGTACTCATATCAGTCAAAATACACATTAAAACTAAAAATAGGCAAAGAAAGTCATTATATAATGATAAAGAAACTAATACAAGAATAGGATATTATAGTCATTAACTTAGATGCATCAAATATAGGCACACATAAATATATACAGAAGACAATATACAACAATACAACAAAAACAGGAATGTCAGTACCTCACTTATATCAGTGAACAGATCCTCCATATAGAACATAAATAAGGCAACAGTGACCTTAAATTACACAACAGATGAGTAGGACTTAATGGTTATGGACATCCCATCCCAAAAGAACAAATTTCACATTCTTTTCAACTGCACATGGAACGTTTTCCAGAAGAGATCATATACTTGACACAAAAACAAGTCTCAAGAAATTTAGATAAATAGAAATTTTATCAGGCATTCTTTCTGACTACAATGGTATAAAATTAGAAATCAATTATGGGAAGAAAAATGGGAAAAGAACAAATACATGGAGACATAACAAAATATTACTGAAAAAAAAAAAGGTCAATAAAGAAATCAAAGATGAAATCAGAAAATACCTGAAGACAAGACAAATGAAAATATAAAACACAGCCTTCCAAAATACATGAGACACAGCAAAAGCAGTTCTACAAAATAAGTATATAACTTTACAGTCATATGTCAAGAAAGGAAAAAATCTCAAGTGAACAATCTAACTTTCTATCTAAAGAAGTAGAAAAACAAAAACAAAACCAAAAGTCCGCAGAAAGAAGGAAACAATAAAGATCAGGAGTATATAAAATACAGACAAAAATGCAATAGAAATTATTAATGAAACCAAGAACTTGTTCTTTGAAAAGATAAACAAAATTGGTAACCCTTAAGCCAGGCTTACCAATAAGTAAACAGAGAGGCCTCAAATAAAATAAGAAATGAAAGAGGAAAAATAACAACTGATTGCACAGAGTTACAAAAAATTATAAGATAAAACTGTGAAGAGTTACAAGCCAATAAACAGGACAACCTAGAAGAAATGGATACATTTCTAGAAGCATATAAACTTCCAAGGCTGAATCAAGAAAAAGTAGACAATCTAAAAAGATGACTCCCTAGGAGTGAAAGAAAAATTTTAATAAAAAAAAACCAACTCTCAGCAAACAAAAGTTCAGAACCAGATGATTTCACAGGTGAATTCCACCAAGCATATAAAGAACTACAGTGATTAATTAAAAAAACTGCAGAGGAAGAAACACTCACAAATTCATTCCATTAGGCTACTATTACCCTGATACCAAAATCAGACAAAGACACTACAAAAAAGAAAACCATAGGACAATATTGCTGATGACTATACAGGCAACAATCCTTAACAAATACTAGCAAACTGAATCCAACACTATATATAAAAGATTATTTTTCATGGTTAAGTGAGATTTATTCTAGGGATGCAAAGATAGTTCAGTCTGCAAATTAATCAAAGTGATACACCATATTAACATAAGGAAGAATAAAATCATATGATAATCACAATAGACTCAGAAAAAGTATTTGACAAAATTTAATATCCATTCATGATTGAAACTCACATTAAAGCTGGTATAGTGGGAATAAAACCCAATATAATTAAAGCAATTTATGACAAGCCCATAGCTAACATCATACTCAAAACTGAAAAGCTGAAATCTTTTACTCTAAAATTAGGAATAAGACATGGATATCCACTCTTACCTTTTTTATTTAACATGGTATTTGAAGTCCTAGCCACACAACATAAAACAAATACACATGAAAGAAATATAAAGGCCTCCAAATTGGACAGGAAGAAGTAAAACTGTTGCTATTTAAAGATGATATGATACTATATATAGAAAACTTTAAGGTCTTCATTATAAAGCAAAGAATTCAACATAAGTTGAATAAATGAATAAATGAATTAAACAAAGGTACATAATACCTAGAAATCTGTTGTTTTTCTATACACTAATAAAGAATTATTAGAGAAACTATTTTAAAGTTCCACTAACAACCACATCAGAAATAATACTAGAAAGAAACTTAACCAAGGAGGTGAAAGACCTATACTGTGAAATCATAAAATATTAATGAAGGGATTTGAAAATCATACCAAAAATGGAAAGCTATACCTTGTTCTTAGATTGGAAGAATTAATATTGTTGTACTGTTCATATTACTTAAAGCAATCTATAGATTTAATACAATCCCTATCAAAAAACCTATGACATTTTCCACAGAACTAGAATAAATTATCCTGAAACTTATGTGGAGCCACAAAAGACCTTGAATTGCCAAAACTATCTTGAGGAAAAAGAATGAAGTTAGAGGCATCATCTTCCAGTCTTCACACTATACTACAAAGCTACAATAATCAAAACCATGCGGTACTGACACATAAACAGATACACAGATGATTTCAACAGGAAACAAAGCCCAGAAGTAAACCCATGCACTATGTTAAACTAAATTATGACAAAGAAGGCAGGAACATACAATGGCGAAAGACAGTATTTTCCAGAACTGGAGCTGGGAAAATAAGATAGCTACATTTAAAGGAAAAAGAGTAGAACATTACATGCATCACAGACAACAGTATACTCAAAATGTCTTAAAGGCCTAAATGTAAGACCTGAAACCATAAAACTTCTAGAAGAAATCACAGGCAGAAAATTCTTTGACATAAACTGTAACAACATTTTTTGAATATGTCTTCTAAAGCAAAGAAAACAAAAGTAAAAATAAATAAATGTGACCTAATTAAACTTAAAAGCGTTTTGCACAGCAAAGGAAAGGATAAACAAAATGAAAAGACAACTTATGGAGAGTGAGAAAATATTTGCAAATTATATAACCATTAGGGGTTAATATATAAAATATATAAACAGCTCATACAATTCAATATAAAAAAAACTCAATTAAAAACGGACAGATTTAAATAGACACTTTTCTGAAGAAGATATACAGATGGCCATCAAGCACATAAAAAATGCTCAACCTCACTTATTATCAGAGAAGTGTAAATCAAAACCATCTTGAGATACCACGTCATATCTGTTAAAATGGTTCTCATCAAAATTCAGATTGGTAGTTTGGGTTTGACATGTATACATTTTTGTATTTAAAATAGATAATCAACAGGGACCTATTACATAGCACAGGGAATGCAGCTCAAAATTTTGTAATAACCTAAATGGGAAAATAATATGAAAATGATTAGATACATTTATATGTATAACTGAATCACTTTGCTGTATACCTGAAACTAATGCAATATTGTTAAGCAATTATGTTCCAATATAAAATAAAGTTAAAAATAATTAAGCTAACTGCAAAAAAGGTCAATAAAGGAACCCAGGTACCCATCAACAGAGGAATGAATAATGAAGATATGATATACATATACACAATAGAATACTATTCGGCCACAAAGAAAAATGAAATTCTGCCATTGCCATAATGTTGGCTGAATTAGAGTATAATATACTTAGCAAAATAATTCAAAGACAAATATGATGTCACTTAAATGTGGAAATATATATTATATAAATATATAATATTATAAATATTTAGGTTTATATAAATATATATCATATGTATTACATATTATATACATATATAAATATATAAAATATATAAAACAAATAAAGGGATATATAACAAAACAGAAAGAGACTCCAGATACAGAGAACAAATTACTGGTTACCAGATGGGAGGGGCAAGATAAGGGTATGGGATTAAGAGGCATAACCTATTATGTATAAATAAAAAACCAAAAATATACAAAACAGGTAAAAACAACTATTTTTATAACTTTAACTAGAATATAACCTATAAAAATATTGAAACTGTATGTTGTATATCTAAAACTAATATAATATTGTAAATCAATATTGAAAGCTGAGCACTGAAGAATTGATGCTTTTGAACTGTGGTGTTGGAGAAGACTCTTGAGAGTCCCTTGGACTGCAAGGAGATCCAACCAGTCCATCCTAAAGGAGATCAGTCCTGGCTGTTCATTGGAAGAACTGATGCTGAAGCTGAAGCTCCAATACTTTGACCACCTCATGCAGAGTTGACTCACTGGAAAAGACCCTGATGCTGGGAGGGATTGGGGCAGGAGGAGAAGGGGACGACAGAGGATGAGATGGCTGGATGGCATCACTGACTCGATGGACATGAGTTTGAGTAATCTCCGGGAGTTGGTGATGGACAGGGAGGCCTGGCGTGTTGCAATTCATGGGGTCGCAAAAAGTTGGACACGACTGAGCAACCAAACTGAACTGAATAATTCAATATGAAAATAAATTTTAAAAATAAAATATTTAATGGAAAAAAGAGAATATACTGAAAAACTGCAATAGAACAATAATATGTAAATAAAACAATGAAAATGGCTAAAATATTAGCAAGCAGTACTTAAAAGGAAGATTACAATAACTCACACAGATAAAACAGTACTCCTTTATCAGGAGCAGAAAATTAGAAATCTTTAAAAATAGCATTTTTTTCATGTATTATCATGTTTAAAATTCCTTAAGTTTGAGATATTCAGTGTGGTTTAGAATACAGAAAAATGCACATCTTCTAAGCACTAACACAAAAGAACAATACTTTCAAATTGACTAGTATGTACCAGAAAATGTTTTGAGGTGTATACACACACACACACACACACACACAGAGACATATATAGATATAAATGTGCATATATAGACATATATCAGCTAAAATAAGTATAAATGTATATCTATACAGCTACCTAACCATCTATCTATATATAAACCATCATCTGATCTTTAGTAATCACTTTGGAAGTTCTGTTGGTGTGCACATCTATAGAATACAAACATTTATATTCTTAACAACCTTATAAGACGGGTACTCATTTTAGCCTCTGTTTCCAAGTGATAAAAAAAAGTCACAGAAAGGTTAAATAACTCGCCAAGTCATACAGCTACCAAACAGTCTTTTACATTCTTACCAACAACGTGTAAAGTGTTCATATTTCTCTACAACCTTACTAACACCTACCTTTTGCTTTTTTGTTAATAGCCATCCTGACAGTTATGAGGTGATGGCTCACTGTAGTTTTGATTTCTATTTCCCTGATGATTAGTGTTTTGAGGACCTTTTCATATAACTGTTGTCCATTTGTGAGTCTTTGGATAAATGTCTAATTGTGTCACTAGACCTTTTAAAAATCAGGTTGCCTTGGGAGTTTTTGTTTTTCGTTTTTTTGTGATTGAATTGTAGAATTTCCTTATATATTTTGGATATTTACAACCTATCAGATATATAATTTGCAGATATTTCTTCCCCATCCCTTAGGTGGTATTTTATCCTGCTCATTATATTTCCTGAGCAAAAGCTTTTGAATTTGATGCAGTCTCTCTTGTCTACTTTTGTTTTTGCTTTTGGCTTCCTATCAATGAGATCATTGTCAGACCAATATCATGATTATTTCCCCCTGTTATTTTCTGCTGGATTGTTACAATTTTAGATCTTATGCTGAAGTATTCATTCAATTTTGAGTGGACTTTTGTGTATGGTATAAGATAGGAATACAATTTCATTCTTTGGCCTGTGGATATGCAATTTATCAGCACTGCTTCTTGCAAAGACTATGATTTTCCCATTGTGTATTCTTGGTACCCTTATTAAGATAAGCTGACTATATATTCATGAGTATTTCTGGGCTGTATATTCTATTCCACTGATCTATTGGTCTAAGTTTAGGTTAGTTTTATACTATTTTAATTACTGTAGCTTTGCAATATATTTTGAAATCAGGAAGTATAACATTTCCAGCTTTATTCATTTTTCTCAAGATCACTTTGGCTCTTCTGTCTTTTGTGGTTCCACATGAATTTTAAGGTTGTTTTTTCTATTTCTATAAAACACGCAACTGAGATTCCTTGCCGCTTCTGCTGCTAAGTCTCCTCAGTCATGTCTGACTCTGTGTGACCCCATAGATGGCAGCCCACCAGGCTCCTCCGTCCCTGGGATTCTTGTGGCAAGAACATAAGATTCCTTAAAAGATGCCATTTTGATGGGAGTAGCACTGAATCTGTAAATCACTTTTGTTGAGTATATGCATGCAATTGAAGATCAATCAGTCTTAAAAGAAAAGGAATTTGTATCATTTGCAGCAACAAATGTATCTGGAAAACGTTATGCTAAAAGTGAAATAAATCACAGAAGGAGAGATACTGCTTGGCTCCTCTTGTGTGAGGCATCTAAAAGTCTAACTTTCAGAAGCAAACAAGAGAATGGTGGTGGGTGGGGGAGGGAGGATACGGAGAGTTGTTGTTCACTGGGTGTAAAGTTACAGTTAGACAAGATGAGTAAGTTCTAAAGTGTCAATAGTTAAAATATAGTTGTGTGTATTAAGAATATTCGAAACTTTGAAAGTTTGTTGTGATCCACATAGTCAAAGGCTTTGGCATAGTCAATAAAGCAGAAGTAGATGTTTTTCTGGAACTCTCTCGCATATTTGATGATCCAACAGATGTTGGCAATTTGATCTCTGGTTCCTCTGCCTTTTCTAAAATCAGCTTGAACATCTGGAAGTTCACGGTTCACATACTGTTGAAGCATGGCTTGGAGAATTTTGAGCATTATTTTGCCAGCATGTGAGATGAGTGCAATTGTGTGGTAGTCTGAGCATTCTTTGACATTGCCTTTCTTTGGGATTGTAATGAAAACTGACCTTTTCCAGTCCTGTGGCCACTGGTGAGTTTTCCAAATTTGCTGGCATATTGAGGGCAGCACTTTCACAGCATCATCTTTTAGGATTTGAAATAGCTCAACTGGAATTCCATCACCTCCAATGGAAATAGTGACAGATTTATTTTGGGGGGCTCCAAAATCACTGCAGATGATGACTGCAGCCATGAAATTAAATGCCATTTGATCCTTGGGAGAAAAGCTATGACCAACCTAGACAGCATATTAAAAAGCAGAGACATTACTTTGCCAACAAAGGTCCATCTAGTCAAAGCTATGGTTTTTCTAGTAGTCATGTATGGATGTGAGAGTTGGACTATAAAGAGAGCTGAGCACTGAAGAATTGATGTTTTTGAACTGTGGTGTTGGAAAAGACTCTTGAGAGTCCCTTGGACTGCAAGAGGATCCAACCAATCTGTCCAAAGGAAATCAGTCCTGAATATCCATTGGAAGGATTGATGCTGAAGCTGAAACTCCAATACTTTGGCCACCTGATGTGAAGAACTGACTCACTAGAAAAGACCCTGATGCTGGGAGAGATTCAAGGTGGGAGGAGAAGTGGATGACAGAGGATGAGATGGTAGTATATGTAAGCATATATCAAGTATATGAAAAATAATTAGGAAATAAAACATGAAATTAATAATTGTAGATACCTCTGGAGGCATCATATGAGAGAGTGGAAAGAAACATTTTCAATATATGTTTATCTTAATTCTATTACAAATTAAAAGTTTTCATAAATAAATTATGATACTTAAAAAAGTATAAAGACATTCATGCTATTTATTTCATAGATCTCTTTCTTTAGTAATGAGCCAGACAGTTCAGTGCAGTTTCCTCTTGCTTACACAGGCCAGACGAATATTTTAGAGAATATAAAGCTACATACATTCACAAAGGTCTAATGTTGGATTTCAAGATTTAGTTCAAGGAGAAAACATTCACTGGCATTCTAATTCAGATTCCTCATATAATACATTTAGCAATTTAAGTAATTCTTACAAAGTAGTTGAAGACTGAAGTATCTTTACCAAAAATGTGCTTTACCTATTTAAACTGAATTAAATCTCACCATTTTTCTTTTTTTTTTTTTCCCTGAACTGGTCAGAGTAATGCCTGAATTGTCTTTACGGGACTTTGATTAGCTCCCATTTGCTTTTGATGTCTGTCTGCAAGAAGTGTGATATTTCCTTCTGTTTATACTCTGAGTCTTATCCCACAGCCTGCTAGAACAGAAAGAAATGTTAATCACTTCTCCCCAGGCCCAAAATAGAACAGCTAACCTACAGGATCTGATCTTTACCTCTAAACAACAAATTAATTCTCTCAGATCTTTTCTCCCAAGACATATACCTTAACATTGCGCCTCGCTGAACTCTGTGGTTTTACAAAAACATCACTGAACTCCTAGACCCAGAAGGAGTTGCGGGAGCAAGGAAGTAACTATTTACCTCTGTCCTCAAAGCACTCCTCCTTGATCTGCTTCTGAGCTTGTGTTCTGATGCACATTTTTCATTTTCTTAAAGATAAAAACAGCAAAACTTCCTCTCAACTCTTCTTCCACTGACACTCCAGAGTTTATTTTGCTTGGTATAAAATATATTGCACGGAGAGCTGTGCTCCTCAATTAAGTTCATCTTGAAGGTCTTTCAAAACCACCCCTTGGGTCAGGTGAGCAAAGAATCTTGAGCCAGTGCTCTTTGAACTAGCATCTCAACTCTGACAGAGAACATCCACAACAAAATAAATAAATGTATGTCAGTTTCCCCAACTTGAGAAGGGAGCAGAACAAGATCAAGGAAGGAGAGGAGAGGTGCTGGAGGCAGGTTGCCTGGCTTTGAATCCTGGTTCCCACCTTTCCTACCTTTTTGATTGTAGAGAGGTACCGCAAGATTCTGCTGCCTCTACTGTAAAATGAAGATTAAAAAAGAGATATGGATAGACCTGCTGCTGCTGCTAAGTCGCTTCAGTCGTGTCCGACTCTGTGCGACCCCATAGACGGCAGCCCACCAGGCTCCCCCATCCCTGGGATTCTCCAGGCAAGAATACTGGAGTGGGTTGCCATTTCCTTCTCCAAGGCATAAAAGTAAAAAGTGAAAGTGAAGTCGCTCAGTCGTGTCTGACTCCTAGCGACCTCATGGACTGCAGCCTACCAGGCTCCTCCATCCATGGGATTTTCCAGGCGAGAGTAGTGGAGTGGGGTGCCATTGCCTTCTCCGATGGACCTAGAGACTGTCACATGGAGTGAAGTAAGTCAGAAAAAGAAATATGATATTTTAACACATATATGTGGAATCTAGAAAACTAGGATAGGTGATCTATTTATAAAACAGAAATAGACACAGATGTAGAGGACAAATGCATGGCCACCAAGGGGGGTGGGGTGGGGAAGGGCAGTTGGATGGATTTGGAGACTGATATTGACATATATACACTATTGATATTTTGTATAAAATAGATAACTAATGAGAACCAACGAGTATAGTTCAAAGAACGCTACTCAGTGCTCTGTGGTGACCTAAATGGGAAAGAATCCAAAAAACGAAAGGATATATGTATAGCTGATTCATGTTCCTGTATAGTAGAAACTAACACAGTATTGTAAACTATGACTTCCCAGGTGGTACTAGTAGTAAAGAATCCACCTGTCAATGTAGACGATGTCTTGTAAGAGGCGTGGGTTCAATCCCTGGGTCGAGAAGATCCCCTGGAAGACAGCCTGGCAACCCACTCTAGTATTCTTGCCTGGAGGATCCCATGGACAGAGGAGCCTGTGATGAACACTCAGTCGTGTCTGACTCTTTGTGACCCCATAGACTGTAGCCCTCCAGGCTCCTCTATCCATGGGATCCAGGCAAGAATACTAGAGTAGATTGTGAGGCTCTCCTCCAGAGAATCTTCCCGACCCAGGGATTGAACCTGGGTCTCCTGCATTGCCAGCAGATTCTTTACCCTCTGGGCCACCAGAGAAGCCCAATGCAACTATACTCCAATAAAAATTTTTTAAAGGGAGGGGGGGAGCACCTACTTCACAGCCTTGTTGTAAGCATCATATGAGATGATCTACGTGAAGCTTTCAGAAGCATGCGTGCCTGATTCTTGATGACACCCACTCTCAGGATTTTTATCTTGGTATTAGCATTTAAGTCCTTTGGGCAAAAGTTTTTAAAACAGGACTGTTATGGGCTGAGTTATGGTCCCTCAAATTTCATATGTTTAAGTTCCAATCCCCACTACCTCAAAATGTAACCTGATTGGTAGACAAGGTCTTTATAGAGGTTATTAAGGTTACACAAGGTCATAGGGTGAGGCTCTAATCCAATAGGACTAGTGTCCTCACAAGAACAGAAAGAGAAGAGGTCACGTCAAGGCATATGGAGAAGGTGGCTGCCTGCCAGACAAGGAGAGAGGCTCCAGGAGAAAACAAACCTGTTCACACTATGATCTTGGGGCGCAAGCTTCCAGAACTGTGAGAAAATGAATGTTTGTCATTTAAGCCATCCAGTCTGGTATTGTGTTAGTATATAATATAGTGTTAGTTGCTCAGTCGTGTCCAACTCTTTGTGACCCCATGAACTGTAGCCCACCAGACTCCTCTGTCCAAGGAATTCACCAGGCAAGAATATTGGAGTGGCTTGCCATGCCCTTCTCCAAGGGATCTTCCCCTGCAGAGATCGAACCCCGGTCTCCTCCATTGCAGGCAGATTCTTTACCACCTGAGTGTTGTGGCAGCCTCAGAAAACTGAAACAAAGACACACACATGCCAGGTGACTTCTTGCCTTCTTAGACTTGTGCTCCGTGCCAAAACACAGTCTCTCTTTTCCAGTTCTAACCATCTCATGGAGAGAAAGTGACCCAAAAATGGCATTATATGCTGGTAGAGGCAGCGAAGAATAAATAGATTTTGGTATTTTGGCCTTTTAAGAAAAAGGTAACAACTAAGCAAGAGAAATCCAAGGCTCAGACACTGAATCATGGGAAAAAAAACAAAAACAAAAACGTGATTTAATATTATGCTGGAATTGGTTTTATTTCACAAATTGTAGTCTTAGAATTTAAAGACCACAATAACTTTTATCAATGTATTTGTAACTTGACCATCCTATTTATCATTCCTTTTGCATCAGGGTATACAGAAAGTTTTAGTAAGATAAAAAATTCTAGCTTAAAATAATTTCCCCTTGTTATTTAAAAAATACTCTATTGGTGTACAACAATGTGAATGACATTAATGTCACTGAACTGTACACCTAAAAGTGGTTAAATGGTAAATTTTGTTATGTACATTTTACCACAATAAAAATTACTTTATTTTATTCTAATATCTAGTAATGTTTTGAGAAATCTGATTCCAATCATTTTTTTCTTTTAGTAGATAACTTTTTTCTTTTTCTTTTTTTAAATCTCTGTGGCAGGACTTTTCTCTGTGAAAACATTTGGCATTCTTTATTTTTTATATTCTTGAATTTTATTATAATGTGTCTGGTTGTGGCTTACTCTGTTAAGTAATTCAATATGTTCCTTCAAAATGAAGTCTTCTATCTTTAACTCTGCAAAATTTATCACTATTACTTCAAATATTTCTTGGCACTTCTACATATATCCTTCATATTTCATAGCTCCCCAATACATATTCCAGTTTATCTTTTCTTGTTATATCTGAAAAAATTCTTCAACCTTATCTTCTAGCTTACTAATTCACTATTTAGCTGAATCCATTATTTTATTGTTCTTGGTCGTGTCCCTTATTTCAACTATTATATTTTCTTATCTACTACTTCTACTTGCTTTTTCATAGTTTCTCATGCTTTCACAGTCCAGTTGTCTTCCCCATTTCTGTAAAAATACTTATCTTCCTTAGCACAAATTATTGTCAGTTCTGTCACAATTGGTACATATTGCCCAGCTCATCGTCTCTCTTATGAAGATATTGTTCCTTTCCAGATGTGCAGTTATTGCAGCTTATAAGCTCGTGTTCTCTGTGAAGTTTAGCTCCCCTCTCCAGTAGTATATGTTAGGGAAACACCATGTCCCCTGCATTTTTAGTCCCCTTGGGTCTAAGCAGAGGAGAAGGGAAAAGCCTCAGGTATCACAAATAATGCACCACAGAGCAACTGCTGACCACAGGCTCTGTGGCCACAGCTCCTGGCAACTTAGCCGGTCAGTATTTACTCTAAAACCCTTTGGAAGAAGCAGTGTTAGGAGCAGAAAGACTAGGTTATAATCCATAAGCCATGATGGGCTTACAAGAGGAGAAGGGTAGAGGAGATCTATCTGATCAGTAAGTCCTATTTTCATTATAGCTTCAGGTCAGCAGTACGTATACACTGATGCTACACTAGGCCAACTGCAGATGTTACTGTTGTATTCTACCCTGATGGGGAAGGCATTTGTCCCAATTCCATAAGGGGAGAAGGAAAGAACAAAATTTTAAACATTTTCTTCCAACCTGTTCTCACTATTGCCCCAGTGGCTTTCATCCCAGGACGTACCTAAATAGCCCTTCCCAATACATGCCAACTCAAGATGGTCGTCTGTCACCCTACAGCTTTCTATTTTGAAGTTGGTTCCTGAAATATATGTTTTCCTATAACACTTCTATAGTTTTTTCAGGTTAATTTCCATGCTGGAGTGATGATAGCAACCCTAGCTTGTTCCTTCTCTGAGCAGAAATCAAAATTTGTGTATTCCAACTCCACACTTAAATAATTACATAAACCTAAAATATGCATTTGTTCATACTTAGCATAAAAGTACCTCAGGATTCAAATGTGTTTATGCCTATGCATACATATATTATATAAATGGCCTGCTTAATTCACTGCATATTTGCTAGTATCTCATCCTTTCAATATAAATATTTTGACTAACCAGGGAGTACTTCTAGGTTTTTCATTCCAAAAGCAAGAAAATTAAATCCCAAAGCAATAATAAACAATTACATCTAAATAGAATAGTACAGATTCACAGAGAAATCAATAACAGTGTTCAAGAATCATAGCTCTCCCTCTCTATAAAAATGATAAGAAAGTGGCTATTTGCATATTTCAAGGAAATGAAGGGAGACTGTAATGAGTAAAAACAGGATGAGATAAAGAAGGAACTCATAGGGGCTTTAAATTAGAAAGCAAAAGTGTAAGCCTATGCAAATTCCAGCAATTTAAAGACATTTCAGAGGTCACTCTTTACTGACCAGATAAATTTAACTTAAGGAATCAAACACTTCATACTGTGTATGGGGTCTATGAATATAAGAGGTATTAATCACAATCTAATTCTTTAAGAAGCTTTACAGATCAATCAAGCAAACTATATAATGTAAACTTTTAATATTTCTAAAGTGATTCAATTCAGCTTATAAATGAAACTCTTTGATAATCTTATCAACCTTGCAGAAGGTTGGTTATTTTTAATTATTTTCTCTTCATTAACCTTAGAGGAAAACTTACACTTGGTAAACAAAACATTTCCTTATCCTTTTAAACCTGTACCTCAAACATCATGTTGTTTTGTTTTGTGCTCCAACCATTGCAAACTTCTATCCTGAGAATAGAAAACTAAAACTATCCACTTTCCTCCTCAGTCACAATGATAGATTAGTTAAAATTGAAAAACCTCATCTTGCTCCTTTTTCTCAGCAAAAAAAGGGAAAAGAAAAATTAATCACAAGCTCTAGACAATTTGTTATTACATTCATGAGACAAATTTATAAAAAGATCCTTCCAAAATTACGAGTAGAACTATCTATGGTGGCCATAACAATTACCACAAACTGGGTGGTTTAAGAACAACAGAAATTTATTCTCTTACAGTTCTGGTGACTAGAAATCAAAGTGTTGGCTGGGCCAGGCTCACTCCTAAGGCTCCGAAGGAGGGTTTTGTTTTTGCCTTCTCTCCCAACAGCTGGAGGCTCCTGGTGCTCTCTGGCCCACAGGAGCACAACTCCAATCTCTGTCTCAGTCTTTACATCACCTTCCTGTTTCTGCACCTCTTTTTGTCCTCTTTTCTTCTCTTAAGGACACCATCCATTGAATTGGGACCCACCCTCATCTAGTATGACCTCGTTTCAACTACTTGCATCTACAAATACCCCATTTCCAAGAAGGTCACAGGTAGCAGAGTGAGGACTTAAGCATCTCTCTCTTTTTGCTTAAACAGGACATTTACCTCATTGTGTTTCGAAAGAACAGCATGTATATTATCTATGGTGAAACAGATCACCAGCCCAGGTGGGATGCGTGAGACAAGTGCTCGGGCCTGGTGCACTGGGAAGACCCAGAGGGATCGGGTGGAGAGGGAGGTGGGAGGGGGGATCGGGATGGGGAATACATGTAACTCCATGGCTGATTCATGTCAATGTATGACAAAACCCACTGAAATGTTGTGAAGTAATTAGCCTCCAACTAATAAAAATAAATGAAAAAAAACAAAACAAAACAGGACATTTACCATCACATACAACAGTAAGTTGGTAAGTAGGGCCAACTTCAGAGCTGCTTGACTCACTAGCTCAGAAATATCAACACGGAACTATGCTGTGCTCTTATCTATGATTTATCATTAATATATCATTTCATCTTCAGACTAGTTCTCCTCATGGCCCTAGCTGGCTGCCCATAGAGAATGGAAAATTCTGTCTTACTTTCATATTAGAGGAGAGAGAGAAGGACAGGCTAATGAATGAATGGAGAAGGCAACAGAGCTGGCTCTCTCAAACATGAAAAATAAAGTCTGGACCAGCTTAGGCCACTTGTCCACACCCTGATGAATAAAAGAGTCACCGAGTGAGTGCCAAGCACTTACATGATTAACCAAAATTCCCATCCAGAATCGGTAAGGAGGGAAGCATCTGTTGAGTCACAACGGCTGCACATGAGAGGAAGAGATGAACAGAATCAGAATTTCTTTAGGAAGGAGAAAGAAGGCGTTGGATGCGGAGTAGCCAATTGACAAGAGTGCCCTACAAAACCATAATATTTTATGACATTTCTCTACCCTTATGATGTCCCTAGTAGTTCCAGTAAATTTTGTAGTATCTTTGCCAAACACGTATTTTGCAAGGATACAATTAAGTCTACTAATACTATGACATAATTTAGCTTACTCTACCAACAAGAGAACTAAACTAGAATCATGTAAGTTACTTTTTTCTGCAATCCATGCTATTGCCCAACTACTTCTATCATCAAGCCACACAAATCTAATATTCCACAACCTTAATTTGGCCCCAATGTATCTCATCTTAGCAATTCTTCTTATTGTTCTTTTAATTCAAATCTTCATCATTTTTGGGGCAATGGTAATATTTCTCAAATAGTCTCTTTCTCCAGGCTCTTTTCCAAGTCTCAAATATCCTCCATAGTGTAGACAAGTTAACCTGCCTGAAACATAATCATAACTCTGCTTCTTAATACTCTCCTAAGGATTCCAAATTTCTACAGGAGAAAGTTTAAAGTCCTTAGAAAAACATATGAAGAAGTCCATCAATTCTCCCTTGCTATCCCTTCAGTCTTAGCTTAAACCTGCACTCTAAAAATCATAATGTGCTCCATTATGATTTCAAAACTATGCTGGCTTAATATACTTCTATTTCCCTTTTGCATGTACATTTCCAAGTTTGTTTTAGCAACTTTCTTTTTTCTCCCTTAATTCCAAATCCCAACCTTTCTCTGACTAACCTGGATAAAGAAAAATACTTGAATAATTTTCACTCTCTACCAAGTTCAATGTCAGTAACTGACCTGGACCAGTGCTTCTCAAACTTCAGTAGGTCTGACTCAGGTTGTCTGGGTCACCTAACAGCAGATTCTTCTAGTTGATGGGTTACATGTAAACAGTGAGGATGTTAATAAAAGATTCAGATTTTGGCATAATAAAACTTGACTTTTCCTGCTATGACCTTTGACTCCTGCGTTGCTGAGGTCCTGGGCTCCCACTTAGTCACATTCCAAATCCCTCTCCTTTCATGTCTGCCTTTAAATTGTGACAGAAAATTATTGTCTGTCTCCTCCTCAAGTCTAAACTGCAAAATGAATCACAGAAGGAAACAGAATACATTCAAACTATGAAATATCAGCAAGAGTTCTAGAATTTCTAGAGTAGTCAACTGGTTTAAGGAGATGGATCACTGGAGGACAGTGTTGAAGATTCCTTTTTTCAATATTAATGCAGACAAAAAAGAAACACTATGTTTCCCTATTAAAGAACAAGCAGGGAACTGCTGAGGGTCTGGAAAAACTCTCATCTCATCTCAGACGGGATTTGATGCCACCACTGTGAAATATGAGATTAAATAAAAAACAATATATTTCCAGATAAGTCTTTAAGCTAGCCTTCTTCATTTATAAACTTGCATCTGCAAGGTGTTCTACCAGTAAAGAGCTATCTAAATAGATGACCAGTGCAAGTGTGATGCGTGAAGTAGGACACCCAAAGCTGGTGCTCTAGGGCAACACAGAGGGACAGGGTGGGGAGGGAGATGGAAGGAGGGTTCAGGATGAGGGGGGGACACATGTATGCCTATGGCCAATTTACATTGATGTATGGCAAAAACCATCACAATTTTGGAAAGTAATTATCCTCCAATTAAAATAAATAATATTAATTTAAAATTTTTTTTTAAAAATCCACACTGATTAGAAAAGGCCTCTTCACAGTAAGCTGGGAAAGATATGGCCTCCTTGGCCACTTATGGTTCAAAGGTAAATAAATCCGGGGTCAGTAATCAAAGTATGCATGCAGAGCTTACATGTTTTCTATAAAAATGGTATGTTTGGGGTAGAAAATATACTTGATATGGGCAACCTTTCCATTGATTTGAAGAAAGTGAAAGTGTTAGTGGGAAAAAACCCCAAAAAACATGAGTCTTGAAAGATAAGTGAGAGGTAGAGTTGCCAGAATCGGCAGCCAGCAAATAGAAAAATTTATCTATGTGTATATGTATGTGGTGTGTAAAACAGTTAACTTCAGGGAAAAACAAAATGTTTAAAACATATAATCATAACATACCACATAACTCCTCTGTGTATAAGATGTCCTTAGTTAAAATAAGATAAACACTGAATACTGATTGGGCCAAAAATGGTTTGGATAGTATAGGTAAGGAGAAATGCTTAAATATGTATTAACACACAAAAAAAGAGATCTAAATGCTAATCCTTTATAATAGAAAACAAAAAGAAAATAATGGCTAAAATTAAAAGCCAAGAAATTTTATGTTATTATTGTATTTAATAATACAATTAGAAACAAGAGGGAGGTGGAATAAAAAAGAAAGGGGTTGCTTTTGAAAATGGGATTTGTGGTGATTTTTATAAGATTTGTACTATTACTTCCCTTTTATAATCTATGTATATTATATGTTTCTTTGATAAAATGAAAATCACATTTAAATATAACTAGATACAACTGATTTTAGAACTTTTTTCAGGATGTTTGAAAGAATAAAATCTGTATAAACCTTTCTCATATTGATTTTTCTTTTCACATTGGTTTTGCAGCATAATTTTTGTTTTGGCAATATCTTCTCTAACTTTAGAGAACCATAGATTTCAGACATTAGCATTCAATCTGATGATCAGGACTGGATTTCAGAAGAACATATTCTAAAAATAGATGAGATGGTTCTTTGTTTTATTCCTAGGAGGAAAATGTGATTTTATATCACAAGAAACTCATCCTAAATATTTTCCTAAAAGGTAACAGTGCCTTTTAAAGTCATATGAATCATAAGCATTTATTTTTCAACAATATGGCTTCCAAATGTATAATCCTATCCTGAATTCAGTGGTTGCTTCAATAAGAGTAAAGAAAATCATCATATTCCTAGCAAGTTGGAGGCTTAATCAGCAACAACAAGAAGTGTTATGATCCTTCTTTGTTCTACCAGTCTCATTTAAACAATTAATAGTTGGGCCAAGTGGATGGAAACCTGAAGGGAAAGACAATTAACTCGTATTTATATAGATGATAGGTAGGTAGGTAGATGGAGGCAGGTAGAGAAAGCAAGGAGAAAAGAGAGAGGGAGAGATTTAAAAAAAAACAAAACAAAATAAAACTCATTTCTAGGGTGCTTCGACTTTGTAAGTCTTGCCCAAGGTTACTTACTGGAAATTCAGGTACTTGAGACAGTATCAAATCTTTCCCTAGAGTCTACATTTCTAGTCGCCAAAAACCAAGACAAGACAACTGGAAATCTCTCGCAAGTCTGGGATCCTACATCTGGGTCCTGCTCCTGTGGTTGCTAAATACAACAGAGATCTTTGCAGACTTGTTATTCACAGGACTCTAGATGCCAACATTCATTTTCCCTAAGTAATACCTAACCTATATCTCTGAATTTTTAAGGTACTTATGGTAGAAATCTAAACCCTTTCTGGATCCTTAAGCATCTTTGTCTCACTGTCTTTATTATGGGATTAGCTTGCAGCTGTCTTCCAAAAGCATGACTGAAGTGGTATGGTAAAAGAAACTTTCCAAATGATCAGGGTGGGGAGAGACACAGAAAAGGTGAAAATTTTCTGCAAACATCATAAAGACTCTTTGAAAATCCTTGACTATTAACTAAAGAATGAGATTAGACTCATGTCAAACTTCAAAGCTCCTTCTTTAACCATCTATTTCAAAAGGCTTTTCTCTGGAAATAAAATAGTTTCCTTTTTCTTCACAGCACAATGAGAAATATATTTCTGTTCATTTGGACTCTTTTTTTCTTTAGTATAAAATTCTTTGAGTTTATATGAGAGGATGAGTTCTTCTCCTGACCTTTCTTGTCAATGATTTTTCAAGGTAATAAATAAAAATACATACAAACATTTTTTCCAATTTGTGATGAGCAGTCAATAAACAGAAAATGCTAATCATACTAATTTCTTCTCACTGGCAAAGTGATGCATAAATAATCTATTAACATGCAGGGCCAACAGGGTTAAGCTGTTTAAACATTGTCATTGATTTCTTCCTTTCCCCCCATGCTCACTTCTTCTGATTCATCTGGTACTGTGTAACCTTTCTTTTCCATTATATTGTAAAACTTTGCTCCCTTGAGCATCCCTGTAAGGCTCTGCTCTTAAGACATTAATTAAAGGGAGGTGAAGTATTTGACTAATCAGCAGAGAAGTCTGTAGGACTCCAGTGTTGAATGACAAATGTCAATATCTGCTTTAGGTTTGTTGGATCAACCAGACAATATGGAGAAACTGATTCATCATCGTGTCACCAATTCCCATAGCATCCCAGAAGCCTGCCAATTAAAAAAAGTTGTAATCACAATACATCACTCAGTGGTGATTGGAGCAACATGATAAATAGGACCTTTTTCTTTCTCTCTGTTGAGTATTTGATGCCTTTTTTTGGAAATTTATTCCATTTTTCAGGTTGATGCAGAACTCAGATCCAAAATGAAAAAGCGATCACCTTGACATATATACACATTCCACTGATCTTTTTCCTGAAGCATAAATTAACATTTTGTTGAATAGGTATAAATTTCTGTAGACTTTTAAAAAGTGACAGAAATGGTTAAGACAGTAACTTCTATTGCTAAAAGTTGGCCCACTTAATGGCTTTTCTTTCTCTTCAAAGGTAAAATTTGCAATTTTTCTTTGGTGACTGCTCACTAAAATTGAAAAGTGATACGACATATAAATTCCTTAATATCTCTTTCCTTAACAGGGCAAGAGTATGTTACATAAACTTCTCCAGCCACATTTCCTGCCTCATTCCTACTCATACCTTCTCCAGTTATCCTAATCTACAAGCAGCTCTCTAAGTGTGCCGAACAGGGCACTGGGTATGTTTTCCCCTCTATCTGGAAGGCCCTTCTGACCCTTGATCCACGTGGTCACCTTTTACAAGTTCTTTCAGACCTGAATCAAATACCATCTCAACTGGACACATTCTGATACTCAAAGCCCGAGTTAAAGACTCTTCTGTGTTTCTTCTCTGATTTTGCATAGCACTTGGTTCATGCCTTTGTTGTTGTTGTTGAGTCACTAAGCCATACCTGACTCTTTTCTGACCCTATGGACTGTAGCCTGCCAGGCTCCATGGGATTCTCCAGGCAAGAATATTGGAGTGGGTTGCCATTTCCTTCTCCAGTGAGTCTCCCCGACCTAGGGATCCAAGCCACATTTCCTGCTTGACTGGAGGATTCGGATTCTTTACCCACTAAGACACAAGGGAAGACTGGTTCATGCCTTTATGCAAATCTAAATCCTCTCATTGTAATAAGAGTTTTTCTTATCTGTTTTCCATGTAAAGTGGTGAGCACCTTGAAGACAGGGACCAACTCATTGTCACCATATTCCAATTATGAGCATAATGACTGGTATCCAGTAAGTGCTCAGATCTGTTACTGCATTAACTTGCGCTTCAAATGACCATGCTCAAATCTTTCAGCAGTTACTCTTTGTCTTAAAATCAAGCCCAGCTCCTTTCTCTGGGCGACAAAGTCGTAGGCAGGCAAGCTGGTCTCTGACCTCATTTCGAGCTTCTTGATGAGCCAACTATCCCATTTTACTTGTTACATTTTACTTGCTCCCCAAATTACTCCTTATCAAGGGTCATGTCAGTGCTTGAAATATTCTTTATCACTCTTCCCCTGGTCAACTCATCTCTTAATCTTCACCTTAAAAGCCACTACTCTAGTAGACTTTTCTCTGATACTCCTCCCCCAAACCAAGCTGTATCCCCAGCTGCATAATTCCACAACATCCTTAATAATTTTATCATGTGTATCACTGGTATAGAAATGCAGTCCTTTCTCAACTGTAAGATCCAAGAGAAAGGGGGCTATGTTTCTTTTGTTGCTGTTGATCGTTGTATCTGTGATATGAGGGGACATACTCAGCAAACATTTGCAGGTGACTGAAATACATAAATCTTGAATATATAAACAGATTTCCAGAGTGCAAACCAGAATAAAGGCTAGAAACCGGCCGCAGCACTATTTTACAATGTAAGCTTTTGTAGCAAATTTCTATCAAACTCCCTTCTAAGAAAGGCAGCATTCTTTACATTCCTTTTGCAGTGAACCAATCAATAGACTTAAATGGAGAGTCCCTTAACTTTGAAAAGCCAGGTGCCTCAGGTTTTACAACTCAGGCAATTGGCCTGGCAAGGCTCCAGAAACCTGAGGCTCTCATCAAATTAGACTGAAAATGCATATAATTGTTTCTCCTTAATGCCCCCAGCCCCAATAATTGCCTGCATCTGTAATTTCCTTGACAGATGTTAGTGCCACACTCCTTTCCTCTCCAGCCAGGTGAGAAGTAAACACAGTCACTTCAGGAATTCTAACATGCTCTAGAGGCAAAATGACTGGCACTTAGGGACCAAAGGCTGCCCATGTTTTCACGTTCCATGGCCTCCACCTCAATTCTAACACCCACCGGTCTCTGTCTCCCTAAGTAGGAGACACAACAGAAGAGAAGGCAGTGGAAACCAGTGGTACTTGCTAAAATGTCTGAAAGGCCCAAGAAGATAAATTGTGACCTGTCTGTGTCATATCCTTCCCAGCCATCTGTGGAGACTGCTTACTGACTTCTCTCTTTGCTTCCTCTGTTAATGTTCAAAGACTTTCTGTGGCTGTGTGGTGAGCAGGTGGTGCTAGCTTTGGAAAGGAATCATGGAGGGCTGGAGTCTCAAATGCAGTCATGTAAAACACTGATGATATTTTGGCTTAAAAATACTGCATCCCCTGTGACATAACCTGCTGAAATCAGTGGAATTTATGAACTTATTTATTTATTTACCTTCTGTCTGAACAAGAATCTTATTATGGAATTAAAATTCAACAGACAGAAACCCAAGTTAAGAGCTGCTCTCTAGGTATTGTTTTTAATCTTTTATCTGATTCACGCTGATGAACAAGACAGCATTAAAGCTCCTCCAGTCATTTTCTCAAACATTGCAAAGCAACAACAAGGACTGAGATTGCTTTTAAAGTGAATCCTCACTAAAATATTCACAGTCCAAACAAAGGAAAATAAGCAAACAGAAGGCCAGGAAAATTTTTAAAAATTCACATTCTGAACTGCCAGAGTTGGTCTGTGTGCAAAAAAGGATATCAGATTCAAAATGAGTTATTTGATGTAAATGTCTCTTCAGCGCTCTTTTAAGAACTTCTTAGAGCTGATCTAAATCTCTGAGGAACTGAGAAAAATTTGCCATCACTATAAATTCATGAACCATATTTATAGGTTTTATTTAACTATGAAACATTTAAAAAATTTCATTGCTATTACATAGAAGTAATCGCTACAGAAAACTGGCAATGTAACAAAGATAGTTTACTATGTTTTTAAAAATACAAAGACATAACAGTGTTCGTAAGAGGATATTTATGCATTTTTAAGAGAACTTGCAGATGTACAAGTTGGTTTTGGAAAAGGCAGAGGAACCAGAGATCAAATTGCCATAAACTGTTGTATCATAGAGAAAGCAAGAGAATGCCAGAAAAACCATTTCTGCTTCACTGACTATGCTAAAGCTTTTGACTTTGTGGATCACAACAAACTGTGGAATTTCTTCAAGAGATGGGATTACCAGATAACTTTACCTGCCTCCTGAGAAACCTACATGCAGGTTAAGAAAAGAGTTAGAACTGAACATGGAACAATGAACTGGTTCAAAATTGGGAAAGGAGTTTGTCAAGGCCATATATTATAACCCTGCTTATTTAACTTATATGCAGAGTACATCATGCAAAATGACAGGCTAGATGAAGCACAGGCTGGAATCAAGACTGCTAGGAGAAATACCAATAATCTCAGATAGGCAGATGACACCACCCTTATGGCAGAAAGCAAAGAGGAACTATAGAGCCTCTTGATGAAGGTGAAAGAAGAGAGTGAAAAAGCTGGCTTAAAATCAACATTCAAAAAACAAAGATCATGGCATCCAGTCCCATCACTTCATGGCAAATTGATGGGGAAATAGTGACAGACTTTATCTTCTTGGGCTCCAAAATCACTGCAGATGGTGACTGCAGCCATGAAATTAAAGACTCTTGCTCCTTGGAAGAAAAGCTATGACAAACCTAGACAGCACATTAAAAAGCAGAGACATCACTTTGCCAACAAAGGTCCATATAGTCAAAGCTATGGTTTCTCCATTAACTGTGTATGGATGTGAGAGTTGGACTATAAAGAAGGCTGAGTGCCGAAGAATTGATGCTTTCAAACTGCTCTTGGACTCTTGAGAGTCTCATGGACAGCAAGGAGATCAAACCAGTCAATACTAAAGGAAATCAAGCCTGAATATTCATTGGCAGGATTGATGCTGAAGCACCTATACTTTGGCCACCTGATGTGAAGAATCAATCGACTCATTGGAAAAGACCCTGATGCTGGGAAAGATTGAAGGCAGGAGAAAAAGGGGATGACAGAGGATGAGATGGTTGTATGGCATCACTGACTCAATGAACATGAGTTTGAGCAGGATCTGGGAGACGGTGAAGGACAGGGAGTATGCTGCATTCCATGGGGTTGCAAAGAGTTAGACACAATTGAGTGACTGAACAACAATAACAAATGCATTCTGAAAATTAAGCATATTTATGAGACTCTTCTGTTTCCTCAACCATTATCTACTTAATTTTGGTATATTCTCACCATTAGTTGATCATTCTATATTCGAGATAGAAATGATTTGATCCATAAAAGCCATTAAAGGTTTTCTAGTTCACTCTTTTAATCTCAACAAATTTTACACCATTCATGTGTGACTATGGCTACAGGCTACCAACATTACTACTTGACTTCCAGTTCAATCATTTATCATATCACTTACTTGGTATCATGGAGGAAAAACACCAAGTTCATTGATACTGTATCACATATAGCTATATCATCCTGTGGTGAGAGAGCTAACTCAAATTCCCAGAAGCAGTCTAGAAATATACACCCTAAGAGATTATGACTCCTTTATATTTTACATGTGATTGCTTTACTTAGCTATTCACGAACTTCTGGCAGCTCTTTCACAGGAAGCAAACCATACTGAGAAATTCTAGTGATTCTATTACTTATTAATAAATAAGATTCATAATTTAAGTTAAGGGATGGCTAAAAGTTAGTGTCCAGTCTATTAGCATTTGCTTTGCTCCCTAAATTGCTCTTATATTTTTTCTAGTTTAACTAAAATGTGACAGTTATCTTTACCAAGCACTATACTTCATATTAAGTGTGAATTCCTTTGAAATGCAGGTTTGCTATATTGCCTTTTACTTTCTTTTAATAACCTGAAGCAGTGACCTTCTATTTTTTCACAGGCGAAGATAAACTCATATGAATGGAGTGGCTGCAGTCTGCCAGACCCTGTTCTGGGCACCTGACCTATGTCATCTCCCATTAGTCTTCACAACAAATTGATGAAGCTGGCATCACAAACCCCTACACATTTTCTCATCCTTACAAGGTTGAGTTTGGTGTTTTGCCAAAAGCAGAGAAAAAACCAGTGCAATATATGGTATGATTACTATTTTTTAAAAAGAAGACATTTACCCAAATCATCTTAATACCTGCCCTTTGTTTTATGAGTAGAGTTCTCATAAATGACCTAGCAACTGTTAGAGTTTAAAAATGCCTATGAGTCAAAGGAGAGCTGTTGTATTCTTCAAAATACATGTGATCTGACAATTTCTGTCAAGTTTCAGGATGGAGAATGAAAATGTCCTAGTTATAAACTGCTAAAAAAAAATGTTCTAGTAATGTAAATGGCAGTTCAGCTAAAAATATATATTGACCAGGCTACATCCTGCTATGGTATCACTAGTACAAAGCCTGCAGCTGACTGGGGTATTTTGAAGCATTCTAATTCTCTTTCTCAGAGATTTTTTCCCTTATTCATTGGATTAGTAAGGTAAGGCTGTGTTTTACAAGTTCTGAAGTGAGATACAGATCTTATACCAACTTTTGAAAAATGTGTGCAATTTAATTCAGTAATATATTTTTATTGTCTTCTGGAAGTCAGACACTATTATATTTCCCTGCATTAGCATCTATGTTAAATAAGAATTACTTGTTTTTGCATTTTATGAGAAGGAGGGAGCATTTTTGAATAGACTCTGTTGTCTTCTGTGTAGACACATGGCTGGTAGGCTATAAACTAATTACCATGGACAGTAGATATTAAGAGTGGTTTGTCACAGAAGCTGATAAGATGCTATAGTCTCAGAAACAGCACCAAAGGATCCCTGTCCTCTGCTTGAAAGTGATAATACTCATACCAGTTTATTAACATTTATAATCTAATATGCTCTGCTAATTTTCTCTTGGGGATATACTTGTAACAAAACTGTTGCTTATTATACATGTATTCAAAAACAGACTCAGGGAATGTTTGAAAAGCTAAGTTTTAGGATTTTCAGTTCTAGTCTTTATTTTCAGATGTGATTGGTTCTGAGGGAAGAAATTTGATCATGTAAAACTGTCACATTTTCAAATCAACTGTTTTCAAACCTTTAATTAAATCATTATGTTCTTTATAGTGTTCAGAGCACAAACTCCTGCAAAAATAGTAGTACTACTTGTCAACTGAGCAAGATTATGAATAGCTTCACCAGCTAGAGAAAAATGTGCTAAATAGAGTGGTAAGGAGGATCCCTCTCTCTCTTAACTACAACAACAACTAAATATCAGTGAGCATGATACAGAAGAAAAATCAAAGTTTTATTACTTTTTTCCATTTATTTTTATTAGTTGGAGGCTAATTATTTTACAATATTGTAGTGGTTTTAGAGTGAAAGGACAAAGGGTCTGAAACCTGGCTTTGACAGATATTCACTGAATCACTTTCCCAGTGGTTCAGATGGTAAAGAATCCTCCTGCAATGCAGGAGACCAGGATTTGGTCCCTGGGTTAGGAAGGTCTCCTGGAGAAGGGAATGGCAACCCACTCCAGTATTCTTGCCTGGAGAATTCCATGAACAAAGGAGCCTGGCAGGCTGCATCTCATGGGGTCGCAAAGAGTCGGACACGACTGAGCAGCTAACGCTTTCACTGAATCACAGCAGCTGATTTCTTTGAGTACCAGTTTCTTCATTGTAAAATAAAGGCAATTAGACCTAATTCAAATTTATGTGCATCCATTTTATAATAAATACTCAAAAAAGTAGTGTCTTTTCCCTCCTATCTAAGATTTTAAAATCTCTTTCACTAAAAATAACATGTAAAATAAAAAGTAAACAACTAATATGCCAACTTCAATTCCATGTGAAGGAAAGTTACATGGCTCAAAATAGCCTGGAGTTAAACTCCCCTCCAGGCCCTCCCCACCATTCTATGCAAAACAAAGAACTCTCTCATACACACCGAGAAAACCAGAACTGAAAGAGACACGTGTACCCCAATGTTCATCGCAGCACTGTTTATAATAGCCAGGACATGGAAGCAACCTAGATGCCCATCAGCCAACGAACGGATAAGAAAGCTGTGGTACATTTATACAATGGAATATTACTCAGCCATTAAAAATGATGCATTTGAATCAGTTCTAATGAGGTGGATGAAACTGGAGCCCATTATACAGAGTGAAGTAAGCCAGAAAGAAAAACACCAATACAGTATACTAACACATATATATGCAATTTAGAAAGATGGTAATGATAACCCTATGTGCAAGACAGAAAAAGAGACACAGATGTATAGAACAGACTTTTGGACTCTGTGGGAGAAGGCGAGGGGGGGATGATCTGAAAGAATAGCATTGAAACATGTATATTATGAATTGTGAAACAGATCGCCAGTCCTGGTTGGATGCATGAGACAAGTGCTCAGGGCTGGTGCACTGGGAAGACCCAGAGGGATGGGATGGGGACAGAGGTGGGAGGGGGGATCGGGATGGGGAACACATGTAAATCCATGGCTGATTCATGTCAGTGTATGGCAAAAACCACTACAATATTGTAAAGTAATTAGCCTCCAACTAATATAAATAAATGAAAAATTTTAAAAATAATAAAAGAAAAAAAGAAAAGATTTGATGAATCTGAAAACAAACAAACAAACAAACAAACAAAAAAACCAACTCTCTCACCAGAAGGAAAAAAAAAAAAGCAGACAGTAAGGTTGATTATGCCCAGCTCCCAGCGGGTCCCAGCCGTTTAAGGGATAACTACTCCAAACAACCTTGGAGAAGCACAGGCCCCCTTAAGACAGTAGCTTTGCACGTATCTGCCTTGTAACTTACCCTGTTCTTGGGTTAGTGCAGCAGCTCCCTAATCTGACTACTGCCCCTTCTCGCCTCAGTAAAGGTGATCAGTTCCTGTAAAGTGCAGGTCTCATTCTTTTTCTGAACCTCACCTTCTCTAACTCCCTTACCCTACAGCATGCATATTTAAAACTGTCCATTTTTCCCATTTTTTTCCCTTATAGTTTCAGTACTTGATGGTCAGCCTGACAGTATATGAAATTCTTGTCTCATACTTCCATTGCTTGATTTTTAAAAAACATTGCTAAACTACTGTTTTGCTTTGTATCTTGCAACTGAGAAATCTGATGGTAATGTATTCTTTACTTAGTAATGAACATGGTATTTTGACTTTAATCTTCAAAGTCTAATTGCTTAACTAAGATATGTCTCAGAGATGCTGCTTTTATGTCAGCTTTTTCTCATGTATGATATTTTGTCAGTTTCAATATAAATTGATTCCATTCTTAATTCTAGCAATTCTACTCTTAATTCTAATGGAATTAAGATTCCACTCTTAATTCTTGGAATTTGTTTTATATGCATTCTATTTTTACTCTCCTTCATTTCTAGAGGACCAAAAATTTACACTGTTGCTCTCTTCTCTTTCCATACCACCAAGATTTAAGAGATATCACCTCCTTTCAAGTTGTTCTTAGACAACACACACTAAAGTACTTAGTGGCAAAGTATTATGATGACTGCAGTGTATTTTCAATGTTTCAGAAAAAATAAAATTTATACACAAATATATGCATGAATTATTAGAAAAAAATCTTATGTGGAAAAATATCTTAAATTGCTGAATATTTGTGAAAGGTGTATGAATATTCATTGTGGTATTTGTTTATCTTTTTCACAGATTTGAATTTTTTTGAAACAAAAAAAGGGGGGGGGTGGGTAAAAATAAGCCTCACTTAGAAATTTACCTGACTCTAATAGTTCTATGACAGCGTAATTTAAAACTTCATACTGGAGGAATTCAGGAATCTATATAAAGCTTTATTTTATAAAGAGAAAAATGTAGCCCAGGGAATTTTCATGACTTGCTCAACATTACAGAGCTTATCAGTTTCAAAGATAAGAACCAAACACTCCTTTTCTGAATCCCAAGTTTAGTGTTTTTTAGGTTTTTTTTTTTGTTTTTTTCCATTTCCCTGGACTAGGTGTTAGCAATTTATTTTTCTTCTCTTTATAATGTTTGTGAGTAATGGTTTAAGTCTTACTGATCACATATGGAGTATTTACATTTTTTTTTTTATCCTAAAAAATGGAAAGCCACTCTTAACTTGAGGCCATTCCAAAACAGGCTATGGGGAAAATATGGGCCTTGGGCAGGGGATATAGTTTGGGATTGTTTCAAGTCCAGTGAATTAGCTTTCATCATGAAGCATAAGTAAATCAAAAAAAGAAAACTATACACTGCAATTAACTACTTATGTCCAGATTACCTGTGGCCTAGTTTGGGCTGCTATATTTAGCAAATAAAAACACAGGATAAGAATTCCAGTCTAGATAAAATGGGATAGGCCTATTGACCTTTCTTCCTCCACTCTAGGAATGACTATGAACCCTGTAAACTGAGCAAGAGACAATCAGAAAAGAACAATGAAAGGTGATAAGGTGAAGCCAAACTAGTTTTGACTCCAGGTCTAAAAGAACAACACAGCAGGAGAGTGTCTTGTCGCCCAACCCAACAGAAGGTGAACAATAACAGTGCTTCCTGGACTCCAACAAAACAACAGAAAGCAGCCCAGTTCTGTGGGAAGAAAAGGAACCCTTCTGAAATCAGCTTCCTGACACCACTGATGCAGGGGATGAACTGGCAGTCCAGCCAACAAGAAACCATGGGAGCCTGGGATATACCACCTCCTTCAAGAAATCTGAGGCTGGCAGGCAGCGTCATCAAGAGGGACTCGGCCACAAGGAGCAGGTGGCCCCAGAAGCCACATGTCATTTTTGCCTGCGACTCCCCTCTCCTACAATTTGATCTTCCATGAGCCCTTCCTGGGGAAACATCTTCCATCACCCCAAGCAGCAACAATAGGGACCAGTAAGAGCCCCAGCAACAGCAAAGCAGACCAAAATAATAATGCAAGTTCTCTACAATTAAACCCTCATTGGAATCACAAAAAGCTAGGCCAGGACCCGCTTGCTAAAACTAAACAATGTAAATAAAACAGCTTAAATAAAAAACTTAAATATACCTCAGAGTCTCCAAACATAATGAACAAATGTCCAGGATACAATAGAAAACCACCTAAATTATCTGTGATACAAAAGTACCAAAAAAAAAAAAAAAAAAAACAACTTGCATGAAAAAAAGACAGTTAACTGATGCCAACACTGAGATGGAGCAGATGTTTTAATTATTTGACAAGAATTTTAAAGCAGCTTTCCCAGAAATGATTCAGCAACCAATTACATATTCTGATATAGATGGGAAAACAGAAAAGCCTCAGTGTTTAAAAAAAAAAAAAAGGAAAAGTTGGACTTCTATGGTGGTTCAGTGGTAAAGAATACCTGCCTGCCAATGCAGAAGACATTGGTTCAATTCCTGGTCCAGGAAGATCCCACATGTCATGCCGTGGGGCAACTAAGCCCATGCACCACAACTATTGAGGCTGTGCTCTACAGCCAGGGAGCCCCAACTACTGAGCCCACAGGCTGAAACTATTGGCACCCGAACAGTCTAGAGCCTGTGCTCCACAATAAGAGAAGCCACTGCAGTGAGAAGCCTGCACATCACAAGGAAGAATAGCCCCAACTCGCCACAACTACAGAAAAGTCTACGCAGCAACAAAGACCCAGCACAACCCGCCCCCCAAAAGTCATAAAAACAGAACCAAATGGCTACCACAGAACTAAAATATACAACAATAGAAATAAAAATGTGTTGGATATACTCAATAGTAGAGAGTAGAAATGAAAGAGGATACATGGCTGAACTGGAGAACAGATAAAGAGAATCAAACAATCTAAATAGACTAAAAAATTTAAAGACAAAAAAATAAACAGAACCTTGGAGATTTGTATGAGACTAATGAAGGATCCAACGTTCATATCATCAGAATCTCAGAAGAAGAGAAAGAGAGGGGACTAAAAGAATATTCAAAGAATTAATGACTAAAAGGATCCGAAATTTTATGGAAAGCACAAAACTACCAAATCAAGAAGATGGTCAAACTCCAAACAAAATAAGCCCAAAGAAATCTATACCAAGACACCTTGTAATTAAATTTTAGGAAACTAAAGACAAGAAAACATACTGAAATGTGATGCCATTTATTGAGGTAGGGAATGTGGGGGAAAAGCAGGCAGGCAATCAGCGTAATATTTTCACCTTTAAGTCTAAATGCCACGTGAGTTAATTTAAAATAATTTGCGTATGACTCAAACAGAATACCTTTTAAAGCCAAAGAGGATCTCAGTCTCCAATACTTATCCATCATGGATCATTCCTACAAAATAAGGAAAGAATCCCCTGCCTACCATGGACACGCCACTAAAAAGTATTTGTATGAAATCATAGCTTCAGTTATTGTGGCAATTAAGATTATCTACCAAGTGTGCACATACAATTTCTCTTTCTTAGCAAGAGTTTTTGCCACTCTATAAATCTGGTCCTAAGCATTTCAAATCATTTGGATTTGCTGGCTATTTTTCTGATGAGACAAATTTAGAGTGTCTTAACTGTCCAGTGAATCTTTGAGGGCTTTTGTGTAGTGAAGAGGCAAACCTTCACTCTCCTTATGACACAACATCGCTAGCTGAGTTTGCTATTTCTTTAACCTGTTTGTAAGGATGCAGCATCTTTTCTTGACTTTATAATTATCATTAAATAGTAGGCTTATTATTCTACACTCAGAAATTGTAACATAAATTAAATCTAAAATAAATATATATCTTTTTAAGAACTGATGCTCTCCCAAGACTAATGATAGTTAATGCCAATAACTAAAAACCTCCACTATTACTAATTCCATCAATATCACTATCAAATTCCTTTCCTATAAGAGTTTCCCATTTCCTTTGAGGAACTATGTAGCCTAAGGACAAAGGATGCATATAAATGAGGTCTTTAGAGGTGGTTGAATATAGAAATAGTCTATTTAAAATGGAGTTTCCCCCCAAGTCCATTACTATTTAACTGGTCAAACTGATAAAACATTAAGACATAAAATCAGTCCAAGATTTCCTTTTTTCCTTTGTAAAGATTCTATCATCTGGTTTTATCTAGCCATATCCAAAGTTCTAAATAAGTTTCAAGTAAAAATTAAACATTCCATTTCTTTTCCATAGATGGTAACTGGCATTTGTTGGAGATCTATGTCAATCTAATTAACATATCATCTGGTAGAGTGAACAATATTTTCCATGAAGGAAAGAAAAAGCTATGGAAGAAACATTTTGAGGGAGTCAGGCACTGTTAGGCATTGTCTGTTTTACACTTCAAAGTAGCCTTTGAGCTAGGAATTATCCCCTTTAGCTTTTATATATCTATGAACAAAACCCATATATTACCACTCAACAAATATTGAACACCCATTTTCTGTCAGGCACTGAGCAAGTATTTTCAACACAGGGTTAGGATACCTTGATACACCTAACAGAAATGCACTCTAATTTTAAATTATAATTACTGTCTATACTAAAGAAGGTAGATCATTAAATGAACAATTACTGTAAGTTTCTATGTTAAAGAAGTACATATGCTCTGACAGCTTCAAATAAAAGTACCACCCCAGCTTTTCATTGCTGTTCTATTTGTGCAAGTGAAGGGGCAGGAAAGAGGGGCATAAGATTTCAGAAGAGGTCCCACAAAGTTCTGACAGTGAGTAAAGCTCAGTTCTGAAGAATATGTATGAATCAGCTCTGCACAGAGGCAGGCAGGCAGGGAATGTTTGAGACAGAGGATCTGATTGACAATGAGAGAAAGCTGGCACATTCAAAAGCTAAAATGACATCCAAAGGATGGAGAGAAAAGTGGGTGTAGACAAGCCACACAAGGCCCATCACAACAGCCTTATAAGCATTTCCCATTAGAAGCATCTCCTATAACCCAAACCAACATGAAGCTATTAAGCGATTTTGAGGGTAAATGACCAGAAGTGACTTGTATTTTTCTTTGGAAGGGTACATTACAATAAAATTATATTGCACAATGCCAGAGCTGTGTCCATCCCTCATACCCCCATCTTCAAATATTCTATATAATATTGTAGAGAAGGATTGAAGAATCTTTTTTTTTTTCTGGCTCAGCTTTAAAATCTTTTTAAATGAATCCCTAACTACCATAGGTAGTTATACATAATTCTTTCAAATTGACAGACTTCTTAAATATTCAAATTAAAAATGTGAAGCGATATAATGTTTTTTCTAATTAAGAAAACAGAAAAAATGTTGCTACAATTAACTGTATCCTAAAAGTAGGAGGAAATATTTAAAAATTTTGTTTTAAAAATTTTAGCTTTCTTAGTTTAAGGGAGAAGTTAATAACATATTTCTAATTACCTATGGAAATGTTATATCATTATACAACAGTTATATATAATGTGTATATATAAGAATATTGTAAGTATGCAAAACACTTTAAGTACAAATGGGCATTTTCCTATTTAGACACGACTTTTTGCTATTCTTTAAAGCTCTACATTTAACAACCATGGAACTAAAGACAGAATCTAGGTTTAAAGTAAACCTAAACTTATCCAGATGGCTCACTGGTAAAGGATCCACCTGCCAAGCAGGAGATGTGGCTTCAGTCCCTGGGTCAGGAAGATTCCCGGGAAAAGAAAATGCCAACCCACTCCAGTATTCTTGCCTGGGAAATCCCATGGACAGAGGGGCCTGGTGGGCTACAGCCCATGGGGTCACAAAAGAACTGGACAGAACTTAGAAACTAACTAACAAAACTTATCAAAGGTATCATTATATAGCATAATCACAACAATTTTAATAAGAATGTTAACTATGAAATGAAAACATGAATCCTGGTAAGTCAACTCTACAAAGAATTAACTGATTTGGGGGAAAAAATCAGTATCTTGAATAGTTTTGGGCACTCCTGCCTTTTCTTCTCTTTAGATAGACGTCTAGAATTTGCTGATAAGTGTAAACTATTAGAGTAAAATATTATCTCTCTTTTTTTTCAGTAAAACATGACCCACCTTTATTATAAAGAAAACTTGCTAATACAGTTTTCCTCCTCTCTGGTCTTTGTCTGTACAACTGTTTTACAAATCAAACTCAGTTTTAATATAGGAGGAGAAACTGAGTGAAGATTTTCCATAATAGCACTGCCATTGACATTAGGTGACACAATTTGATTCCAATGGATAAGGAATTTTCAAAACCTCCTGTTTTTGACAATCAATTTGGCTGAAATCAGCTTTTATTCTACCCTGTTTTTCTTGCTAAATTAGGATTTCTATAACTATTAACTGAACTGCTCCCCTGATAATTATTTCACCTCTGTAATTAAACAGAGGATTTGGCTTGGCAAAATGCCAGATCTTAATCTGCCCTCCAAAAATAACATCAACTTCCAAATTATCACCAGAGAGGCTGAGTCAATCCTGATGAGTTCCTGTTAGAATATGCCTCTCAACCACTTTGTTTCCAACATGGAACTTTAAGAGAAAATCTTAAAAAAAAAAAAAAAAAAAAAAATGAGTGTCTCCTGGCCTTCTGATTCAGAATTAAGCCAGAAAACTCTAATCTCTCTTGGCTACTGATACCAAATTAGACTTACCATTTAGTGATACCAACTATTAGGTTAATGGAGGACCTTAGTCACCTCATTGGCACAAATGAGGAGAAGATATTCAGGTTATTTAAAGACATAATTTATTTATTAATCCAACATATCACGTAAAACTTTTGGTACCTGGCAGAAAAACAAAACTGAAAAAAAAAGTGATTAGTATCAGTCAAAGTTTGTATTTAATTTATTATAATTTACACCAAACTTGAAAATGAGCTGTAAGTAGCTCTTAGCCTATCTCCAACTACTGCCAGTGGAATGTAACTGTCCAATAGAATGTGGAAACCAGGATTGTCCTCACTGTTCTCAGTTTAAATGCATGAGCCTAGCTTGGTGCCTAGAAAACAGGAGGTGCCCAATGAATACTACTAGATGAATGAATATTCTAACAGCCCTTATGAAAGTGCTCTATAAAGGCTTCTTGTCAATCTCCTCTCCATCCCATCCAGACAAAGCATAAAAGAAAGGGTAAAATTATTTCATGAAATAAAATGTTCTCATTGCATTTAACACCACCAATTTTAGTTATAAAATAGGCTGTTAAAATTTTTTTTTCAAAAAAAGATGCAGTTCTTAAGATGAATAAAGCAATTTCATTTTGTCTTGAGTAGTTCAGTGCCTTTCCCTGATAGAATTATTATCACATTATAAATAATTTAGACTAAAGTTATATATTTTGAGCCATTAATAACCTTGAATTGGAAGAGATTAGGAAAATTTAAATAATTTATAACAACATTTAAAGAAGACTTTTCTAGTTTTCAGAATATCCACAATTAGATGTTTCCAGTATATTCCAAGAGGCAGTTATGCAGTAGCTATACGCATGGGTTCTAGAATCAGACTGTGCAAGCTGCACTCTCAGCTACACCATTTACTGAAAAATTAACTCTTTCAAAGCATCAGTTTCTGCCTATGACACTGGTACATAATACCAAAAGTATATGCATGCTGTGTGCCTGCTAAGCAGCTTCAGTCATGCCCGACTCTTCGCAATCCTACTGACCATGGCTGGCCAGGCTCCTCTGTCCACAGGATTCTCCAGGCAAGAATACTGGAATTGGTTGCCATGCCCTCCCTCCAGGGGATCGTCCCAACCCAGGGATTGAACCCATGTATCTTAGGTCTCCTGCATTGACAGGTGGGTTCTTTACCACCAGTGCCACCTGGGAAGCCCAAAAGTATCTAAGATATATATATATATTTCCAGCATAAAAAAAATGTTTGTAAGCCACTGCTAAATAAAAAAAAAAGGCACATCACAGAACATATAATATTCTTTTGCAAAATGATAGCTATGCTAAAAAGAAAAGACTTTTACATAAAAGTGTTAATTCTATCTGGGAAATCAAAGAGCAGAATTAGAGAGATAATTTCACTTCATATTTCTTGCACTTGCTTTATTTAAAAAAAACTATACATTTCTAGTAAAACAAAAATGTAAGATTTGTTTTAGATGACGTTTTTGAGGACTAAATGAGAAAATGTTGACAAGCTTTAAACTAGTACATCATCTAGAAACAAATATTACATATTATAATTTTTTCTTGATTTGCATTTTTGTTTTATTGTTATTCCATGTTTTCATAATCACATGAACTTAAAAAGTGTCTTGTAACTACAATATATACAATTAACCTAGTATAAAGCTGTAATACTTCCTATAATCTGAAGTTGTCAGAACTTCTGATTGTACCTATAGGGAACAAAGTGACAGGCTAATAAAGAATATATGATGTGGAATGACTCAGGTGCGTGAGGATATATTTGTGTCTCACAAAACCACCATGTCCCCCTGCCATATTTGGATCCACCTGAGCATATTAGAACAGGTTAAGATGGGTATAATTTCTTCTATAGGTGTGAAGAACTCAAAACTACTATAAAAAATAAAATTAACAAGCAGAAAATGCTGTGTATCAAAATAAAATGGGATTTTCTCAAGTTTAAAAAGAAAAAAATTTTTGTGGAAGATATTTTATACCAGCAGTCTAATTGCAAAATAAATACTATTACTTAGCAAGTATTATCACCTCTTTTCACACCACTGCTTCTAGAAGGGACTCAATGGTAACCTTGGGGCTTGAATGTGTATATGCTAGTACAGTGGAATCCTTCAAGAAACCAAGATATCCGGTATAGAAGATCATCTTTTACTTCTTTGTCTTTCCTTTACCTATCCCTAGTTATCTATGTATTCATTTATTTTGCTACTAGTAGTATATAAGAAAGTGTTACTTGGTTATTAAGAAAGGTATCCTTTGGTATATGTATTGCTACACTCCTTTTTATACAAAAAGCTGTTATCTTGTACAGCTTATCAGAAATGCTGACACTCACGCTTCCCCAAGTCTCATCTGAATTGTCAATGCTGTTATAATTTTAATGCACATACACTGGGATGTGTGTAGCTAATACAAATGTATGTCTTTGGCATAAATAATATTCATCATTGAATTTTCTTCTATGATGTTTTTATGACCAGCAACCCTTCCACTAGGCAGATCATTGCAAATTGTGATTTTCAATGAATCATCTGGTAATAAAGTGTGTGCTCCGCAAATTGAACCCTCTTCCATGCGACATGAACAGCTTCAACATAAATTATCCATAACAGGTTTATTTGTCATGAACTGCAGCCAAAATACCCTGATGGTTAAGTTACCTTCTGCATCTTAAAATTCCCATCAAAAATGTTTTTATGGTTTTTGAGTTAAAGCTTTGCCTTCAACAACTATTCTTCTCTGATATCAGTTATAAGTCCTAATGAAATGGAATCGTTAGGGAAGACTGGTAATCACCAATGCCAAGTTTCTCAATGGTGGCTTATTTGGCAGTCTGTAACCATACATAAAGAAAATATGAAGACCAAAAGGAATATATAAAATAATGAAACTGTAAGTCACTCAGTTGTGTACTGACTCTTTGCAACCCCATGGACTGTATAGGAATTCTCTAGGACAGAATACTGGAGTGGGTGGCCTTTCCCTTCTCCAGGGGATCTTCCCAACCCAGGGATCAAACCCAGGTCTCCCACACTGTAGGCAGATTCTTTACCAGCTGAGCCACAAGGGAAACCCAAGAATACTGGAGTGGGTAGCTTATCCCTTCTCCAATGGATCTTTCTGACCCAGGAATCGAACTGGGGTCTCCTGCATTGCTCTTTACCAACTAAGCTACCAGGGAAGTCCTGTGTTAACTTTTTACATAGATTAATTCATTTAATGCTTATGACATCTTTAGGAGATAGGTTTTATTACTACCCCATTTCACAATTTCACAGTAAGATGGCCAACATCACACAGTCAATAAGTGATGGAGCCCATAGAAAACCCCAGACTCCCAAGTTCCGTGCTTTTAATCATGGAAGTGAAAGTGTTAGTCACTCAATCATGTCTGTCTCTTTGCAAACCCATAGACTATAGCCCACCAGGCTCGTCTGTCCATGGAATTCTCCAGGGAAGAATCTTGGAGTGGGTAGCTGTACCCATCTCCAGGAGAATCTTTCCAACCCAGGAATCGAACCTGGGTCCCTCACGTTGCAGGCCAATTCTTTAGCATCTGAGCCATCAAGGAAGCCTGCTTTTAACCATACTGTTTTTCAACTCTACTTACAAGTTTTACATATAAGTTTGTGCTAAGGATCCTATATAAATTGGGAGTAGAGATTTAGGATTGATGAATTCTGACTCTAGTGATCTAGGAAGGCTTCACAAAAAAGATAGCAAGAACATTTCAGGCAGATACATTAGATATTTTATAAAGGCAAAGGAATTATAGGAGCTCAGAAACTCTTTGGGGAATGTCTGAGTGTTGTCTATAAGAAATTTACTAATTTCTTACAGCTGTTAAGAAGGCAGGCACTGATATTTTATCTGTTTTATATATAAAATATGTATTGGTGATGTACCTGAGACCTTAAGATTAGTGAAAGCTGGAGCTAGTTTTAGAAATAGGTAGTCTAACTCCAAAAAAAAAAAGTGTTTTCCTCTACATCATGGATTGCAAATCCAAACATTCTCAGAGTTCAAAAAATGGTGGAATAAGCAGGCTGTATTTGAGACAATCAGGGATGCTGGGTCCTGCATCAAACTACAGAGTCTGGGCCTATCCAAAACACTTAAATGTTCAATCTCAAAATAAACTATGTAAGATCAAAAAAAGTATGTGTGAACCAAATCCAGTCCCTTAGATTTTATATTATATCATTTTCATTCTATGATTTTTCTTTAGTTTTTTTAAATGACTGAATTAATATCTGCAGCTATTTATTAATGAGCTATCAAGCCATGAAAAGACACAGAGGAAACTTAAATGCATATTACTAAGTGAAAGAAGTCAATGTGAAAAGGCTGAATATTGTATAATTCCAGCTACAGGATTTCCTGGAAAAGGTAAATTTATGAAGACATTAAACAGATCATTGGCTACTACAGGCAAGATGGAGGGAGTACAATTTAAATCAAGAGAAACATTTTTTGGATTAAAAAGGGTTATGTATACTGACTGGTATTAAAGAATGGTAATTAGACTGTCCTTCTAAAGCATAATATCTTCTAAAGTATAATATATGCCCAAAATATTATCTTTATTTTAAATAAATATATACATACAGAGGAACATAAGGCTATATAGAAGTACCTGAGATTATAACCTAGATTAGCAACTTGATAGATGTCATTCATTTATTCATTCATTCCACACGTTTCCAAGCATCATGCTAAAATGATCACAAAAATAGACTCTGCTTTTATGCAGTTTGCAGTCTAATGGTATAGGAAAGAGAAAATGGAAATGAAGCTATTTGGAGTCAAATAATGGAGGTTTCATGCTAAAGAGTTTTGAACTGAAAACAGCATAAGTAACTTGAGTAACCTAGTTGTCTGTGAAGACAAACAATATCCTCATAACCAAGAGTCCCCAATCCACCCCCCAACCCCGCGCCACACACACACAAACCCCTGAACTCAGATGAAACTCGTCCTGGAAGTAGAACAGATACCCAGTCCCTAAAGGAAGTTTCAGTCGGCAGGGCCTGGCTGGTAACCAACAGGGAATCCCAGCTGCCTGGCCCACAGCAATCCACATTGGGCAGCAATCCACTCTTGCGAGAGCAAATGCTCTAGACCATCTGTGAATTTAGAAAGATGAGGCAAAAACAGCATCGGCTCAGCCAAAAGCGAGAGTATCCAAAATGAAAGTGCAACCAATCTGTGCAAAAGAACACTGCATCAGGGATCCAGCGCTTTAGTTCCAGGCTGACCCGCGGGTCAGTTCAGTTTAAATAAACAAACATTTGTTGAGCCACTCCACGTGCCAGGGGCCATAAGAGGGACTGAAAGAACAGAGACGATCAGGAGCAGCCCGTGCCCTCTGGGAGCACAGTCTAGTGGCAGAGACAGACACGTACACAGCGTGTGCTCAGAGTGCTCTGCAAAAGAGACAGCTGTGTCCAACCGGAGAGCTCTAGCAAGTTTCTCCAAAGCAGCCTCTCTTACAGGTATTTGTAGATACAGATAACGCGAGGGTTGTCACTTTGTAGATTCGTATTCTGTACCGCAGGGGTGGGACCCAGGAGTGCACATTTCTAACAAGTTCCCATGTAAGCAGTGGATGCAAGTCTGAGGACTCCATCCGAATGTCCACGTGAGAGGAGACCGCCCTGCCTGCCCACTGACTTCATGATTAGTTGCACCAAGAAGCTGGGAACCGGTGCTTTCCTGAGAAAAGCTGAGCGAAGGCAAGCATAGGTGAACCATCCAGTGATCTGTGGGAATGGGGAAAACAGATCCCTCTTATAGGAACAGGCATGAGGCTGAAAGAGTCTAAACAGGTAGGCAGGAACCAGTCCTGAGCAAGAACTTGAGTTTTATTCTAGAGGTGGGTGAGTGACTCATATGCTTTGAATACTTAAAATCACCTTGAGAGCTTCTTTTAAGAGCCAGATTCCTGGACTTTGCCCCCACTATATTCAGATTCTAAAGCCTTTGGTAGAGGAATCTACATTTTTTAACAATGCCCTCCTCAGGCAATCATGAAGCAGGTGATTAGCAATCTACCCCTTGGGAAAAAAGACACAGATGGTGCAGGAGTGAGGCGTTGTATCCTGAGAAATGAGGTTTCTTTTTGGAAAGTCCTTGTGGAGCCATTGGTTTAAAGTGGAAAAGTTTGGAAATATGGATAGTAGTTAGGAGCCGTTAAAATAGCACAACCGAGTGATGAGGTGAAATAGACCATTCAGAACAGGGGACAAACTTGACACACACGTGGAGATGGAAATGTCAGGACTTTCCAGCTCATTAAGTGCAAGGATTAAGGGGGTTAGAGGAACCCATGCGACTCCCAGCTTTCCAGTCTGGGTGACTGGTAAGATGGTGAAGCCAACAAGTGAAAGAGAGGAAAAAAGAAAAAAAACAGCTATCAAGAATTGGTTTAAGTGGTGCTGATGATATATTTCAGATTGCAGTAGCTAGTTTTTAGGCTTCAGGGGGCCAACCCAGAGAAAATGGGCAGCAACAGGTAGGAGGTCAGGAGAGAAATGGGGCTGGGGATGTAATGCAGAGGAAGAAGGAAAAAGTTCCCCCAGTCACCTGCTTCTTGCATCCTTCACCATGTGAGGCTAATTTCTACAATAACAGTGGTAGGCTTTAATGCTCTTAGTATTACACGATAGACCATTTGGAAAGGAAACTATCCTTTGATTATCAACCACAGATAGGCAATAGGAAATGAAAATAAAAGTTTTAATAGAAACTACTGAAGGAAGACCTCTGGGGATCTGTGGACAAAAGAGATGCTACCCTGCAAAGGGGTCTCCACTTGAGACATCGTCTTCTCATGCAAAGGTCAGGCTGCTGTGAATGCATACAGACTCCTAGCCAGTGCCTGACTCATCTTAAAAATAATCTTATTGCAAAAATGAAGGTTGGGGAAGAGATGTCAAGGTATGCAGCCTAGTGATTCTCTGGTGGAAATGAACTGACATAAGCTCTGTATCAGTACACCCATTGATTTAATTAAGCTAATGTAGAGTAACTAATTCAAACACCACCCACTGCCATCAATCAATCATCATTTTGGGTTGAGCAGATAACACTATCAATAATGAGTTTCATTCTTCTCAAAGTGAAATCCGTAATTTTTTCAAACATTAGTAGAAAGCACAGGTTGTGCATGGTATAGTCCAATTTCTGGTGCCTAAAGAACTGAACTATTTTTACTTTTAATTTGTTTAGATGTAGACAATTCATAGACTCTTCCACTGTGATCTGGGGAAAAATGTAAAGATATGACAGGAGATCAATTTTTCATTTGCTTTCTTTAGTCTTTTCTACATCCAAAGTTGAAGCCCCCTCAGACTCCACGTGTAACGCTGGGGGAGCCTCTACACAAAGCTATTCCCATATGGCCAATGGTATGCTGATATAAAAAACAGTGTTTAATAACACAAGAATATACATACATAGGATTTGATTTTCAGTTTAAAAAACCGAAACTACAAAAAAAAAAAAAAAAGAAATACATGCATTATACTAAAAAGATAATAAATTTTGGACAGAATATTAGAATGATATCAAAGATCATTTCTTGGTGATAGGGTTATAGGATTTGGGAAAGTATTTTCTTTGTTCTACAGTTAATTTTATAATCACAGAATTGAGAAGATCACAAACAAACCAGCTCTTTTTTTATTGATTTCCTTGTGATTCTGCTCTGGGCTAATTCTCTGAAGGCTGAAGACACTGGAAGGTTCAAGGGGTGATCAACAGAGAGGGGGTCACGGCAAACAGCCAGACACGAGCCCTGGGTCACTGTGAGAGGCAAGAAGCGCCAGGGCAGAGGCAGAGCAAGCAGCCCAGGTTGCTGTCAACCGCCTCCTCGCTGAGCGCGCCAAATGGATCCTCATAACCTTCAGAAAATAACTGCTGAAGGATTTCAGGTCACTCTGATAGCTCAAACCTGCCTTTTTGTTATTATATTTATAGGGTAGAAATCAACACCACCTAAAACATCTCTGTTGAAGCTATTTTTCAAGAAGCACAGTGTATCAGGTTATACTCCACCCGAAGAAAGAAACTGTTTATATTTAAGATATAACATTTGTCAGAAGGGCTATTATCAAAAAGACAGGCGTTAACAAGTGCTGGTCAGGATTCGGAGAAAAGGGAATCCTTCTGTGCTGTTAGTAGGAATGCTAATTGGTGCAGTCACTATAGAAAACAGTGTGGAAATTCCTCAAGCATTTTAAAATAGAACTACCAGATGATCCAACAACTCCACTTCTGTATATATATCCGAAGTAAATTAAATTGCCAAGAAATGTTCATAGCAATATTGTTTAGAATAGTCAAAACATAGGAACAACCTAAGTGTCCATCAGCTGATGGATGGATAAAGAAAATGTGGTGTATCTATAATAGGATATTATTCAGACATCAAAAAAATAAAGAAACCCTGCCATTTGTAAGAACATGGATGGAACTGAAGGGTGTTTTTTAAGTGAAATAAATCTGACAGAGAAAGACAAATCCAGTATGATCTCACTTATATGTGAAATCTAAAAAAAAAACCCTTAAGTCACAGGAAGAGAGAACAGATTGTGGTTACCGAGGAAGGGTTTAGGGGATGGGGGAAATAGGGGAAAGTGGTCAGAAGGCAGAAACTTGCAGTTATAAGATGATCAAGACCTGGGTATGTAATGTACAATGTGGTGACTATAACTAAAAACATTATATGGTATACTTTTAAGTTGCTAAGAGAGTGAATTTTAAAACTTCTCACCACACACACACACACAAATGCTCCCTATGTGAGGTGGTGGTTGTGTGGATGTGTTCACTTACCTTGTTGTGGTAATCATTTCATAATATCTACATGTATCAAATCATCACATGGTATACTTAATTATATATTACTTGTTAATTATATCTTCATAAAGCTGGAAAAAGGATTAACATCTAAACCCTTTCTAGATATTGATACTTCAAATCTTTCCATTGCACACAGACAAATTTTTTCTCCTCTTTATATCAAAACATGCTACTTTCAAGAAAAATGTGCAGATTAAATATTGATGATGATGTGCTTAAAGTATATTTTGTACAAAATGATATTCTGCTTAGGAATTCATGAAACAGTGATCCTTATAAGAATTTCAGAACCAAGCTATTCTGTGTTCAAGAGCAATTCTTTTTAGTATAGTTTTTGACAATTTTATTTGCATACCATATTCATGAAGCTTAATTACATTAGAATAATTGTAGTATTGGGCTTTAAAATATATAATGTTTAACTCTGCCCCATTTAGATTTTCAGGGTTCTTTGTGTAACATTTGAAAAACTTTCAATGACAAAAATAAAAATAGTAAGAACAGAGCCCTTTTCTAAGAGTTTGAACTATAACATTACAAGGAAACACAGTTAACAACATTTGACCACAACCACCTCTTTCAGAAGGCAACTCAAATAATACTTCAAAACTTCCTAAAAGCCCAGTGAAATAAACCAGGATTCCTGCTGTTTTCTCTTCTTCTCCACCTTCATCAAGCAATATAAATTTATGCCTAAATATTAGAACATTTGTTTTATGTAGAAAGAAGGAGAAAGGTGAAAGGAAGTTCACAAGAGAAAAAAGGAACATTAAAAAAGAAAATTATTTAAAATATAGAAGAATAGAAAAAGCTAAAATGTGAAATTCATGAATATTTCTGCATGAAAAAAACTGAATAAAAACAAATAGACTTAAATAATTTTCTATCTACTATTTTTATGCATATAAATTTGTATCTAATTTGTAAGTATCTATGCTAATCTTCCATATTTAAAACATTTGCAAAAACATGGTTTTAAAAATTATTTCTTAAAATGTATGACAAATAATGAGACATGAGCTTGTATGCATTAGAATTTAGTCAATTTTAAAGCCACAAAGAATTCAGAAATAAACTCATCCCAGAGAATAGAGCATGTTTATTAAGGGACGGTAGGGGACACAGTGGTAAAGAATGTGCCTGCCCATGCAGGAGACGTAAGCTCAATCCCTGGGTCCAGAAGATCCCCTGGAGTAGGAAATGGCAACTGATTCCAGTATTCTTGCCTGGAAAATTCCATGGACAGAGGAGCCTGGAAGGTTATAATCAATGGGGTCGCAGAAAGTCGGACACGACTGAGCAGAACGCACACGTGCTGTCAGTAATACCCTGCTAGTTACCACGCATGGGACCTCTTGGGCCTCAGTGCAGTGTGGGTGTCTTATCACGAGGAAATGACCAGACGAGACACCCTGCATCACACCCTCAGTTACCCTGGTGGATTTGCATGGCACTCTAGTGTACATGTAACTGTTGCCATGGACCAGGTCATCAGTTGGTTAGCGAAGTGTCAGCATGTCTCAACGAATAGGCTAAGCATATCTCTAAAGGATTCAAGGTAGTAATCTTCAGATGTAGAGACATGTAGGCAACTGTTTCTGATAATAATGGCTATCAGTGAGCAGTAGGCTCTGGCCACTGGATTGAGTTTCAGCTTTTACACTAGTGAAAGGTGCTCAAGACCTAATGGGCTTCATCTGAATGATGAAGCAATGAGACATATGGGGGTGTAATTTTAGAAGAAGGTAGGTCCCAGTAATCAGAATTAATATCATGAATGGGGATGGGATGGAAATCAGGGCTAGAGGGAGTGACATATTTATTCAGTCAGATTTTATCCTGGGAATTGAGGGATGACTCAGTGTGAAGGGAAAGGCAGGAGACGGGGTATCCTGTGAGTTTAATCCCAACAGAAACAGACCTTGCTGCCTAAAGATTTTCAAATTTAGAAAAATAATTATTTACTCAGTAGTTTGTAAGTAGAAGCATTCTTAGAGATAATATCAATCATACCTTCAAAATACAATGTTTGAAACCGAGAACAAAGATGACCAAGAGCCTAACCAAACTTGTACGCCATAGAGTGGTAACAACTGAAATGAGCTCCTACAATGTGTGATCTAAAACATTAGAACAAATAGCCATTTATACTCATCCTCTGAGGAAGGAGCTAGAATTATCTCCCTTTTGCAGATGATATAACTGAATTATGGAAAGGTTACAAGGCTATTCTAATGATATAAGATTTTTAGGTAGCAGAAACAGGAAAGGAAAATTTAATTTACAGCAGATGAGGATGAGAACCCCAAGATGGACCTGCATAATTTTCCTATTACACCTGCTCTAAACATGCAAATTCATTTCCTAATCCCTTTGACTGAAATCTAAAAAGAGCCCTTCTATCCCAGCCTGCTTCTTGACTCCTAAGCACCATATTCTTCTCTTCCGTGGAAAAAGGAACAGTGAGTGTGAACTGGGCTTTGATTCTGTGGCCAGAATCTGTGGCCACTGTTCTAAGCATTTTACATCCTGCGGCAGAACCAGTGATGTTTATCAAACATTCCTTTTCTCTCCTCATTTTGGAGGCTCTTTCCGTTAGCCAGAGAGGCATGAAGAGGCACAGGTGTCGCGGCTCAGTTCTGCCAGGGAAGAGCCCAGGACAGTCCCCCCACCTTTCTCTTTCCCTTTCTCTGGTCCAGATGGCCGAGGGACAGGATTCAAGCAGGCTGGATGGCTGAGCAGCTGCGTGTTCACGGCCTGGAAGGCCTCCCCCATTCCATAAGTGACTTCGTATAAAGAGAAATAAATCTTTGTTGCACTAAGACACACAGATTTCAAGTTGTTTCTCAGAGTACAGCAGCGCCTACTGTAACACATGTGTAACTCACCCTCATCTTCCCAATCATCTCAGAACTGCCGGATGAGGAAAGGGAGGCCCGGAGACATGGCCGGTCACAGAGACAGGGCATGGGAACTCCAGATGCAAAGAAGGGCAGGCCCACTCCGGAGACGGCGTTCTTACCTACCGCCTGCCCGCTGATGTTTACAGTCACAAGCACAGTACATGCTAAGGTGCATATTAAAGGGACTCAGTCCATTTTTTTCTATTGGAATATTTTTTTCAATTTTTATTTTTTAATTGGAGAATAATTGCTTTACAATGTTGCGTTAGTTTCTGTACAACATCGTGAATAAGCTATATGCATACATACATCGATTCTCTCTTGAGCCTCCCTCCCTCCCCACCAATCCCAACCCTCCAGGTCATCACAGAGCACCAAGCTGAGTCCCCTGGGCTACAGCTGCTTCTCAGGCCATTTTCAGTCATACTTGGCTTCTACACTCCAATATGACAAATTACTGCTAAAACGCAATGCCACTGAGCCATAAACGAGACTCTGCTTTGCTCCATCTTCTGTCAACAGTTTCTATCATGGCACACTTGGAAAAAAGAATGAGTAAAATGGTACAGAAATACTGGCTTCATAATTAGAAAGATCCTAACTTTAGTATGCTGCAGATAACAAACAAAACACATAGCTCAACTGAATGATGAGAGTAAGATAAAATGACTTCAATTTTTATGAAAATATTCTATAGAATAAAACAGACCGGTAAAAGTAAACCAGAGGACGGACCGGCTTCATTTTTAGAAAGTTCTTAACAGTAAATAATGATCTCGAGGGGAGATAAATTTATTTTTTAATGAGAGAAGGATTTATTTTATGATGATTAAATGGTAAGCAATAGAAAAATGTATCTAGGGAAAGAAAGAGGGCAAATGTGGAGAGGGAGAGATTAGTTGTTTTCTGCCAAATAGTCCATAATGAGGATGATTAGAGGAGACCATAATTGATTACTAATATCTCTCAGACTGGACATCAGAGGAATTAGAGAATTATTCTTTGGCATTAAAATAGAGGATGATAAATACCATATGTAACTATAATTGTGGAATAAAACAAAAGATGAGAAAGAGGAAGTTTAACAGTCATTTCTTGCTTTTTTGTACTAAGGATGCTGTGAGGGCACTGTCCACAGCTTTAAGAAATGTATTAGAACAAAAAATAATGTTAATCATCACTAAAGGCACCCCACTCCAGTACTCTTGCCTGGAAAATCCCATGGACAGAGGAGCCTGGTAGGCTGCAGTCCATGGGGTCGCGAAGAGTCAGACATGACTGAGTGACTTCACTTTCACTTTTCACTTTTATGCATTGGAGAAGGAAATGGCAACCCACATCAGTGTTCTTTCCTGGAGAATCCCAGGGGTGGGGTCGCACAGAGTCGGACACGACTGAAGTGACTTAGCAGTAGCAATGATTATAGGGTACTTTCCATGTTTAAGATGTATGAGATGTTCTACAGGAATTAACTCACTTGATCCTCAAATCCACGTGCTATTTTTATTCCTATCTCATTTTTTCAAAAGAAGAAAACTGATACACAGAAACTTTAACATCTTGCCTAAAATCATAAATACAGAAAGAAGTAGAGGCAGGATTTAAACCAAAGGGCAAGCTCCACAGCCTGTGCTATTAACCACTTTGCTTGCTACTTCTCCCTCGACTCACTACCTGATGGGCAGGTGGTAATGAGGCCCTGGTCCTATAATCATGGACAGAGCATGAGGCTTGAAACAAAAAAAGTAGCATTTCATTCCCATCCACTTCCACCACTTACCAAGGTTGAGACCAGGGCAAGTGTGTTCTTTCCCTACTAAGACATACATGATCTACAGTCTACTGTCCAGGGTTATTGTCATAACCAAATATGCAAAGGAAAGACATAGAATGTGTTTACAAACTGTTAACTCCATTATCGGAGAAGGCAATGGCACCCCACTCCAGTACTCTTGCCTGGAAAATCCCATGGACAGAGGAGCCTGGTAGGCTGCAGTCCATGAGGTCGCTAAGACTCAGACATGACAGAGTGACTTCACTTTCACTTTTCACTTTCATGTGCTGGAGAAGGAAATGGCAACCCACTCCAGTGTTCTTGCCTAGAGAACTCCAGGGACGGGGGAGCCTGGTGGGCTGCTGTCTGTGGGGCTGCCCAGAGTCAGTCATGACTGAAGTGACTTAGCAGCAGCAACTCCATTATACATATGAGAAATTAAACCCGGGGCATAGCATAGTACCTAGATGAGCATTCAAAGCACTCCATCTCATTTCCTGGGAGAATCAGCATATTGGCTTTACAAAGTACGATAGGGTGTCTCTGGTAGCTCAGCTGGTAAAAAAATCCACCTGTAATGCAGAAGGCCTGGGTTTGATCCCTGGTTGGGAAGGTCCTCTGGAGGAGGGCATGGCAACCCACTCTAGTATTCTTGCATGGAGAATCCCCATCAACAGATGATCCTGGTGGGCTCCAGTCCATGGGGTCACAAAGAGTTTGACATGACTGAGTGACTAAGCATAGCACAGCACAGACTGGATGATTTAAACAACAGATATGTATTTTCTCACAGTTCTGGATGTTAAAAGTCTGAGACCAAGGTACCAGCATAGTAAGGATCTGGTGAGAATTCTTTTCCTGGCTAGAAGATAGCTGCCTTCTGCATTGTGTTCAAACATTACAGAAAGAGACAGAAGAGGGAAAAGCCCTCTGGTGGCTCTTTTTATAAGGGCACTAATCCCATCAGGAGGACCCCACCCTCATGACCTCATCTCCCAGAGGTCTCATCTCCAATCACCATCGCAGGGATTAGGGCTTCAACATATGAATTTGAGGGAACTCAGTTCAATAAATGGGCTGCCCTGCTGACTCAGTGGTAAAGAAGCCACCCGTCACGGTGCAATGTTGACAGGTTCAGTCCTTGGGTTGGGACAATCCCCTGAAGAAACAAATGGTAACTGAGCCCAATATTCTTGCCTGAGAAATCCCATGGACAGGAGAGCCTGGTGGTCTACAGTCTGTGGGGTCACAAAAGAGCTGACCACAACTTAGCAACTAAACAACAACAACAGTTCAGTAATTAGCACTGGGTTAAAAAAAAAATCATATCTGACTCTTTGCGACCCCATGGGCTGTAGCCTACCAGGTTCCCCCTATCCATGGGAATTTTCTGGCAAGAGTACTGGAGTAGGTTGTTGTTACTCTTGCCGGAAAAATCCCATGGACAGAGGAGCTTGGTGCAGGCTACTGTCCATAAGGTGGCAAAGAGTCAGACACAACTGAGCGACTTCCCTTTCCCTTTAAAAAAAAATGTGTTTATTATGTTGGATAGGGAATCTGGAATACTGGTTGAATATGGGGAGAGAGGAAAACCTTCCAAAAACAGTACCAAATGTTTGGTGAATCCATGATGTCACACAATAAAAATATATGATGGATCAAGTGGGCATACGTGTTCAAAATAATTGTTAAATGCTTTGAAAAAGACGGCAGAAATGTTAGAAATGTTTCACTGGAAAAATGTTAGAAAAACAAGCTAAGTGTTATGACATACACCACTCTAGTGGGTAAGAACAGATTGCCAAGCTCATTGGATCTAGGCCTTGATCTTGACTTTACCATTCTTTGTGGACAAGTCATTTTAACTTTCCTAAATATGAGATTCCTCTTTTTTGCTGTTTAGTTTCCCTGCCCAGCAACCTATCATTGTTCTTAGGTCTTGGATATATACTATGCTAGTATACATTCTTCATTTCCAGAGGTAGCCTTGGTCCTGAATCTCTGCTACTTTGACTTCATAATGCTGAACTTTAAACAACCATATATCCAATTTCTGTCTCAACGTCTGCCCCCAGAAGACTTCTAGGAATCTCTAAACATATCCAACAGTGACTTTTTGGTACCTAGTCTCACCCCACTTACTCTTCATGAAGAATTCCAGCAATTTGGTTTTCCCAATTAGTAAAAACTTTTGAATAAATATTTGACTCTTCTCTCATATTCCATATCCTGACAGTTGTGCCTTCAGAATCGATCTAGAATTCAACCACTTATTTTTGCCACTTCCAACTTCATTCAAGCTATTAACATCTGCTGGAAATTCTCCTTACGGTTCCTCTGGTCTCTACCCCTGCTTGACTACAGTGTATTTCACATTACAGAAAAAGAAAAATGTTAAATGCCTCTGTTAATGCAAGTGGATCAATTTACTACAGCTTATTTTATCAACACCTCTCTCTACATATGGACAAATAAATCAAACAACTGAGTTAAGGCCTATTTGTGACTCTTTCTAAGAATGCTTACTGAATAGTATAGAAATATCTGATTACGCTCTGGAATTAAATAGTGAACAAAATACAAAAGGCAAAACTAATGTGTATACACACACTAATACACACTTCTATACAGCGGAAACTCAAACAAGTCAAGGGTTAGAGGCACAATCTGGCACAATTGAAAATTCAAATGTAACTTTACAGCCAAGCCTCTGCATCTGTAAATGCAACCAAATGCAAATTGTGTATTTCTGTAGTACACATTACAGAAAAATTTGCATATAGAGGGACCCATACTGTTCAAACCCATGTTTTTCAAGGGTCAATTATATATATGTGTATACATCTACACACACACACACATGAATTACACACAAATTTATATACATATATATGTGTGCATGTATATAAATATCAACAACCTCTAATATGTACATGATACCACCCTAATGGCAGAAAGTGAAAAGGAACCAAAGAGCCTCTTGATGAGGGTGAAAGGGGAGAATGAAAAAATTGTCTTCAATCTCAGCATTAAAAAAACTAACATCACAGCATCAAGTTCCAACATTTCATGGCAAACAGAAGGTGAAAAAAGGGAAGCAATGACAGATTTTATTTTGGGGGGCTTCAAAATCACTGTAGACAGTGACTGCAGACATGAAATTAAAAGATGCTTGCTCCTTGAAAGAAAGGCTGTGACAAATCTAGACAGCATATTTAAAAGCAGAGATATCACTTTGCTGGCAAAGGTTCATATAGTCAAAGTTACGGTTTTTCCAGTAGTCATGTACAGATGTGAGAGCTGGACCTTCAAGAAGGCTGACTGCTGATGGCTGGTGCCTCGCCAGCACAATTCGATACTTTCAAATTGTGGTGCTGGAGAAGACTCTTGAGAGTTCCTTAGACTGCAAGGAGATCAAACCAGTTAATCCTAAAGGAAATCAACACTGAATATTCATTGGAAGAACTGATGCTGAATATTCATTGGAAGTATCAATACTGTAGCCCTAATACTTTGGCCACCTGATGCAAAGAGCTGACTCACTGGAAAAGACCATGATGCTGGGAAAGGTTGAAGGCAAAATAAGAACAGCGCAGCAGAGGATGAGATAATCAGATAACATCACCAACACAATGGACATGAATCTGAGCGAACACCAGGAGATAGTGGAGGACAGAGAAGCCTGACATGCTGCAGTCCAAGGGGTTGCAAAGAGTGGGACACAACTTAGAGACTGAACAATAAACATTAAATATGTGTATGTGTATAAATATATATATACACACACATTTATATATATGTATACAGACAACACCAATAAATTATGAAGGATCTTGACAAATTAGGAAGAGGAAGCTCTAAAGCATCTATCAACTAAAAGATGAAAAAGTGGCATATCCAGTTCCATACTGCTGTGTTAAAGTCATGTGCAAAGGGCCTGTAACTCCTGCTTTGGTCAGAAGCTTTCAGGCATGATATGCTGAGGGAGAAGAGTGAAACTGCATTCTGTGAACTGAGGTTGAGAGTTGTCAGCCAAACACACAGACTTTTCATTACAGACCCGGGACCAGGCAGAACAGTCAGACTCCTAAAGGCAGTTCCCAACTGACAAACAGGTGATGCTCCAGTGATTTATTTGAAAACTGATTGTGTGGAACTCACAGCATTTGCTCCCAAAAATGTGTTATAAATGGTGGTAGGGTGGGTCCCATGGCCAACACATAAAAGCTTATTTAGCCTGCAGTGAAGTCAAAACTCAGAACATATGCTGCAGAAAAATAATTCTCTTGCAACTAGTAATGAAACAAATAACATTTTGATTTTTTTTTTTGGCCACGTGACATGTGGGACCTTAATTTCCCAACCAGTGATTGAACCCATGACGCCAGCACTGGAAGTGCAGGGTCGTAACCACTCGACTGCCCTGGAAGTCCCCATTATTGTATCATATAATCACAAAGATATTTAAAAATGATTGAGGCTTACTGATAAACTTCAGGTTCCCAACAAACATATCTCTGCATATGTAATATTTGATTGAACACATTTTTTCTTCCCTGTCTTTTTTTTTGGCTGTTATTTGCTACAAAAGCATTTATTTAGCAGAAAAATTAATGTGGGATTTCAATTACCTTTACATTTTCTTGAACTCTTCCGGTATATGCCCTTCTTGCTGTGATTAAAGGTGCCCCGAACTCAGGCCTTTGTGGCACTCCCAGAGTCTAACCACAGCAGAACATGAAGCCATTAGGACTGTGCAGTTATTTTAGATGCGCTGAGTACAGCACTAAAATACCTTCGGATAATCTAATGTTTAAAAATTAATGCCGTGAAATTTCACTATTAATATACTTTTATTAGTGCTTAAGGTAGCCGAGAATGTGATCTGCCGTTTACTTGGAGAGGCTGGAGAGGGGCCTGCCACAGGATCATCAGTATCCGTGCGGTTTCTGCAGCCAATCTGCCTAAGCGCTGATAGCTTTTCTTCCACTAACTCTTAACCTTCATGTGCCTCAACCTTTTTACCTGTAAAAGGAGGTTGATGTGAGCCTTACACAAGTGGATCCATGTAAGAAACGTATGCAACCGACTGGCATATTGTGAGCATTCAATAAATACTAGCTATTATCATACTTACTAAGCAAATATTTTGATGAACAGTTCCCATATCTGTCAGAAATTAGATTTTAGTCTCAAAGATATTGGAATATATTTAATGCTACACTATGCCAAGCATAGAGTGATTTTTCTTCTGTGTTTTAGAAGGCATCTTGAGTATGAGAGCAGTTCAAAGTCATTTTCACTGACTACCAGATGTCAATTCTTATTACATTTCTGAGGAATGCCTATTGTAGTATCAAAAAACTTGTGAAAAGTTTACATTTCAAGTGTTTTGATTTAAATTTGAAAAAAAATATCCACGCTGTTGAGATGCTCCGTGTCCCACTTAAGATCCTGTTCTCAGAACAGCCTTGTTTAGCCACCCGCCATGTCAGCTTAGGAGTTCTTCCTGCGCGCCCTCACAGTCCTGGCGCCCTAGTGCTGGTCACACCGTCTCTCTCCTCATTTGTCTCTCTAGGTCTACATGTGTGTGCGTGCTCAGGTATGGCTGACTCTTGGCAACTCCGTGGACAGTAGCCTGGCAGGCTCCTCCGTCCATGGAATTCTTCAGGCAAGAATACTGGAGTGGGTTGCCACTCCCTTCTCCAGGGGATCTTCCCAACCCAGGGATTGAACCTGGGTCTCTTACCTCTCCTGCATTTGCAGGTGGTGAGATCTGTACAGACAAACACAAATTGGATAATCCTGCTTGTGGTGCACTCAGCCTCAAGTTCAACATTTTGAAACATATGTCTCCCCTACTCCAACCTCCTGATCCTCCATATTTCTCATTTTATGTATTCTCTGGTGAAAGATAACATTTGCTCCCAAATCTATCACATTAGGCATTTTGCTAACACTTACTTTTCACACCACACACCCAGTGAATCATCCAACCTGGTATTTCTTCCTTACTGTCTTTTTGATATTTTACTTCACTCCAGGCAACACTCTCTACTTTGTTACACTGACAGCTACTAAGATGGACATCACCTACCCTGGGGTGCTAAGGCCTTGCCCTCTGCTGCCTAATGTGCTTTCCTCATAGCCACTAATCTTTCCAAAAAACAAATATGATGATGCTTTAAAAAATTCCAACATTGGCTCCCCACTATCACAGACTAAAATTCAAGCCAGTTAACTTAAGACACAAGGTTATATGTCAGTCATTCCCTTATTTTACATCCAACCTTATTTTAGCTCTCATCTATGAAATGGGATTGTAGTGATTATCACATGAGTCACTTGCCCATCCATGATTGCCAGCTATTATAATTTACCTCACAGAAGAGCTACCCTTCTGCCAGGATGAATTACACACAGTCTGGGTCCCCACACCTCAGCAGTCTAGCATGTATTAATATGCAATGTTCTTCCATCTTCAATTTAGTGCTCACAGTTATTTTATTTATCCTGCTAGAAATAGTCTTGCTTTCTTAGTATTCTTTGTTAGTATGTAAGCTCAAATGAATAAGACCATGCTTGCCCCCTTAGCTAATTTTATGTAACATAAAGCACAATGGCACACACACACCAAGGTGCCCATTAACTATGTGTCGATTAGATTGATTAAATAATGTTATCCATGGAAGATAACAATAAAAGTTATATAAAGGGTTATTTATACATTCATTTGACAAAAGAATAGATGTAACACAGTTAGTGGCAAAACTAATATCAGAACCCTGGACTTACAGTTTTTCACTCCTTATTCATTCATTCATGTATTATAAGTGCATTACATGCTAGATATTTTCTATTTTCACAATCAATTTAGGGAAAGAGACAATAAAAAACAATTGCAGGTTGGTTCAGTTAAGCAGAGTGAGGTAAGGATAAAGGTACCACAAGGACATATGAAACAGTCCTGTCTATTTGATGGAGTCAAGAAAGGCTTCTTGGAGAAACTGGTGCTTGAACTGGGTCATAAAGGACACACAACAGCCAGTTCAGCAGGCAAAGAATAAGAGAGCATAGGATAAGAGGCAAAGAAAAATGCACGAGTTATTTCATACCACAGCATAGATAATACGGGGGCAAGAGAGTCAACAGAAAATTAAAAATAAAAGCAAAGTCAAGTTTATTGATGGCCTCTTTAGGGGTCATCATTGCTTTCTTCTTCATGAATTGTGACTGGCACATAAAATAACAACTATTGCTTTCTTTGAGGTATTGGAGAACATCTCTTTTTAGCTAATCTCTTTGTAATTGCTGCTGCTACTGCTAAGTCGCTTCAGTCGTGTCCGACTCTATGCGACCCCATAGACAGCAGCCCACCAGGCTCCTCTGTCCACAGGATACTCTAGGCAAGCATACTGGAGTGGGTTGCCATTTCCCTCTCCGCTCTTTGTAACTGACACATGCCTAATCCTTTCTCTGATTGGCAAGAAGGAATGATTCTGGGATCTGCTGGCTCATACTCCCTTTTGGGGCAGGATTAATGTGTTGAGTGATTCAACCTACCTCTTGCTCAAGCTTCAGCACACTGAGTGACTGCTTTCTGCTTTCCTATCTTGGGGTGACAGGTAAGGACCCAGAGGTTGGCTGGGAACAAGGTTTCTCAGCTCAGTAACTGCATGATTCAGGGAGTAAGATGGCAATTCTGATCATAAATAGAAGCCGTTTCCTTCAAAACAGATTTTTCTGGGAATGGGAGTGGGAGAAGCTTATATTTGGAACCTGAATTTTATGCCTGTGTCGTGGTTGGCTCAGAACCCACAGGGAACAGTCTGAGTCATTCAGAAAAGGTCTTCAACGGCTTCATTGGTATTATCAAGTGAATTTGGACATTTACCTTTCACAGGTGGGCAGCAATTGTAGGGGAGTTCTATAGACAATTCTGTCTACAATTTACAGTAAAAAAAAAAAAAAAAACTCTATAGGCAAGTTATTGACACATCAAACTCTTTCCAGGGAAAATAATATAAACTTTAAAACAACTGTATAGAATTGCCTGAACTTCATATGGATCACTGGAGGGCAAATGGAGCTATAAAGAAGGGTAAAATTACACTTTGAATTTACCTACAGTAAAAATGTTTCAAAGTACACTTGGGAAGTTGGGTATACGGCATTATGAGCACAATTTTGCTAGAAGGAACAGGATAAGACCAGCTAATTTCTCTGATGGGACCCTGAAATTCTTTTATTATATTCTACACAAGGATTTATTGTAAAAGGACTTGAAAGATATAAAGATAACTTGGTTATGATTTTGTCCCATCAGAAAATAGAAAATGAGAACCTACTCATAGCGCCTCTTGGTTTGGGTGAAAGGCATTGCATGGTCTCTTAATAGTATTAGTATTATTAATGGAATATGCACTTGAAGAGACATTTTTCTTGTGAAAGAGATTTACAAGTCTTACAGTCAGCTAGGAAAAGGATGTAAGTGTGCATTTTAAAGATCATAATTGAAAAAGAAAATATGCTATACTCCTTTAGAGAAATAAAAGGATTACACTGTTAAATCTTCTATGAGTTCAATACTTATACATAGTTCAATCTGGAGGGACTCCTGTGGGGATTTAATTAACGATATTTTGTGGCTCCAATTAGAATGAGATTCTTAACCTTTCTAATGTGCTGACCTACCTTTATAAGGAAGAAAAATTATACCACAGGCACACAAAGTAATTAAATTTACATTAATGCTACCAAGAACTGTGAGCAACTTTTCTTATTGGGAAATACTCCAAAAGGTCAGTAGGTCTGATAAACTTTCCATTCTTAAACATAGTAAACAACTTGACATGACAAATATATCCAAAAGGCCTCATTCTAGTAATACCAACATCCAATATCACCCTCAAGGGATAAGCCATTACTATGCTTCAAGTAATACAGGAACAAGGCATTTATCATAAACTCCAATAAAGAAATTCCAATTATAGTGCCCACTTAACTCACACCTGATGGAAAACTCTCAGAAGGGACTAAAGGGCTCTATTTATAAAAATCTGATGATCTACCCTTCAACAAATTGGTACAAACTACCGATTAAGTACATCACGTCTAGGTTGAAGAACAAATGTTTTACCAAATGAAATAAACTGGACACAAAAGGACAAAGGTTGTATGATTTCACTTATACCAGCTACCTGAAATACTCAAACTTGTAGAGATAGCAAGTAGAATACTGGTTACCAGAGGTTTGGAGGAGGGTGGAAAGGGAGTTTTTTGATAGGTACAGAGTTCTGGTGTGGAAAGATGACAGAGTTCTAGAGATGGCTAGTGATGATGGTTGTACAACATTGTGAATGTACTTATTGACACTAAATTATGCATACAAAATTGTTTAAAATGGTAAATTTTATATTATATGTATTCTACCACAGTTAAAAAAAATCAAACCTTTTACTGTATCCCTAATTTGGAAGTTGGGATATTTTCTCCAGCGGTCTGAATGTCACTTTCTAAAGGCTCTATCCCACTCAACCACTGAAACCAGAACACAGTGACCATCACAGAGCTTGTCTTATTTAAACCCTACTCTAGATTCATCACAGTCATTTTTCAGTGTTTCCTAAATTAGTATTAATTTCCTTGAAAAAAATTATTGAGTTCCTACTATGTGCCGGGCATTGCTTTAGCTTCTGTATGCAATAGTAAACCAAACAGTTAAAAACAATTACTTTCCTTATGGACATAACAATCTCCATCTCTAGCAACATGTTAATATTTATTCAAATACAGTCAATATGAGTGTTATAAGACAAAATCTCAGTCAAGTAACAGTAGATCAGCAGGGTACATGCTACTAAGTAACCTATTCTTACAAGCTTTTTTGAATTTACTAAACCAACCAAAATTCTTGATCAGCTTAAGAAAGATACTGAAATTAACTCATGTGTGTCAAATAATTTCAAAGGGCCTCTTAAACCTTGATGTACTAATCATAATGAATCATATTGTTAGTTGTTTCTTATTCCATCTATTTATCCTAAAAGTCAAAAATAATGGATCAAACATAAGTCTCATCAAACCCAAATTGTTGGCATTGGCCAAAAACACTAAAGCAATATAAATCTTTGAAAATTAAAACTTATTATTTTCCTTTATTATGTGAATTTAAGAAAGGGACATATCAAAATAAGTAAATAAGAGGACTTTTGAAAATCAAAGCGATGTGGAAAATAATCCATGTGAGTGTGCCCTGGGAATATGGCATTTGCATTCTTCAGATGTTCCAGGACAAAGTAAGTTGTCAGAATATTGTGAGAGACCACACACAGAATTCTGACTTAGAAAATCCTCTTAGCATGCCACTGAAATAAAGGTAAAGGGATCAAATGTTTATCCTTTAATAAAAGAAGACTACAGGTAAAAATTTATATTTTTGAAATGCAAACAGAAAGAATTCAAAGAATAAAAAAATGGCTAAAAATGTAAAAATGCGATAGTACAGAATTTGAGACCAATTTTAAGATTCAAAGTGTAGAAGAAGTGAGAACTACCTTAAGTGAAATTCAAAATTAATATTAAAATTATATTAATATACATGATGTTAAAATAGGATATTGATATTAAATTGATATTAAATAGGAGCTCTAGAGAGACAACATGTGGGAGAAGCCCCTGAAGTCAAAATATCTTTTCCTCCAGATTTCCTTCAATATATACACTCCATGTTGTTGTTTAGTCGCTAACTCGTGTCTGACTCTCTGCAACCCCATAGACTGCAGCACGCCAGGCTCCCTGTCCTTCACCATTTCCTGGAGCTTGCTCAAATTCATAATTGAGTCAGTGATGCCATCTAACCATCTTGTCCTCTGTCGTCCCCTTCTCCTCCTGCCTTCAATCCTTCCTAGCATCAAGGTCTTTTCTAAGGGTCTATACAATTCATAGCCTTGAGTTATTTGCAGGGCTATTTCAGGAAGAATGGGACTCATGGAAGCATGACCTGTCGTGATCAATGTATCCTTTGTGATCAGTTGACTGTTTTTCTTCAGTTACTAACTCATTCCCACAGGGGAGTTAACCTTTCCTAAGTTTTAAAATAGTGTTCATAAATATGAATGCTTCATATATGTAAAATATATATGCATGTATGTGTGTGTATGAGTGTTGTCTGTGAGAGACAGAGAGATCAGGATAGGCTGAACTTGTTTTCTTCCTTCCTCTCTTGTATCATTACTCCATTCTCTATCCCCACCAAGGTAAGCCCTATCAACAACATAAGACACCTTTCCTCCTATTTTTATCCGTACTTACATAATCCTATAGAGATATACATATAAAGATTTTAATCAGTTTTTTGTCGTTGTTTCAAAAAATAGGATCATTATATAGACATAGTTAGACCTTGCATACATCTCTTCCAGTAATCTCCCAGGACTCAAAGTCATTCTTTCTAAGGGCTATGTGTGTTAACATTTAGAAATAATCTGCCTAGGAGACTGTGATATATGTAGCTGGGTTTGAAAAACACAATTATGGAAACATTCCCTGATTTAGGGGCATTTTCTATTAATGGCCATTAAGAAACAATTCTACAGTAAGTATCCTTGTAATGGCTTTACTAACTGGTATTTTATTTCTATGGGATAAATTCCCAACAGTGAATTTGATCAATCAAAGGGTTTATGTATTTTTTTTTTTAAGTAGGTGCTGCTAGATTGCCATCTGAAGAGGCTTAACCCTTCACATTTCTTCCATCAATGTGGGAAAACAACCGTATCCATCTGGGTAGACTCGACAGTGCTATGGCGACTGACAATTCTAAAATTTCTGGGGGTAATACAAAAATGTTTACTTTCGCTTATGCAAAATCATATATAAGTCCAGGCAATTCTCCAAGCCAACTGCCCTTATGAAGTAACTCAGACTTCTTTGAATTTGGGGCTATCAACTCAATAGTCATCTTGAAGCCTCAATCATGTGAAGTCTCATCCACAATTATGATGGCAAGTGAGAAGGGAGACAAACTAACTGCGAGAACAAGTAAGGGCTTGGACAGAGAATTCACACATGTCCATATTGCCCAGTGATTAGTCAGAACTAGTGAAATTGCCACATCTGGACTCCAAAGGGGTGGGAGGTGGTGCAATCCTGTGTGCCCAGCAAGAAAGACCAGATACCAATGTACACTAGGTGTTTCTATTACATCCCCTTTCACTCCATATTCTCTCTAGAATAGGTACTTTAATCTTTCAAATTGTTGCCTCACTGAGGGGTTTAAGTGGTAACCTTGATAACTTAATTAGCATTTCCCTAACCAATATGACTTTGAACATTTTTCATATGCTAATTGACATCTTCAATATGTTTTATGAATTGTCTATTCATATCTTTGCTTATTTTTTGGCATTAACCTCCCTTTGTAGCTTTTTCATTTTTTCTGTCATAAAAACCTATAGTAACCCAAACAGATTTCTTAATTGTCTGTAAATATGTCAAGGGTTGTAACATCGCTGTGCTTGTGCTTACGCTGTCAATCTTCCATAGACTTTCCTTCACTTCTCTCTCTTCCATGTTGACCCAAGTCCCTTTCACTATTAAGGGGCTTACCTGGTGGTTCAGCAATAAAGAATCCACCGGCAATACAGGAGACGTGGGTTTGATCTCTGGGTCAGGAAGATCCCCTGGAGGAGGAAATGGCAACCCACTCCAGTACCCTTGCCTGGAGAATCCATGGACATGGTACAATCCACGGGGTCACAAAAAGTCAGGCACGACTGAAGCCACTTAGCACATACACACTTTCACTATTAAAGGATGAACTAGAGGCCCACATCCTCTCTTAAACATTTCTGTGCTCACAAGACTTTCTTTCCATGAATTTTCTGCATCATCCTCTTGGTGCTTAGTCTATACAACTCTCACTTGCTATTTATTATTTCATAAATATTCTGTTTTTTTTTCCCATTTATTTTTATTAGCTGGAGGCTAATGACTTTACAATATTGTAGTGGGTTTTGTCATACATTGACATGAATCAGCCATGGAGTTACATGTGTTCCCCATCCCGATCCCCCCTCCCACCTCCCTCTCCACCCGATTCCTCTGGGTCCTCCCAGTGCACCAGCCCTGAGCACTTGTCTCATGCATCCCACCTGGGCTGGTGGTCTGTTTCACTATAGATAATGTTCATGCTGTTCTCTCGAAACATCCCACCCTCGCCTTCTCCCACAGAGTCCAAAAGTCTGTTCTGTACATTTATGTCTCTTTTTCTGTTTTGCATATAGGGTTATCGTTACCATCTTTCTAAATTCCATATATATGTGTTAGTATACTGTATTGGTCCTTATCTTTTTGGCTTACTTCACTCTGTATAATGGGCTCCAATTTCATCCATCTCATTAGAACTGATTCAAATGAATTCTTTTTAATGGCTGAGTAATATTCCATAGTGTATATGTACCACAGCTTCCTTATCCATTCGTCTGCTGATGGGCATCTAGGTTGCTTCCATGTCCTGGCTATTATAAACAGTGCTGCGATGAACATTGGGGTACATGTGTCTCTTTCAGATCTGGTTTCCTTGGTGTGTATGCCCAGAAGTGGTATTGCTGGGTCATATGGCAGCTCTATTTCCAGTTTTTTAAGAAATCTCCCCACTGTTCTCCATAGCGGCTGTTCTAGTTTGCATTCCCACCAACAGTGTAAGAGGGTTCCCGTTTCTCCACACCCTCTCCAGCATTTATTGCTTGTAGACTTTTGGATAGCAGCCATCCTGACTGGTGTGTAATGGTATCTCATTGTGGTTTTGATTTGAATTTTTCTAATAATGAGTGATGTTGAGCATCTTTTCATGTGTTTGTTAGCCATCTGTATGTCTTCTTTGGAGATAAATATTCTGATTCCCTAGGAGAACTGAAACTTCCTGTTTTTCCCTGTAAACAACCATGCAAAGTGAATTTCTGCTGTTTGGCTGGAGAAATGACAGGTCAAAGTAAAAATTGAAAAGCAAAAGTGAAGGTGTTAGTGGCTCAGTTGTGTCTGATGCTTTGAAATTCCATGGACTGTACAGAGGCCACCAGGCTACTCTGTCCATGGAATTCTCCAGGCAAAAATACTGGAGTAGGTAGCCATTCCCTTCTACAGGAGATCTTCCCAACCTAGGGACAGAACCCATGTCTCCTGCATTGTGGGCAGATTCTATTTTTTTTCCATTTATTTTTATTAGTTGGAGGCTAATTACTTTACAATATTGTAGTGGTTTTTGCCATACATTGACATGAATCAGCCATGGATTTACATGTGCTCTCCATCCTGAACCCCCCTCCCACCTCCCTCCCCATCCCATCCCTCTGGGTCATCCCAGTGCACCAGCCCTGAGCACTGGTCTCATGCATCGAACCTGGACTGGCAATCTGTTTTCACACTTGATAATGTACATGTTTCAGTGCGGGCAGATTCTTTACTGTTTGGGCCACCATGGAAGCCCATGGCTGATTCATGTTGATGTTTGACAGAAAACAACAAAATTCTGTAAAGTAATTATCCTTCAATTAAAAAATAAATTAATTAAAGCATAAAATGATTAAAGATAATACAGGCTAAGAGATGAGACAATAAAGGGTCCCTGGGACCTGCTGAATTGTTTTCTTAGCAGGTTGTGTTGCTGCCTGTAGTGTCTGGAGCATGAGAATCATTGCAATTCTCATCGGATCAAACACTTCTTAGATATCTGCTACTCAAGTGAGCCATACTGAATGGGCAACATGAGAGTGCTTGATGCTGAAGTGGACCATTGGTACTTTCAGACAACTATGGGTCCTCTTATTGACATATAATACTTTCCATGAAACTCATGTAGATTAAAATATCAATGTATCATCCAAGGTACTTTAGTTTCTCCAAAGAAGCAACTGCAATACTGAAAAGCTAAAGAGCAACATACGATATACATAGAATTAATTTTCAATCAATTTACTTGTCAAGTGCCAATGAAAATCATGAGTAACTCACTTCAGAGATGAGAATAATCAGGAAGATAAGCTATTAAGTTGCTGCCCTGTGTATTAAACACTAAAAATACCATTCGAGACAGCTCGTTTATGTGTTACAATACTTCACTCAGTAAGAGGAGTGGGGAGATGCTGAACAACAATGAAATCTTTTAAGTCTAAGTCCTCCAAACAACTTGATTAGTTTTCCTTCTTTGATAATAATTATTCTTCTGGTTTAACAGCTGCTCTTCATATTCTTAACTATTCTCAGTATCCTTGAACCAGGTCAGGGGTAATGCAGGATAGAAAGCTCATGTCTGAAACTAAAATAAAGATACATTTTGGGTGAAACAATGGTTTTTATTTGGATATAATCTCAATTTTGGATTATTCCATTTATGTGCTAGTAGATGCTAATTGCAACTAAATCTGAATACATGATACATGTTAAAATGGCAGCTTCAAATCCAGTTGCAAACATTAATCTCTGATGCTACATTGGACTTTTCTATATACATAAATATGAAACCAAAATGGAAAGAATGGTTTGCTCATCCACAGTAATCAATAATCTACCTTAGCTTGTATTTCTGTGTTCTTGGTGGCCATGCAAATTTGCAATATCAATTATCACCAGTTCCTTTTTAGGAAGTCACTGCATTTTGGCATGTAAAAAACTGGAATAAGTATATTGCTCCGTGACCAATAACATATTTGAACCAAAGCTGTTATTACATGTTTTGGTTCTTACAGGACTATTACATATATGGTAAATGGTGATTTGCTACTCCAATTTAACATATTCTTTACTTTTTTACATTTTTGGTGTTATATTACGCTTAGAGTACATTCTTATGTACTCTAAATATGTGATCTGACTGAAGAAAGGATCATGCTAAATCTGCTAAGATGAATTAAATTAAGATAGAAACTCTGTCAGGTTTTAGGCTGTCACTAGATGGACAGCCGATCATTCCAGTAAATTTTCACAACTGCTTTAAATGTGACACTTGGACTACATAATTGTTTGTTTTGGTTGTATTTGACATATTTGTAGACTTCCCTGTGGTTCAAATGGTAAAGAATCTACCTGCAACACAGGAGACCTGGGTTCGATCCCTGGGTTGGGAAGATCCTCTGGAGATGGGAATGGCAATCCACTTCAACATTCTTGCCTGGAGAATCCCATGGACAGAGGAGTCTGGTGAGCTGCAGTTTGTGGGATCGCAGAGTCAGATACAACTGAGTGACTATCACTACTCTGACCTAATCCTACTGGCTGTAGAGTTCACTCAAAAATATCAACATTTTTGAGTATAAAGTTTCATGTATTAGAATCTTAAATAAAGAAACAGCAAACTGGGTTTTGCCTTTTTCTTAGTAGTTCTTCAAACTTTCTATGAGTAGAGTCATTCAAGGAGAAATTTCAAACTACAGATTCATGGGACCTGCATGAAATCTTCTAAGTCAGACTCTCTAGAGTACAGTCTGAAAATTCACATTTAATAATAACCTGCCCAGGAGACTGTGATGTACAGCTGGTTCGGGAATCACAAGATGCGACCTTAACTCTCTTACTATTACAAATATATTCTTTACATAGCCAAATAAAAATATTAAAGAAATCAAAATGTGTTCAACTCATATCTACTGCATTAAAATTGATATTTTAAAAATAATTGTTCATACTTGTTTTGTTTTCCTACCATTGCAGAGTTTATTCATTTGGAAATTTCTAGCTCTCCACTTCATTTTGCTGCTCAAGGCTCACAGTAAAAATCTCTGTTCCGATTCCAATGGGGCATGCTCCATGGATCAGGGAGAGTTGTCAGACAAGAAGAGGGAGAGGTACAGGTTGGAAGAAAAGTAATAAAGGTAAAAGATCTTGAGCAATCTTTGAGTAAAAGGACATTGCTATATCTTTTCTCTGAATTTTTCTCATTAAGATTCTAGAAAAAGGTAGCAGATAAAAAATTTTAATTGCTCCAGAGAAGATAAGGCTAGTTGTATTAATAGAATCAAACTTTCTTTAGCTGGAAGGAGTTTAGGGGAAATTTAGTTCAATAGCTGTAAAATCCACCAGCCTCGTACCCGGTAAGTGGCCCTTGAAGCCAGTCTCCGCATCATGAGCACTCCAGATGCTGACTGGCTGGGCAGGGATTCTGAGAGGCAGCTCAGAGTCGAGCAGGGAAGAAGCTGTATTTAGATTTAAGGCAAACCTGAATTCTTATGTGCAATACATGCCACGTAATAATAAAATATTCTCAGTTACTTAAACTAGGTGGCTTGGGCTACTATCTCCTCTTTATATACAACCTTCTCATACCATTTTTCCTGTCTTCTTTCTCTGTTGAGATTGCTATTAATATTCCTTTTAACCTGTTATGTTCTTAATTTGAATATAGTAATGTTAATAAAAGTTTTAGAGTTATAAAGGAAAAACAAGAATAAGCATGATCGAAAAAAGAGAAAGAAAACATAGAAGGGAAAAAGCAAACAATAACTTTAAAAACTAATAGACATCAAGTAAAATATGTAAGTAAAATAAATTTTATCAATCTATACAATACATGAAAGAATTGACTTTTCTCATTAAAAAAAAGAGATCATCAGGCAAACAGGTCAAATATGAAAGAAAACTCAGTTATCTTACTTAAAATTATACATTTAAAAGAAATGTGAAATTCTGAATAGAAAGGCTAAAAGGAAAGAGACAGACACATGCAAACCAAAAAACAATTAAGAGAAAAAAAAATCAGAAGTGATTTTTTTTAATCAAAAGGTAGAATTTTTGGTTAAAAGTACTAGATGGAATAAAAAGACTCTAAGAAAGAAAAGGCATAAGTGATAAGGAAAGTATGTCAGGCTACAAATTCATATGTACCAAGCAAAACATCCAAATGCACAAAATAAAATTATCAGATTTATAAGGAGAATTTGGTAAAAATTTAAGTTGAAGTATGATATTTTCAGTATACTTCTCTAATAGTAGCACAGAACAGTAGGCAAAAAATAAATGAAATTGAAATAATGTCAGTACATTTGACATCACAGATATATATCACTGTAAGTGCTATATTGTTTATGGGTTTGAAAATAAGTAGTAAGCAAAAGTGAAAAGTCACTCAGTAATTGGACAGAATAGTAGAAAAAAATAAAATTGAAATTTAATAATATCATACATTTGCTATCACAGATATATCACTCAGCGCTGTACAGTCTATGGATTGAGATAAATTTACTGATGTGTCCATGATTTTAGGATCATACAGAGTAGTTTCACCACCCTAAAAAGCCTGTGTGCCTACCTAGTCATCCTTCCCTTCCCCAGCCCCTGAAAACCACTCATCTTTTAACAGTCTTCATAGTTTTGCCTTTTTCGTAATGTTATATAGTTGGAATCATGCAATATGTAGCCTTTTCAGATCTACTTGTTTCACTTCCTAAAATGCATTTAACATTTCCTGTGTCTTTTCATGACTTGGTGGCTTGTTTCTTTTTGCTACTGAATAATATTGCATTGTATGGATATACCAGTTTTTTTTTTAATCCATTCATTAACTGAAGGACAGCTTGATTGCTTCCAAGCTCTGTAAATTGTGAACCGCGCTGCTATAAACATCCACATTCAGGTTTTTGCAGACATAAGTTTTCAACTCCTTTGGGTAAATACCAAGATGTAGGATTTCTGGATCACCTTCCACCTGATGCAAACAGCTAACTTTCCCTGATGCTGGGAAAGATTGAGGGCAGGAGGAGAAACAGGCAACACAGGATTAGTTATTTGGATGGCATCATTGACTCAATGGACATGAGTCTGAGCAAACTCCAGGAGATAGTGAAGGACAGGGAAGCCTGGCATGCTGCAGCCCATGGGGTAGCAAAGAGTTGGATATGACATGACTGAGAGAATGAACAACAAATAGTAAGAGTATGTTTAATTTTGTAGAATTGAAATCAAGATGTTAGAGAGAGATGTGCACTCCCATGTTCACTGCAGCATTACTTACAAAAGCCAGGAAAGGAAAACAAAAGTCAATCACCCAAAGCATGGATAAGGAAAATGTGGTGTATGCACACAATGGGATGTTATTCAGTCATAAAAAAAGAAATCCTGCACATGCTTTAACATGAAAGAAACTTGAGGATACTATGCTAAGTAAAATAAACCAGTCACAGAAGGCCAAATACTGCATGATTCTACTTATATGAGGCATCCAAAGTAGTCAAATTCACAAGAAGTAGAATTGGGCTTCCCTGGCAGCTTAGCTGGTAAAGAAATCCCTGCAATGCAGGAGACCCCAGTTCAATTCCTGGGTCAGGAAGATCCCCTGGAGAAGGGATAGGCTACCCACTCCAGTATTCTGGGCCGTCCCTGGTGGCTCAGATGGTAAAGAATCTGCCTGCAATGCAGGAGACCTGAGTTCCATCCCTGGGTTGGAAAGATCCCCTGGAGAAGGGAAAGGCTACCCACTCCAATATTCTGGCCTGGACAATTCCATGGACCGAATAGTCCATGGGCTCGCAAAGTGTCCGACACAATTAAGTGGCTTTCACTTTCAAGAAGTAGAATGGTAGTTGCCAGGTGCTGAGTAGGGGAGAGATGGAGAGCTGCTGCTTACAGGGTATAGAGTTTCAGTCATAAGATGGAGACATTCTAGAGATCTGCTGTACATCGTGCTTATACTTAACAATATACGATACACTTAAATTTGTTTTAGTGTTTAGATACCATATTATGTGATTTTTTTTTACCATAATAAAAAACAAATCTACCCTCATGCAATGAATAAAAAACACTCTTAGAAATATCTTTTATACATGTGAATTTAAATAATGTAATAATATAGCATGATATGCTAAATACAGTCATTAAAACAATACTGTCCAGATTCATAATCACAGGTGGCAGTCCTGGAAACAGTGCTCATTCATGGAAGAAGAAAGTTTAGAAAATGAAGACACTTAAGTATTTGTGGTAAGAAATAGGAAAAGAACAAAATACAGGAAACAAAGAAATGAGAAAACAGAATGGATGTTGGTCCAGGAGGACTGTTTTTAGTTTTACAGTCCTGGAGGATCCAGCAAAGGGCTCTAAACAAGGCACTAACAGAAGGAAAGAGGTGTTTTCATACAAGTAGCCTGAAAACAATACACAAAATAACAAAGTGAGAGAAATGTGGGACAGGGCACCAATTAAAATATTTTGCACAAGCCTAATTGGCAAACATGTTGCACCTGGACTACAGCCATGCAGCCAAGAACACAAAGTAAAAAAAAAGAAAAAAAAAAAAAAACCAGATATTTTCAGAGAGAGAGCAGCGAACAATGGCTAAAAGGATGCAGAAAATGAGAAGAAAAAAGGTAAAGAAAAGGATGATTCTGAAAAGTCAATTTAAAGCAAAGCACTGCATGTTCACTCACTGAAAAAAATGTGGATGACTAAGTTTTGATTTATTTTGACAAAAATAATGGCTAAATTTAGCAAGTAGCATTGATAAGGGGAGCTGGGAGAGATTTTAGCACTGATTTTCACATTCTACTCCTTGAAAATGCAACTTCAATTTTAATCTAAGTATGTCATCTGTTGGGTGTATAAATCCAATGTTAAAGATATTTTTCTTACATACCCCCTATCAAATGCTTCTCTGTAAGCCACAGCCATAGAAACAAGAGGGCCACCTCTGGGCTAATTTCAAATAATGTCAGAACACAAAGTCGAAATGCTCAGCAAGCTGTTTAAGATGCCAATATGAACCTTGGAGGGCTGGAGGTTGAGTAAATAATCTTGGCAGAGGACAGAGACTTGCTATCTTCTGTATGATCTCAGCCAATTCTCTTTATCCTTCCTAGACCTTGGAACTCTCATCTGTAGAATGTCCAACTCCTGTTGTATTAAGAAAGCCTCTAACATGTGAAGTCTGGCAACATTTCACATACAGAGCATCTGAAATTAAGGAGATACCATGTGGTGTTTATATAAATCTTGTTCTAATATCCATGCAATAAGTTCCCAGATGGGAAATGCTGTCTTAAGAATAAATATAGCCTTGTACAATTTTTACCACCCTTTACGATGGCACATTTACCCCGTAGTCATATATCAGATATTGAATTTGGTACTTTACTTACAGTGTATAATTCTTAGAGCATTATGGAAAAGTGATTATTAATTACTCTCATTTCACCAATGAGGAAATTGAGGCTCAGGTTTAATATGTTGCCATAGATCATTCAACTGATAAGAAACAGAGCCAGAATACCCAAATCTATTGACTATAGCCTATGCCTATTATTTTCCACTGAATTATGTCTTATTTACAGCATTCAAATATTATTTAGGAAACAGAGTTGAACATGACACGTTGCTGCCACTGGAAACAATAGTCCAAACATTAAAGCATTTTCTACTCAGTTATTACAAACACGTATTTAAGTCCCATCTATTTATATCTTAGCTACTTATGATGTAAAACATTTTAAAATGCACCAGCATTTCTACAGTTTCTTCCACAGAGTATATAAGTCAAAATATGATTATTTCTTGGTGATTCAGTCTTATTATCAAGGTGCATTATTAAACTGCATGAGTGTTTTGTTTTATATACCTTGACAATGCTTTATACTTTCTGGGCTTGCATTAAGTAAATCGGACTTCTTCCTCTATGGATGGCTGTCATTTTTTCTCTTTCATACTAGTATGCTCCATTGTTTCTAATCTGTTGCTTTATTTTGGCCAAAATTATGAGAACTTGATGAGTATTTCAGAATGATTTTAATCTCCCATGAAATAAGCCATTTGGACTCAGCTGCACATCATTGCTACTCAGAGGACCTTTTCATGTGTCTGAGATCACAGTTGAATGACTCAAATAAGTTTAAATTTAAAGCAACTTGTATCACAACAAGATAAAAAAAAAAAAAGAAAAAGAAATACAGGACTAGACTGTTAAAGGGCTAAGGCTTTTACAGTTTTGATATATTACTAAATTATCCAGATTATAGGATCCAAGAAGATATAATAAATTAGGGCCTTATCTGTCTGAAATAAGTATTCAACAGGGTCAGATTTAATGTGAGTTGGTGACTCAACAGTAAAGAATCCAGCTGCAATGCAGGAGACTCAGGTTCAATCCTTGGGTCGGGAAGAGCCCCTGGAGAAGGGGATGGCAACCCACTCCAGTATTCTTGCCTGGAGAATCCCATGGATAAAGGAACCTGGAGGGCTATACAGTCCACAGGGTCACAAAGAGTCAGACACGACTAAAGGGACTTAGCAAGCATATACCATGAGTCTGTAGTATGTGCATTTGAAAGGAAAAAGGGATCAATGTATTGGATAATACCACAATCAGCCAGAAGGGAAAAGCAGGAGCCATGTGAAAAGTATATCCAGTGTAACTTTACCTCTTAAAAATCCAAGCTCCAGACAATAAAGATCAGAAACATTATTTAGACTGATATGGATCCACAGAAGAAAACAAGAAAGTATTCTTGAGGCTTAGGTCCAAACATTTGGGAAACTCAGATCGGAATAGTGTGGATATGCATTTTACTTTTTATGAGAGTCCCTGGTTTTGCTCAAAGTCCTAGCTAGTGATACGAAATAAAGATAAATCATCTCATACAGTACCAGAAAAAGTTAGAAGGACATGAGTAACAGGCACTCTCTTCAAGGAGGCGGAGATGGTTTGGGGGCAGTGAAATAGGAAGTTTAATTAGCAATCAAGATATAAGCCCTGCCATTTTGACTGAGTAGATCATTAAGGTAAGAATATGGCAAGAATGCAGTTGAGAATCTGATAGGTAGAATGGACAGCAAATCTAAGGCCACAAAACAGATTCTAGTCTCCTCTCCCAGTGAGAGTGGATCTTTCTAGGTTAGTCAGGATTCGGCAACTGGGTAGGGATAAATCTCTGCTCTAACAGTATAGGTGTTTGCAAATGCTGACAAGTCAGAATAGTTCACTTAAAATCAGATCACTTTAATTCCTTCAGTGTTTGAAATGCTTCACCATTTTAATGTTACTTTCAGAATTAAGTCCACCCTCCTTAAAAGACTCCCCAAGCCTCATCCTTATCTGTTTCTCTAGCCTCAGCCTGTACCACTTTTTACAGCAAATTCCACATTGACGAACTTCCAAATGTTTTTTTAAATCCCACGTTTTCCTGCCTCCAGGCTTGCACATATGCTATTCGCTCAGCCTGGAGGACCCTTAGCATTTCTCTTCCCTTGGATATTTTGGTTTAAATAATATATTCTCCCTTAATCCCCAAAGACCAGGATGTTTCATTGCTATGTGTTCTTAGAACATTCTGCACGCCTTCCTGTGGTCTTTGCACAGTGCATTGTTAGCCTGTTTTTCTGTATTACTAGCTGAACTGTAAACTGCAAGTGAGTAGAAACTTTATGCTGCCAACAATTTTATCTTCCAAGCTGAGCATAGGTTCTGGCACCTAGTAAGCTCTTAATAAATATTCATTATTTAATTAATATTAATAATGGGATGGCTAGATGGATGAGCAGGTGGAAGGGAGAGCGGATGCAACAGATAAACAATGCAGACATTTCAGGAGTCATTAGAGTTGTCAGAAAAACAAACTCCTCTTGTTATTGTATTAAGAATAAACTGGATTTTTTTCTCAAATCCTAGGACGACTCTAAAAAAACATGGATGATAATTTTTTCCTTTATGTTTTTCCACTGTGTATAGTATATAGCAATCTGTGAATACCAAGAACAATCTATTTACAGGGTAGAACAATTTTAACATCAATAAGAACTATATTGTCTTTTGTTGTTCAAAAAGGATGTCACATTTCAATATAATTGCTTAGCATTTTCAAGTGAGCTATTTATAATCAATGGGGCAACTTAAAGTAACTGTATTTGAAATGGCTGTTGCTATGTTATAACTGAACATCACTTTAAAATACATCATAAATCATTTGCAAAGCATTTATACATGGCGTTAATGTTGTCTCGATATAGCATATTTCTAAATATGTTCATTCTTTAGAACAGTTCTTCAAGTTAAAAAAAAAAAAACCTTAAAATAAGATCGTTGTCGAAGCTGTGGAGTATAAATAAGAGTTTCTGAAATCATTCCTGTCTTGCCCCACTGAACAATCCCTGAGCTCTTCTAAAGACTTCCATGTAGAAACACAGCTAGGCAAAACTTCCCTTTAAGCCTAGGGCATGCTACTGGTTATTCCGAAAGCCACAAGAAAATAATAACCCTCTATACACATAGAGCGAAATTATGGGTGGCAATATGACCTCAATATTACAGTGACATGTAAAACATGGGATTTTAAGTACTTCAGGTCTTGGAACATACAGTTCTTAGGAGTGTCTTCCCCAAGCAGCTTCCTTCTTTCTTTACATCTCTGTCCTGAAATATTCAGAATAAACTGAAAGGGTTAGTTATTTCAATTAGGCACAGTGCTCTTAAGCCAAGATGAAAGTAATAAAGCGATGGAGAAAGATGATATGAACATAACACTGATTAGTGAATCATGGTGGCAGATCTATGTTACATGGTTTATAGTTAATTGGGAATTACTACCTTATTTTGAGAGATGAAGAAACCACAATGCAAAAAGTCTGAGAAATTTTCTAAGGTCACAACATTTAAAATTTGCAGAGTTTGGACTCAAAATGAGGTTTGAAGATACAGCATGACAGAGTAATAGACGATTGATTATCTAACCATAAGCAACCATCAACTTGTAATACAACGTGTGTTACAAAACATGTAACATGACAGTCTTCAGTCATTGGACCTTAAGAGCACAAGACTATTATCCTTGAGAGATGAGAAAGAGACAGTGAGTGCTACATTTCCATTGACTTTGGGGCACTTTCTAAATAACATCACAGGGAATTAGAGGACAAATAGAACGCAATCTCACTAAGAAAAGGAAATCAAAATAACAACATGAAGGTGCTGAGGTGGGTTAAAGTTACATGTCCGGGTCCCAGAGAGAAAAGAGCTAAGAAGTAAAAACAAACAAACAAACAAACAAAAAAACCTGCATAGGAGTTACTTGAGTCGTCTTGGCCAAAGACTAAGCTATGAAAGTTGAAAATAAGACTCTGTGAAGCTTTGCAGAGAACAGCTACTGGAGACCACAAACTAAAATAAAATATTGAAGGATATGTAGTACTGGGAAGCATTAGAACCAGTCAGAAATGCTGAAAAAACAAGGCATTTAGTTAAAATCCCAGAAAGGCTACAGTATAAGCATAGGTTTTCTGTAGCCCTTGAGAAACTTTGTTAGATGAGCCCCCAACAAATTCTAAAAATCTCCACAAAGCATAAGTTCTAACCACAAAAAAATTAACTGCTCTCCATAACAAGGCTCAATATTCTTTAAGGAAAATCTACACTTAAAACAATGTATCATCCATAACATGTAATATATAATTAAAAAAATGTTGCCAAGAAGCAGAAGAAATGTGACTCATAGTCAGGAGAAAGAAATAGTTAACAGAAACAGATCGAGAGGGGACACAGATGCTGGATTTAGGATGAAAGGATTATAAAGTTACTACTATAAGTATGTTAAAGATACTAAAAGAATTTATAAATATGATCAGCAAACAGAGGATTTCAACAAAGAAAAATTATTAAGAAGAACTAAATGTAATTCTAAACGTAAAGCTACAATATCCTATACTGAATGGGTTTAACAGCAGACTAAAGGAACACAATTAACTTGAAGACAGGTTAATGGCAATAAAAACACACAGAGGAGGGAAAAATTAAACAGACAAGCAACAACAAAGTGTTCACGCTCAACTACTAGCGAAGACATCAAGCGGTCTAACAAGAAGTAGAAAAAAGATTGCTCCAGCAAAAATAAAAAGATGTTGAAAAACGAATCATTAAAAATATTTCAAATTTAATGAAAACATACCAACCCACAAATCCAAGAAAGTTACCAAATATGAAGCAGGATAAACACAAATAAAATTACATCTAGGATTATTGTGGTCAAATTGCTAAAAATCAAAGCCAAAGTTAAGGGGAAAAAACAATCTTAAAAGTATCCACACAAAAGGTCACACTTTACACATAGGGGAACAAATACAATATTATTACTCACTTCTTACCAGAAATAATGTAAATTAAAAGACAAAAGAATAAAGACATTACAGTACTAGAAAAAAAAATCACCTAGAATTCTATACCCTACAAAAGTGTCCTTCAAGGATAAAGGCAAAACCAAAACATTTCTAGAGAAACAGGATTTATTTCTTTTCAGATAAACAACTGGAGGAATCTATCACCAACAGACCTGAATCATAAGAAATGTCAAAGAAAATGCTTTAGCCCAAAGGCAAATGATACCAGATAAAAACTTACAATGATACAAAGCAATTAAAGCTCTGAGGTAAACATATGAGTAATTTAAAAGGTTTCACATTTTGTAACGAGTTTATAACATAACTAACAATAGACACATATATGTCTCACTCCTGCCTGCTCATGTTTATGGCAGGATCTACCTTTGCCCACTGGAGGCTGTGGAGGCCCCACCCTGAGCAGTTGGCTACAGAAGTGAAGACAAAGATGATTTATTATGGCAACAGATAACAAAACTGTAGAACATAAAAGCAGACCCATAGGGTAGCCGACTCATTGGAAAAGACCCTGATGCTGGGAAAGATTTAGGACATGAGGAGAAGGGGATGACAGAAGGTGAGATGGTTGGATGGCATCATCAACTCAATGGACATGAGTCTGAGCAAACTCCAGGAGATAGTGAAGGACAGGGAAGCCTGGCGTGCTGCAGTCCATGGGGGTGCAAAGAGTCAAACACAACTGAGAGACTAAATAACAAGAGTAGAGAAGTAGGTGGTTGAGGTCTCTCTGCCACTGAACGCTGGGATTTATACAATCAAAAACCAGAGGCAGAGCTATCTTGATAAAAGATAAAAGGCAGCCATGAAGATTTATGTTATTGCCCTGCTCTGGCCATAGCAATAGTTTGGTGGATATATTCAGTACCTCAACAGTGGATCCACAGTAACAACTACACAACAGAAGGAATGGTATATTCAAGAAACACAGATATTTGAAACCATCTTTATCCACGTCAGGAGAAAGAAGCAACTGACTTACATAACTGTATCCAAATGATTACTGTGGCTATCACATTCACCAGCCTCTCCTATTATACAAAGTCATGCTTCTGGTGTAAACAACAACAGGCTGTGAAAAAGTATGCTGGACACAGCTGGGTCATCTAGAGGAGACGTACAAGCCTACAAAGATCTTAGGCCTGATCTGGCAACTTCTCTTGAATTTCATAAAGACTTCTGTTTATGATCATGAGAAACAGCTTGTCAGTTGCTACTCGTCAAACATTTTATTTACAGCTGTGTCCCACTTCAGAAGCATGGGAAAGACTATTTGAGAACTTGGAAAAACTCACTTATCACTGAGACCACGAGTAGAGGGTGATGGGTGTTTTGAATTGACATAGCCAAGTGTATGCCAGTGGTAAGCCTGTATAGCAACTTGGAAATGCATTAATTATGATAAAAAACAGTAGCAATGTGTGGCTGTACCCACCTATAAGTTGCTCAGTTCAGTTCAGTTCAGTTCAGTCGCTCAGTCATGTCCGACTCTTTGTGACCCCATGAATCGCAGCATGCCAGGCCTCCCTGTCCATCACCAACTCCTGGAGTTTACTCAAACCCATGTCCATCGAGTCGGTGATGCCATCCAGCCATCTCATCCTCTGTCATCCCCTTCTCCTCCTGCCCCCAGTCCTCCCAGCATCAGGATAAGCTGCTAGTAGCTGTCAAAATGTAATGTGTGCATATCCCTTGAACCCATTCTTCTAGGAATCTTTCTATAGAAATATTAGTGCAAGTATGCAGAACATAAGTATGTATGAATTGTTGTTTAGTCACTAAGTTATGTCCAACTCTTTGCTACCCAATGGACTACAGCATGCCAGGCTTCCCTGTCTTTCACTATCTCCTGGAACTTGCTCAAACTCATGTCTAATGTGTGGATGGTGCCATCCAACCATCTTATCCTCTGTCACCCCCTTCTCCTCTTGCATACTTAACTCTAATAATATTTTGGCACTGAAGCTGTTCACACACAACAGAAATTACCATCTGACAAGGGTACTATAGTGAGATTCCTGAATCAAATGGGAGATTACACTTGATAATTTCAAAGTGTCTCCCAATCATAAACTCTTAATTTTCTCAGCAGTAGGAAGAGTGGGGAGGAGCAATAAAGGTAGCAACAGTGGGAAAATCCACAATCCCAGAAGCAAGTACTGTGAGCATGGAAGCAAGTCTGTAGACCCAGGACAGACACACTCAAGAGCAATGGCAAGAATAAGTAGAGAACACAGGTATTAAAAAGCAGAGACATCACTTTGCCAACTAAGGTCTGTATAATCAAAAATTATGGTTTTTCCAGTAGTCATGTATGGATGTGAGAGTTGAACCACACAGAAGGCTGAGTGCTGAAGAATTACTGCTTTTGAACTATGGTGCTGGAGAAGACTCTCTCAAGACTCCCTTGGACAGCAAGGAGATCAAACTAGTCCATCTGAAAGGAAATCAACCCCGAATATTCATTGGAAGGACTGATGCTGAAGCTGAAGCTCCAATACTTTGGCCACTCGATGCAAAGAGCTGACTCACTGGAAAAGAAAAGACCTTTATGATGGGAAAGATTGAAGGCAGGAGGAGAAGGGGACAACAGAGGATGCGATGGTCGGATGGCATCACTGACTCAAAAGGACATGATTCTGAGCAGGATCTGGGAGATGGTGAAGGACCGGGAAGCCTGTTGAGCTGCAGTCCTTGGGTCACAAAGAGTCGGACATGACTTAGTGACTGAAAAAAAACAAGCTAGTGAAAGTGCAGGAGGAAACATAGCCAGGATGACCCCGGTGCATGCTGTTACTACGTCATCAGTGGCTGCTAACACATTCACAGTGGGCACTGCAAGCATATCCTTGGTAAGTACTTCCAGCATGCTGGTGAAGTTGTCAGTCATTTCCCAAAGGGAAGCGTAAGTGTGATTACAAAGGGAGAGATCACTATGTAGGGCATGTTGCAGGAACAGTTAAAGGTTCTATAATATGATCCCTTGTCTCGAACTTTCAGAATGAAGACTACATGACTTAATGGCATGGGAGTCAGAAAGACTCCTGGCTCAATGCTGAAGCCTGTAAAAAAGGGAGAAAAGAAAAGAAAGACAGAATTCACAGCAGAAGGAGTTCTCTGTGCTACAGGAGGGGTCAAAGTCACTGCAAGACACAGGAGAACAAGTTGCATCCTGCAACTGGTCCTTAGCGAGCCATGGAATACTGGAGATGACATGGAGGAAAAGCATTGCATCCCAGGGCCACCAGACACAGCTCTTCTCTTTGCAAAAGCACCAGCTGGAGACCTACAAATTGTTTCACAAGTTAGGGAACAACTAATCTACAACTAGCTCAGGTTCTTCAAGTGAGTAACCTGGTGGGACAAGATCTTTCTTGAGAAAATTTTCAGTCAACCTTACAACAAAATCATTGATTCAAACTCATGATAGAGGGCTCTGTGTTGTGTCTCAGACTGCTGGGGGAGCAACATAGAGGCAATTATGAGGACAAGAGACATGAAAGGCTGAATTCCTTGGTAATAACACATCCTAGAGCAAGGAGTCAGTAACCTTTGAAGCCTGTTAAATAGGAAATAAAGCAGGAAGCTGTAATGATGACTGAGATTCAGACATGTATTCCAAGAGAGCTAGTTCCAGCTTTCCTTACACAGCTCAAATTTCGTAAAAATGAAATGTTCACTTCTGTTTGAATTTTTATATATACCACAGTCTAGTAGTAGGTTCACAGTAGATTTTGTGATTTTTAACTCTGCTATAGCCTGAGACACCCTCCTCTAACTGCAGCCCCTGTCTCACACTCATGCCCAGCAGAGAGATTATTAGTGATTTATCTTATTTTCTTTCTGGCTTTTGTTCTCCAAAGATATGGTTTTCAAAAAGTCACAGATTTCAGGGTGGAAAGAAAAATATCTTCCATTTGCTCTTCTTCTTCCTGAAGTTCTCTGAATATAGATATTTAGCTTTATTCATAGACCAATGAGGGGTTTCCTAGGTGATTCAGTGGTAAAGAATCCATCTGCCAATGCAGGAGACACAGGAGATGTGGATTCAATCCCTGGGTCAGGAAGATCTCCTGGAGGTGAAATGGAAAACCACCCCAGCATTCTTGCCTGGAAAATCCCATAGACAGATGTGCCTGGCAGGCTACCGTCCATGGAGTCACAAAGAATTGGACATGACTGAGCAACTGAACATGTACATAGATCAAGGAAGGAAAAGACTCATGTCCTAAGAGGATATTCAGAGGAAGAATGGGGAATGGCAGTTGTTCAGCAGTTTCTCCTGACAATTCGAGTAGGCTAATCTATTATTTAGACCTAACAATCACACACTTAATATAAAATTTGAATGTCTTAAATATGTTATAGGGGACAAAAATATTTACAACAAAATCATCTGTAATAACAAAACACTATGCTGCTGCTGCTAAGTCGCCTCAGTCATGTCCGACTCTGTGCGACTCCATAGACGGCAGCCCACCAGGCTTCCCCAGCCCTGGGATTTTCCAGGCAAGAATACTGGAGTAGGTTGCCATTTCCTTCTCCAATGCAGGAAAGTGAAAAGTGAAAGTGAAGTTGCTCAGTCATGTCCGACTTGCAGTAATTCCATGGACTGCAGCCTACCAGGCTTCTCCGTCCATGGGATTTTCCAGGAAAGAGTACTGGAGTGGGTTGCCATTGCTTTCTCCAAACAAAACATTATAAACAACCCCAATTTCCATGAACAGAAACATGAATACATTTGGGTGTGTATATACAGTGTAAAACTATAAAACAGTGAAAATGAATAGCAGATATGAAAATACACGTGAATTGATGTGACATAGTGCTGAGTTTAAAAAAGAAAATCACAAAACATGTGAGATAAGATTTATAGAACAGTTCAAGAATAAGACCAATGTATTTTTGAGTACATATTTATTAAAACTACAGAAAAAAAAGGATAAACAAATATAAAACTCAATTAGTGGTTATCTCTTGAATGAAAAGAAGGAGAAGGAGATGTGATAAAGTAGATATATACAGGGCTTCAAACACATGGGGACTTGTTCTATTTTTTAAGCAAGGTGATATGTACATGGAAGTTTATGTTTGTATTATTTCACATTTTCACATTCTCTGAAATAAGCAGGGTCTTAACACTGTAGCAAGACAGATGGCAGCCAGGATGTAGTTGTCATTACCTTAGACATTCTTCAGCCAATTTCTTTTACTTCTATTTTCTTCTCTTGTTTTCTCAAGAGTGATACATGTCAAAAAACTCTATTTACAATACCTATTTTAATAAATGCAAAATCAAAATTCTAAGTGACAAAAATGACTAAAGCAAAAGTAATAAAAATGTTTTGTACAGTTCAATATATTTGTGGAAATAAAATGTATGATAATAGCAGCAGATAATGTGATGGGTAAAGATTTTATATATATATATATATATATACATACATATATATATATATATATATATATATATATATATATATATATATATATATATATCATGTGACTTTTACACTGTACTTGAAGTAGCATCATACTAATTCAAAGTTGATGAAAATGAGTTAATAAAGCATGATACAGACCCTCAAGAGGCAGGCAATATGGTAGACAGAAAAATCGAAGCTTCTCTCTCCCCATACCTCATCTCTAATTACATCAGTACCACAACTATATATAGAGCAACCTCCTGGTAAATGGACTGAAGATGAGTAAAATAAATCTTCAACCAAGGCTATATATATATATATAAATGCATGGGACATGGACTCTGGTAGAAGGGAAGGAGAAGACATCTAGTTGAGGTCCACATCCCTAGAAGGTGACCCAGAAAAGAAGGGCATATCACAGGAACAGGGATCCTCCCTGGGGAATGTGAGGGATTTGAGCCATGTATAGACACCCCAACCCAGGGGTATGACACCAGGAAGTCAAGCTTCCTTAGCAGACTTGAAAACCAATGGAGGTTACCAGAGGGCTATGAGAAACTGAGACTCTGCTAATGAAGGGCATAAGCAAAGACTTGCTTACTCCTAGTACCAGCACAGAAGCAATAGACTGAAATCAGCCTCCTGCTCTGGACGGCCTGCCAGGACCACCCCAGTGTGCACTCAGCTTGCACCAGGCTCCTGCTACAGCCTCTCCTGCTCTGGCACTGCTCCCCACTAAGGTGAAGGTTGCCATGAGAAATGCCTACATGCTGTCAAGCATTCTCCAGGGAAGGAGCAGACAGAGACCACAGCCTTGGAGTGGGTAGCCATTTCCTTTTTCAGGGAATCTTCCCAACCGAGGGATTGAACCCAGGTCTCCTAAACTGCAGGCAGACTCTTTACCAGCTGAGCCACCAGGGAAGCCCACAAATATGCTCACAGTTGGGGAAAAACATGGACATGATAAACAGTTCAAAAAATAGTAACAGAAATACTATTTCTGTTACTATTTTTTGAATACTAAAACATAAAGAGAGCTTAAGGGACCTCTGGGAGAAAATCAAGCATACTAATATTCACGTTATAGGGGTTACAGAAGGAGAAGAGAGAAACTCATAGAAAAAGTATTTGCTACAATTACAACTAATACTTTCCTAACCTGATAAAGGAAACAGATTTCCAGGTCCAGAAAGAACAGAGTCCCAAATAAAGTGAACCCAAAGAGAACAACACAAAGACATATCATAATTAAAATGGCAAAAATTACAGGGATAATTTTAAAAGTGGCAAGAGTCACATACAAGGGAACGCTGATAAGAATATCAACTGATTTTTTGACAGAAACTTTCGAGGCCAGAGGAGAGTGGGATGATACACATCAAAGTGCTAAAAGAAAAAGAAACTACAATCTAGGATACCCTACTCGGCAAGGTTACTACTGAGAGAGAGGAAGATTTTCCCAGACAAGCCACCATGAAACCAACCTTGTAAGAGAAGTTAAAGGGTCTTCCTCAAGTGAAGAGTAAAAGCATGTAACGTGAAATAAGAAAATAATCTGATTTCGGTGTTGGCCATCGGGTGATGTCCATGTGTAGAGTCTTCTCTTGTGTTTTGGAAGAGAGTGTTTGCTATGACCAGTGTGTTCTCCTGGCCAAACTCTATTAGCCTTTGCCCTGCTTCATTCTGTACTCAAAGGCCAAATTTACCTGTTACTCCAGGTATTTCTTGACTTTCTACTTCTGCATTCCAGTCCGCCATAATGAAAAGGACATCTTTTTTTGGGTGTTAGTTCTAGAAGGTCTTGTAGGTCTTCATAGAACCATTGAACTTCAGCTTCTTCAGCATTACTGATTGGGCATAGACTTGGATTACTGAGATACCAAAGGGTTTGCCTTGGAAACAAACAGATCATTCTGTTGTTTTTGAGATTTTATCCAAATACTGCATTTCAGACTCTTTTGTTGACAGTGAGAGCTACTCCATTTCTTCTAAGGAATTCTTGCCCACAGTAGTAGATATAAGGGTCATCTGAGTTAAATTCACCCATTCCAGTCCTTAGTACGCTGATTCTTAAAATATTGTAGTTCATTCTTGCCATCTCCTATTTGATCAATCCCAATTTGCCTTGATTCATGGACCTAACATTCCAGATTCCTATGCAATATTGCTCTTTACAGCATCAGACTTTACTTCCATCATCAGTCACATCCACAACTGGGTGTTGTTTTTGCTTTGGCTCTGTCTCTTCATTCTTTCTGGAGTTATTTCTCCACTGATCTCCAGGAGCATATTGGGCACCTACAGACCTAGGGAGTTCATCTTTCAGTGTCCTATTTTCTGGCCTTTTCATACTGTCCATATTGCTGAAATCAGATTGATTATATTCTTTTCAGCCAAAGATGGAGAAGCTCTATACAGTCAGCAAAAAAAGACCAGGAGCTGACTGTGGTTCAAATCATGAACTCATTATTGCCAAATTCAGACTTAAATTAAAGAAAGTAGGGAGAAACCCTAGACCATTCAGGCATGACCTAAATCAAATCCCTTACGATTATACACTAGAAGTGACATATGGTTTCAAGGGATTAGATCTCATAGACAGAGTGTCTGAAGAACTATGGATGGAGGTTCATGACATTGTACAGGAGGCAGTGATCAACACCATCCCCAAGAAAAAGAAATGCAAAAATGCAAAATGGTTGTCTGAGGAGGCCTTACAAATACCTAGGAAAAGAAGAGAAGCAAAAGGCAAAGGAGAAAAGGAAAGATATACCCATTTGAATGCAGAGTTCCAAAGAACAGCAAGGAGAGATCAGAAAGCCTTCCTCAGTGATCAATGCAAAGAAATAGAGGGAAAAGATAGAATGGAAAAGACAGAAATCTCTTCAAGAAAATTAGAGATACCAAGGGAACATTTCATGCAAAGATGGACACAATAAAAGGACAGAACTGGTATGGACCTAACAGATGCAGAAGATATTAAGAAGAGATGGCAAGAATACACAGAAGAATTATACAAAAAAGATCTTCATGACCCAGATAATCACTCAACTAGAGCCAGATTATCTTCCAATGCGAAGTCAAGTGGGCATTAGGAATCATTATTATGAACAAAGCTAGTAGAGGTGATGGAATTCCAGTTGAGCTATTTCAAATCCTGAAACATGATTCTGTGAAAGTGCTGCATTCAATATGTCAGCAAATTTGGAAAACTCAGCAGTGGCCACAGGACTGGAAAAGATCCGTTTTCATTCTAATTCCAAAGAAAGGCAATGCCAAAGAATGCTCAAACTACCACACAATTGTACTCATCTCAAACACTAGTAAAGTAATGCTCAAAATTCTCCAAACCAGGCTTCAACAGTACATGAATCATGAACTTCCAGATGTTCAAGTTGGATTTAGAAAAGGCAGAGGAGCCAGAGATCAAATTTCTGACATCTGGTCGATCATCAAAAAAGCAAGAGAGTTCCAGAAAAACATCTACTTCTGGTTTATTGACCATGCCAAAGCCTTTGTGTGAATCACAACAAACTGTGGAAGATTCATGAAGAGATAGGAATACCAAACCACCTGACCTGACTTTAGAGAAATCTGTATGCAGGTCAGGAGGCAATAGTTAGAAATGGACATGGAACAACAGACTGGATCCAAATAGGAAAAGGAGTATGTCAAGGCTGTATATTGTCACTCTGCTTATTTAACTTATATGCAGAGTACATCATGAGAAACGCTGGGCTGGATGAAGCACAAGCTGGAATCAAGATTGGTGGGAGACATATCAATAATCTCAGATATGCAGATGACACCACCCTTATGGCAGAAAGTGAAGAAAAACTAAAGAGCTTCTTGACGAAGGTGAAAGAAGAGAGTGAACAGTTGGCTTAAAGTTCAACATTCAGAAAACTAAGATCATGGTATCCAGTCCCATCACTTCATGGGAAATAGATGGGGAAACAGTGGAAACAGTGTCAGACTTTATTTTTGGGGGCTCCAGAATCACTGCAGATGATGACTGCAGCCATGAAATTAAGAGACACATGCTCCTTGGAACAAAAGTTATGACCAATCTAGACAGCATATTAAAAAGCAGAGACATTACTTTGCCAACAAAGGTCCGTCTAGTCAAAGCTATGGTTTTTCCAGTAGTCATGTATGGATGTGAGAGTTGGATGGTGAAGAAAGCTGAGCACTGAAGAATTGATGCTTTTGAACTGTGGTGTTGGAGAATACTCTTGAGAGTCCCTTGGACTGCAAGGAGATCCTACCAGTCCATCCTAAAGGAGATCAGTCCTGGGTGTTCATTGGAAGGACTGATGCTGAAGCTGAAACTCCAATACTTTGGCCACCTGATGCAAAGGGCTGACTCATTTGAAAAGTTCCTGATGCTGGGAGGGATTAGGGGCAGGAGGAGAAGGGGACGACAGAGTATGAGATGGCTGGATGGCATCACCAACTCAATGGACATGAGTTTGGGTAAATTCCGGGAGTTGGTGATAGACAGGGAGGCCTGGCATACTGCAGTCCATGGGGTCGCAAAGAGTTGCACATGACTGAGTGACTGAATTGAACACAAAATAAGAAAATATAGGAACAAAAAGAATCTCACAGGCAAAGAAAACGCATACCAAATGCAGCAGATCAACAACCTAAATAAGAGTGAAAGTTAAAAGACAAAAATTATAAAATCAAGTGTAACTATAACAAACAGCTAAGGGATAGCTATGAAAACTGACACCAAATGTTGAGGGACAGTAAAAAAAAAATGCAGTTGTTGTTGTTGTTTACTATAAAAATGTGTTTGAAATTAAATGACTACCAGTTTAAAAACAAATAGATAGCTTTGGTCAACATATATGCCCCATGGTAACCATAAATCAAAAACCTATGACAGATAGTGAAGAGAAAGGAACCCAAATATAACACTAAAGAAAATCATCAAACCACAGATAAGAGATTAAAAGAAGAAATGAATAGAGAACCACTACAAAAACAACCAGGAAACAAGTAACAATATGGCAATAAGTACATATCTATGAGTAATCACTTTCAATGTCAATGGAATAAATGTGTTTTCAAAAGACACAGAGTAGCTGACTAGATAAAAATTGACTTATCTATATGCTGCCTACAAAAGATTCACTTCAGAGCTAAAGACAGAAAATGAAGGAACGGAAACAGATATTTTATATAAATAGAAATAAAAAAATTTAGTGTAGCAATGCTACATAGTAGCATCACACATAGTAGAATTTAAAACAAGACCATAGTAAAGGACAAAGAAGGACATCATATAATGATAAAGCAACCAATATCCAACAAATTGGATTTAACATTTGTAAACATATATGCACCTAATCTAGGAGAACTTAAATATTAATAAACCAAATACTAATAATAAACAAACTATTAATAGGCATAAAGGAAGAAGTTTAGAGCAATATAATATACCAGGAGACTTTACCACACCCCTTACATCAATGGAAATATCATGCAGATTGAAAATAAACAAGGAAACAATGACCTTAAATGATACATTAGACTAAACGGGCTTAATAAATAACTCGAGGACATTCCATCCCCAAAACAGCACAATACACATTTTTTTCAAGTGCACATGGAAGGTTCTCCAAGATAAACCTCATGATAGGCCAAAAACCACATCTCAGTACATATAAAAAAGCTGAAATTATATCAAGCATTCTTTCCAGACACAACAGTTTGAACCTGAATATCAATTATAGGAAGAAAGATGGAAAGAACACAAGCACATGGAAACTAACAACCAAACCAATAGGTCAACAAAGATATCAAAGAAGAAATAAGAAAATACCTTGAGACAATGGATTACTTTCAACTTTCCAACATCAATGAGATGGAGCAAAAGCAGTTTTAAGAGGTAAGTATAGCAATACAAGCCTATCTCAAAAAAAAAAAAAAAAAAAAAAAAAACTCAAGTAAATAATCTAATTTAAAAATCAAAAGAAATTAGGGAATGAAGAATGAACAAAGCTCAAAGTCACCAGAAGGAAGAAATAATAAAGACCAGAACTAAAATAAGGAAAGAAGAGAGAAGACCACCCAAAAAACAAACATCAATAACAACAAAAGAAATTTCAGAGAAATACAATCATGATAGAAGACTTCAAAGAGTTATACACCAACCAGTTGGACAACCTATAAGAAACGGGTAAATTCCTAGAAATATACAATCTTCCAAAGCTGAATCAGATAGAAATAGATAATCTGAACAAAAAGTTATTAGTATAGAAATTGAATCAGTAATCAAAAATCTCTTAACAAATCAAAGTCCAGGGCTGGCCTGACAGAGGAAATCTACCAAACATTTAAAGAAGAGTTGATACCTGTCCCTATCAAATTATTTCAAAAAGCTGAAAAGGAAGAGATAACTTCAAACTCATTTTATAAGGTAAGCATTACCCTCATACCAAAACCAGATAATGACATCACAAAAAAAAGAGTAAAATTAAAACATATCAAAAGCCATTGTGACAAACCCACAAATAATATACTTACTGGTGGAAAAGCTGGACATTTCTCCTCTAAGATTAGAAACATGACAAGGATGTCCACCTTCACTATTTCCATTTAAACATAGCATTGAAAATCCTACTCACAGCAATCAGACCAGAATAAGAAATAAAGACATCCAGATTTGAAAAGAAGAAGTAAAAGTGTCACAACTTGCAGGTGACCATAAAGACTCCGCCATAAAACTATTAGAATAAATGAATTCATTGAAGCTACAGAATACAAGAATAATATATAGAAACCTGTTGTCTTTCTATACACTAATGATAAACTTTCAGAAAGAGAAACAAATAGTCCCATTTACCACAGAGGTGAACGATCTATACTATGAAAACTATGTAACATTGATAAAGGAAATTGAAGATAATACAAATAAGGTACCCTGTGTTCGTGGATTGAAAAATAACTGGTTTTGTTAAGTGCCTACACTACTCAAAGGAATCTACAGATTCAATGCACTTCTTATCCAAACACCCAGGATATTTTTCCCAGAATTAGAACAAATAATCCATGTGTGTGTGTATGTGTGTGTGTGTGTGTCTGTTAGTTGCTCAGTCATCTCCAACTCTTTGTGACCCCATGGACTGTAGCCCACCAGGCTCCTCTGTCCATGTATTTCTCCAGGCAAGAATACAAGTTGTAGGTATCATGCCCCACAACTTGACTATACAACTAAGCTACAGTAATCAAGCAGCGTGGTACTGGCAGAAAAGCAGATATATAGATCAACAGAACAGAATAGAGAACCGAACACAAATCTACACACATATGGTCAAATAATCTATGGCAAAGAAGGCAAGAATCAACAGTGGGCAAAAGATAGTATCTTTAAAAAATGAAATTAAAATATTTCCTCATACCATATACAAAAATAAACGCAGAGTGTATTAAAGATATAATGCCTGAAACTATAGAATTCCTGGACAGAAACATAGACAATGATCTCTTTGACACAGAACTTGGCAAAATTTTTTGAATCTCCCTACTCAGGCAAGGAAAACTGATGCAAAAATATACAAATGGAACTACAACAAACTAAAAAACTTTTTCACAGTGAAAGAAACCATAAACAAATGAAAAGGAAACCTACAAAGTGGGAGAAGATATTTTTCAAAGAATGTATCTGATAAGGGGTTAATAGCCAAAATATACAATTTCATGTAACTAAACATAAAAAAAACACAATTACAAAATATGCAGAGGTTGCGAATAGTTATTTTTCCAAAGAAGACACATAGATCAGCAACAGGCATATGAAAAGATGCTGTTTCACCAGGGACATGTAAATCAAAGCCACAATGAGATATTATATTATACCTATCAGAATGGCTATCAGCCAAAAGATAAAAATTAATTAGTGTTGGCAAGGAAGTGGAGAAAAGGAAATCCAAGAATACTGATGGTGGGAATGTAAATTGGTACAACTGCTATGAAAAACAATATGATGTTTCCAAAACAGTTAAAAATAGAGCTACCATACAATCCAGCAATTCTTCTTCTGTGTATATACTTGTAGAAAACAAAAATACTATTCAAAAGTATATATAGACCTCAATGTTTACAGTAACATCATTTACAATACTCAAGATATGTAAGTAACCTGAGTGTCCATCAACAGTTTAATGGAAAAAAATAACACACACACAATGGAATATTACTGAGTCATTAAAAATAGACATGGATTTCCCTGGTGGTCCAGTGACTGGAAATCTGCTTGACAGTGTGGGGCACACAGGTTCGATTCCTGGTCTGGCAGGATCCTAACACCCTGCAGGGCAACTAAGCCCATACGCCACAACTACTGAGCCTTGCTCTAGAGCCTATGCCCGGCAACAAAAGAAGTCAACACAATGAGAAACGCAAGGACCGCAATGAAGAGCAGCCCCTACTTGCTGCAACTAGAGAAAGCCTGTATGCAGCAAAGATGACCCAGGGGAGCCAAAACTACATAAATATATAAATACAATTTTAAAAATAACCCCAACGTGCTGCCATTTGCAACAACATGGATGGACCTGGAGGATATTATGACCAGTGATATAAGTCAGATAAAGAAATACAAATACCAAATGTCTTCACTTATATGTGGAATCTAAAAATAGAATGAATGAATGTAACAAAATAGAATCAGACTCAAAGAGGAGAAACTAGTGTTTCCCTACCAACAGGGAGAGGGATTATGGAAGGGCAATACAAGGAACGGGGACTGAGAGGTACACACTGTTAGATATAAAATAGACGGATGTAATGTATAGAGATTAAAGTCAAAGTTCCATATGGAGGATAATCTATAAAAGCATCAGGTCACAGATGAAACAATATGATATTGTAAGTTGATTATACTTAAAAAAAAAACAAAAACCCAAACCTAAACCATCATTTTTAAAACAACCAAACTTTTACCCAAAAATGGCAATGGAAGAAATACGACTGAATAAAAATGCTTAATAAAGATCAGGTGGAAAGGGACAATAAGGGAAAAATTAAAAGAAAACAAATGGCAAAATTATAAAGCTAATACTAACCATATCAAGTATTATATTGAAATTAAATGGATTTAACAATCCCATTACTTAATCAGACTGGATAAAAATACAAGACCACCTTTATGGTACCTAGGAGAAATATCCTAAATGTAAATACACAGAAAAAGTAAAAAGATGAGAAAACATAAATTACAAAAGAGTTTAAGTATAGAAAGCTGAAGTGCCTATATTAATACCAGACCTCCCTCAAAAATCACAAAATACTAGAGTTGACACAAAGTATAAGAGAAAATATAAATATCTTAATATTGGTAAAGACATGCAATTGGATACTATAAAAATTTCCATGAAGACACTGGTGATACAATTAAATTCCCTGTTGGTTCTCTCAAAATTCTTAAGAATAACGGCAGTGTTACACAAACTCTTTCAGAGAATAGGGAAAAAAGAGAAAACACTTTTCAATATTACCTGATACAAAAACTTGACAAAAATATCACCTTCCAAAACACAACCAAATCTATCCTTATGATTCATGCACAAAAATACAGCTGAAATATTTCAAAGTAGGCAGCTATTTCAATTATAAACTTAATTAACAGCAACATTCTCTGTTCATACACCAGCACACACGAAAACCCTGGGATATTCTCTCAAGCATATTAACCTAATCTTCATAAATAAAATTTCTACCAACCCTTATTAGTATGTTAACTATTAGGCCAGTGAAGACAGAACAGATGCTCTAGTAAACTTTCCTCCAGTGGGAGGATCAGTCAAGTTCTGGATATGATCATATAAAGTTATAAAAAAACCTTGGCTATTGAATGTGGAAGGCAAGGGTAGATAATGGGACTGGAGCGTTGGAGTCTGCATGCTGTGCCTGCTTGCATGTATGTGATAGTCTGAATGTCTGAAAACAAGATTAACAAATACATTTGCTGAAGCAATTTATAAAAACACAGAAAACTAGGAGAATCAGAAGTAACCTTGACCAATTCTGTCTTAAAAAGAATTTATTCACTAATAAATTAAAATAGTAACTGTTTACCTTAGATCAAAGTGCAGAATGGAACAAAGAAAAAAAGATTGAAATACCTGTAATTTCACCATCAAGAAAAAAATTGATAAATATTTTCTAATTCTCCTACAGTCTTTTAAACACATAAGTATATTTTATTTAACCAATCCAAATTCCCAAACACGGGATATTTACAGTGTTTTTCATAATAATAAAAATGATTATGAAATATCTTTATGTATAGAATACTGGTTAATACCTTTGATCATTTACTTAGGTCAAACTTCTAGAAGAATTTACAAAGTTGAAGGTTACAAACTCTTTAAAGTTCTTGATACATACTGCCAAATTTCAAAACAACTTAACCGAATTTCAGTCCATTAGAAGGCCAAGGATTTGTAGCTCTCATATTCATACCCTGACTGATGAAAAAGATTATATTTTTAGTCTTTGATTATCTGATGAGTGAAAATGTTATAACAGTGCATGAACTGTAACATTATACAATATTATAAAACAAAAGGTGAACATGAGCCCACATAGGGTGAGGTTTTTAACAGCTGATCTATCCAAAGGTCACATGGTTGTTATTAAAAGGCACACAAGGTAAACAGAAAAATCCATGGGAAGCAGACTTTGCTGGAAAACATATTAATAGTATTATACACAGAAGATTCCAGTCCTCCTGATCCTCCTTTCATCACTACATAAATTAACACAGTCACACATGTTTACAGGACAAAAGTAGTACAACTAGCTAAACATGGCATTATTCAGTTCAGTTCAGTCGCTCAGTCATGTCTGACTCATTGCGACCCCATGGACTGCAGCATGCCAGGCCTCCCTGTCGATCACCAACTACTGGAGTTTACTCAAACTCATGTCCATCGAGCTAGTGATGCCATCCAGCCAACTCATCCTCTGTCTTCCCTATCTCCTCCCATCTTCAATCTTTCCCATCACCAGGGTCTTTCCAACGAGTCAGTTCTTCGCATCAGGTGGCCAAACTATTGTAGTTTCAGCTTCAACATCAGTTCTTTCAATCAACACTCAGGACTGATCTCCTTTAGGATGGACCGGTTGGATCTCCTTGCAGTTCAAAGGACGCTCAAGAGTCTTCTCCAACACCACAGTTCAAAAGCATTAGTTCTTCGGCACTCAGCTTTCTTCACTGTCCAACTCTCACATCCATACATGACTATTGGAAAAATCATAGCCTTGACTAGACAGACCTTTGTTGGCAAAGTAATGTCTCTGCTTTTTAATATGCTATCTAAGTTGGTCATAACTTTTCTTCCAAGGAGTAAGTATCTTTTAATTTCATGGCTTCAGTCACCATCTGCAGTGATTTTGGAGCCCCCCCAAAAAAAGTCAGCCACTGTTTCCCCATCTATTGCCATGAAGTGATGGGACCGGATGCCATGATCTTAGTTTTCTGAATGTTGAGTTTTAAGCCAACTTTTTCACTGTCTTCTTTCACCTTCGTCAAGAGGCTCTTTAGTTTTTCTCCACTTTCTGCCATAAGGGTGGTGTCATCTGCATATCTGAGGTTACTGATATTTCTCCCAGCAATCTTGATTCCAGCTTGTGCTTCTTCCAGCCCAGCATTTCTCATGATGTTATCTGCATATAAGTTAAATAAGCAGGGTGACAATAAACAGCCTTGACGTACTCCTTTTCCTATTTGGAACCAGTCTGTTGTTCCATGTCCAGTTCTAACTGTTGCTTCCTGACCTGCATACTGGTTAGTCAAGAGGCAGGTCAGGTGGTCTGTTATTCCCATCTCTTTCAGAATTTTCCACAGTTTATTGTGATCCACACAGTAAGGCTTTGGCATAATAAATAAAGCAGAAATAGATGTTTTTCTGAACTCTCTTGTTTTTTCGATGATCCAGCAAATGTTGGCAGTTTGATCTCTGGTTCCTCTGCCTTTCCTAAAACCAGCTTGAACATCTGGCTGTTCATGGTTCACATATTGCTGAAGCCTGGCTTGGAGAATTTTGAGCAGTACTTTACTAGTGTGTGAGATGAGTGCAACTGTGCAGGAGTTTGAGCATTCCTTGGCATTGCCTTTCTTTGCGATTGTAATGAAAACGGACTTTTTCCAGTCCTGTGGACACTGCTGAGTTTTCCAAATTTGCTGATAAATTGAGTCTCAGAATTCATTTCAAGGGCTTGCTTAAATTATTTCCCAATAACACACTAGATGTTAAAGTGGATGATCTATGTGTGTAGTCCCTCAGTCATGTCTGACTCCTTGTGACCACATGGACTGTAGTTCACAAGGCTCCTTTGTCCATGGGATTTTCCACGCAAAATACTGGAGTGGGGTGACAAGCCCTCATCCGGGGGATCTTCCAAACCCAGGGATCAAACTCAGGCCTCCCTCATTGCAGATAGTTCCTTTACCATCTGAGCCACCAGGGCAGGTAGTGTTTTATTTAGCTATAGCGTCATGACAAACATTTTCTTAAGCAGGATGATGAAAGTCAGCTTGATTCAGTGGGATAACATCAGAATTTGGAGACTGACCTGAATAAAAATCCTCTATTTATACTGTGTGAAATTTGGTACATTCCATACAATATAGCTCTTCTAGTTAATGTGTAATGTAGGAAAAATAAAATCTATGTCACAGTAAGATCAGGTCTATACCCCAACTGGTCAAGCTTAAGCCTCCTATAAGGGAGGGAGGGAGGGAGGGAGGGGTGTGTGTGTGTGTGTGTGTGTGTGTGTGTGTGTGTGTGTGTGTGTGTGTGTGTGTGTGTGTGTGTGTGTGTGTGTGTGTGTGTGTGTGTGTGTGTGTGTGTGTGTGTGTGCGCGCGCACGTGCGCATGCTCAGTTGAATTCCATTCCTTGGAATGCCATGGACTATAGGGCACCAGGGTCTTCTATCTAAGGGATTCTCCAGGCAATAAACTGGAGAGGGTTGCCATGCCCTCCCCAGGAGATCTTCCTGACCCAGGAATCTAACCTAAACCTCTTTCAGCTCCTGCATGGGCAGGGGCGCTGCCCTACCTGGGAAACCCATCAGGGAGGAGAAACCAGTTAATTCTTCTCTGGACGTTACAGAGATGTCTCCTTCTTCCTCAGAGACAGGAAAGAAGTAAATTCATCAAAGCCCAAGTTTTCACACCGTTTCAAGTTATAAAATTGAGAAAATAGGTTAGAATATAGCATTTCTTTCTCATGACCATCTGTAAAATGGACAAAATTCTCTGCTTAGATTCTCCTGAGAAAAATATTTCACTGGACTTGCACGTCTTTCCAATAGAAAAATGTTATACAGAAGAAAAGTTTTTATTGGATTCTATTTTTGGAAGAGATTATTTCCAAATCTAAACCCAATCTGTGTCATAATCATGGTAAATCTAACCTCACACTCAATGCTAATAGAAAATACTTTTCTAGAATAAGGACTAAATTTAAATCTCTCCTACTAAAGCCACACTTTTTTTTTTCCCCCAATCTTCAGGAATACATGAAACTCTGTATTTTAAACTTTGCTTTTCTATTCTTTGAGCTGTCTAAAAAGAGCAATCATAAAGATACTTTGAGGACAAGAAAATTGTAGGTTTAAAATATATAAGTTGAATTTACTATTAAAACTAATTATATGTAGTCTCCGCACATTCTTCTAGCTTACTTCTATTTTAAAGGCAATTTTCCTGTTGTAAAGTAATTGTATGGGTCTGTTCTCTTCATCCAGAGGAATTCACCTGGATACTGATAACTGATAATGCACGCAGGCAATCAGGGACAGAGAAGTTATTCTCCTAATACTTAGGTATTCACATTTATGAAACACAGGTGTTTCACAGGTCAAGACACTCAAAACTATCAAAAATGCTGTATTTATTTTCGAAAGGATGTCAGAATAAGGAAATAATATTAGCGTGGAGAATATTTCCCCCCAAATATCTTGAGACAATGTTGTTTTTTTAAAAAATCTATTTTTTTTTTAATTTTAGGAGAGATAAAGAACTAGGTCTTGCTTCCTTTGAAAAATGTATACTTTCTGCATATGTATCTTAATGATTAAGAATCTACTGTTAGAAAAAAAAATTTCTGAATTTGGATTTCCACATTACCAGTTGTAGAGCCATAGGAAAAACAATCTTTTTGCCTTAGTTTTCTCATATGTAATAATAATTATAGGTAATAATTTTATCAACTTTATATAGTTGAGATTTGAGGTGTGATTATGAATACTTAGTATCATGTATGATACAGAGTAGGCACTATAAAAATTAATAAGTGATAAAGGTAAAGGACCACAACCATGTCTAACTCAATGAAACTATGAGTCATGCCCTGTAGGGCCATCCAAACTGGATGTGTCATGGTGGAGAGCTCTGACAAAACATGGTCCACTGGAGAAAGGAATAGCAAACCACTTCAGTATTCTTGCCTTGAGAAGCCCATAAACAGTATGAAAATGCAAAAAGATAGGACAGTGAAAGATGAACTCCCCTGGTCAGTAGGTGCCCAATATGCTACTGGAGATCAGTAAAGAAATAACTCCAGAAAGAATGAAGAGATGGAGCCAAAGCAACACCACCACCCAGTTATAGATGTGACTGGTGATGGAAGTAAAGTCCCAAGCTGTAAAGAGCAAAATTGCATAGGGACCTGGAATGTTAGGTCCATGAATCAAGGAAAATTGGAAGTGGTCAAACAGGAGATGGCAAGAGTGAACGTCAACATTTTAGGAATCAGTGAACTAAAATGGACAGGAATGGGTGAATTTAACTCAGATGACCATTACATGTACTACTGTGGGCAAGAATCCCTTAGAAGAAATGGAGTAGCCATCGCAGTCAACAAAAGAGTTCAAAATGCAGTACTTGGATGCACTCTCAAAAATGACAGAATGATTCCTGTTCATTTCCAAGGCAAATCATTCAACATCACAGTAATCCATGTCTATGGCCAACCTAATGCTGAAGAAGCTGAAGTTGAATGGTTCTATGAAGACCTACCAGATCTTCTAGAACTAATACCCCAAAAATATGTCCTTTCTATGAAAGTCATAGTCTTTGAATGATACTACATTTATATCCCAGTTCCTGAATGTGTAAAAAGTATAGAGGGAAAAAATAAATTATTATAAAACAGATCTGCCCATGATCAAGACTGACCATCATGAAGACTACTATACTGGAGTGTTCAGATTAACAACAAATATGGTCATGATCTTTCAACTGAAATAAAACATTCTCCCAATGTTTTCAGGAGAAGAATATTTTCATTTAAAAATTTCCATAGAGAAAATGCTTAAAGTATATCATTTACCTGAATAAGTAACTCACCCAGAACAAAATTTTAGAAAAACTGACATATCTGAGGATGATACTACAGGACTAGCTTTTAAAGAAGGATTTTAATCAGTCTAATCATCAAATTGTAAACAAGATTAAAGATTATAATCTTCAAGAGATTTAAGAATGTTCTTAGTATAAATAGAAGAAAACAGTTTATTTAACAAACATACTCTTTTGCAGTTAACACAGGTCATGTGATTTTTTTTCAAATTATGTCAAAGAGGGAAGTAAAATTGAGCTATGGCCATTCTTTTTTGCACATGTACTCACACACATACAAATATGAATAATATGCTATTCATGTCATCACTTTGTGAAAGTTGATATATTCTTTCATACCCCACTTTTCCATAATGCCTCCTGGGAAGATACTACTTGATGAAAAATTAAGTTGAATCACTTTCTTTTTACAGAGTACAGAGATGAGAGTGACAATAAACCCACTGTACATCTCTGGGTTGCATAAGTTGCTCTTAAACTGTCACTTTAATTATTCTTGAATTGCAAGCTTGCCTCCAGGCAAACTTCACAGAGATTTTAAATAATCCATTGTATAAAATATTATTATGGACAGTGGGAAAATATTGAAAATAAAAGACGAACACAGAGTTTAAACAAATACATGAAACACATTTATTTAGGATAAGTAAACTTTTAAAAATAGACCTTAACATATTTCTGTGTAGACTAGGTGCTTGAAATTTGGAGGTAAGTGGTTCTCCCAGTGCTTTCCTGATTCTTCGTCATAGGAAGGAGGGTGAGTCTATTTTGCTAGAGACTTCGAAGACACTGTGAGTTTTAAGTAATTGTCTTAGAACCTGGAATACTATTCTAAATAAACAAACTAGACCTAGACTCATAGAGATATCCTTTAGGGGAATTTAAAAGGAAAGCTCCAACTGTATTTGTATAGTCAGTCGCTTAGTCATGTCCAACTCTTTGCCTCCTCGTGGACTCTAGCCCACCAGGATCATTGTCCATGGAATACTCCAGAAAAGAATACTGGAGTGGGTTGCCATTTCCTACCCTAGGGGATCTTCCCAACCCAGGGACCAAACTGACATCTCTTGAATCTCCTGCATTGGAGGGTAGATTGTTTACCATTAGTGCCACCTCCTTATGTTATAATTTTTATTCTGCTCAAAATCAGCACTCCTATCATATCCACTCTTTATTGAACCTCTAAAATTATTTATGAATGAATGGACTACTTTTAAATAATTTTTGCATTCAATGCTCATAGCAATGATATAAAAAAGCATTACTGGTCACATTTCATTGTTTGGGGAGATTAGGCAACAACCCAAGTTATTCAATTTATTGTTGAGGTTTTGGTTTTTCAACCCATTTCTATCTCCCAAACCCTGTCTTTCACCACATGGGGCAGTAGGTAGAGCAATGTTCTTTTTTCTTCTGGGAAGAACAAGGGAGAGTGGAAAGAAATGAATATTTATCCAGCATTTTTTTTTTAATATAGCCAATACGATCAAACCAGTCAATCCTAAAGGAAATCAGTCCTGAATATTCATTAGAAGGACTGATGCTGAGCTCTAACACTTTGGCCACCGGATGCAAAGAGTCAACTCATTAGAAAGAACTTAGATTCTGGGAAAGATTTAAGGCAGGAGAAGGGGACAACAGAGGACAAAACGGTTGGATGGCATCACCAACTCAGTGGACATGAGTTTGATCTAGGTAGGTCTAGGATGAGCCTGGCCAGATGAGCCTGGCGTGCTGAGGTCCATGGGGTCGCAGAGATCAGACAAGACTGAGAGACTGAACAACAAGTATGTACTAGTTAGTGTTTTACTTACTCTGGATCTTTCACATCACAATGTTTCAAGGAAAGTAATGTATGTGGAAGTCCTACATATACACCTGCAAACTTGGAAATATATCTTCTGGTTCTCTGGATATTACCTATTCAATCTAGTCCTCCACCTTGATATTCTTAAAGTCATTTGAATCCCAAATTAACTCTTCTTCCTAGCCTCTGCCCATGGAAATTTCCTGAGGCAGCCTTTCTTCTCTTCATATTTCACAGCTCTGGCCATATTCTACTCCACACAATGCAACCTCTTCTTTAATTGTCAAAGTTTAATTCAGTTCAGTTCATTCATTCAGTTGTGTCTATTTGTGAACCCATGAGTCGCAGCACACCAGGCCTCCCTGTCCATCACCAACTCCCAGAGTTTACTCAAACTCAAGTCCATTGAGTTGGTGATGTCATTCTACCATCTCATCCTCTGTCGTCCCCTTCTCCTCCTGCCCCCAATCCCTCCCAGCATCAGGGACTTTTCCAATGAGTCAACTCTTCACATGAGGTGGCCAAAGTACTAGAGTTTCAGCTTCAGCATCAGTCCTTCCAATGAACACCCAGGAACGATCTCCTTTAGGATGGACTGGTAGGATCTCCTTGCAGTCCAAGGGACTCTCAAGTCTTCTCTAACACCACAGTTCAAAAGCATCAATTCTTCGGTGCTCAGCTTTCTTCACAGTCCAACTCTCACATCCATACATGACCACTGGAAAAACCATAGCCTTGACTAGACAGACCTTTGTTGGCAAAGTAATGTCTCTGCTTTTTAATATGCTATCTAGGTTGGTCATAACTTTCCTTCCAAGGAGTAAGCGTCTTTTAATTTCATGGCTGCAGTCACCATCTGCAGTGATTTTGGAGCCCCCCAAAACAAATTCTGACACTGTTTCCACTGTTTCCCCACCTGTTTGCCATGAAGTGATGGGACCAGATGCCATGATCTTAGTTTTCTGAATGTTGAGTTTTAAGCCAACGTTTTTACTCTCCTCTTTCACTTTCATCAAGAGGCTCTAGTTCATCTTCACTTTCTGCCATAAGGGTGGTGTCATCTGCATATCTAAGGTTATTGATATTTCTCCCAGCAATCTTGATTCCAGCTTGTGCTTCATCCAGCCCAGCGTTTCTCATGATGTACTCTACATATAAGCTAAATAAGCAGGGTGACAATATACAGCCTTGACGTACTCCTTTTCCTGATTGGAACCAGTATGTTGTTCCATGTCCAGTTCTAACTGTTGCTTCCTGACCTGCATATAGGTTTCTCAAGAGGTGGGTCAGGTGGTCTGGTATTCCCATCTCTTTCAGAATTTTCCACAGTTTATTGTGATCCACACAGTCAAAGGCTTTGGCATAGTCAATAAAGCAGAAATAGATGTTTTTCTGGAACTCTCTTGCTTTTTCAGTGATCCAGCGGATGTTGGCAATTTGATCTCTGATTCCTCTGCCTTTTTTAAAACCAGCTTGAACATCTGGAAGTTCATGGTTCACATATTGCTGAAGCCTGGCTTGGAGAATTTTGTGCATTACTTCACTAGCATGTGAGATGAGTGCAATTGTGTGGTTGTTTGTGTGTATTCTTTGGCATTGCCTTTCTTTGGGATTAGAATGAAAACTGACCTTTTCCAGTCCTGTGGCCACTGCTGAGTTTTCCAAATTTGCTAGCATGTTGAGTGCAGCACTTTCACAGCATCATCTTTCAGGATTTGAAATAGCTCAACTGGAATTCCATCACCTCCACTAAAAAGTTTAAATACCTTAGCTCAAATAACAATAGGTTGTTTTTATTCGACAAAAGCATTGTCTTAATGGGAGTTGGACTATTTAAATCATGTATAATAAAACAGGCAGAATGTCCTTTAGGCCAGGAGTCCCCAACCTCCCCCAACCATGGCCACACAGCAGGAGGTGAGCAGTAGGAAAGAAGCAAGCAAAACTTCATCTGTATTTATAGTCAATCCCCATCGTTCTGCCATCACCCTCAGATAGGAAAGTCTAACTGCAGGAAAACAAGTTCAGGGCTCCCACTGATACTGCATTATGGTGAGTTGTATAATTATTTAATTATATATCAATACTAATAATACAATAATGCAATAATAATAATACAAATAAAGTGTATAATAAATATAATGTGCTTGTATCATCCCAAAACCACCCCCACCTCTGGTCCATGGAAAAATTGTCTTCCATGAAACCTGTCTCTGGTGCCAAAAAGTTGGGGACAACTGCTTTAAGCCTCCAGAAAGAATAATTCTAGAACATTCTGGTAGATGATATAGACTGAGTCACTAAATATTCTATCTTCTTTATTCCTCATCTCTCTATACAATGCAGGCTGGAATATCTAAAAACAATGAACAAAAACAAACTTATTTTTCCAGGTTTTCATCCAGGTGACTTATTTGTGGCCAATGAGTTTAAAGCCATATTGGGCCAATCTTCTATCTCTATCTTATTTTTATGGTGTTTTCTCCCCCCAGTTTGTACTTAGTGTGATAGATAGAGCTACAGTAGTAAGGTTGAGACCATTAGGTAGTGAATGTGGCAGAAAGGTCAAGTTTAATGTGAAGGTACAGTCTTTGACATCTGTGAGTTGCTGAAGAATGTGAAGAAACATGTACCTTCCTATTTTTTGGATGTAATAAAATGCACTTGGATTTTCTGGCCTTGATGCAGAATGCTTTATTAATTTTATACTAAAGAAAGGTCATCATCAAAAATAAATAAAAATATAAATGCACAGCAAACTGACAACCCTATGGCTCAAAAGACAAATGTCATTAGCTCACATTGAAAGTGAAAGTGTTAGTCATTCAGTCAAGTCCCATTCTTTGCCACCCCATGGACTGTAGCCCATCAGGCTCCTCTGTCCATGGAATTCTCAGGCAAGAATACTGGAGTAGGCAGCCATTCTCTTCTCCAGGGGAGCTTCCTGACCAGGGATAGAACCCAGGTCTCCAGCATTGCAGGCAGATTCTTTATCATCTGAGCCACCAGAAAAGCCCAATTGACTGTGTTCAAAAGATCAAATTTACCTGGGTCAGTTGAGAAGCAGCTCTTTCCATACAATAGAGATATGTCAGTATTTTATCTGGGTACTTAGGTCAGATGCGGACCCCTAATATTCCTGCCTCTAATTCTGAGTTCTTTCTCACCCAATCCCCCCACTCATGTTTTAACCCCCCACTAACTTATACATGACATTGGGTATTGTCTGAATAGGAAATCAAAGTATTATACACCATTAGACAGAAAGATATCTAGATTAGAGACAAATATACACCCTGACCAGTAAGTATATCACAGAATTAGCCAGGGTTACTAATGCCACCAAATTTATATAACAATGCAAATCTCAGTGGCCTAAAACAAGAAAGGTTTATTTCTTGCTCATTTCAGAACTGAGCAGCTCATATATATATACTTCCCCACCATCTTGAGTCTCCCTGCCACCACCTCATCCAGCCCTCTAAGTCATCACAGAGCACCGTGATGAGCTCCCTGTGCTTAAGGCAGCTTCCCACCAGCTCTTTCACACACGGTAGTGCATATATGTCAATATATGTCAATATACTCTCCACACATATGGGTGATGCGTGAAGTTGTAGAGCAGAAACTAACACATTGTAAAGCCATTCTATCCCAATTAATAAAAATAAAAAGCAATGAAGAAGAAGAAAGTATTGTGAGTTCTTTCTAAGCAATGACTGAAGGGTTCCTTCTGCAATTACTCTGTGGCTCTGCCAGATGCAAGGCCTTCTCTAGAGTTATCCTCTGGGTCCATTGGCCTAGTTGGTGTCTTAAGACCTTATGGCAGAAAGTGAAGAAGAACTAAAGAGCCTCTGGATGAAAGTGAAAGAGGAGAGTGAAAAAGTTGGCTTAAAGCTCAACATTCAGAAAACTAAGATCATGGCATCTGGTTCCATCACTTCATGGCAAATAGATGGGGAAACACTGAAAACAGTGGCTGACTTTATTTTGGGGGCTTCAAAATCAGTGCAGATGGTGACTGCAGCCATGAAATTAAAAGACGCTTACTCCTTGGAAAGAAAGTTATGATCAACCTAAACAGCATATTAAAAAGCAGAGACATTACTTTGTCAACAAAGATCTGTCTCGTCAAGGCTATGGTTTTTCCAGTGGTCATGTATGGATGTGAGAGTTGGACTATAAAGAGAGCTGAGCACAGAAGAATTATGCTTTTGAACTGTGGTATTAGAGAAGACTATTGAGAGTCCCTTGGACTGCAAGGAGATCCAACCAGTGCATCCTAGGGGAAGTCGATCCTGGGTGTTCATTGGAAGGACTGATGTTGAAGGTGAAACTCCAGTATTTTGACCACCCGATGTGAAGAGCTCTCATTTGAAAAGACCCTGATGTTGGGAAAGATTTAATTCAGGAGGAGAAGGGGATGACAGAGGATGAGATGGTTGGATGCCATCATCGACTTAATGGACATGAATTTGGGAAAGCTCCGGGAGTTGGTGATGGACAGGGAGGCCTGGTGTGCTGCAGTTCATGGAGTCACAAAGAGTCAGACACGACAGAGCGACTGAACTGAACTGACCTGATGGACAGTTGCACGTGACATTATATGAACAAATCATGGGAATAATATACATTGCTTTCCTCCAGATAATACTGATCAGAAACCAAGCGCATAAGACCAAAATTAATAAAAGGGAATCCTGGCAAATAACCTTCCTGTGTTCCCAGAGAGAGAAGACAAGACAATTGAGCAGATAAATAGCCTCTGCCACAACCTGTCTCATGTGGATTAAACTAGAATGATTCTGTCCTTGGAGATTCTTTTTCTTGAACGAACCAATAAAGTCTAGTTTCCAACTATGCATGAATGAATACAAGACTTGGCATATGGAGATTCAATTGAGAAACCTTGCCTGCCATCATTCAGCTTGGAACTAAAACCAAGATGCTACAAATGTCAGACACTGAAGCCTCTGATCTCTGATTCCAAAATTCATGTTCTTATGGGATCAACTGAATTTCAAATTTTTATTTTATTTTTTCATGAAAATTAATTGTCCTAAATTTTGGTCATTCTGTTTTCAAGAAAATAGAGACAATAAGAGATTAACAAAGTATCTCTTTTGTAACCTGTTGCAAATTAAATCTGACACAAGGAAAATAAGGGACAATTTTAGCCTGATGGCAAACATAAAGGTGATTTATCTTTTAGCAAACGTATCAAATGGCTCACAAACACAACATGTTAATTGGTTGCCTAAAAATAACAGCACTACAACAATCTCAGCATTTTTTATGTGCCATAATCTGTGCTGTTCTTTATTTACTTTTTGATAAATCTCCTTATGACATAAAAAGTGTTTATCTTCCCCTTTTATATAAAGATAAGCCAAAAGCCCAACAGCCAAAGAAACACAATAAATTGTCTATAATTAGCTGAATGACCAAATGTACAAAGTCACAATCCACTGAAGTGAACTCAGGTTTATCTCAAAGCAACAATTATATTTATACTTTATCAACTACAAGGAATAGAAATGAGGTTGAAAAAAACATTCTGAAGTCATATTCATCAGTAAGTCAATTAAAGAATGGGTTATTTCCTGATTTTTAAATTGCATTTATTATTATCAACTAGGCAATAGAGAATATTCATTAAAAATTTTATTGTTAATACTTATTGAGCCCTTAGCATATACCAAGGACTATGTCAAATACATATATGCATTTTAAAAGTGCATTGGTCAGCTATCACTGCAATGTGGTTACATGCTAAACAGCACTAAAACTCACTGACTTACAACAAGTATTTACCTTTGACTCCCAGGTTTGTGAGTCGTCAGCCACTCAGCAGGCATAAGCAGTATTTTATGTTCCAGGCTCAAGGCTGAAGATGGGGTTTAGGTCTGCTCTATATAACTCTAATTTTACTTGGACCAAATTCTACCTGGACCATGGTTTTTCTTAAGGTGAATAGCAGGAATACAAGAGTAAGTGACAAGGCATCTAGTCCACGAAGATTTTTGCCCAGAAGAGACCATGGTCTCTTCTGCCCACATTCCAATGTGTGGAGCTCAGGGAGGGCACTGTGAATCTGCAAAAATAATCCAACCTATAGAAAAAGTAATTCTGAAATCCTGATAACAACCCTTTTAGGAAGATACTCAGTTAAATGAGTGCTTCTCTTGTGGCTCAGCTGGTAAGGTTTCTGCCTGCAATGAGGGAGATGTGAGTTTGATCCCAGGGTTGGGAAGATCCCCTGGAGAAGGGAAAGGCTACCCATACTACTATTCTGGCCTGGAGAATTTCATGGACTACAGTCCATGGGGTCGCAAAGAGTCAGACATGACTGAGTGACTTTCACTTTCACCTTTTTTCACTTTGTTTAAATGAGTAACTTTTTGAAAGTCAGAGTTAGGAAGTACCAGAGTCATATTTTAAACTCAGGTTCCCACAACTCCAGCCTAAGATCTAAGCTACAATACTGTCAAGTTGATAGCATTCTTGACTCAAGAATATATACCAGCTCATATTCAGTTTTAGGTCATGGTTTCACAAAATACTGTCAGGCTATATCAGTTACCATATTTATATATATAATATATATATAGGAGAAGGTAATGGCAACCCACTCCAGTGTTCTTGCCTGGAGAATCCCAGAGACAGAGGAGCCTGGTGGGCTGCCGTCTATGGGGTCGCACAGAATCGGACACGACTGAAGTGATTTCGCAGCAGCGGCAGCAGCACGCACACACACACACACACACACACACACACACACACCACATTATATATATATATATATACACACACACACACACAGTTAGTCTAAGAATTGATTTATTTGACCAACCAGGTATGTCAAAAAGCAAAATCTATCAAATATCTGTTTTGTTAAAACACTCTAAAATCCTTCATTTCAAATGAACTGAATCCTTTGAGTCTCCATGAACAAAATGGTAACTTAAAGAATTTAATTTGACAAAACCTTTGTTGTAGGTATTTTTAAAATGCATTTCCTTTTATAAAATTGTATAGATTTTTTAGATTTTCCATGGATCATGAACATTTAGAACTTAATTTTAATTTGCAAAAAACCCTAAACATTACTCACTTGTCCCCTTTGAGAGGCTTTGTTTTCAGATAGCAATAATTCTTTTCCAAATTGTTTTAAGAGAAAACTACAGAAGCACATGCTCATTTGCATATAGGTTACACCCCAATTGTCCTCTGGATGAGATAAAGTCATTTTACTTTCTCTGAGATGACTTTTTTTAAACAAAAATAAATGTAAATTTCTGTTTCCTCATTCAATTAATGAAAATTTTGTAGATATTTTTGTTTCTTAGATTGGAGAAGACTTCAAAGGCCTTTAGTAGCCAGCATGTGAAGCAGTAGGATCACATCCAGCAATTAGAATCATCAGAAATCACCTTTATCAGGACTTTGAACTTTCTTCAAAGGAAAGAGGTTCTTGATGGGTTTTCACTTCTTTTTTTAAGAAGTATTTCTATTTGATACATTTCTGTTCAACTTCAAATATTCAATCATAGAATTATACAAGGATATTATAAAGGAATATTTTGGCATCTTTTTGAGAGAATTATTACTTAGGGTAACAAAGAACTACCACATGAATTATTATAATTAGTAGTAGTTTAATTACGATTGCATCCCAGTATTGCTATGCTTTCAAATCATTGAGATTAAAGTTAGAAAATAAGGTATCTCATATTCTAAGGCATTACAGTATCATAGGACCTAGTGCAATATGACTTAAAAGAAGAAAATATGCAAAATATTATTGAAATGGAGACAACAGAATTTATGAGGATCCACCCAGGACATCAGAGAGGAAAGTAGCAATAAAATTCAAGAAGAGACCTAGGTAAGACCCAAACTTAGAATACAGAGATTAAATCTAAAACAAGACAAACTAGATTTCACATGGTTTCCTAGATCTAGGATCTGAGAAATCCCATTTTCTCTACATTTTGGAGAGCATGAGGACAAATGTTGAAAATATAACCTGCATTTATGTCGTAGGAAAAAGGAATAAAATTTCCAGGTAATTTAATATTTCAAAGAATTTTCCAGAAAGGCCAGATGTCTAGGCATGAGAGTAGCAACTTAAGATATACTAGTTTTTAACTGCAATGTGAATGAACCTGTTTTCTGGATGAGTGATTTACTGAGGTAATGCCATACATGCCTTTCAAATATCACAAATTTAGTACTTAAAGGGAAAAAGGGAATGTAGACAAAAATAGAGTTTAAAATATAGACGTCTTCCCTGGTGGCTCAGTGGTAAAGAACCCTCCTGACAATCCAGGCAGGAGACCCAGGTTTGATCTCTGATCTGGGAAGACCCCACGTGCCCGGGAGCACCCGAGCTCCCTCGCCACAACTATCCGGCCTGCACTCAGAGCCCCAAAGAGCAACTACCCAGCCTGCACGCTGCAACTGCCGAGGCCGGCATGCCTGGGAACCCCTGCTCCACAGCAAGAGAAGCGCCAAAATGAGAAGCTGCATGCGCCACAACTAGAGAAAGACCACACAGCAACAACGCCCCAGCACGGCCAAAAACAAATAAAACGATACAATTATTTTTTTAAATAGAGATTTACTGGAGGAAAAGACTATGCTTTTCTTAATATAATGATAATGTAATTTATAACAGAAATGTTAGTTTTCAAACTGTTTCCGATGATGTACTCTATTACTAAAAAAATTATTAGCACTCCAGTCTATGTTTAGATACATAGATGCATGCATACATGCCTGTGCACACAACTGATTATGATTATGCTTATACACACATACATGTATACACACACACACACATTTCTGCATTAATATGGAGTTGACATTTCAAGGCATACTCCAAAGTAGAAATTCAGAAATGACAGCATATAAACAGAAACATTTTTCTCTCATATCTTAGTATCTTTTTTGTACTGTGCCATAAATACACTCCACTTTCGAGGTCAGATAGACACAAATGAAACTTTTTTTAATGTTTTTTTTTAATGTGGACCATTTTCAAAGTCTTTATTGAATCTGTTAACAATATTGCATCTATTGTTTATGTTCTGTTTTATTGGCCACAAGGCATGTGGGATCTTAGATGCCCGACCAGTGATTGAACCAGCACCCCCTGCACTGGAAGGCAATAATAAATTGCCTTCTTAATAAATGTAACTTCTATAAGCATACTTATTATCACTCTTAACCACTGAACCACCATGGAAGTCCCAAAACAAATGTAGCTTTTATATGCATACTTCTAAAATAGTAAAAGATGGTATGCACAGTCAAAATATATGAGGAAGAATAAATTTGTTTCCAACATGTATCTTTTTGATTTAATAAACTGAGGTCATGTAGTTGCATGTAGTAACAGATCAAAGTAGAGCTTATTTTAATTGAATATTCATCAAAGAAAATACCCCATAAATTCCCATTTGTGACACTTTGAAAATATGGTATTTAATTTCCTTTAGTAAAAAAAATCACAATTTTATTTTATTGGAAATACAGTAGAGATCATTTTAAAGGCAAAGTTATATATAGAACAATAAAGAAATTAAAAATGAACCTCCAAATTGCATTACCCAGAAAAAAATAGTGTCTGATAACATGTTTTGAATATTAATGGAGTTAAAAAATGAATGATGTCATAGATCGCCTGTGGCATGAAATGGAGGCAATGGGAGTGCTCCATTATGCATACAGTCAATAAGAGAATATACTGACTGTAGACAATTTGGAAATATTAACAAAATTAAAGTTTGCTTTTTATTATCACTCTATGCCAGCAATTCTAAACAATAACTGTGATTAGAACACACCTCCCATCAGAATAGATTTCTCCCAATGACACTCCACCTTGGAACACTAATGGAATAGATAGCAAGCTGATAAATATATTCATAAAGTTGAATTTTATAACAAAATTAATTTACTCTATTTTAACTTAAGTAAATTCACATAGAACTGAACAAAGAGGCAGACAAGGAAATATAGATTTACTACATCAGATATTACCATCCAAAATATAATTCTAATAAGAAGAAAGGTTATATTAAATGTTAAGATATAGGAATCATTATTTTAATCATTAGGGGATTTAGGAAGGAGAAAAACAGGATACTACTGGCCTTAGATAGTTAAGGTGCATATCAGTGGAATGACTTTAGTAAGACCATACTTTTGCATCTTCCCATACACAGAAAAGAACTAAATTCATTAAGCTGAGATGTTTGAATATTTGTTGGTTAATCACTCAATCGTGTCCAACTCTGCAACCCACGAACTGTAGCCTGCCAGGCTCCTCTGTCCATGGAATTCTCCAGGCAAGAATACTGGAGTGGAGATCTTCTCCAGGGGATCTTCCTGACCCAGGGATCTAACCCAGGTCTCCTGCATTGGAAGGTGGATTCTTTGCCACTGAACCACAAAGAAAGCTTCTAGTTTTCCTTAATTAACAGTAAGGGCATGGCAACCCACTCCAGAATTCTTGTCTGGAGAATCCCATGGACAGAGGACCAGCCAGGCTCCAGTCCATGGGTCCATGGTGTCATAAAGAGTTAGACCCCACTAAGCAGCACACACACACACACACACACACACACACAATCTTTTGATGTTCTGATTATCTGGGTTTTTTGCTTGCTTGTTTTGTTTTTTCCAAAAACTACTATTTATCCTGGCTCCTTCCTTTCCTCTTCAAAACAGTCCCTCAGAGCTATCTGAGACACAGTCTCTTGGACATAAATCTTTACGAGTAAAACATTATTCTCAACTTTTAGGTTGTGCAATTTTTTTAGTTGACACCAGAATTCACAGATTTTGTTTACTGGTAACTTAACATGTGACATATTAAAACTACACCTTAAAAAAAAAAAAAACAAAAAACTACACCTTTAGATCCCAGCCTCACTGCCGTGTCTGTGCCCACTCAGCCAACACTGTCCTTGGATTCCTCTCCTTTCACCATCTACATCATGAGGAGGGGGCCGGGATGAAGTCAGGAGGGGGAAAAGCAAGACTGCAAAAGTATTCACAGGAGTGCTACCTTTTAACACGAGAGGTCATTGGCATTTGTTAACTGGTGCTTATAGAAGCTAGGTTCCTACCACCCGAGAGAAAATGGCAGTCAGGGGTCCTAGGATGGCTCCCAGATTCTTGAGAAAGACATCCCTGGGTTATAGAATATTATATCCTATCTTAAATGAGCAGAGAAAGAATTTGCAATTTCAAGTTTTCTAAAGAAAAGCTCTAAGAAAAGGGAGATCAGGGACTATGGTCAGGAAAAGTCTAAATTTCAGACAAGCTGAGGGGCAAGTCAAGGTGACTTTTGCCAGTATTCAAAGGGCTAAGTTCCTAAGATAGTCTGTAAAAGAGACATAGTCCTGAACCTGAATAGAACTTATATCCCGTTGCTGTGTGGAAGTTGTATAAATCTAAATTATGTTGACTTGGTTGATAGTGTTTATCAGGTCTACTATATCCTTTTACTTTTCTGTCTATTCATTTTATTAATTTTTGAGAGTTTGATGTTGAAACTCCAACTAAAACTCTTAATTAATCCACTTAACACAATTAAAATATATAAAAAAAATAACTGTAATATATAGTGGAACTATATGTAACTTTGTTCTGTATTTTCCAAGTCTCCTGTAAATGTGTTATCATACTTTCATAATTTAGAAACTGGAGCCCATTATACAGAGTGAAGTAAGCCAGAAAGATAAAGACCAGTACAGTATACTAACACATATATATGGAAATTAGAAGGATGGTAATGATAACCCCATATGCAAAACAGAAAAAGAGACACAGATGTACAGAGCAGACTTTTGGACTCTGTGGGAGAAGGCGAGGGTGGGATGTTTCGAGAGAACAGCGTCGAAACATGTATATTATCAAGGGTGAAACAGATCACCAGCCCAGGTTGGATGCATGAGACAAGTGCTCGGGGCTGGTGCACTGGGAAGACCCGGAGGGATGGGGTGGAGAGGGAGGTGGGAGGGGGGATCAGGATGGGCAACACATGTAAATCCATGGCTGATTCATATCAATGTATGACAAAAACCACTACAATACTGTAAAGTAATTAGCCTCCAACTAATAAAAGTAAATGAAAAAAAAAAAAAAAAGAATGAAGAAAAGAGATATAGTCCCTTGCAGATGGGATAGAAAAATGAGAGTCAGATGTATCTTTAGAGGCGGGAGAGTCTAAAGTGACTGTTCATGAATGAGAGAAAATGTAGAACTATGAGAAAGAGCAAAAGAACCACACTGATCAGAGTAAGTGGAGGCAGATAGGTTGACAGCTGACATGACGGTAGAATGTATCAACTATCTAGAAATCCTCTCAGTGATGTCAAATTCTAATAAGCAGACCCAGATAGATAAATGAGTGTAGATAGCCAGCTTGAGAAACCAAGAACTCTGAGGGACTGTGGTAAATTTCAGAGTATCTGCTCTGACGTATTACCAATGCAGGGTCTCAGGCCCCACCCAGAATAAATGAATCAGGAGTCGCGCTTTAACAAGATTTCAAAAGGATATAAGGACACATTAAAGTTTGAGAAGCATGGTTTAAATCACGCCTCTGCAAATACATTTTTCTCACCATTTCCTTGCATTGGTTTTGATCATTTACAATACTTCACCTACACAGCAGCTCTTCAAAGGGAAGGACTTTTTTCCCTCTCTAAATATTTGCTTTGACAACAGATTTTCTGAGTGAATGAAAGCATTGCCCTATGTGTGACCTATGTAAAATTATTCTTGCACATTGGCCCTTATGTTGCTCAGGATTAATCACATTCATTTATTTATAAAGGTGAGAATTTCAAAAATAACCCTGAATTACATTCTGGAATACATTTTGGTATGCAGAAGGAAAAGATGAACACATAATCATTACATATTCTTTAAAACAAAAGGAGGAAGGAGCAACAGAAAATATATTAATGTAATTTTACGGCTGAGAATTTGGAAACAAGCGTCATGAAATGTAAAACTATGCTCCTCAAAGGAATCATAACTTGGCTGTAAGGCAAATATATATTAAAGCATAAATATAAGAGTCTATATAGTAATAGAAAATAATACAACGAGATGTGCCAAGAGACTAAATTATAATTGACATGGGAATCATAGATTTGGAATCTCTTACTGCTTAGAATTTAAATTTTTCTGAAGCACTGAAATAAGACCAAGACATCCAGGTAACACAGGATGTGTGATCAAAAAATATGAGGAGGTCACATCAACAACAAACAGCTTATGATATTTATTTTATATCATCTAGACAATTTAACTAAAAGAATAATCAATTACAAACAAATTCAAATAAGGAAGCCTGCAAGTTTTATATAATGCAAAAAAATCAATCACTATAACTATACATAGAATTATAGGGAGTCTAAGTACACACGACATACAAACTCATTAATTTTGACTCATTAACTTCAAAATTATGGTAATGTGGATGAGGACTCACAGACTCTTAGGTTGCTGGCAGTGGAAGAATTCTTAAAGAACATCAAGGCTGAATGCTTGCCCACTGTACTGGGGTTTGTGTGTGTGTTGATTAAGACAGTTTTAAGATTTCTCTGGATTTAACTCAACTTTAGACAGCTTTCTCCCTGACTGAAGTCCCCTGATCTGTATCTTAAAGCTTTTGTCTTAGAAAACTTGCAATTGTAAATTCTTACTTTGTCCCTTAGAGATGTAAATCATCTTCAGCCTGGGAATTGTTGTACTCAAGGAACCGCAAGCCACCCCTTTGAAACAGATAGTGACTACAGGGCCCCCTCACAGATTCTGGGTAGGGAGGGGCCTAATATCAATGAACTGCAATGACCACCAATTAGCAAACACTCGTGGCCTGACCACATCGACCAACTTCCCCACTAATGGCCAATGTGCCCCAGAACTTTGCCACTAGTTTGCCCAGGGATGAACACTTCTCTTCTCCCACCTTTTTCAGGAGAGTTGAGTTGAATCTCTCTTCCCCATTGCAATAGTCTTGACTCTTATAGAAATAGTCATAAATAAAGTCTTTATTGTCTACTGAATTCCATGTGATATAATTTTTCTGACTGCGCGCGCGCACGTGTGTGTGTGTGTGTGTGTGTGTGTGTAGAGGGTCTCCCAGGGGCCCTAAAGCTCAAGCCTACCCCATCCACATCTTCCTCAAAGTGTTCTGTCTTTAATCTGTTTTATATGTTGATTTTTTCCCCTAAAACTGTATTTTTAAAAAGTCACTATAGTTTTAGAAACATTTAGAAGCACTTTAGGAAACCTATTTCATTTTTCAAGTGAGATAACAAAAGTCTCAAGGAAAGTTATTCCCCAGATAGCCCAAGACCTCACTGTGAGGAACAAGCAACCTTAGAGCCCTGGAAGGCAGCTCCAGTGCTCTCTAGATGTTATTTTTGTATCATTAAAGAAGACAATGTCAACTGGGCAATATAAGAGAAACATGAAGGGATGATTAACCTACTCTAAAGGACAAATGATCTTCAAGTGCCTTAGGAACAATCATTTGCATGCCACCAATTCATATGCAAATTAGTAATAATCTTTATTCAGGGCCTTTGTTTGGGAACATTTATTAGCCATTAGTTGTGTTACTTTATTTACTTGAATGCATATTTTCCTAAATGCTGCATAACCATGTAGAGGATTATAAATTCAGCATCGAAAAATGTACGACAAAGTCATAAATAGAAGCCAGGAGCACCAGTACAAATAGTGACTTGATCCAGTTAACTTATATTAACATGAATAATTCTTTAGTTAGAAGGTGACTTAGGGCATTAAATCACAGTTATGAATTTGGCTGAGATGCTTAGCTTTGCAAAGTCTCCCTTCCTCATTAATATAGGTAATAATCCCTAACTTTCTACTGCTTTAATCATGATATAGAAAACACATTTTAAGCGCTTAGCTTAGCTTAGCATCTCAGTCCTTTCTGACTCTTTGGAACCTCGTGGACTCCACTCTGTCAGGTTCCTCTGTCCATGGGACTCCCCAGGCAAGAATACTGGAGTGGGTTGCCATTTCTTACTCCAGGGGATCTTCCCAACCCAGGGATCGAACCCACATCTCCTGTGTCTCCTGCATTGCAGATGGATTCTTTACAACTAGAGCCACCTACAGTACTATATAAACTCTTAGTGGTGTTAATATCCAACATGGTGGTGTGAGTATTCAACACCAAAATCAAGCATCGTCTTCACTCTTCAGTTTCTCCAGTCATTATAACGGTTTCTAAGAAAATGTGCCTAAACAGTAACAACTATTTGATTCTAGTCCCGGCCAGTGGGACTGTGGAAATCCACAGCTTAAATGTGTAAGCTTTGGTTCATAATAGAGTGTTGAGTTTAATTAAGTCAAAAATTCCAATTAGTAACATCCAGTTTTTTTTCCCAGATGTTATTAATAGTACTGACTTGAGGCAAATGGTAATAACAAAGCAACTGGGTGGTCAATTACACGCGGCCTATGATTCTCGATCCTTTTCAATGATGTCTCTTTATTAGACTCTACTGCTGCTGCTGCTGCTAAGTCGCTTCAGTCGTGTCTGACTCTGTGCGACCCCACAGTCAGCACCCCTCCAGGCTCCTCCGTCCCTGGGATTCTCCAGGCAAGAACACTGGAGTGGGTCGTCATTTCCTTCTCCAATGCATGCATGCATGCTAAGTCGCTTCAGTCGTGTCTGGCTCTTTGTGACCCCACAGACAGCAGTCCACCAGGCTCCTCTGTCCACAGGGTTCTCTAGGCAAGAATACTGGAGTAGGTTGCCATTTCCTTCTCCTTATTAGACTCTATGAAGCTATTTTATGAAAATGAAAAGCAAAAACAACAACAAAATTATAGTATTATTAAGGGGAAAATGCAGCAAATAAAATAATGTTGCAGTGTATTCTCACATAAGAGGTCATTTCCTTCTCCAATTCTTCTGTGTCTCCAGAAGTTAAATCAAATTAATGACTTAGGGAAGAGAGAAAATGATCAGTTGAGGGACACACTTCTGCTAAAATTTGACCTGGAAGTCCTTAATAAAATAAAATGACCTGGACTACCTTCATATTTATTGTGTTTAAACCTTTATTTTCCTTAGGAGTGGGAGGGGGGCTGACAATTAAATTAGGGAGAAGTACCGCCATGCTGATGGAGAGAAGTTCAATACCAAAGATTTATCTACTTAGACAAATGAAATCAGAGTCAGTACATCTATCCAAAATGTTCTGATCTCTGCAGAAATACAAAAAGTTCTGGGCAAATGCAATTTTACTTCAGTCAAATTAGATGCAGTTGTCTAGAGGCTCCTAATCGTTAGGGGTAGGCTTTATCAAATCAGTTCCAGGGATTTCATAAGACTGAAGAATAGAATTACCACAATAAATACAGGTTTCCTAATTAAGACTATATTTTAGATAAACAACAAACAATTTTTGGCATGTCTCAAATATATATATATATATATATATATACACACACACACACACACACATAAATTGTGTGTGTCTATTAATTTCCATCAACCAAATAACCAACAATAGCTTCTAGATATTATTTTTCATCCTTAACATATGTTTGACCTAAGGGACAAATTGACTTTCATTTGTGGTATTCATATTTTCAATCAATTCATTCTAAAGTAGTCATTTAAAGGCTATAGCCACAGAGAAAGAGAGACATGTGATTAAAAAATTTAAAATATGACATACCTATACTTTGCTGCATTTACTCAATGGGCAACAATCAGGTTAAATATTTTTTGATATTTTTAATTCAGCTAAAATTTGAATCTCCTGAATTACTTGCTTTTTATTTGTTCAGATTGATATCAGTTTATTCTGGCTTATAAACTTCCATTCCTCGGGCTACTCAAAATGAAAAACAGGCCTTCCTTGGTAGCTCAGTGGCAAAGAATCCACCTGCCGGAGCAGGAGACATGAGTTCTATCCGTGGCGTGGGATGATCCCACGTGCCCCGGAGTACCTAGGCCCAGGCCCCATAACTACTGAGCCGATGCTCTAGAGCCTGAAAGTCACAGCTACTGAGCCCACGAGCTGCAGTCACTGAAGCCTGCGTGCTCTAGAGCCCATGCCCTGCAACAAGCGAAGCCACTGCAACGAGAAGCCTACACACCGCAACTAGAGAGCAGCCCTGGTTCACTGCAACAAGAGAAAAGCCCAAGCAGCAATGAATGCAAAATAAATAACTTTTTAAAATGAAAAATGATTTCTATTCCCTCAGATAATATCATATGGGCCAAAAAGTGCATTTGGATGTTTCTGTAGCGTTGTCAGGGCCAACCCAACATTTGTATCCATTATCACTTTAACTATACAGATGTAATTCATGTTACCCTTTGAAGACCCAAATCTTAGAATCTAAATTTCATAAAATGATTAAACTTTATATTTTGGTCATTCAAATACTTTTCAAGAAATTTTAAAAGAACATGTGATACTTTGGCAAAGTAAAAACTGCTGAAATAATTTTTCGTTATACAACTATCCATACAAATTTGATACGTTATCTATTTTTAATAAATTGACTGTTGTTCAAATTTGCTAATTGCTTTTTTTAAGATAATAGAGCATATTCTATGAGCTTAATAAACAACACATTTACTATGTATCCAAATAAGATAGTTAATACTTCAAGTATTAATTAGAATGTGTGAATTATGAACCAAATAAGAAGGCAAAATAATAATCTTTGCTTCTTCCTGGATCTCCAAAGTTCCATTTAGAAACTTTTTTCCATACCTGAAAAATATTCTTTAATATAAACATGCTGGTGACAAAGTATTTCAGATGGATTTAGGTAAACATACATTTATTTCAGTTCTATTTCTAAAGTTTATTTTAACAAATATAAATTCATGCTTAGGATTTATTCTCTCTCAACACATTGAAGCTACACTCTCACTAGTGTTCATTACTTCTTTTGAGAAGTCCACTGTAATCTAAGTTTTGCTTCTTCCAAAAGTCACATAGCTTTTTTGATTAACTACTTATATAAGATATTTGGTATTCTTTATTTTATTGTGATACTACAGACATGAATTATTTATTTATTTGTTTTTATACTCCCAGGGGTTTACTGGACAGAAGTCTTTTATTAGATTAGGGAAATTCTTATTTGCAACCCAGTATTTCTTCTTTCCCAGTTTTTCTTTCCTCTTTTTTTGAGACTCTATCTTGGATCTTCCCTCCTTTATGTTCTATGCTCCTACATTTTCTGTGTTTTTCATCTCTCTCTGTTTCATTCATTTTTTTTCCTAGTTGATTCTGTCTTCAGAAGTTAAACCAAGACACTGAATTCTATTTTTACATAAAATAAAATATACTTTACTTGTATTTTTCAGTTATTTTTTAAATTTCTGTTTTTTGTTAATTTGCTAGATCACTTTTAATATTTTAGTCCCTGCTATAAGTTTGAATCTTGTCATTTATCTCCTAGAATGTGAAAATTACAATTATATTCTGTGTCTGATAATTCTAATATCTGGAGTCATAGTAGATTTCTTTACATTTTCTCTTATTTCAGGTAGTTCTTAATCTACTCACATTCTGGTTGTCTTTATTATTATATTTTTGGATACCATATGTGAAAAATTATTTATATAAACAAATTGAGAACAAAGATGACATTACAATCCTCTAGAAATGATGCCATATGATTTTACAAGGTACCTAGATCACAATAATTTCTAGATCATCTCAATCCAATTTCATAATTGAAATTTTTATGACCACTGGTAAGCTGGTCTGAAGTCTATGCAAGACTCAGTTTACTTCTGTTTCATTCTTCCTATGAGAGTCCAAATAAAACTGTGGTAATTTACCATGCCACCACACTTAAGGCCTTCCGCTCTGTACTGGGGTCCTTTGAACTCAAAATAGCAACTGACCTGAAATCTCTAACAGGACCAGAGCAAAAAGAATCTCTTAAAAGGGTTAAAAAAATGGACTGATATCTTCTGGGTCTAAATTTGGCAATCATTACTATATTTTCATTTATTATTATTATTTATCTAGTATTGCTTATATGATTTATTTGATATTTTAATTATTAGCCTATGTCCCAACCAGTAACACTGAAAAAGCTAAAGTTGAACAGTTCTATGAAAACCTAAAGACCTTTTAGAACTAACACCCAAAAAAGATGTCCTTTTCATTATAGGGGACTGGAATGCAAAAGCAGGTAGTCAGGAAACACCTGGAATGACAGGCAAATTTGCCTTGGAGTACGGAATGAAGCAGGGCAAAGGCTAACAGAGTTTTGTCAAGAGAACACACTGTTCATAGGAAACACCCTCTCCCAACAACACAAGAGAAGACTCTACACATGGACATCACCAGATGGTCAACACTGAAATCAGATTGATTATATTCTTTGCAGCCAAAGATGGAGAAGCTTTAAACAGTCAGCAAAAACAAGACCAGGAGCTGAATGTGGCTCAGATCAAGACCTCCTTATTGCCAAATTCAGACTTAAATTGGAGAAAGTAGGGAAAACCACTAGACCATTCAGGTATGACCTAAATCAAATCCCTTATGACTATACAGTGGAAGTGAGAAATAGATTTAAGGGACTAGATCTGATAGACAGAGGGCCTGATGAACCATGGACAGAGGATCATGACACTGTACAGGAGACAGGGATTAAGACCATCCCCATGGAAAAGAAATGCAAAAAAGCAAAATGGCTGTCTGAGGATGTCTTACAAATAGCTATGAAAAGAAAAGACACAAAAAGCAAAGGAGAAAAGGAAAGATATTCCCATCTGAATGCAGAGTTCCAAAGAGTAGCAAGGAGAGATAAAAAATCCTTCTTCAGTGATCAATGCAGAGAAATAGAGGAAAACAATAGAATGGAAAAGACTAGAGATCTCTTCAAGAAAATTAGAGATGCCAAGGGAACATTTCATGCAAAGATGGGATTGATAAAGGACAGAAATGGTATGGACCAAACAGAAGCAGAAGATATCAAGAAGAGGTGGCAAGAATACACAGAAGAACTGTACAAAAAAGATCTTCCTGACCCAGATAATCACGATGGTGTCAGCACTCACTTAGAGCCAGACATCCTGGAATGTGAAGTCAAGTGGGCCTTAGGAAGCATCACTACGAACAAACCTAGCAGAGGTGATGGAATTCCAGTTGAGCTAGTTCAAACCCTGAAAGATGATGCTATGAAAGTGCTGCCCTCAATATGTCAGCAAATTTGGAAAACTCAGCAGTGGACACAGGACTGGAAAGGTCAGTTTTCATTCCAATCCCAAAGAAAGGCAATGCCGAAGATTGCGTGAACTACCACACAATTGCACTCATCTCACATGCTAGTAAAGTAATGCTCAAAATTCTCCAAGCCAGGCTTCAGCAATACGTGAACCGTGAACTTTCAGATGTTCAAGCTAGTTTGAGAAAAGGCAGAGGAACCAGAGATCAAATTGCCAACATCCGCTGGATCATCAAAAAAGCAAGAGAATTCCAGAAAAACATCAATTTCTGCTTTATTGACTATGCCAAAGCCTTTGACTGTGTGGATCACAATAAACTGTGGAAAATTCATGAAGAGATGGGAATACCAGATCACCTGACCTGCCTCTTAGAAACCCATATGCAGGTCAGGAAGGAACAGTTAGAACTGGACATGGAACAATAGACTGGTTCCAAATAGGAAAAGGAGTACGTCAAGGCCGTATATTGTCATCCTGCTTATTTAACTTGGCGGAGTACATCATGAGAAATACTGGGCTGGAAGAAGAACTGAATCACTATGTTCTCACTGTTTAATATTTACTTTAGCTGCAAGTTTCATCCAAATTATTTATTTTGGTATTATCAGAGGCAATATCATATCCTTAACTATTGAAAGTTAATTTTTAAAATGTACTTTACCTACAGAAGACACAATCTATTTCATGACATTGTGAAAGGATGCTTTACTCTAAATCCAATACATCCAGCTCTCAATGACCCTGTTCTATAAATGAATAATATTCAGTTCAGTTCAGTTCAGTCACTCAGTCGTGTCTGAGTCTTTGCAACTCCATGAACCACAGCACGCCAGGCCTCCCTGTCCATCACCAACTCCCGGAGTTTACTCAAACATCTCCATCAAGTCGGTGATACCATCCAACCATCTCATCCTCTGTCGTCCCCTTCTCCTCATGACTTCAATCTCTTCAAGAATCAGGGACTTTTCCAATGAGTCAACTCTTCACATGAGGTGACCAATGTATTGGAGTTTCAGCCTCAGCATCAGTCCTTTCAATGAACATCCAGGAATGATCTCCTTTAGGTTGGACTGGTTGGATCTCCTTGAAGTTCAAGGGACTCTCAAGAGTCTTCTCCAACACCACAGTTCAAAAGCATCAATTCTCTGGGGCTCAGATTTCTTTATAGTCCAACTCTCACATCCATACATGACCACTGGAAAAACCACAGACCTGACTAGATGAACCGTTGTTGGCAAAATAATGTCTCTGCTTTTTAATATGCTATCTAGGTTGGTCATAACTTTCTTTCCAAGGAGTAAGCGTCTTTTAATTTCATGGCTGCAATCACCATCTGCAGTGATTTTGGAGCCCAAAATAATAAAGTCTGACACTGTTTCCACTGTTTCCCCACCTGTTTGCCATGAAGTGATGGGACCAGATGCTATGGTCTTAGTTTTCTGAATGTTGAGTTTTAAGCCAACTTTTTCACTCTCCTCTTTCACTTTCATCAAGAGGCTCTTTAGTTCTTCTTCACTCTCTGCCATAAGGGTGATGTCATCTGCATATCTGAGGTTATTGATGTTTCTCCTGGAAATCTTGATTCCAGCTTGGGCTTCTTCCAGCGCAGCGTTTCACATGATACACTCTACATATAAGTTAAATAAGCAGGGTGACAATATACAGCCTTGATGTACTACTTTTCCTATTTGGAACCAGTCTGTTGTTCCATGTCCAGTTCTAACTGTTGCTTCCTGACCTGCATACAGGTGTCTCAAGAGGCAGGTCAGGTGGTCTGGTATTCCCATCTCTTTATGAATTTTCCACAGTTTATTGTGATCCACACAGTCAAAGGCTTTGGCATAGTCAATAAAGCAGAAATTGATGTTTTTTTCTGGGACCCTCTTGCTTTTTTGATGATCCACCAGATGTTGACAATTTGATCTCTGGTTCCTCTGCCTTTTCCAAAACTAGCTTGAACATCTGGAAATTCATGGTTCACGTATTGCTGAAGCCTGGCTTGGAGAATTTTGAGCATTACTTTACTAGCATGTGAGATGAGTGCAATTGTGTGGTAGTTCACGCAATCTTCGGCATTGCTTTTCTTTGGGATTGGAATGAAAACGGACCTTTTCCAGTCCTGTGTCCACTGCTGAGTTTTCCAAATTTGCTGACATATTGAGGGCAGCACTTTCATAGCATCATCTTTCAGGGTTTGAACTAGCTCAACTGGAATTCCATCACCTCCACTAGCTTTGTTTCTAGTGATGCTTCCTAAGGCCCAGCTGACTTCACATTCCAGGATGCTTTATTAGGATTTATTGTTTTAATCTTCAACCACACAGTAGAAAATAAAGACACAGTAGAAAATAAAGAAAATAAAAAGCCAAAAAGCAAAGTCTAATTCACTTGACATCAACCAGATAATGCAGCAGACCCATATTGGAGAGAATTAAGTTGCTTTGTTGACTTAACAACTCACTTTGCAAAACAAGTTCAGTGTTTTCATTCAATCTATCTTATTTGATTTATATCCAAAACACCAATACCACAAATCAAACTGAAAGAGAAGACAACCTCAAGAGCTGATTATGACTTCTAAAATAGAAAGAGAAAATTATTTGTATACGAACATAACCGGAAAAAGGAAGAATAAAAAAAAAAGAAAAACAAATGCTGGACAAAAATGTGACTTTCCAGTATCTTTGTGGAGTGGGAATAATTATTAATGGTCAAAAATTAAGTTTTTATGAAAAATAGTGATTAGCTGGAAATTAGAAGGTACTGTGTTCCAGCTTGCCTCCTACTTTTATGAATGAATTCTACCTGTTAGTCCATATCTCAATGGCCTCATCTGTAAAGTGAGCAATTTGGATAACACTCTTTCCAAAATCAATTTCACCTCTCAGTTTTCATGATGTATATTTCAAGTTACATTATTTTTTTACATTGTTAGCAATCCCTTGAGTGAAAATCACAAATATACATCCAAACACAAGAACAAAGAAAAACTTAAATGCTTCTCATTCACAAAAAATACCTCTCATGAAATGAACAAAGGCAGAAAAAAGAGAACTCCACTAGATTAAAAAAAAGAAGTACTTCTAAAATAGGTCAAATTCAATCCACATTCTTAATGAAAACTATTGTTAGCACATGCTTGCAAAAATATTCATTACAGTTCAAATCTAATTTCTGTTCTCCAAGCAGCTATAATAGAATCAGTGAATATTTCCATAATATCTTTTACATTCATGTCAGTGAGATAACAGTTTCATACTCAAAGATTTCTAATTGATTTGACCATAAAATAAGCCTTTTGTACAAAGAAGGGCAAAAAATAAAAGATAAGAAAGATGGCAATTTAACTTTCAGATGTATACTGCATACTGATATATTGGGGCCATTAAAATGCAGAACCCAAAAAATAAAAAGGCTAAGGCAATAAAATCATGAAACTGACCAAAGAGTCATTTAGCTACAATAACTACACAAGGACACAGGTATTTCTTTCTGTAACTTTTTGAAAACAGACAGTCCATTTCAGAGAAAAAACATTAGATGTTTATATAAGAGTTACTTTGCAAACAGAATTATTAAAAGGATTATTCAATAGCAAGTAACTTACAGAAGTTTCATTAGTAAGTGTTAAAAATATCCCTGGCTAGAGAGTATGCAAGAATGCGTGCCTGTGTGTGTGTGTGTGTGTGTGTGTGTGTGTAGTTCTTGCCTTTTGATTTTAAGATTGAATCTGAGCATTTGGATAATATTTATTCCCATATTCACATTTCTTAATCTCATTTCCCTCATTTGTAAAATGTTGACTATAATATCTATCTAATGGGATTATTATGCACACTAAAAGTTATAAAATAAATTCAAACATATTTAAATTGGGTAGAAACATATTAATGTAAGCTATTACTACTTTCTCCTTGGTAAGCATTTAAGAAATTGGAAGCTCTTGTCTTCAGAGTAATCTGCCAAGGGTTTGAAAAAAATACAAACATCAGGGGGAGGGAAGCCACACATGGCATCCTTGAGCTACAATATTTTAGTTAATGGCAACCCACTCCAGTACTCTTGCCTGGAGAACCCCATGGACAGAGGAGCCTGGTAGGTTACAGTCCATGGGGTCACAAAGAGTCGGACATGACTGAGTGATTTCACTTCACTTTCACTTTTGAAAAAATCAAACCCATATCTATCCAAGTATCTTGCTATTCATCTATCACTCCATATCAAGGAAGTGAATACAGCATCTTTCAAATTGTTCCATACACTTTTTATCACTCCTTTTCAGCTTCCTCTTCTCATTGCTTTTACTTTTTCCTATCTGCATTTTCTATATAATGCTCTCCCTCAGAGTTTTCTGCTTTGCCATCTACCACTTATAATCTTCATCATCTTAAAGCTTTCATTTAATTGTGGTTTCAACCTTTGTCACCAAGTTGATAAATTCCCAAATGAGTATTCACCAAATGATAAGTCTCACCCTTCTGATTTAATTATTTCAGAGGGGGCATCTCCATCTGGACAATCTCCTTCATCCACTTCAAAAAGAGTACACTCAAATAAACCACTCTCTCTCTTTCTGAGAAATGTACTTTGTATCTCAAATATCCTAGCTCTCTGCCAGTGGAACCTCAAATTTACAGTAAGCCTTTTTTTTTTTAATTTATTTTTTTTCTATTTATTTTTATTAGTTAGAGGCTAATTACTTTACAATATTGTAGTGGTTTTTACCATACACTGACATGAATCAGCCATGGATTTACATGTGTTCCCCATGCCGATCTCCCCTCCCATCTCCCTCCCCACCCCATCCCTCTGGGTCTTCCCAGTGTACCAGCCCTGAGCACTTGTCTCATGCATCCAACCTGGGCTGGTGATCTGTTTCACTCTTGATAATATACATGTTTTGATGCTGTTCTCTCAAACATCCCACCCTCGCCTTCTCCCACAGAGTCCAAAACTCATTATCAGAGAAATGCAAATCAAAACCACAATGAGGTACCATTACACGCCAGTCAGGATGGCTGCTATCCAAAAGTCTACAAGCAATAAATGCTGGAGAGGGTGTGGAGAAAAGGGAACCCTCTTACACTGTTGGTGGGAATGCAAACTAGTACAGCCACTATGGAGAACAGTGTGGAGATTCCTTATAAAACTGGAAATAGAACTGCCACATGACCCAGCAATCCCACTCCTGGGCATACACACTGAGGAAACCAGATCTGAAAGAGACACATGCACCCCAGTGTTCATCGCAGCACTGTTTATAATAGCCAGAACATGGAAGCAACCTAGATGCCCATCAGCAGACGAATGGATAAGGAAGCTGTGGTACATATACACCATGGAATATTACTCAGCCGTTAAAAAGAATTCATTTGAATCAGTTCTAATGAGATGGATGAAACTGGAGCCCATTATACAAAGTGAAGTAAGCCAGAAAGATAAAGACCAATACAGTATACTAACGCATATATATGGAATTTAGAAAGATGGTAACGATAACCCTATATGCAAAACAGAAAAAGAGACACAGAAGTATAGTGAGCCTTTCCATATACTTTTTATTTCATCTTGAGCTTTCATTTTTCCTCCATGTTTTAAGTCTCATCTGTCTGCAAGTTTTTCTGGATGTGCCTCTGAAATGCCCACAGAACTTAATCTTTACTCGATCCTAATTACAATCAAACTAGCCCAGTATTCCAAGGTTTCCTGGGTATTTTCAAAAGCCAATCAGATAACAACTCAAAACTGGGTGCAAACTAATAACATTCTTTAAAACACTACACATACACTCTTCTATGTTTAAAATGGATAACCAACAAGAATCTGCTCTATAGCATATGGAATTCTGTTCAATGTTATGTGGTAGCTTGGACGGGAGAATGGATACATGTATATGTATGACTGAGTCCCTTCACTGTCCACCTGAATGCAAAGTAAAAAGTTTAAAAATAAATAAAGTGTAAAAAACAACCCCAAAACTCTACTGCTGATCACAGAAGTGAGAAAATAAAAGAGCATAAGAAAGAAGAGCTTAGTCAGAATGATGCTTACTGATGTGGAAACAGAAGAAAGGAAAAAAAAGATGAGGGTGAGTAGGTAAAGACTTGGTGAGCAGATAGACATGCAAAGAGAATCACTGACTTTCAGACTCAGACTTGACCCAGCACTGCCATGGGGGGAAATATGTTTCTTATGTCACTCAGTTGCGGGTTTTAATCTGCTGCTGGCAATTCCTATGCTTAGATAACAAATGTAATACAGAAACCACCACCATATGTGATTCCCAAATGCTAGTCCTCTGAAATATGCTTCCCTCCTCCCATCTTTAATATTCTGTGCTCTGTTCTTCAGATCCTGCTGACTTAAAAAAAAGCGTTTATCAGATGTTACTTTTGCTCAGATATATACAATGATTTCCTATTATAATTTTAGACATGATGAATTTCTCTGCTGACTTTCCAGGCCTTCTATTATCTGACTTCAAACTTTTTATCTAATATTTTCTTCTAGTTCTCTTGACAAACTAGCTTTGCACCAGAGTCAAATTGCCTTATTACCCTCTAACTATATCAAGCTCCTTGCACTGTCAATGGTATACATGTTTCTTTTCTTTTTTCCCTATGGACTCCTCTATTTTAGATCAGTATCTACAAACATTCTTCAAGGTACAGCAAGAGTTCTACTTACTCCATGAAACTATATACACCTAGACTATTTCCCCACTGAAACTTCTCCATAGTACTTAGTAGTAAAAGGTGAATAGATGATCTGATTAGTTAAAAGTAGAAAAACTACTTAGAGAAGCTGCTCTACATGGAATCAAATAGCCACTGTGATTGTTTTCCTTAGTTTGGTGATATTTCTACTACATTAACTAAAACAACTAGTAAATGGAATGTCCTAGAGTCACAGTGATATCTTGCTTTTGGTTTATCCTATTCTGACAACATTTGAAAGGTTCATTAAGCCAAAATTAGTTTCTAGCACGATCTGTGATGGCATAACTCCTTATGCGCCATATCAGTGGCATATTCTTGCTGCATGTGCTCAGATAAAAATAGCAATGTCAGACACAACAACTGTCAGATTTGATGCCTGGGGCACCGTTTTTTGATAGAGACAGCTGTGGATGCTAAATTGAGGCTTCCTATGTGCTCTGTTCTCCCACCTCTTTTAAGAAAGCTGTCTATCGATAGGCTTTATATTTTTGTGTTTTGCATCTGTATTCAGATGCTGAGAAAAACAAATAATGTACTAAATCCATGGTGTGGAGAGAGGGGAAGGAAAAACACCTGTCAAATGTAGAACTTTCAGTTACATTAGAAGAGAAGGTTCTCTGCTCTTATTGACAAGGACGTTCTTTTGGACCTGCTCAGACCATTGTTATGTTCCATTTAAAAGCTGTTTCTGCAAATAAAAGGATCTTGTGGATTCCACTTCAAAGGTCTCACGATTTGAAGACCTCGTACTCCTTTGCATCCCTCGCTCATCAGTGTACATAAGGGGTCCACACACTTTTTCTATAAAGGGCTATGTAAACACTTTGAGTTTTGTGAACCATATCATCTCTGTCACAATTGCAAACCCTGTCAAGGTGGTGAAAGGAGGTACAGACGACATGTGAATGACTGGGAAAGACTTTGTTCCAAAAAAAAAAACCATGATCAGTAACGAAGAGTTTTGAATTGTATGTAATTTTTACATGTCACAAAGTATTCTTCTTTTGATATGTTCCAAACATTTAAAAGGGCTTCCCTGGGAGCTCAGATGGTTAAGAATCTGCTTGAAATGCAGGAAACCCAGGTTCAATCCCTGGGTCAGGAAGATACCCTGGAGAGGGGAACAGCAATCCACTCCAGTATTCTTGCCTGGAGAATTCCATGGACAGAGGACCTCGTCGGGTTACAGTCCATGGAGTATTGAAAGAAGGCAGTGAGTGAGTTTGGTACTCAGGCCATAGTCTGAGAACACCAGGTCTGCACAAGTAGTCCTCTGTCTCACTTTCAAAAACAGATGTCCCTTTGGAGGCAGACTATCATCTCCAAATACTGAGATACCTGAGCCTAAGACTCATCCATCTTCTTTACCTGCAAACTGAGAGCTCTAAAAGAGAGGCACCTAGTCCCTATTTTTCAAAGGCCAGAAAAAGTCATCAGATTCCAAAATAAAAGTACCCAACTATCTTTTTTAAGTCAAATTCAATCATAATCTAGCTTATCTGGTGGCTCAGACAGTAAAGCATCTGTCTGCAATGTGGGAGACCCAGGTCTGATCCCTGGGTTGGGAAGATCCCCTGGAGAAGGAAATGGCAACCCACTCCAGTACTCTTGCCTGGAAAATTCCATGGACAGAGGAGCCTAGTAGTCTAAAGTCCATGCGGTCGCAGAGAGTCATACATGACTGAGTGACTTCACATGTATTTGATACATGTATCAAATTTATTCATAATCTTTTAGCTTGTCTACATATCGTAGGTTAAAAAAGACTGCGTAATCATGAGCAATCACCTGTAGTTTCTGTACTTTCAAGAATCTCTATTTTTTGTTCTACCATAAACAAAAGTGGAAAATGTAGTACAGTTCTGGAATTTCAGTGTGATTAAATGCTAAGCCTCAGTTGCATCAGCCAGACTTAGATGTGATACAATCCAGCACCATACTGAGTCCTATTCTGAAGACCGCCATTGCTACCTAGTCAAGGGAATTGAGTCTTTAATACAGGAGTCACTTATAAATATGTACCAATAACATTATGTTCTAAGATGGTTTGTCAGCTGCTCAGCAGTGCTCACTACACAGGACTTGACCCCTCATCAAATTCCTGAAGGGGATGATCATTAGGAAAGTGTGTTGTGGTACGAGTGCTGTGGTTATGAGAGTGGGTCTGTACAATTGTCTTCAGGTATCAGGCAGCCGTGGGAGGGCTGGCATGTTTCTCCTATTTTATTTTCACCCTCTGCTTTTTGTGGAGGTATTCTTTTCTTTTTTTCTGTTTATTTTATCTCATGGTGTGTCAGTAAAGAGTGATATAATCAAGCTGTCTCTTTTAAGTGGTTTAAACCATAGCCTGAGTCCCAGAAGCATATAACTGTCTGGGCAGGTTAACACAGCAGTGGCTGGGCAGGTTTACCAGATCCCCACTGCTTCTGGGTAGTTACCAAACACTGCCATGTAGTAGAACAGTATCATTATTTTCAAGCTGGAGTTTATGTACTACAGATGAGAAGTCTTGAGTTTCTCAGGGAATAGGTGAAGCTACAGAAAAATATACCTACCTTTCTGGCTTAGATTATATTCAAAGTCTAGTGAAAACTACCATCTGTATATTTAGATAAGTATAAATAAATTATTATGAAAAAAGTATAAATAAATTATAATGAAAAAAAGTATAAATAAATTATAGGGCAGAATTCAAATTCACATAGTAGATTTTGATAATTAAGTGAACACTCCCCTCCCCAAATAAAAGTGTCTTACAAATGGCCATTTCATCTACCTCCTTATTAGACCAAGAAAATAACATGATTCTGTAATGCCACTAGTTATTTTGGTAAGAAAGTTTAGAAAGCATTGTTATAAGCTCCAAGACACCTTCCTGATGGACAGGGCACTGAAATGTTTCTATGACTAATCAACACTTAGAGAAAGAAGGAAAAGTAAAATACATCTTCTGGTTCTCTTTTCATTCAAACATTCTAAATGTTAGTAGATTTAAACAGACTCATCTACTGAAAGTGCACACTATTTTTATCTTAGGTATTATCATTTAATATGGTCTAGGAGTCTGTAAAGTTGAATTCTCCTTCCAAGTCTAATTTGTTACGTGACATAAGTTACTTCTCTTCACTGTTCTCTGAGTTTTGGGAAAGGGGCCTCTACCTTCTTTCACTACATCGCAAGGTTTTAACAAAATTTTTGAAATAAAACAAAAGTAAATTTAAAAGCAGAGACAATGAACAAATATTTAGGCTAGAAAAAAATTATTTTTCCTAGATTGTTGTTCAGTTGCTAAGTCATGTCCAACTCTTTGCGACCCCATGGACTGCAGCACACCAGACCTCCCTCTCCTTCACTATCTCCTAGAGTTTGCTCAAACTCATTTTCATTGAGTAGGTGATGCCGTTCAACCATCTCAACCTGTCGCCCCCTTTTCCTCCTGCCCTCAATTTTTCCCAGCATTAGAGTCTTTTCCAATGAGTTGGCTCTTCACATCACGTGGCCACAGTACTGAAGATTCAGCTTCAGCATCAGTCCTTCCAGTGAATATTCAGGACTGATTTCCCTTAAGAATGACTGCTTTGATCTCTGTGCTGTCCAAGGAACTCTCAAAAGTCTTCTCCAGCACCACAGTTCAAAAGCATGAATTCTTCAATGAGATACATAAAATCAAAAAAAAGTGAGGCTATAAGAGAAATGAATGTTATGTTCTCTGAACCAGCTCTTCCTAAAATGCCATTTCTTAAGGAATTGAGTGAATCACTCTTTTAAAAGATTATATGAATACATTTGAAATGCTTCACTTTGTTAGGATGAAAGTGTTTTCAATTATTGAAATTATTTGAAAATGCAAAAATTGCACTGGCTTCTACCCTATTAAATCTGTGTCTTTCTCCTATTTTTTTTCTTTTTGTTGTTGTTTTGTTTTGTTTAACAACAGTGCAGAATGACAGATTTTGGTGGGGGGGGAAAGAGAATTAGGAAAATATGATAACAGTCACAACTGGCTCCCTAGATTTATTTCCAGTTGATTTTACATCTGGTCCAACTGTGTTGTTTGTTGATATTCTGTTGGCAACAGACATGAGCCGTATGTCTCTTTTGCTTTTATTAACATTTCCATAGCTCAACAAGAGAATTTGGTGGAAATTGAACTGACTGATCTTTGCATTACAACTCAAATTTGGCATCTTTCCACCCCATATTCAAAAGGTCATCCAATCTGGTCAGTTTGGGGTATTTGTAAATATCTCTAGATTTCCTCCTCTCTAGTTACCAGGATCATCATGAAATTCTCCCTGATTACAGTAAAAGCCTAATTTCTTTCTTGAGTGGGCATTTCAATCCACACATTTTGCTGGCACTATACTTAAGATTTTCAAATTAAAACCTGATCCTGTGCCTGGATAACTTCTTCAGTATGTCAGTTACCTATAAAATAAACCCCTACTGTATTAGCGAGGCATGGAATACTTGCAATATTGGCTATCAATCTACTTCAAGCTCCCATCTCTTGCCATTTACTTACGAATCTCAGCAATTTTGACCTTATCATTCTTCAAACATTCCAAACCTTGTCATAAGTGTGGCTCTTCACACGCACCTTTTACTCTGCCTGCCTGTCACTCATTCTTCTGAACGCAGCTCAATGTCAACTCCTCTATGAAGTCTTACACTCCTGGCTGTAACAACAAAATAAACCCTTCTGATGATACAGTGAATTAATATTCCCCTAGGAATGGCTCACAACTCGGAATGATTTTTATAATGACATACTTAGCAAGAGGGGAAAATAGCATAAATACCACTCTGGAAACAAACACAAATATAACTTCTCCAAATGGTATTTTAATATTCCAATGGCTTACTTGTTTCAATCACTTAATTTAGATTAGATGGATAATTTCTGATAATCCTTTTCTTCCCTCTCATATGTAGGCCTTTAATCTAAGAATATCAAAGTTCTTTTGGTATAGTAATTAAGTTTTTCTACATGACTGAAGTATTGAGAGTACTGTGCAACTACAGATTTAAGAAAAAGAAAACTGAGCTTTTGTGATTTATCTAATGCTACACAGGAACTCTGGTAGGCTACAGTCCAAAGGGTCACAAAGAGTTGGACATGACTAAGTGACGAAGCATACACGCATGCACCCAGGAACTCCATTATCAGGGAGAAGGGAAAAAAGCATCTCAGATCTTCCAAAGTCCCATAACGGGGAAAAAGCATTCATAAAACTGGTGTCCAATCTAACTGTGGTGACTCCTACAAATGTTATTTTCCAAGGTTGGTAGATACTGCAGCCACTTCTCCATTTTCTAAAAATAGAGGACAGAATGAGTAATGTTAGGGCTGGAGGCAGTGAAACAAACATGCTGGTAACAGCAGTGAGGGTTTCTGCACCCTGGCTCCAGTCTTTTGAGATGCAAGACCCTAGTCCTGACTGCATTGCATTGTTTTTATGTGCCTCCTACAAATGGAGCAGTCATCTCAGTATGTTATTCCATTAATCCCCTCAGATAATTATTTAATGGAATTTTGCCATGTTGGCTTAATTACCTCCTTTTCTGCCTCCTGGGGATTTTGTAAATATGGGATGGTTTTGGAATGAAAAATGAATTACTGTTTCCAAATAGCATGCAAAAAAATTATGATCCAGAATTTTCACAAAGGTTTGAAAATAACATATGCTATCAAAATTTCTATTTGTAGATTTGTTTTGACTCCTGTCACATGTTTGGAGGAGATGCAGCACTCTTTTCTAGGTCAAATCTCAGATATATCACTAAAATGTTTGGTTTTCTGGGTTATTTTGATGTCAGCCCCAGAGGTGTCATAGTTTTCTAAAGGTAAGAAGAGCGAAGTCTTTCTTTTTCTCTATAATGCCAACTTGGTATTTCTGAGCAAGTCTCATCTTTCTTTCTGGCTGAGAAAGACAGTTATTTCTGCTTCTTATCAATATTTATCTTTCTAGCAGTTCTATGATCCCCATCTCTACTTGGGAGCCATGCCTCGCATCCTGAAATGTCAGTTATCAATATAATTCCTTTCTATTTTAGTTTTTCATACATTGGCTGTTGACTGCAGCCACAAAATAAAAAGACACTTGCTCCTTGGAAGAAAAGCTATGACAAACCTAGAGAGCATATTAAAAAGCAGAGACATCACTTTGCTGACAAAGATCCATACAGTCAAAGTTATGGTTTTTCCCATTGTCATGTTCAGATATAAGAGTTGGATCAAAGAGAAGGCTTAGTTAAGAAGAACTGATGCTTTCAAATTGTAGTGCTGGAGAAGACTCTTGAGGATCCCTTGGACAGCAAGGAGATCAAACCAGTCAATCCTAAAGAAATCAACACTGAATATTCACTGAAAGGAATGATGCTGAAACTACAATACTGTGGCCACATAATGCAAAGAGCCAACTCACTGGAAAAGACCTGATGCTAGGAAAGATTGAGGGCAAGAGGAGAAGGGGGCAACAGAGGATGAGATAGTTGGAAGGCATCATCGACTCAATGGACATGAGTTTAAGCAAACTCCAGGAGATGGTCAAGGACAGGGAAGCCTGACTTACTGCAGTTCATGGGGTCTCAAAGAGTTGGACACAATTTAGTGACTGAACAACAACAATTATATTGGCTTATTGCTCCAACTACATTTAAAACACTTTGAATAAATGGCCCTTGAAGTATCCATCCTCAAACTCCCAAAATAGGTCTAGCACAGTGTCTTCAAGAGTAAATACTCAAAGTATGTCTGCTAAGTTTAAAAGTAAAAGAATAAATGGAAAACACACACACACACAATGGGGACGGAATGGTGCCCAAACTTTCGTTTTTTAACAAAACTGGTAATAATGGGAAAGGTTCATATTTTATGTTCTTATTGTAATATTGGCCAGCCTCAAGTCATCACAGGCAAACCTTATAAATACATAGAGTTGGTTTTCACTTGGGTAGAGCAGATCTGCACACCTGTCAAAGCGAGAGAACATCTATGACAGAGCTGAGATCAGGTTTGCCTACCCATCTTTGAGTTCCCACATTCCTGGCCATCAGCCAGGGCTTGCCCATCACTAGGGAAGCCACCACTCCATGTTCTCAGATTGTGTGTATCACCTGTCATCTTCAATGCACTAAATGACATTCCAGTGACTGGGAAGAGTTAATGATCCTCCAAAAAGAGAACAGCTCCCCCCCATCTGATTGTTAGGATCAGCCCCCTTATGTTTTATTTGAAAATTTTGGTCCTTTCTCCCTTTTCTCTCCAAAATGAAAATACTGGACCAGCTAAGTACAATTTAAACAGTTTTACACTTGTTTTAAAACAATATTTAATCAATTCCCAAACAGGATTGTTTTTTTTTTTTTCCTTTACTCGCTCCACTGATTCTCTTATTTCAGGATATCTCCAATTGGGAACATTTGTAACACCAAAATCCAAATGTAGTAAGATACGATAACTTTAAAGGTTTAACTATAAAGTTTTCTTAAATGTTTGAAATGCCTTTCACATTTGAAAATGATAAACATATATCATTTATATCAAGAATAATAATTAGGCAACAGAGAATTTAGCAAATTGTCCCTGTCACTAAACTGAGTTCAAATGGGAAAGAAAAACCAGTTATTGAGTGAGTGGTGAAGTGTGGAATATCAAAAAGATGCAGATCAGAGTTCATAGTGTTTTCAGAAAATTCCCTATAAAAATACACACACACATTTAAAGACAGGAGTCTCTGTGTTGGTTAGATCAAGCATCTGGGGAAGCCAAACGGAACAGGGAAAGCATTGAGATATAACTAAATGTGATTAAAGATTTACAACCTTGTTAACCCAATGATTCTTAGTAGGTAACTCATTCATTCATTCACCAATCCATCTATCTTTCTCTCCTTTTATATCATCCACTCACCTGTCTATACATCTATATCCCTCATTTAAGGTCAGTGGTTAGTACAAGGCCCTCAAGTAATTTCTTATTGATTATATGAAAAAAGGAATTATAATTATAATTTAATTTTAAATTATAATTTAATTTTATATAATTATATAAAATATAATTTTAATTTTGTGTTTATTAGAATAATATTTTAACCTAGTTGGTTATTTTTTAAATTGAGATAAAATTTATATAACATGAAATTTATCATTTTAACCTCAAAGTACACAAAACTATGGCTTTTAGCACATTTACAATGTTGTGCAGCCATCACCACTACCTAAATACAGAACATTTTCATCATCCTAAAAATCATCTTGTACTCATTAAACACGAACTCTCCATCTCCCTTTTTCCCCTAGTCCCTGAAAACCACTAATCTACATTATGCTAAGTAAAATAAGCCAGACACAAAAGGCCATTACTTAGCATAATGTTTGCAAGTTCCACCCATGTTGCACCATGAATCCATATTTCATCCCATTTTAAGACTGAACCCAATCACACTGTATGGATATCCCATGATTTGCTTAAACATTTTTCAGTTGATAGACATTTGAACTGTTTCCACTTTTTACTATTATGAATAATGCTTCTGTGAACATTCACATACAAGCTTTTTTTTGAATGCTTACTTTCAATTCTTTGGGATATTTACTTAGGAGTGGGACTGCAGGTTCACCCGATAACTTCATGCTCAACTTTGTGAGGAGTCATCAAACTGATTTTTTAGAGCAAATGCATTAGCAATGTATGAGGATTCCAATTTTTCCCTGCCATCACTCACATTTTTCATTCCATTTTTAAGTTATAGCCATCCTAAAAGGGTGTGAATTGATATTTCATAGTTTTGATTTGCGTTTCTCTAATAAGTAATGACATTAAGCATCTTTTCATTATTTCTTGGCAATTTGCACATGTACTTTGGAGAAATGCAGATTTTCAGTCTTCTGCCCATTTTAAAAATTGAGTTGTTGAGTTTTAGATCTTTATATGTTCTGGATATTAAACACTTATCAGATATATGGCCTGCAAATATTTTCCCCCATTCTTCCAGTTATCTTTTCACTTTCTTGATAGTGTTCTTTGATGTATAGTATTCTTACTTTTGGTGAAATCAAATTTATTTCTGTTGTTGCTTGCAATTTTGATGTCATGATAATAATACACTGCCAAATCCAAGGTCATCAAGACTTACCCCTATGTATACTTCTAAAGAGTTTTATAGTTTTAGCTCTTAGTTTAGGCATTTGACCCATTTTTAATTTTTGTGCACAGTGAGGTTTGGGTCGAAGCTAATTCTTTTGCATGCAGTTGTCCAAGCACCATTCAGTAAAAGGACAATTCTTTCTACACTGAACAATTTTCATATCCTTGATGAAAACCAGTTGACCAGATGTATAGGTTTATTTTTGGACTCTCAACTGTATTCTATTGATTGATATGCCTATCTTATACCACTACCAACTGCTTTGATTACCATAGTTTGGCAGTAAGTTTTGGAATTGGAAAGTCTCACACCTCCAACTTTGTTTTTGCTTTGAAGATTATTTTGACTACTCTAATTCTTCTGAAGTTCCACATGACTTTTCAGATCAGCTTTTCCATTTCTGAAAGAGAAGTCTTTTAGAATTTTGACAGGGATTACATTAAATCTCTATATCAATTTAGGGAATTTGTCATTTTAATAGTATTAAGTTTTCCAATCCAGGATCAATGGATATCTTTCTATTTATTTAGTTCTTTAATTTCTTTCAGCAATGACTGGTACTCCTCAGTGTGCAAGCTTTATACTCTTTTGCTTAAATTTATTATTCAATTAATATTTATCAAACTTACCAGATGCTGTCAGTATAGTGATGAAGATACAATTAAAAGCCAAACCCTAACTCCCTTTTATTTATTTGTCTTAATAGGTCCATTTGGACTGGGACAGAGGCTTTTATTTAGGACTGACAATATATGTCCAAATCTTTACATTTTATGGCTTGGACATCTATCAGTAGCCATTAGTGCTGCTTCAAAATTCAGCCTGACTATGTTTTCTATTCTTTCTTCTCTTCTATGTATGATTCTAGGCTTGAAAAAAGAAATATTCCAATGGTATCAAGTATTATTAGTTTAATGGAATAATATCAGTAAGTGGTTTGAACATGCTCAAATAATCATTTTTCATTCACTTGCACACTAAATGATTGTTTTATCCAATGACATTTTTGACCTTGTAAGTGTTGGACATTATTAAAGGCACCAGTGATGGAAAAGCAAAAAATACATTGTTCCCGTCCTCAAAGAACTGAATAAATTTGGGTAACAAGTATAAACAATACAATATAGGAGTATAAAGAGGTTAAGTTCTAGTATAATGATTCTTGTGAAGTGTTAGGTTGGAATAAAGTAATAGAATAAAAGAAGGATTTTCCAGTTTTAATGACTGAAAAAGGCATTTGCATGTGAGAAGACATTGTAAGCAGCTAGTACAGAAAACACAAAGCAGTGAAGTGTAATGCAGGAAGTTATATTTTGAGAATTCTTTGTGATTGTATATAAAGGAGGAGTTGAGTATGAGTTGCCAGGGAAAGAGTGCCAAGAGATGAGCTTTAAAAGATAGCCAGGTATTATGCCATGGACAACATTCTACCAATCAGCAGTTTCCATACAGATTTTAGTCACATACTTCTTTGTATTCAAAACATGAGCAAAGCAAATTATAAACAAATAAAATGAATAAGAGAGAGGAGACTGAAAAGCTTCCTCAGTCAACTCACAACTCTTAATTAGTCAACATTCATTAAAGAGTTTTGAAAACCACTGTTGTTCACATGAGAAACTGTACAATATTCTACAAATATTTGGAATCAAAGGAAAATAATTTAATTCTTACTGGTTATAAAGAAAGTCAGCTTATTAGCCTAGGAATGGTTTAAGGTTTGTAAATGGACTAGGAAATATACCCACTGATTTTACTCATGCTCCTCTATGATTCATTCTCCATATAACTGCCAGTCATTTCCTTGAAAATCAGGCAACCAGTCTTTGGTTGAAATTCTTGCAACTGCATCTAAATAAGATCCAGACTTCCTTCTGTAGTTTGAACTCCCTGCTTGTCTCTCCCTCTTCATTCTCCTACCATTGTCCCTCATACCGTACCTGAAAATGAAAGCGTTAGTCACTCAGCTGTGTCCGACTCTGTGCGACCCCATGGACTGCAGCCCACCAGGCTCCTCTGCCCATGGAATTCTCCAGGCAGGAATACTGGAGCGAGTAGCCATTCCCTTTTTCAGGAGACCGTGCCAACCCAGGGATTGAACCCCATTCTCCCTCATTGCAGGCAGATTCTTTGCTGTCTGAGCCACAAAGGAACCTGACCACTCAACCTGACCTAGCCACAATGTCTTTCTTCTCTTCTTCAAACACAGTGCTTGATTTAGCCTTTTTTCTCTGCTCTCTTTTGGCCTGAGATGCTTTGCTTCTAGCTCTTCATATAGCAGGACCCTTTACCATCAGGATTTATTTGAAATTCCTCCCATTCTAAGAGGTCTCCTCTGTCTCCATCAACTAAGAGAGATTTCTCTTGTCACTCTAGAATGGCTCACCCTCCTTTATTTTTCTTTCTTGCATTTAGCGCAATTTCAATCATCACGTATATTTATTATTTCTCATGTTTCTATCTCATCCCAGAAAATAAACACCATTAGAAGGGCTTGTCTGCCTTGTCCATGCCCAGGTTCTCAGAAAAAGGCAAAGAACATATCATTCCCTCATTGCATATTTGTTAATAAATGAAGTGGAAATGAATTAAACAAAAGGTAGCTCCATCAATAAAATGTAGAGTATATATCAGTGGGTATATGTCAACTAGCCCAGAGCAATTCTAATACAGCCTATAAGTTTCTAGTTGGCCACTCATCATCTGAAAGGATAGCTTCTGTGAATCTGGTATATGACTCATCACTTCCACCCTTCCTTTCATTTTTACCTTTCCTAATTCATCTTTCCAGTCACCTATGCCCCTGCCCCTTGTTTCTGAAGAGAGAGTTTTTACTCAAAAGCAACCCCAAAGGAGTACAAAACAGAGGGTAAGAACAAGGCAGCTTTGGTGAATTGACTATAACCAGCAAGCCATCACCAGAACCATATGAGTTATGCCAATTTGAATGACAGATGTGAAAAAGCATCTTACAACACTAATAAAATGCTTACTTAGAGTCACATGCATTACTGGCAACAATATGTAAGATATTACATAGATTCTGGGCTAACCTCACACTTAAGGTTCAGATTTTACCAAAAGCATATGATTAAAAAAATCACTTCTCGCAGTCAACAGACCATTCAGAAAACTCTCTTAAGGAACTTTTGATGACCTAAAGAAAACGGATGAACTAAAAAGCACTCTGACTTCAGGGTAGAAGAAAATTAAATTGGTTTCCACTAGGTTGACCACAATCAAGAAATTCAAACTTAACTGCAAAAAGCCAGAGAAACACTTGAAGACTAGTAATACGGTTTCAGGGAGAAGAAGACAAATTTAGCCAAAGTTTTTGAACTCTCTAGTGAGAAGGGAGGTCATAGATAGGAAGACCAAGAAGCAGTCTGCAATAACCCACACAGGCAATGATTAAACCTGGGATAAGAACAAGAATTATTGATTGTCTAAAGGGGGACTGGGTGGGGGCAGTTAATTTCCCTTGCTTCTTCTTTACTTCACACAAATAAATCATTGCTTTCAACCTATACATCTGAAGAAAACACATCATGAAAAAAAGAACTATTGGTGGTTTAAAAAACAGGTATAAAAAGTTAAATGCTGCTAGAACTGGATCTGTAAAGATAGCTGTATAAACTTAAATTATTAATTGCTAGGGCCAACACTGATTCCCATAGTGCCAGATCCTGCTGAGATTTTGAAAACCAATATGTTTTTGTCTTGAAGGGTGTTTGAAAGAAACTGGTTAACCTAAAAGGCCTTGAGATGTTAGGGGAATTACAGAAGAGAGACTCTGTAAATCAATACAATTTCTTCAGCAAATACTGTATCAAAAAGAAGGACATTGAATTCAACATTGTCAGCAATGGAGATAAAATCATTTATATCCAAGGAAGTGTAAACAGCCTCAGATGAAATAGTTGGCAGCACAGGAGGAAATTGAAAGAGGCTCTCATCATATTGCACCCACACAATCTTTGATTCAGTCGGAGGCCCATTTACAAAGACAGACCATTGGTTTGAAGAATGACCACCCCCTCCAAAGTCTGCTTTTAAGACTTAGTAGAAAGCGCTCTGCCCTTTCCTTCCAGAAAAATGAAGATGCTTCACATCTTCAAACAGTGATTCCAGCCAGTAAATGGATTAAAGTGATCTCTCCCATTTCACAGATAGAGCACAAGAGTGCTGACAAAGCTGAAGTACTTTAAATGATATATGCACTTATTACACTACAGTTTGAATTTTTACTATCATCTTAAGAGTCTATTATTGTTCCAGAATTGAAAACATGATTCCCACAGCAAAAAAAAATAAATAAATAATAATCAGTGCTAAATTAAAATACTGAAGTATTTCAAACATTAATGCTACCTGCTACAAATCCTCTCCTCTTTCTGTTGTTTAGTCACTAATTCACATCCAACTCTTTTGCCATCCCATGGTCTGTAGCCCTCTAGGCGCCACTATCCAGGGAATTTCCCAGGCAAGAATACTAGAGTTGTTTCCATCTCCTTCTCCAGGGGATCTCCCTGACCCAGGAACGGAACCCACGTCTCCTGCATTACAGGCAGATTCTTTACAGCTGAGCCACTAGGGAAGTCCTACTAGTTGACCTCACTTTATCTTTAAAACCAGGAAACAGTATCTTATGATCTTGTGACTATCTTCATTCAAATATTTAATTATTGCATATTCCATGTTTTTATTAACCCCTCCAGCTCCCACAGAGTCAATACAGCAAGACAAAAAGTATAGAGTTTTTCCTCTTCCCAAGTATTCCTCTATTCCCATGTAAAGTCAAATGAAATAATGTCCCAAGGAGATGCCGGGAATACAGTATATGAATCAAAATGTGAAGGAAATTGGAGTCTTAAAGAGAATGAAGAACTAATCCATTAATTACTAGCACTTATTGACCATCAACTGTGACATATCCAACTTGTAAGGCATTACAGAAAACATTGAGCCATGTAAATCATGGTTCATACCTTTAGAAACAATACCGCATCTACAAAATAATCTTACCTAAAACACCAGAGAACCCTACTTGAATATAACATCTTGGAAAATTCTCCAAGTCACAAATATATACTTTGCTAACAAAAAAACCCTGTTTGGTTTGAATTACACTCAAGATAGTTATTAAGCTAAATAAGGTAGTTTTTCTTAAAGACCCCACCCCAAACATCACCATATTTTGCCAGCAGTTTTTGGTGACAAGTTGTATTACTACTGCTGCTACTGCTAAGTCACTTCAGTTGTGTCCGACTCTGTGTGACCCCATCCCTGGGATTCTCCAGGCAAGAACACTGGAGTGGGTTGCCATTTCCTTCTCCAATGCATAAAAGTGAAAATGAAAGTGAAGTCGCTCAGACGCGGCCCCATGGACTGCAGCCTACCAGGCTCCTCCGTCCATGGGATTTTCCAGGCAAGAGTACTGGAGTGGGGTGTCATTGCCTTCAAGTTACATTATGAAGCATAATTAATAATATGCAAATTCAATGGTGGTATATTAAATTGGTATTTCTTCACTAAATATCCTGTACCTTCTCCCAATAGCTAATGGTTTTCCACTGAATTTCACTGATGCTTTTCTATTGAGTTTATTCACAAGTCAAAGACTTCTATCTGGTTAGAGCAAACAAGTCTTCAAGAGTTGAAGCCTATCAGCTCTTCTGGTATGTCAGGATTCTCAGAAAAGGCTAACTTCTCAAACACCTTCATATTTCATTGTGATACCCAGATGATAAACAGAAGCACTTTAATTTCACTGAAAAGGAGCTTCCTTTCCAATTTCCATTGGAAACAACCTACCAAAATACTATCACTTCAGCTACTAGAGGAAACTCTCCCCCTCCATCTAAGAGGTAATGCAAGCTAGGGGAATGTGATCTATCTTCCATTCACACCAGAACTGGGGCATGTTTATCGTCAAACCAGTCCATAGCTCTTTTCCTTCCTCTGGCTCTCCTCATAATTTCCAGGATCTTCCACTGACTTTTGGCTCTTACCTCTTTAAAGTCAAAATTGGTGAACCTTCTTTAGCTCCTCCAGAGAATATGGGTAAAATTAAGAAACATTCAAAATAATTTCTACCCAAGATTGAAAACTTGGCTACATTTCCAACTTTCAAAGGAACAAAAACAATCATTGATTCAGAGTCCACATTTTTTTTAAAAAAAAGACAAAATCAGACACTAAAACAAACTTGTTTGCTCAGTTTTAATCCCTATATAAATACAACATATTCCAGACATTTCAGGATCTTACTTTAGAGGTTTGCCTATTTGTTTTTTTTGTTTTTTTTTTCCAATTTTAAACTCACTAGATCTTTGATACTAATAGTCACTGACATCCAGCTACAAAAATGTAAATGTAAATCCCCCCACCCCCCAAAGAGGATAATATCAATGATAAAAGCAGCTCCTGATATTGTGAAAATATTTTAGGTTATTAACCCTTTATAAGCCTAATGTTATGGTGGGCAAATATGGACATTACATTACAGACAGGGAAATCAAGCCCATGAGTATTAAGCAAGTTGCCCCAGATCAAACATTAAGTCATGAGAAGAGCAAAGCTTCAATGTAAGACTGATGCCTTAGCATAAGAGAATAGCATTGAAACATGTACATTACCACATGTAAAACAGATGACCCGTGCAAGCTTGATGCATGAAATAGGGCACCCAAAGCCAGTGTTCGGGAACAATACAGAAGGATGGGGGGGAAAGAGAGATGGGGGGAGGTTCAGGATGGGGGGGAACACATGTATACCTGTGGTCAATTCATGTTGATGTATAGCAAAAACCATCACAATATTGTAATCATTCTCCAATTAAAATAAATTAATTAAAAAAATGAAATGGATTAAAAAAAAACACTAAACAGTTCTTCAGGAGACTGAAACAACTAATCACATTTAATGAATCTTAGAATTTCAACAAGGAGAAGAAAAAGCAGGAAATATTGAATAGGTCCAAATAAAAACATACTGTGATGTTTTGGCAATCTTACAATAGATGTATGGTAAATTGACTAGCACTGAAATCAATCCCTATCTTCTATAAAGCATTAAAAAATAACATACTTGTTTAGGTGAATGATATACCTAAGTGATACATGTCTGATACATACAAATGAACACTTGTGGGAGAAAATGGTAGCCATTTCCCATGATGCTTACATAAAAAGATTAAAATTCACTCTTTTCATAATGATTATGTATGTCATATCTTGAAATATAGTTTCATGGTCTCTTTAACAGCTTCTGTAATGTTTCTGATAAAAAACTAGAGAGAAAGAAAGAAAGAAAGAAAACTAGAAAGAAATCTAACACATATTGAGTGCTTCTGAACTTTTAGGTACTACTTGAGGTTTAGTACTTGTGATCTCATTTAATTTCTATACAACTTCTGTAATGTAATTAGTAACTTCCTTTCACTCATGCAGAATCTTTGGTCTAAAATTATTGAATGTTGTATCAAGGGTCACCCAGGTAACAGTGAAGGAGTTAGAATTTTCAATCAAATATCCCGTTTTTAAATTATCAAGCTCGTTGTATTACATCTGCATTTTGGTAATTATAGTATTATTGTCCACTGTCTCCATCTCTCCTCAGGGCATAAATTTAATACTCTCGAGGCATGTTCCTCTTGTTGAACTGGGCCATGGCCCAGAGAATACGTCAATAAGTTACTACTAGACTGGATCTGATAAATCAGATAAAAACTGTCATTTCCACACTAAGCTTTACATGCTAGATCATACATACACACACACAAACATACATACACACACATTGCAAACTTTAAAAGAAGTCTACAAGGTCCTCCATCCTGCCTAGAATTAGAACAATGTTCAAACATTATAGATGTATGTTCTGAAATTCAAAGACTTGGCTAAGCCCCACTTCTAAACAGATGGTACATTTCCTATTACTTCTCATATAATTATTTTTCCAAATGCTGATCAGTAACAAGTCCGCCCTCTTCTATCTTTTTCCAATGCCACCAGTTTCAACTCCTATTTGGAGCTCTTCTTACCTCCCGTTTTAAGCCCCCTAGTTGCTCTAAGGCACAAAGATATCTCTTACCTCTCAATTCCTTTTTAGCACAGAATATTCATATTGGATTATCCACCACTCATACATTGTCTTATAGAGTTACCTACTATTTTTTGTTACTGTTTTCTTTCCAACTTTTTGTACTGCAAACAGCAGTACTTGTCTTAGTGGTGGTGAGAGTTTGTGGCCTCTATGTTGAAATCAAGTACCCAAAGTCATCCAAAACAAACTAAATTAAAAGGTTGTGATTACTATGAAAATCTGGTGTAGACAAAATCCCTAACCTCCTCCCTAAACAAATACTTCCAACCAGAATGCTGCCTCTTCTAAGCCACTTTTTAATTTCTTCTTTTAATTGAAGGATAATTGCTTTACAATGCTGTGTTGGTGTCTACCCTACAGCAGTGTGAATCAGCCATAATCCAAGCCACTCTTATGTAGATATTTTGAAGTCACTGCTGATTTCAAGATTGCTGGGAGAAATATCAATAACCTCAGGTATGCAGATGACACCACCCTTATGGAAGAAAGTGGAGAAGAACTAAAGAGCCTCTTGATGAAAGTGAAAGAGGAGAGTGAAAAAGTTGGCTTAAAACTCAACATGCAGAAAACTAAGATCATGGCATCTTGTCCCATCACTACATGGAGAACAGATGGGGAAACAATGAAAACAGTGACAGACTTCACTTTTGGGGGACTTCAAAATCACTGCAGATGGTGACTGCAGCCATGAAATTAAAAGGTGCTTACTCCTTGGAAGGAAAGTTATGACTAACCTAGATAGCATATTAAAAAGCAGAGACATTACTTTGCCAACAAAGGGCTGTCTACTCAGAGTTGGTCATGACTGAGCGACTGAACTAAACTGAACTGACTGACTTCAAACTTATTTCTCTTTCTCTGTTTCTCATGATGCTTGATAGGCTAAATAGAAGTTCAGAATTACCTGAAATCTTCAACTAAATAAAAAACCCTTCCCCCTTCTCAGGCAAAGTGATGTGTATTTGTAAACACATGATTTGCAAGCAATGCTGACTTTTTCAATCAGGAAAACAAGGCTGAAGCAGTTTAAGTTTTCAGCTTGAGAACAAGGGTTTGACAACATTATGTAATAACCTGGTACAATCCTGAAACTGCTTTCCTTTTTTCCCTCTTGCTGCCTTATCCAGGTTTTCATTCAGGACACACACAGACTATGCTGGTCTCATAAGCTGTGTCCAGCTCTTGCGATACTGGAGTGGCTTGCCATTTCCTTCTCCACTGAGGCTATGCTAGGCCCATAATAATCTTCATCTTTTTACTGTTATGCTATCTTAATATGGAGAGTCTCTTGGTGTCCTAGGTCATCTTCTTTGACACTTGCTTGCCTTTCCTTTCTCGGAACATATAAGATAATATTGGCTAAAATGTGTTTTGTTGTGTGATTAAAACTATGAAAGAACTCTCTACTCTGTTCATGTACATTTCAGATGCCAATTATAATTAAATTGATCTGTATTTGTTGTTCATTTACTCGTCTTGTACCTTTAATTCTGACTCATGGCAAAAACCATTTTCTTGCATTTTTACTTATATCTACTTGTTTCTCAAACACCATGAGACCTATTTTTATATTTTATCCTTCTTCCCTCTGAATCCCTGTGTCAGACATCTGAGCAGTTAGACAGCTTAAGAGCATCTTTTCTTGGTTGATATTTGCTTTGACATCAATGGGAACTCACATGTGTAAATGAAAACTCTTCTATGGAAAGAATCTTCTTTAGGACCCATCTGGGTCAGTCAGATAAGTCTGAGAACGGTTTTATGTTGCTCAAGAAAATTCAACTATTTTTCACTGTGAGGTACTCTGAGCGGATTCATATAGGAGCGCATCAGATATATTTAAAAACATTTCATACCATCATATGAAAATGTATCTTCCAGTTCACAGCTCTTCATATAGTAATTCCTCATATGATTCTTCAAAAAATTACATCATTACAGAAATTTTGACCAACATTTTTATGGGGACATATTACCTTGGTAAATTTTAGGTAAATTAACTAAAGCATATTTACAAGATTAGATCATTTGATCAAGATGGTAAAGGGAAGAATCAGGATTAAAGTTTTACATGTTCTGTTTATAAACAATACCAAGGATTGATGATATGCAAATGATTTTTAAAAGACTATAAAATTAACTCATTTTGAAAGTCCATTAAATTAAACCAGTATTTTTTGCTTATATAAAATGAAATGATTAATTATGTATGCCATAATGCTGGCATTTATTCAACAAGAATTTATTAATTACCTAGTGTATGCCAGAACTGCTACACACAGCAGCAGATGTAGAGACAAATAAGACAAGCTTTGTGCAATATGTAGCAAAGCAGTGTCGTCTTAAAATGCAGGGTGTTGAGTCACGCTTGGTTTTTCGTTTTTGTTTTTTTAATATCCAGAGTCAAACTAGACATTGGTCTATGTTTCTGCACCTTCTATTTTCATATTAGTTATATAACATATCTAATGTTCTATACAAGGACAAATATTCATCCAAAAAGATAATAGAAAAATGAATGTTTTTCTTTCCTGAGGTAAATTTTAATTTCCTAAAGAGTTGCAAAAATAGTTCAAAGATTATATGAATGTTCAGAAGAGGTAAATTCAAGAGACAGAAAGTAGATAAGTAGTTGCTTAGGTCCAGAGATGGGAGGTTATGGGGGAGAAAAGAATAACAGATGAGAGTGTTAAATGCTCAAGTTATGTCTGACTCTTTGAGATCCTATGGCCTGTAGCCTGCCAGGCTTCTCTGTCCATGGAATTCTCCAGGCAAGAATACTGGCGTGGGTAGCCATGAGTAGCAGGTTTCTTTTACAGTCTTTCCATTGATAGTACACTTGTTCTTCAAGGCTGACAATTATACCTATATTTCCACCTTTATGCTCATATTTATATATCTACACAGGTGACCCTTGAACAAGATGGACTCAACAAATACATGCTAGAGTACTACACAACCCGAGGATGGGAACCTGCAGATACTATAGGACCCAATAAGGGCCCACTATAAAGTTATGCTGTGGATTTTTGACTTCATGGGGGGTTGACACCCCTAACCCCCATGCATTATTCAAGACCAGCTTTACTTTCTTTCCATAATTGTGTCAATATCATCTGTCATTTTTAGAGTTTAGGTTGGAAAGGGGATGCCATGTTGATCCTATCCTGCCACTGATGCACATTTGACTTTTAAATTCAAATAGTTCCTCTCCAGTAACAGCAAGTCAAAAATGTGATTTGTCCCTACTGACTCCAGTCAATTAAAACATTTCACAGAGCAGGATGCCTTCCTTCAAGTCCGCACCTCCATTTTTAGAAGGAGTTCATGACATGCATACAATCTGTCCATGAGCACTTCTACAGAATGTCCTGAAGCCCCTGCCACCCCTAACACTCTCCCCTTACCCAGATACATTTGTTCAAGAAACCATCTCATTATAAAACTGCATGCCTAAGGAAATGCCAGTCTGTTGATGTCCTTCTTAGGACCATACACAATTCACTCAAGAAAAACCAGGAAACAGGCAATTCATTTATATGCTCATTTTAGATTTTGAAATTCATAAAATTGATCATACTATCCACTGCACCATTTTCCTTATAGATATGTTGAATAAATGACAGCAAATAAGAGGCAGTGATAGTGTAAAATTTCCAGCTTTCCAAATCAATTCAGTTTTATTGGCACAAAATTGCAAATACTTAAGATTTCAAATTATGGATATTGCCAAGTTTGAAAAGATTTATGCGCGATATACAAACTGATGGTTAGCCTGTAATTTCAGATTATTAGCAAGTTTAGAGGAGGTTCAGGACACGCTCTTTTTAAGTGGCTCTGACTGTTCCAATTGCATTATAATTATTAATCCCTAATCTACATAGTGTACCAAGTTTGATTCACAATGATCAAAAAGGGTGTTTCTCATCTTACTTAGCTATCATAAAACATTACTATGTAGTAAGGAACTGTTTTTGTTGCTAATATCTCAATACCAGAACCCATCAAAATTATTATGAAATATTTTCTTTCACTAGAATATTTTAACATTTGGGTATTTGAAGTGCTAAGCTATTGGGAAAAAAATTATATATCCAGAATGATTCATGCATGCAGGGCTCTTGTTAGACAAGATGTTTCTATAATTATTTTTGTGAAGTATAATCATTGATGAAAGTGAAAGGAGAGTGAAAAAGTTAGCTTAAAGCTCAAAATGCAGAAAACTAAGATCATGGCATCCAGTCCCATCATTTCATGGCAGATAGATGGGGAAACGGTGGAAATATTTTTTCTGGGCTCCAAAATCACTGCAGATGGTGATTGCAGCCATGAAATTAAAAGACACTTACTCCTTGGAAGGAAAGTTATGGCAAACCTAGACAGCATATTAAAAAGCAGAGACATTACTTTGCCAACAAAGGTCTGTCGAGTCAAGGCTATGGGTTTTCCAGTGGTCATATGTGGATGTGAGAGTTGAACTATAATGAAAGCTGAGCCCCAGAGAATTGATACTTTTGAACTGTTGTGTTGGAGAAGACTCTTGAGAGTCCCTTGGATTGCAAGGAGATCCAACCAGTCCATCCAAAAGGAGATCAGTCCCGGGTGTTCATTGGAAGGACTGATGTTGAAGCTGAAACTCCAATACTTTGGCCACTGGGTGCAAAGAGCTGAGTCACTGGAAAAGACCCTGATGCTGGGAAAGACTGAGGGCAGGAGGAGAAGGGGACGACAGAGGATGAGATGGTTGGATGGCATCACCAACTCAATGGACATGAGTTTGGGTGGACTCCAGGAGCTGGTGATGGACAGAGAGGCCTGGCATGCTGCGGTTCATGGGGTCGCAAGGAGTCAGACACAACTGAGCGACTGAACTGATATTGATTATCATTTCAAAGATTAAACAGGTTCAAGGACTTTTTTTCCTCAACAGACCATCTTATGAAGAACTTGCATAATATTTTTATATAAGGAATAGACCATTAAATAAGGTCATTGACCAAGGATCAAAACTCAGCTTATGCAAGCAATACATGTAAGAGATGTTGTATTCACAGCACTAAACCAATAGGTAGAACCTTTCAAACTAATTAAGTCAAAAAGAGACAAAAATAACTAAAATTTAGTCAAAACAGATGTTGTTCCTCCACCCATTAAAACATTCATTGTTTACTAGAATCAAAGCAGCTTCTGGTTTGTCAGTTCTTAAATATGTTAATGTGTGCCCAAAATGCTATAGGCTATATGACACTAGAAAGTAACAAAGTTGGGCAAAAGGGAGAGAGGTTAATTCAACATTATAGGAAGCATTAAAAATGCTTTATAGAATATGCACTAACCTGGATTTTGAAAAGGAGATAGTGTCGTGAGGCACAAATAGAAGGAAAATTTCTGACAGACCTTTAATATGTGCTTAATAAATATTTCAGAGAACCTTTGAATGAATGGGTGAATGAATGGGTGTACCTATGATAGGATAGAATTGTGCCAGCAAAGTCAAAGATAGAGAAAACGCTCTAAAACATTAATAAGTTGTCAGTCAGTCAGTATGACAGGAGCACAGATTACACTGTAGGACATGGTGAAAACTAAAGATTGTGATACAGGCAGGGTTAGATGATAAAACCCCCACTTCTAAACTAAAAATTTTAGCAGTAAATGCGGTGGGAATAATTTAGATCTTAACAGAAGACTATCACTGTCATATGTGTGTGTATATATATATATATATATATTTGAGATTACAATGGTAGCAATGAGTAAGGAAGAAATAAGTGAAATCAATTTGAAATGTCATTCATGCTATCAAATTGATAGGATTTTCTTTAATAAGTGTAAATACCTAGTATTACCATAGCTGACAACTATCTAGATTGAAGAAAGTAGTAAAATTTTGGGAAAACTCCCATGTAAATGTGAAAAAAGATTGTTTAATTCTCTACAGTCATACAAAGCAACCATAATGTGACAGTAGATAAGGTGAAGTATTGACTTGATATGAGGGTTAAGACTGGAAAAGTAGAGGGTAAAGTGGATCAATATATTGACAATATCAAATCAAAAACAGCACTAGACAAATTTAAACAGACAAGGAACACTTTCTTCAAGGCTATTGCAATAACAGGGGGAGAAAGACCAGAGCTCAGTCTTAATCCACTCAACTCCTCCGAGGGAAGTGGAAACCCTTAGACCACCTTTGCTTGCTAATCAGCTGTAGCCAAAGAAAAAGGTTGTTGTTGTTCAGTCACGAAGTTGTGACCAACTCTTTGTGACCCCACGGACGGCCGTACACCAGGCCTTTCTGTCCCTCACTATCTCCCGAGGTTGCCCAAGTTCATGTCCATTGAATCGGTGATACTATCCAAAGGAAAAGGAGACTTCCTCATATTTTCATGACAGGAGGCAGATTTACATCTCGGAGCAAAGTACCCACTGAAATTAAGGTATACTCTCCCACAGACTGGGTAATAGGGGCACCATATTCCTTGAAGATTAATTATCACAGGAATGGCTCCCAAGTCGCAGAGAAACACATTACCAAGTAGCACAACAGGCAAAAAGCATTTTAAAAGCTCTCTATCTCAAAGGGGCACTAAGAGAATTTACAATTTTAAGTTTTCTTATGTAAATTTTCTAAAAAAAAAGGAAAGTCAGAGACCTAGACTCAAGGAGCAAGCTTTAGTCAAAATGGGAGGAATATTAAGAACCTCTTGGTCAATGGGAAGACAGTGACTTCTGTTACACACAGAGTCAAATCTAAGTGGTAGATAGAAAGGTAACAAAAATGTTAAGACATGGGGCGTTTTCATGAGTTTAAGAACAAAATATAGGACATGACAGACAGAAAGGTGAATGTACAGGAGATGGCAGTAAATACTAATATGCTTCTATATTTCACTTTAACATTTTGGAAAACATTTTGACATGGGTCATGAAAGTGGGTTTCTGATAATGATGGATGGGTGAAGATATTAAAAGTAAAATTGAGGCTAGGGTGATCTATTGTAACACTAATGAGATTTTTTGGGGGGAGGGGGTATTCTCTGTGCTAAACATATTGCATAAGCTCTAATCCCACACTTTGGAAAAAGCTGTCAGAAGATTTTTGTCACATTTGAACACATTCTTGCAATGCTTCATTTACTGCTTGAAACCTGGTGTAAACTAAATGTTATGGAGTGTCATGATTCTGGAGTATTTGCAACTGTGTAAATGTGTTTTGGTTGTTTTCTTTTTACTTTGTATTTTTGTTTCCATTCTCATAGACAGACTATGAGGGTTTCTAACTCCTTCCAGGTGCCTTTCTCAGCAATACTAATTGCTTGCTTTAATCTAAGAAATAAAATATTCAGGCTTGTTGAATTTTACACACTAGATATAATTAATACTTAATTTTGCTGGAAGGTTGAATGGGAGTAGGGGAGGCAGTAGCGTTATGTTTTACTGCAAATACTTCTGTATTATTGGAATTATTATTATAAGTCTATAACTCCTTTTAACTTTAGAAAGCCTGTTTGAAAAAATACATGCAGATTAATTACTTTAAATGAGCATCTGAGGGACTTTCTCCCGACAAAGATCAGTGAATGTTAGTGTATAAGCTTTGTGGCTTCTTCTTCAGACTGCCCCAATGTCTTCTTAATGTCCTTTTAATTTATCAGTGCCCTCTACATATGTGAGGTCACCAAGCTTTTGAATTCTGAACTCTGGCATTATTGTATGCACACATTTTCTAATTTCAAAAGGCAAAAACAGTGACAAAAAATCTGGGATCCAATAATTTCCATTATTTAGCACTGAAGAGGTTAAAAATCCCATTGAAGCAGATTTCAATGTTTTAGTGTTCTTTGCACTTGAAAAATGCTTTCTCTTGTCATCACTAGGGAGTATTCTGCTCTTCTCATATTATGCAGAACAAAATCTCAGTCAGAGTAGGGGAAAACATCAATTATTAATTAGACATAAATTATTCCTAATCTACACACAACGCCTAATCCCTGGTTCACAGAAATGCTAATTGTGCTTCAAAAACAATATGTTAACAAGTCATTTGTCTGCAAAAGACAGGAGCCCAAGTTCAATATAAAATATAGAACAAATACTTCAAGCTCATTTCAAGGAATATGCTGATGGAAGGTTATCCAGAACTGCAAGGAAATGGAAAACCGTGCAAACAAAATACAAGGTGAACTTGCCTTTTGGTGCGTAGAAAACAAACAGTGTGTCGTCCACTGTAACTATTTTTCAATTCTTCAAGAAAGTTAAGAATTAACTGGGAAATTGTACTAGTATATTCTTTACTATGAATAGTAAAAACAGTAATATATAACAAAGGAAGTGATGATGGCTTTAGGAGGCTGATTTTTTGTTACCCTAGCAGGAATACTCAAAACAACACCCTAAATTCATCACAAAAGCAGTAGGTTTTACCATTATAACTAACTGTCCTGTGATAAAACAGTGTCCTAGGTAGAAAGTAAAGCACAAAGCCATCTGGCCCAAACCATTCAATGTATGTGTCCTTTCCTATTCAAGTTAACTTCAATAGGCTGTGACGTGTCAGAAGTGGCTAGATGCTCTTCGAGATTTATGAATTCCTCCCTCTGACCAGCTTCATAATCCTCCATATGCTCAGCATCAAGGTAACTGATCCAGGAAAGGTTCTACTATTATCCGTTCCTAGAAAGATGAGAGTTTTTCCCGATCTACAACATTTCAAATCTCAGGTCTCAAAATTCCCAGTTAGTTGAGATGTATAATTGTAATACTACTAAAGGAAAGGAGAGCAACTTCTGTATTTTAGATTCATTCATTTTAACAGTGGCTTTAAGGATATGTGTACAATGTAATGCACTGTTTTCCCAAGTATATTCTCTAAAAGCTGATCCTAATGAGATTATCTTTTTTAAAAAGACTGGTCAATAAATTTGACCAATGATTAATCTGTAGGAATGGAGGATGCTCCTTTTTCTTAATTTCTCTTATCCTTCCCTGTTCCTCCAAAGATGATGACTCATTGTTCTGACTGAACAGATTTCAGAACACTTCTTTGAATCTATTTGATTACTGGGTTGGGTAAACGATGCTTCAAAGGGTGCACCTGTGGCCCTGTGCATTTTAACACCTATTTTGGTATAGCTGAGCCAGTTCACCAACCTGGGTCCTTTCTTTCGACCTAAGGGTTTTGCTCATCTTTCTCTTCCCGTGTGTCCTTTTGTAAGAAATAGAAACTTGAAGTGGTCCATTTTCAAGGCAAAGCTGAAGCCTGGATGCTTTAGATCAAGTCAGCATTGGGGGAGGGAGCTCAGACTGGATCCTAGAGAGATAGGAATTCACCCATTGCCTGTGCCCTGGCTCTAAACGTGCCTAAGGACCTGGGGACCCGATGCAAAGCTCATGCCCATGGAGAGTGCCAACGCAAACAAGATGTTGGGGGAAGGGATAAACTAGCAAGAAAGCCTTTGTTGAAAAACGCAGGTGTAAGTTGGGAAGGGAGAAAGAAGGATACCCAATAAGGAAATAATGAAACTTAGGTGACCTCAGGGAAGACTGTACACCCCCTCAGTACTCAGCCAATGAGGAACTGGGGGAGGGACCTGCGTGTTAGGGAATAAATCGCTTTTTGTAACTGCTCTGGGGATGCCTGCCCACCAGGCACTCAATCTTGCAAGATCAGCATTAAAATCTCACGTTTGCGGTGCTCAGTGTCTCCAAGTTCATCTCTTGGTTTGGGGCTGGCAACTGTGCGTTTCATGCTTTTCTTCCAGCACTTCCCTTCAGGCTGCTTGGTGAGTTAGGCTGTCTCAGACCATTGACCTGTCTCTGGCTTTTCTCCTTTTCTTTCCTGTATATATTCCCTTCAAGGAACGCGCTGGGAAATGTGTCAGTATTCACTCAGAGGAAGTCCACCATATTCTGTCATTTATTTCCTATTTCTATTGAAATGGATGGTAATGAACTTGCAGTCTGCCTCAGCTGGCCATATTGGTCTTAGAATGAAGAGAATCAGACTGGTAAGTTTGTGTAAACAAACAGCAATCATTTATTCTCATGTATCTTACTAGTATACTTAACAGACTTCATTGTATTGTCAGGCACGCATATATTAAGATGTTGCTTTGAGTTCCTATTTATTATTATTATTGCTTATCCTACATACAGTTTCCTCTGGGGATCTCACAGAAAGAAAATATGATTATTTCAAGACCAAGTTAGAACACTCTTGTATCTCCAGGCCATAAACTCCTAATGCTATCAAAACCAACCATTATTGCTAATATACACTCTTTCTTGCTCAGAAAGTCCCAAAGTACTTGCCTATATTAAGATACCTGAGAAGTTTTAAGGAAAATAAAATTATTTAACTATGTAAGTTGTGTTCTGAAAATCACTTAACTGCAAGATTTTTAAAAGATATCTCCTATAGTGTTATGGATCTCTCATAAATGTGATATCCCAGAGATATTTGGGAACATCTGCTCTAGAATGATGTTGATAATATAAACCACTGTCTATGTACTTTAAGGAAATATCAATATCAATTTGACCCAAACTGTCTGTAAAACCACCTAATTTTCCATTTCACTCTATGCATCAATTTCCCTTAGATCAGTCATATTAGAAACAAAAGTTTCACAACCAAAATATTACTCAAAAAATTGATTTCCTTAATGATATATTTCACATTTAACCTTTGTATAGATGTGTCCTAGGAATCTTAAGAATAATTAGAACTTGAGGAAATCAAAATTAAGACTTTAAAGATTACTTATTTACCTTTGATTTCTTGTTAAATATCTAATCTTAAACCACAGGAAAAATCTATAAAAAATTAATAACCTAAATGCCTCCACATCAGCTCATGTCTAGAATACTCTCACAAATTCCCAAAGAAATTTATGTTTGGAGTATTATTATCACATAATACTCTTTTTATCTCTCTTATTATCCCTGAGTCTTTCTGAAAATCAGAACAAGTTATCTGTAAAAGAAATTGTCTAAATTGATATTAACCAAGAGGAATAATAATATGAATACCATATTTGGTAATTCATAAAGAAATTCAAGTATCCCCGTGCTGCCAAAAATCCCAAATTGGGTGGCATTCTTCTCACTTGTTTTTCTCTAAAATACATATCTAGATGAGTCATGTTGTATCAGTGAAATTCTAATGTTATTTTAGATATACACAAAAATAACACAGAATTGACCATAGCATTCTTCCTACTTTTCTGAGAAGATTATGAAAGTAATGTATTTAGTATTGAATTAGTTTATTTTTAAAATACATTGTGGGTCTTTTAGACATAGAGGAACCAAATAAATTAGGTGGCTTTTTTAATGTAAAGAAAAATTTGCTTGTATAACTTTCATTAGCAATGCTGAATAAAAATTAAGGGAAAACATCATGTCTACCAGCCAACAGTGTGCATAAAGCCAAGTTAACTCCTTCTCTGGCCAACTGCCTATACCTTTTCTTGATGAATAGAACATAAATGAAAGTTCCTTAATATCAGGTTGAACTAGGATCTGTCTAAAGAAAGTTGAGGCCCTAATTGTGCTGTACCTATTTGAGAAATGCAGGAACTCAGAAACGCAGGCATGACATCTTTGTTCCAACTTCTGTGCAAGTTGTTCCAAACATAGAAACAAGAAGATGGCAGAAAATCATTCTGGAATAGGTTGATTCTGAGTTGTTTGGGTAAGTATAAGTTTGTTTTCTCAGAAACCAGAATCTAAGTGGACTCCTCTGTAAAGAAAGACCATATCCAGGTACTTCTAGAAGAGACCAGGTATAAATCTGGTGAACAGAATTCACAGTGGAAACTCCAAACTTTAAACCAGAGTTAGTAATATAAGAATCTACTGGCCCCTTACTGCAAATTTATAATCCCACTTCAAATTAGCAGATTTTAGAGACATAGCCTTGAGCCACTGATTTCCTCAAATATACTTTCAAAAGAACACAGTTTTTTGTACCAAACAACTTTCATAAAATACAATCTGTCATCCAAGAGTGAACGTTAAATTGCTACAAAACTGAATGGCTAGAATATATCAAAATTAATTGACAGATCAATGTCTCACATGTAAAATAAACATAAGCAAACACTTCATGTTTGAGTAAATAACAGACCTAAATCTAGGCTCTCTGTTCTCCCATCATATGCCCAGTATTACTAGTATGAATACATGAGATATGTTGGTCAGGTATTTTCCCAGTTTTCTGGCAAAAACTTTTACCACTGTTCGTGACACTTTTTTCCTAAAGATAAAAATTGTCTATGTTACAAGTAGTTGTCTTCCTCTGGTCCCTGTGACCAATAAGATAATCACAAAGCATGACTGTAATAAGGCCCCTATTCCAGATGCGCTGGTTCCTACTTTGTCTTGGACATGAAAGTTGTCACACCTCCCTCTGTTGCTTTGCCCTATGCTCATTTTTGAACCACTTTTCTCACACTTTCCATCAAATGTTCCCAGGTTTCCCTATTCCAAATTCTCTCAAGGACTGATGACATTGATCGTTCTGGAGCTTTATCTAGCCCTTGCCATAGACTAAGCTGAGTCACAAACTAACTTTTCACAATAGTCTTGAAGAATTTCTACTCCTTAAAAGAGACAATTTGTATCTTCTTATATATCCACCATGGAGTTTTGCACTTGGTAGAGCCAAATAAATTTAATCTACTATGTCTGAGATTTGATAATCTTCAGTTCAGTTACTCAGTTATGTACAACTCTTTGTGATTGCATGGAGTGCAGCACGCCAGGCTTCCGTGTCCATCACCAATTCCCGGAGCTTCCTCAAACTCATGTCCATCGAGTCAATGATGCCATCCAACCATCTCATCCTCTGTCATCCCCTTCTCCTCCTCCTTACAATCTTTCCCAGAATCAGGGTCTTTTCCAATGAGTCAGTTCTTCACATCAGGTGGCCAAAGTATTGGAGTTTCAGCTTCAACATCAGTCCTTCCAATGAATATTCAGGACTGATTTCCTTTAGGATTGACTGCTTTGATCTCCTTGCAGTCCAAGGGACTCTCAAGAGTCTTCTTCAACACCACAATTCAAAAGGGTCAAATCTTTGGCCCTCAGTTTTCTTTATGGTCCAATTCGCACTCCTGGAAAAACTATAGCTTTGATTAGACGGACCTTTATTGGCAAAGTGATGTGTCTTCCTTTTAAAATGCTGTCTAAGTTGGTCATAGCTTTTTTTCCAAGGAGCAAGTGTCTTTTATTTTCATGGCTGCAGTCACCATCTGCAGTGATTTTGGAGCCCAAGAAAATAAAATCTGTCACTGTTTACATTGTTTCCCCATCTATTTGTTATGAAGTAATGGGACTATACACCATGATCTTAGTTTTTGGAATGTTGTGTTTTAAGTTAGTTTATTCACTCTCCTCTTTCACTTTCATCAAGAGGTTCTTTAACTCCTCCTCATTTCTTCTATAAGGGTGGTGTAATCTGCATATCTGAGGTTATTGATATTTCTCCCAGCAATCTTGATGCAAAGAACTGACCCATTTGCAAAGACCCTGATGCTGGGAAAGATTGAAGGCAGGAGGAGAAGGGGATGACAGAAAATGAGATGGTTGGATGGCATCATCGACTCAATGGACATGGGTTTGGGTGGACTCCGGGAGTTGGTGATGGACAGGGAGGCCTGGCGTGCTGCAGTTCATGGGGTCACAAAGAGTCGGACGTGACTGAGTGACTGAACTGAGCTGAATCTTAATTTCAGCTTGTGCTTCATCCAGTCTGGCATTTCGCATGACGTACTCTACATATAAGTTAAAAAAGCAGGGTAACAATATACAGCCTTGATGTTCCTCAATTTGGAACCAGTCTGTTGTTCCATGTCCAGTTCTATCTGTTGCTTCTTGACCTGCAGACAGATATCTCAAGAGACTGGTCAGGTGGTCTGGTATTCCCATCTCTTTAAGAACTTTCCGCAGTTTGTTCTGATCTACACAGTCAAAGGCTTTGGCACAGTCAATAAAGCAGATGTTTTTCTGGAATTCTCTTGCTTTTTCAATGATCCAACAAATGTTGGCAATTTGATCTCTGGTTCCTCTGCCTTTTCTAAAACCAGCTTGAACATCTGGAAGTTCACGGTTCATGTACTGTTGAAGCCTGGGTTGGAGAATTTTCAGCATTACTTTGCTAGTATGTGAAATGAGTGCAAATGGGCAGTAATTTGAACTTTCTTTGGGATGACCCGTCTTTGGGATTGGAATGAAAACTGACCTTTTTCAGTCCTGTGGGCACTGCTCAGTTTTCCATATTTGCTGGCATATTGAGTGCAGCACTTTCACAGCATCATTTTTCAGGATTTGAAATAGCTCAACTGGAACTCTATCACCTCCACTAGCTTTGCTCACAGTGATGCTTCCTAAGGCCCACTTGACTTCACATTCCAGGATGTCTGACTCTAGGTGAGTGAGCACACCATCATGGTTTTCTGGGTCATAAAGACCTTTCTTGTATGGTTCTTCTGTGTATTTTTGCCACCTCTTTTTAATATCTTCTGCTTCTGTTAGGGCCATACAATTTCAGTTCTTTATTGGGCCCATCTTTGCATGAAAAGTTTTCTTGGTATCTCTCATTTTCTTGAAGAGATCTCTAGTCTTTCCCATTCTATTGTTTTCCTCTATTTCTTTGCATTGATCACTGAGGAAGGCTTTCTTATCTCTCCTTACTATTCTTTGGAACTCTGCATTCAAATGGGTATATCTTTCCTTTCCTCCTTTGCCTTTCACTTTTTTTTTTTTTTCCCTCCGCTGTTTGTAAGGCCTCCTCAGACAACCACTTTGCCTTTTTGAACCTCTTTTTCTTGGGAATGGTCTCGATTCCTGCCTCCTGTACAATGTCATGAACCTCCATCCATAGTTCTTCAAGCACAGTGTCTATCAGATCTAATCCCTTGAATCTATTTGTCACTTACACTATATAATCATAAGGGATTTGATTTGGTCATATCTGAATGGTCTAGTGGTTTTCCCTACTTTCTTCAAGTTAAATCTGAATTTGGTCATAAGGAGATCATAATTTGAGCCACAATCAGCTCCTGGTCTTGTTTTTGCTGACTGTATAGAGTTTCTCCATCTTTGGCTGCAAAGAATATAATCAGTCTGATTTTGTCACAGACCATCTGGTGATGTCCATGTGTAGATTCTTCTCTTGTGTTGTTGGAATACCAGTGCGTTCTCTTGGCAAAACTCTATTAGCCTTTGCCCTGCTTGATTCTGTACTCCAAGGCCAAATTTGCCTGTTACTCCAGGTATCTCTTGACTTCCTATTTTTGCATTCCTGTCCCCTATGATGAAAAGGACATCATTTTTGGGTGTTAGTTCTAGAAGGTCTTGTAGGTCTTCATAGAACCATTCAGTTTCAGGCTCTTCAGCATTACTGGTTGGGGCATAGACTTGGATTACTGTGATATTGAATGGTTGCCTTGGAATGAACAGATATCATTCTATCCTTTTTGTGATTGCATCCAAGTACTGCATTTCAGACTCCTTTGTTGACTATGAGCGCTACAACAACTTCTTATAAGGGATTCTTGCCCACAGTAGTAGATACGATGGTCATCTGAATTAAAATCACCCATTCCACTCCATTTAATCTCACTGATTCCTAAAATGTCAATGTTCACTCTTGCCATCTCCTGTTTGACTGCCAAATGGCCTCGATTCACAGACCTAACATTCCAGCTTCCTATGCAATACTGCTTTTTACAGCATCAGACTTTATTTCCATCACCAGTTACATCCACAACTGGGTATTTTGTTTGTTTGTTTATTTGTTTGCTTTGGCTCTGTCTTTTCATTATTTCTCCACTCTTCTCCATTAGCATATGGGGCACCTACCAATCTGGGAGTTCATCTTTCAGTGTCCTGTCTCTTTGCCTTTTCATACTGTTCATGGAGTTCTCAAGGCAAGAATACTGAAGAGGTTTGCCATTCCCTTCAGTGGACCACGTTTTGTCAGAGCTCTCCACCATGACCCACACATCTTGGGTGGCCCTACTATGCATGGCTCATAGTTTCATTGAGTTAGACAAGGCTATGGTCCATGTGATCAGTTTGATTAGTTTTCTGTGATTTCAGTTTTCATTCTGTCTGCCCTCTGATGGATAAGGATAAGAAGCTTATGGAAGCTTCCTGATGGAAGAGACTGACTGTGGGGGAAACCAGTTCTTGTTCTGATGGGTGGGGCCATGCTCAGTAAATCTTTAACCCAACTTAAGTTTTAGATCCTAAGCACAAATGTTCTTAAAACTCCATGTTGGGACACAATTATCTTTATTATACCATATCAGAATTCCCTTATTAAGTGTTTGCACTCTGCTTTTTAGCAAGAATGAATATTCCCAATATTCAAGTTTCCATGCCTACAAATTCGTCTTGAAACCAAATGGAATTCCCAACCTCAAGTTCAAAGGAAAAGGCCTGACACCTATGTCACTAAGCAATCCAGCAGACTCCTTTCCTCCTCTGCTCTGTACAATTTCCCCAGTGCAATTGCTGGTACAGTGATGAATGCAGAAATGCGAAGAATGCAATACTGCACATGATTGATTGCATGGCAGACAGAGAAACCTACAGAAAACCCCAGGCTGGGAACTTATTTTATATCATTTCCTGTTGCTGCTCAGTCATGAATGCTGCTGTGATTCATTTCAACACTTTGAAATCTCTTGGTATTTGTAACATGTTCGGAACCAGATATAAATCGATTGTTCAGCCTTACCTATTTTTTTTCCAATTGAATTTTTTTTAACTAACATTTAGCAACACATTTAATATTGCTTGTATAAATCTGTTATTTCTGCTTATGAAGAAAAAAGATAATTTTACCTCAAGAGGATTTAGTTACTTAGGAGAGTATTGCATGGTTTCTGTAATCACTTTTTCTTATGTGTTACAGAGAAGGCCTCAGTGGAAATGGAAGATAACCATATATGTTTTTGGAATTGAATTATCCCAGCATATTTCTTAAATGAATATATAGGTACTAAAATATATAATGTAGTTAAGAAGTACAAGTTTTGATCAGCACCAGGGATAAGCTACAAAACTGGGATTTTAGGAAGTGTTTCTGAATATGTAAATTTATATGTATTTTCAGAAGCCTTCTTACCTAAAGAAGAGATTAATATTCAACATAAAGAAGTCAGGAGCAAACAAAAAATATTATTCAAGCCTAACAAAATTTTACCATAGTTCACTAAATGAGAAAACAACATATGAACTTCTGTATCCTAACCAAAGGACTAAGCAGTTAGTGATTTTGGTTTTGGCTAATTGTCCCACATGAAATAAATGGGTTGCCTGCTCTACATGTGTTCCAAACACACAAGTGTTAATAAGCAGTTTAGGATTCAACAGCCAACTTGGAGAAATCAGGCCTCTTTGATATTTTTGCTATCCAGAATTTTAAAAGACAGCCTGCAATCTTGCCTAAGTGTTTCCTCTAGGTAGCAGCCTGTTAATGCAAGAACAGATTGCTTATTCCACTGGTAGCTGGTTGGAATCAAGCAATTTGTAAAAGGATTTCTATATAGATTAACTTTTTTCAAGCATGAATTCTTTAGGTGAAGAATGAGGACAATCTGGCTCCTAAAGCCTGGGAACAAGCATTCTATCTTATCCTAACTTCAGTCATTAAATATTTTTAGCGTGACATTTAATTATTCCCCCTTGACAGCTACATGTGCGTGTGCCTAATTAGATGCATCATGAACCTAGGACGTGTTTAGTTATTGTTATAACTTACCAAGAGAAAATCTGCCTCAAAACCTATACAGGTTCAAAATAAAGCTAGTAATGATCTGATCAACCCTTTGGAAAGTACAGTAGTAGTCCTTTAAATTTCTTAGTCAAAATTAAGTGACAGTATTAGTCTTTCAGTTGTGTCTGACTCTTTGTGACCCCATGGACTATATCTCTGTCCATGGAATTTCTCAGACAAGAATACTGGAGTGGGTTGCCATTCCCTTCTCCAGGGAATCTTCCCGACCCAGGAATCAAACCTAGGTCCCCTGCATTGCAGGCAGATTCTTTACTGCCTGAGCTACCAGGAAAGTCCAACCAAAAGAAGTGATTCACAAATACCAAGTTCCAGTAAATGCAGACTCAACTGATGGCAAAAACTCTGCAAATCAGCATATACTTTAAATAAGAACAGAGCCAAAGGCATTCATCTTGATTTGAATCCTCCTTTTTTCCCTTACTGCATATATATTCTGGGCAAGTTATTTCAACTCTCAGTTATCGAATCTATAAAATAGAAAAGCTGATATCTACTATGTGAGCTCTAAATGAGATAATTTGTAAATTACATAATTTTTACTGAATACTAAGAAATCAGTAAATGGAGTATCATTTGTTTAAACACAAAAATCCTAAACCTGCAACGTTACAGGGTCACTCTCACCTTTAAATGGTTAGAACCATCTAATGTTTGCTCTGAGGCAAAGTCTCAGTGCCACACTTTTCTGCCAGGGTTACAGAGTGAGGGAAGACCTGATTTATGATCTCCTGTCATTTCTCACTCTGTTCTGCTGAAAACTTAATTTTAATTATCTTTCTTAGTTTGTCTCAATTTCTGAGAACTTTTCTCTCAACCCATTTTATGCCATATTTGAAGAACTCTTTCTCCATGTGTTTTCCCTAAATGATCATCTCTTAGCACACAAGGCTGTTTCTCTGTAGTATCTTCACTGCATATTTGTGGGTAATTAAAAATAATTATAGCATAAAGCAAAATATAACTTTAAAACAGATGCCAGATATAACTGTTCCCAAAACTGTATCACTTAATCACAAAAATAGGGAATTTCTCATTTGTTTTGTGACTTCAGTATGAGCTGGACCGCTATAATATTGGGGGTGGTGGGGCTCTCTTTCTCCAGACATTTCCTTCTTCTCTTTTCCATATTTTCCAAATCTATTTCTTGTCAACTGCCATAAGGCAATCCTCAGATTCCTGACCTTCAGTGAAGAAAAGGCTTTTCTTTTGATTCATCCCTATGGACAAATCAAATATCAATGTGCTCCCCTCTATTTCCCTTATTTTGCAGTTAGATGGAGACCATGTAGATGCAAAGGGATAGAATATAGACTAAAGCGTTCAGTGTACCATGTTTTATAGATTTGACATCAGAGTCATGCAAATTGTATATCTTTATAAAACAAAATAAGTATTTGAAAGTATACTCTAATTCATCTATTAACGTTAACATTTTTTGGTGGAATCTTTAGCATTCTCCATATACAGTATCAAATTATCTGCAAATAGTGGCAATCTAACTTTTCCTTTACAATTTTGATTCCTTTTATTTTTTTTGTCTGATTGTTGTGGCTAAGACTTCCAGTACAGTGATGAGTAAAAGTGGTGAGAGTAGGCAAATTTGTCTTATTCCTGATCCCAAGAAGAAAAGCTTTCAGCTTTTCACCATTGAGTATGATGTTAAGCGATGAGTTTGCCATACTTCCCTGTGGCTCAGCTGCTATAGAATCCACCTGCAATGGGTGAGACCTGGGTTTGATGCCTGAGTTAGCAAGATCCCCTGGAGAAGGGAACAGCTACCCACTCTAGTATTCTGGCCTGAAGAATTCCATGGACTATACAATCCATGGGGTCTTTATTATGTTGTGGTACATTCCCTCTAAACCCACTATGTTGAGTTGATATCATAACCAGATGTTGGATTTTGTCAAATATTCTTTGTGTATCTATTGAGATGATAAAATGATTTTTCATCCTTTGTCTTGCTAATGTAATGCAGCTCTTTGATGGATTTTTAAATATCAAATTATCCTTGTACCCTTGAGACAAATCTCACTTGATCTTGGTGTATGATCCTTTCAATATATTGTTGAATTTGGTTTGCGAGTACTGAATTTTTTGTTGAGAGTTTTTGCATCTATGTTCATCAGGGACAATGGCCTTTAGTTCTCTTTTTTCATAGTATCTTTGGCTTAAATACTAGTGTAAAACATGCCTTATACAAAAAACAATGGAAATGATCATTCCTTTTCAATTTCTTGGAATAGTTTGGCAAGGATAGGTATTAACTCTTTAATGTTTGGTAGAATTCACCTGTGAAAGTGTCTGGTCCTGGACTTTGCTTATTGGAAAAATTCTGATAACCAATTATCAGGAAATTCAAATCAAAACCATAATATCACCTCACTCCGATCGGAATGACTATTATCAAAAAGAAAAATAAAGGAATAACAAGTGTTGATGAGGATAAGGAAAAAGGGAGCACTTGTGTACTGTTGGTGGGAATCTGAATTAATGTAGACACTATGGGAAACTGTATGGAAGTTCCTCAAAAAATTAAAAATCGAGCTATCATATCACCTAGGATTTTGATTTCTGTGTATTTTTCCAAAGGAAGCAAAAACATAAATTCTAAAAGATACAGGCACTCCTATGTTCACTGCAATGCTATTCATAATAGCCAAGATATGGAAGCAACATTAAGTGCCCACGTATAGATGAATGGATAAATACATACTTAATAGAATATTAGCCATAAAAAGAATGACATATTGCTACTGGTGACAATATGACTGGATCAAGAGGGCATTACACTGTGAAAAAAATAAATCAGACAGAGAAAGACAAATACTGCATATTTTTACATGCATGTGGAATCTAAAATAGAGAGCAAGAAACACATTCGCAGATACAGACAGTAACCTAGTAATTGTCAGAGGGGAGAGTGGGTTGGGGAATAATTGAAATAGGCAAGGGGATTAAAAGTATAAAATTCCAGTCATTAAATAAGTCATGGGGTGGAAAGTATAGCATAGGTCAACAATATTGCAATACTTTGTATGGTAAAAGATAGTTACTTGACATCATGATGATTTTGTACATAATTGTACATTTGACATTGTACAAATGACATTTGTATATAAATGTCAAACTAATATGCTGTACTCCCAGACCCAATAATATTTTATGTCAAACATACTTCAATATAAAATAAAAATTAAAAAGTAAATCCTAAAAGTTAAAGTGAAACAAAAAGGCTGTATTATATCCTCACTTGCAGAAACTATACCAGTGTAGTTAAAAGAGAATGATTTGTGGCTATAATTAATAACACTGTATTCTATTTTTGAAAGTTGCTAAGGGAAAAGTGTTCATCAGAAGAAAAAAGCTTGTAACTGTATGTGGTAATGGATGTTAACTAGACATACTGTGATGATCAGTTCAGTTCAATTCAGTCATTCAGTCCCATCTGACTCTTTGCAACCCCACGGACTGCACCACGCCAGGCCTCCCTGTCCATCATCAAATCCCGGTGTTTACTCAAACTCATGTCTATTGGGTCAGTGATGCTACCCAATCATCTCATCCACTGTCATCCCCTTCTCCTCCCGCCTTCAATCTTTCCCAGAATCAGGATCTTTTCCAAGGAGTCAGTTCTTTGCATCAGGTGGCCAAAGCATTGGAGTTTAAGCTTCAACATCAATCCTTTCAATGAATACTCAGGACTGATTTCCTTTAGGATGTACTAGTTGGATCATCTTGCAGTCCAAGGGACTCTCAAGGGTTTTCTCCAATACCACAGTTCAAAAGCATCAACTCTTCGGTGCTCAGCTTTCTTTATAGTCCAACTTTCATATCAATACATGACCACTGGAAAAACCATAGCCTTGACCAGACGGACCTTTGTTGGCAAAGTAATATCTCTGCTTTTTAATATGCTGTCTAGGTTGGTCATATCTTTTCTTCCAAGGAGTGCCTTTTAATTTTATGGCTTTAGTCACCATCTGCAGTGATTTTGGAGCTCAAAAAAATAAAGTCTGTCACTGTTTCCACTGTTTCCCAATCTATTTGCCATGAAGTGATGAGACCAGATGCCATGATCTTCGTTTTCTGAATGTTGAGCTTTAAGCCAACTTTTTCACTCTCCTCTTTCACTTTCATCAAGAGGCTCTTTAGTTCTTCTTCACTTTCTGTCATAAGGGTGGTGTCATCTGCATATCTGAGGTTATTGATATTTCTCCCGGCAATCTTGATTCCAGCTTGGGCTTCTTCCAGTCCAGCGTTTCTCATGATGTACCCTGCATATAAGTTAAATAAGCAGGGTAACAATATACAGTCTTGACATACTCCTTTCCCAATTTGGAGCCAGTCTGTTGTTCCATGTGACGTTCCAACTATTTCTTCCTGACCTGCATACAGATTTCTCAAAAGCCAGGTCAGGTGGTCTGGTATTCCCATCTCTTTATGAACTTTTCACAGTTTGTATTGATCCACACAGTCAAAGGCTTTGGCATAGTCAATAAAGCAGACATAGATGTTTTTCTGGAACTCTTATTTTTTCAATAATCCAATGGATGTTGGCAATTTGATCTCTGGTTCCTCTGCCTTTTCTAAAACCAGCTTGAACATCTGGTAGCTCACAGTTCACATAATGTTGAAGCCTGGCTTGGAGAATTTTGAGCATTACTTTACTAGCGTGTGAGATGAGTGAAATTGTGTGGTCATTTGAGCATTCTTTGGCATTGCCGTTTTTTGGGATTGGAATGAAAACTGACTTTTTCCAGTCCTGTGGCCACTGCTGAGTTTTCCAGATATGCTGACATATTGAGTGCAGCACTTTCACAGCTGTGATGATCATTTCATATTATATTCATATATTGAATCACTATATGGGAAGCCTACAACTAACAGAATGTTATATGTCAGTTACATCTCAATAAAAAGACAATAATATGTCTGCTTAATATATTTTTTATAATAAAAAACCTGGAGTTATATTTTAAGAATTCAGCAATGCAGGAAAAAAAGTTGGAAGCTATTTTTTGAACATGATGATGATACTGTTATTCTCAATTTGCTGTATGTAGATTTTTATATAAGGACAATGGAAAAGTATGTTGTTGAGAACTAGGATTATGGACATAGGAAAGAGGAGGTACACATATAAAATGTATGAATAAAGTAAAAATCTTTTGAATTTATATAAGACTGATTACTATGAACTCATGGATTATTTTGTGTTAACAAAAACTCTAATTTCCTAAACAGAACACAATGATTTTTCCACTTCTGATGTTTATACTTTTGTATAATACCCTCCCCAAGAAGCAGTGAGATCTGTGTTGTTTCTCATCAAGAGAATATGCCCAAGGTTGCTGGATACACTGTTTAGAGTATTTTATTTGGCAAATGTGATAGGGTTACTCCTGTGACTATATCATACTCCATCTTAACAGACTGGGAGATTCTTCTTATCAGTGTGATGACATGAGTGGCCATGATGGAAAAGTTCTTAATGTAAGAAACGGACACTTTCTAGAACATAAAAGCAGCTACCAGCAAATCATCAATAAAAACTTGGGGCTTTCAGTCATACACTTGCAAAAGATGCATACCAAGACACGCATGTACTCTGGGCTTGGAGGTATATTCTCCACTTGAGCCTCCAGATGACAATACAGGTGGGTTACTACTTTCCCTGCAATCTTGTGAGAACCCAAGCAAAGCACAAGGCCAAGTCCTGCTCAGAAACCAGGCCTTGGAAACTATGAAATAAGAAATTTGTTTTAAGCTAAGTCTATCATAACTTATTATATAGAAATTTAAAAAGTATACACATCACTTATTTTTTAAAAAAACTTACAAACAATGCCTAACTCAGAAGTAACAAACACTCTAACATCCAGTGCAGACTCAATTTTTTCCTGAATACGCTAACACTTCTTAGAGAAATCACCAGTGATACATTTAGAATAAGCAGCCCACATTCAACAGAGATCTCAGAAGATTCACACCTCAGTCTAGGTCTACATAAAAGAAAATGTAAAAAAAAAAAAGAAAAGAAAAAAGAAAATGTAAATGCGAGAAATGGAGAGAAATGATACCCTAAGATCCAAAAAGAAAAGAGGTGAAAAATACTATATCTAAAATGAAAAATTCAATATATGGGCTTAATGACAGATCATACATTTCAGAGTAAAAGATACATGAACTTTAAGACATACAACAGAATCCATCCAAATGAAGCAGAGAGAAATAAAAAACTGAAAAAAGTAAATAGAGACTTTTTTTCACATGTGAGCTAATATCAAATGGTTTATTATATATGTAATTTTAATCTCCCAAATAGATACAGAAACAAGTTTTTGAGAAATAATTGATAAGAATTTTCCATGTTTGATGAAAATAACAAACCAACAAATGCGGGAAGTCCATCAAACATTAAAAAGGATGAACACAAAGAAAACAATATCAAGACATGGAATACTAACAAACGAATAACTCAAAACCAGTGGAAAAGAGAAGCTCTGCAGAGTACAGAAATAAAGAAGAAAAAAGAAAGACTGGCAATTGTATCCATTCAAAGTAATTAAAGGAATAGAAACTGTATGTATGAAAGGTGTATTGTTTAAATCTGCTAGGATTGTGATAATCACGATGAAAACATCTCATAATTAGGAAAAAATGTACAATGAACAATGCAGTAGCAATGAGCACTTTGACCCCCAGACTTTAGATTTTTAATTTTTCGCTAAAACAAACTAATATTCCTTAGAAAAACTACTGATTAAAACTTGGGACAGATAAACTTATACATGTATGACTATAACTATTTTACTTAGTCTAAACTTACTTTAAAGATAATTGACAGTTTCAATGAAAAATACAAGCAATGCATCATTTTTGAGTTATATGTGGTACTAAAATGTATAACAAAAGCACAAAAAGGAGAAATGGAAACAGTGGAGAATTTTAAAGACCTTATACATCAAGTTGTATTCTATTATTTGAAAGTGGACTATGACAAATTAAATCCTAAAGCAACAGTTTAAAACAATAAAATAAATAAGTAGAATTATTTTAAATATATTACACAAAGCTAAAAAAGAAAAAAAACAAAGGATAGGAAAAATAGAATATACAATAATGGGTAACAAATTAAAATTCAATCGTGTCAATAATTACATTAAATGTAAATGTTTTAAATACTTCAATTAAGTAGCAAAAAGTGTCAAACTGAACATAAACAGGACTCAATTATAAATTCTCTACAAGACAACCACTATAATCTGAAGACAGTTTGCAGAAAATGAAAAAATGAGAAAAGATACATCACGTAAAAATAAAAGGTTAAAAAAGTGGATTGGCTATATAAAATATGAGGTAAAATATATATCAGAAAAAGAGTAAAAGATAAATGTATCAGTGCCTCAAGAGGACATAGCAATTTAAAATAGATGTACATAGAATAAATTAGAAGTAAGTTATACAAACAATTTATGGAAAAAACCTTGAATATTTAGAAGTTAAACTACAAGCTTCTAAATAACATATGGGTTAAAGGAAAAAAAATCAAAGAAGTTTTAAAATATTTTGAAAAAAATTAAAATTCAATATAGCAAAGTTTATAGGATGCAACAAAAGTTGTGCTTAGAAGGAAATTTACAGTTTTAAAAACTTACATTTGGCAAAAAATATTTAAATCAGTTATCAAACTTTTACCATAGGAAGCTAGAAATAAGAGGAAATTAAGCTAAAATAAATTTTAAACAAAATATTAAAAGCAAAAAAGGAAATCAAATAGAAAACAATAACATCATAACAGAAAGCAGATTGGAGTAATACAGACTCAATGCAGCTGCCTTCAAGCCTCTTTTGTCATAATTTAACCTCTTCTTATTAAATTTTGCTTTACCATCAATAAAAATTACAAGACAAAAATTGCATCCCACTTCCAATGTTTCCAAATCAATATCGACATTGGCAACAAATCAGCTATAGCCTCTGAGAAACACTGAAATACATTCATATATTTAGAATACCCCATTCCCTTCCAATCTGTCCTAATGTAATTGTACTATTCTCCCAGCTGTTTCAGACCTTTTCTTTTTTGGCTCCCATACCATTCTTGGGATAGACAAGCACAAAGTCAGAGCAATGACAATTGGAACTCCATGACTATTCCATTGAAAGTCAATTGAATTTCAATTTCCTTCAATGGAGAAAGCCAGGAGGAACCAATTATTGTTGCTTTAACATTATGCAATTTTACCTCAGGCACCACTTAGGATCCGAATGAAAACATTTCAATTCCTGCTTATTACCTTCTTCCTGATAAAACACTACTTTTCCCTGGCTCCTGAAAATGGTGCTATATCAAGGGAAACCTCTATTAAATACATTTTACCATCTTGGCCATATTAACAACTATTAAAAGAAAAAAGATACACAGGGACCAACACTCCACAGATAATGCTGTGTGCTGTTTATTCTGCCAGCCATTTTATGTGGTGATGCTCTTCCTTCCACTTGTGACAACTTACTTGAGAATAAAGTCAGTACAGATTCACGTTCTGTCTGGGACATCAATTCCCAATCTGGAAGAATTCTCATCTCCATGCTGAGTTAGCGTGCATCTGCCACAACCACAGGATTTCAGGGAGGCGATTGGCACGACTCACACATTTCCACTGTGAAACTTGGCTTTGGGAGGGAGGGAGTGCAAACACTGCTCCCCAAGCAGTCATTGGGGCCACAAACTGTGAGAGCCAGGTCCGCCTAACAAGCTGTGAAAATTTCAGCCACCTGAGGAGCTGTGAAAGGCAAGGGTTGGTGCTGGCTGCGGGACCGGAGCTGCAGGAGGAGACCGGAGCTGCAGCAGTATCCAGAGGAGATGCAAACATCCTAGGCCCTTAAGTCAGCCAAAAAGAAAAACATCCATGCACTTTTGAATTGAGTAGCAAAGTCAGCAGGAATGGAATAACTTAAGACATGAAAATAAACTCAATCATGTTCAAACACTGACTCTACAAATGTAGGATATTAGCTACCCTAAGCCGTTAGGTTATAGGTCTCATGTTGTTCAGTTGCTAAGTCGTGTCTGACTCTTCTCTAGGTCTCTTGTATCCCCCTCAAGAAAATATATAAGGAGAATAAAAAGAAACGTAAGCATCAAACATGTCCAGGGCCTAAGAATTGAGTCAGTTTCTCAACCAGACTCTTGATTCTGCAGCTCAGCATGTGAAAAAAACTATTAAAAAAAAAAAAAATTCTGGGGTAACCCAAGCTGCAAGAAAATGTTCTGCCTTTTTCCCAGTCCTCTCTCATGTTACAGCAGCAACCAGGAGTTTTTATGGGTCATTACTTCTCCTTATGTTCTGTAAAATAGACTGCATTCTGCCCGGGACACATCTGGCATGCTATCTTCCCCCACTAAGCCCTCTGAATACTCCTGTTTCTCTTGTCCCAATTGGATATGAAATTGTCACGCTGATACAACTTCATCACTACATCGCTTTTCATGCTAGTGTGAGCCTCATCACAGCTTTTATGAATTTAAAGGGCAATATCAATTATCCTTTCAAAGCCACTTCACATCACTAGAGAAGCTTTGAAAATTAGATTTAAGTTCCTGTTGTCAACTTATCTTGGGGTTGTGTTAGGTCACGGAAGCTGGTTTTTAGCCAAGGTATGAAGAGGAGCAGAACAACTTTGAACTTTGTTCTTTGGATGGGCACTGCTCAAAAGACCAAGGGCATGTCTTAGATTAATATTCCAGAATGCATCTTTCAAGATTTCTTCGATTACTTTTGTCATCCATAATAAATATTAGCTGTTAAAGTACTTGGGAAGTCAGACTCTTACAAAAATGCTTTTGGAAATTTCGAAAGGCTTTCAACACAGGGTAGGGAAAAAATGGAAATTTTGTCCTTGTGATTTTTTTTTCTCCCTTAGGTTCTGAAGGAGATTATCAAAATTAAGAATTACATGCTGAATTCAGACTAGATTCTTAATAAAGGATACATTTCTACAAAGAGTAAAGCCATGACCTTTATGAAAATACAAAATAAGCATATGCCAAAGATTTTATTAATATTTAACTCAGTTAATGAGGAAACAGTAGGATGTTACAATGAATTCAAAAGAGGATTCAAAGAACAACACACATATAGGCAATCAGAAATGCTAAGTGAATTTGCAAAGAGATGATGAAAAACCAGATAACTGCACTTCCCTGAATACAATTAATATGTACTGCTTTGGACAAGAATCATCTACATCAGTATTAATTTTCTACAACTCAGAGTTGGAAAATGAAAGGCAGAGACAACCCGAAAAGGTACCCTAGATAATGCCTAGTTTTCTACTAAAGACAGTGTCTTTTCCGTTCTGCTATTTTGCATAATTTTCCCTGTCATTCAAAACAAAAGGCTGAAAAGAAGTAAAGAAGACCTGCCCACATCTCACTTAGAACTGCTGCTTAAGAAAAGACAGAACTGGCCTTGCACATATCTATATTTAACATTATTCTGTTGTTTATTTTGTACAACTTCCAAATATCAATCTGTTAAGAAAGTTATACACAGACGTGTATCACATGGCAAATTAATTTCCCAGGTTGGCTGCAACAAGCTGCCATAAACAAGGTGACTTTAAAAAAAAACTTACTATCTCACAGTTCTAGAGACTAGAAATCTGAAATCAAGGTGTCAGCAGGGTTGATTTCTCCTTGGCTGTCTGAGGTCCCTCTCCTAGTTTCTGAAGATTGCCTTTAATCCTCATCCTTTCTTAGTTGTCTTACAGAAACATCCCTTCAGTCTCTACCTGTATTGTCACATGATGCTTTCCCTGTGTGTCTGTTTTGTCCACATTTCTCTCTTCTTTTAAAAGCACCAGTCATACTGGATGTAGGGCCCACACTTATCTTTTATGACTTTGTCTTAACTTGTTTACATCTACAAAGACTCTCCAAGTAAGGTCATATTCACAGGTTCTAAGAAGACATGAACTTTTGAGGGACAGTATTCAACCCAGCATATCAGGAGACATCAACTGTAGAGAATGTAGAGAGAGCGGCATTTCTTGCCAAGAGATTGCCAAGGAACCCGGAAAGGCAGACCATTTTAAAAGGCAACAGGCTTAAACCAAAACACTCCAATTAAAAAGCAATTATTGTTTCTAACCAGGTTTGGATAATCTCCAAAAAGCAAACCAAGCAAGTAAGTGTGATACCAGACTTTTGGGCCAAAGTTCCAAAGGCAGCCATCCACTCATTCTTCAGAATTCAGGAGAACCAGCTCCTAAATCTAGTTTTGCAACTAATGAGCCATGTAAACTTGGGCATGTCCTCTAATTGAGCCTCACTTCCCTCTTTTGTCAAATGAGGGAAATAGACCAGAATATTTTTAAGTCATCTTTCACCTCTAATGGGCTGTGATTTATGATCTCTATGTTATAAATGCAAAATGCCCAACCTAGTTATTAGGACATGAGTTAGACTGTCTTTTAAAATTGTTGAAACCTATTTATACATACCTATGCTTTCTAAAATTAGAACACAATCTTTAGAATCTTTTTTCATTGATTGTAATAGGATACAAATTTGGGTCTACTGTTATCCCTTAAAAAAGGGATATGCCCCTGTTTCCATATTTCTTCCATATGACCTTGTGCCCTTGGCCACAAGGATGAGACTTTCACTTTCAAAACCCCAGGAGACATCACCATAACAGTTTTGTTTGGCTGTAAGGGCAGCTATTTGCATAGATGATAGTTATAGTCGCTCTGCTGGAAACAGTGTTCGATGCAGGGGTCCTGCAGCACTGGCTGGATCAGAATGGACACTGGACCAGGCTGGAACAAGCAGGACTCTTCCTTGAAAATTTAGAAGTGAGGATTAGATAAGACTCATCAGAGTCCCATGGACAGCAGGAAGATCAAACCAATCAATCCTAAAGGAAATCAACCCTGAATATTCATTGAAAGGACTGAAACTGAAGCTCCAAAATGTTGGCCACCTAATGCAAAAAGTCAACTCATTGAAAGAGACTCTGATGCTGGGAAAGACTGAAGGCAAAAGAAGAGGGTGGTAGAAGATGAGATGGTTAGATGGCATCATTGACTCAATGGACATGAATCTGAGCAAACTCCAGGAGACGGTGAAGGACAGGGAAGCCTGGTGTGCTGCAGGACATGGGGTTCCTAAGATTTGGATATAACTTATGGACTGAACAACAAATAAGATCACCCTATGCTCTTCTTGTAAACTGAGTAATACAAATTAGAAAACTTCCAATTGCGTACATAAGCAATGCTGGTCAAGAGAGAGCAAAATGAGAAAGCAGAGAGAGTAAAAGTTTGGTTTGTTTTGTTTTGTTTTTGGTTTGTTTTTTATGTGCAGAGAGAGCAAGAGATAATACTATCTGAGAACTGATGGCTTTTACTTCTTGTGAGAACTGGAAGCATCCTTGGCCCAGGACTCTCTTAAGCTGCTTTGAAGTGGTTTTACTATTTGCAATTTAAATAAACTTGACTGAGATATTGTTGATTTAATGCATTACTGATTAAGAAATTTCCTTTATTGTGTTAAATTCTTTGACAATGTCCTTTCTAAAGAGAATATACATGGGATTTCCAGGTGACTTAGTGGCAAAGAACCCGCCTGCCAATGCAGAAGAGGTGGGAGATGTGAGTTCGATCCCTGGCTTGGGAAGATACCCTGGAAAAGGAAATGGCATCCCAGTCACAGTATTCTTGCCTAGGAAAATCCCATGGACAGATGAGTCTGGTGGGCTGAAGTCCAAGGGGTTGCAAAGAGTTGGACATGACTGAGCATGCATGCATATACATACACACATACCTAAACACACACACACATATATATGAACTTAATTATCCACACAATAGATCAATATTGATTTATCAGAGATTAACAAATTTAATAATGACCAAAACAATTATGCCACAATAAGCTGTTAGGTAACAGAACTTATTTAAAATGAATATGAATAGGTTCTAGATAGTTCCCATTGCCGGTAACTTCACTTTGTTGAAGGATTATTAGCATCTTTTGTGTAAACTTGTGTATGCCTAAATTGCAATATGCAGACCACAATCTGGAATCTCCTCTGCATTATATCCCTGAAACAGAAACATGAAGGGTCTGCAGGACCTATGTTCCACGAAAGGATAATTTCCACCTGCCATCCCAAGACCAATGGCAGGCGTAAGAGACACACAAGAAAGGCTACTTCTCATAGGTCCCCAGGAACAAACAAAAGGATCCATGAAGATCTCCTCCCACAGTATCTTGGGAAAGAATAACAAGAGTGTTGGGCTGGGAAGATCCAGAGGAATCGGGTGGAGAGGGAGGTGGGATGGGAGACCGGGATGGGGAATTCGTGTAACTTTATGGCTGATTCATATCAATGTATGACAAAACCCACTGAAAAATAAAAAAAATAAATTAAAAAAAAAAAAAAAAAGAAAACACATAGAAATACTAAAACAAAACAAAACAAAACAAAACACTGAGGTTAAAAAAAAAACACGGAGGTAAATACACATTCATTTAAATGAGTATAAATATAAAATGGGTAAAGATATGTTTTTAATCACAAAAAAAAAAAAAAGAATAACAAGAGTGTCCAAAGTATATCATGGAGTCAAATAGTGAAGTCAGTCTAAGAAAATTTAATTGGTTAGAATTCTGCTCTTGACCATGCATTATGGAGACGATTTCATGTGGAGTTGTTACCAGGGGGCTCAGGTATTTGCCTAATTGTCTTCTCCCCAAGATGAGCCCTGAACAGAACTCAATGCTCATACCCATGTTTTCTCCATGGGTAAGACAAAGTCAAGGGATTAGGGGAGCGCTACATGCACGTCTGTCTCAGTTTCTTAGGTAGTCACTTCCCTAGGTGCTTCTTGACATGATCAATGAGACAAAATATTAGATAAGCATTTCTTTTATTTTTTAATTGAAGGCTAATTGCTTTACAGAATTTTGTTGTTTTCTGTCAAACCTCAACATGAATCAGCCATAGGTATACATATATCCCCTCCCACTGAACCTCTCTCAAATCTCCCTCCCCCTCCCACCCCTCTAGGTTAATACAGAGCCCCTGTTTGAGTTTCCTGAGCCATTCAGCAAATTCCCATTGGAGATCTATTTTGTATATGGTAATGTAAGCTTCCATGTTACTCTCTCCATACATCTCATCCTCTCCTTCCATCTAGATAAGCATTTCTGAACCTATGTCTTACTCTCTTTCCACAAAGCCTGTCTCAAGCTCAAATATATATATATGTGTGTGTATACACACACACACACACACACACACATATATATATATATATATCCCCCCCCCCAGGGTGTAACTTCAGGTACTCTACTTTAAAAAACATATTTGTATGGGAAGTGTTCTGTAAACTTGAGAATATTAAATACACGTAAAAAGTGTTGTAATTTGGGACTGCAAAAATTGAATGTGTAGAGGACAGAAATACAGAGGATCTTGTACAACCAAGGGGAAACAAAGTTTTAAGTACTAGTTAATATCACAAATAAATGTAATTTTGTAAGAGTCTTTAAGTTTCAATTTACACAAATACAGACTCATATTTATTATGCATTCATATAACAAGAGAAGTTAGCATCTAGTTAGTACATACTACATATCAGATATTGTTAGACACTTTATAGATATTATTTCTTCAAATCTCTCACTAAAATAATAAGTCTTCTTTCAAATACTATATTATAAGCATCAAGATAGTATAACTTACCTATGGTTTTCCAAAACCAGACAGTGAACTTGGAATACTCCTAAACTACTCTATATCCACATTACCTGTAAATGTGGTTTTTTGCTTTTCTGTCTATAATGATTATAAATCCATGACACCGCCTAATATTCACCCACTTACACACTCATTTCAAATCCATTCCTGGTTCAGACTGCACCACTTTGAAAGGAATCTGGCTCACAGGATTACATGCCCTTCCTAAAACTTCCTCAAACATGAAAAGTGAAACAAAAACAAAGCTAGTCCAGAGGCAGTTCACCCTCTGAAACTCTCAAGAGCCTTCCCCTGCTCTTCCCGCTCACCCTCCCTGGCCTGGGTCCTGTGGCCTTCTCTCTGTTCTGGGCCAGCTTATTTAGTGTTTTATAACCTGCTCCCCACACGTCACCTCTCTGTGCCGTGAAAACACCCCTGGGCTTGAAGTTCTTTTTCTGCTCTGATTGCTTTCTGGAGAGTAGTTGCCTTCATTGCTTTTATGGTTGTCCTTTGTTGGAGAGAAAATAAGGTAAAGAGAACAGGGCAGAGGAAAAGGGAAAAAACATGACAAAAAATTCTATACTGTGGTGTGTTCAGGAGGAATATTTCTGGCAGTGTCAATACCAAGTGACCTTGCACTTGAACTGAACACAATTACAAGTGGAACATTTTTATTATTTTTAATAGCTGTTTCAAGAACATTTTATCCTTTACAGAAGGTTTACTTTTTGGAGGTAGAAATGAAAGAACATGGATAAGGATGATATTTAACAACATAGATGAACCTGAAAGGCATTATGCTACTTACGAAATAAGTCAGTCACAGAGGGCAAACACTGCAAAATTCCATTTTATATGAGGTATCTAATACAGGCAAACTTAACAGAAACAGAAAATAGAATGGTGGTTCCCAGGGAACTGGAGATGGGAGTTGTTGTTCATTGGGTATGAGGTTACAGCCATACAAGATAAGTTCTGAAGATAAATAATACACCGCGGTGCTCATAGGTAACAATACATGGTATGTGCGCCTGTTTATAGTTTTAATTTTCTTTCTTTCTAGATTATTTCTGTGCTGAAGAAACACCACTAGTGATCAATGATTGGCATGCTTCGAGAATCAAGGTTTCTGGCTCACTTGTCAAAGGAAATGACATGAGTGGCCTATATTTATTCAGAGGGTAAGTCTTCATGTTAAGTGACCCTCCACAAAAATAAGAAACAATGGACATAAGGGAACTTTTGGAGGTGATGGGTATGGTTACTACCTGCTTTGCCATTGTGGTACCACAAGTGTATGTATATGTCAAACTCATCAAATTGTATCCATTAGACATGTACCATTTGTGCTAATATGGATGAGATCACTAAAATGGAAAAAAAAAGATTTGATTCAAAATTAAATAAAGATTATGTGAACCTGCCTGCCAATGCAGGAAACACAAAAGATGCAGGTTTGATCCCTGAGTGGGGAAGATCCTCTGGAGAAGGAAATGACAACCCACTCCAGTATTTCTTGTCTGGAAAATTGCATGGACAGAGGAGCCTGATGGGCTATAGTTCATGAGGTTGTAAAGAGTCGGGCATAACTGAGCATACACACACAGACACACACACACACACCAGGATAGAAGAAAGCTACACACACATAATTTTAACCACTACATTTGTGAAACGGCCTGTGAGTGGACAGGGTTATTTCTAGCTCACCTCACTAATGGGCACTGCTGCATCCTCATCTCTAAAGTGGAGGAATAATGATGATTCCTACTACATAGGGATGATGCCAAATGTGGGAACAATACAGCTGACCTTGAACAACACTGGGATTAGGGGCATCAAACCCTGCTCAATCAAAAATCTGCATATGATTTTACAGGCAGCCTTCCATATCTTCATTTCCTCTGTGTATCTGTGGTTCCACATGCAAGGATTCCACCAACCACAGATCAGATAGTCTATTGATTTTTAAAAATCTACAAATAAGTGAATCTTCATAGTTCCAACTCACCTTGTTCAAGGGTCAACTATATCAATGATGATAATTAATAACTTGATGTTCTTAGTCATGTCCAACTCTTTGACACCACGTGGACTGTAGCCCACCAGGCTCCTCTGTCATGGCGATTCTCCAGGCAAACATACTAACATGGGTTGTCATCCCCTCCTCCAGGGGATCTTCCCAACCCAGGGATCGAACCCAGGTCTCCCTCATTGCAGGTGGATTCTTTACCGTCTGAGCCACCAGGGAAGCCCAAGAATACTGGAGCGGGTAGCAGTCTATCTCTTCTCCAGGGGATCTTCCTGACTCAGGAATTGAACTGGGATCTCCTGCATTGCAGGCAGATTCTAATAACTTTATAATAATGAGTATAGTGGTAATTCACTAACCAACTCTTGTAGCATTACTATATGCCCAACACAGAGTTCAATATATATATTTTATTTGATGTGTACAATTACCTGTGAGGTAGGAATTATACATATTAACTCTTTATCAGCATGCCTGACCTATAATGAGGTTTCAGTAAGAATAACTATAACAATAATTACTACCTTAAATGTTTTGTCAGAGTTACTCAATGTTATAATAAAGCTTGTCTTGTTGGAAGCATTTTTGCCATAGGTAGAAATTATAGAGAGTGGATACAGATGTATTTTAGACCTGCAGTTAAAACATATTGTTTTCACTCAGAGTGGAAGTCCAAGATAATAAGGAAAAGGATTAAGAAAGAGAGGGGAATCTGTTGATGGGAGAAATGAAGAGTCAGGTCTGTAACTGGCACAACTACTGATTTATAAGGACAAACATTTAGAAAGGGATCAGAGATGGGGACTTTGTGGGTGATGTTCTCAGTCAATTTTCCACCTGCCCCAGCATAACTATTCCTGTTGAGTCATCACCCCTGCCCCCAAGGAAGACTGGATCAAGATATCAGAGTAAGAGAACCGAGACCACCTCCTTTACTTCATTGATCACCACCTAAATAATCCTACAGAGACAAAATCAGATGTTTCTGCAGAACCAGGTGCTGAGTGATTTCAGAGACACTTCTGTACTGTCCCTGAATGAGAGAAAAATCTATTTGCTGATGCTTGAGATTGCTTTCAAATGCAAAAGTGGGGCAGCCTATAGTCCAAAATTAAAAAGAAGAGGATGAAAAAAGAAAATGCCTATCTAGAGGGTAAAATTTTTAGTAAGTTTCAGATAAAATGTAATCAATAAAGTGTAAATGAGTAATGTTAGTCATTTTCCAATTTTGATGGAGGAGTAGGCAGGGAGGAGGGCAGGCAGATCTTAGAGTAGCAGGTATCTACGGATAACACAGGTGAGAAGCCCTTTAAAGGAATGACCATGTTCACATGAGTTGGACCTGGGTGGTTCTAACGAGGTTAGCACCTGCAGAGGTCATACACTGGGCTCTCTTGAACTTGTCTGGAAAAGCCAACAGGGCAGCCCTAAGAAAATTACTTGGTGCTTCTTTGAGTGTTTCATTTTAAGATATAAATACCTTCTCTGAAGAAACATTAATTGAATTGTAGCTGCAGTTTGAACTTGGACAGGTGAATATCAATTTATTTTTGGACTCAGTGTTGAAGAATAACTAAGAGTTTAATATCAACTATGCTGTAGTAATCTAGGAGGATATAACTGAGCGAGAAACAAACTTTGTCACCCTCACAACAAATGTTTAAGGAATAAAAGGATCGGGAGGAAAGATGAGTCAGAAGAGATCATTTGGGATACTTTGACACAAGAGAAGATCTTAATTTAGGAAGGGAAAAAAGTAAAGAGATATTCAGATTTTTTTTTCAGTATCAGAGAAGGAAGAACCAAACATTCCCAGAGAGTTTATCAAAATCCCCTTCAGGTAAAGCACATTCCTACTGATATAGGGTTTCCAACTAGTCTAATAGTCCTTTCTAAACTGTTTCATATTCATGCAATGTGGGCTGGGATGTTTGCCATAGAACATGCCCCTTCACTGTAACGGGTTTTACTACCTAGAACATTTGCTAACAACCTTGACATTTTTATTTGCACCATGATGACAGGGGAGTATAATAAATTCCCCCCAAAAGGCCGCAGAATTGAGAATTAGATAGCAAAGAGAAGAATGAAAAGCGGGAGGTATTGTTGATGAGCTGGTGTATCAGGCAAGGAGAAAGTATTTGCAAAGGAAGAGGACAGAAAGAAGAAGGCATATTGGGAACGGCTGCTGGGCTCTCATAGCAGAGCAAACGGTTTCTGAGGGCAATTTTCACCACTAACACAGTCCAATGGAGCTAAATTCTCCCTCCATTCTCCTTAAAGTCCACCTAAATAGGAGAAGGACTGAACTGCTATCTATAATCACAGAGTCTGGGTGGAGAATGGGTGAAATGGAAACAGCCCTCCCAGGCATCACAAGATGGCTTGTCTTTTTTTTTTTTTTTCCATTTTAGGGCTTTGTTACCACTAGAAGGAATATCAAGCAAGATGCTGAAGTGAGGGTAGTTGATGGTGGGTAAAAGAAATGGCATTACTGACCATCAGATGGGCCTGAAAACTCACTTTTATTTATTTCAAAATCTATATCATTATGTATGATGTGTATGCAAACTCTTACTGTAAAATAAGTGTAAAACTATTACACGCTGCATTTTCCTTTAATTAGGAGAGCAAGCAAATAATAAACTCAACACAGAGGCATATTCAAAGGCAATCATATTTTCGCTTTTCCCCAGATGAACCGGTTTATCACTTAACTTATATGTTACATTCCCGGAGTAGCCTCTCTGGATATCACAAGAGTTAAGAATAATATTCACAATGAAAGTGTAGTGAAGAGACTTGGGAGAGGAGTGAGACATTCCCAAATTGTAAGCTCGAGAAATTAGTCAGCTCTCAGACTTGGGTACCCAAGCCCTCTGCCATGGATGATGAATGGCCCACTGAGGACCTCCACCCCCTTACCGGGGATATAGTTGTGAGGAGGAGCAGAGGTAATGTCTTTTGTATAATGAGTCCACTGAGAAAGGGAAGTGTGTAACTGCTGAACCTATGGCAGGGAGTAGACTGTTTGTACGTCTGAAACAGAAAGAAAACAATTTCCGCTGGGGCATATAAGGCTCTTTGGGAAGCAAAAAAGAGACTCGAAACTCAGGAGCAACTTAAACACCTCCGGCGAGGGTGGCAGTTCCAGCATGCAGCTTGTCAAGTTAATTTATGGCTGTGTATAATTGCGTGGTTGCTTTTTCTCCAGAAAGATGAAACAGCCAAGCCAAGAGAGATGGGTATCTCACTGTTTCTAATATAGCGATAAAGATCTTATTTTTAGTGCGAAGTGAAAAAGAATGTGGGGATGCTGGGCAAAGATTAGGCTTTTGCAGTGTTGAAAAGTTTCCAAAAAAAAAAAGCAAAAGGAATGCAGACATGTTTCAAAAATCAGGAGCCTAATTACTCAAACTTTTAAAAGTTTAACTCTTGAACTTCTCCAAAGTAGGAGGCATTCCTTCTGTTACAATACTTTAAGTTAGGCTGAGATAGTTCTTGAAACTACAATCAGGAGCTTGTCATTTAAATCTCAGATTTGTGAAAGCTTTGTTTTTATTATCCCTTTTAGAATGTGATTTGCTCCTACATTATAATAAACTTAGTGGAAATAACAGCCATGATTAATCAAAGCAGTTGATTATACAGTATTAGATTGATTTCAAATTACATCTTACTTCAGTGTCCATCGGAGAGGAAATACTTTCGGTTAAATAAAAACTGTGCAGGAATGGGAATTTGAGTTGTAATATCGAAAGGAAAAGTTGGTTATACCAATCTCCCAGGCCCAGTTCTTCTCCAGAAAAAGTTTCTACTAACAAAGCTGCAAAGGGGGCCTCAGTGTTTAAGGCATGCCTAGGTGCTAAGCTGCTTTAGTCGTGTCCGACTCTGTGATCCAATGGCCTGCAGCTCACCAGGTCCTCTGTCCATGGGATTCTCCAGGCAAGAATACTGGAGTGGGTTGCCATGTCCTTCTCCAGGGGATCTTCCTGACCCTGGGATCGAACCTTCATCTCTCATGTCTCCTGCATTGGCAGGCAGGTTCTCTACCACTAACACCACGTGGGAAGCCCAGGGTTTAGGCCACTGCTGGACAAATCATGACAGGCATTGCTTCAGCCATAGTACCTTGGTTGGTATAAAACAAAATTAGTTCTCTGTACTAAGAAAGCCAGGACTTTAATGGCCGCAAAAGTCAGTTGCCTGAGAGAATTCCTCAAATGAGATTCTTTATAAATGTGTAAAGCCTTGCTCAAGGACCAAACAAGGTTGTGGGTATTTTTAAAATGACAATGACACTAATGGAGTCATTGAGATTTCCCTGGTGCTTATAGGGAACTCATTTTCCTACAACATGCTGCCTCTTGGTTTCTCAGCAACAGTCTAAAACTCCACCCTCATCCAAATGAACTGTCAGATTAGGCTAGATGTGAGGTAGGAGCTTGTTCTCAATGCTAGGGATCTCAGTGACTTGGGGAACTCCTTATTTTACGAATGTTTAAACAGAGGTAACAAAACATGGTCCCAGGTTCATCTAGTCAAAGGGCATAGCTAAAACTAGAATCAAGGCTAATATTTGATTTTGATTGAAAATGCAGTTTCTTAACAAAATTGTTTAGTTTGTCTCACAAGAGGCATAGGGAAAGTGAAGATGATGAGAAAGGAAAGAACATTTATGTTTGGAATGTACTCTTCTGAATCAAAGAGCTACCTAAACTCACATACTCATCATTAGGTACTGCTCCATATCTTTTTTTTCCCCCATATGTTGCTAATCTTTGATTACTTTAATAGATGAAGCAATTGAACTAATTTTTTAAAAAGAGTCCTACTACTAACAAGTAATTTTTTTTTAGGGTCAAGTATGTTTAATTCTATTTCTGACCAGAAGCTAAGACTGCTTTTGGACGGGAAGCATTAAAATATTCTTGCTAATCCTTCAGATGATTCCCTGAGACCTGATAAACTTCACTGAGGATTTTTTTTTCTTTTATTCATGTATTGCATAAAGATACTCAACAGAAGAAACACTATGGTTCAAGTAATGCTTTGGTCCAACCCTTCTCTAGTATAATACTATCCCTAATAATGCCCATCCTAAAGGAAAATGCACACTCCACAATTGCACCCTGCCTTCTGATAATGATGAGTGACTTGAAAGGGATGTACAGTGAGTGCCAGTTCTTCCTTTCTGTCCACAGGCCCTGTGATATCTTTTTAAAAAATAGAAGCTGCCTTAAGAACTTTTGTTTAATACTAAATTTAGTTTACTGGGATAGGAAGAAAGGTAGAATAAGGTGTCTTTAAAGCTAAAAGAATAAGCATGAGTTAATCACTTAAGCTGGGCTGTGGGGTGGTATCTTGAAGAGGCCAAGGCACTTTGTCTTTAGCTTAACAGAGAGCACTCTATCACTGTGATTTTCTATGGTCCCTCGGGTGCTAGGATTAGAGGGTAAGACTTTACTCCCCGACTTGAACTAGATCATGGCAAAGGCAGCTGTTAGACTCCCAACTTGCTCAAGTAGCTTATCACAATCTAGGAACATCTTCCAGATCTTCACTAAACCATATTTTAGTTTATTTAATTAATAAACTAATATTTTAGTTTATTTAATTAATCTCTTATTACACAGAGATCTCTTGTATTAATTATTCCTCTAATCACTTGGGAATCATCTAGACAGTGATAAATTTATTACACAAGGATTCAAAAGAATTTTTCTTATCTGGAATACACCAAGTACACACATTTTTCTTTTCTAGCATTTTCCTATCACATGAGTAAAAAGAGAATAATAAATATAATTACCCCATTACTATCACAGTATAAATTCCCTATCTGGTCTCTGCAATGGTTAAGTAAAATAAAACTTAAATATTTAAGGCATTCCAAACTCCTATGATTTAGATTTTTTTTTTTTAACAAACCTTGAGTAAATTAATTAAGGGACCAAAATAATTGTTTTGACTGATTTCCTATAGATAGCTAAGCAGACCATACTGTTTTGGACTCACTTTCTAGTGAAATAAATTTTAAGCACTAGACTCTGATATTCATTCATTTATTCATTCTTTTATCAATTTCAAAAAAATATGTAACTTGTATGGCATGGATTGTGCCAGTACTGTAGATACACTTGAACAATCCATAATTCAATTAGTACAAAATTTGGTTTGCTGGGTTAAAAACTAAAGGAACTCAAAAATACAAGAATATCAATCATAGAGAACAGGCAGGGTTAAAACAGTTTACAAGGCAGGACTGAGAGAGATGAGATTCGGGAAAGTACTCCACCCAAATAGAACAATTGGAGTGAAAGCAGAAGGTGCGTGTTAGAATATGATGGAAGATGAGATTAGGATGTGGTCCATATATACAATGGAATATTACTCAACCATAAAATTACAAAACCAGGTGATTTAGAGAGATATGGATGGACCTAGACTGTGTCATACAGAGTGAAGTCAGTCAGAAACAGAAAAGCAAATATCATGTATGAACATATATATGTGAAATCTAGAAAAATGGCTCAGATGAACGTATTAGCAGGGCAGGAATGAGAGAGATAGACACACAGAATGTGGAGAACAGGCTTGTAGACACAGGGGTGGGCAGGAGGGGTGGGATGGCTTGGGAGATGAGAAATGGCATCTATACACTGCATTCTATGTCGCTTCAGTCGTGTCCAATTCTTTGTGAGGCCATGGACCACAACCCACCAGGCTCCTTTGTCCAAGGGATTTTCCAGTCAAAAATTCTGGAGTGGGTTGCCACGCCCTCCTCCAGGGGATCCTCCTGACCCAGGGATAGAACTCACATCTCTTACGTGTCTCCTGCATTGGCAAGAAAGTTCGTTACCACTAGCACCACCTAGGAAGCCCAATATATACACTATCATGTATAAGACAGACAGCTTGTGTAGCAGAGGGAGCTGAGCTCAGAGCTCTGCGGTAACCTGGAGGGCTGGGGCCAGGGGAGGGAGGTCCACAGAGCAGAGGATACATGTACACATATAGTTGATTCACTTCACTGTGCAGCAGAAATTAACACAACATTGAAGAGCAACCATACCCCAAGAAAAATGAATAAATATAAGGGCTTCCCTGGTGGCTCAGCGATAAACAATTCACCTGGGATGCAGGAGACTGGGTTCAATTCCTGGATTGAGACGATCCCCTAGAGAAGTAAATGGCAACCCACTCCAGTATTCTTGCCTGGAGAATCCCATGGACAGAGGAGCCTGGCGGGCTACAGTCCATGAGGTCGCAAATGGTTGGATACAACTTAGGGACTAAACAACAACAGAAAAGGGGCATATAATGCTGCATCTCTGACATGTTAAGAAACTTGGACTTAATCCTATAGATAAAGATGAATGCTTGAGAATACATAGACGAAGGAGAGAACTGTATTTTATAAAATTAGTATTGGGTTTTAGCAATAGCGACATAGGCTCAGTGAAAAGGATATTTGGAGGTGGATATAAATGGAAGCTGAAAGTAGATTTAGAAAACTACTGTCATAATCCAGATGAGGAATGTTGGAAACTTGAATTAAGGCAGCTCAAGAACTGTCTGAGAGTTAATGTGGTAAAACAAATTTGGTAGACATTGCTGAGACAGGGACTGCAGAACCTCACAATTAATTAAACCCAATGAGTGAAAAAAAAAAAAGAAGAGAAAATTAGATGACTAACATTTTGTTCCGGGGCGACTAGCACAATTAGGGTATCATTCACTGAAACAAGGCAAGTCCTAAGAAATTTTTAACTGTGTAGGAAACAGTGGTGAGAATAAGGCAGATAGATGGACACACAGGTTGAATAAACTGGCTCAGATTAAGTAATAGACAATTTTGCATCTTTCTAGGGTGGTTTAAGGTTTCATGAAAATATTTCCCTTTTCCCCAGACAATAATGCCATATCACTAATCCAGACTAAAATATGAAAGGTGAATTTTTTCAATTTCTACTTCCAAATTATCACACATCAAAACTGATGATTTACTTTTATGTTTTCATAATACAAACTAAAATTTTTTAAAATTGAATATTCAGAGAATATCCCTTAACAGTTGGATGAACATGTTATGCCACTATGTAGAAACGAATGTATTTTAAAAATCTAGTGCTTTTATCTCTAATAAGTTTTGTTTAGGTATCTCTGTTGAGAAAAACAGGTTTGGAATTGGCTGTAAATGATCATTGTTAGGCACCAACTGTTTGCCAGTATTTTTCACTCCTTCTACTACCACTATGTGATTAAAAACAAACAAACAAAAAAATCAGTAACTTCCTCCAAGGTCACAAGCCAGTAAGTAACAGATACAATACACAAAACCAGATTGGCCTGTCTCAAAAGACAAACTCCATAACGCTAATGAATTGGGGATGTATTTTTTGTTCTACTATATATACAAAAAGTGAAAGTGTTAGTTGCTCAGTTGTTTCTGACTCTTTGCAGCCATCATGGACTTTAGCCCATCTGGCTCCTCTGTCCATAGAATTCTCTAGGCAAGAATACTGAACTGGGTTGTCATTCCCTTTGGCAAGGATCAAACTCAAGTCTCCGACATTGCAGGCAGATTCTTTAATGTCTGAGCCACCAGGTTCCACTATATACATCTGTCAATGGGGTAACATTTTTTTGTATGTTTCCTCTATGAATTCCAGTTCTCTCATCTACAAAAGGACGGAGTCATTTTTAAAGACAAAAGAATGATATCTGGGAAAAAACTTTGAAAGTGCTATAAAATAGCATCTGGGATTCCCAGGTGGTGAAGTGGTAAAGAATCTGCCTCCCAGGGCAGGAGACTCAGGAGATGTGAGTTTGATCACTGGGTTAGGAAGATCTCCTGGAGAAAGGAATGGAAAACAACTCCAGTATTCTTGCCTGGAGAATTCCATGCCCAGAGGAACCTGGTGGGCTATAGTCCATGGGATCCCAAAGAAGCATGAATGAGCATTAGCACATATGCATAAAATAGCATCTAATATAGAAAATATGTTGCATTATATGTATTAATGGTAAAAATTAAACTTTATTCTATCTCTTAAGAGAAATCCATGAAATATGGATTAGTTTTCAAAAAATGTGTATAGAAGAAATTCCTTAATCAAAGTGTGACCTGGTCTGTACTATTGCAATCTGATAACTGGTCTAGGATTAAAAGGAAAGACATCAGTATAACAGATACATGTAGTGTAAATCACACATGCAAATCATATATGTTATTTTAGAATTTCTAATAGCTGCATTAAAAAAGTAAAAATAAATAAGTGAAATTAATTTAACTATATATTTTGTTTCAAAATTTCATACTATCACTTTATGTAATCAAATGTATGCTTTTATGTGGTCAATATAAAATGTATTAATGAGATACTGACAGCATTTTCTCCATTGGAAGACTTAAAAGTCATGTGTATATTTTATAATTCCACCACATCTCAGCTCACACTAGCCATATTTCAACTACTCAGTGATCGCTTGTGGCTAGTGGCTGTCATACTGAACATTGCAGCTCTATGATATTGACAATGGTCTATGAAGTACTCTGTCGCAAGAATTAAAAGAATGCTCTGTGCTCATAAACAAGGCCACTCAGCTACCTCTTTGGGCGTTTGCACAATAAAAAAGAAAAGAGTGGGACATAGGCAGAAAGGTTAACAGCAGTCAAGAGACACAAAGGAAGTAGGTAGGGAGGTGAGATTATGAATAAGCAGAAGCCATCTAGTAAACAGACAGATACAGAGAAGCCATCAGTGACTAGTAACAACAGGAGCAGAGCACCAAATCTAAACAAAGAAGTTGAATCCAGGTAACAGAAGGCTACTCAAAACATCAGTTGGCCAGTGAAGATGCAATACAGTCTAAAATACCATTTCAGTTATCCATTAGGCCCGGCAACATAGTTTATGAAAAATGTCTTATCTCCCTTCATCACCCTGTTTCCTTTCAATATACTTCCATCACCTTCTGTGTGTATTATGTCAAACAGAAAGCAACTTTATTTTGCTTTCTACTATGGCTTCACATTTATTTATACAGTATTCTTTCTCTGGCCTGAAAAATATTTCAGCTAGCTCCCTGACTTCCTTAGTCATTCTATAGTCTTTCAGGTTGCAAATTTACCCATGCTTCTGTTATTGAAATGTTCAGTCTCATGTAATAATCAAAACTGCAAATCTCTTCTTCTTCCTGCTCTACATAGGAAGCATGCAGCCAGGAAAACTCCAACCATATCAAACCCTTATTCCCAACCTCCCTAACCACAACTTTGCTTTGCTTTGTATCTCTAGGGTAAAAGCAGAGTATAAAGAGAGATGAGAAGAAGGGCAGGAAATTTTTACCAGATGCTTGTGATGATCAAGTATTGACATCTCTGGGAGTCAGGTATTTAAAATTGCTTCTTCCTTTGTTACCACCTTTGTGGGTCCTTCAGAATGGTATTTGTTCCTCCCACCCAGAGTTGAGGGTTTTCCTTTAGTTGATGGGTTCCCTTGACATGGGTAAAAATAGTTGGATGCATTAAAATACTTAGATAGCCCCGTGACATCCTGTTAGTTACTTCTAACTACTTTCTATGAGATCGGTTTAACACACTGGGATCATTGGTATTAACCCACGTTATTAAATCTGCCCCATATTGTAAATGACTTTATAATGGAAGCAGAATATTGCAAATCTCTTGACTGAAGGTTCATTGGGCATCACTAAGGTCTGCATTTACTCTCTTTTCCCATGGTTGACTAACCTCTTCTAATTGACTCTATAATTATGCATGTTAATGTAATAAATCTGTGCATTAGTCAGGGTTCTTCAGAGAACCAGCAAAGATATAGATACATAGAGATATATATAATCAGTCTGCCATCTGCAAACTGGAGATCCAGGAAAGCTGGGGGGCAGGGGAGCTGTAATTCAGTCTGAGTTCAAAGGTTTGAGAACCAGAGGAGCCAATGGAGTGATGCGAGTTAAAGTACCAGAGATGAGATGGCTCAGTTCAAGCAGTGAGGCAGGAAAACAGGGCAAATTCTTCCTTCCTCAGCCTTTTGGTCTATTCAGACTTTCAATGAGTTAGATGATGATCACTCACTTTGGAGAGGGCAGCCTACTTTACTGAGTCCAGTAATTCAGATGCGAATCTCCACCAGAAGCACTGTCACAGACACACCCACAAGTCATATCTAATCTGGGCACCCCCTAGCGAGTCAAGGTGACCCATAAAATTTACCACCAGAGCCTGAGCCCCTTTATCCATTGTTATTACTAATTGCATGATGTTTCTCTCTCCCAACACATGTTGATTTTTAGAGATTAAGTCTTAAAGGGTAATTTTATACACACACACACACACACACACAATTTATACGGGCTTCTCTGGTGGTTCAGACGGTAAAGAATTCACCTGTAATGCAGGAGACCTGGATTTGATCCCTGGGTTGGGAAGATCCCCTGGAGGAGGGCAGGGCAACCCACTCCAGTATTCTTGCCTGGAGAATCCCATGCACAGAGGAGCCCAGTGGGCTATATATAGTCCATGGGGTTGCTAAGAGCTGGACACAACTGATTGACTAAGCACAGCACATATATATATGTATTTATATTCTAGTTTCTGAAGAAAGCTTTGATGTATCAAATACATACTAAAAACACTAAGCTTTAGCTTTGAGAGATTTTAAGCACATTCCATGACAATATGCTTGTTGTTTTCAGTTCTTTGCTCTTTTGTTCTGCATATTAAGAACCTGATGCTCAGAGACACAATTTTAAAAATGTTTTAATAAGCAAATCATGAATATTTAAACTCCTATTGAGAAGATTTGCTTGTTATGTTCCTTCCTTCTTGAGTCTACCTTAAAATATGCCATACTTTCAAGGTCTGAGGCTCACTGCTCACCTGGGACTGAATGGCCAATTCAATCTCTCCTTGAGCTATCATCTAGAGAACAGGGGAGTAAATATTACTGCTTGGATGAAAAGAGGTTTTCTTTAAAATAAATAAGATGTCAAACAACAAAAGTTACAAAGCAGAGTTTGCAGATTAACTCACAATGGGAGCACTGTGAGTATATATTTCTTTTGGTGTCAAGGAGGTTTTTCTAAGCATATTTCAATAATTGAGTTCTGTCTCTGCAATCACTAATTGTCACATTTGTAAAAGGCTAGAATTATTTCAGAAATGAACAACAGGCTTCAAAGGCCTCCTCTCTGAACAGGCCTTAAGTGCCTGGTTGGAAGCTAACTGGGTCGCACTTCAACCTGAAGAAATCCAATTGCACCTTACAGAGGACACAGAGTCCGTATGTGCTGGCAAAGTTGAGTGCAGAAATCAAGATAATTGATCTGATAATTCAGATAAAATGCATTCCTGTCAGATGAAGCCAGATAATTTAAGCATGAATAACATTTTAGTATTGAATTTTTGGAATAATTGAGTGTCATGAGTTTCCATTTAAATTTTAAGGAATAATATTGTAAAAGAACCTTTACTAATATGAAGTGACTTACACTCTTTGAATTAAAATTGAATTGGAATTTAAAGGCAGTGTTTAGTCTAACAAATGCATTATTATTGCAAAATGTCATTCATGATTTAGTTTAACACTAAGTAGCAATTAACCACAAATAATAGCTAACATTTAGTGAGGAATTACTACTGCGTGCCAAGCACTGTGTTAACAGCCTTGTGTGTATTCTTGCATATGCATAAATCATCATAACAGAAACGTTACCATGCTATTCCCGCCCGTCTCAGAAAGGTCCGCATAGAAGGCAGAGCTCGGTGCTCACCCTTCCGTAATGGGCCCCTAATGGAGCCCATGGGTCACTAGTAAAATGGCATCTTGGAATCTTTCTGGAATTAAGAAATGATTTATTTTCCTTGGTACACAGATGAAAAAATATAATTTATTTGAAGATGCTTTAATTAGAAAGACTAAAAATACTATGAGCTTTTTTTCTCTAATCTGCAGACTGATAGGCTTTGTTTGCATCTCAGATATATTCTACATGGTCTCTACTCAGTACTTTTGCTCTTGTGAGTCTTACAAGCATTTTTAATTGGGGGTTTTAAATCTTTTCCTTGCTCCATTGGTGAGGTATACTTTCTGCACAGTGAAAACAATAGCATGTAACTCTTGTAGCCTTTGAGCTTACTGTCATCCCCCTCTCCCCATGCATAATAAAGAAATTAGAGCGTATTGGAACCTTTAAATTCACAAAAAGTTAAATAAAATTTTATAATCTCCCTTGCTGATACCCTGATTGACACCACATTTTGAGTAATACATCATTAAAGAAATCACCCTCTAATGCATGATTGTAATATTACGATGGGAGAGTTGTTACTTAGAGGCAGTACTTAAATAGACTGTTGGCCCCAAGAGCCTTAAAAAAGAAAAGTGAACTTCTTCTTTCCAGGGTTGCTGGAAAAGATCTACAAAAGGCCCCAGGAGTTGAGATGAAAGTTACTGACTTTAAGGGACACTTTCCCATTAATTTAGTAAGCCTGAGGCATTAGATGCAAGGTCTTGATTTGTCAAATTGCATCGCTATTATCCTACAAAACATTTCAACAAATTTAGTTCAATTTAAAGAATCAAGAAGTATTTCTGAGTAGAAAGAAAAGGTTTGAAGGTTAAATTAATCATACACATACACACACACTGAATTTAAATTTGACCAACCCCTTTTCTACCACCAGTGTAAAGATCCACAAATTAGTTTAGACTGTTTAAGTGAAAAGGATTTTTGCATAATATATGATAAAACTTTTGAAGTTACTAACTGAACTCAGTGTAAAAGAATAAGCTAACACTCTAACACAGAGAAGCAAACTACCACAAACTGTTTTTCTTTGAATAAAAACACTCTTTGACAATACAGTCTATGATTTTATTGACTTTCCACCTTCCCCTTTGCTCATATAAAGAAAGGAAAATATTTTAATTATTTTTTTTCCCCAAGATATTTCTACCTGAACGTGGGTACCTCTGCCAAGGAAAGCAAAATTCAGACCTGAGGCAATTTATTTCAGTCTAAGAGTGTCTCTGTCCATAGACAACAAATCACTAGGCCTATCTTCATTATCAAATTCAAATTTCCGCAGAAAGAGAAGTCATAACTATTCATCAGTTAAAAATGCTCTTATACAAAGAACATATACAAAGGTAGCCTGTTTTGAAAGAATCAGGCTCCTCAGAAGGAGAATCATTTGAAATATGCATCCTAGTAGCTTAAATGTATCACTGGGAGTAATGAACTTGTATCCCAGAGCAACTGTAAAAGTCAGCGAACTCAATTCTCTTGCCTTAAAACCCTTATCAAAAATAAGTTGATACATTCCTTTTAACAACCCTGTGAGCTTTTCCTATTTACTCTCTACTGTTGAGAAAAGGTGAAGACAGAACTGTTGAGCTGCCTCAGCTGAAGTGAAATGGCAAAACAGGAAAGAGCAGGACAAGCTCAGGTTACCACCAAATCCTTAATTTGTTTTCTGGTCATTCTTCCAGGAGAGCTCAAAATCATATTATTCTTTGCCATTAAGATATCCGTCTAATCTTTAGACTATGCAGTCTTAAGCAGAGATACCAGATAGGGTGTGAAAGAGACAAAGATAATAGATAATTGTCTGCCTGAATTGACTTTTATTTGGTTCTAAAGACTTCAGTGGGATTACAAACCATGCCAAAGACAATGCTTCTTCACATGCAGTAGGAATGGGAGGCAATTTGATTTCCAGATTAGGATCAGTTAGGATTGTTCAGCCTTGGCAGACAGAACAAAGATTTTCAATGTAATACATACAAACTAACTGCTTTTAAAAAACCAACTTTTACTGCTTCCTCTGTTAAGAACTTTAACACCATTAAGACAAAGATAAATGACACGCCTTTGAAAGAAACAGTGCAAGTAAGAAAAGTGAAAAGGGAGAAAGAAAAGAAAAAAGAAGTAGAGTAGGGAAACAAAGAACTGAGAACAGTTCTAGGCGGTTGACCGCATGTGCAGAAAGATGGAGAGGCCTCTCATTCCACATTTTGACATTGTTTTACCAAGTTTGACTGTGTAATTTATGAACCTTCCCTGTCCTTCCATAGGCCTTTTCGGTTCAGATTTTGATACTATACATCCGTAACTCCATTAAAAGATGAAAGAGGAAATAAAACTACATATGTAGTATTCCTTTTAAGGAAGAAGAGTGGCGGGGAAAAGGAAAGAGGTAGGGAAGGAAGGAAGTGGGGAGGGAAGGAAGGAGGGTAGGGTTAGAAGGTGCTGGAATAAATGCTACCATTAATTGAGGGTCTAAAATTTGTTTCATAATCTAATAAACATTTCCTAAGGCTTATTTTAAATTTTCAAAAAACCTCATATTAATTCCCAATATTAGCTCATGAGAAAGTTAGTCTCCCCGTCCCTCCTCTTCCCCCTCTTCTTCTCCCTCTTTTCTCTTTTTAATTGAAACATAGTCAACTGACAATATTATATTAGTTTTAGTATATAAAATAGGGATTCAATATTTTTAGGCTTATACTTTATTTAAAATTATTACAAAATAATGGCTACATTTCCTTGTAGTGTACAATATAATCCTGCCACTTATTTATTACTATTATATACACAGTAGTTTGTGTCTCTTAATCCCGTACGCCTCTCTCTTCTTGCCTTTCCCCACTAGGAACCTCTAGTTTGTTCTCTAAATCTGTGTCTCTCACTCTCTTTTCTGTCTCTCTCTTCTCTACTTTTGTTGAGAAACAAAAGGTCAGAAATTTCATGTAACATCCAATTACTTCATAGTTTCAGAGTAGTTGAAATCAAGTTTATATCATCATGCTTTTCTTTCTACACCACTTAATATTAAGCTTGTTTTTAGTAGGCATGAAAAGTGGACTGTTAATGATAATCTATTAACCAAGGCAGGTTATTATATTTTCACTTTTAAATATCTAACATGATCATCGCATCAACACTCTACCATGACCTAATTCAAATGCTGGACTGGAAAGGCCAGTATAATATCAGGGTTACATGGCCCACAATGCAGATTGCAAATAAGATCTGAGATTTCACTTATCATTTAATAATACAGTTTTGTGGAGATGGTTGAACTTAGGTTAATAAATAACACTAACTCTCTGAAGACAAAGTGTTCATGAGCATCTGTCATTACCCTTGTTAACAAGAGCTACAAGTCACCTAGTTAAAGCAGATATCTAACTCAATGCCTGACACAGAGTAGTCCCCAACAAAATGCTCAATGCACAAAAAAATTAATAACTATAGTTAAAAAAAGACTGATTAGGTGGAGCGTTCTGACTTCAGCTGCAATCTGGCCAAATGCATGCTTTCAAAGATGTCAAAATGTCCTTCTTAACACATTTACTATTATTGAAATAAGAGATCCAGAAGAAAACTTTGTTAAGAACAGTAAGTTTTCTGGAAACAGTGAAATATAAAAAATACTTCCAACTCCCCTATTTTTTATTTACTGTGATGTGTATTGGCACGTTGAAATACATGTTCACAGGTAGTCTTGTGGAAACACTACTTTTTCTGCTAAACTAGCCAATACTTGAAAATATGGAAGCCTGAGGGTAAAACAAAAGATTGTTACAGAAGGAATCAGTTGAGATGGCAGTCATTCATTGTTATGAATCATTATGTCCTTAATCAAGCTACTGTACCTACCTGTGGCCTTAAAATTTCCAGGAAAGTTAAGTGTTTGTACTAAATGACTCAATTTTCCATCAGTTTTCTTCTCTCTTAGAGTATATGGTTGAAAGAGAGACTAGTGTTATCTGTGATTACCTTCTCCATTATTAACTGATCCCCTAAATACTGTCCAAGGGAAACTAATACCATGTTCCCTAGTGTCCTTTGCAGATGGGGATGAGGAATTAAATCTGAGGTAGTTTCAATGGAAGGATTTCCAGAAATAATCATTTTGAACCTCTGAACTCTCTCTTAATTCTTGCCTGGAATATGACTATAATAGTTAGAGACCCAAAAGCCAATCATAATCTTGAGCATAGGAACCACAAGCTAAGAAATGACTGGAGAACCCTGGATTCGTAATGGCTCCCTGATATTACCATACCTGTGCTAAACTGATGTGAAGTTTTTAATATTCCTATTCATTAATTTTATCTTGAATGTGTAACATGAGGTGCTATGGATCATCAGACTGGTTTCTTATTAATTACTCTGTAGTAGTTAGGTCTGTCACTCTACCTCTACCTACCCAGGCCTTAACCCTGGAGTGACCTGGTGAAAGCCAGGTCAAACCGTCCAATGCTGGTAGTTGGATACTTCATAGAGGAGGAACAGACAATAGATTTTCTCCATTTATATTCAGAAAAGAGATAGCCATTACTCCTCCAGAAAGGGGAGGAGAAAAATTACGCCGATAGGCTAATGATCTCTGAAAAGGACGGTCACCTTTTTAGAAGGTAAATGCATCTTTCCAGGGACCAGAGAAACCACTGTGGATCTCTGGTGACTTTGAAGAGAGAACGATGTCTTCAGTTCTGAGCTTCATCTCTTCATCTTCATCTCATTTCCATTTTAAAATGGAAATGCCTAAGAAGGTATTGCTTCCAGCCTTCCTAACACATCAGGTCTTAACTTAGAGACCTAGTCCAGGTTGGTTCCCTCAGATCAGAGCAATTAACTAGACAAATAGTTATAAATCAAATCTTCATGGTAATAAAGAGCAAAATATTCCTAAGGAAAGTGAAAGCAAGCATTTCCTGTCTTCATATTGCATCAATACCTGTGACTGGGAGGCTAGGGCTCTTTACAAGAAGGTTAGCTGTCCTGTCGTGTCCAACTCTTTGAGACTCCACAGACGGTAGCCCACCTGGCTTCTCAGTCCATGGAATTTTCCAGGCAAGAATACTGGAGTGGATTGCCATTCCCGTCTCCAGGGGATCTTCCCTATCTAGGGATAGAAACCCGGGTCTCCTGCATTGCAGGCAGAGGCTTTTCAAGAGTACTAAATACTAAAGAAAACTTTTATTTCTCCACAACAGGCTACATTTAGATGCCTACAAAGGAGAATAGACCCCTATGTGTTTAAACCACTGTAATCACATTTTTATTACTGGTATCAAATCAAAATTCCTAGTTGACTTAACAGTTGACTTAGAAAACATCAAGAATGTATTGAATCTCTAGCTTTCAGCTCAAAGGACCAGTGACCGTTCTAGTGCTAGAAACACACCAAACAGTGAATACAGGATTGATGAATGAATGAAGAACTGAGCCAGTAGAAGCCACCCAAAACAATCCTTATTACACAGTGAGCAGCTGATAGAACATGGGACTCCATATGACTATTGCCTGGATGCATATTTCCGTTTTCACTGTCCTACTTACATTTTTCTTGCAGTTATGGTTTTATTTCTATCGTAATCCTACATGCATGCCTTTTTCTTTAGAAACATTCAATGTTTCTACCCCAATATTCACCTGACCGATTCAACAGTCCATTAAAATGTAACTTTTTCAGGAACAAGTTGCAAAGGTATTCCTGACTTAAGTTATTTTACTATTCACTACTTTAACACTCTATTTAATTTGTGGCAGAATTTATCACATTAAAATCGCCTATATCACAGGTAGTTTGAAAGCTCAGTGAGAATCAGGGGCATGTTCATATTACAAAAGACTGAATTCCAAGAATCTAGCTCAGTGCCTGACTTGTCTATGTATTTAAGAAAGAAAGAAATCTGTCTCCGTCTCTCTCTCAACACGTTAATCATAAATTCCTAACAACTGTCAGCAAATAGCCATAACTTTGGAGGTGTTTTTCAGAGTGCATTATCTGATGGCCAGGAATCACTGTCCTATAGTTGTCTACCCTGCAGTGTGTCAGTAGACAAAATTACACTCTGCAAAAGAGACAGGAGCAGATGATACAGCCCTAGGCTTGAGAACTGATTTCTTACTTCAAATATGTTTCCTGATTGAAGATTGCACACCTAGGAGGTGAGATGAGAGAGCTATTTTATAAAAGTGTCCAGCAGATGTACTGCAGTAATTCCCACTGTATTCATCACTTACTGAATTGCTCACACACCAGAGGTATAATCCAATGTAAATGATCTCATCACCCATCAGTATGAGGGCTCACAAATCCAACTTGGCCTGAAGCTAAAGCTTGACATTTCAAGGTTCTCAAATCCACAGTAAGCAAGCAGTATATTGATGACTTCCAAACGTCTCTTCAGAAACAGCCCCAGCTTTTGAGAAATGCAGGTGTTTGGGATCTAGAAATAGAAGTGGCCAGCTGCCCTTGAGGTACTTGGGGCACAGTTCCATATCTCCTACCCCTGATTTGGCCCTGAGAAGGGAACATTTTGTGCGAAAGATAATGAAATTGACACTATTTGCATTCTGCTCATACATGTACTAAAGAATGAAATTTAAAAGGCTCATTTTAAAGCCTCCCTTCTTGCAGTTTCCCTGGCATATCTGTATGTGGGAAGACATAAGGCATTCTCGTGCTGTGAAATCGGAACACCACAAAGATTAACCAGAGAGATTGCCAGGGGCCTTGAGAGTCCATCTACGCATAAACCTACTCTGATAATGGGTTACTGAATTTGAGGTAAGTCCACTAAACTTTCTCAGTTTGTATTTCTCTTCTTGACAGTAGAGAACCAGAATAAATTGTTGTAAATCTCCCTTCCATGTTTAACATCTTCTGATGACAGAACTCTGAACAAGATTTAGAGTATCTTCATTTAGAATTGATCATCATCCTCCTTATTCAGTTCAGTTGCTCAGTCATGTCTGACTCTTTGTGACCCCCATGGACTGCAGCATGCCAGGCTTCCCTGTCCATCAGCAACTCCTGGAGCTTACTCAGACTCATGTCCAGCAAGCCGGTGATGCCATCCAACCATCTCATCCTCTGATGTCCCCTTCTCCTCCTGCCTTCAATCATTCCCAGCATTAGGGGCTTTTCAAACAAGCCAGTTCTTCACATGAGGTGGCCAAAGTATTGGAGCTTCAGCTTCAGCATTAGCCCTTCCAATGAATATTCAGGACTGATTTCCTCTAGGATGGACTGGTTTGATCTTGCAGTCCACGGGACTCTCAAAAGTCTTTTCCAACACCACAGTTCAAAGCATCAATTCTTTGGTGCTCAGCTTTCTTTATGATTCAGCTCTCACATCCATACGTGACTACTGGAAAAACCATAGCTTTGACTAGATAGACCTTGGTTGGCAAAGTGATGTCTCTGCTTTTTAATATGCTGTCTAGGTTAGTGATAGCTTTTCTTCCAAGGAGCAAACGTCTTTTAATTTCATGGCTGCAGTCACCATCTTCAGTGATTTTGGATCCCAAGAAAATAAAACTGTCACTGTTTCCATTGTTTTCCCATCTATTTGCCATGAAATGATGGAACCGGATGCCATGATCATAGTTTTCTGAAAGTTGAGTTTTAAGCCAGCTTTTCTCACTTTCCTCTTTCACTTTCATCAAGAGGCTCTTCAGTTCCTCTTCGCTTCTTCCATAAGGATGGTGTTATTTGCATATCTGAGGTTATTGGTATTTCGCCCGGCAATCTCGATTACAGCTTGTGCTTCATCCAGTCCAACATTTTGCATGATGTACTCTGCATATAAATTAAATAAGCAGGGTGACAATATACAGCCTTGACATACTCCTTTCCCAATCTTGAACCAGTCCATTGTTCCACTTCTGGTTGTAACTGTTGCTTCTTGACCTGCATACAGATTTCTCAGAAGGCAGCTAAGGTGGTCTGGTATTCCCATCTCTTTAAGAATATGCCACAGTTTGTTGTGATCCACACAGTCAAAGGCTTTGTTATAGTCAATAAAGCAGAAGTAAATCTTTTTTTGGAACTCTCTTGCTTTTTCAATGAACCAACAGATGTTGGCAATTTGATCTCTGGTTGCTCTCCCTTTTCTAAATCCAGCTGGAACATCTAGAAGTTCTCGGTTCACGTACAGTTGAAGACTCGCTTGGAGAAATTTGAGGTGTGATCGACAAAACTTGGGTTTGTCATATATCCCTACAATCTAGTTCTTGCTCTGCCACAATACTTCCAAGCTGTGTGATCTTGGCCAAAACAGTTATTCTTCTCTTCTGTTTTTTTTTTTTTTTTTTTTTTTTTTAACTGTTAAGTGGAGTTTCTTACCATAATAGTCACGGAACACTGTGCTGTGCAAACATAACTGGTAGGTGTTCTCATATATGCTAGAAGGGACTAAATGCAATCCTGCTGAGGACCAAAGAGAAAACACACTAAACTTGAATCAAGTAATAGATTTCCTTATAGGAACCATACTCTGCTATCTCCTTATTAGAACTTGGAAAGTTATAATTGAGGTGAAGCATGGATATCGAACTTTGTGTTTGTCATCAAATACTTTTCTCTGTTTTATATGATAAATGGAAAAAAGTATAAATGGTTATTTCTAGAAACATACCTAATTTCAAGGGCATGAGGCTGACAATTTTACTTTTCCAAATGTTTCCTTACTAACATCTGAATTCCTTTTAATGGGTAAATTCAATAGTCAGATAATTTTACAAGGAATAGAGACTATTCTGGAGGAGCTAGTTCACTGAGAAATTCAAATAAAGGTATAAATGATTATGTTCAGTTTTCTTGCAAAGAATAAGTTTATATAAGAAAAAGAGAAGCATCTACACAGGGTCCCTATAAAGGGAGTGATGCAAGTTCACAATTAGAGACATTACTGAAGATTTAAATTGGAACAGAAAAAGAGTGTCTTATTAATTGGCTGAAAATAGTTCAGTCCATTAATAACCAAGGATGCACTGAGGTTTCTAAAACTATTGCTCATTTTCTAATTAAACCTGAAACTATTCTTGTGAAGTATCTAGGAGCCAGCAATAATTATCCCCATTTTTGAATAAAAGAACACAGTGTCTGAGAGGTGAGGCAGTTTAAGTATATAATCAAATCAGTAACACTTAAGAACAAACCATGAGAGCAATGAATAGAGAATCCCTTTCTCTCTGAATGTAGATACTAGTAAACAAGCAAACTGGCTGGAGTACGGTAGACAGAAAGTTGGATGTGAAACCATAACACTTAAAGTGTCTTCCAACTCATGAAGACCAAAATTTGGGCAGGTTACTTATATCATTTACACTCTCTATGAGTTGGGAATAACAGCACTCACTTTCTAGCATTGTGGAAATGAATAAATGAGAATACATATGTTTCATATAGTGAAGTAGTGATAAGGAAATCATGGTTCCTCCTCTTCTTGCCAACTCTTCCTGCAATGAGCAGTGTTCATCTGAAGTGATCAAGACCAGGAAGTCAATACAGGGCTCAATTTTAGCAGATGACACGTCCCAAGGATTTATGAGATTAACGTCCATAAATGTATAAGGCTAATTTAGCTTCTAATCAGGATCTGGTGTACTCAACATGTGGAGTCTCTCTGTTAAAATAAGATGTCTATACCAAGTATCTTTTCTCACTATATAAGAACATTTGGGAAAGTTTAAAGAATTAAAACTGAATTAGAGTTTAAAGACAGTGTTTAGTCTAACAAATGCATTATTTGTTAGAAAGTTTAAGGACTAACCTGAATAAATTCCAAGTCAACTGTCCTGACTCTTCCATTTTACAGAAAAAGACAATTATCTTTAGGCCCAGACATACACAAATTAATAATAAATTACCAAGAAGGTTAAGATTGAATTGTCTATCATTTTACTCTAAGATCAGAGCCCTATCATATGTCACTTGACATTTTGAAAGTCAGATACATTCCTCCAAGTATAGGAGAAGATAGACTTGAACTTCCCTCAGCCACCCAAAAAATAAATGTTCACCATAGGCTGCCTGAGCCAACAATGTCCCACCTTGGTAAAAAGCTAAATTGTCAAGATGTCTGAAATATATAATCTACAGTTCCATCCTCTACAGAATAAAATACATCATGGAATTGTGTCAAGATGCCGACAGAAAGTCTAGCATAAATGCCAAATAATGTAAGTCTTTCGCACAGACCTCTCCACATGGTTCAGTCTGGCTCATCAGAATTCTGCTTGTGGCTTGAGGTCAAAAGCTTCATATTCATTTGTGTTGATATCTCTCTTATGTTCATATCTCTCCTTCAGGGCCCATGTAGAAATGGGTCAATATCAAGAATCAGGTAATCCTTGATCCTAGGGTTAATACCAACTAAACAGAACCAGCATATACAAAAATCCCCCAGTGAGATGTAAAGCACAATCTAAAATTTCACTCCTAAACCCACACCTTCCCTTAAGATTTCTCAGTTCTCTTTATAAGGAAGAAAGTGATACATTTTAATTCCCTTTAACATTTTCTACTGAGTCAAGTGCAATTCCACTACCATCTGGGAGGATATTCTCAGTTATAACAGAATCAAAGAGAGAATGTTGTGAAACCATGTACATTGTTAATAAACAAAATTACCAAATCTAATGATCTAACTTCAGAAGATTTTTCCAATAATGATAGGATGTTTTGCAAGATTAATCAAAGTGATTCTTTTGCTGGAAGTTTCTGCTCCTCTTTGTCTGCCTGCATTCAATCCATGCCACTTGGGAGAAGGATGGTTAAACAGAAAAGCACAGAGGGAAAAGGTAAATTCTCAGCCATTAAGGTTCAAAATATGCTTTGGAAATACCTGAGACAAATTTTTGAGGGAATAAAATGCTAAAGTTGTTAGAAACTTGACTTTGTATAACAAAATCCTAACAGTTCAAGATATAATGCCTATACCAAACAATAGGCCTAGAAGAATAAGTGATCCATTTAATATTTTTTTCATAAACCCATTATAAATGAAACTGGAATTGAGATACAGCCAAAGGCAAGAGAATTAGAACTTTGTATTTGCCCCAAGAGAGGGACGTATACCAAGTCTTTCTAATAACTTCTTCCTCAGACTAATTTCCAGGATTAGATATGTAATAAGATTCATAAATGAGCTTTAGGATCAAAAAATACAAGAACTTGTCACCTCAAGCTGGGAAAATTCTTGGGACTTGTGGCGTTGATAAATGTCTTTTGCCAGTATGGCATAAGGACCTATATGAGTGTCCTAGGGCTGCTGGAATACCACCTACAGATTTAATAACTTAAAAGAAGTCTACTACCTCACATGTTTGAGGGGCTAGAAACCCTAAATCAAGGTGTCAGCAGGGCTGTTTTCTCTGAGACTGAGTAGAATCCTTCATTTCCTCTTCCTAGGGTCTGATGGTGGGCAGCAATCTTTGATGTGCCCTGACTTTGTAGATGCATCATTGCAACTCCCGCCTCTGTAGTGACATGTCTGTTGGCTCCTTGTGTGTCTGTTTTCACATTATCTTCTTATTAAGAACATCAGCTACACTGAATTAGGCCCCACTCTAATGAACTCAACTTAATTAGATTTATTTAATTTATATATTTATAAATTGATATATTTATTATATAGATTCTATTTCTAAATAAGATCACATTCACAAGAGAGTTTGGGACTTCAACACTTCGTTTGTAGGTGTACAAAATTTAACCCATAAAAGGCCATCCATCTGCCAAGCAGGAGATGTGGGTTTGATCCCTGGGTCAGGAAGCTCCCCTGGAGAAGGAAATGGCACCCCCTCCAGTATTCTTGCCTGGGAAATCCCATGGACAGAGGAGCCTGGTGGGCTACAGTCCATGGGGTCACAAAGAGTTACACATGCTGTAGCGAGTAAACAACAATAATATGCTTATACGAAAGTTCCTAGACCATCACAGAGAGCTTTTAGTAGCCTGGAGGGGGAACTTGAAACCAATCAATTATTAACATACCCTCCAAGAGTGATATGTAAGTCGTGAGAGAGTGCTAGAACTTTGGGGGACTCATCATCAGGATAAAGCACCTGTGATGGCCTTTTATGTGCCCAGACATCACTAGAGAAACATGAATTTCTCAGCAGAAGGAAAAGTAGAGATAATAAGGCACATGATTAGATGGAGTGATATAAAGTTAAGAGGATATCAAGATGAATAGGTGACAGAGAATTGCAGTCATCTACTCTTCTCCCATTGATGCCTTGACGTTAGTTGAGACCTTTTGAAAATTCATCTCAGATGTACCCCAAAGATAAACTGGAAAGGAAAAAAAACCTGAATTGACTGAGAAGCACTGAATCGAATGAATGAATTTACCTCAGATGGACTAAGATTAAATATTTTCACACTAGAAGAAATGAGAGATGTGAGAAAAAAAAAACTGTCATGTCTTCAAGGAAACAAAGTACTATATTATTTTGTGGCAACCTTCATTTGTGATTTGAGATGTATATGTGTTACCTGTATAATGAAGATAGAAAAAACTCTCTGGGATGCAATGGGCAAGAAAATATCAATAGAGAAACTGTCTTTCGCTGGACATGCTGCCAATGTAAAAATAAAAACATACTAGAAACACTGAAAGCTGGAGAACTATAATTTTGCAGGAATCCTGTGGACTCTAAAGTGTGTATCACAGAGGTAAAAACCATAATCAAACCTGGTTGCCTTTACTCTGGCAGTACCTATCATTTTTATTTCAGCAAGGAAATATCGTTTGCCCTACATTGATCAGGATACAGTTTCTTTCTTTTTTTCAGCCCAAACAATCTTTAATACTCTACCAGTTGAAGTAGAAATCAAGACTTGTCAAATTTTACAAACATTTTTATATATACAAATATTTTTAGATATACATATACATACATGAGGACTTCTATCTTATGGATGCTGACACTCTATTTCGATCTCCTCTGCCTTCTGGATTTTCTTTTTTTTTTTTTTTCATTTATTTTTATTAGTTGGAGGCTAATTACTTTACAGTATTGTAGTGGTTTTTGCCATACACTGACATGAATCAGCCATGAACTCACATGTGTTCCCCATCCTGAACCCCCCTCCCTTCTAAGGTAGATTCATTGCTCACACATAGCTCACACTCCCTGAAATTGTGAACATGATATAAAAGATTTAAAACTAAAAGATAACATGTTTGTAAGTGGATTTACCTGAAACATGAAGTAGATAAAACCACAATAGATTTTTTGATATGAAGATGAGAAAGTAAGAGAGATAGGTTTACATATAATAAATTTATGTGAGAGTCTCGGTCCTTACTAGCTGATTGACTTAGGGCAACTGACTTAATATTCATAAATCTTGGTGTCCTAAAGTGCCAAATGGCCATAAGAATAGTACTGATACTAACTTCATACAGTCTAGAGCTTTAAATGATTTAACACATGTATAGCACTCAGCACAGTGACAGACACATAGTAGGCATCTAATAAGTATTTATTTTTATACATTGCTTTTGCTCATCCAAATTGTGTTGTCTTTCAAACGACAACTGAAATAAGAGAGCTGTGTTTCTGTCTCAGTTTTAGAATTGTCTAACTATGTAATTTTAGATTTCAATTTCTCAACTGAGCTTCCAATCTTTCATGTGTAACATGACTACATTGGCTACTGGATGGTCTATAATGCCATGTCCAGGTCTGATATTATACAGTTATAGGGATAAACAAGTTGCCTTAGAACCATACCATTTCCTAGCTCTACAAGACTTTAACAATTATTTTATAGCTAACCAAACCTAAGAACAGGTAAGGAAATAAGGTACTGTTCAGCCAAGTGACCCACAAAGAATTCCCTACTGTTCATTCACATTTTCTGCAATCTTTAATTCACTGGCTTTGATACCTACTTCTAAACATAGAGTATTACCCTTATCTGTTATCAAAAGCAAAATTGGAGTTTCAAACCAATCATTTAGCTATGACTTTTAGTTCTGCCAGGATGTCACAGTTCTCCTTGTCAACTCAAATTCAGCAATTAATGGGTGCCACTGTCAGTGTTCTTCATTTCCTTTTTAGATATATGGAGTGCAAGACTCCCAGTCAATCTGTACTCTGAAGTCATCGTCTTCTTAAACATACTGACTTTTCTAGTCCTACTGAATCAAAATGGCCGTTACCACACTGCTATTGTCTGCCCACGTCTATCTTCTAAGTTTCAGCAACACGAAGTCAGGGCCCATGATTTGTTTGTGCTTAGGCCACATACTTGGTATAATGCCTCAAGAATAGTTATTAATAACTATTTAGAGTATCTCTTAATAAATGAATGAGCCAGTGAATTTTATTAGGTTGACTCATATGAAATTGAGTTTTTGTAGCTAAAAAAAAAAAAGGACAAAGATAAAAAGTTCAACTTAAGAGCAAATGCCAATTATAGACATAATTTCTCCCTCTTCATTCAATTGGGTCAGATTTCAATATTGATGAAAGTATTCAATTTTTAGCTTTTCGTTTTTCTTCTACTTAAGCTGTTTCTTATTTCTACTTGAATCCTATTCTAGGATTATGCTGTAATTAAATTTTGTTCTTTTATTCAGTGAATTAGTCATTTGAAAAAAATATTCACTGAGCATATTTGAAACAGGGACTGTGCTAGGCTCTAGGGATAAAATTTTGAACACAACCAAATGTGGTTCATGTTCTAAAGTAGTTTTTAACCTACTTAGATACAGACATCAGTAAAACAATCACAATTATATAGAGAGCTGTACACTGAAAAAAAGGAATATTGTGTTATGAGAATGCATAATAATAGAATCAATCCTACAAAGGAGAGGGTCAATTATGGCTTCCCTGAGAAAGTGACTCTAAAGTTGAAAACTTAAGGATAAATTGGATTAATCAGACTGCAATAATACTTCTGTTTATAAAAACTGAGCAACTAGATACTATTTCAAGTTTAGCTCCATATAATCAATTTTTGACAGTGAACAGTATATATAAAGTAATGGGAAAGAAAACATGTGGGCAAGTGAGAGAAAGTCAACATGACTGGATTAACTCTGATAAAAAATATACACAGAGACCAGAATATCTGGGGTTTTCAGAGCCATACTTAATCTTAAAAGTGATGAAAAGGTATTAAAAGTTTTATAGCCAGTGCAAGTCTTACATATGTGTGCATTTTCTATTATATCACTCTGGATGCAATATACTTGATAGCTGGGGTAAGAAATGTGAAAATTCAGTTAAGTGGACTACTGTACTAGTTACTGTGAAAGATGAAGTAACATTAGCTACAATAGAGGTAATGGAGATTGCTGGACGGTAGCGGTGGTGACAGACTTGAGAAGCATTTAGGTTCCGCGTATAATAATGGATTAACTTTGGATATTAAGGAAAGAAAAAAGTCGGAAGTGATTGGAATATGTTATTTGGAAAATATAAAATCAATTTTGGACATGAGAAATTTGAGTTTCATTTCAGACATCGAAATGTAAATGTGAATATACAGCCGGATGACCACATCAGGAAGTGAGAGTTGAGGTCTGACATAGAATTAGATATATAGATGTATGTTTGGGTAGGGATCATTATGAACTACATGACAGATGAAAAAGCCTAAAGAAAATTAAATTTTCAGAGGATAGAGTGGTAAATTATGTCAAAATTTGCAGCAAAATTAAGTAAGATAAAGATTATAAGTTATTGAATATGGTTAATTTAGGTCATGTGTCAGCATAAAGAGAGCTATTTTGAGTTACACAATCGAGGAGACTGAGTTATGGATTAAGTTGTTGCTTAGTTGCTAAGTCACGTTCAACTCTTGGTGACCCCAAGGCCTGCAGTGCATCAGGATTTCCTCTCCTTCACCATCTCCTGGAGTTTGCCCAAACTCAGTCCATCGACTTGATGATGCATGGATGGAGTAAATCAGGAGAAAATAGAGATTTTAAGTAAAGATGATTCACTGAAGAAATTTCATTGGGAAACAGAGAATAGGGGGAAAATGGGTGAAATTTGAAGAAATGCATGAACAGAAGAAATTTCTTTTTTTGATAGAATAAATCTTGTTTAAAAATAGGGAGATCAATAGAGCTTAAGTTCAGAATTGTATTTAACAATCCAGTTGAAAAGGAAAAAGAGGATAGGGATCAAATAATAACATAAGATTTTTGAAAACTCTATAAAGAATATGGTTGGAAGGACAAGTTATGTGATTAAGAAAAACTTATATAGCAAGATGAAAATAATAATATATACATAATAAAATACTGACTAGTATAATAATAATGATAAGATGATAGTGATGATGATGATTTCTGTTTAGTGATTACTATGTTCCAGTCACTATTTTAATCACTTTACATGTTAGATGGGGATACTAGTAGACCGTAGGCTTGATAACAAAACATTGAAAGCATTTCCTTCTGATGGTTTTATATTCTTTATACAGTAAGAAGTAAGGTCACATACTAATAGCAATGGCATATTGGGCTTGATGGGAAGAGGTTGCCAGAAATCTAAGAAAAATGACAAACTTTAAAACAGTCATAAAAATGAGAACAAGTTGAAAACAGAAATACAGTGGAACTGTGAGGCAATGTTTTGGACCTGAAGCTAGTGATCATGAATTTATAGTGATATCAATCTGCTTTGTGGTGTCACTTTCTCTAATATGGCTCAGTAGCTCAGATTAAATTAATCATCAATCAACCAACCATTGATGCCTTTAGCACATAGGGTAAAATCAGATGCTCCGAGGAAAGCAAATATCAGTAAGCTTATACTTTGACTTTTACTTAACCAAAATAATTAAAACCCCGTGTTTTGGAGGTCTGGTTCCAAATACAGTGTAACTAGCTTTAGACTAATCTATTAACAGACAGCAATTATAAGCTCTAAAAATATATTAAAACATACACAACTCTTTAAAAATACTGGGGAACAGCAGAATCACATCCTTCTGAAGTGCACATAAACATTCTCCAGAATAGATCACATATTAAGCTACAAAAGAAGTATCAATAAATCTAAGAGGACTGAAATCACATCAAGTATGTTTTTGACCACAGTAGTATGCAACTAAAAATTACAAGAAAGAAACTGGAAAAAATACAAATACATGGAGATTAAACATGATAGTCAACAACCAAAGGGTCAATAATAAAATAAAAAATTTAAAAGTACATCAAAACAAATAATAATTAAAATAAAACATTCCAAATCTACAGAATGCAGCAAAAGCAGTTTTAAGAAGAAAGTTATTAGCAAAACAGGCCTTTCTCAATAAACAAAGTCCCAAATAATCAACTTAACTTTCTGCATAAAGGAACTAGAAAAACAAATTAAGCCCTAAGTTAGGAGAAAGAAGGAAATAATAAAAATCACAGTGGAAGTAAGTAAAATAGAGAATAAAGTAATAGGAAAGATAAAAAATTCAATATATTTTTATTTGAAAAAATAAAGCTAACAAACATTCAAACAGACTCACCAAGAAAAAAGGGAATGGGCTTAAATAATTAATATCAGAAATGAAAGAAGTTAGAATTAACACCATGGAAATACAAAAGATCCTAAAAGATGACTATGAACAATCATGTACCAACAAACTGGAAACCTAGAAGAAATGGATACATTCTTAAATATACAATCTTATAAGACTGAACCATGAAGTATTAGAAAATCAGAACAGACCCATCATCTGCAAAGAGACTAAATCAGTAATCAAAAAACTCCTAACAAACAAAACTCCAGGACAAGAGCTTCACTTATGAGTTTTACCAAACATTCAAAGATCTAATGTCTATTCATTTCAAACTCTTTCAAAAAACTGAAGAAAAAAGAATAATTATAAATTTACTTTATGAGACCAGTATTAACTGGTCTCATACAAAGACACCATCAAAAAAAAAAAAAAAAAAATTACAGGCCAACAATCTTGGTGAAAGTAGATGTAAAAATCTTCAATAAAATTGACAAACCAAACTCAACAATACATTAAGAGGATCACACACCACAATCAAGTGGGATTTATTCCAGGGATATCAGAATAGTTCAACAACTGCAATGTGATAAAACAACTTAAATTGAAGGATAAAAATCATGTGATCATTCCAAAAGATACATAAAAAAGCATTTGATGAAATATAGCATCCATTTATAATAGAAACTCTCAACAAGGTGAGTATACAGGGAATACAACCCAACACAATAAAGACCATATATGACAAATCCATTCTGTTTCTGGGTGTATGTCTAGAATAAAATGAAAGCACAACATTCAAAAGATATATACACTCCAGTGTTCATATCATCATTAAAATAGCTTAAATATTGAAACAATACAAGTGTCCATCAACAGATGATTGAGTAATGAAGATATACAGTGGAGCATTACTCAGCCATCAAAAAGGATGAAATTCTTCCATTTTCAAAAACATGGACAGGCCTATAGGGCATTATCCTTAGTGAAAAAGAGAGATACAGACAAATACTCTATCATTTATGTGTGGAATCTTTAAAATAAATGAATGATTATAACAATAGAAACAGACTCACAGTTATAGAGTACAAACTAGTGGTTACCAGTGGGAGAGGGCAGGTGGAAGGGCGTGAAAAAAGAAGAAGGTTGACAGTACAAATTACTGTGCATAAAATAAATTAGCTACAAGGATATATTGTACAGTACAGAGAATATAGCCAATGTTTTAATATACAATAACTTAATATGGAATCACTATGTTGTATACTTGAAAACAATATAGTAAATTGACTATACTACAATTTAAAAAAAATTAAGCAAATATCTGTCTTCAAAAGTCTGTGATGGAGTCTAGTATGATATTAGAGTATTTCAGCTTTTCTCCTACAGTTGACAAAAAAAGAGAAGGTCTTCGATACATATACTCTGTAGGTAGAAGACAACTTGGGTTTTACAAAAACAGAAGACAAGAGGTCTAACATTGGTCTGTTTTTATGGACAACAGGAAGCAAATCCTAGAGTGCTTTGATCAGTGACTTAATAGTTTCTTTTTACAGAGGACCACATTTTTCATAAAACAAGCCCAATGTAGTACTAAAATGCAAACATTCCTCCAAAGACAACTCTGAGACTTAATTGTCTACTGACATTTAATGTATAAACGTGTGTGTGAGTGTTAGTCACTCAGTTGTGTCTAACTCTGCGACCCCATGGACTATAGCCTGTCTGGCTTCTCTGTTCATGAAATTCTTCAGGCAAGATGACTGGAGTGGGTTGCCATTTCCTCCTCCAGGAGATCTTACCAACCCAAGGACCAAACCTGCGTTGCATTGCAGGCAGATTCTTTACCATCTGAGCCACCAGGGAAGCCCCGCATAAATATATATCACAAGTTATTTTTAGGCTATTTGGATGGATTTCAACATGACACTTCAATCTTTCTACAGTGTACCCAGTATGTCCTCATACAGACACTGCTTTAAATGATTAGTATAAGATTCTTTCTGGAAGGCAGATTTTAGGGAGAATTTGGGAAAAGGAAAAAAAAAAGAATGACACAAAAAATTTCAAAGTATTTCTAGAGTGCCTGGGTAAGATAAGTTAAGAACGACATACAAAAGGGAAACTAGAATTCCTTTCTTAACTGCCCACTTTAGCTTTTACTCCTGACCCTAATTTAAGGAGTTCTAGACTATATATCTGCAGAAGGACATGGCAACCCACTCCAGAGTTCTTGCCTGGAGAATCCCAGGGACGGGGGAGCCTGGGGGGCTGCCGTCTCTGGGGTCGCACAGAGTCAGACACGACTGAAGCGACTTAGCAGCAGCAGTTTGTGCATTAAAATATACAAGTTAAAATGGTGTATGCCTTAGTGTGACCACCACAGTTATATGCTAAATACCTGTACAGAAAATTCCAATACCAGTATGATTATTAAATGAAAGAAGATTTTATACACATAGAATAAAGCTTGTTATAATCACTCAAACTTCACATTGCCCTCAAACCAGTGTTTTAAACTTGTCTTAATTTCTGAAATGCCCATTACCACTTCTAGCCTTCTCATTTACCTTCCATTTGGGAAGAACATTTACTCGGAGCCTTTTCTTCATATATTTCTCGGTGCTTTTGGGGAAATCAATGCTCAGTGACATTTCAATTACTATAGCACAATATTTAAAGAGGATGAAATTATGTATTACTATTATTTTATAAGTCTTACTAGAATGGCTATTAGTTTGGGGTCCTTCAATAAGTCCCATGATGTTCTATCTGTGGAAAGAATATGATTCAGTTTTAAGACTTGATTATAGCCCCATAAAACAAATTTACTTTATTTTATTATTCCTCATTGGATGACTTGTAAGCTCAGACATGCCAATTCCCCTTCTTAAATACGAACAATAAATGTGTATGTGTGTTTGACTACACACACACAAAAATAATAATTCTCCAAATTGCCTTAAAATCGTTGGAGTATCACATTTCTATTTGAAATATAAAAAACTATTTGAAAAGATTGGAAATAATGTTTGAATAATTGTTTCTTAATTATGTTATCACTTAATCAAGGTATTAGCAGATTTTTTGACTTAAACTAATATTTTCTCTATTAAATGCACACTAAAAATTTTCCATATTTATCTGTTGTTACAATGGCACTGTAATCATTGTATTAATTGCATGATAGTCTAGAGAATATGTAGACATTAGGCTGATGAACCAGTTGTCAATACTTCCAAATTCCTCCCAAAGCATTTTGACATTAATGCGATTATTAATTATTTTTTGGGCCTCGTTATACAGAAAAGTTCCTTCTTCATTTTTACATTCCTCAAGTAATGGCTTTCTTATTTTACAGTGATTTCAATAGTGATCAGAAACTTACTGGACACCAGTAATTAGTAACTACTCCAATCATATTAGCCCTAATTAGCCCTAAAAATCAGAAGGAAGTTGTTTCAGATGATAGTCAGCATTAATAACGATCACCATTCTAAGCAGTCCTAGTAGTAAAAGTAGACAGCTTGATCAACAGAAATTGGTTTTGGCTTTTTACCCACTGCAATCATGCAGACTTATTTTAGCATAGGGCTAAAATCAATGTATCCCCTATTATTTACATTGTCGATTATGCCTTTCATCACCTAAATGAAACCTAGCCTCTAGCCTATGCATTTACATCAGTCCAAGCACTCCTGACTCACAATAATCTACTGGTTTGGTAAGTTTCCGCATTGTGCAATATAAGGGTAAAGGTCTCATAATAATGTCACTGAATTAACTCCAAAGCTTTAGAATTTCTCCAAGTCTAAGCCTTCAACTAATCAGCTGTCACCATACATAACAACCGTGATCATTAAAATCATAATGTAACTGTGATTCTATTCCAAATAAACTATAATCTAAATATTCTAAATTCAGTATATAGCTAACCATTGAACAACATGAGCTTTGGGGCACTGACTCCCGAACAGCGAAAAATCCCCATATTATTTACAGTCAGCTCTCAGTATCTGTGGTTCCACATCCTCCAATTCAACCAACCACAGACTGCAGAGAACTGCAGTATTTACTCTTGGAAAAAATTCACATACAAGTGAACCAACACAGTTCAAATTTCACATTGTTGAAAGGTTAACTATACTATGTTCATAAACATAGTACAGTTAAAACTCTTCTCTGTGTATTTCCTTAGTAGAAAATGAACAAAGATTTATATACAGTTAAATATTACTGTTTCATATAAAATTTTAATATTTAATAGGAACATATATCTTATGAATTGACATCAATAAAATAAAGTCACTGTTGGTTTTCTTCTGTGTGGTCTCTTTGATTACTTCTGCTGGAAAAGTCTTCACCCAAACAATTAACTTGGAAAACATCTTATTTGTCAAGAAACAACTCATCTACCACAGTTTTTGGGTCATGGTCTAGAAGTAATAAGCTTGCACTGGGAAGTGCTGTAGGTGATATGCACAAGGTATTCACAGATTTGTTAAATTCCAGTCTTGCTCTTAGAAGGTCACCTCACATTGCCTGAGTTTTGATGAACTTCAACAAGTTACTTACATTTTCTATACTTCAGTATCCTCAATTTATAAGGTAAATAGAATAGCACCTATTATAGAGGACTGATTTGGAGACCACTTAAGAATATATGTAAATCACTTTAAAGAAGGGTTGATACATGATACTGTTGTTCAGTAGCTTAGTTGTGTCTGAAATTTTTGTGACCACATAGACTGTAACCCTCTAGGTTCCTCTGTCCATGGGATTTCCCAAGCAAGAACATTGGAGTGGGTTGCCATTTCCATAAGTGCTCAATAAATGTTAGATATTAATAAACCTTCCTCAGTGAGCAATGAAAAGGAATAGAGGAAAACAATAGAATGCGAAAGACTAGACATTTCTTCAAGAAAATTAGAATTGCCAAGAGAACATTTCATGCAAAGATGGGCACAATAAAGGGCAGAAATGATATGGACCTAACAGAAGCAGACAACATTAAGAAAAGGTGACAAGAATACACAGAAGAACTATACAAAAAAGATCCTGATGACTGAGATAACCACGATGGTATGATTACTCACCTAGAGACAGACATCCTAGAATCCTAAGTCAAGTAGGCCTTAGGAAGCATCTTTACGAACAAAGCTAGTGGAGGTGATGGAATTCCAGTTGAGCTATTTCAAATCCTGAAAGATGATGCTGTGAAAGTGGTGCACTCAATATGCCAGCAAATTTGGAAAACTCAGCCGTGGCCACAGGACTGGAAAATGTCAGTTTTCTTTCCAATCCCAAAGAAAGGCAATGACAATGAGTGTTCAAACTACCACACAATTGCACTCATCTCACATGCTAGCAAAGAAATGCTCAAAATTCTCTAAGCCAAGCTTCAACAGTACATGAACTGAGAACTTCCAAATTTTCAAGCTGTATTCAGAAAAGAGAGAGGAACCAGATATCAAATTGCCAACATCTGTTGGATCATAGAAAAAGCAAGAGAGTTCCAGAAAAACATCTACTACTGCTTTATTGACTATGCTAAAGTTTTTGACTGTGGATCACAATAAACTGTGAAACATTCTTAAAGAGATGTGAATACCAGACCACCTTAGATGCCTCCTGAGAAATCTGTATGCAAGTCAAAAAGCAACAGTTAGAATTTGACATGGAACAACAGACTGGTTCCAAATTGGGAAAGGAGTACGTCAAGGCTGAATATTGTCACCCTGCTTATTTAACTTATATGCAGAGTACATCATGCAAAATGCTGGACTGGAGGAAGCACAAGCTGGAATCAAGATTGCCAGGAAAAATATCAATAACCTCAGATATGCAAATGACACCACCCTTATGGCAGAAAGCATAGGGGAACTGAAGGACCTCTTGATGAAAGTGAAAGAGGAGAGTAAAAAAGCTGGTTTAAAACTCAATATTCAGCAAACTAAGATCATGGCATCTGGTCTCATCACTTCATGGCAAATGGATGGGGGAAACAATGGAAACAGTGACAGATTTTATTTTCTTGCACTCTAAAATCACTGCAGATAATGACTGGAGCCATGAAATTAAAAGATGCTCATTCCTTGGAAGAAAAGCTATGACCAACCTAGACAGCATATTAAAAAGCAGAGGCATCACTTTGTCGACAAAGGTCCATCTAGTCAATGCTATGGTTTTTTCAGTAGTCATGTATGGATGTGAGAATTCGACCATAAAGAAAGTTGAGCACTGAAGAATTGATGCTTTTGAACTGTGGTGTTGGAGAAGACTCTTGAGAGTCTCTTGGACTGCAAGGAGATCAAACCAGTCAACCCTAAAGGAAATCAGTCCCGAATATTCATTGAAAGGACTGATGCTGAAGATGAAACTCCAATACTTTGGCTACCCAATGCAAAGAACTGACTTATTGGAAAAGACCCTGATGCTGGGAAAGATTGAAGGCAGGAGGAGAAGAGGACAACCGAGGATGAGATGGTCAGATGGCATCACTGACTATTTGGACATGAGTTTGAGCAAGCTCTGGGAATTGGTGATGGACAGGTAATCCTGGCATGCTGCAGTTCATGGGGTTGCAAAGAGTTGGACATGACTGAGCACTGAACTGACTGAAAATTATTGCAAAAAATTTTAAGAGAAAATATTAACTGTACAATATAAAGATACAAAATAATTACAATGATGATTCAGACATGAGAAAAGACTGTACTAATCAGTAATCAGTAAAGGTTCTATTGCTGCATATGATAATGTGAGCTACCTATAATTAGCATTAGTTAATATTAAAAGACTATTTCCCTCTTGAATACATTTCTCGAAGTATCTTCTTCAGTTCTTTTATTGAAGCACACTGGAATAGGCTAACTCACTGTTTGGCCAGCAAGTTTTGCTATTCTTGTTTCTTTAACATGTAAAATAAGTTATCACATTCATCATTGCAATAAAGAACTATGCCTGTTCCAACACTATTCTCTTCCCTCAGCAGCTGATTAAAATGTATTCGATTTTGTCATTCACAATTTTTTCTATGTATTAGTGGTTAACTGGGGCAAAGACTGTTGCAAGTAAGAAATCGTTTATTACCAAACTATGTGCATAAATGCAATAAGACATTTTCTTGAAGCTGTTGTGGACTGAATGACTCACAAGGGTTCCAAGTTTACACTTATTTCTGAGGGCTACTTTGTGAAGAAAAACCCAGGCAATATTTTGCAAATCTATTCCAAGGTGCATTGACTTTTTAAAAGTTAAATTATTTCCCCCACATTTTCTATTATTTTTTCAAACAGCATTTGGGGAGGGTAGTTTTTAAATACAGATAAAGCTAACACTTTTTGATCTAAACTTGTGAATTCTTTACCATAGTCTAGCGCAATGCCTGCTTTAGGCCCTGAAAGTTTTCTGTTCTGTCCCTGATATTGATCTGTGCATCCAATTAAATCCGTTCCCAGACTTTACTGAGTTGAGGTATTTAAACAGGACTGATGTTAAGTACCAAATGAGAAAAGTACTGTAAAGCTAAGGAGCCCAGTCAAATGCGTTTGAAAAATAAAGACAGATGGTGACTATTAGAGAGCTTTCTGAAGTTGAACCACACTATTTACGCTTAAATTTTCTTTGATAACTGGTTCATTTGCAGATGTACATATGCTTTGGGAGGTAAATATAAGATGCTAAATATGCTGTATATACTTGGGCTATGGATTCATACTGTTTCTAGGTCTTCTCAGTGAAAAAAGCTAGAGTGTGCATGTACCCCACACCCCCTGCCCACCAAAACACAGTTTAGATTAAACTGATACAGACTTGGAACAAAATATTTTTCCTATGCTGGATCTTATATACTTTTTCACACTGAGAATTCTCTTTTCTATGATAAAAATACAATACAATTAAATTTTTGAGCTTATTCTTTTAGATTTATTCCATGTTGTGTGCTGAACTGTGTCTCCCAAAAGATGCTGAAGTGCTAACTTTCAGTACCTATGAATGTGACTCTTCTCTGAAAGAGGTCTTTGCAGATGATCAATTTAAGAGGTCATCAGGGTGGGTGACTTAATAAATAACATTGGCCTTTGATTTTTCTGGGCTTAAGACCCCAAACCTCAGCCTCCCCAAATTATGGCATGATGTATATCTTCAGACCAAAAGCCAAGCGCATGTGACTTAGCGATTTCAGCAGTGGAAATAAACTTGTCGTTTGTATCCTTAACCATTGGTTAGCTAAATTTGTTATTCATCACATTTAGATGTTTAAAAGCAGAGTCTTATTTATTAGGAGATTCAATGGGAAAGTAGAAAGTAATAGCATCCATCACTCATATTGTCTAATCTCCCACCTCAGTTCCAAAATCAAGACATTCTTAATACTACATGATGGCTTCCCAGGTGGCTCAGTGGTGAGATGTGAATCAGAGGAGATGCAAGAGATGTGGGTCCAGTCCCTCCCCTGGAGGAGGAAATGGCGACCTACTCCAGTATTTTTGCCTGGAAAATTCCATGGATAGAGGAGCATGGCGGGCTAGAGTCCATGGGTTCACAAAGAGTTGGATACAGCTAAGCATGCACGCAATATGCTACAGGAGACTCCACTTGGGAAAGGATATCAGCACTTTCTCTTGGACAACATCTCGAATATTGCTTAGCCTCTCTACCTCTTGTAGCTTGGTCAAGGGGATGAATTCAAGGAGTTAAGTCAATCTTCAGGGCATGAATTAAAACACAGGACATACAACCCTCAAGTCAAGCCTATGATTATTGCTCACTTGGTCCATAGTTTTTGTTACGTTTCTGTCTTCATAAAGAGGCTATGCTTACCATTGGTCCTTCTTATCCAAAGATTGTACAGAAGTCATAATTCATTTGAAATTAGTTTATTCACTTCTCAGACTAGTCTGTTATTTTTTTTAAAAAATCTGAATCTTTTTTAGTAAAGTAGAGTTTATAAGCTCTCAAGTAAAATATGGAAGCATTTACTAAAAGGAAAGAGTTTATCTACTTTCTTTATTTAAAGGGAACATTCTAAGTCTCAACATATTAACTTTTTGATAATTCTTTATTGACCATGGCAAAACAAAAATATTATTTAAGAAATCTATCTGTATTCTCATGTATATATGTCAATATTTTCTGTAAATTCCATTCAAGATCCTTTAACCACTCTCCAGTAACTCCTTCAAAATTTCTAATAACATTATCTTTCTTATCTGCCATGGTTCTGCTAATTTTCAATGTTCTATTTGTCCTTAGCACTTTGTACATACATCTGTAAACTCTGTGATAAAGTGGTTTGATCAGACTTTTTTGCTCTCCCACTAAGCTCTTACTTCCTTTGGACACAGGCTATACCTATTCATCTTTAGCTTTCCCAAAATATGGACCTGTTGTCAGAAAAATTGGCAGAATTCAATAATTCAATACATGAGCACTTATTTATGGACATAGTTAAATTTTGTGTGTATGTAGTCAGAGTAGCATATTATCTCAATCAGGATCCATTCAGGGAAACCAAAGCCTTATCAGACCTTTCAGCAGAAAGAAATTTAATTTATGGAAAATTGATCCCATAGGTGTTGAAAAGTTAAGAGTCTAAAAGCAGCACTGAGTAAAACCACAGAGAGTAATTTCAGAAAGTGGCTATCATCTACATTGCTTGGGAAACAAAAGGGAAGAAGTGAAATTGCTAAAATTTAAAAGCTCAAGGAAGAAAATGTAGAGACAATTGCTGTTTAGACCTATGAGTAGGAGGTCCTACCTTTGAGAGGACATGAGCCCGAAAGAGCCTGCAGGTAATTACTTCTGCCAAAGAACTGCTGACAAGAGGAAGACAACAGTGAGAAGGTACCTCCTGCCCTTTCAGTCTCCATCTGGCGCCTCTTGTTGACTGAATCTACCAGAAGCCACTTGGCAAGAAGTCTTAAGAAGTATAGTTTGCAGGGTCCCAACCCCAGCATCCAAACTCAGGGTTTAGAAATGCAGGTTTGGATTTCAAAACTATAGGAAAGTAATCAGTATGCCCAATTTGGATGTAATTAAAAAAAAAAAAAAGATTTAAAAAAATTTTTTAAGCACCCTATTTTCGAATATCTATTAAGCACCAGACACCATTTTATGTTCTAAAATATTAATCATTCAACAAGTATTTGCTGAACACATACTATTTCCAGTCACTGCAAAGAACTTTCAAGTGCAATATGAAAAGATGGGCATTATCCGTTCTTTCATAGAATTTAGAGACTTGAAAGAAAAATGGGCAAATAAATGTATAATTATGATAGTATATGTACTGACCTAGCTCAAGTCATATAACCACCTTGGAAGAGTCAGAAAAGGAAATGCGGGGTAAAGAAGCCATTTAATATTTCCAGGATAATAGATCCAAGTTGCACATATAAGACCTGAATCCAGAGAGGCAAGTCTCTAGGATTCACACATTTTCTCAGGACACCACTCTTCTTACAAGGTGAGAGAAGCATTGAATGGCCTCTTGATCTGTTCTTACTGCCAACTTTTGCAAGCTCACACAGGGAAAACACAGTAAATCATTTGATTTGACTTTGTTTAGCTTCCTCCAAGATGGAAAATAAATATCTTACATGGATATCCATGCCAAGGGAAAATTCAGTTTCATTAGTTTCATCAAAGTCCTAACACTCTACATCTGTACCACCACATTCGATTCCTCTTCTTGTACTTGTGGCTAACTAGACACTTTGCCAGTTCATCAGTGGTTTAGAAAAGTCCCCTTATTTCATCCTTTAGTATGATTCCCTGAAAAAGTATGGTGCCAGAATTTCAATTACAACAAGAAGCATTGCTGGGGGCTACCCAAATTCTCTTTTGTGGCATATCCATGAATTTGAGGGTTCTGCTGTTTCTGTCATTTGAAAAACTCAGTTTTTCCTGGTGACTGCCTAGTAGATGTAAGAACTAAGTCTCTGGGGAAAGAGAAAAGAGAGTTCATTAGGGATAAAAGGAATCTTTAGTGATTCAGACCACTATAATTACTCTAAAGAAACTGCAACACTGGAGAAGTTGACTTATCTGTCTCTTGTTACGTCTTTTAGGGAAGAAAACTCTATAATGTCTTGAGACTGAATATTGGTACAAGTCCTTTCCACAATGTCATGTAAGTTAAATATACCCAGTTTTTCACAACAGAAAAACAACAGTCAAATGAACTAGTATAAAAGGTTTAACAATCCCTAGACTTCTCAGATGGTAAAGAACCTGCCTGCAATGCAGGAGACCTGAATTCGATCCCTGGGTTGGGAAGATCCCCTGGAGGTGGGCATGGCAACCCACTCCAGAATTCTTGCCTGGAGAATCCCATGGACAGAGGAGCCTGGTGGGCTACAGTCCATGGGGTGGCAAAAAGATAGACATAACTGAGCGACTAAGCGTGCGCACACACACACAGAGACTTCAGTAATAAGATACAGTTTAGAAATTATTTGGGATCTACCAAGTAACACTCACCACTCGAAGTGGATGATTTGCAACAGAATTTGGATTGGAAAGAGAAATTCAAGGTCAATCATTTAACCTGCAGATCTCAAGTGGGTAAGATTACAGGATAACATTTTGACCATTTGGGGGAAAGTCATGGAAGTATAAGCAGCCTCTTGACCTTAGGGCCGAGTTATATGTTAACCCCTAACCTTTACACTAGTTAAATTCTAAAACCCTAAGACTTCTGCATATTTTCTGAGATGTGTGTTTAGCCTTGCTTAACATGTTGATTCTTTTCTTGGATTAAGGGAAGGGAAATGATGAGTATGTGACTGAAGGATATCAAGACCCTTTCTCCACATCAGATTTGTGACTAGGCTACACAAACAAGACAACGTCAGAAAAGAACAATGCAGCCAGCTAGTCTGCACACAGTGGAAAACGATGAAGACTCTGACCCCTTCCCCAAATGATTGTTGTTTAGTTGCTCAGTCTTGGCCAACTCTCTTGTGACCCCATGGATTGTAGCCCTCTAGGTTCCTCTGTCCATGGCATTTCTCAGGCAAGAATACTGGAGTGGGCTATCATTTCCTTCTCCAGGAGATCTTCCCAACGTAGGGTCCAGAGATTGAACTTGCACTGGCAAGAGGATTTTTTTTTTTTTTTTTTTTTTTTACCACTGAGCCACCTGGGAGGCCCTATATTAAATTAGAGTGACATAAAGGAAGTTACCTAATTTCTCTGAGTCTTTCTTTCTTTCTCTTTACAACAGAAGTATTTGATAAGGTTTTCAAAGATTTGTTGTGACATTTATTGAGATATATGAGATGAAATCCCTAAAACAGTGGCTGGAATAGAATAGAAATTTGACAGAACAATGTTACTGTAAAGAAGTTGTTTTAATCTCACTCAAAGGATCTGTATGCAGGTATTTTGCTTCTAATGTTCAACATAATCCAATCTTTTAGTATACCAACTCTTCTCTTGCTTAGACAAAAAAGAGGGGAAATCATGAACAGCTTTCATTCTAAAAATAATAGATGAAAAAGTATTATCAGGCAAGGAAAAAGATAAGATGAAGATTGTAGTGGAGATTTGCCATGGTAATATTTTGCACATCAGTTAGTTTTGACTTGTTCCTTATTGTTTCCCTAAGGGTATATATAGTTCTTATCTGATGGATGGAGTCAAACCAAAGAAAGGGCATTTTCATGACTCACAATCACGAGAAATTATAAATGAAAGGGAAAATAAAAAACACATTTCTCCAGTGATAGATCTGCTTTCCTCCTAAGAGAAGAAAATGAAACAAATTTTATTCAGTCATTTATATAATATTTTGAAGCACTACTATGTACTTTGGAAATCCAATAAAATCTAAAAATAGACTCATACCTGACTTATGAAGCTTGCAGTCCAGTAAAGACAAATAAAATAATCAAAATTAATTACACAAATATATAATTATAAATGAGTTACATATTTGAGTACATTATAAATTATAAATGAGTACATATATTTGCATATATGTAAATGAGTTACATATATATATACATATATATATAAATTATAATGTAGTGAGTCACATGAAGGAAAAATATACTAAATGTTGAGAGAATACTTCCAGAAAATATAAGTCCAAGGATCAGAACAACTCACACAAAGAGAAGACAAGTTGGCCGACATCTGAAAGATGGAGAGGGATTAACTAGGTCAAAAGATGGGGAGAGAAATCCTGTATTGGGGACTCAAGAAAGAACATGGGAACATTTGCAAACCACATAAGTGACAGTTGGGCTGAAACACAGAAAAAGAAAGGCACAGGGGCAAAATATCATCTAGGGAATGAAGAAAGAAGCTAGATAATTTAAAGCATACAGGTTTTGGCAGAGATTTTGTTCTTTATGTCAATTACTGAAGGACTTTACATAGGAAAGACATGAATGAAATTGCATTTTGAAACACTAACTCTGACTATCCCTAAACAATGAACTGGAGGGAGAAACAACTCGTGGCCAGGAAAATAATGCTGAGACTCATGCAGCTGGTTCAATAAAGAGATGTAGTAGCTTAAACTAGGCAGTAAATGGATTCCAGAGCTATGAAGCAGGTTTACTTGCTTAAATTTGCTGGTGGACTAGATATGGGAGGTAAGAGATGGTGAATGACAACTAAGCATTGATCATGGTCAGAAGAAGGGAGAGAGAAAAAGTTACCCTAAGTACGAAGTACTATGATATACTATGATGGGTATCACGTTCTGACTTCTACATGTACTGGTTCTTCTGAGAAATCCTCACGGAGATGGAATAAAAGAAAGTACATGTAAACAGGGAGGCTGTGGCTCTGGGAGACTGCCCTTTAGTGTTTTCCACTAGGTGGAGAGGTCACACGTATGGAAAATGTGATGCAGTGGATAATTTTATGAGTATATGGATGCTGCTTGCCATAGCCAGCCTCCAGGATTTCCCACAAAGACCCTTGTATAACACTTGTCTAGTCCCTCCTGCACCCTCGTGACCAACAGAATATGACGGAGCTGATGTGATTATTTAACTAATATTTGTTGAACATATAGTGTATACCAGGCAATCTTACCAGCCATTAGGAATCAATACTGAAATAGTGAGTTGGTGAAAGTAGAAGAAACAGTAATGTGTCATATTTCACCATGTGACAATTACAACGAGGGTATACATTGCTGAGGAAAAATGTAAAATTCTGGGTGATTGTTAACATGAACAATATTTGTGTTATTCCAGAATTAGCATGCTGCTCTGGACTTAGTAGGTACTGTAAATGCTACAATGGATCGATTGAACAAGAGAGACTTTTCTATGTTTATAACTTAATCAAAATAGGATAAATAAAAAGGAGGGTTCTGGTCCTCATTGAACATGTGGCTCTGCATACTGTACTTCATTCACTTATTGCCAATGAAGCCATAACTATTCAGACTTTATAGATGTCTAAGACTTCACACTTACATAGAATAAATGCAAGCCAGCCGCCTGTACCTGTCTTCTCAGGATGATGACAGGACTTTAGAAGAGCAGGTATTTTGGAACTAGTTAAGTATTTGCTCTATTTGGCATTGATCATCCCTATCAAGCATTTTGTTTATTTTCCAAGGACTATTATTTGTTGATATGACCTTTTCTAAAAAGGACAAGGATGATAATGACAATCATCACTGAGTAGGGGAATCAATAAAGTTCTATTTCTGTCACACACATACACACACAGGGCTTTTAAAATCTTACTAAAAGATTGCATTAACAAATAAATCATAAATGTTCTACATAGGTAAATCTGAGCAAGCTAAACTGATTTCCTTAGATATATATTAAATCTAAAGGCTGGACTCAATTTAACCAGTGAGTTCCAGTTAACACATTTGGTGCATTGTTAGTATAAAAATTTGCTTCATAGGATAAATCATAAGAAGGACAAGAAACCTAGAGAAGCAATGACTTGCAAAATCTTAAGTGGCTGGAAAAATAATGGAAGCAAAAATTAACCTGTCCTAATTTTTAAGCAGTTAATAATGATCTACATGAAGAGGTGCAAAGAAATGCTTTAAATCACAGGACACAATAAATTAAGAGTCAGTACCAAGCAGGACAGAGCAAACATAGAAAAGGAAAAAGAAAGATTTGACTTATAGGTCAAGAAATAACAAGATGAGATAAACTTGAAAAGATTCAAGTAATATATAAAAATTATCAAGAATACAAACCTCTTCAGCTGGAGAAGGATCAATGAAAAGTTGCAAGAAAGAAAAAAAAAAGATTAGGTACCAAATGCACAGTGAATTGAATAAGAAAGATAAGGTGAAAAAAAAAGAAACATAAGGTGATATTAGCAAATAATAGAAAGGTACCATTGGCTAACAGATGGAATAACAACTTATCATGGAATCATACATGTGAACCCTTTCTATATGCCACACACAAGTTACAGTCTCTAGAGGGAGTGTGCAGAATGTGAAGAAACCAGGAGGAAAATTAGCCAAAATGTATTTTTTTAAAGGCATTTTAAGTTACAAAATGGCAGGATCTTGATACTGATGAGGGTCCTGAGAACATCTCAAACATTCAAAAAGCATGTAACTTTCTCATAAAATGCAGCAAAACAAGGCTTCTGCAGAGTTCATGTCTAAAGAGTAAATGCCACTCTGAGATGAAGAGAGTAGCCACATCCCCTTCTTCATTCACTAAGGACACACACCCTAAATCTAGGACTCTTGGCTCTAACTAGTGACTTGGGGAAGTAATGAATTATATATAACTATACAACAAGCACCTTTGGGGTCATACACAAATAGTTTTACTAGTGGATCTTCAAAGTCAGAGTGAAATTTTCTGGTGTGATTATTAGAAGGCAAACTTCTAGGCTAAGGGGCTATTTTAATAATCATTCAATATTATTTGGATATAAGGAGACTTCAGTCTACACAAGAGGTTAATATCAAGTGTATCATTCTAAGGAGATACACTATATCTTGATCCAAGACAGCAAATAGAATGATGGGGCACATCCAAGGGTAACAGATTAACAATTAAATTACATGTGAGGCAAAAACAAAAATAGTGTTTTGTATAATCAAAGCATTCCTGAAGATTTCAGCGTAAATATAAGGCAAGGAAAAGGACAGAGTGATGGCCTCTCCAGTTTCTTCCTATCTCAGGATGTTTTTAATGGTAGCGATTATCCTGTAAGACCGTTTAACTTGTGTTGTTTTACTCTCTTAACTGAAAAGCAAAAATGCTTCATAATGTAACATAAGAAACCATTCTTCTTTAGCTGAAGAGCAAGTAATAATTATAGTTCTACAGACTGAGTGGCAGAACTTCATCAATTACACAAACCAAACAGCCTGACTTCTTTTTATGATGATGACAGAGCTCATAAACAAATCAATAGAGTTTTCATTGAAACTGACTACACTTAAAAAAATATATGGAGTAGGTTTGTTGATAAATGCCTCTATGTTGTGCAGTTCCTCCAGTGAAACTGACTCTCTTCTTAAAGAACATGAATGTCATTCTCTACCTTGTTTCTCAATAAAAGAAATCTGCTCCAACTCTGGAACTCGGTGGAAAAGGAAGAAGCATTAACTACATTGGAGAAGATCATACCAATGTATAAACCCAGTAATTTATATGATTATATCACAGTTGCAACTGAGGAAAAGATACGAAAGTACTAAAAATAAAATAAAGATAAATTGGCCCATATCTCTTAATATAAGACTGAGAAGACTCACAGATCAACGTATATGATTTAATTGAAGAAAAGCAGTGTGTTCTTTTAACACAGCCTCACTTCACTTATATTTCTCTTTTAGAGAATGCTTTGATTCAAACCCCACATTAGCTAGGGCTGTTTTTCTTTTACCTTATAGATAAGATACTCCATGGCAATTTCCATTAGGCTTTTTGTCCAAAGACAGTATCAACTGAAGGTGAAGTATTTCTAACTGGCACCTTCCACCCATGGTAAGGCTAACCTGAGTGAAATCTTTCTCACTGCTCTCCCCACAAAGGCAGAGTACCAGCCAGATAGTGAGGATCAGAACAGAATGCCAAGGCATCCATGCTAACATAAGTTATGTTGCTCATGTACTCCTGGAGTAGGAGGACATGGAAGGACATGTCCGAGTTAGCCAGGGAGAAGCGCAAATTACAAACACAAAGTGCCAAGGTCAAAGACAAAACCTGAAGTATAAGAAAGGGAAGCTATTGGATATCTTTCGTCAACAGACTGACTTTATTATTTCACTCTATCACCCCTCAGGAATCACAGTTAGAGATGGAGGAGCAAACAAAATTTTCTGAGTCCAGTTTGAAGACAACCTGTTAGCTCTAATACTCTCCCAGGGTTGGAACGAAGCCTAATCATAAGGTCACTAATCAGTGATCTACACTCTAGAAGTGAGTCTACATTGCTTCACTGCTTTTCCAGAGCATCTTTTAGAATTAAAAAATGATGTCTGCGGTTAACATGGCATACCATCTTCAGTGACTTTTTTATGTTGAAATACCAGGGTGTTCTAGCTGATTCCACTTAGGATCAAGGTATTTAGTGGGAATTACATGGAAAATCTGCTCTGAGATTCTTTAAGGGTCTTTAAGGAACTGAATAAAAGGAATATAGATAATATAATCAGAATCCAGTCAGTTACACTTGCTTGTGGCAAGACTTATTTGTAAAACCACGCTATTTTTTCTCCATGCTTTCTGATTCTTATTTAAAAGTATTATACAAAATAGAAAATAATTAATAAAACATGACAAGGTTAAGATACTAGTCTAGGCATGATAAAAGGTCAAACAGTGGCGAAAAAAAAGAGCGCGCTATGGTCAAACACACAAATTGATCCAGATATCAAATAACATTAAAGAATCAAACAAAGCCTTTCATCTGAAATTTTAGAATTCTGCAAAGCAGTAATTGTCCCCTGTAAGAACTAAGAAGTCTCATAAAGGAGTAATTCTGAGCAGCCAACATTGCACATAAAGCTCCTGTCACCCTTAAGATTGCAGATCAAAAACTAGAGGCAAAGGGACCTTTTCCACTTATTTCAGGAGACTGTGGAGCGTCGTGGAAAAAGCACTCTTCTTTTGAGCTCTGAACTGTTGCTTAGTTGGTGGAGCTCAGGTAACTTCCTCTGAACCTCACTTTTTTTTTTTTTCCACCCATAAGGCAGAAATTATCAGAACCACTAACATATTTTTTAGACAAATATCGTACGGGTGTAAGAGAAAATTAAAGCATATAAAAATGCTATAAAAGTGAAAAGCAGTACACAAATATGAGTTGCTACTACTTACCCGAGGAGACAATCACATTTCCTGTGTTCTGCAGAATTCTTGATGCTGGCATTCCTCTATAATATTGAGCAGTCTGGCCCCTATGACATCTTGGTTCTTCTAACCATCACCATCTTATCCTTTGACCACTTAAGGATGCTAGACCATCCATCCTTAGCCTGTCCACACAAGCAAATGCCCATCCTCATTAGCACTCTTCACAAACTAATTAGCCTTAGCAAGCCAAAATGTACCAGCAGGTGATTATGTGAGTGGCTTAAGTGTCTCCTGGAGAGTAATCTCATCTCTGCTGTCTTCTGAGAGATTGTGACTTGTGGGTGGTTGGACTCCATGGTATACAGGAAACCTAAAGTTTGAGTTGGATCCTTCTCCATCCCTCTATCGCTTTGTTCCAGTGAAATCTGCTCAGCTCCAAAGTCACAGACTGCTCTTCTGACCCCAGTCAGCTGTCTCAAAATGATTGCCCAGAATCAGATGATATTCCACAGAGAGGTGCCAGAAAATTCAATTTCTGTGAAGAAGGAAAGCAGAATTAGAGAACCCATTTTCAATGTCAATAGCAGCTCTAGTTTCTTGACCACCTACTATGGACCAGTCACTGTGCTTCCACACATGAGGCAGGATAATAATTTAGAGTATTATTTTAGAGGTTTCTTTTCTGATATTTTGTCCCTTTTAATGCCCACTTTGGGCTTTTCAAGTGGCTCAGTGGTAGAGAATCTACCTGCCTATGCAAGAGATGCAGTTTTGATCCCTGGGTTGGGAAGATCCCCTGGAAAAGGAAATGGCAACACACTCCAGTATACAGAGAAGCCTGAGAGCTACAGCCCATGGGGTCGCAAAAGAGCTGGACATAACTGAGCAAATAAGCAACAACAACAACAAGTGCACACTTCTCCCAACTTTCATTCAAGGGTTGATGACAGAATTTCTGTTAGTTTTCTTCAAAGAAGTTCGGGGAAGAGTGATTGCGTTCAGAATTTCCACACCTACTAAGCAAATAAAGCTGGATGCTCCCGAGAGAAACATGGGGAAAGGTATTGGTACTTATAGACTAAACAACTAGCAGAGGCAGGGTACTCTCCAGACCTGTATCAGTAAAATGTTCTCTTTGTGTTGGGTAAGAAACAAAGAAAGAAAATTCTACAAATCCTGAGAGCAGAGAAAACCTACCCCCTGGGCAAAAGGGCTGGATATGAACTTCTAAGGGATATCACCAAATACCCAGCACTCAGGCTGAGCAATGAAGAGAGAATTTGAGAATCCTGTTATCTGAAGGGGTCACATATACTGTGAGGCAATGGACATTTCAGAGGCCATATCGGTTAATCTATGACCTTAGACAAGACAGTTAACATTCCCCCCAAGACCAAAGAGCCAAAATCTTACCACTGCATGATATTCTCAAAGAGTGCATATTGCTGCTCAAGGAAAGTGAGTATTTCAGGTACAAAGAATACTGAGATTTTATCTTTGTCTCTCTCCTAGCCCAAGAGAAGAAGGGTTCAGAGTCAGAAATGACCAGTTACAGCAAATGAAGAAAGCTTGTTTTCTTCCACCCCTGGATTTATGAGTCCAGATTCATTCACACTACATGTTTAATGCTTCAATTAATCCTTATGACAGCATTATGAATTACAAATTACTCCTTCCCTTGTTATAGATGAGAAAACCTAGATAAAGATATTTAAGTCACTTCTCAAGATAGCCCAGCTAGTTTATGATGGCTCTGGCTTCAGTCCTAAGTTTTTCTGACTCCAAAGCTATCTCATCTTCAATTCTATAGCATCTATACCATGACATTGAGTAGGCTGGGTGAAATTCAGTGTTGGCAATTACAGTACTGATTTCTCTCAAAGGAAATGTGAACCTGGAATGCATACCTGCCCCTTCATATTAGTACAAAGTGAAAAGAAATTCTGGGGTCTGGGGTCATAAAAGTCAACACTCCTGAACAACATACTTCATAAACATTTGTGTTTGCCTTTCATAGCTGTACGTACAATTTTAAAACACCACCTAGAATCTTTGTAGGCATTTTGCATCCTAATTTTTCCACATGTGTGGGCTTGGTGGTGGTTCAGAAAGGACAAGGCTCATGAGGGATAAAGATCCATCTGCAGTCATCAAGTAATTTTCTGAAGATTAGACACTTGGTTGGTATAAAGAAAACTTTGGCAAGACCCAGAAGTAGAGAAGGCAGCTGGGAATAGTTTATGGCTGCTCGAGGGAGCACCCCGTGCATCAGAAGGAGGCTGACAACGAGGGGCTGCTCAAAGAGCTGCCAGTAGATATTGGCACTTGCGTACTGAGACCAAGGGAGAAAAGAAGCTGCAAGATAAGAGTGCCAGCTGGAACAGCAGGGCCCAGTGAGAGGATGGAGATGAGTGCTTGCGGAGGGTACAGAACACTCACTTCTGAAATGTACAAAGAGCCTGATATGTGGATATGGGGGAGAGGAAACAGATGCAGGACAATAACACAATCAAGCAACATGGACAGCTGGAATGAACGAAGAGAAAGAGATGAGCTTCTGTGATCTTAAGAAACCTAGCCAGTTAGCATATTCCATAAAGGGAGCCTGGTCTAGTTCATTTGGTACCAGTTACATTAGATCATTGGGTAAAGAAAGGAAAGTTTAGTCACCTAGTCATGTCTGACTCTTTGTGACCCTATGGACTATAGCCCACCAGGTTCCTCTGTCCATAGAATTCTCCAGGCAAGAATACTGAAGTAGGTACCATTTCCTTCTCCAGGGGATCTTCTGAACCCAGGGATCAAGCTCAGGTCTCCTGCATTGCAGACAGTTTCTTTCTTGTCTGAGCCACCAACCAATCCCTGGGAATTTAGCAGTAAAGAATCTGCCTGTTTATTTTTGTGTATGGTGTTAGAAAGTGTTCTAGTTTCATTCTTTTACAAGTGGTTGACCAGTTTTCCCAGCACCACTTGTTAAAGAGATTGTCTTTTTTCCATTGTATATCCTTGCCTCCTTTGTCAAAGATAAGGTGTCCATAGGTTCGTGGATTTATCTCTGGGCTTTCTATTCTGTTCCACTGATCTATATTTCTGTCTTTGTGCCAGTACCATACTGTCTTGATGACTGTGGCTTTGTAGTAGAGTCTGAAGTCAGGCAGGTTGATTCCTCCAGTTCCATTCTTCTTTCTCAAGATTACTTTGGCTATTCGAGGTTTTTTGTATTTCCATACAAATTGTGAAATTATTTGTTCTAGTTCTGTGAAAAATACCGTTGGTAGCTTGATAGGGATTGCATTGAATCTATAGATTGCTTTGGGTAGAATAGCCATTTTGACAATATTGATTCTTCCAATCCATGAACACGGTATGTTTCTCCATCTGTTTGTGTCCTCTTTGATTTCTTTCATCAGTGTTTTATAGTTTTCTATGTATAGGTCTTTTGTTTCTTTAGGTAGATATACTCCTAAGTATTTTATTCTTTTTGTTGCAATGGTGAATGGTATTGTTTCCTTAATTTCTCTGTTTTTTCATTGTTAGTATATAGGAATGCAAGGGATTTCTGTGTGTTAATTTTATATCCTGCAACTTTACTATATTCATTGATTAGCTCTAGTAATTTTCTGGAAGAGTCTTTAGGGTTTTCTATGTAGAGGATCATGTCATCTGCAAACAGTGAGAGTTTCACTTCTTCTTTTCCTATCTGGATTCCTTTTACGTCTTTTTCTGCTCTGATTGCTGTGGCCAAAACTTCCAACACTATGTTGAATAGTAGTGGTGAGAGTGGGCATCCTTGTCTTGTTCCTGATTTCAGAGGAAATGCTTTCAATTTTTCACCATTGAGGGTGATGCTTGCTATGGGTTTGTCATATATAGCTTTTATTATGTTGAGGTATGTTCCTTCTATTCCTGCTTTCTGGAGAGTTTTAATCATAAATGAGTGTTGAATTTTGTCAAAGGCTTTCTCTGCATCTATTGAGATAATCATATGGTTTTTATCTTCCAATTTGTTAATGTGGTGTATTACGTTGATCGATTTGCGGATATTAAAGAATCCTTGCATTCCTGGGATAAAGCCCACTTGGTCATGGTGTATGATTTTTTTAATACGTTGTTGGATTCTGTTTGCTAGAATTTTGTTAAGGATTTTTGCATCTATGTTCATCAGTGATATTGGCCTGTAGTTTTCTTTTTTTGTGGCATCTTTGTCTGGTTTTGGAATTAGTGTGATGGTGGCCTCATAGAATGAGTTTGGAAGTTTACCTTCATCTGCAATTTTCTGGAAGAGTTTGAGTAAGATGGGTGTTAGCTCTTCTCTAAATTTTTGGTAGAATTCAGCTGTGAAGCCATCTGGTCCTGGGCTTTTGTTTGCTGGAAGATTTTTGATTACAGTTTTGATTTCCTTGCTTGTGATGGTTCTGTTAAGATCTTCTATTTCTTCCTGGTTCAGTTTTGGAAAGTTATACTTTTCTAAGAATTTGTCCATTTCATCCAAGTTGTCCATTTTATTGGCATAGAGCTGCTGGTAGTAGTCTCTTATGATCCTTTGGATTTCAGTGTTGTCTGTTGTGATCTCTCCATTTTCATTTCTAATTTTGTTAATTTGGTTCTTCTCTCTTTGTTTCTTAATGAGTCTTGCTAATGGTTTGTCAATTTTGTTTATTTTTTCAAAAAACCAGCTTTTAGCTTTGTTGATTTTTGCTATGGTCTCTTTAGTTTCTTTTGCATTTATTTCTGCCCTAATTTTTAAGATTTCTTTCCTTCTGCTAACCCTGGGGTTCTTCATTTCTTCCTTCTCTAATTGCTTTAGGTGTAGAGTTAGGTTATTTATTTGGCTTTTTTCTTGTTTCTTGATGTAAGCCTGTAATGCTATGAACCTTCCCCTTAACACTGCTTTTACAGTGTCCCATAGGTTTCGGGTTGTTGTGCTTTCATTTTCATTCGTTTCTATACATATTTTGATTTCTTTTTTGATTTCTTCTATGATTTGTTGGTTATTCAGAAGCGTGTTATTTAGCCTCCATATGTTTGAATTTTTAACAATTTTTTTCCTGTAATTGAGATCTAATCTTACTGCACTGTGGTCAGAAAAGATGACTGGAATGATTTCAATTTTTTTGAAATAAACTCAAAATGGATTAAAGATCTAAATGTAAGACCAGAAACTATAAAACTCCTAGAGGAGAACATAGGCAAAACACTCTCTGACATAAATCACAGCAAGATCTTCTATGACCCACCTCCCAGAATATTGGAAATAAAAGCAAAAATAAACAAATGGGACCTAATGAAACTTAAAAGCTTTTGCACAACAAAGGAAACTATAAGTAAGGTGAAAAGACAGCCCTCAGATTGGGAGAAAATAATAGCAAATGAAGAAACAGACAAAGGATTAATCTCAAAAATATACAAGCAACTCCTGAAGCTCAATTCCAGAAAAATAAATGACCCAATCAAAAAATGGGCCAAAGAACTAAACAGACATTTCTCCAAAGAAGACATACAGATGGCTAACAAACACATGAAAAGATGCTCCACATCGCTCATTATCAGAGAAATGCAAATCAAAACCACAATGAGGTACAATTACACGCCAGTCAGGATGGCTGCTATCCAAAAGTCTACAAGCAATAAATGCTGGAGAGGGTGTGGAGAAAAGGGAACCCTCTTACACTGTTGGTGGGAATGCAAACTAGTACAGCCACTATGGAAAACAGTGTGGAGATTTCTTAAAAAACTGGAAATAGAACTGCCATATGACCCAGCAATACCACTTCTGGGCATACACACTGAGGAATCCAGATCTGAAAGAGACACGTGCACCCCAATGTTCATCGCGGCACTGTTTATAATAGCCAGGACATGGAAGCAACCTAGATGCCCATCAGTAGATGAATGGTTAAGGAAGGTGTGGTACATATACACCATGGAATATTACTCAGCCGTTAAAAAAATTCATTTGAATCAGTTCTAATGAGATGGATGAAACTGGAGCCCATTATACAGAGTGAGGTGAGCCAGAAAGATAAAGAACATTACAGTATACTAACAATTATATATGGAATTTAGAAAGATGGTAACGATGGCCCTATATGCAGGGCAGAAGAAGAGACGCAGAAGTACAGAACAGACTTTTGAACTCTGTGGGAGAAGGGGAGGGTGGGATGTTTCGAAAGAACAGCATGTATATTATCAGTGGTGAAACAGACCACCTGCCCAGGTGGGAGGCATGAGTCAAGTGCTCGGGCCTGTTGGGCTGGGAAGATCCAGAGGAATCGGGTGGAGAGGGAGGTGGGATGGGAGACTGGGATGGGGAATTCGTATAACTCTATGGCTGATTCATATCAATGTATGACAAAACCCACTGAAAAATAAAAATTAAAAAAAAAAAAAGAAAAGAATCTGCCTGCCCATACAGGAGACAGCCTGCAATGCAGGAGATGCAGTTTTGATTCCTGGGTCAGGAAGATCCCCTAGAGAAGGAAATGGCAACCCACCCAGCATTCTTGCCTGGGGAAATCCCATGGACAGAGGAGCCTGGCGGACTATGGGCCATGGGGTTGCAAGAGTCTGACATGACTTAGTCACTAAACCACCACCAAAGAAAAGGAGGACAGGAAAACAAGATCATTATGCAAATAAGAGAAAGACAGTACACAGATACATATTAAAGAGCAGACCAATCTGATTAATCTAAGATCTGATGCTTTTAAAGTGAATGACTCAGCAGCTCTATTGTAACCAATTTTCTCATATGTAATTGGATCTGATAACAAAGAACTGATGGTTTTATTATTACTAATAAAAACTAAGATTGAATTGGCACTCAATATATGCACCAAACATGTTAAATCAACTCTCGTAAACAATAGTTCTAAAAACTGAATGAGGTACCATAGTTGAAGTTCTGTTTTAAGGTGCTAGACTCCTGTTTCGTGTTGCCATTTAGTTGCTAAGTTATGTTGAACTTTTTTGCAACCCAATGGACTGTAGCCCAGGCCCTCTGTCCATGCGATTTCCCAGCAAGAATACTGCTGTGAGTTGCCATTTCCTTCCCCTTCCCAACCCAGGTATTGAACTTGCATCTTCTGCTTGGCAGGTGGATTCTTTACCATTGAGCTCCTTTAGTTGCTCAATAAATTGTGGCTACCATTAATACTGGCATTGTAATTACTCTTTTTACCTAATTAGTCCCTAACCTCAAAGACATTCTTAACACATATCTATTACTAACCTAATGCCAGATAAGATTGGAATGAAGGATTTCAATTCTAATTCTAGCCTAAATTTAAGACAAATACTCCATCTCAAGGTGATCCAAAACATTTAGACTGACTACAAGCACCTTGTATCAGGCTGGATTCACACCTGTTATATACCCCAAGGTAGGATTTCCCACTTACGTACATAGTCATCTCACTGATGTCCATATAAGATTTTCTTCCTACTATCCACTAAGTAAAAACACGTTCTTTACTATTCCAACCCTACACACATTTTTACTAAAAGGCGTGTGCACATGTGCTGTCAGAAGGTTATAGATTGTTTATAATCATTACACTTTTTGGCATGTGTAAGAAATAAAGTGTTCTCCCTTTAATTTCCGAATGTCTAGCTCCTCTTCATCATGAATTGCCACCTCCTCAGAAAAGCCTCCCCAACCAGTCAATCTAAATTAAGTTTCCCCTATCAATCCCCATCTCAAGGCCTTGGCAATCGCTTTTGAAATACTTATCAAAATTATTTCCCAAATTTTGTATGCTATTCTCTTTGTCTGCTTACTTTATATTTGTCATTAGCACCAATTACAATGTAGATTCTATGAGGGCAAGGGGCCACATTCATCTTCATCAGCATTCAGAAATATTTACTCAGTTCATACAGTGCCAGGGGTTGTTTCCAGGCATTGGGACACAGCACTGAACTGATGTTCCAGCCATGAGAAACAAACGAAGGGCAAAAAAATGACATGATGATGTTGTGAAGAATCTACAATAGCAGGGGCTAAACATGGCTCCTGCGTTGCAGCAATGAGAAGTTGTTGACGTGGTGGAATCTTTTTCATCAAAGGCGATTAAGGAATGGCTTCCTTGGTGGCTGAGACAGTAAAGAATGTGTCTGCAATGCAGGAGACCTGGGTTTGATCCCTTGGTTGGAAAGATCCTCTGGAGAAGGGAATGGCTACCCACTCCAGTATTCTTGCCTAGAGAATTCCAAGGACAGAGGAACCTGGCAGGTTATACAGTCCATGGGGTTGCTAAAGAGTTGGACATGACTGATTGACTAACAATTTCACTTTTTCACTTTCCGGATAAGTGGACTCATGATGAAAAAAGGGTGAAGAACATTCCAGAGAGGAAACAGTAGGTGCAAAGACTGGGAGCAGAGGATCTAGAAATCAGGCATTGTAGCTAGAGCAAGGTGGAAAAGGAGAAGAGAAGGAAGAGGTGATATTGCAAGGATATAGAGCATTACAAGGGCTTCCCTGGTGGCTCAGACATTAAAGAATCCTCCTGCAATGCAGGAGACCTGGGTTTGATCCCTGGGTTGAGAAGATCCTCTGAAGGAGGGCATGGCAACCCACTCCAGTATTCTTGCCTGGAGAATCCCCATGGACAGAGGAGCCTGGTGGGCTGAAGTCCATGGGGTCGCCCAGTGCTAAGCACAGAACAACATAGAGCGCTCTGAAGCCCCATTGATAAGGCTTTTCACTTTACTCTGGCTGGGGTGGGAGCAAAATTGGAGAGTTCTGAATAGAAAATGATAGCATCTGATTTATGTTTTAAAAGAACTGCTTTTGCCCATTGTATGGAAAATACTCTGGCAAAGATTGGTCAAGGGTGAACAGCTAAGAGATTATTGCAGGAAAGTGAAAGATCATGAAGGCATTAAGTGATTATGATAGAATTATACAGAGATTGCTGTAACAGTGATGGACACTGGTCAGATTCTGTATTTATTTTTAAAATAGAGATGATTAGATTTGCTGATAAAATGGGTAGGAGGAGGACAGAATGGAAGGAATCAAGGGTGACATTTTTGGCATCCACAGTTCAAAGATTAGAGTTTCACTGATCAAAACAGGATATGCTTGGAGAGAAATTTCAAAGGCAGAAATTACGAGTTAAGTTTGAGTGGGGTGAAGTTTCAGCGGTGGGAATATCAAGTAAAGAGTTTTCTAGACAATTGTGGAGTTAAGAAAAGAGTTCTAAGACTGGAGCTCTGTATTTGGAAGTTACTGGAATATAGACAGTGCTTGAAAACACTGGAATAGAGGAATTCAGTTATGAGGAAAAGAAAGTAAAGTCACGAGTGCTGACTTTCAGGGCACTCTGGCACTTAGTGCTTAGGAAAATGAAGAGGGAAGAGCAAAGATGTCTGAGAGGGATTCACCTGTGGGGTAGATGAAAAGCCAGGAGAAGGTGGCATCCTGGAAACCAAGGGTCTGTCGCTGCTGCTGGGTTAGTAATGTGAGGACTGAGAATGAAGCAATAAGGCCAGGGCCAGACAGCCTTGACGTGTGCAGTCTTAGGGATTAACAGGGATGAATGCTTAGATGAAGCAGGTTCAAGAAACCCTGGAAGGAAAGGAAATGGAGTATAGACGCTTTCAAGGGATTTTTGCCCCCTCCGCCCCCTGCAAAAAAGAAGGAATTAGAAAAATGGGGCTATAGGACAGTCATGTGAGTCATGGGGAGAGATTTTGCTAGTGGGAGCCTACTTTATCAAAAAAGATAGTTTTGCTTACTGAAAGTGAAGAAAACTGATGAGCAGGGGGCAGTTGCAAGACTGAAGTCTGAGCAGAACAGGCATGGGACACACTACCCAACAGAAGGAGCAGGCCATGGACAGGGGCTGGCAGGGAGGGCAGTGGGGACAGGGAGTGGAATTCTCACTGTACCAGGAGAAAAGAGGGAGTGTTTTGGGCACAGATGCATGGACATTGGTAAAACATTGGTAGATTTGGCCTGTGAGCATATAGAAAGATTCCTCCAATTCCTTAATCGAATTCTTAGCATCATCCACAGTGCCCGGCATGCAGTAGGTGTTCAAAAAATTTACTGAATGGATCTGTATACACTATTAACTTATTCCAGAGAATTTCCTAAGAATAATGCTCTATATAGGAGTTCGTCTGGCTTTGAGTTTAAACCTGCACTATCAAACAGAAGAGTGTGAGAGGAAAAGAGAGAAGCTTTTCAAATAGCTTTAAAGATTTGCTTCATAACCTCCACCCTTCCTTCTAAAACAAAGATGTGGATAGAAAGGTATGGTATGTTGTACTTTTATTATCGAAGTAATTGGATATCTGCGACTCCTCTTACCCTCTCATAATATCTGCTGGATATAACTCTTGGCTTTCTCATTTTGGCTACATTCCCAGAACTGTATGTAAAGTGTTTCCCTGAAATATTGAAAAGGAACCTACATTTTAAGTTCATCATCTCTCTTTGCTTGAAAAGTGGCTTATTCTCTTCCTGTTTAAATTGTATTTTGTGTGGGCTTTTCTCTTCCTTGATTATTAAAGTTAAAACTTAGAAACTGCAAGGCTCATACAAGTCAACCATGCTGTGGTGGACAGTAAAGAGACAGGAACACCAATAAAGGAAAGAAAATAAAGATGACTGGAAAGTGTTTTTAACGTGAATTAATGGGAATAGAGGAGATGCAATGACTGAGACCCTACCAGGTGCTACGCTGTCTACATATTTATGTTTAGTCATCTCATATACACACACAAACACACACACACACCTGGAAAGTGGGCATCATTCACTTGTTACCAAAAAAAAAAAAAAAAAAGAAAAGGAACAGAAGTTTGAGATCAAAAATAAAAACAACATTTCCACTTTTTAGGTAGATTATTATGTCCCAGACCTACTGCTAAGTACTTCACGTGTATCATCTGTTCCCATTTTAGACTAATCCTGGAAGGCATATATTTTTAGTCCATCTTCTAAGATAAGAAAACGGGAGCCTTAAGAGGTTTACTGATTTGCTGAAGCTAACACAGCTACCAGGGGCTGAATCCTGGCTGTTGGAGACATACTCTTCCTGTCACACCACGTGGTTCCCCAGGGGAAGCTGAGGCACCAGGGAACTGAACAAACACATGAAGAGAAAGCAAAACATAATCACTGAATAGATTTTGATAAGCAGTATCAATGGTCCAACAGTTTTGCTGATTATACTCACTAGCTGCATCAAAATTGGTTATATCTAGGTGCATTCCTCAGAAAATGATGAGGTTTCCTCTCACTTCCAAATCCATCTCAATGCATTCTGACTGAATATTAGCAAAAACGCACAAGTATTAAAACTCAATTTAATATAAGAAAGGTCTTTTTTTTGATCCCTTAACAAGCAGGCAGCTAGGTTACAATGAAACATAAAGAAAATCTTATATATCGTGTGAAATATATTTATGCATGTATAAATGTAACTTCTCCAAGAGTGATTTCTCCTCAGGCAACCTCAGTTCAGACAGTAGTTAAGAATACAGTCCTTAAAATCAGAACTGAGTTTCCAGGCTACCCTTGCCAGGCCCTGGGTGTGAGATTTGCACCAGTTCCTTTTCCTAAGCCCTTTTCATGGTTCCACTAGGGAGAAAAGGATGATGCTATTACCTACCTCACAGAATCACTGAGAAGAGCACTGAAATAATCCAGTTAGCACAGTGGCTAGCATGGGAAATGTGCTCAATAAATTGTTTCTGTCCCAAATGCCATTTGGAAATACAGCACAAGGCACTAATGGTCACTTTAGACCCTGCAACAAGCATGGAGATTGACCTCAAATAAAGTGCTGCTTTTTCAAAAGGTTCTAATGATTAAGTCAGATGCAGATAAATTACAGCATAGGCTGTGTGATTAAATTGCACCTCCTATTTAATTGCATCTCAGGTGCCAGGTACTTGTTACAATCCTCTCTGCTGCAAGGATAAGCTTGTGTTTTATAAGCACAACCAAGTGGAAAAGAGATGAAGTTTAAATACAGCCAAGACCTTAATACACAGGAATGGGGTCTGTTTACTCTTCCAAGACAATATTATAAAATTATAATACACTGACAATTTTATAAAATTATTTAACAAGCTAGAGGACTTGAAAGGAAAGAACATTTAAAATTTTAAAACCACTTTGGTTTTAGTTTTCCTAACCAGTCCAGGAGAAATCTTAGCCAATTTCCTAGGTCCTATGCAATTACCACAACTATTCATTTAGGAGAGAAGTTCATGCCAATTCTTAGAAAGAAATGGTATTTTCTCTTTCCAAATATGATATCATTACTCTCCACACCTTCTGCTGAGGACAGAACCCTCAGGGAAAGATGCATCTTTATATTCTCAGAGCTTTATCTCCAAAATCATAGTACCTCCATAAATCTAAATGCTCAATTTTTCTGTTTCTATCGAAAGTCACCTCCTCCATAAAAGTTTCCCTGATGCCTTCACCTACATGTAAACTGGTTCTACATTTTTAAAGTCATACAGGATTTTATTACTTCTGCCTGTTTCTCATCTTTATCTCTATCTCTACTACTGTCATTTTTTACTGCAAAGGATTCTAAAGAGCAAGGGCTACCTTTTCGGGCATCTGTCCTACACTGATCTTAACACAGACTCCTGGTCATGCATAAACTCTTCCCCATGCAGCATTAAGCCTCCAGTGTGTTTTAGACATGGATATCAGAATCAGTTACATTTACTAACTGCTCTCCTTTTGCCACACATCTTAAGACTCAAATCACAAATCTCTTTATCAAGGTTTAAGGGACATTATCTCATTCAATTCTCAAAACTATCCTGAATAGGTCCCAATATGACATACGTATTTTTGTAAGTTAGGAGGCTGGGGCTTAGAGATTGTGAGTCAGGCACCCAAGATCCCAGAACGGTAACATTTTACTTGGTTCTTCCTTCTCCAGATCCCATGCTGTTGACCACCACTGCAGGTACTCAATGAATACCCATTCTGTGAATAACCAAATAAAATTCAAGGACTAGGTTTTGTTTTGCTAGTCTCCAACTCTAAGATGAAGTATAGTATAGGCAGGTGATTATATTTTCTAACAGACCAAAAAATTCCTTACATAAAAAGACCAAACAAAGACTAAAATTTAAATATTCCTTTATCCTTTGAATAATCCAGTGATGCAAACATAATGCATTACGTGTATTATTGAGAGCATTCAAATTTATTCTCAGTGACTTGCAAACTGCCAGTTACTTAGATTTAATGAGTTATGAAGGCTTTGGCCTTGTATTTACAGTTTTAATGTGAAGGAAGAATTTTGGCATGTCCTTTGGGTAGTAGGACCGATTACTCAAGCAATTAAGCTTCACTTTCTGTTAAAAATACTGTACCGTGTACCTGAAGTCTGCTACTTAGGAGTCTTAAAATTTCTCAACACAGGCAATATACAAAAGGGGTGGCGACTGTATAGGGTGACGGATCTGTTAACTAGCTTGATTGTGGCAACCATTTCATATTGCATTACACGTCAAGTCATCGTGTTGTAAACCTTATATATGTATATATAATTTTTGTCAACTACATCGCAATACACCTAGAAAAAAATAACCTTCACTTCCTGCGCTGTGCTCAGCTGCTCAGTCGTGTCTGACTTTGGGACCCATGGACTGTAGCCCTCCAGGCTCCTCTGTCCATGGGGATTCTCCAGGCAAGAACACTGGAGTGCGTTTCCATGCCCTCCTCCAGGGGATCTTTCCAACCCAGGTCTCCCGCATTGCAGCCAGATTCTTGACCATCTGAGCCACCAGGGAAACCCCTTCATTTTCTGCTCTGCTCCAAAAGAAGTGAAAGCAATGGTTTCAAACCTTCCCTAATAATTACAAATGCTTACATTTGATCCATATGAACTGATGCCATTGTTTTCTATAAGTACAGAACAAATATTAGACACAGATTGGAAAAAAAAAAAAGACAGATATAAGCCTTGAGAAGAAGGTCAGTTGTGAAGAAGAGGGCATGGCTAGTCTGGTTACTAAATTCATCCAAGCCTCTCTTTAAGTACAATACACTCTGAATTATTTTTCCATCCAGGGTGCTCAAGTAGGAATTTAATGGGATAATACATGGTGTCTGGAACACTGGATTAAAGAGGGGAAAAGTCAGTATATTTCCTATTAACAGTAGATGAGCTTCTCTTAAAAAACAAGATTAGTATTCTGCAAGCCAAAGCCTATGCTTTTAGTAGAAAATAAATTGAGAGTGAAGTTATTCTTGAGAGAACACAATACATATGTTAACCTCCTAATGCCGGTATTTGAAGGGTTAAAATATGCACCAAAAAAATTCAAAGTTTGAACCTTAGCATTCTCTAAAGACCCTTACAGCCAGACATGATCAAAGATCCTGGTAGCCATAGCTGCTTGATGGGTAATGTGGCTCTAAAATCAGACTACCTGGCGTCTAATCCAAGCTATTATTAGCACTTTGCCTATTTTAAGTGATTAAAAGCTTCTAAGACATTACTAATAAAAAATAAAACTGCATAAAGAAAATAAATACCTGAAGATAGGACTAATAGAACTCATAAGGCCATATTCATGTCAAGTCAAGCAAAGCAGTGGTTTATGGGAGAGAGTGTGTTGATGTTTTTGATTGCTTTTGTTTCATTTTCTTTTTAAAGCATTTGAAAATATCAAAAGGGGCAGTTCATAACAATTCTCACTGCCTCATGAGTGACAAGAGGACCACCACCGGGGCATGCCAGAAGGTGAGAAAACAAAATCCAGTCCAGAAACAACTGTCTACGAGATGTGTTTCCTAAAAAGTTCAGGGCACATCAGTTCCTTTTTAGATGCCCTATGAGAGCTCACTGTTTACACAAATGATTATAATAAGGTTATTTTTGGTCATGGTTTGCAAAAACCACAGTCCTGCTCAGGTTACCAATGAAAAATGAACAATTTATGGAAAAAATACTTCTTAAAAAATTAGGGATCCTAGCTCTAGGAGTGAAGGAATTGGGCAGCTCCAGAGAACACAATTTCCTTCTCTCTCACCCTCTTCTTTCACTCCACCCCCCATCCCCAGCTTCTACCTTCTGTGTTCTTCTGTTCTTGTCATCTTCCCCTTCCTTTCACTCACTTTTCAATAATCTATGATCAATAACATTGGGTTAGACAGTCCATTTCCCACTCAACAAAGAAACAAAGATGGATGGCAGGGGAATGCATCTAAGGACTTCAAATAACACAAGTGTCTTCAAGCATTCCATCCCTTGTCTGGCAAGCACTCTTGTCCCTATAAATCCATCAAAAGTAGCCTCAGTTACCCATCTACCGCATATATAACTACCAACAAGCCCAATTTTTTTTAAAATGTGTCTTCCAAAAAACCTGAAATCTTTAAGAATTTAATTTGTACTAAATCTTATTCCCATTTATAACTTCTAATCAGAGTTTCTGACCAAATACTTAGGTTTTTGAGGTTGTTAATATGACTCAAAGCAAAGGAATTTTGGTTCTTGGTTAGCATGTTTAACGTTACCTCAGGTAAATTTCTTTTTAAGTTTTTAAATATATTGAAGAGGTTCTGTAGTACTAAAATCTACCCCAAATACGGTTTTCAAAGACTAAAGTTTCAAAAATGATAAATCCCCTAATTCATGCAACAGGAGGATGCTTTTTTAGGATAAGGACAAGTTAGTAAACGGTTCTATGCCAAGTATAAACACTGATACAGGCTCTACTGATTGCAGTTTCATCTCAAAATGAAAAGGGGAAAGAATCACACTTGGAAAAAGCTATGAAGTTTCCTGAGATAGAATGCTGCTAGAGCACTCTATAATTGATGAACATGTCTCTTGGATGTGACTGTTTATATGTGATTGGTGCAACAAAACTTGACAAGCAGGAAAAATAAGCCCTCATTTCATGAAAGATGGGTGGACATTTTCCAATCATTTTCTGAGGTTAAACTCAGGCTCTTTAAGAGCATCGGCCTCTTCACTTTTTTTTTTTTCCCTGAAATATCCTTTGTGGCATCATATGTCAGAATAGCCCAAGGATTTCTCTTGAGATCTTAATCCAGATACTGAAGGATTTTCTAAATTTTCCACCTGGCCGTAGACTTTAAAACGATTGTGAATATGCAAACAGAACAGCGTTGACATTCATTCAACAAATATTGACTACACCAAACACTGTGGTAGGTGCTGGAGACATAATAAAGAACATAATGAGGGACTTCCCTGGTGTCCAATGGTTAAGAGTCTGCCTTGCAATGCACGGGGCATGGGGTCAATCCTTGATCCCAAGTGCCACAAAGGGACTAAAATCTATGGTTTTCAGAGACTAAAGTTTCAAAAATGATAAATCCCCTAATTCATACAACAAAGCAATGCTTTTTTTAGAATAAGGACAAGATAATAAATGGTTTTATGCCACGTAAAAACACTGATACAGGCTCTACTGATTGCAGTTTCATTTAAAGGAATCACACTTGGAAAAAGCTATGAAGTTTCCTGAGACAGAATGTTGCCACAACTACTACGCTTGCGCTATGAAGCCTGGGTGCTGCAATTAGAGTCTCTGAGCCACAACAAAAGACCCCATATGATGCAATGAAGATCTCGTGTGCCACAACTGAGAACTGTTGCAATAAATAAATAAATAAGTAATTCTTAAAAAAAAAAAAAAAAGAATATAACTGTGGCAGAATTTCTGTTAAATAACAGTTACAGTAAAGGTAAATGAGTCGTATACTAGAGGAAAAACAGAGTGTACGGTGGTGAGTATCATCAGAAAGTTCTTCTGTCTCTCCTCCCTCACACATGGTATCCTGTACATCCTGCCCCATTAAAGTTAGTGGTGTCTGAGTGACTTACTTTGACCAATGACATGGAGTCGAAGAGATATGAACCACTTACTGGATGAAATCTTTAGGAGCCAGGATACAATTTACCATGCCTTTATTTTTTTCCTTTCCATAGTACTGACATTCCCACGGGAGCTTGACCTGGAAACCTGGGTCACGCAGTGCAAACAATGCAGAACAGGTCTCCTGGCAGAGCTTTGATAAACATGTAGAATACGTAAGAAATGAGCATGTAATTTATCAAACCTCTGAGATCTTGGGTTTTGTTTGTTACTATACCATAACCTAAATTATCCAGATTTGTGTGGATGCCGCATGGGGCATACAGAAAGCGTATCAAATCCAAGCTAGGGTGGGGCAGGAAACAATTCCTTGTATATACATGAGCATGCATGATGTACTTCCTTATCACCTACTCAATTGTAAACTATGAGAACACAGTACTTTGCACAGTGTATCTGCTCAGTAAATGTTGGTTTAACTTGGATGGGTCAGAAATAAAATTGTGGCTCTAGAGATTCAACCTCAGTGCTTCTCTGCCTTGCCTGTTAACCAGAACTTGGTTCTGGACAAATTCTTGACTCTGTTATACTGTATAACTGGGGAATTAGACATGTGTTTCTTAATTTCAACGGGCATCAGATCCTTTTCCAGCTAAACTGAAATGATGAATATATAAAAGTATTCATCATAACTTTGGTTCAAAATAGGTGATCAACAAAATGCTAATCTTTCTCCAAGAATCACAGTTTTTTGCTTCTCTCCACATGCTAGTGTGGATAAATTCTAAACTATATATGGAAACCAAGATATTGATTTGCTTCTACAATGCTGGAATACAAGACTGAAAAACTGAAGACATGATCAGTTTTCATAAAATTAACATACATCAAATGTCTTTCCCCTTAAAGTATCACTGACACATTATTGTAAAATAAAATATTCTGTTTCAAATTTGACTGCAATGGTATTTTTAGAATTTCCATTATGAATGTGGCAAGTATTTTTGCCTGGAAATCTCTTAATTTGTTTTTTTCTTTTATCAATAGTATCACTTCTGAGTGGTCAAAAATGCCAACTGCAGACCTAGGTCAAATATAATTCTATGCATGAGTTACAGCAGATAGTTTGAAACTAATAGGAATTTCGCATGAGTAATTTCAACAAGAAAAGGTGCCTAATAATTCAGCGGTATATTTATATTCTTAAGTGTTCCATGTGTCTTAGATACTCTTTGCTAAGTGCCGCTGCAATTCCTCCAACTCATAATAAAGCTAAACTCTGCCTGTCTCCCATGAAATGATTTATACAGAAATCTTCCATTATCCTTGCTGATAAGAATGCTCCCCACTACACGCTGTAGCATCGTCACATAGGTATTCATCTCAACCGGGAAAAAAAATCTTTTTTAATGATCATACTGCCATGATTTACAGTTGTTAGCTGAGAGAAGATTAATCCACAGAGACTTGATGAAGTCGATGCCAAAAAACTTGGGTAGGAAGTATTTAACCAAAGCAAAACACCTTTGATGAACTCAGGCATACCCCTGCAGATAAAACAGACTGAATAAAATAGACTCAATCTTTGTTCACTCTTTACATCAGCCTTTCTACCAAGTGACCAAAAACAAAAAATGAAAAACTTTAAAATGACAGATGGATCTCTAAGTGTATGTCTGAGAGGAATTGGGAAGTTCCTGACAAAATTCGTTCAGTGAATCTAACTGAAGCCCATTTAGAAATGTGCCAATCAGCTTATGTGCTAAATATCTAAGGGAAGACTGCATTTAGGTTTTTCTCAACCCAAATCTGCAGGCTCAGCCTATTCATATATAATTTGGATGAGCACACGATTAGCAGCCATATTGCTCTGATTCATCTGATTTTTATGGAACCCTAGGGATCTGACTCAATGCAGCTGACTGGTTTCCTGCTATATTAAATTGTCCCTAACCTGATTGACTATATCATAATATTATAGATTATAGATTCTATACTTGGATTCTACATTTGGTTCCCTGTGTTCAGGAAAGTTAGCTCTTTTCTCAAAGCTCTGATTTCTAATTTCAAATCTGAGGATATGGCCATCTCTAGCAAGAATCAGGAGGGTACAAAAGTGGAAATAGAGGCTATCACCAATGACACCTTACTTCACCATTTAAACAGTGAGCATAGGTCATGAAGCTTTTAAGTTCTTAAACTCTCTTGGAAGCATTTTCCAAGTCTGCTTCTGGAGTTGGTGAGTGTGCATGTGTGTGTGCACAGGCTCAGGCCGTGCTTCCGTCTAACACAGTAGCTTCATCTACAGGAGGCTCATGTGGACATCACTGTTTTTTCATGAGTCACCATGTGTCGCAATGCTCAACAGACAGATTACAGTGTGAGCACGGGAGTAATCACAGCCTTCCAAATCCTAAGCTCTCAAACCTCCTCATTTCACAGGGCACCATCAGTTTACTTTCCCAAAGCTGATTTCAGCACTTTGGCAGATGTTTTATGAATGTTGTAAGTGGGTACAAAGTGGGGAAACATCCTAATACTGAGAGTTGTAAATATCGTTTCATGAGCCTAAGGCTTCTCCATAAACATTAGAAAAAAGTACTCTCCAAAGAGAATGGTTAGGAGTTAAAAGAGAATAAATCACCATTGTAATAATCATAAAAAAAGCAATTGCATACTGGTATTAGATAGTCTCTGGGTAACCAGGTGCTAATAATTTTATTATATTAATGAAGACAAAGTCATATTGGTCTACACATTTGAATGGTATTTGCTTCAGCATTAGAAAGGCCTGATGTCTTCCTTTTAAACTCAAGTTATTAACTTGACCCTATTATTGAGAAATTGCAATTCTTAATTTAAGGGTAATTTGCAATGGTGTCTATAACTTTAGATACAAATGGGACATTAGCTAAGGAGGAGTGGAGGACATTCATGCATTTTTATGCTCTATTATGGCTGACAAACGATCAGGCCTGTGGCACAGACAGCAAATATTTACGCTCTGTCTTTTTCCTGATCCTCATCACATCACAAAGATCAAGACCATGAAGATCAAGCAGAGAGATGCAAATGCAGAGGTCTAAATTGTTTTACATAATGCAAAGGTCTAAAGCATCATTATTTCCCTAATGATATAGAACTCAGTTCCTATATAAGGCTATATACTCCTAACTTTTCACTATGTAAATAGTATTTTAGTTAAAGCCTTTAGCTAAATAAAGGGGGTAATATATATTATTTAATATTCAATATATTAAATACTAAATTAATATATTATTTAATATAAATATAATATAAATTATAATATAAATTATTTAACTGAAAGGCTTTTTAACTAAAGCTTAAAACAAAATGCTTAAACTAATGCTTAACTAATGCTTAAACTAATGCTTAACTAAGCTTAAACTAATGCTTAAAACAAATCTTTAAGATCTGAATCAATTCTGTTGTTGTTGAGTCACCCAGTCATGTCCAACTCTTCGCAACCTCAAGGACTGCAGCACACCAGGCCTCCCTGTCCCACGCCATCTCGCAGAGTTTGCCCAATTTCATGTCCATTGCATCGGTGAGCCAATTCTAACTTTTCACAAAAAAGCCCAAATCAATAAAATGTTGATAAGGATGGGATTACCAATCCCATCCCATACTTTCAAGTACATAATTCCTACTTGGGATTCAGCATTTTCAAACCAAAGGAGTATACGCATTACTAGGTTAGTAGAAAGTTCCAAGGAAAGTCTGTTTCCAGTCTATTTCTCACTAAGGTGAAGCGCACGAAAGTACTTTCTATTCAGATGTTTGCCTTGATCCTTTTTAGGCGCTAGTCATAGCAAGAGGAAAAATAGGTATCACTAAACACATTAGTGATTCCCACCCTGGCTACATACTAGAATTATCCAGGATACTTAACAAACAAAACAAAACACTGATGTTTGCACCCCACAGTAGACATCCAAGTCAGAACTCTGGTGAAACCCTGAGTTATTAAGTTCCCCAAGTAATTCTAAAGTACAATTAAGGTTGAGAATCCTAACATACTAATTTGTTGTGGTATGAGAAGAAAACCACTCCAGAACTGAAGCATCCTTTCTGCTAACTTGCTGCAGTCTGTGATAGTCCATTACTAAAACAATTCATTGTACATCTCCTATAGGCTATACTGTCCAATAAATACAATAGCAATTAGCCACATGGACTGTTGAGTGCTTAAAATGTAGGTAGTCCAAACTGAGATACTCTCAGAGTAAAATAGACACCAGATTTCAAAGACTTAATAAGAGATAACACAAAAGTAATCATTTTAATGTTGAATACTTATTGAAATATTTTGATCATGGATGGAAAACTATACTAATAAAAACAATCTCACTTGTATTCACTTTTTATTGTGAACTTCCCTGGTGACCCAGACAGTAAAGAATCTGCCTGCAATGCAGGAGACCCCGGTTTGATTCCTAGTCGGGAAGGGAATGTCTTCCCACTCCAGTATACTTGCTTGGAAAATTCCATGGACAGTGGAGGCTGGTGAGCTATATATAGTCCATGGGGTTGCAAAGAGACAGATACTACTGAGCAATAACACTTTCATTTTTTATTGTAGTTTAAAGAAATTTATATATGTGACTCACTGTTTTATTGAAAATTGCTATGCTAGGAAGATAACTTTGATGTGCTAAAAACAGTGGATTGGGAAATTTTATTCTTTTTTTTATACATCAACCTATTTAAAATCATTACTTTCATTATTATATTGGCAGAACAATAGGCTTTAAGAATATGGAAAATATGACAGGCGAATGTTGCTATTGAGATGATTGAAAGTCCAGATTATTGAACACTTCTTTAGTATGAAAGACGGCTGCCATGTTGAGTCACAGTTGACATTGACACGGATTAGATAAACTGCTTCCTTCACAGCTGGGGCTGGCCTTTTCCCTATTTCTCCCTCTCTTTCATTGTTAAGCAATTAACATCTTCACTTTTTCAAAATGTCAGAGTGGAACTACCATGAGCCTTGATTTTGCAGATTTTGGCTTTGGTTTCGGTTTCAATCCTGCCCATTAATCTTGAGAGTCACTTCATCTCTCTGATCCCATTCTTTATCTGTAAAATAGAGATAAAATGACTCCTCCCATGGTTAATCAACCTTACGTGAAATAAAATAAAACCCAATCTGGTGCCTGCTGCATAGCAGAGTTCACTCAATGGCTGTCATTCCTTCTCCTTCTCCATATGAACAGCATCTATTTATCCTTTGTAACTCAAATTTAAAAATCACTTTTTTTTTAATATAAAGTCATAACTATGCATTTCCCTTCTATTGCCTCATAGAAAAACATGCACATTTTAATTACTTGGCAGCATTTATTTTCCCCCCACTAGAATACCACAAACTTTTTGAGGACAGAGCCTTTGCTTGTAACTCCAATGTCTAGTGCAGAAAGTAGAACACAGCAGCTGCTCAATATCTGCTGAGTGAACAAGAGGATGGGGAGATGGTGTTTATGATTCAGCCCTTAGAATCTGGAACTGGAGGACAATAGGAAAAAAGGTCAATGATTCAATAAACAAAAGTGTATCAATAAGGAAAAGAATGGAGCGTATAATATCTGTCTGCATATTTCTCATCTGGCCTTAGCCAACCATCTGGAAAACAGTTCATAATATGCTACCCTCTCACTGCTGGAGGAGCATACAAGAGCAAATGCCCCGAGCACGCGACCGCTCCGTAGTCTTCCAGCAACAGTACCCTCTGAAGACACTACTTCCATGGTCTTTAAGCTGTGCCATCCTCTACCAAGCACTAGCTCCACTCCTAGCTACATTTCATTTACAAGTCTTTTCCTAGGCAATGCTATCCCCTTCCCACTATTTCTGTAAGTGTTTCAACTGAAGCATTCCTTCTCTTTCTACTCCTATTCCTCTTCCCCCACCCCAACCTGAGCCTTGGTAAATCCCATACTCTTTAAAATACCATCTAAAGGCTGTTTCTACTGTCTTCCCTAACCAGACTAATGTCAATGATCTCTAGAAGTTTCATCCTCAAACAGCACATTGCCTGCGGTTCAAAATGGCAATTAAAAAGGTCTTCTTGATCCGTGAGTTACTTGTTTCTGTCATGCCCTCTAGAATATAAAATCCCAGAGAGAAAGAAGTATGTTCTATTACCTGTGTCCTTTGTGATGCCTGGCTCAGAGCCTTGCACTTTACAGCCATTAAGAATTTTGTGGTAGGACTGAAATGAATCCCCAGGATAAAATATTTAAGCCAGTGGATAGTAGAGCTTCCTAAAGGTTTTTAATGTGTTATATCTACAGAGATCTATTCTGATTCTATTTGCACATAATTTAACTTACATGAATCTAATATATTATATTTGCTGAACCTTTCCAATCACAGAAAAATTCTAAGTTCCCTTTGGAACAAAAAGAATGTGAACTGGACTCCATGTATCTTGTAGACAGTGGCCAACACAGAACATGCCTAAGGAATCAGAGATGGTAGAACAAGTCTACTGTTACCAGGAGGGAACAGTGGACAAGAGTATACTGTACTGTCCTACAAAATAGCTGTTTTAAATTACTTATTCAATATTTACTTGTTGAGGTACAAAGAAGTTAATTGTTTCCAAAAAAAAAGGTTGAATCTCATGTCTAAAATATGATAGATGTACTAAACACTCAACATTTTTAATCACTTGAAGATGTTACTTTTATCTCAGTATTTATTAATTCCTAGTTATTAATATATGTAATTAGTAACTCTCAGAATAAAGGTAACAATAAGATTCTAAAATTCCATTCTAGATAAATAGCATTATACAATGTGTTATTCAGTTACAAAATTTCATCTCACACAATTATCAAGTGACTCATGTATCTGCTATAAATTTTTTCAACCTCTAGCAGCCAAAGGTTGAAACCTGAGTTAATTAGCAATACTTATTTTTCTGATTTATCTCAGTGATGCTTTATTGTTGCTTGTAGATTTAGGTTTAAGGTTGTTGCCTGGTTGCCTCTCCAATTCAACCCTTGTCAGGGGCCAAAGATATATTCAAGACCAAAATCTTAAAGCTATTGATCTAACTGGTGATCAATATAATGATTTGATTCTGTAACAGGAAGAACTCCTATGGAGATAATTTATTCCCAGTTTTTCCACCTAATTACTAAAGAATCTTGGTATTTTATTATACTTTTCTAACATTTCAAATTCCTCAACTACAAAATAGTAATAACAATAGTATTCACTTCTTAGGGTTGTTGTGAGGATTAAATGAGACAATTGGTTAGAACATAGATGGTAACTGATGATCAATAAACATTAGAAATTGATTGTGTCATCATAAAGAGGGAAAATAAGTGAGAAATAAGGGCCCATTTATAGAATATGTTCTCACCTAAGAGGACATCAAAGGAAAAATTGAGCAGTGGCACCGAGTGGCAAGTTTTCAGAGTCAATCGGTTCTCGGTCTGATTCCCAGACACAATTTACAAATTGTATGAAATTAAACAGACTTCTTAACTTCTCTAAGCCTCCATTTCCTTATCTCTAAAAAGGAGTTAATAACAAATGACCCAGAGGTGGTGAGGATTAAGGGAAATAGCATAAGTGAGGCTCTGAAATTTAATAAACAGGAGAGGAAAGCATTAAGGGGTTAAACAGTGCAGCATTTGTATGTAGGCTGGGATGCAGCAGCTGTTGATGGAATATGAAAGAAGCTCTGTTGACTTGGTGATTCTTCCTCAAATAGAGATGAAAATATGAAGCCTTAATAATGCCCGACTATTTTAAGATAATCTGGCTAAGCTACGGCTGTGCTACCTTGTTATCGCTGTTCGGGCCAGCACTGTGTTTATCTGTCGAATTTTTTTAGACAGGACATCAATAAGCAGGAAGGACACTTGGAAACGCTGATTGTACCATGAGCAGTCTACAGGGAGAAGCAGAGTGATCTGGATGGATCACCAGGAAGCTGCACAGAGGTCAATGTGGGCTGAAACCAGACTTTAAAGAGATCATGTTTCAATGCTTCACTGTGACAGAGTTTGTGAAATGCTTTTCTAAAACAAACTCTTCCCCTGCATCCCCTGGGTTTCTTTTTATGGCACCAAATGGCTTATATCTTGTCCCAGCCTTTGGATAATGCCAAAGATATGATTAGCTTTCAATCTTACTCACTTGGTCAACTCAAGACTTTGGATGCACTGAGTATCCAATAAATGTTTGCTGAATAAAGGAAATAAATTATTCAAAATAAGGTAAATATACAATTATAATGGCACAGGATATTGTCTCCTCATCTTTGGAAAACAGCAGAGACTCTACAACAAGAGAAATTAAAATATTCATACTCTAGGGTCCTGTAATTTACTCCTGGGAAATAATTCAACAGAAAAATAAAGCTCTATCCATGATGCTGTTTTGTGCTGGGCAATATTATTTGAAAAGTGTAAATATTTAGCATAATAGAATTGAGTAGATTATGACATTTTATAAAGTGATATTCTATAGAGACATTATTGCAATATTTTACAAAACATTTGGTAACAGTGGTAGCATTAAAAATACCCAACTATGCTATATTGATAAATATATAAAATACACATGACCATGTATATCTACCATAAAAAATGCATATACATGAAATGTTGTTGATTTAGAAAGGTCAAATTACAGGTATTTTTCTGACAAAAGTCTTCTTTCCTGCTGTTTTATTTTTAGCAATTAAAGAAAAGTTAGAGGATAGCCTTGAGACTTCTCTTGTTATACAAAACCTCAGATATGCAGATCATATCACTCTAATGGCAGAAAGTGAAGAGGAACTAAAGAGCCTCTTGATGAAAGTAAAAGAGGAGAGTGAAAAAGCTGGCTTAAAACTCAACATTCAAAAACCTAAGGTCATGGTATCCAGTCCCACCATCACTTCATGGCAAATAGAAGGGGGAAAAGTAGAAACAGTGACATACTTTATTTTCTTGGACTCCAAAATCACTGTGGATGATGACTGCAGCCATGAAAATAAAAGATGCTTGCTCCTTGGAAGGAAAGCTATGACAAACTTAGACAGTGTACTAAAAAGCAAAGACATCACTTTGACAACAAAGGTCCATATAGTCAAAGAACTGAGAAAAGACTCTGATACTGGGAAAGACTGAAGGCTAAAGGAGAAGTGGGTGACAGAAGATGAGATGGTTAGATAGCCTCATAGACTCAATGGACATGAATTTGAGCAAACCCTGGGAGATAGTGAAGGACAGAGAAGTTTGGTACCCTGCAGTCCATGGGGTCGCAAAGAGTCGGACAGGACTTTGCAACTGAACAATAACAACAATTTGTTTAAAAGAGTTTCCTACAGTATATTCAAAACTGAATGATCATCTTTCAAATCTTTGACTTCTTCCAAACTCACAATGTGAAGTGTCATAGTTTTTAGATCTAAAGAAATTTGAAATCTAGAATGGACTTCAGAGATTAATAATTTTACAAATAAACAAATGGAGGATCAAAGAGATCAAGTGATCTATCCCAAACTCAAAGATTATACTCAACCTCAAGTTAATAACATTTCTCATACACCATAAATGAATTCCTGAATTATGCCTCTGAAACATTACAAAAATCAGTGTTATCAAGGAAAAGATTTAATTGTGCTTATGAAATTACACATACTGAGAACAAGGAAAATCTTCTCAGATAAAACATAAAAAGTTACATAAATCTTACTCCAAAGTTTACATTCATGCCAATGGACATTTTTTGGAAATAGCTGTTGCTGCTGCTAAGTCGCTTCAGTCGTGTCCGACTCTGTGCGATCCCAAAGACGGGAGCCCACCAGGCTCCCCCGTCCCTGGGATTCTCCAGGCAAGAACACTAGAGTGGGTTGCCATTTCCTTCTCCAATGCATGACAGTGGAAAAAGGGAAGTCACTCAGTCGTGTCTAACCCTTAGCGACCCCATGGTCTATAGCCTACCAGGCTGCTCTGTCCATGGGATTTTCCAGGCAAGAATACTGGAATGGGTTGCCATTGCCTTCTCCATTTGGAAATAGGAGTTACAACAAAAAAAGTTTTTTTCTTAATGTTTACTTAACCAAAAATATAACATTTCTTCAAAATTTTAATCAATGATTTTATTTACAGAGCATCTTGGGGGAAAATTTCAAGCTCTAGTAAAGTCTGTTCTCAAGTCTCTCTTCACTGCTACAGGAGTTAAAATGAAAAGCTGATTTAAAAAACTGAAACATAATTTCAATAGCATCACATCTTTTTAAACCCCTGCATCTGGGAGATAAAATAAAACTAATTTCTAGGTGAGTTTTCAAGCAGTGAGCTTTGAAAGTCATCTCTCTAATATACAAATTCTTTGATTTCTAGTGGTCACTATTTGATTGAAAATAGTACATATTGTGTAATTCACAAACTAAAGAGAGCTAACTCATTTCAAAAGATTACTTTGAAGACACTCATTTAAAATCATTTCTGATGTTCAAAGAAATAATAACCACATGAAACTTGAGTACATATTTCTCTAGCAATAGGATAATTTGCCACAAGCAATTACACAACATACATTTAATGTAATACCGGCTTCGGAATTTTCAGACAGTTAAACTAGTTTCCCTTGTCAGTTGCAAAGGTGTAAGGTACAGGGACATTTAAGACCTATTAAACTTAATGACCTTTTCACCTTGTTAAAGAAAATTAAAGGACAACTTCCTCAATGAGATTTTTTACTTTTAAAATGTTGAAGGACTACTAAAGACAAATGATTTGCCCAAAGGATGCTGCATAAAAGTGACAATCTTTGAATTCATAGAGCTGTCTCTACAAACACCATGACAACTAATTTTCAGGTAATTTGTATAGGTCATACAACATTATATCTGAATATTTCAACTTACTGTAAGTAAAAGTGTAGATTTGAAAACCTAATTTTGAAATAATTTTGAAAACAAAAATTTAACTATTCATTTCAAAGTTAATTTTTTTCAAATAAAATTTGCTTGACAAAAATTAAACCAGTCGTTTTCTGTTTTATAATTCCCTGTACTTTCAACAATAAAATATTATATCAATATAATTTATAAAATTAAACAAAAAACATGTTCCCTATCTATGGTTTTTAAACTATGTTTCTTAATTTATTAATTCAATCATTTGTTCTTTAATTTCTAGTTGGGTTGTGATAGCTCAAGTTTTCTCAGAATGGAAACAAGTACTATTGATAGAAACTTACAAAAAGAAAAATGTGTTTAAGTTCAAACTACTCTGAGTACATTATTAAGCTTGTTTACTGCTGGACCTTTCTATGACTTTTAACATGCAGACGTGCATCCCGAGTCTGTATCCTCCAGAACTGCATATAGCATTTCCTAAGAATAGTTCATCATCAGTTACTTGTTTTTATGAAGCATCTCCATAGACTACAACTTATAGGATCATCATAAATAATGGTGGAATTAAAAATCATGAAATAACTTCTTTCAGTGTTTACATTTCCTGGAAACACCAGGTAAAATACTAAAGATTACATATGTGTGTGTGTGTGTATGTATATACACATACATATACACACATTTACATAATATTTTGCATCCGCATCCATATATATTTATATGTGTATATATATGTGTGTGTACATGTATTATGCACTTTCCCAAGAGTGGCAAAAAGTCACTAACTCTTTATCTCAATATCCTCTCTATACTTCTTCCTTGCTAATGATTCCAGTTTTTAGCTAGGCAAATTGAAACCAAGAACAAAGCCTTCATTCACAGTCCCCCTTATATTCATGCCTATCACGGGCTTCCCAGGTTGCTCAGTGTTTAATCCACCTGCCAATGCAGAAGCCACAGGAGACACAAGTTTGATTCCTTGGTTTGAGAAGATCCTCTGGAGGAGGAAATGGCAACCCACTCCAGCATTCTTGCCTGGGAAATCCCATGGACAGAGAAGCCTGTCCAAAGGGTAGCAGAGAGTCGGACAGACCAAGCACAAACGCAGGCCTTGTACACATCACAGAGTGATGTGATACAGAAGCAGACACATGCGACAGTTCGGGGAAATCTTAAATGGTAGCTGGTATGTGCTCTTTAGCACTTCTGCGTTCTTTCTTCTGTGCTGCTAAGCCCAAGCGGAATGTGTATCTGGAGCAGACTGCTGTGGCATTTCCTTCCTGCTTACCACCGTATCAACTCTAGGATGTGACCCTCATCTTCACAGCTCAGAATGATTCCTTCTCCAAGAATTTCTTTCCCTTCTGAACAGGGTATAAACATTCAGCATTCACATGCCAATGCTGTAATATAGTTTCATGGACTACCCTGGATTGGTAAGATTTTCTCTCCCTGAATTTGAGGATCTGTGATAGAGAAAAAGGAGATTCTTGACAGCTTAGTGTTTGGAATAGAAGCATGTTAGAAAACTGACTACCAAACAATATTCTTGAGCATCCCAGAGTTGACCTGGGAGAGAGAGAGAGAGAGAGAGAGAGAGAGAGAGAGAGAGAGAGAGTGTGTGTGTGTGTGTGTGTGTGTGTGTAAAATATCTTTTTTACCCTTTTGAGTTCATAGCTGAGATCCCTGTAATAAAAGGAAGATTTGCAAGACAAAAACAGAAGTTTATTAGCATGTAAACCTCCCGTACATGAGAGATGCCCAGGAAAAATGACTATTTCTTCAAGATAGTTTAGAATTCAGGAATAAAAGCCATCTCAATAGGAGAAGGGGAGTGGGATGTAGGAGGTTTGATGGGATGTTTGATGGTTTGTGAAACTTTGTGTGTGATGTCAACTTTGAATCTATTTTCCTATAAAGCCTGGAGGAGAGCATAGCAACCCACTCCAGTATTCATGCCTCGATAATTCCACGGACAGAGGGGTCCGGTGCACTATGGTCCATAGCATCTCAAAGAGTCAGACATGACTGAAGTGACTTAGCACACACACATCCTAGTAGAGTCAATCCTGTCTAGTTTAATCTCTAAGAGAGGGGAAAAATAACTAGGGCAATTGCCCTGGACTTCAAAAGTTTGAGGCTATGTCATGTTATGACTATGCCCCCACCAAAGTAAAAATCTTTTCTGTGTTAATTCAGCCACTAATCTATCAAAATCACCATGACAACTCTGCAGGGATTCTACCATTGCCCCAGCCTCTATCACAGCAGCTGTTTTAGAGGTTCTTTTTTCCTATTCACTGCTAACCTTCATGTCAGTTTTAACCTGCTCCTAAAATAATGGGATGGGGGAGCCTGGTGGGCTGCCGTCTACGGGATCGCAAAGAGTCGGACAGGACTGAAGCGACTTAGCAACAGCAGCAGCAAAATAATGATGCAACCAGGTCTGAATCTCCTGGCCCTGGAAAAGATAGGCCTGTCTTTGGGAGTCCAAAATTTCCTGAATCCCTAACCAAGGACTGTGAAACTCAGTATGTCCTTGACTATTACTCAAATTCATTTCTATCTCCAGCCACTTTAAGCTATTCCCATCCTAATAGGTGAGCTTCTCAGATGTCACTAGTGGTGAAGAACTTGGCTGCTGATGCAAGAGATGTAGGAGACACGTAGGGTTCAATCCCTGGGTAAGGAAGAACCCCTGGAGGAGGGCATAGCAACCCACACCAGTATTCATGACTGGAGAATTTCATGGACAGAGGAGCCTGATGGCCTACAGTCCACAGAGTCTCAAAGAGTCAGACATGACTGAAGCAACTTAGCATGCATGCATCCTAGTAGGTGCCTAATTCTACTATTTAGTTTTCACAATCAGACCACCCCTGTAAATGGCAATTTCCATCACAGTTCTTTGGAATTTCCCCAGCTCATACTGGCCTCGTCCTTTTCTCTTGTCCTATTTCACTAATAGTTACTTCCCAAATTATCTTTAATTATTACCCAGCTTTGTCTGTTATTTTAGCTTTCTTGACCAGATTGAACGTTACTGGTTAAAAAATCTTGACCTCACCTTCCCAGAGTGCTAGGAGACCACTAGTCAGTCAACGTTTCTTGGTTGGACAATGACAAGAAGTTGATTTTGTCATCTTGGTCATTGGTATTGATTCAATGGCATGTTATACCTGCCCTACTAATTCATGGCCAGCACATACATTCTTCCCCTATTTGGAATACACCTCAGCCCATATTTTTTGTAACTAATGCGTTTGACTTGTGGTGTTGGAGAAGACTCTTGAGAGTCCCTTGGACTGCAAGATCAAACCAGTAAATCTGAAAGGAAATCAGTCCTGAATATTCATTGGAAGGACTGATGCAGAAGCTCCAATATTTTGGCCACCTGATGCAAAAAGAACTGACTCATTAGAAAAGACCCTGATGCTGGGAAAGATTGAAGGCAGGAGGAGAAGGGGACAACAGAGGATGAGATGGTTGGACAGCATCACCGACTCAATGGACATGAGTTTGAGTAAGCTTTGGGAGTTGGTGATGGACAAGCAATCCTGGCATGCAGCAGTCGATGGGGTTGCAGAGTCGGACATGACTAAGCGACTGAACTGAACTGAACTGAATGCCTTAGGCTTCAGTTCTCTGATTAGATCTTACTTCCTTCAGAAAGCATTTCTTAAGCCCCAGCCCTGTCTATTACAGCATTTTCTACCACTGTAGCTGAATAGTTGGTAATTAGTTAATTACCACTGCTCAGGGGTTCTCTGTGGGAATTTTGTTCCCCCAGGATACATTTGGTGGTCCCAGCAAGAGTAGATGGAAGGCTGCCATTGGCATTTTGTGGAGGGACGTCAGGGATGCTGCCCAATAACCTACAACACATAGGACAACCCCTCAGAACAAAAAATCATCTAACCCCAAATGCTATTACAGCCGACATTCAGAAATTCTGCCTAGCTTGATGGCATTAGAGTTACTCTGAATGTGTGCTTTGACGTTCACCCTCAAGCTATTGAAAATATTATGAGACTCAGCTGTTATAGAATTTTGAGATATTGAAGATGTAATCTACCACACCAAACACTGTTCCCTTTGAGAAAAGAGAAGAAAAAAATGCACTTTCTCAGGAAAAGTCATACTTCTTTATTCAATAAATTTTTAAAATTATTGTTTTTCTCTATTTCTTTGGCTGCAGAAAGATTAGAAGCAAATTTGCTCCCACCTGTGACAATAATATATGATTGTATGATATTAATTTCTACTAACTTTATTGCTGGCTTTATTATTTTCCTATTTTTACTTTCTTGTATCTAAATTTCTTCAATTGCTTCTTTACCACTGTCAGGCATATACAAATCCTTTTTTTTAAATAGAGCAACATTCTTACACTTAACTCCCCATCAAGCGCAAAGGAGGATAGAACATCATTAAATGATGTGCTTTGGATCAATATATCTTTCAGAGGAAGAAATAAGAATAATTTTATCACTATTATACAGTAATAGAACAATAACAACTATCTAAATATAAAGTGACCTAGGAAATGATATAATCAAGTTTCTCAGTTTAGTCTGAAGGGAAAGTTGATTCAAAGAGATAAAGTGCATTACCTAAATTTATGCACTAGCATAAAATTTGTACCAGAATATCTAGATTTCCCATTTTTCTGAAAGCTAGTTGCATAAATAGACAATAATATATATTTACGCTGCCCTGATTTTCAGGTACCATAGACTGGTGGGCAGTACCAGAGATTACCATGTAGGAACTGAATGTTTTAAACTTTGAGGTGCCTGTGATTTCTGTAGGAAGAACATCATGAAATGTGACAGCTACCACTTTAAGGTTCTGTTGCCTTAACCACCTACTTCCCTAGCAGAAAATGACAAGTTAGAATGCCAGTGATTTCAACAGCATTTTTAGAGAAACAATTGCTTTAAATTCATAGATTAGCATCTGTTTCCAAGAGATAAGCAAATGCATGTGCCTTTTAGAGATCCTGTTTAAGAAATCACTCTTATTAAAGAAGCTCACATATGTCTGAAATGTATCTCTCTTTAAATCTCACAGGGCATGGCTTACAATTTTAAGTAAAATGGGATTAACTATTTCATTTTTACAAAGTCTCTCAAACAACCTGCTCCTTAGTTCATCTTTTCATTAACTTGCAGGACTTTACTTTTTTGCAGCAAAACACAGTTGTTCCCCCCCACCCAGTTTTATTGTGCCATAACTGATGGACAACATTGCATAAATTTAAGGTATATAATTGGGAAAGAAGTACATCAAAGCTGTATATTGTCACCCTGCTTATTTAACTTATATGCAGAGTACATCATGAGAAATCCCAGGCTGGATGAATCACAAGCTGGAATCAAGATTGCCAGGAGAAATATCAACAACCTTACCTATGCAGATGATACCACTTTAATGACAGAAAGCCAAGAGGAACTAAAGAGCCACTTGATGAAAGTGAAAGAGGAGAGTGAAAAAGCTGGCTTAAAACTCAACATTCAAAAAACTAAGATCATGGCATCCAGCCCCATCACTGCAAACAGAAGGGGGAAGAGTGGAAACAGTGACATACTTTATTTTCTTGGGCTCAAAAATCACTGCTGATGGTGATTACAGCCATGAAAATAAAAGACGCTTGCTTCTTGGAAGAAAAGCTATGACAAACCTAGTCAGTCCATTAAAAAGCAGAGGCATTCCTTTGCCAACAAAGTTCTATGCAGTTGAAGCTATGGTTTTTCCAGTAATCATGTACAGATTTGAGATTTGGACCAAAAGAAGGCTGAGCACCAAAGAATTGATGCTTTTGAACTGTGCTGTTGGAGAAGACTCTTGAGAGTCCCTTGGATAGCAAGGATATCAAACACATCAATCCTAAAGGAAAGCATCCCTGAATATTCTTTGGAAGGACTGATGCTGCAGCTGAAGTTCCAATACTTTGGCCACCTGATGAGAAGAGCCAACTCATTGGAAAAGACCCTGGTGCTGGGATATACTGAGAGCAAAAGGAGATGAGGGTGGCAGAGGATGAGATGGATGGCAGCACTGACTCAATGGACATGAGTTTGAGCAAACTCCGGGAGACTGAAGGATAGGGAAACCTTGCGTGCTGCGGTCTACAGGGCAGCAAAGCTCAGACATGACTTAGCAAATGAGCAACATTTTCCATTCAGAGAATTCCAGTTTACCTTTTAACTCTTAATGGAATGAAATAATCTTGAATGAACTGACCTTCTTTCTAGCTGTGCCTTGCTAATATTTTTTCAAATGTTTGCTCTGAATTATTATCTACTATTATTTGATATTAAAGATGTTTTAAATGGCAGTATAGTCTTAGCAGTATTAGTCTTATTTAAAAAGGAGGTAATGGTTAATTCTTAATTTGTATGTCTAATGTCTTCCATAAGGTATTTGAGGGAATCAGGAATACAAAGAATACAAAGGGTTCTTTCTCCATTTCTGACATGGGACACAACATTTCAAAAACGTGCCTTGACTCTAATTGCCTAGGGAACAGAAGCACATTTATGCATCTGTTAAAATGTTTTTGGTGGGCTTTTGGTACCTGAATCCTACTGTTTACCATCTCACTGGAAATGTGAGAAAAAATGCCTACTCAGAAGTAGTTCATAAATTTATTAATAATACATGTTAAGAGATCCCTAACAGCAACCGCCTCCACCCCTCAGCATCCAATCCAAACTGCTTAAATTAAAGCTCTACTGAAGAACATGTGTTAGGTACAAGGATTCCTGTGTACTCAGGCCAAAACAAAAACGGCCAGGTTGCTTAACTTAAAAGCTCAGACTTGGAATGAAACATGCCCTTATGGGTCTGAACTTGAGTCTGTCTTTTTAGATACAATAATCCACCCAACATTAAATGGAGTCAGTGAAGGCCAGTCTCCCTACTCATCAAGCTGGCCATTGCCCTCTCGGAGCAAATTTGAAAGGCGGAGGTCAAGGAGCAGGATAAGCAAAGGGGAAGCTTGGGAAAGGGCTGCAAGTGTGAGAAAGGGAGTTAAAATATCCTTTAGATTATGAAAAGGTTAGAAGGAAACTGGCAACACCATACCTAATTATAGATCCAACCAGTCCATCCTAAAGGAGATCAGTCCTGGGTGTTCATTGGAAGGACTGATGCTGAAGCTGAAACTCCAATACTTTGGCCACCTCATGTGAAGAGTTGACTCATTGTTAGAAAAGACCCTGATGCTGGGAGGGATTGGGGGCAGGAGAAGGGGACGACAGAGGATGAGATGACTGGATGACATCACCGACTCAATGGGCATGAGTTTGAGTAAACTCTGGGAGTTTGTGATGGACAGGGAGGCCTGGCGTGCTGCGATTCATGGGGTCACAGAGAGTCGGACATGACTGAGTGACTGAACTGAACTGAACTGATGGGCTCTTAAACTAATATTCAAATTGCTTTGCTGAATTTTCATCTCAGAATAGACAGTATACATAGTGAATCATATAAACTAAAACAAAATAATAAGTTGGAGACAGAACTTATAGGTTAAGAAATAGAAAATGACTCTCCTAGCATCTTAATGGCAAAGATTATTTTTAAAATTCCTACTATTAAGCTTATATTAAGAAAAGTCAAATCACTTTTTCTATTAAACCCAACTGAAGTATTCATATAATTTCTCTTTTCCTGATGACTTGATTCAGGACTGATCGCCTGATGAAAACAGTAACTCATATTTTAAACATATAAACAACCATATGAAAAATATTGCAAACCTCCCTCAATCATATAAAAATAATTTTTTAAAAATAAATATGACAAACTGAAATCAGTTTAACTATGTTTTGTCTGTAAACAAAATCAAAATGTAAACTGAAGAAATTAAAACTTTCTTTGTCTAAAAATAATTGTATCTTTGGTTGCAAATGGATACTTCCAGGAATCCAAAATGTTGATTACAAAAATCAAATACAGTTTTGAGTTTGTTTACTTCTGACCATCATCCAGCTTTGTTTTACTTTCAGAAAATGAAGATATGTATAAATCATATTTTATATGCATATTTCATCTCCCCAGTAAAACAAACCTTCAGATCATGCTGTCACTAAGAAAACTATTCTTTCAGACATAATTCCAAACACCTGTGGTATAAGATCTTACCACAGTCATTACTTTGGCCACCTGATGTGAAGAGTTGACTCATTTGAAAAGACCCTGATGCTGGGAAAGATTGAGGGTAGGAGGAGAAGGGGATGACAGAGGATGAGATGGTTGGATGGCATCACCTACTCAATGGACGTGAGTTTGGGTACACTCTGGGAGTTGGTGATGGACAGGGAGGCCTGGCATGCTGCAGTTCATGGGGTCACAAACAGTTAGACATGACTGAGCAACTGAACTGAACTGACTTGGCCTTGGAATACAAAATGAAGCAGGACAAAGACTAACAGAGTTTTGTCAAGAGAATGCACTGGTCATATAAAACACCCTCTTCCAACAACACAAGAGACAACTTTACACATAGACATCAAGAGTTGGTCAATACTGAAACCACATTGATTATATTCTTTGCAACCAAAAATGGAGACGCTCTATAAAGTCAGCAAAAACAAGACCAGGATTTGACTCTGGCTCAGATCATGAACTCCTTATTGCAAAATTCAAACAAATTGAAGAAAGTAGGAAAAACCACTTGACCATCCAGGTAAGACCTAAATCAAACCACTTATGATTATCCAGTGGCAGTGACAAATAGGTCCAAGGGATTAGATCTGATACATAGAGTGCCTGAAGTCCTATGGGCAAAGGTTCGTGACATCATACAGGAGGCAGTGATCAATACCATCCCCAAGAAAAATAAATGCAAAAAGGCAAAATGGTTGTCTGAGGAGGGCTTACAAATAGCTGAGAAAAGAAGTGAAAGGCTAGGAGAAAAGGAAAGATATATCCATCTGATTGTAGAGTTCCAAAGAATAGCAATAAGAGATAAAAAAAGCCTTCCTCAAAACCAGATCTGAAAGAGACACATGCACCCCAATGTTCATCGCAGCACTGCTTATAATAGCCAGGACATGGAAGCAACCTAGATGCCCATCAGCAGACGAATGGATAAGGAAGCTGTGGTACATATACACCATGGAATATTATCCAGCCATTAAAAAGAATTCATCTGAATCAGTTCTAATGAGATGGATGAAACTGGAGACCATTATACAGAGTGAAGTAAGTCAGAAAGATAAAGACCATTACAGTATATTAACACATATATATGGAATTTAGAAAGATGGTAATGATAACCCTATATGCAAAACAGAAAAAGAGACACAGATGTACAGAACAGAATTTTGGACTCTGTGCGAGAAGGTGAGGGTGGGATGTTTCAAGAGAACAGCATCGAAACATGTATATTATCTAGGGTGAAACAGATCACCAGCCCAGGTTGGATGCATGAGACAAGTGCTCGGGCCTGGTGCACTGGGAAGACCCAGAGGGATCGGGTAGAGAGGGAGGTGGGAGAGGGGATCGGGATGGGGAATACATGTAAATCCATGGCTAATTCAAGTCAATGTATGACAAAAACCACTACAATATTGTAAAGTAATTAGCCTCCAACTAATAAAAATAAAAGAAAAAAAAATTTTTAAAAATACTGATAAAAAAAAAGCCTTCCTCAGTAATCAATGCAAAGAAATAGAGGGAAAAAAATAGACTCAGAAAGACTAGAGATCTCTTCAAGAAAATCAGAGATACCAAGGGAACATTTCATGAAAAGATGGGCTCAATAAAGGACAGAAATGGTATGGACCTAACAGAAGCAGAAGATATTAAGAAGAGGTGGAAAGCACACACAGAAGAACCATACACACACAAAAAAGATCTTAATGACTTGATAACCATGATGGTATGATCACTCACCTAGAGTCAGACATCCTGGAGTGAGAGGTCAAGTGGGGCTTAAGAAGAATCACTATGAACAAAGCTAGTGGAGGTCATGGAATCCAGCTGAGCTATTTCAAATCCCAAAAGACGATGTTGTTAAAGAGCTGCAATCAATATGCCAGCAAATTTGGAAAACTCAGCAGTGGCCACAGGACTGTAAAAGGTCAGTTTTCATTCCAATCCCAAAGAAAGGCAATGCCAACGAATGTTCAAACTACTGAATAATTGCACTCATTTCACACACGTAGCATAGTAATGCTCAACATTCTCCAAGCTTTGTTCAACAGTACATGAACCAAGAATTCCGGTTTTTCAAGCTGGATTTAGAAAAGGCAGAGGAATCAGAGATCAAATAGATAACATCTGTTGGATCATCAAAAAAGCAAGAGAGTTCCAGAAAAACATCTACTTCTGCTTTACTGACTATGCTAAAGTCTTTGACTGTGGGGATCACAACAAACTGTGGAAAACCAGTGGGAATACCAGATCACCTTACCTGCCTGAGAGATCTGTATGCAGGTCAAGAAGCAACAGTTAGAACTGGATGGAACAACAGACTGGTTTCAAATTGGGAAAGGAGTACATCAAGGCTGTATATTGTCACCTTGCTAATTTAATTTATATACAGAATACATCATGAGAAATACCAGGCTGGAAGAGGCACAAGCTGGAATCAAGATTGTTGGGAGAAATATCAGTAACCTCAGATATGCAGAAGATACCACCCTTATGGCAGAAAGCAAAGAACAACTAAAGAGCCTCTTGATGAAAGTGAAAGAGGAGAGAGGAAAAACTGGCTTAAAACTCAACACTCAAAAAACAAAGATCATGGCATCCAATTCCATCACTTCATGGCAAATAGAAGGGGAAACAATGGAAACAGTGATAGACTTTATTTTCTTGTGTTCCAAAATCACTGCAGATGGTGACTGCAGCCATGAAATTAAAAGATGCTTACTCCTTGAAAGAAAACTATGACCAACCTAAACAGCATATTAAAAAGCAGAGACATTAGGTTTACTGACAAAGGTCCATATAGTCAAAACTATGGTTTTTCCAGTAGTCATGTAGGGATATAGAGCTGGATCATAAAGAAGGCTGAGCACCAAAGAATTGATGCTTTTGAATTGTGGTGCTGGAGAAGACTCTTGAGAGTCCCTTGGACAACAAGGAGATCAAACCAGTCAATCCTAAAGGAAATCAGTCTTGAATTTTCATTGGAAGGACTGATCCAATACTGTGGCCACCTGATGCAAAGAACTGACTCACTAGAAAAGACCCTGATGCCGCGAAAGACTGAAGGCAAGAGGAGAAGGGGACAACAGAGGATGAACTGGATGGCATCAGCAACTCAATGGACATAAATCTGAGTAAGCTCCAGGAGTAGGTGATGGACAGGGAGGCCTGGCATGATGCAGTCAATGGGGTCACAAAGAGTTGGACATGACTGAGCGATTGAACTGAACTGAACATATTTTTTTTTTTTTTTTTTACTTTTTGGTGGTTGAAAGAAAAGTTTTAAAGTAAAATATGAGTTCACAAAGCATATTACATTAAATGTTTTCATTTTTCTACAGTCGCTTCAGTTAAATAGAAGATGGATTATATTATCACTTCCCTTCTACGTTACAGGAGTTGATGGTTGAGCTGAGTGTGCCTAAAAAAACCTAAACTTTAGTCTCAAATATTTCATTTAAAATCATAGAGAAAAATAGTTTGCCTCTAATAACAAATAAAAGGTATTCATCTAGGGCATATCAGACTAGAGGAATCAATCTCGCCATGAAATTCAAAGTACAACTTAAAATATTGTATAAAATAACATAATCTCTGTATATCATTTAAAATCTAAAAGTGTTAACATTTTTTGTTTCAAATATATGTCTCAGCTGAATTTATACAGCATCAAAACACAGCAAGTAATCTCTCCTGAGTGCTCCCGAAAGCTGACAAAATTATTTCTGGGGTAAACCCCTTCTTCTTTTTCCCATGAGAAACCTCACTTAGCAAGTTGTTATATATGTTTGAAAAAGCTATACTATACGTGTTTGAAAAAGCTATACATAAATTTTTGAAAACTCAATAAAAATTGGGAAAGTACAAAAAGCAGCACCAGACTCAAGTCAAAATTAGTCAGAAGTATTGACTACACTGAAATTTTTTTATTGAGTCATTTCCAAAGATGAATTTTCTGTAAAAGATCATTAATCTTTAATCAATGATATCAAAAACTTTAAACCTGAATATATTAACTATATCAAAAATACATGTGTGAAACTGCCAACTACTTTTAGATTTTGCTTCATCAGACACTATACCATTTTACTCTATTATTGATTAAAGATTAAAGTAATGATTTTTTATTAAAACTCACCTTTGAAAGTGATTCAATAAAAGAAAAATTCATTTTTTTAAAAGTCAGTGATGCTAGCACCTTTTCACATACCTTTTGGCCATGTGTATGTCTTCAGTGGAGAAATATATATTTATATTTTCCAACCACTTTTTGATTGTTTTTTGATACTGAATTGCATGAATTGTTTGTATGCTTTGGAGATTAATCCCTTGTCAGCCACTTCACTGGCAAATATTTTCTCCCATTCTATGGATTGTTTTCTGGTTTATTTACAGTTTCCTTTGCTGTGCAAAAGTTTTTAAGTTTAATTAGGTCCCATTTATTTATTTTTGTTTTTATTTTCATTACTCTACATGGTGGGTTAAAAAAGAAACTGCTGTGATTGATATCAGAGAAGACTGTGCCTATGTTTTCCTGTTTTATAGTATCCAGCCTTACAATTAGGTCTTTAATCCATTTTGAGCTTATTTTTGTGTATGCTGTCAGTGTTCTATTTTCATTCTTTTGCATGTAGCTCTCCAGTTTTCCTAGCAGTGCTTATTGAAGAGACTATCTTTTCTCCATTTATATTCTCCATGTACAGTCTTGCCTACTTTATTATAGATTAGTTGTCCATAGAAGTGTGGGGTTATCTCTGGACTTTGTATTCTGCTCCATTGATCTATATGTCTGTTTCTGTGCTAGTACCATGATGTTTTGATGACTGTAGCTTTGCAGTATAATCTGAAATTAGGGAGCCTGATTTCTCCGGCTCCATTTTTCTTTCTCAAGATTGCTTTTGTTACGCAGGGTCTTTTGTATTTCCAAACAAATTGCAAGATTTTTTGTTCTAGCTCCATGAAAAATGCCATTGGTAATTTGATGGGGATTGCACTGAATTGGTAGGCTGCTTTGGGTAGTATGGTCATTTTCACAATATAGATTGGTTTGGATAGTCTTTTTCACAACATTGATTCTTCCAAGCCAAGAACGGAGCATATCTCTCCATCTGTTTGTGTCATCTTTGATTTCTTCCATCATAATCTTATGGTGTTTTGAGTACAGGTCTTTTGTCTACTTAGCTATGTTCTTCCCTAGGTATTTTATTCTTTCTGATTCAGTGGTAAATGTGATTATTTCCTTAATTTCTCTTTCTGATATTTTTCTGTTAGTGTATAGGAAAGCAAGAGATTTCTGTGTATCAGTCTTGTATCCTTTACCAAATTCATTGATGAGCTCCAGTAGTCTTCTGGTAGTATCTTTAGGACTTTCTGTGTACAGTATTTTGTCATTTACAACCAATTATAGTTTTCTTTTTTTCCAATCTGGATTATTTTTTGTTGTTGTTCTCTGACTGTCATGATTAAAACTCCTGAAACTATGCTGAATAAAACTGGCCAGAGTGAACAACCTTGCCTTGTTTCTGATCTTAGAGGAAATGCTTTCAGTTTTTCACTATTGAGAATTATGTTAGCTGTGGGTTCATTACATATGGCCTTTACTGGCTTCCCTGGTGACTCAGATGGTGAAGAATCTGCCTGCAATACAGGAGACCTGGGTTCGACCCCTGGGTAGGGATGGCCCCTTGGAGGAAGGCATGGCAACCCACTCCAGTATTCTTGTCTGGAGAATCCCCAGGACAGAGGAGCCTGGTGGGCTACAGTCCATGGGGTTGCAGAGTGATGGAGCAACTAAGGACAGCACACGTTGAGGCAGGTTCTCTCTATGCCCACTTTCTGGAGAGTTTTTAATCATAATGGGTGTTGAATTTTGTCAACAGTTGGTTTTGTTTTGTTTTGTTTTGTTTGCATCCATTGAAATGATCGTATGTTTTTTCTCAGTTTGTTGATCTAATCACCAGATCAAAGATTGAATCTTTGCACCAGATGCAAAGATTGAAGACTCTTTGCATCCATGGGATAAAACTCATTTGATCATGGTATATGATTGTTTCAGTGTATTGCTAGATTTGGTTTGGTAGTATTTTATTGAAGGTTTATGCATCTATGTTCATCAGTGATGTTGATCTATAAATTTCTTTTTTTGTGCTATCCTTGTCTAATTTTTGTATCAGAGGTATGTGGCCTCATAGAATGAGCTTGGGGTTATTCCTTCCTCTGCAATTTTCTGAAGGATTTCAGAAGGATAGGTGCTAACTCTTCTCTAAATGCTTGATAGAATTTACTTGTGTAAGCCATCTGGTCTTGGTCTTTTGTTTGAAGTCTTTAAATTGCAGTTTCAATTTCAGTACATGTGGTTGGTCAGACTATTTCTTCGATTATTGATTTTAATTCAATTTAAACCAAACTGCAAACACAACAGAATCTCAATTTACAGATCTTTCATCTAGGCAGCATTATATGTCTTCATTTCTAAGGACATTCTTATAAATCTATCCTTGCTTTTGATTTTGGTACTACAGTGATCTTCCATTTTTATCACCGACATTTATTCAGGCAGCATCCTTCTCAACCTTGTGGCCATTTGACAGTGTGTGACCATTGATTTATTCTCAAATTGTCTTCCCAGTTGGTATCTATTACATGCTAGTTCACTTGCTAATTCTCTGTTACTGTAACTTTTATGCCTGCTTCTACCTCTGAAGTCTAGATTTCTCCAGGGGTTTCATCTCCACTGTTCTCTTTCTCTCTGTACCCAATACTGTAAACTTGTCTTGTTTCTTCAAATATCATCTCTATTTACTGGCAACCAATTACGTAACTCTAGTTTTACTCTCTCATGAAAGAAATAGTCCAGCCTTCTCCTCCCCAAGCACCAGTTAAAAGTAGTCACCAAGTCCTGCCAAACCTATTACCTAAAGGGCCCAAGAATCTTTCTCTTCTTATATAATATCCTCCCACTATTAATAGCTATTTCATGCCCTACTTACATCCTTACTCTCATCATAATATCCCAATGTGTCTCCCCTGTCTCCTAACCCAGAATGGCAAACTGTTTTTGTTCCCTGTGCCAACTTCAATTGACTGGGAATGGAAGCCCAGAGTGCCACCTTGAGAAAGATTCTAAGGACACATTTAGCCCCAGTAGGAAGGAGTTCTATGTTGAATGAGTGAAGTCAGTCCTGTGGCATTGCCCTAATCTATCTTCTCCATCACTGTCACAGTGGCTTTTTTTTTTAATCAAGGTGCAATGTGAGAGTGATTTTTTTTAGAGTATAATTCAGATCATATCATCTCTCTGCTCTAATGTTTTCTGTTCTCAACTGCCTGACAAATAAATTCTGAGATTTTTGAATGCTACCATTCAAAGTTTCCCAGTGCAAATGCTCCTTACTGCTTCTATTATACTCTATCTCTCTTATGTTTAATTGCACTACTCTTTCTTATATACTGTTGTAATTCCTCTGTCTATTCTTTTATTCATACATAGTCACTGGCCCCAATTACACTCCTATATCAAAGTCCAGTTCAAACGCCATTTTCTCTATTTGCCTTTCCGGAATATTTTCAGGCACTTCTGAGAAGTCCCTCTTCAGCCTTCCCACATCCTTTAAAACGTCTTTCCCAGCACACATCTCTTTCTGCAACCATTATTCAGCATTCTGAGGAACACGGCTCTTTCATCTTCATATCCCCTTAGACTTAGGGTGCTTCAACATAATAGGGATTCAGTAATTCTTTAATAATGGATTAAAATGAAGAATCCATAAGACCATTTTAATCCACATGTATTTATAACTTTAGCAACCTAGCACAGTTTTTTTATATTGTTGTTCTTGCCTTTGTATAAATAGTATAATCTTTATCAGCTGCAACAGTTAAGTTCGAGATATCACACAGTAACACAATGGTCAAAGGTATACAGAGTAATGGATTAATCTCTATGTTTTCACTTACAGTAGATATTAGAGTATATGGTTGTTTTGATGTCAAACCCCATAGTGTGCTTTCCAGATGTCAGAATGCATTTGAATGGAAAACCAAGAACAAAACAACAAAAAAAAAGCATACATGTGTGCGCACACACACACACACAGACTTCAATTTACTGCCACCACTAACCTTGCCTGAATTTTAAGCCAATTTTTTAAGTCCATTCTTCTTAACTATCTTAACACTTGGGCTATAATTTGGAACATGAAAATTTCAATCTAACTAAAAAGGATATATATGTGGAGACTTTGGCACTGTTTCTGATGTACTTCCAGGATAAGATAACAAAAATGTTCAACAGTCTGGCTAATCAATGTGTGGTTGATGGATCAGCAGCATGCCAGGGCCAAGGAGCTTGTTGAAAATGCATCATCTCATTCCCCACCACAGTCATACCGAATCCAAATCTGTACTTTAACAAGATCCCTAGGTCATTCCTATATGGATTAACATTTGAGAAGCACTACTCTGGAAAATCTTAGTTAGAAAAAAAAAATTAACAATCTAATTAAAAAGTGAACAGAGTGGGAACTCCCTTGTGGTCCAGTGATTAGGACTCACTGACTTTACTGCCATGGGCTGGGTTTAATCCCTGGTCAGGGAACTAACATCTCACAAGCCATGCAGTATGGCCAAAAAAAATTTTTTTAATGGGCAGAGGACCTGAATAGTCATTTTTCAAAGAAAACATACAGATGGCCAATAGGTACATGAAAAAATGGTTGACATCACTAAAGTTTGGGAAATGCAAATCAAAACTACAGTGAGATGTCAACTCACATCTGCTGGTATGGCTAGCATCAAAAAGAGAAGAAATATCAAGTGTCATCAAGGATATGGAAGAAAGAGAACTCTTGTGCACTGATGGTAGGAATGTGAATTAGAACAGCCACTATGGAAAAAGCATGGTTCCTTAAAAAAAATTAAAACTAAAATTACCCAGTGATCCAGCAATTTCACTGCTGTGTATCTATCCAAAGAACTAACTAGAGAAGGTACATTCATACCCTTGTTCACTGAAGCACTATTTACAATATCCAAGATATAAGGGGTTCCCAGGTGGCTCAGTATTAAAGAGCCTATCTGCAATTTAGGAGAAACAGAAGACACAGGTTCAATCTCTGGGTCGGGAAGATCCCCCAGAGAAGGAAATGGCAACCCACTGCAGTATTCTTGCTGGGAAATCCCATGGACAGAGGAGCCTGGCAGGCTACAGTTCATGGGGTCACAAAGACATGACTTAGCGACTAAACAACAACCACAGCAAGATATGGGAACAACCTAAATGTCCATCAATAGATGAAATGATAAAGATGATGTGGTATATATGTGCAGTGGAATATCATTCAGCCATAAAGAGAGAGAAATCTTTCCATTTGCAACAACACAGATGAACCTTTAGGGCATTATGTTCAGTGAAGTAGGTCAGACAGAGAAAGCAAACACTGAATTATCTCACTCATACATGGAATCTTAAAAAAAAGCAAAATGAAAAAACTCAAGTTCATGGCTATAATGAAAAGATGGTGGTTGATAGAGGTAGTAGAGTGGAGGTGGGCGAGATGGATGAAGGGAATACAAACGTATCAATTTCTAATTCTAAAATAAGTCATGATGAGGTGATATCCAGCCTGGGATTATAGCTAATAATAATTTATTGCATGTTTGAAAGTCATAGAGAGTGAATCTTAAAAGTTCTTACCACATGATAAAGTTCTGTACTATGTGTGGTAACGGGTGACAACTAGACTTCTTGTGATGATCATTTCACGGTATCAAACCATTATATCGCACACCTGAACTAACAACATCATATGTCAATTACACATAAATTTTGTAAAATGAGAAGAAAAATGATACTGACACATGAATCACCACCCTCAGAGATTCTGACTTAATTGGTGGGGGCTACATCCTATGCTTTGAACTTCTAAAAGGCTCCACAAGTAATGCTTTATGTAGCCCAAATTAAGTAAACTTTGGTGTATACTGGGATCACCAAGGAACTTGGTAACAATATGAAGACTAAAGCTCTATGCTCCTTTAGAATTTGGGGCTTCTGAACTCCATATCAGTTCTTCAGGTGTTTCTGATGAACACACTAAAACTTGAGAGCAGCTAGTCTAGAGAAATCCTATTTTAGGAAGCCTGGAAGTTTCCACTGGCCAGAAAATGAATATAGATGAGATGTGTCTATGGGCCCTGTGGGGAGCAGAATTCAAGACACATCCCCTTCTCCAAACTTCTAATTATTTTGATTATTCAATAAAACACTTAACTGGGTACAATGATGAAGGGACTTCGCAGGCGGAATTAAGATTACTAATCTTCTGACCTAAAAATAAGGAGATTGTTCTGGATTATTTAGGTAAACCCAATGTAATTACATGAGCCTTTAAAAGCATAAGATCAGAGAGGAGGCAGAGGAGAAAAACAGGAGAGCGGCAGCAGATAAGTAAATCAAAGAGATTCCAAGAGTGAGGACAGTTCAGTGTATATAGTGAGTTCTGAGATATAGGGACCATGGCCAAGCACAAGAGTGTGGCCTTTAGAAGCCAAGATGACCCTAAATCAACAAACAGCAATGGAAAGGAGACCCCAATCCTACAACTGCTTGAAGTTTACTGAAAGTGTCAGTTGCTCAGTTGTGTCTGATTCTTTGAAACCTCATAGTCTATCCATGGAGTTCTCCAGGCAAGAATACTGCAGTGAGTTGCCATTTCCTTCTCCAAGAGATCTTCCCAATCCAGGGATCAAATCTGGGTCTCCTGCATTACAGGCAGATTTTTTTTTACCATCTGAGCATAAACATCATCAACTGTTATAATATCTAAAAATTACTATTGCTGCTGCTGCTAAGTCGCTTCAGTCGTGTCCGACTCTGTGCAACCCCATAGACAGCAGTCCACCAGGCTCCCCCGTCCCTGGGATTCTCCAGGTAAGAATACTGGAGTGGGTTCCCATGTCCTTCTCCAATGCAAGAAAGTGAAAAGTGAAAGTGAAGCTGCTCAGTCATGTCCAACTCGTAGCAACCCCATGGACTGCAGCCTACCAGGCTCCTCCATCCATGGGATCTTCCAGGCAAGAGTACAGGAGTGGGTTGCCATTGCCTTCTCCAATTACTACTGAAGAACAGCAAGAGACCTCTAATAAAGAAAGTATCCCCTGTCCCCAAAGCCCCACAAAATCTGAATTTAGATAAGCCTAAATTTATGCATTGCAAATATTCTAATTCCTTCCTTCAACATTTCTATAGAATGAAGATTAGAATTAAACATGGCAGATTCAACATTCCTGTTTATCTCATCTCTCTCAAAACCTCACTAAAAAATAGTAAAAATGATCATCATAATAGCCAAATTTAAACCACAAGGTTAAGGAAAGAAAACAGTGAGTCTTAAGATTTTAGATGACAGAAAGATGGAATAAGTGATACAGACAAGTGACAAGAAAAAGCTGAAATCCAAGTGACTAAGTCACAAGACAACTACACAAATTGATTCAAACCATGTAACCCATAAAAGCTCAGGAATTAGAAGCACAGGAGACTCTAATGGTGGAGGTTTACAGAAGAAAAGATTAGCCTTCCAGAATGCTTCCTAAGCCCATTAAGTTAGGAGCCTGCCCAGGTAGGATAATAGAAGGTTACTCTCTGGAGACCCTGAGCCAGCAAACACTGGGTTTGGGGATATTCTGTACACTGAATTTTAAAATTGCTTTTTTATTCTTGGCTTTCAGGAAACTGACAATTAAACCTGTCAAAAGTAGTATTTTTTCATAATTTCTTTTCAATAAAATTAGCCCTTCTAGAGAAAGAAAACTTCAGGAGCTGACTTCTGGAGTCTTCCCAATGGAATAGAAAATCTCCATGTTAACTATGCAATCCTGAGGACCACCAGTCCATTAATTCTCCTCATGCAGAGAAAGAAAACTCAATTAGTTTTTTAGTGCTTCCATCTTGAGTCAGAATATACAAGTAACATTCCTTAAACCTTTGAGGAATAGCTCTTACATGGAAAACAAAGACCAACAGGAACAACTAGAAGTGGGGAAAGTGGAGTTAAGTCAGAAAGAAGAAAAGAATATTAAAAACTTTCATGTATTTTATCAGAGAGATAAGACATGAAAGTATATTTGCATGTGTGCAAAATAAGAACAGGATGCTATATGAATTTGTAGAAAAACAATAAAGAATTTTAAGAAATTAAAAATATGATGGCAGAATAGTTATTTTTTAACCCCATAAAGTGTTAGAAGATACAGTTGGGAAACCTCCAGAAAGATGAAAAACAAAAAGGTGAAGAGAAGAGCAATAGGAGACAAAAAAGGTAACAGATTATGGGTAAACATAAGAATGTCTATGCAGAAATGCCAATATCAGAGTAATTAAAGGCCTTGAAAGAAAGATCACAGAAAATGGAGATAAAGAAATAGCATGAGACTTTCTTAAAATTAAAACATATAATTTTCAGGTTGAAAAGACCCACTGAGGATAATAAAATGAATAAAAACAAAAATATAATGACATTAAGTGATATCATAATGATATGATAATCAAGATGAAAGAGATAATCAAAATTTCCAGAAAGAAGAAAGTCCCATCACAAACAAAAGACCAGATATTAAAACACTGTCTTTCAAATGCAGTACTGGAGGTCAGACGTCAGTGAAGTATGCCATTAAAATTATATGAAAATGATCTTTACCCTAGAACTCTAACCGCACATAAAAGAGCCAACATGTGTAGCAGGGTAAACTCAGTATTTAACATCAAAGTGTTATGTCTTAGGAAACTACTGGGGATTAAGTCACCAAATCAAGAGAGCAAACCAAAAAAGGAAAGATCTCAGAGCTGGGGGTGGTTGGGGCATGGTGGAATAAGGATTAAGACAGTCTTGAAAAGTGAAAGGCATTCCCAGGATCAGTAAATGTTCTTGGAAGACGCTGTGCAGAGGGCTAAAAATCAGTAAAACAAGACTGGAGGACGGAGCAGAGACCTCAGAGAGAAACTGTCTACAATTTAAAAAAAAAAAAAAGAAAGAAAGCAAAGGACAAAGAGAGACAGCGACCCTATGAATTTGACCAAGTTTCTGAGAGTTTTATCTGCCTTATAGGTCTATTTAACTCAAAACCTTAGACATGTATGACCTTGATTTGAAATAAGCTAGTTCAGTTCAATTTTCATTGATAATGTAGCTAACATCTAAATTAACCACCCTTTCCTCAAATGAAAATCCTTCTCTTATTAATATATTTTTCAAATATCTTTAAATCAAAAAATAAATCAACATAGACTATAATAAATAACTCTCATAAACTGACTCATTAGCTTTTTAGACCCCCAAATTTCCCTCAGCAAACATAGATTCGCATATATTGAGTAGTTTTAACTTTTCCATAGTTATTCCCTTTTAAATCATTCATTTAACAAAGAAAATTATTGGTAGTGTGTATTTTGAAATGGAGTTATAAAGAAAAAATCAGAATTGTGGCAGGAGAAAATTTTTTTTTTTTCTGCAACAGTCATTTCTTGCTCAGGAAATACAGTATTATTTTGCCCTGTGTTAATACATTCAGTAACCAAATTAGTTACAAAATAATCCCTAATAAAGTTTTCTTTCTGTCAGTCATACTGATTGAAATGAGTGCACTATTTTGATCCCCATTACTGTATTTATAGATTTCTCTTCACCTGGAAGTCCCTTGAGATGAGAACCACCACCCTGTCAAATTGATTTGATAAGGTTGCTATTCACCCACCTATACAGCCAAACATTAAATGAGGCTTAGTTCATTTCCTTGAGGGAGTCGTGCTAAATAAAGCAACCTAGGATAATAAGTTGTGGAGGACAGAATAAAGAATAATAGCAAAAATCAAACATATCTAATACTGCAGAGTTGCTTAAAAGTAAGACTTACTTCTCTCTCGTGGCTTCTGACGTATAATATCTATCATATTTTGTCAAGATAATGCTCCCAAGTTGCATTGTAAGATATAGAACAACCTAAATGCCGAAAACATTTTTAGAAAGTGGCACAATGAAGAAATAATACTATTTTTCTACGGGCTCTACCATAAAATTGGATCAAGACATCTCTAAATAATTTACTTTTAAAAGCACATCCGGTTAGATAACAATGATTTCTGGTGTCACATCATCTATTTTAATCTCTGTGAACAATGCAGCTTCTTACTCACTGATCAGATCTACTCCATTGGCCCAAATCACTGAGCTAAAATAAGTGAATAGGTTTATTTCTGATACAAACACACATTCAGTTCTTTTTCATAAAAGTAGGGAAATTCAAGCTGGATGGGATGTTAGAATGCTCCAACAATTTCATTTTGTAGATGAAAAACTGAAGTTTAGAGGAAAAAATGCATGATTTTTCATTCATTTTTCAGTACATGCCATTGTTTTAATGATCTGAATTTGCTTCTTTCTACATGACAATTAATAATGACAATATTACTAATCACCTACACATGTAAAACATATGTGCATTATCAATTATCATAGCAGGGCAAGTGTTATTTTTATACACGAAGAGTCTGATTCTCAGAGATAAGTAAGCTCCCTGTTTGGGGCCATACAGCCAATAAATGGCAGGATGAGACCGTCAAGGCCTGTACAGTTATGCTATGCAGTTCTGGGTCCCACTGAGACTGGCTGTATCATCTGACCCAGACATAATTGAGAAGGGGGAAAAAAAAGCCATGCCTGTCAAGGTTTTCATAACATAAGCTCAAGCTTAGTCACAGAAGCAAGTGAAACTATCATTTGCTTCAACACACTGCTGCACTAGTTCCAGGACTAATATCACTGTTATTTTAAAACAGTGAACCAAATAAATAAATAAAACAGTGAACCAAATTAACAGTGAACTAACTTCCAAAACTGGAATTTAAAAAAAAAAATCCAGGTATACCATAGTTTACAAATGTTTCTCAAAACATTAATAACTTTATCCTCTGATTGCCTGATGTGTTATGTGAAATGAAAGTTGCTCAGTTGTGTCCAGCTCTTTGCAGCCCCATGGATATATAGTCAGTGGAATTCTCCAGGCCAGAATACTGGAGTGGGCAGCCATTGCCTTCGCCAAGGGATCTTCCCAAGTCAGGGATCCAACCCAGGTCTCCTGCATTGGAGGCAGATTCTTTACCAACTGAGCTACCAAGGAAGTCTGATGTGTTATGGCTGGGGTTTAATTTAATGATAAAGATGTAAGTTAACACAATCATAAAAATGCTTCTATCATAACTTTATATGAAGGTTAATTTTAAATAACCTATAATTTTAACGATATAAAGATAAGGAAGCAGTACATATAACATTCAATGTAAGTCAAGGTAATATACAATTACTTTATTACTATATAATACAGTAATGCTGTTTTCAAGGTAGACACATGGAAAGACTATTTTCTCAAGTCCTGAAACATCAGTAGAGGACAAATGCTTGTTAGTCTCATATCTGCTTAACAGTAAATCAGGCTACAGATTTCTGTCTTATTATTTTTAACTAGAATTATAGAAGTCAAAATATAAAAATGAAAATGGCCTAATTCTGCTCTCTTTAGGGATTTAGAGATTTCCTAATCTGTTTAGATTAGGAATAGCAGATACATTTACTTATTGGAAATCTATTAATTGCTACAACTCCATGTACTCTGCACCTTACAGTATTTGTTCTTTAAATTTTAATTATTGAAATTAATACTTAACTTACATTGGTGAAATGAGTTACCAAATTATCTTAAATATTCAAAAAGGTTCTTAACCATTTTTGAGTCAGAAACCCCTTTGGGACCCTAATGCAAGTTACTGACTCTTTACTCACAAGAATGCACTTGAACTCCTACACATACTGGGACCTATCTTTTCAAGGAATTTATAGATACTCAATAACTGAGAACTTCTGCCCCACATCAACTTAAAATAGAGAAATATTGTGAACTGAAAATTCATCTGTGTGGAGCTCTTCTCAAATTTTCTGAATTTTTAAAGTACTTTCTTATAGGTTAAGGATTATATCAAGTTATAGAATATATTGATCAATCCTCCTGAATTTTCACAGTCATAATAACTGGCAACAGTTAATTATCTTTCATTTCAGCCTGGATGACAAAGGGTCATCAATGTAGATAAGCCTGTTCTTTCTTTGTGTATTTGTTTATAGCCTAAAAAGACATCTACCTGAGTATATACTGAATTACTGTAACCTTTACTTGCATGTGGGCTTCCCTGGTAGCTCAGATGATAAAGAATCTGCCTGCAATGCAGGAGACATGAGTTTGATCCCTAGGTCAGGAAGATCCCCTGGAGAAGGAAATGGCTACCCACTTTAGTATTCTTACCTGGAAAATTCCACGTACAGAGGAACCTGGTAAGCTACAGTCCAAGGGGTCTCAAAGAGTCAGACACAACTGAATGACTAACCCTTATTTGCATATAAAGCTCCAATATCTAAAAGCTTCCTGAAAACAGGGACAATGGAGAAAAAGATATAGAGAATAGACTTATGGACATGAGGAGAGGGGAGGAGATGGTAGGATGGGGAGGGAGATGGAAGGGAGGTTCAAAACGGAGGGGATATAGAATACCTATGGGTGAGTCACATTGAGCTTTGACAGAAAACAGCAAAATTCTATAAAGCAATTAGTCTGAGATTAAAAAAAATAAATTTAAAAGAAAAAAAAAATACTTTTACACATTCTGGGGAAAATGTCAGAAGATATTGCTGAAATTTGCACAATTTTCAGCAAGAATCATCAAATCAGATTGAAGGCTTTCTAATTTGGAAGAAAATAGAGCAGAAGTGATAAAAGAAAAAACTATATGAAGCTTTAAGGAGAATTAAAATATGAATTATCGACTTGGGAATGGATCCAAGTGAAACAGCATACATAAATGTGAAGTTTCCTAGAAAAGCAATCAGCTAATTCATAAAAAAAGAAATGCAAAAAGAAAAAATGGTTTTCTGAGGAGGCCTTACAAACAGCTATGAAAAGAAAAGAAGCAAAAAGCAAAGGAGAAAAAGAAAGATACAGCTATTTGAATGCAGAGTTCCAAAGACTAGCAAGGAGAGATAAGAAAACCTTCTTCAGTGATCAATGCAAAGAAATAGAGGAAAACAATAGAGTGGGGAAGACTAGAGATGTCTTCAAGAAAATTAGAGATACCAAGGGAAATTTTCATGCAAAGATGGGCTTGATAAAGGACAGAAATGGTATGGACCTAAGAGAAGCAGAAGATATTAAGAACAGGTGGCAAGAATACACAGAAGAACTGTACAAAAAAGACCTTCATGACTCAGATAATCACAATGGTGTGATCACTCACCTAGAGCCAGACATCTTGGAATGCGAAGTCAGGTGGGCTTGAGGAAACATCACTACGAGCAAAGCTAGTGGAGGTGATGGAATTCCAGTTGAGCTATTTCAAATCCTAAAAGATGATGCTGTGAAAGTGCTGCACTCAATATGCCAGCAAATTTGGAAAACTCAGCAGTGGCCACAGCACTGGCAAAGATCAGTTTTCATTCCAATCACAAAGAAAGGCAATCCCAAAGAATGCTCAAACTACTGCACAATTGCACTCATCTCACATGCTAGCAAAGTAATGCTCAACAACATTCTCCAAACCAGGCTTCAACAGTACATGAACCATGAACTTCTAGATGTTCAAGCTGGATTTAGAAAAGGTTGAGGAACCAAAGATCAAATTGCCAACATCCATTGGATCATCAAAAAAGCAAGAGAGTTCCAGAAAAATATCTCCTTCTGCTTTATTGACTATGCCAAAGCGTTTGACTGTGTGGATCACAACAAACTGTGGAAAATTCTTCAAGGGATGGAAATACCAGACCACCTTAGCTGCCTCCTGAGAAATGTGTATGCAGGTCAAGAAGCAACAGTTAGAACTGAACATGGAACAACAGACTGGTTCCAAATCGGGAAAGGATTACATCAAGACTGTATATTGTCACCCTGCTTATTTAACTTATATGCAGAGTACATCATGAGAAACGCTGGGCTGAATGAAGCACAAGCTGGAATCAAGATTGCCGGGAGAAATACCAATAACCTCAGACAAGCAGATGATACCAACCTTATGGCAGAAAGCGAAGAGGAACTAAAAAGCCTCTTGATGAAAGTGAACGAGGAGAGTGAAAATGTTGGCTTAGAACTCAGCATTCAGAAAACTAAGATTATGGCATCTGGTCCCATCACTTCATGGCAAATAGAAGGGGAAACAGCGGAAACAGTGAGAAACTTTTTTGGGGGGGGCTCCAAAATCACTGCAGATGGTGACTGAAGTCATAAATTTAAAAGACACTTGCTCCTTGAAGAAAAGTTATGACCAACCTAGACAGCTTATTAAAAAGCAGAGACATTACTTTGCCAACAAAGGTCCATCTAGTCAAAGGTATGGTTTTTCCAGTTGTCATGTATGAATGTGAGAGTTGGACTATAAAGAAAGTTGAGTGCTGACGAATTGATGCTTTTGAACTGTGGTGTTAGAGATGACTCTTGAGAGTCCTTTGAACTGCAAGGATATCCAACCAGTCAATACTAAAGGAAATCAGTCCTGGGTGGTCACTGGAAGACTGATGTTGAAGCTGACACTCCAATACTTTGATCACCTGATGTGAAGAACTGACTCATTTGAAAAGACCCTGATGCTGGGAAGGATTGAGGGCAGGAGGAGAAGGGGATGACAGAGGATGGGATGGTTGGATGGCATCACCAAGTCAACGGACATGAGTTTGAGTAGACTCTAGGCCTTGGTAATGGACAGGCAGGCCTGGCGTGCTGTAGGCCATAGGGTCGCAAAGAGTCAGATATGACTGAGCGACTGAACTGAACTAATTCACAAAAATGATTTGTCAGTTTTCTATTTTGTGTTCACAGTTTTCGTGGAGAGAATGAAGAAGCCTGCTGCTCCCCAACAATATACCCTGCTCTTCCTGGAAATAGTCTAAGCCAGAGGAAAAGCAGTATCTTGCTTAGAAGAGGAGTGAAACAGTACATAAGCCAGCCAGGAAGAAACCTTTAGTAAAGAAGCCAGTATTGTTTATAACAGGAAAATAAGATTATCCCCATCCCCACCAGCAGTCATATATTGAACTAAATTGTGAGATCTTAACAATCACTTTGTTATTATTCATTGAAGAAAGGAAGGTGGAAATGGGGAGAGAAAATAAATCAGCATCTTTTAAGAATATATGGCTTCTTAGGTTTTTACTGAATATTAACATATTCTTATTAAATGTTCATAATGTGACATAAAGACAGACATAATTATTTCTGTATTATCAATGAAGAAATGGTAGTTAAGTAAATCGCTCCAAGATACCCAGATATTAAGTGCCAGAGGCAAAACGCCAGTAAAAATGTCTCTGAATCCATCTTTCTCTTTCCACCTATTACACAATATTACCTACGATACAGGAGAAATGAGGAAATAAAGTAAAACAGCACATTTGTGAAAAAGATTTTGCTTAAGGTTGATGGTGATAAAGATGGAGTTCAGGGAAGGAGACAATACCTAGCCTATTTGCTTCTACTACTATTTTGGATATTGGGATTCACAGAGATACATGGTGAGCAAGAGGGGAGAAACAAGTTGTTTCGCACTGACAGCCAAGAGTGATCTCAACATAAAGCTAAAGAGCTGCATGTGAAGTCCAGTGAGGAGGCAAAGATCTCCAGGAGTCAGTGAAAAGCAGACTGCTTTAGAAGTGAAAGGTGTAAAACTCTAGATGGCTTGTTTAGTTAAATAAGGTATGTGAGTCAAAGGCAATGGGGGAAGCATGCATTAGTAATATATTTCATGTGAGGTGTCTGATTTATGCCGTTTCTCCAAGTTTATATTATGATTTCAGTGGCTGAAAATGACCTGTGGTTGTGCCTTGGATTAAAAAAAAAAAAGCAATTCTCTCCTTTTGTCTTATAGAAAGAAAGTAGGAAGTTCACATCTAAAGACTATTTTTCTCTCAGTATTTATATTTTCCTTACTTTCTTAATAATGCTTCTTTTTCTACCTTGTTAAATTTATTTGAGCATATTCAGGGTAGTTAAATGCATAACTCAATTTGACATCAACAAGAAGCAATATCTTATGCCCCAGTACATATTTATCCTTCCTTCCTACCTTACGCACCCTGTCACTTCATCTACTCTTAAGTGTCATTTCCACTCAGCTACTCCCTAGTGGAGACTAACAATACACAATTGAAAGACAATAGTAAATGCTATCTTCCATGAAAAGTTCTACTGAAAAGTCCATTGATACTTTGATAATAAAAATTTAGAGAGATCAAATGAATTCACCAAGAAACAGTCACCAGTCTTGATGGATATGACCAGTCTTGATGGTATAAGGCCTTAGGGTGAAGTTGCTTTAATAGTCTAAGAGGTAATAAAAAGCCAGATCCATAGGGCTTTGTAGATCCTGAAATCTACCTTATCTATCGGAGGGTTGGACAACAGCAAGAGACGTTACAAATTAAATTTGAACATGGCAACCCACTCCAGTATTGTTGCCTGGAGAATCCCACAGACAGAGAAGCCTGGTGAGCTACAGTACATAGAGTCACAAAGATTGGACATGACTGAAGTGAGTTAGCGCACACACACACACACACACACACACACACACACACAATCTCTATTTGCTAGGTTGATAATAAGCGGAGGAAAGTGGCCAAGATAAGATGTAGACACACCAGCTTATTAATGTGACTGTTGCAGTGTTCAAGATAGAGGGTGATGGTGGCTTGGACAAAGTGTTTCTCCATGGCAGAGTACAAGGCAAAGATACTGCCTGAAAATCTGGAGTGAAAAGTCCAGTGGAAATTGACAGTGACACTAATCCTCTGTCTGGGACAACATGACACCAAATGCAGTGACAGAGGAATTGAGTCAGGCCCACCTCCGTGGATTGCAGCCATGAAATTAAAAGAGGTTAACTCCTTGGAAGGAAAGTTATGACCAACCTAGACAGCATATTAAAAAGCAGAGACATTACTTTGCCAACAAAGGTCTGTCTAGTCAAGGCTATGGTTTTTCCAGTAGTCATGTATGGATGTGAGAGTTGGATGGTGAAGAAAGCTGAGCACTGAAGAATTGATGCTTTTGAACTGGAGTGTTGGAGAAGACTCTTAAGAGTCCCTTGGACTGCAAGGAGATCCAACCAGTCCATCCTAAAGGAGATAAGTCCTGGGTGTTCATTGGAAGGACTGATGTTGAAGCTGAAATTCTAATACTTTGGTCACCTCATGCGAAAAGCTGACTCATTGGAAAAGACCCTGATGCTGGGAAAGATTGAGGCCAGGAGGAGAAGGGGACAACAGAGGATGAGATGGTTGGATGGCATCACTGACTCAATAGACATGGGTTTGGGTGGACTCCAGGAGTTGGTGATGGACAGGGAGGCCTGGCGTGCTGCAGTTCACAGGGTCAAAGAATACTGGAGTGGGTAGCCTATCCCTTCTCCAGTGGATCTTCCCAACCCAGGAATTGAACCCGGGTCTCCTGCACTGCAGGTGGATTCTTTACCAACTGAGCTACTGGGGAAGCCCCTATAAATAGTATTGATTAATATTAAATATTACTAGTACTAATTAGTAATGATTATTTAATTAGTTACTTTGATAGTTTCAGTTACCAGTGAGGAAAGGGACTTAACACTCTGAGTTAGTCATACCCGTATTTGAATTTCCTCTCTACCATGTACTAGTTCTATGGGTAAGCTCTCTGACTTTTCTAAGTCTATGTAATAGGAATAAAGTAGTTATAAAAATGTGTGAGATAATATATGTAAATAAAATTTAAAACAATACTGTAAAGGACCTAATAGTTACACAACACACCGAGCCAGTGATGGTTTAAGCACCATTTCAGATCCTCTCTTTCAGAATCCAGTGTCTCTTTACTTCCATTCTTCCCTTTTGAATCCTACTCATATCTGATTGCATCCATCAATATCACCTCCTTACTGAGCCTTCAGGATTACAAGATTTGCTCTCTCATTCCTCTGGATCACCTTAGTACTTTTTAAGAATCATGCTTTCCTTTGATTGTCCATATCATCTTCCTTGTGACATTATTTTCCTAACACCAAATAAGTGTGTATTCTGTGCTAGGCTTCATACTAGATAGCTCTCTGATAGCACTTTATTATGTGCTTTGAACATGGGAAGCCCTTGAATAAATGGAAGAATAAATAGACTTTTGGCTGAAGATGAGAGCAGAAGTCAGGTTTGCTAACTTCTAGGCAAATGCTGCCTCCCCCCCCACCCCACTCAAAATCTCAGCAAACTCCCATGTCCGGACCTCTACAGAGACAGCAAATTAGCTTCTTAAAATAGGCAATAAAATACTAAATGCATGTCAGTTTGGATAACTGGACCTATTGCATTCATCGATTTTTACAGAGTAAGGCATTTCACATTAACTGAACAACTTTTAGACCACTCAGTTTATGAAACTGAATTATGCCTACATTAACTCAGCTTTATCTATAATATCTGAAAAGACAACACAGGTGTAAGTAAAACACAGATGATGCAATAAAGATGATTCTTATATCACCTTGCACAAGTCCCATTTGGCCATCTCTATTTCTGAGAATCATCCTATCTTTACTTATTCTTAATAACCCCTAAGAAACTCCTTTAAAGAAACAGAATTATTAGTCATTGAGCATTTCACTAGGTACTAATACTCTATATGTATTATCTTTAGTCTTAACTTATATACTGAGATAGCCAATATACTTCACAATGTTACTAGGTGAAGAAACTAGAGAGCTTAAGTAATCTTCCTAAGATCATATACCTAGTAAATGAACTTAACACTTGAGACAGTTTCCTATGTATGACGTTTCTTTGCTGTAAACAAGTATTTCCAAAGGTCTTCTTTTTTATTCCTTAGGAAATAAAGTCTACTACTCTGGAAGCAACAGCAAATTCTCATTAAAAAAAAAAAAAAAAAATATATATATATATATATATATACACACACACACCTAGTTCCTTTCCGTTTTCTTCTGCCCCTAATAACTAGCATTAGTTGGAAGATGTTACTTTTGTATTAGGCCTTATTGAAAATAATAAGTCAAAAAGAATATTATTTTATGCAAAACATTTGAATTGCATTGTTATTAAAATCCAACATGTCATATGAGGCTGATTTCCATGGGAAAAAATAAGAAAATAAGAGTATGTGTTTAAAAATAATGCATTGGAACTGAAAGGAGTATCACCAAGACTCAAAATAGAAAGATTTTAGAAATAGAATTAGAATAAAAATAGAAATAGAATTTCCTTGTAATTTTAAGGAGAAACATGTGCAGAATTCATCCATTTTAATTAATTACATAAAAGTAATTTAATGATAATTTCAAAATTTGATAACCATCACATAAAAAGACATTTTAAAAAAATTTTGTGTTTCAAAAGTATTTAAAAGAAATTTTGAGAACTTAGTGAAATATGAATGATGTCAAGTAAAAGGTGATGAATGGTAAAGTTATAGGAAACTCAAAGAGAAAATGCTACGTGTAAATAGCAGCTATCCTAGAAATTTATTCCATCCCTGGTTATTTTTTTCATACACTTCTATAGATCATAGGAAAGTCAGAAATTAATGCAGACTAATTCCCTACATTTACTTGTGACACAAATGCAGACCAGAGTTTAAGTAAATTGCTGAAGGTCATGGATTTACTTAGTATTTTAGGAAGAATTAAGGCTAGAACATTCTTAGAATAGAATCAGCCAGTGATTATATCTGCTAATTTTGATGAATTAAAGCATAACTTAAAGGATCACTCTTTGATATTTCAAATTTAAACTCACATATAAATTTCCATTCTCTGTCCACTCACACTCGATTTCAAATTTAGAAGCATTCTCACAGTCCCCTATTTTCACTTTATTATTAATGAAGTGAAGAATTTTAATTACCTAGAGATACTGCTAGACATTTTGTGAGAAAGAGTCACACTGAAAAAACCTGCACCAAGGACTTCTGTGCATCATGGTTCTCTGGCATGCTCAGTTCTGTCCGACTCTTAATAACCCCATGGACTGTAGCCCACCGGCTCCTCTCTCATGGGATTTTCCAAGCAAGGTTACTGGAATGGGTTGCCATTTCATCCTCCAGGGGATGTTTCCAACCCAGGGATTATGACTAGGGGAGCAAATGAATTTCCTGTGTCCTTCTGTCATTCGTGAGCCATTCTATATTTTCAATAGTTCAGTATTAAGAAATCCTGCAGCCTCTCCCAGGGCAGAAGCCAGAGCTGTGGTTCACAGTGGAGAAACATAAGTGAGCTGGAGAGCAAGCGTCTATAGTGTTGAGAGTGAGATATTCAGCATTCAAAGGATGAGCACTTCTGGGGAGGCTTTACAGTATAACAGAACTGGGAAGGAGAAACCATAGACTTTAAGAATTAGTGCTATGGGTTATGGGCTTCCTGGTGGCTCAGAAGTAAAGAATCTGCCTGCAATGAGAGAGACCTGGGTTCAATCCCTGGGTTGGGAAGATGCCCTGGAGAGGGAATGGCTACCCACTCCAGTATTCTTGCATGGAGAATTCCATGCTATGGATTATAATTCAGATCTCCTTTCATGTGCTTTAAGAGATACAGGTGGCACTAGTGATAAAGAACCCACCTGCCAATGCAGGAGACGTAAGAGATGCAAGTTCAATCCCTGGGTCAGGAAGATCCCCTGGAGGAGAGCATGGCAACCCACTCCAAAATTCTTGCCTGGAGAACCCCTTGGACAGAGGAGCCCGATGGGCTACATTCCATAGAGTTGCAAGGAGTTGGACACAACTGAGTGACTTTCACTTCACTAGCTATATTCTTGTGATTGCCCAAAATAGAGAAGTCACCATTGTGACAATCATGTGGTATTAGTGATTAGTTCAATTCTTTAGGTCTAATGAAATAGTCCACACTGTGAGCTAACTCAGTGGATAAAACCAAGGTGATGACATTCCAAAGGAATGGTCCTTGAGGTATTATTGACCTTATGTAACAGGAGCAAAGTAGAAGCACAGAGGGTTGAGGTGGGGTGCAGGCAGGGAAAAACAGCCAGAGTACTCTTCATTCTTGGCCCAACCAACTATAGTTAGAAGCTCACTCCTTAGAAACTGACCCCTAGGCTTCAAATCTCCCCTTCCAAAGGCTTACGTTCCAGTGTAGAGTCAGAACCTGGGAGCATTTCTTCACTAGAGGAAAGGGAAAAGAAATTCTCAGTCCACCACATTCTGGCTCACTTGAGGCCACTCTTGCTGTGAGTTCTTTGAGGTTAAATACTAATCCCAGTACCTGGGATGGCATCATCGACTTCAAAGGATATGAGTTTGAACAAACGCCAGGAGATACTGAAGGACAAGGAAGGCTGGCATACTGCAGTCAGTAGGGTCACAAAGAATCAGACACAACTGAGCGAATGAACAAGTACCTGTGTTCTAGCCTGGCAAGATGAGGCTAATATCTTGCTCTAAAACTCACCTCCAGTTCCTAGGTTATAGTTCAAAACAACTGAACCCAAACTTAATGATTCTTACCCCATAAGACAGTATCTCTGAATCTTAGGCTCTTCCCAACCTAACCCCTAAATTCTTTGGGGGTCCAAAGCCCCCCAAAGCCACTGACCTCTGAGGCCCTATTTCCAGATAAATACTCTTTCATTGTATCTGCAATCAGAGGTTACAAAGATGTGATCCCTAAAGCCCTTGTCAATCCCAAAGCCTATTACATTTGAGTCTATCAAATGTCTGGTTCATCATTACAGTCTCCAATCTAGACCCCCCTTCGGCTGACTCAGACCAAACGATAATAAAAATGAAGAAATGTCTCTGAAATGCAAGGCAGGACTTGTGACAATCAATGGATTAACATAAGATTTGTGAATTTCTTTGAGCCATGTGAAAAAAGAATTATTGTTATGGAATTATAATTTCTTACATTTTGACATCTGAATTAAAGTACCTGAGCCCTAAGGGGTGAAATCTCATTAAGATTTATGTTATCAATAATAGAAATAGGTTTAAAAAATAATGACATGCTAATTTCTACATAAATATCATGTACTTTCCAGTTTCCTCTGCTATAAACTTTTGCCAAGTACCAAAGGCACACTTTTACAATCAGTATAGTGCCAGAAGTGAGGAATATTAAAAAATATTAAGATCATTTTCTATATTTTGAAGATCTTTTTAGGAAATCTCTCTCTCTCCCTTCCCTTCCCCACCCCAAATACAGAAAAAGAAGAATATGACTTATTTTGCAAGAAAAAGAGATGGAGTAACTACAAATGGTCCTTGCTGGTGGGGGCTAGAGAAAAATCTAAAAAAAATTAAGATCTACCAACAAATTAACAAATAATAATTTAAATGTTACTTCTTTACTTCCTTTTAATAGCTTCTATACAAGGGGTTCAAGGAAGTGGTCTCATTATCAAACTATCTTCATGGTTAGAAACTGTCCACCTGACTATGATGAAAGAGCTTTTGACAAGTCAAATAATTCAAAAGGAGACACTGGACAAGCAAGAATTTTGAATATCTAGACTGCTTTCTAGGCCCTAAAGAATGGAACAACTTTGAGGTAATACAAGCGAGTAAATCCTATTCTAGGGCCTTCAGGGTATTGGTTAGAGAAAGTTTTAGAATTTTAATTCTCTAGGTTCATAATCATTATCACCAACAAATCATGCTTATTTAGTACTTTATGAGATTTAGAGCAATTCTAAATACTCAAATTATTTGAGCCTCCCCAAAACTGTATGAAATATCTTCAGTGGCCCCATTTTAATATTAATATATGAACTAAAGAGTTTCCCAGAGGTTTGATGAGTGACTGATAAAACTATCATGCTAATGAGTGACAGACGTGAAAAGAGCATTCAGATCTTCTGTCTCTTAGCAGTGGTAATAGCATTAAATGAAAGAGTGCATATAAGGCAACTTGTGGATTTTTAAAATACCCTTTATCAGGATAAGGACTTTCCCTCCTTTATTTCTAAATTTTGATAGGTCTTATTTATGAATGGGTGTTGAATTTCATCTAATGCTTCTTCTGGACTAAGACAATCATGACTTTTTCTCCTTTACCTTGTATGACTTATTAACTTAAGTGTACTTAAAATATTGAAACAACTTTGCAGGAAATTTCCCTGGTGGTCCAGTGGTTAAGACTCTAACTCTTCCAACACAAGTGGCACAGGTTCAGTTCCTGGTCAGGGAAGTCCCACATGCCACTGGACGTGGCCACAAATAAATTCATTAAAAGTAAATACACAACCTTGCACTCCTGGGATAATCCTTACTTGGTATGACATATTACTGTCTATATATACCTCTATTTCACTTGCTCACTATACCTGTATTTCTGAGGTATATTGGCCAGTACTAATAGTTTTCTTATAATGAACATATGGACACAGAAATTACCAGACTTCAATAAACAAAATGCAGAACGTTTCCTCTTCTTCTTTTTTCTGAAACCATTTGTCAAAGACTGGTCATTTTTCTTTGCTGGGATTTTTGATAGAATTCACCAAGAAGACCATTAGGTCAGAGCTACCTACCCTGATAGCTCTCACCAAAACAGCTGCCTCTGCCCTTTTCTTTCCTAGCTCCCCACTGATGTCCTTCCTTTGCTTTCGTGTGAGTGAGTAACTGTACTCATAAAATCAGTGTCTGTCCATGGGGCCGCACAGAGTCGGACACGACTGAAGCGACCTAGCATGCATGCACGCACTGGAGAAGGAAACGACCACCCACTCTGGTGTTCTTGCCTGGAGAATCCCAGGGACGGGGGAGCCTGGTGGGCAGACCTCTGTGGGGTCGAACAGTTGGACACGACTGAAGCGACCTAGCAAAAGCAGCAGCAGCATACCCCCCAGACTAGACACTGAGAGCTGGGATCATGTCTATTTTGTTTATGATGATGTCTTAGAACCTAGAATAATAACAACTGGCAAATACAACGTATATACTCATTGAATGTTTAAATGAATGAATGAATAAATGAGTGTAATATAACTGCTGGATACTGTTTTCACACCTTCCCTCTGTCCCACTAACTATTGTTACAAGTTCCTTAATTTTCATATTTCAATACAGTATAAATGAACTCGACACTTTTCTCACTTAAGCTTATATTTTTGTGTTCTTACATTAATATAAAGTACAGTGTCACGAAAACAGTATGAAACAAATAAGACAAATTTGAGGGCCTTTTTCCATGTTATTCTGTATAACACCACACTGACCATGGTATTCACAAGATATGTGGTATTGGTTTTGGCCATTAGACATTTAATCGATTTTAGTTCCTTCATTTCAATCTAAAAATAATAATGTTGCCTTTCCCTAATGGCCAATATGTGAGTTTGATAAATCCCAAAATGTTGTGAAAAGCTAGGGGGTTGTCAATGATAATGTTGAAATTGAGAATGTTTACCGTAGAAGTGGGCTTCCCTGGTTGCTTAGAGGGTAAAGCGTCTACCTGTGTTGTGGGAGACCCAGCTTCGATCCCTGGGTCGGGAAGATCCCCCGGAGAAGGAAATGGCAACCCACTCCAGTATTCTTGCTTGAAGAATCCCATGCACAGAGGAGCCTGGTGGGCTACAGTCCACAGGGTCACAAAGAGTCGGACACAACTGAGCGACTACACACTTACCTTGGAAGTATGCATTTATGTTTCCTTTAATACTCATTCAAAGTGCATATATTTGAATATTTTATGTCTAGAAAAGATGCCGGACAAAAACATTTTCAAATTTTCTCTAGGGTGTATGGATTTACATTTACAGTAAGGGAGTAAAATTAACTTAAAAAGAAAAAAAAAAGAGCATACTACTTAGATTATTGTGACCATGCCATTATTGTCTCTATGTATTAACTCACTTCCCTGTATTTTATTCACAAAACTGATCAGTGCCTTGAGAAATGTCCCCAGAGTACCACAATGAAGGCTCTTTTTTAATATGGAAATCAAGCCACTTTCCCTTAGAATTTGACAGAGTCTAATTCTTCTCCAGTCTAAAGACAGGAGAAGGACAAGACATACTGCTTCCTAGTCAGTCCTTCAAAGTCCTGGAATCCTGTGAGACTCCGGAAATGAAGTAACTCAAAGCACAGAATCCCAAATAAGTTATTCAGAAATCAAGTGGCTGCTCTGACACAGTTCAAATAGGATAACAAAACCATTCGACAATGTTACCAGCAAACAGGCAGCACTGACCTTGGAGAAAAGCCATAATGATGGCCAGAAATAATTTCAGCTGCCATCAGCAACATTATATATTCATGAAGTTATGTTTATTTGTCCTTTGCATCAAACATACTTACAAACTAACCAAGTACTTAAGTTGTCTTTGCCCTCTTTGACACTAGCATAAACAGCTACTATATACATGACACATCTTTCAACTGCACAGAAAAGAGCTATTTCATAAAATATGAAAACATGATGCTAGAACTTCTTTCTCCTCCTTCTCTCCCTACCATAAACAGCTCGACAGACTCTTCTTAGGGTTTTCAAGGTATTGGTAAAAATATCTATTAACCTCAGTTAATTCTAGAGGCAAGATCCAAGTAAAATTCAGAACAATGAAAGGAGAAAGAAAGGAAAAAACTTCTCTCTACACATTTAGCTGGAAGGAGACAAATGCTTTGCAACAAAACACACTTTATATGTAGAACTCCCTCTTCTAATTATAAATGTGGAATTTCAAAATAAAGGAACATAGTAAAATGACAATGTCTCCAGAGAGGCAGGCAGGCTGACTACCAAGAGGCTATAAGAGGACATTTCTTTTACTGAGTTCATCAGTTGAAGGTCTGCCCTTCAGCTTATATAGGCTCAGTTCAGCTCAGTTGCTCAGTCATGTCTGACTCTTTGCGACCCCATGGACTGCAGTACACCAAGCCTCTCTGTCCATCACCAACTCCCAGAGTGTACTCAAATACATGTCCATCGAAGCGGTGATGCCATCCAGCCATCTCATCCTCTGTCATCCCCTTCTCCTCCTGCTTTGAATCATTCCCAGCATCAGGGTTTTATCAAATGAGTCAGTTCTTTGCATCAGGTGGCCAAAGTACTGGAGTTTCAGCTTCAGCATCAGTGCTTCCAATGAACATTCAGGACTGATTTCCTTTAGGATGGACTGGATGGACTTCCCTTACATTCAAGGGACTCTAAAGAGTCATCTCCAACACCATGAATGTGTTGGAGAAGCATCAATTCTTCAGCACTCAGCTTCTTTATACTGCAACTCTCACATCCATACATGACAGTTGGAAAAACCATAGCTTTGATTAGATGGACCTTTGTTGGCAAAGTAATGTCTCTGCTTTTTAACATGCTGTCTAGGTTGGTCATAGCTTTTCTCCCAAGAAGCAAGCATCTTTTAGTTTCAAGGCTGCAGCCACCATCAGTAGTGATTTTGGAGTCCCCCAAAAATAAAGTCTGTCACTGTTTCCATTGTTTCACAACCCTTTTGCCATAAAGTGATGGGACCAAACCCCATGATCTTAGTTTTCTGAATATTGCATTTTAAGCCAACTTTTTCACTCTCCTCTTTCACTTTCATCAAGAGGCTCTTTAGTTCTTCTTCGCTTTCTGCCATGAGAGTCATATCATCTGCATAGCTGATGTTATTGATATTTCTCCTGGCAATCTTGATTTCAACTTGTGCTTCATCCAGCCTGACATTTTGCATGATGTATTCTGCATATAAGTTAAATAAGCAGGGTGACAATATACAGCTTTGATGTACTCCTTTCCCAATTGGAACCTGTCTGTTGTTCCGTGTCCATTTCTAACTGTTGCTTCTTGACCTGCAAGCAGATTTCTCAGGAGGCAGGCCAGGTGCTCTGATATTGCCACTTGTTTAAGAATTTTCCACAGCTTGCTGTTATCCATACAGTCAAAGTCTTTGTCATAGTCAATAAAGCAAAAGTAGATATTATTCTGGAATTCTCTTGCTTTTTTGATGATCCAGAGCTGGAAATCTCTTGGTTTTTTGATGATCCAGCGAATGTTGGCAACTTGATGTCTGGTTCCTCTACCTTTTCTAAATCCATCTTGAACATCTGGAAGTTCATGGTTCACATACTGTTGAAGGCCTGGCTTGGAGAATGTTGAGCATCACTTTGCTAGCATGTGAGATGAGTGTAACTGTGCAGTACTTTGAAAATTCTTTGGCATTGCCTTTCTTTGGGAATGGAATGAAAACTGAACTTTTCCAGTCCTGTGGCCACTGCTGAGTTTTCCAAATTTGCTGGCATATTGAGGGCAGCACTTTCACAGCATTTAGGATTTGAAATAGCTTAACTGGAATTCCATCACCTCCACTAGTTTTGTTTGTATTGATGCTTTCTAAGACCCACTTGACTTCACATTCCAGGATGGCTGGCTCTAGGTGAGTGATCACACCATCATGGTTACCTGGGTCATGAAGATCTTTTTTGTATAGTTCTGTGTATTCTTGCCATCTCTTCTTAATATCTTCTGCTTCTGTTAGGTCATACCATTTCTGTCCTTTATTGTGCCCATCTTTGCATGAAATATTCTCTTGGTATCTCTAATTTTCTTGAAGAGATCTCTAGTCTTTCCCATTCTGTTGCTTTCCTCTGTTTCTTTGCACTGATCACTGAGGAAGGCTTTCTTATCTCTCCTTGCTATTCTTTGGAACTCTGCATTCAAATGGGAATATCTTTCCTTTTCTCCTTTGCCTTTCACTTCTCCTCTTTTCTCAGCTATTTGTAAGGCCTCCTCAGACAACCATTTTGCCTTTTTCCATTTCTTTTTCTTGGGGACGATATTGATCACTGCCTCCTGAACAATGTCATGAACCTCTGTCCATAATTCTTCAGGCACTCTGTCTCTCAGATCTAGACCCTTGAATCTCTTTCTTCCACTGTATAATGGTAAGGGATTTGATTTAGGTCTTACCTGAATGGTCTAGTGGTTTTTCTTACTTTTTTCAATTTAAGTATGAATTTGGCAATAAGGAGCTCATGATCTGAGCCACAGTCAGCTCCAAGTCTTGTTTTTGCTGACTGTATAGAGGTTCTCCATCTTTGGCTGCAAAGAATATAATCAATCTGATTTTGGTATTGGCTATCTGGTGAGGTCCATGTGTAGAGTCTTCTCTTGTGCTGTTGGAAGAGGGTATTTGCCATGACCAGTGTGTTCTCTTGGCAAAAGTCTATTAGCCTTTGCCCTGCTTCATTCTCTACTCCAAGGCCAAATTTGCCTGTTACTGCAGGTATCTCTTGAGTTTCTACTTTTGCATTCCAGTACTCTATAATGAAAAGGACACCTTTATAGGGTGTTAGTTCTAGAAGGTCTTGTAGGTCTTCATAGAACCATTCAACTTCAACTCCTTCAGCATTACGGTTCAGGGCATAGACTTGGATTACTGTGATATTGAATGGTTTGCCTTGGAAATGAACAGAGATCATTCTGTCATAGATGAGATTGCATCCAAGTACTGCATTTCAAACTCTGTTGTTGACTATGATGGCTACTCCATTTCTTCTAAGGGATTCTTGCCCACAGTAGTAGATATAATGGTCATCTGAGCTAAATTCACCCATTCCTGTCCATTTGAGTTCACTGATTCCTAAAATGTAAAGGTTCACTCTTGCCATCTCCTGTTTGACCGCTGCCAATTTACCTTGATTCATGGACCTAACATTCCAGGATCCTATGCAATATTGCTCTTTCCAGCATTGGACTTTACTTCCGTTACCAGTCACATCCACAGCTGGGTGTGGTTTTTGCTTTGGCTCCATCTCTTCATTCTTTCTGGAGTTATTTCTCCACTGATCTCCAGTAGCATATTGGGCACCTAACGACTTGGGGAGTTCATCTTTCAGTGTCCTATATTTTTGCTTTTTCATACTGTTCATCGGGTTCTCGAGGCAAGAATACTGAACTAGTTTGCCATTCCCTTCTCCACTGGACCATGTTTTGTCAGAACTCTCCACCATGATCCATCCATCTTGGGTGGCCCTACATGGCACAACTCATAGTTTCATTAAGACAAGGCTGTGGTCCATGCGATTAGACTGTTTAATTTTCTTGATTGTAGTTTTCAGTCTGTCTGCCCTCTGGTGGAGAAGGATAAGAGGCTTATGGAAGCACCCTGATGGGAGAGACTGACTCAGGGGGAAACTGGGCGGGGCCATGCTCAGTAAATCTTTAATCCAATTTTCTGTTGATAATTGTGTTCCCTCTGTTATTTGACCTGAAGGCCAAACTATGGTGGAGTTAGTGAAGATAATAGCTACCTCCTTCAAAAGGTCCCATGCACACACTGCTGCCCGCAATGCCCTCAACCCTGCAGCAGGCTACTGCTGACCCACGCTTCCACCAGAGAAACTCCTGGGCACTCATGGGCCAGTCTCGGTCCGTGTCTTGTGAGGTCACTGCTCCTTTCTCCTGGGTCCTGGTGCGCACAAGGTTTTATCTGTGCCCTCCATGAGTCTGTTTCCCAGTCTTCTGTAAGTTACGGCAGCTCCATGGTGGGGTTAATGGCGACCTCCTCCAGGAGGGCTTATGCGGTACGCAGGTGTACGGTACCCAGAGCCCCTGCGGCAGGCCACTGCTGACCCATCCCGCTGCAGAAGACACTCAGACCCAGTTCTGGCTCGGTCCCTGTGGGGTCTCTGGGTCGTGGTGTGCACAAGGTTGGTTTGAGCCCTCTGAGCATCTCTGATGGGTATGGGGTTTGATTCTAAATGTGATTTCGCCCCTCCTACCATCTTGCTGGGGCTTCTCCTTTGCCCTTGGACATGGGGTATCTCCTCAAAGTCGCTCCAGAGAAACCTAATTTATCAGATCTGGAGAGAAGAGGGCCCTCCACATTAACCGAGCTTATAGAGATTGACATGTAAAACAAACCAGCACTTTATTAATCAAAGTGAAATGAAAACTGCAATAATCATGTAGAATACACAACCAGAATATTCTGTATCTCTTGAACAGATTTGTATTGGATACTAAACTATAACCATTTCGAGAATAGGAATTCAAAGACAAGAGAGTGACCTGGATTATTTGCATAATTAATGCCTTCAGGATAAGTAACCTCATGCGTCCCTATTTGCCACCAAAAATCTGTGAGTAAATCTGTTCAAACCAGCATTTGAACAACATCTTCATTCTAGTTCTTCAAAAATCTGTCTTACTACTGTGAGTTATACCATAAAGCTTTAAGGGTAGTTTTACTTTACTCTGTTTAGCCACAGTAGATTTTTGTTAACGCTCTCAGGACTGATTAATCTGTTAAAGGCTAACTTAAAAAGCACTGATGCCTTGAATATAGAATATATTTAACATATTCCTGGAAAAGAGAAAATTTCTATCTATAATGTGTATTGCAGAAATGTAGAAATGTTTACATCTTATTTGAGCACATCACAGAACTCACACAGTTAAAAATAGTACCCTGATTTGTCCCTCCCACTCAACTCTCTTATTAATATCCTGGAACTCTGGGACTCTATTTTATTCATATTCTATTCCAGAATTTAACCTCAATACCCAGATTGAAAATCAATTTATTCACTGGTTGTTTAAAAGAATACAAACACACACACATACACATATATATATATATGGAACAGTATCACTTCCCTTGAAGTGAGTTCCCCTTGAAGCATGAGTAGGACTTCTTGTGGATTCTGAGAACCTGTCAAGGTATTGGGGTTAGAGTGAAAGAGGATGGGAAAAAGAAGGGGGTGTAAAACACAGACAGAAAAAACCAGGGCTCCCAAAGACAACGCTTTCACTACTTGTGAATTTTTCTTAGTACAGTTCAGTTCAGTCGCTCGGTCGTGTCCAACTCTTTGTGACCCCATGAATTGCAGCACGCCAGGCCTCTCTGTCCATCACCAACTCCCGGAGTTCACTCAAACTCATGTCCATCGAGTCGGTGATGCCATCCAGATAGGTCTTAATCATAAACAGAGCATGTCAAAACAAAGACAGGCTTTACATTTTAAGTCTCCTCCTTCTAGCTTTGCTCAGGGAATGTTCTTAAATTTGATTTTAGGAAAATTCTTAAGTACCCCTCCCTACTTTTTCAAACAAATCTTCTCTTTACAAAATTTCCAGGGAACATGCTGATTCCAGGAATGACTGAGTGAAAAGGAAATAGTGAAACTGAGTAAGAGTTAAAAAGAATGGAGCATGCCAGAAACAAATGTTCTCCATAAGAGTGGAAGTAAGAATGTACTAAGATTAAACAGAAGCTTTCCCACTTTTGAAGAATACAACCATATCTCAAAGGACTTTGCTAAATCAAATAATAGAAGGCAAAAGAAAACATTTTATATTAATTATACAAAGAAACAAATGCAGACACCATAAAATGAAAAAAAAAAAATCCAAGAACTCTGCTATAAATTCAATAACAGATAGGCATACAAATTATGAAATTGAATCTACAGAACTACTGTGGAGTAAACAATTTCATTTTGCCCCATGAGATTTCTTATTTAAGATTTTTTTAAAAAGAATTGTGCAACAAATTGCTTCTTGATGCAATTTAAGATACTAAGCAAGATCAATGTACATACCAGTAGAACTGACATCTAAGTTGAGCTAAGGATTACAGCCCATTCAAGCTCCAAGCCAGCCTATAAACATGTGACAATTTTTGTTAGTCTAATGGGCAGTCTACCCAATCTATTTCTAACTTCAGAATTATTATGCTGTGCTTAGTAGCTCAGTTGTGTCCGACTCTTTGTGACCCCATGGACTGTAGTCAACCAGGCTCCTCTGTCTATGGAATTCTGCAGGCAAGAATACTGGAGTGAGTATTCCTCACTCCTCATGCCCTCCTCCAGGGGATTTTCCCAATTCAGGGATAGAACCCAGGTCTCCCATGGTGCAGACAGATTCTTTACCATCTGAGCCACCAGGGAAGCTCAGAATTATTATAACTCATAATAATGAAAGTCAGATCACAACTTGACTTTCAGAGCCAAAGTAATTAATGAAAAGCAATATCACCAGTGCTGTTAACTAGAATATATTTACTCCTTAGCAAAAAGTGTTCATAGAAGTCAGAGAGACCTTTGTTTGAAACGACATAAACATTTTCATGAATCCACCCTTCACAAATATCAATTCCTCAAGTAATTTTCTATAAGTTGATCAGACCTGAACTCTGAAAAAATACTTGATTTTTTTTGAATAACAAATACCTCCTCAGCAAGACTTCTAAAAATTTAGGATGGAAGAATTTGGGAGCTGGTTGAATCTGATTTCTTTCTGCCCAGTAGAGTGACATAATGCTTAAGGGCATAGGCCTGGGTTTGAGTCCTGGAATTACCAACTCTTAGCTGTGGATCACTGATAAAGTTATTAACTCTCTAAGCCTTAGTCTTCTCGTCTGTAAAATGGTGATAACAACAGCACTTAACCCAGAGAGTTATGTTGATTAAACAACATAATGCATGAGAGAGTGGCACAAAGTAAGCAGTCTGTAAAGGTGGAATTAGAAAATCCTAGAATATATATTTTGGTGGTCTAGCCTTTAGAGATTTTTAATATCAAATAACCAACAGAAATGAAATACTATTTATGTTTTTCCCCAAGAAGGTGATAGTTTATAGTCAATTTATATATCCAATAGTTGACAATTTATATATCTTAAAAATTAAATATGCATTCTCATAGTTTGAGCCACCTCTCTGAACGGGACACAGAGGTCTTGGGTCTTGAAGTCCACAGTGATGTCAGCTGGAGAACACACTCATCTTTACCCAAAAATGCTCAAAAAATGATCATCCTCCATGTAGAGAAAAAGGATTTTCAAAAACAAGAGCTATTGTGATTGGTAAATAGCTAGTGTTTCATCAACTTTCTGTATTGCCACAACCTTCGGGCTGGTCTATGGTTCCTGTTCACTGCCACTCACCTGGCCTGAGAAAAAGGAGAATTATGACAGCCAAGTTAGCAATGTGAAAGTAAGTAAAGTAAAGTGAAGTTGTTCAGTCATGTCCGACTCTTAGCGACCCCATGGACTGTAGCCTGCCAGGCTCCTCTGTCCATGGGGTTTTCCAGGCGAGAATACTGGAGTGGATTGCCATTTCCTTCTCCAGGGTAGCACCGCGAGTGTAGAGATAAATGCAAAAAGATACATGGAAAGAGCAATTAATGGCCCCAGAGAAGCAAAATTAAAACCACATATTCAGAAAAAAGAAATATGTGCTCACTTTCTAAGAAGTCCATGTTGTTATCACTTTTTGTGAAAGGAATCAAGCAGGGGCATTTAGCTGTAAAGACACAATGGTTAAGATATGTACTGACAGCCTTGGTTAGACTAACACATGCTACTTGGCTTTGAAAGTCCATTACGTTTCCATTTACACAGAAGGAAAAATGGATAGTAATGTCTCCATCTCATGGTTATTGTTACAATTTACTGAGATAATGTATGTAAAGTACAGTATAGAGCACTGTATCATTACTATTATCATTTGCTACAGAGGTATTTAAGAAGCCCTTTTACTGTGCTTTCCTATCCTTCAATGCTAGAGGTTAGTCTCCCACTAGATTTTCAAATTAAAAAAAAAGAAGAAAAAGTCAGCCACAGCCTAAAAGCAAAACAGTAGCCAAACATAGAAGAAAACAGTTGATCAGCAAAGATTTTAAGATACTTAATTCAGTTGCCTTCCCATTGAAAAGATACTCAAAACAAGGGCAGTGCTTCCATGAACCTGAAAGCTTGAGTATATAAAATGGGCATGCAGAGACACAAATTTATATAACTTATGTAATTTATATATAAACTGGAGAGGAAGGCATAGATCTAACTCATTTTACATATTCATCTTAAAGATGAATAAATTCATGCCTAGAAAATGTCTCCCCCAAGGTTACCAGATGGTTAGTCACTAACACTGGAAGCCAAGTATCTGCCAGTCTTTCCATTAAGACCAACAGCTTTCCACGCAATTCATTCCTGGCTTTAATTATCAGCAAAGTTTCTTGTTAGGAAGAGTAGATTTCTAAAGCAATTCTGGATTGCCCTTGAACACTGACAAAAAGAAAGAGTTAGGACAATTTATATCAGATTTGAGGGATGCTTTAGATGATGTCATTTCCCAATTTCATTGCAGGACATTATTTCCGGGTTTTATTCTCAAGACTCAAAGCAATGAAAGAAAGTCAAGCATAAAGGGTAGTGTTTACCTGAATAATTGGAACAGCTTCTTATGAGCTGTTTTATTTATACTTTGGGTAAATATATTATTCAGGCAGTTTACTTTCATGCATTACATATTTTTATAACATTTTAAATGCACATAGTTTCATAAACCTTGTCTAATATACATTGTAGGCTGACAATAATTATTAGAAATTGAAGCATATCATGAAACATTGTAAAATTCAGAGAATTTCTAGCCTTTTTAATTTTACTATTGATATACCCACTGTGGAATTGACAGAATGTCATTGCCAACTCATCTGAAAGAACAATGATTTTCCTCTACTTATATATTTACATTTGAACACAGATCTTCAGAATAAATCTGCAAAACTAGGACTGATTTATAACAAATCATTACAAGCATTCCCAGGGGGAATGGGGTCACAGAGACTTGGACACAGCTGAGTACACAGCCTGAGCATAAGAATAACACCATACCACGTTCTTGTTGCTGTTTAGTTGCTCTGTCATGTCTGACTCTTTGCAACCCCATGGACTGTAGCCTGTCAGGCTTCTCTGTCCATGGGATTTTCCAGGAAAGAATACTGGAGAGGGCTTGACATTTCCTTCTCCAGGGGACCTTCCAGACCCAGGGATCAAACCTGTATCTCCTGCATTGGTAGGTGGATTCTTTACCACTGAATCCACTGAGCCGCCTGGGGAGTCCATACTTGACAAAAATTCATTTTCTCTTACTGTGTGCCAAGGATTACGTTAAATAATCATTTTAGCTCAGGATTTCTCCATTTTAACACTTCTGACATTTGGAACTGGGGCATTATCTGTTGTAGGGAGCTGTCCTGTGCATTATAGGAGGTTTTGCAGTATCCATAGCCTCGACCTTCTAGAAGCCAGCCCTCGAACTGAAATGCTTCCAGACATTGCCACATATCTCCTGGGTGGCAAAATTACCCCTGTTGAGAACCACTGTTTTCATTAATTGAATTCTCTCAGTAATCCCATGAGGTATACATTATCGTCTCCATTTTGTAGATGACATGAGAGAAACAAGGAGTTTAGCAATTTGCCCAAGGTCACACAGACAGAAAATGGAAATCCAATCATTGGCAAATCGCCCATAATTTAATCACTGGATGATACAACCTCACTCAAGGACCCAGATGAACATAAAATCGAGTTCTATGTATCCACAGACATCTTCCCAGCCATAGTGAAATGGAGAGACTCCTTCAGAAAGGGGCACATACCAGTTCTCTGCAAAATTTTTATTTAGATGTACAGTGTATGAGTCCCTGAGTTATGCTGCAGCCACAAGGAAGGTGAACATTTTAGTGGCTTAGAGTATCAAAATTTTCTTTCTGGTTCTGGTTATTAATATATTGTCACTGTCACGTGGCCTGAACTTTTTTCCTCCATCATCCTGGAATGTGAGTCAAGGCTGAGGATTTGCAGGGGACAGGCCAGTCTCTCGCAAGGTGATAACAAACTGCCTGGAGAGGAAATGTTTCTGCTCAGAAGTGACACAGATCATGGGCAAAGCAAGCCAGGTGGTCCAGTTTAAAGACAGTGGGCAGGAAATTGTACTTTCCCTTGAAGGGTGGAGGATAGGCACTAGGGAGAGGCCAGGTGAAGAGCATCCCTTAGTAGGAAAGAATAAAATTTTTGAAAAATAATACAGCCTTCATACAACTACACTGAAAAGTGATAAGAGGTAATGTCATTTAGAAAAACAACTTGTTTATTATTCAAAATGCCCATATCTGTATGTTTCCTAGAGGTTTCTGTTGGAGAAAGCATTTCTGATGTGGCATCTAAATGCCAGAAATGGACATGTTCCATATTTTAGAATCTCAAAACAGTAAGACAGCAGAGATGTCACAAAACAAAGTGGATGCCATCTTCTGATTCTTTTTTTCACCACCTTCCTTTGAGAGACTCAACAAATTTCTTTCCTTTTCTCTGAATCCATTCCATCATCTCTTAAATAGAAGCTCTAAAAAAGCTATTCGACTTCTACCTGATTCCTAGTCTATTCTAAGTAAGAAGAAGGTAATCTTCTGAAAATACAAAGAGTAAATTGGTCATCACCAGGGCAAGATGGTGAGGGAAATGGTGGTCAAAGGGTACAAACTTCCATTTATAAGATGAAAACTTTCTAGAGTTGTAATGTACATACAGCACGGTGACTACCGTCAGCACTACTGTATTGCATATTTGAAAGTTGCTAAGAGAGTAGATTTTAAAAGTTTTCACCCTACATGTAAAAAGGTAACTATATGAAGTGGTGAATGGGTTAACTAACCTTGCTGCTGCTGCTAAGTCGCTTCAGTCGTGTCTGACTCTGTGCGACCCCATAGACGGCAGCCCACCAGGCTCCCCCGTCCCTGGGATTCTCCAGGCAAGAACACTGGAGTGGGTTGCCATTTCCTTCTCCAGCGCATGAAAGTGAAAAGTGAAAGTGAAGTCGCTCAGTGATACTGTGGTGTAATTTCACAAGGTACAGGTATATCAAATCATCACTTTGTACACCTTAAACATAAACAATGCTGTATATGTCTATTATGTCTCAGTAAAACTGGAAAAATAAAATAAGAAAAAAGAAAGGGTGTCTGTGTTTGGTATTTGGTGCGAAAACATGGCATCAGTCATGGATGTCTGTGAGGGGATTCATCACAATGTATACATCACAGTGGAAATTATTCGTTGTAATGCTTTCACACACAAATCTCCTCTCCCCTTCCCCCTCTGCCACCATTGCCTCTCACTTCCAACTCTCATCCTCACCTTCTCTTTATCATCTCTCTCTCCCTCCCTCTCTCACAAACACACACACACACACAAATATACCCCCACATTCTCTCAGGAAAATTTAACATAAAAATCACAGAAGTCACTATAAAACAACATCGGTAAAAACAACGTGGCAAAAAACATTTGGTTTTTTACCAAATGTTTTAAGGATCATTTAGTGGAGCTACATAATATGTACACTTAATTGCAAGTATTCTCGGTCAGGAAGATCCCCCAGAGGAGAACACGGCAACTCACCCCAGTATTCTTGCCTGGAGAATCCCATGGACAGAGGAGCCTGGCGGGCTACAGTCCACTGGGCCGCACAGAGTCAGATACAACTGAAGAAACTTAGCGCACATGCACACATCCTTGGAAGGAAAAGAACAGGGCAGAGAAGTGGAAGGAAGAAGGGTAGGAAAAAGAGAAAAGAGGAGCCTGATAGTTACACATAGTGGCGAGTCCTTGACCCTCCTTCCATTGAGACACAAAGTCTGATTTTCTTACCTCGACTTTTGAACTGGTACTAGTGATTTTCTTGAACAATATATAGAATGCAGTCTCAGAGACATTCTAGGACTTCTGAGGGCAGATGACTAGACCTTTTAGCCTTGCTGCATTAGCCCAGGCTGTTTGGAACACTTAGTACTGTGGACTGAATTATTCACCCCCTCCCCCCAACAAATTTGTTGAAGTTCAACTGTGAAAGTGATATTATGTGGAAATAGGATCTTTGTGGTTGTAATAAAGCTAAAATGAGATTATAGTGGATTAATGTGGGCCCTAAATGTAATGATATCCTTATATGAAAAGAGCTATCAGGAGATAAAAGGACACAAAGGGAAGACAGTCACGTAAAAACAAAGGAAGAACATGGATTGACCCAGCTACAAGCCAAGGAATGTCGAGCACTGCTGACAACCACCAAACGTTACAAACAGGCAAGGAAGGATTCCCCTCTGGAGCCTTCAGCAGCAGCAACCCCCCCCCCCCCAATACCCCCAACACTTTGATTTTGGACTTCTAGCCTCCAAAACTGTGAGAGAATAATTTTTTTGCTGTTTTAAGCCACTCATCCCCAAGAAACAGAAACAGCTGGTTTCGGAATGCTTCCTGTGGGAACCTACCACCCATCCATATGATGAGAACCACAAGCCATATGGATATGCAGACATCCATCCACATCCACAGCCCTAGCTGAGCTTCTGGTCAACAGGCAGAATCAACCGCTAGGAAATCCCAGCTGAAGCAACAGGTTGCAGGTGGAAGAAGTCATTGTGGAAGCTGACACTCTGTGAATCTGAGATAATCTGCCTAAGCAACTCCTTCCAGCATTCCTGATCCACAAAATTGTGAGCAAAATAAAACTATTTCTAGCTAATATGTTTCCTGTTTCCTGGTAATTTGTTACACGGTAATAAATAAATGGAGTTGAGTCCAGTACCTAAAGGTGGGTTACAGAATAAAAACCTAAAATATATAGTCTTGGCTTTGGGCCAGGTAGCAGGCAGAAATTGGAGGGACTTTGAGGAGTCTGCTGGTGATGGCTTGAAGGACAATCAGGAAAGAAAAAATCATATTCCAAAGAAAAGGATGTCATAATTATGAACTGGCAACATGGATGCCTGTCAGATAATGAACCCTTGGATTTGCCTGAAGAGATTTCTAGATATAAGGTGTAAATTACCAACCACTCCAGCAAAAACTTTCTCAAATTTCTTTCCCAAATTTCTGACTAATGCAAAGATCAGCAAAATAAATAAATTTCAAGCTACAGGTTCTAGGAATAAAAAAAAACAGAAGAAAGAAGGTAGGAGAACAAGAAAGAGGAGTGTGATAGATTAAGATTATTCACTAATTGCGTCCGACTGTTTGCAACCACCAGGCTCCTCTGTCCATGGGATTCTCCAGGCAAGAATACTGGAGTGGGTTGCCATTCCCTTCTCCAGGAGATCTTCCCATCCCAGGGGCTAAATGTGAGTCTCCTGCATTACAGGTGCATTCTTTACCATCTGAGCCAAGGAAAGAGGTGAGGAGAAGACAGATTAAAGATGATGACAAATCCTTGACATTCTTCCAACAGAGAGGTGAAATTGAATTCCTGTACCCTTGAATCTGGACTGATGTTCCACATTTATTACATAATAGTGAATAACTGGAACAGAGGAAAAGAGGAAGTGAGGGAACAAAAGAAGAAAAACATTTGAAATTGTGAACCTTTTAGAATGAGAATAAAATGCCTGGTATAAATCCACCTTTTAATACTGGAGCACTTCACCTACTCAGTGTGATTTGAATGTTTCAAGATTATGTATGTAAAGCTGCATCATGGTCACTAACACAAATCAAGGACTTTACAGATGGGTGACCAAAATGGCTGTGTAATTCCGGGGGGATATCTATCTAAGCTGTATTCACTCCTTCATTGTATTCTAACTGAGAAAGGCATTTTTGTTTGAAAGGTGGTATCTCCCTAAGGGATTTTCAAGAATAACCTTCTTGCCTTAGGCATGGACTTCAGAACTTCAATTTGACCTAAGATGTGTCTTTATCATATCCTTTCAAACAAAAAGGATTCACACAAGGCAGAACATTCCTGATACAAAGTTCTGAGTAAGTGTTAAATGAGGAAGATGCAAATCTAATACTACGCATTCTTTCATAGCTAAATCTCCTTCCATGAAATATTTAAAATGGCTCAAAAGCAAGACAATTCACACTCTATGAAGAATAAAATATGTACGTAAGTCGAGCATCAGAGAAAATTTAAGCAAAATAAAAGTAACAAATTATGAATAGTCAAATTAATGCTAAATAGTTAATGAACTGAATTTGATTCTGAGCTTCCAGACAACTCAATGGCAAAAGGAAATAACCATTTTGTGCTTCTTAAAGAAAGTGAAAACATTTTCAATGCAAAGGAGAAGGAAAGTTATTCTCTCAAAGAATTCTGAAAAAAATATTTCTTAGAAGACTAACATCAGCACACCCTGATTCCAACAATATCTCTACAGTTAACCTCACACAAAACCACATTTCATTTAATGTTCCTTCAACCTTTCTCAATGAATAAGAACATAATTTCAAAACTCGTCTCAGTCATAGAAACAAATAAGGCCAAGAAAACCTGTCCAAAGACATGCTTCTAATATTTTTTCCCTTTCTCTACTATAATAGGAACTCTTGAAGGTTAAAAAGCTTATTTTTCTTCTCAGTGCCTAGTATCACACCTATGTGGCACATGGTACCATGCAGATATACCATACTTCTGTGTTCTAAGAGCACGTCTGAGGCAAGGGTCCTTATATAATGAAGCCAAATCCATTTCCTTTCACAGTTCAGACTCAAAAGAATGAAAATGTGATTTGTTTATGCTATGTTAGAATGCATAATAATACATAAAAGCATGCAACGATGTATGAAATTCTGGCAAACAAAAAGCTAATATTACTATGGGAGTTATCTGGATGTACTTTTCTTTCCTTTTTCACAATGCATTGCAGTGTGAAATGTTTATAGCCTATAGCTCATACAGAACTAAATCAGAGTCTCACTTACTAGAAAATTGAAGGAGAACAAGTGGTTTATGCTGGTTAAGCATTAAAATATCCCAAAAGGCTTGGGAAAAAATCAAGACACCAGCACCATTAAAAATAGGCATTATTAGTAGCACAACAGCAGTATTAAATCTGAATGGTGAGATGGGAAGAGGAAATCAGTGCACGAGGTTGGTGGAGATTTACAGAGTTTCACAAGGCAGTTTAATGCTTAGGCAGCTGACTTTTATTGCTATCTCAAGGGCCAGATCTGACTAAAACTATCCCTAGTCTTCACTCCACATTGTGCTAAAGTGGAATGGAGCATCGAGGCAAAGAGATTTAATGTCTTTACCATTTGGAGGGGGAAAAAAAAATACAAAGCTACCTCTGTAGAGCCAGACTGGTAAGAAGCACATACCTCCCCAGCAAGGAGCAATTTCTATCTGGATGGGTGGGGGGAGGGTACCATTCCATTTATCTTACAGTTTTATGAGCGCTCCGGGTCCTAAAGAACCAAAATAGGCAGAGTAAACTGGGGAAAGTATTTAGAGGCTGATACAGGAGAACAGGTATCTACCCATCAAACAACTTATACTTTGATGAGTACATACTCAGACCAGAGGGTAAGAGCAGATGAGAACTGAAAGGTAAAGACAGTGTACTCTCCCCCGGAGATTAGGGCTGAGTGAAGAAGAGATGCAATAACAGAATGTGCTACTTAAAAGTCTCCTAAGAGTTTATCAGGTCTGGTAGCTTTCAAACTGTCCTCCTGTAAGTCCTACCATAGGAAAGGAGGGAAGACGAGTTCAAAAGAAAAGTCTCCAGCACCTTCTCCAGCTTTAAACAGAGCAGCTCCACTTCATCTCATGTGTGCGCAGTCGTGTCTGATTCTTCGAAACCCCATGGACTGTAGCCTGCCAGGCTCCTCTGTCCACGGGAGTTCCCAGGCAAGAATACTGGAGTGGGTTACCATTTCCTTCAGCAGGGGATCTTCCTGACCCAGGAATCAAACCCAAGTCCCCTGCACTGGCAGGATTATTTACCACTGAGCCACATGGGAAGCCCTTGCTTTATTTCATATATTGTATTAAAAAAACAAAAAACAAACAAAAAAACCTCTCTCTTTATGTTAAGTCCATCAGTAGCAAAACTTGCAGGCCTTTTAAGAAAATGATTAATCATTTGAGACAGATATCTGTTACTTTGCTTTCCCAGCATTTATTTTTGCCTCTTTGGGTCCCTGAACCGCCAGAAGACACCACAATTCTCTCATTGTCCTTATCGAATTGGCTGCAGTAGCAAAGATATTTGGCTAATTCGCTTTATTCAAACTCTTTGGGCACAGTAACTGGTTAGAAAAAAAGTTTATGACTTAAGGCAGATCAGAGCTCAAAAGACTCAGTCCAGGGCTTTTAGGAGAGCCTCCAGGTTAGAGGTAGCTTAATCATTAGGATCACTGAGAGATGGGGCTGAGCCTGGAGTTACTGGAAGACACCTTCTGGACAATGGAGTCCAGCTCAGGAGAAAGAGCCCCTGTGTGCTGCCTTGTACAAAGCCAGCCCTGTCCCCAGAGTTTCAGGTATACGACAAACAAGCACCTGTTTTTGTTTATCATTTTGTTTTCTCCTCTTTACAAACTAAGGGCTTCCCTGGTGACTCAGATGGTAAAGAATCTGCCTGCAATGCAGGTGAACTAGGTTCAAACTCGGGGTGGGGAAGCCCACCCTTGAGAAAGGAATGGCAACCCACTCCAGTATTCTTGCCTGGAGAATTCCATGGACACAGGAGCTTGGCAGGCTACAGTCCACGGGGTCGCAGAGAGTCAGACACGACTGAGTGACTAACACACACACAGTAGGTAGACACACCTAATGGGAACCCAGGGTCCCTGGCTCTCAGGCTCACGCTCCTTCCACACATTCATCCTTGTGTTCAAGGCAGTATATACTCAAAGAAGGAATGATATTCTGAAAACAAAGATATTTCTAAAAACTGAGGGAAATGTCCCTCCCCCCCGAAAAAAAATCACATTTTGAATTTAGTAGAGGAACACATAGCAAATCTATAGTGGATCCCTTCATTGTATTTGTGAATTCAAATTTGTATGTGCCTTGACCTGAATATCTAATTTCCACCTTGCAGAGTCTTCATGGCCCAAGACTGTGGTTCAGAGATCCTCAGAAGAGGGTCGGCCTGAGTCATCGGCACCTTGAGAACACATGTTGGCATTTAGAAAGTATGCTTCTGCTCACCCTGAGTCATTAAATCTTTAGCCACCCCCACCCCCAAGTGGAAATACTGCAGTAGTTAATTGACCATGCTGGGCTTCCCTGCTGGCTCAGTGGCAAAGAATCCGCCTGCCAGTACAGGAGATAAGGAAGACACAGGTTCAACCCCTGGGTCAGGAGTAGAAAATGGCAACTGACTCCAGTATTCTCACCAGGGAAATCCCATGGACAGAGGAGCCTGGTGGGCTACAGACCATGGGGTCGCAAACAGTCGGACACGACTTAGCAAGTAAACATTAACAATTAACCATGCCAGAGTTATATTACTTTATGAGAACTGTAGCTCAGTAAATGATCTCTCCCCCTTTGCTCTTTATATTTTCACTTATTTTAGTGGTGAAAGGAAATTTTACAAATCTATGTGGTGATAAAATACAGTTCATTTTGTTCTATGATTAACTAGCTGCCTAGCCTTGGGCAAGAAAGTTCAACACTGAGTCTACTTTCAAGGTGTTTAGGTGAGTGACTCCTCTCTCAAATCTCTTTAGGATCTAGCTATCTCTGAGACTGTGGACTTAATCACATCATAATCTACACAAATCTAAAACTGTGGTGAAGTCTGGCCTTCAACACTTTGATGGGGATGGAGAAGAAGCTGGATGCAGGCTGCGGAGACAGGCGTCTCAGTGTAGATTTCCCTTGTAAAAGTCTGCTTTATAAATGTTTTTGTCTGTTTTTCTAAAACCTGCATGGAAATGTTTAAGGTAGACAGATTCTAATCAAAAAGCAATTCTTACAAATATTAGATCAGAAGCAAAATTTGATAGTTAAAAAAAATAAAAACTATCTCCTTAAAAATCATTGATCTGAGAAAAGTAGGTTTATGCAAACCAGTGGCCATTCCCATTCTACACATGATGCAAATTTTCCAATATTTCTACAGATCTTATAAAAGTATTTCAGGATATAAACTTTGGGATGAAAATATAACTCAACAGCAGTTACTTAGTAAAGCAAATACATGGAATAAAATATTGCTTCTTTTGATAATTCTGTCACTGCTATCATAATTCCATAGAAAAAGGAAGCACAGTGTGATGAAAAATGGTTTGAACTTCAAACACAGACCTGGCTCTAACTCAAGTCCAATTGGAAATTTACTGTAAGAGATCTTAGAGAAGTTATCTAAACTCTTAGAAACCTAGCATATATTTCTATATATATAGTATCTTTTTAATAATACATACATGTGCTCAGTCACTTCAGTCATGTCTGACTTTTTGCAACCCCATGGACTGAATGTAGCCTGCCAGGTTCCTCTGTCCACGGGATTTCCCAGGCAAGATTACTGGAGTGAGTTGCCATTTCCTTCTCCAGGGGATCTTGCTGACCCAGGGATCGAACCGGTGTTTCTTATGTCTCCTGCATTGGCAGGCAGGTTCTTTACCACTGGTACCACCTGGTAGATACACTTAGTACATATAATAATATAATAATATATATATGTGTGTATATATATGTGTGTGTGTGTGTGTGTGTACATATTTTTCTCCAGAGTGATTGAAGGTACTAAAAATATCAACACCTAATTAGTGAAGGAACCACTGTGTTATAAAAATATTTCAAGTATTCAAACTCTCAACCACATAGCTAACTACAGATAGAAATTCACAGCATACAAAATTGCTTTGGGGTATTCTTTATGCCATTTTCACAGAACGCTTTAGCCCTCACCCCAAAGTTTCAAATGTCTGGTTAGATAGCGCTTGGTTCCCTGGCTTTCTCCTAAATTGCTCCCATTTTCCCTACTTTCAAGGGAAATACCCACGCTCTCGCTCATTTTCCTTGTTCGCCTGGTTTCCCCCTGCCCTCTCTTCCCCTTCTGCTTCTTTGCCACCTCTGTTCTTTCTGAGCCCACTTCATTTTCTTCTTTCTAAACTAGTTTATATAGAATTCCTTCTCTATCCAAAATTCTTGCTAGCTTTCTTTTCAGCCTGATATGGTTTTGCATATTACCCTCTGAGTTTCAATTTCAGAAGTTTCTATGTTTCAATTTCAAAGTCAGCATTTATCTTACAATGAAATGACCAGGCAGAGGCCTGAGTACAGAGCATCTTCTGGGGCCCTGTGGGAGGAAGGAAGTGTCATTGTCGATCAAGATACAGTTGGGGGAAGCAGGGGAGAAACCACTTAAGCCTTTACCTGTTTGAATGTACAGATTTCAGAAATAACTGGCACAGATGGGAACATCAGAATGGTATTAGATTATTGAGAAATAAACATTTGGGAAGAACATAACTGAGACAAAGAGAAAGAGAAAGGACTTTAGGAACTAAAACAAAGGACTCTCTTATCCTAGTTTTTTATCATTTTTTCTGAAGGACCCATAAACTCCCAAGTGTAACTGGCCTGAGGCTTTACAGAAGGAGACAGTTGGAACCCTCAGCTAAAATGAGCAGAGCTCAGAGAAAGAAACTTTCTGATAAGAACATTCTTGAATACCCTCTTCAATACAATCTTAATTTAAGTCACAGCAAAAGTTTAAAAATTCTCAAATTGCAATAACAAAATAGAAATACTTATTAATCTCTTATTAAGGACAGTTAAGAGCCTATTTCTTTAAAATGTGATAGTTAAAAGGGATAAAGTAAAAAAAATTATCATTCTTGCTACAAATTTTTATACAATCCATTCAGAGAAAATAATATTTACTTTGCCCATTATTTATTATTAATCAGAGATCACATTAAAATTGTAGAAGCCAGCATAGTCTTTTCAACTGATGGAATAAAGAGGGATTTCTTATCTTTTTTTCCTTTCTACTTATTGGGAAGCTTCACTGACTTTTTTTTTTTAAGTTGTATCAAACGGTGATTTTAACTTTCAGTAACTTCCTTCAGGGGTAGAGTGACTTTAGAATCAATAGTACAGTAAAGCTATAGTAGTTTATGCTGTAATAATAACTATAATAAGAATCTCCAAATCTCAACAAACTTCTAAAAATATGCCATTGTTCTTTCTTCATATCCATGCTGGATCAGCTGGGAGCTTTGCTCTGAGGATGATTAAACAATCACTATTTGAACATCTCAGGATTTCCAATTTCTGTTCAATGTACCCACTACAGAGCTGTTTTTGAAATCATGGTGTCCTCGGTGACGATTCACTGAAGAATGTCATTTTCATAATTCTATGATGAAACAATGTGTACAATGATTATAGGAAAAAAAGAAAATGTGTGTATGTTTGCTAAGGCACAGAATACCTGTGTAAGTATACAGCTGACTCTTGGACAATGGGTTTGAATTGCATGAGTCAGTTTATATTCAGCTTCTTTTTCCATAGTAAAAATGGCAGTACTACATGATCCATGGTTGGCTGAATCCACGGACGCAGAAGCATACAGAGGAATGCTGGATATGGAGGAAATGACTATGTAGAGTATATAGGGCTGGCTATGAATTATAGCAGGATTTCCAACTGTGTGGAGGGTCAGTTCCTCTGAGCTCCACTGTTCAAGGGTCAACAGTAAGGATAAGAAGCTGATAAGCGTGGTTGACTATGCAGGAGAACTAGATAGCTCACAACAGGTTTAGATACAGAATTACTTTTCTGTTTATACACATCTATATATGGTTATTGTTGTACTATGTGGATGAATTTTCTACAAAAGGTAAATAGTCACTAAAATATCTCTCTTTAAATGCCTCTTATCAAGGGTAGGTCGCAAGAATATTGAACATAGCATATGGTAAACTTGGTCAGTTCATGAAGACATAAAGCTCATGTGATTGGTCTCATTGTCATTTTGAGCCACTCCCTGAAACCACAAGTCCCAGATAACAAGATTAAGATTTCAGAAATATTATCAGATTTTCACCACACAGATCCCTCATTTCACACTACAAAATGCACAGACAAAGAGAAAGAGACTTTCACAGCATCTCGACATATGGAGAAACTCTGGAGGTCATCTGGTTTAATGGCCCAAGTAACTTATATAACAGTGTATATCAACTATATTTCAATTAAATAAAAAACTGTTCTAAGCTGCCTTAGCATCCATTTTGGATAGAAGAAGGCAGCCATATGGATAAGGTTAGTTCATGCTTCAACGAAAGCACCTCTGTTTTATACAATTTTTCCTTGTTAAGCATTTGTCCAAAGTAACGATTCTAGAAAATCTTCGAAGGCCACCAATGTGAGAATCTCCTCTATAACATGCTGATAAGAAGCAATCCAACTTCTGCAGGAGAACCTTAAAACGCTAAGAATTCACCACCTCATTATGTGCTTGGATAGCTTCAACTTTTAGAAAGTTTGTCTCCCACTAAGTCCAAATCTGCCTTCCTATAACTTTGATCAATTGGTTCACATTCTTGCTTTGGGCTATTTAATTGCTGGTAGAGATTTCAGTTGCTTCCCTGAAGGCAGAAGACTTAATGTTTTGTAACTACTATTGATCTTTGGCCAGCTTTGGCCTGTAGCTGGGCAGCTAGATAATTTATTTCTCTTTGAGGTTCTCTGATACTACCTCTGAGTTCCATTTTCTGCTTTATTTCTTGACGCTTTCTTTTCTTTATGTGAAGAAATTTGAACACATGATCTTTTTTTTTTTTAACTATGAGCTACACATTTTTACATAAATACCAATTAGCTGCTAATTATTAAATGTGTAGGTGAGAGGGCACAGATACATATTTATAGCTCAAATGAAAGCTTGTGGTAATTTAGATTAAATATTATGAAAATCTTTATAACAGTAATATTAGAAAATTAAGTAATGGAACAAACTGCCAAGAAAGGTTGCATAATGACTGTCACTAGAGGTATTCAAAGAAGAAATGGCCACCTGTTGGGAAATGATGGTTTAGAGCTAATTATATCTTCTGGTTATCATCTGTGGATATTTACCTATAATATCCTCTTCAGATTACTTTAAATTTTAGTGATTTTAAAAGGCACAATTTAAGCATATTTATATAAACACATGTCGGAATCATCCATCAATACTACTTTTAAAAAATTGCTATTAAATGCTTAGAATTTTTAGTACCCTACGTAATCCTCAAGAAATAATCTGAAAAAATGGGAGCACAAAAATGCTCACTGTAGATTTATTTATGGGAGTACATAACTTATAAACAATCTAAATGTCAAAACATAGTAAACTGGCTAATAACTTATGAAACACGCATGCAAGGAAAAACTGGGTAACCAAATAAGCTGTATTCACAGTTTGTAGTAACATATATAATGTTAACTGTTATACTATTAAGTGGAAAACCAAGGCCTGAAGTTGCATACAAAATATGATTTCAACTATGGGGAAAACTGAATAGGAAAAAATGGTATAGCTCTGCCAACAAAGTGTCGAATATTTTAATATAGACCATTTCCTCTGCTACACTTAAGAAGGTTGGATAAAAATATATAACAAAGAGAAGTAAGTTAGATGAAACGATCAGTGCTTCGTAAATCCAGGACTCTAAAAATTCTCCGTGTGAGGAAGATTAAAGAGCTATACACAGATCCATAGCAATAGGAAAGAAACTTGGTAACTGCTCTGGGCTCTAGGTGGGTAGAAGGAGGTGAAGGCATTTTCTCTCAAACCTTTGCCCATGCTCATAGGTGGAATACAAAGGTATATAACCTTGAAAGTAGGGTCTAAGACCAAAGATACACTTGGGCCCCAGCAGAAGGGAATTCACACAAAGCCAAGTGGGTATTCATCTACTGCTTCTGGTACACAGGACTTTGTAGAGAGAAGACAAGCCCAGCTGAAGTTGAGTCTACAATGAAAGGTTACCAACAACACACAAGACAAACAAATCCATACAGAAGAGTCCACCAATATAGATACAGAAACTGAACTGACACTCGACGTATAAGAAATAATATAGCATAGACAGTAGAAGTAGTATGAAAGCTACTAAAAGGATTAAAAGAAATCTAAAAGCCATCATGAAGCAAAACCATGCTCTTAAAAGAACATTGAGTAGATTTGTACAGGCACAAATAGAAATTTTAGGAGACATGTAAGAGGGTTAAACAAAATATTAGATGTAATTAGTGGGCTTTGGGGCAGATTTAAAGAAATCACCTAGAATGCAGCCCAGGAAGATACGATGGGAAATATATACTGAAGTTGTTAATAGGTATGAAGTATTAAATTTAGAAGGTTCAAAATCATGTAAATGGCGTCTCCAGAAAGAGAAAGGAAAATATGGATGAGAAAATATATTAACACACTTAATGAAATCATGAAATTAAGAAACATGTGAAGTTTGAATTCCCAAGAATAACTGATAGAAAAAAAATCATGCTGGGTCATATATATCATATTTTGTATACAAAATACCATAGAAGAATAAGGCAAACAAATACTGCAAGGAAAAAAGACAAATTACCTAAAATTGAAGGACAATTGAAGTCAAAGGTATCCCAGATCAAATTCAGAAGACTTGAGACAGGAGACTTACGTCTTCAAGTAACTAAGAGAAAAGAAACACAAGCTTAAAAGTCTACGACCAGCTCAACTATCACTCAAGAATGAAGGCAAAATTTTCAGGAAAAACCTACCAATGACTGATAAACACTTTAAAGTATACAATGAAAAGAGGAAATTCAACCCTTAAGGAAGATGTGAGATAAAAGAATTAATAGGTACACAGAAGCTGATAAATCTGTGGATAAATCCATACTTGCCTTGAATATAAAAATCAAGATTCCCACTTTAGACATAATGAAAAAATGATAGAAAATCATGGATGGAAAATGATGAACAAGAATTTAAGGCAAAAGATATCATTAAGGAAGAAATTCAATGTTTCATAATCATTAAAGGAACCATTCACCATGATGATGTAATATCCTGAACTAAGATGGACACAAAAACATACCATTGGAAGTCAAGAGAACATCAATCAATGTAACATCATCGTAGAAGTAATAATCCATTCTGAGGAATCCATTCTGAGGGGCTCAGGGTCTCCTACTTGGTTCTCAGTTTCATAAATAAAACCATAGGTATTAAGAAATGTATTCTATATTAAGCTGGAATCTGTATTCGTAAAGGATGCACCGTCATAGGTAAAGGTGAAAAATATTTCCTTTTGGCATGCTTAATTAAGTACAAAAAGAATGGAATTAATGTGTGACTCACAAATGAGGTTCCAGGAGGAATCAGTGATAAAGGCACCATAATTAGGACTCAAACTAATGGCAACACAAGATACAGTTATCATTCTGTCACAGCTCCACCCTCTCAGCCGCAAAACACCAAACAGCTGTCCCTGCAGAGGAGAGGTACCTACCCAAGTCTCCTTCCCGTGATGGTCCCTGCCTCCGCTCTCTTGACCATTTCCTCCTCTCTGCTGGTTTGAGAACATCCAGGGAGCAACGTGGCTGCTGAAATCTTCCACCGTCCCTTTCTAGTTCCATAGGCTGCTCTATCCCTAGGCGTTATTTTGTGAGGTAAGCATGTCCTGAGTCACCCTAACTGCTCATCTTCTCCCAATCTCCCACTTGATTAGACTAAGCCTCATGGGAGGGAGCAAGAGCCTCCCCTTCTCATGGTAAAGGCACAATATTTACTTTATGCTGCTCTCCTTCGTCCAGCACCTACAGAGCTTCCGCATCACATCTACAATTGTATGAACCCTGCTATTCGGGATACACAGTATCTTCATTTTGGCCTTGTACATGGACATTTTGTGAATGTCACTTATTCTCGGTAAGAACGAATCTAAAGGTCAGAGGATTTTAGATACATCCATAGGATCAAGCTTGTTATACTGACATGCAAAAAGTCTGTATTCTTACTAAGTTTGTTATCTGCTACTTCCATTAGTTTCTGGAGATAGCTGTTCTCTGTAAGACTATGGATTTGGTGGATAGGGTCAAATTTTTATAAAATATTAAGCCCAAATTACAGAACTTTGTGCATCATTAAAAGCAGTTTTATTCTTTTTAAGCATAGAAAAATCATCCCTGAAAATTGAGCATGAACTACGCAACAAAAGAAGTCTTTACAATACTAAACAACTGTCTTACAGAATAGGTTATTTGATGATCATGTTATAAACTAGAAATTAACAAAAAAAAAAAAAAAGGAAGGTTAACAAAAATCTTAGAAATTAAAGAGTACTTTCCAGTAATTAATGTTTTAAAGAACTCACAATTGAGATCACAACTTATTTAAAATAATGAAAACTTTGTATCTAGTAATTAAGTATTTATAGCAAAATTAACTCTCTTAAAAACATACACACAGTGATACTCTAATCATGCAGTGGCTTTAGGCTAAAGTTTGTATATATGGTAAAACAAATTTCTACTTCACAACAAATAAAACAATATTACCAAAATAAATTAATTAGTATGAAAAGAAAAAGAACAACTTTTAAATTCTTGGAAGAAAATACTGGAGAAAATCTTTATGACAATGGGATGGAGTTAGAGTTCTTAGACATAAAAAGTGCATACCATAAATTAAAAATACTTATAAATATGGTTACATTATTTTTAATGTACCCAAAGAAACTATGTGCCAAGCTTAAAAATCAATAACAGACTGAGAGATATTTTCAAGGCATAAGATTGTCAAAATGAATTGGTTAATATGTACATTGAAATCAATACAGAAATCAAAGACTTCTGCAGAAGAAAACTGTAGGGATATGGACAGGCAATAAAAGGGGAAATAAAAATGGTCTTTCTATTTATGAAGGGACACTTGACCTCACTAGTAGTCTGAGACACAAAAAATTAAAATGACATTAAGGTAACACGTTACTGCAGATAGCCATAAGGAAATAAATAAAACCTGAATATACCACTTGCTGACAGGATGTAGAGGATGAACCAGCTTCCATAACCAGAAGAATTATCTACTCTATAACCACTACTGAGAACAATTTGGTATTATTAAATTTAGGCAGTGTGTGCATGTTTGCACAAATATAGGCATTAAAACATTCTTTATAGTATATTAAAAAGGTAAAAGAAACAACCTAAGTACTCATCAATAGGGGAATAGCTAAGTGACTAATAATTGTACAGTGTAACATTTTAAAACAGTTCAAATGAAAGGACTATATTACCTAATTTAACAGATGAATATGGGAAACAATTTTGAGTGAAAAAAAAGATGCAGAAACATGTACAATATATTTATGTAAAATGTAAATACATGCAAATCGGAGCTCTATATTGTTTGGTCATGGATACATGTGTCTCTGGTAAAATTATATACACAAACTGCAAGGCAGTGGCTACATCTCCATGGAGAGGGATGGCAAAGAGAGTTATAGTTTGTTTCAATAACAGACTGGAAAATTTGTTATCAAAAATAACACCTGAAGCAATTATGGCAAACTGTTCATGTTTAGTAAATCTGAGTTGTGAATACATAGTATTTTTGTGTGTTACGTATAGTGTTATACACGTAGAAATAATCCAGAATTTAAAAAAAAAATTGCTTGGGTAATAGGATATACCCCAAAATATCACTAGGAGTTGTTTCTCAGTGAAGGAATGCACTTTTGTTGTATACTTCCTTCTACATCTAACTTTTCCTAATTTTTCTTCAATAAGAATATTTTTATTTTATTTAATAAAATTCATCTTACTTGTGGCTCAGCTGGTAAAGAATCCGCCTGCAATGTTGAAGACCCGGGTTCAATCCCTGGGTTGGAAAGATCCCCTGGAGAAAGGAAAGGCTATCCACTCCAGTATTCTGGTTTGGAGAGTCCCCATGGTCCATGGGAACGCAAAGAGTCAGACATGACTGAGTGACTTTCACTTCACTTACTTTTTAAAAAACATATCTAGGGCTCTCCTCCAAAGGTTTCTTCTTAAACTAGGCTGCTGTCACACTAAAGGTGATACGGCTAGAGAGGGTATCATTTCTTTGAAGAGTTAACGGAAGTTTACTTTGGATTCCTTTCAGTACCATTAAAAGAGCTGCCTTTACTTTGTTAACTACTGACATGGATGCTAAGATTTATCATCATCCGAATCAGCAGGGCAGAATGATTTATTCTTGGCACTGAAATTTAGGTCCCCAAGGATGAAAACTTCACCAAAGAATGCAAACGATCAAATTAAGCACTCTATTTTTTCTATTTGTAAGGATGACTTGGACTATATAATTCAGGCGGTGTGCTTTGCTAAAGTAAGATCAATGTCTCTTGCCTGGTTTTTGACTGATACTTGTTTGCCTGGAGTTTCAGGGAGGACTTTTATAAGTGTTCCTCATGATACTAGGCTCTTAAATTGATATGTTCTGATTTTTAAAACTGGTAGGATTTTTGTACTGAGTAAAACACCAAACTTCACAGAGATAATGGATTTCTGATCTGCAGAAAGCATAGTGTGCATCCATATCTTCTCTAGCACCCAGTCATGCTTATTTGACACAATTTACACCTAAATTGCTTATATTTTAGGACTTTTTTTGCAATAGTTATATCTAAAAATTACATTTGCTGCACAGGCATTTAATATACCACTAGATGATTATTGATTTTTTCCAAGGTCTTTCAAAACCTTGATGTTTCTGAGAGAAACTGTCAGTTTCAGCATCTCTTTCCCTAGACTAAGAATATATGATTTTATCATGTGCAATGGGCTTAGGCATCAAGCAAACCCTTTAGACCAGTCACATATTCTCAAGATTCTTTGAGGTTAATTAAAAATGGACACTGTAACATTATGCAAAAAGGTCTAAGCTTCCTCTCCTGGAATAGAGAAATAACATTGAATTTTCCCAGCTTTATCAAGTGCTTTACAGAAATCATAAAAGGAGAACAATTGTTTCCAAAGAAAATAATCCTTTGAAACTTTTACTTTTCTAAAAATCCTTATCTTTTGCTCTTTCAGGGTATCACTTCATTTATAACATATGCACACACACACACACACACGCACACACCCCCAGCCTGAATTAGATATTCTATTGACATGTTTTGGAAGGAGGGAAGATTAAGCTAAGTGTTTTGATATTCAAACCGACTGTTCCATGGTTTCTAATCATTGCAAACCTGATGTTTTAAATCATTAAGCCATTCCCTCTAGCTTACCATGGGAATATATTTCCATATAGTTTGCTGTGATATATTGAGAGAGATAAGAATTAGAATTCATTTGCCATTTAATTTTTCTCCCAGAGTGACTTAAAAAGGTCATCTAATGCCCACAATTCTTCTATTTCCAGAATATTTTTATTTCATCTATCAGAAAACCCTGTGTCAAGGTAATTTATTTGACTAGACTTCTAGGATTTCAGCATCATGGTTATATTTATTTGAATAAATCCAGAGTTCTATCTAATTCTAAGTAGCAAATTATGGGAAAACAGAAAATGGTGATGTTTAATAACTTTATCATGAAGTAAGTTCCTGCATTTTTCCTTACACTGAAGTGATGTCAAAATATCACGTGTCCATTTTTTATTTTAATACTAATTTGCTCTTAAATATCCCAGGCTATTGAGATCCCTAGTTATTAGATTTCTCTGATCTAAAACAAATTTTCATACATGAATGCTTAGTTTCATTTATTGAATTTTCTGATAACATTATATAATTTCTTCTCCTCCCTCTTGTCAATTCCCAACTCCCCAACCTCTGAGATAATGAAGCAATCAAAAAATTTAAAAAAAAAAGGACTGAAGAAACCAAAAAAAAAAAAAAAAAAAGGCAAAGACCAAAGGAAAACTGAGGCTCAGATACTTCAGAAGGTCAGTGTAGAGAAATTTCTAAAATAAGCAGAAGCAGGAGTCCTGAGACAGAAACCCCATCAGATTTGAGAGTCAACCATGCTTTCTGAGCCTTAGAGAACTTGCACCTGGATGGATTCCACAGCAAACAGTAAAAGCAACATCTTATTTCCTTCATATCTCCAGAATTAACCAAGTATCTGATACAGAACAGATTCTCAGGAAATATTTGTCGAAAACCAGAAAAAATAACTAAATGAGTAAATAAATAAAAATTAAAGCAGCAAACTACTCATAACTGAAAAGTTTCTCTAAGTTCTGAAACCGTCTCTACCATCTCCTCTCTTTTTATCAGAGATCTCCTGGCTCTGGTTCTAGACAGTGGTCCAGTAATGGCTGAAGGGATAAAACATTCCACCTCACATATAACCAAAGATGCTAAGCTCTTAGTATGTAAAAGTACTCCCAGACAAATTTGGTAAATGCTGATTCTCAGGCCTACCAGTTGAGAAAGGGAGTATCTCCTGCCATATCAGTAAACAAGGATGTAACAGTCATCAGCGATTGCAGCCACCATGGACGGTGACTTGGTGAGCCCTGAGGGAACTCAGAAAGGAGGAAAATACCTGCCACCTAGTAGCCATCAGACCGCAGCCACTCTCCATGGTGAGCCCTGAGGAAGCTCAGGGTGGGAGAACAGGAAACTGGCCCTAGATAGCTGAGGCACATATCAAAGGAACGATTTTAGTGAGCCCAGACTCTTCCCATACATAAAAAGTGCTAAATTCCTTAACTCGGGTTATCTGGTTTTCTTTAATTAATAATAATCTTTTGATGTCTAGACTACCTGCCCTTTGTTGTTAAGCTTCCATGTAACGTGGCTCCTCACCTCACCTCCTCAGAGCAGTTCTCTCAGGGTCACTTGAAATGCTGTCTCCCAGGCTTGAAATCCTAAAAATTCCCACTGAATAAAATATAACTCTCAATTTTTAAGTTGTAACTATGTTTTAACTCCACACATTCAAAGAATCTAATTCAGTGATTTAGGAGATAAGTCAATACTTTCTAATGGAAGATAAAATAACAGTTAACAATTTATTAAGTGCTTACTAGTACTATTCACGGAGAAGGCAATGACAGTCCACTCCAGTACTCTTGCCTGGAGAATCCCAGGGACAGGGGAGCCTGGTGGGCTGCCGTCTATGGGGTCACACAGAGCCGAACTTGACTGCAGCGAGTACTTAGCTGAGTACTTAGCCGAGTACTTAGCAACAGCAGCAGTACTATTCACAGTGGTTTGCCCTAGCAAATACTCTGTACAAGCCACTAATGACCAATCATTTTTAAAACCCCCTCCCTTTGAGATGAGAAGTAGCTTTGACCTTGGCTCTGCTATGTACCTGCTCAAGAGAAAAGACTAGAGTAACGTGAGAGCATGGCATCAGGTCCCTGGAGAGATGCTGGCCCTTGTCTCCATCTCATCTCCCTGCTTACTAGGAGAAAAATGAAACAAACAAAAAAACCTAAAAACATTGTCCATTTTCCTTAAAACATAGCATGATTTTTTACCATAAAAGCAAGCTTGGAAAATGAAAGAATTTCATTTAACCATTCTGGGCACCAAAAATAACAGAGCTTTTCCTCCACTCATTAAGGCAAGAATCATCATCCTTTGCAAGAATTCTCAGATGGAAAATGCTGATAGGTAATTCTATCACATCAACTGTAGTCTAAAAAGAAACAGAATCTGGATTCTCATCCTACTGTTTTAAACCAGCCAATTTATATGAGTCCCCCAGGTATGTATTACACGGATATTTCCAAGGGTAAAGAAGGCATGTGTCACCTCTCAATGTGCAGGCAATTGCACATAAAATACCTCTGTGGCTTGTTGCTGAAAAGTCACACCTCTGATCCACAGATCGGCTTAATTTAACCATTTTTCAACATGTTAATACATTTCCCTATTTTAAATTCCTGCTTAGTGGAAAGTTTCCCCCATTGAGCATCTGATTTAATTTTGTCTGCTTGGATGCCCTTTAGGTAAAGGACACCATTCAATATCAGAATTAGAAGCATTCTATTCATTTCTCCCCCTGCAGTCAGGGAAAGAGAAAGAAGAGTGCAGAGAGGCAGAGATTCAAACAACTCTAGATGCAGCAATTCTCCAGCCGCTGAGCAATGAGGTTTCATACGCTGCTGGAGGACCCATTCATCTTAATCCATCTGGAAAGAGGGCTACGCGCAATATTTCACAATCTAAGTACTTTCTGACAAATCTATTAATTATGCACTCAAACAAATTATTTGCTGCCTGTGGAGGGTTGCTACTGGATTTTCTCCTGTGCCAGAATCCATGTTCTCTTTTCTGCTTTTAACTCATTGCTGTCATTGGCACAGTCATAGGAGTCCCCTCTTCTAAATCATCTGTTATTTTAACTTTGATGTGGTCACTAGGAGAGAAGCTAATCAGGAGGCAGAGGTAACATGATACCAAATAGCTGAAAGATATTTTCTGCCTACTTCCTTACAACTTTTTGTCTTTTGTTCTCTTTCGCCAGAGTGTATGGACAATGTTTGCTCTACTTGCTCATCCATCAGATGATCAGATGAGACCATTCATCTAAAGCTTACTGACACTTCCCATCCACGACTTCTTTTCCTCAGTTCTGAAGACAAGGCCTCCTCCACAATGCATGAATAACAACTTTCTGAAACATGAACAATGTTTAGGAAGAAAAAAAAAACAGATGCAATTTATTCTAATTTGATAATTACACTCAAGTTCTAGTATATCATTTAAAAAGATCAAATTAAAAAAAAAATAATTTCCTAGTCTTAGAAGTACTGTGTGCAATTACAGAAAAATATTGAAAACAATTACAAGGACATAAAAATCACCCATAATACCACCTTTTTAAAAATGTGTGCATGCCTTTCTAGTCTTTTTATATATATTGAAGATGTATGTAGTATATATTAAAAAATACATGTATACATAATTTTATATGGATTTTAACTTACCATTTCATATATATTTTCTACATTACTCAGACCTTGACATTTGTTGGGGAAATACAATTAAGAACAAAATCTTCTCCTAACCCCCAAATCCTCTCCAACAAAGACAGAAAAGAAGACATTTGTATTATTGAATAAGCATTTAACCAAAATGTGATCTGCATTCCAAGCAATCTGCCAAGGGATTGCAAAACAGAAAGACATCTCACCCTTTTATACAGCCAAGCAGATACAACCCATCACATACATGTTTTCAAGATAAATAATAACTAGTCCTCAAATAAGATGACTTGACAGCACCATTTGTCACAAATTGTTCCTAACTTTACCTGGCAATTGAGGTGACCATCTGTTAGCTAATGGGCTTTACCAAAGGAAAAGCAAACTTCTCCTATCTTTATGGCAGGAAGCACTTCTGCAATGTGGTCAAGGTACAAACATCTTATTTTTTCTTTGTATTTGTTATTACAACATACACAAAATTTTTAAAATATTTTCATTTCCTGTCATACAGGTAAAGAGTAAGTTACTTAAGTATTCTCTACTAATTATTAAATAACCCAATTTTAAATAATTTTGAAACATACATTTTTTATTTGCATTTTTTAAAATTAACTTTTATGGGAGTATACTTCTCATGTTGTATTAGTTTCTGCTGTAGAGCAACATCAATCAGTTATACACACATATATCTGTTCTTTCTTAGATTCTATTCCCATAGAGGGTATTACAGAGTACTGAGTAGGCTTTCTTGGGCTATCCAGTAGGCTCTTATTAGTTATCTGTTTTATATACAGTAGGGTATATATGTCAGTCCCAATCTCCAAGTTTATCCCTCCTCACCCTTTTCTCCCTTGGTAAATGTAAGTTTGTCGTCTATATCTGTGACTATATTTTGTTTTCTAAACAGTTTCATTTGTACCTTTTTGTTTTTAGTTTCCACATATAAGTGCTATCATAAGATATTTGTCTTTCTGATGAATAAGGCTTTCAATCACTTTTATTTTCAAAGAACACATGAAATATTACAGTGTTCTCTTTGGGACAAACAGAAAAATACTAAATATTGCATTCAAAAATATACACATGCTTGGAAATACCAGTAACCAGTTACATGTACTCAACAATGCATTAAATGCTTAGAAAAGGTACTATTCAGATCCTAACCATCAAAATCCTGAGTTGAAGATGAGTTCCTTAAGAACATCCATCAACTGGCCCATTATTCAATCCATGCAAACAAGGCGCACTTATGCCCCATCTTGTATCTCTCAGAACTCCTCCTTCTGTAAAAAGACCAAGTACCTTCCGTTTTAATGATCATTAGCTCCTCTGATAATGGGAAGAAATCATTTTTCAAATGGCAGTTGGGTGGTTTAGAAAAGTGAGTTTGCTTTTAAGAAGAAGAGAGAGAAAAATATTTCAGTTTTCTATTTTGGAGATGATGCTGAGTCAAAACATCTTTAACTTTTCCAAAATAATTTTTTTCCTTTTGAGGCAAGTAAACTGATTGTCATTTTACACCTAAAGGCAATGAGGTGCTGGGGTAAGAGGGTCATACAGCAAACGAATGGGAAATCCAGTTTGAACTGATTGCCACCAGATTTCAAAATTCCTGTTTTCTGCATTGTGGTAGGATGCAGTAAACACAAGAAAGTTTCTACTCCTTGCCTTGCAAAGTATCTGTTTGTCAAATTAACTGTAATTTCATAACCACTAACAAAAAGGAGGACATGGTGTAAAACCCAAGAACTTGTAACTGAACAAATATATGGCAGCAGATTTTAAAAAGAATTCATACAGAATTTTGGAATCTAGATTCAATATACAAAGAAAGGAAATAAGATAAAGCCTTACTGATTTGCAAAACAGTCAGCATTATTTGTCATAATTCAGTCTCAGAAAAGAAGTCCTCTAAGTCAGCATAAATTTTAATAAATTGACAATAATTTCATAAATTGCACCTCCCTAAACTCAATTTGTTTTCCAGAGTTTTGGCAATGATCAGATGTTCTCTGTAAATTAGCAAAAGAAAAGGTGAAATGCTAACATTTATAATTAACAGTTAATTTAAATATAATAGCAAAAATTGGCTTTTAATTTCTTAAAGAAAAATTTTAATGAAAATATCAAATTACATAATTTATGTTGAACAGAAGTTAGTCATAGCAGTCAGAGTTTCTTTACCTTTCTCTAAAGAAAGCCACCTTTTTTTTTTCTTTTTTTGCTAATATAATGCTCTCTTTTCAGTACCTGAAGATTGTTTGTTAATCATTAATGTAACCTCTTTGCAACAGATGGGAAAATGCACCATCAATACTTATATTACTCTTTCAAAGATGATATTCAATGGTTAAAACAGTCCTCTTTGCTCACAGTATAGAATTTCCATCAAATCATGATTGAGCACAAAAATAGTTTAGTCACTGAAACAGCATCCCCTGATTTAGCTTTCTCTAAGAGATGCAGTATGGTGTCCTAACCAGTCCAGGTTTGAAACTAGAGAGGTCTAGAATGTGAAGCATGGAATTAGATGCTTAACCATCTAACTTAAGCATCCTCTTAACATATCCATTTGCTCAACTTTACATATATACACACAAAAACAATAAAAGAATTAAGCCATGAATGTGAGAAAATAGTAAAATGCCATTGGTTGTCATCATGACATAGCCTCTGTCCATCCATACCTCTTATCCTCAGTTTGGCCTAACAGACTAGTTTTGAGTCTCAAAGAGGAGGCTACTGTTGCTTAATTGCTAAGTCATATCCAACTCTTTGTGACACTATGGACTATAGCCCGGCATGTTCCTCTGTTCACAGGATTTCCCAGGCAAGAATACTGGAGTGGGTTATCATTTCCTTCCCCAGGGGATCTTCCCAACCCAAGGACCTGCATCTCCATCATTGCCAGGCAGATTCTTTACCACTGAGCCACTGAAAGTGAATGTTGCTCAGTCATGTCTGACTCTTTGAGACCCCCTGGACTGTTCATGGAATTCTCTAGGCCAGAATACTGGAGTGGGTAACCTTTTCCAGGGGGGTTTCCCAACCCTGGGATCAAACCCAGGTCTCCCACATTGCAGGCAGATTCTTTACCAGCTGAGCCACAAGGTAAGTCCAAGAAGACTGGAGTGGGTAGCCTATCCCTTCCCCATGAGATCTTCCTGACCCAGAAATCAAACCAGTGTCTCACACATTGCAGGCAAATTCTTTACCAACTGAGCTATCAAGGAAGCCCCAGGGAAGCCTCAAAGAGGAGGAAGAGAGTTCAAAATGGAACAGGCTGACTCAAGACAATCAGGACTGCCTTGGAGCATGAAAACCAAGTAATACATGAATTCAGGATAAGGTGGGTGTTGGGCATTGGGAGGATAGAGGCCCCTCACATCAGGACCACGGAGAGCAGCAGAACTGAATTATGACTGCAGCGTAGAAACACAACAGCCGCAGTGTTCCCTTATTGCAAGCAAGCGGCAGGCCCTGTGCAGATCTCTCACTGGGCCCTGATGGAGACATGATTGGGGGATTGTTCATTAGCAAATGGATTTTAGAGATAAAATGAAATGAAGATAATCATGGTAATGGGATATAATTCATATCTATATCCAGTCAGACCTTGGCCATGAAATTTATATAACATGTTGTACATTTATCATCTTTAAACCAAACAGTTTCTTAAGGCTTTTGCTGTGATGATTGCCAACAATATATTTCATGTATCTGAACACTCCTTGTCGTCACCCACTATGGAAAGCAGCCCAGGTGAAGAAAAAGCTGGAAACGAGACATATCTGATCCCAATGCATTGTTTAACATGCCAGTTGCAGTAGAATCTTCCAAGGGAAGTTGGGAGATTAAGGATTAACTGTTACTGAAGCACCTTCAATGTACCAAGACCGTTGTCAGACACTTAGCAATATCACCTAACTCTCACATCAGCGAGAAGAAGGATTAACGATCACTCTGCCATAGACAAACTCAGAGGAAACAGAATTCAGTTCATACGCTTGTCCTACAATTAGCCTTAGAAAACCTTCTGTGACATCATCCACAGGAGGTCATGTTTTGTCTCTTTTCTTTATGGATATTGCCCAAACAATACCCTAAGTCTAACCATAACCCTATCTTCCCATGTCTCTCTTCCAGTCTGACTACAAGAGATGCACGCAGATAACCTTTTCGCAAACAGCCTGCCTGCTGGCACAACAAACCACTAAGAAACTGAGCAGCCAGTGGGTCTCTGTGACCCAGGGAGCTCAAACCCGGTGCTCTGTGACAATCTAGAGCAATGGGATGGGTGGGAGGTGGAAGGGAGGTTCAGGACAGGGAGGCCATCTGTACTGTAGGAGGAAACGGCAACCCATTCCAGGGTGTTCTTGTCCGGAGAATGCCATGGGCAGAGGAACCTGGCAGGCTACAGTCCATGGGGGGTCGCAGAGTGGGACGCAACTGAAGCATCTTAGTCCATAGCACGCATGGCTGATTCACGTTGACATGTGGCAGAAACCGACACAATATTGTAAAGCAATCATTCTCAATTTAAAAAATAAATTGAATAAAAATTAAAAAAAAAACAAACTGAAGACCCTGATATTCTGAAAATTTCAACAACTGGAAGAGTTTGTTGCCAACAAAAGAGACCGACCCAGGCTAACTTGAGCACAAAAGGTATTCTTGGCATACCTGTTAGCTTACATAATCAAAAGGAACCAGAAGAGCCAGGGGTCAAGGATGGAGAGCAACCAGGTTAACTCTGGGGAGCAGAAGCAAATGCGCCATGTGATCAGGGCTCTGCTATTAGGACAAATGAGCTGTGAACTGTTTGCATCATGAGATATCTCCACTCAAGATTCAGGTGGAGGAAGAGAGGCAGGCCGTGAGCCCACCTGGGTGATGGGCTGAGGCCAGCAGGAGAGAGGAAGGCTCAAAAATTGGATTCATGCAAGGCTGCGTGCGCCAGGGGAAGAGACGTCCCGCCGGAGACTCAAAGTGCTGGGCTGGCGAAATAACGGATCCCCACGACGGTAACGAGAGGCCTCCCAGGCCCTCATAAATGTCTTCCCTTGTCGCATCACAGAGCACTTTCTGCTTACTCACAGATTCCTCACACAGGGCCCTCTGACACGCAGGCTGAGTCACGGAGGACTCTGTCTCCCTCGCTATCACCACGCACCAGAACCCCTTCCAGCTTTGATTCATTACACACATCACTTCTATCTTAGCCACCAGAACGTGATCTATATGGTAATTTATTTCACTGCTTTGTACTGGCTGCCGCCCCCTCACGTCCTATATCATTCAGGCTGAGTTCTGCATCGGCAGCAGTGAACATTCAGACCCAGCCCTTGGTGGAGAAAAAAGGACTCTCCCGGCCCTCCTCACAGAGGGAGTCAGCCCAGCCACAGTCGACGGGACAGACTAGCCTCAAGCCCTCTGCCAACATCCGTGTTTTGGAGAATGCCGAGTTCTGCAAATTCGAGACGGAGAAAGTGAGCAGACAAATGTGTGTAACTGAAATCGAACAGCTACAAGCGTCGCTCTCAAAGCACGCAAAAGCCCTTCTGCAGAGATACTGGGTTATTGCAGTTAAGCACTGCAGAGCGTCCAGAGGAAGTCTAGAAATTCCCTGAACCAGGAGGCAGGATTCGTGATTCTGAAATAGAGATAATGGGTTGGAATCATCCACTTCATTAAGACACCCAAAGGGGTTTTCAGTTTACCATTATGACATTCAAAAATAAAAACATGGGCAAAGGCTGCCCTTAAACAAAAGTCTGTGCAAGGAGGAAGAGATGAAGAGATGGCTTTGCCAACAAAAGGATGAAGAAAAGAATCTGCTGTTACCTGGTGAACTCCAGAGCTGCATGTTTAACAGGCTCTTTACCTGTAAATCTGTCTTCAGAATAATTTGTGGGACAGGCATGCCTCCCTTTACTGTATTTACAGGGTACAGCAACTTGCTAGGAAAACCTGGAGAGCTACAGGGTCAGGGAGAGAGCAACTTAACAGACCTCAGAAACTTCCTCCTTTCCCGGCTAAGTGGTCCCCTCACTGCAGGGGGACCCATAGTTCGAAAAGTGGCCAGCAGACAGGCGTGGAGAAGTTGAGTATCTCTGTTCATGAAGTCAGAGAGTCAAGACAGCTTTTGTGCTAATTTTTTACTTATAGTTAATTTTTGTTTCCAAGGAGAGAGCAAAGAAGGGTTGCAAGAAGGGAGGGGATATAAAAGGATTATTAAACAAGAATTTTTAAGAAAGATTAACATTTGATATTAAGTTGTTTGTCTGTGAACTAAAGCTCTTCATCTGCTCACACTGGAAAGAGATCTCCTTCACATAAAGAAGGTCCTATATGAACAGAATCGAGTGGGTGTGGGTGTGTGTATTCACACACACAGAAGTGGGAGGTAGACCACCATATTCCAGATGTGTTCTAGGTGCTTGGGCCTTCCTCACCAGGAATTAAGTTGCAGATTGGCCATAGTTAGCTTTTTTGTTCTATATGCAAGAGAGTTTATTGCTATTATTTTAGAACTAAAATATAAATGACCACCCAGTTTTAAATGCTAACATGTTTTTAATGTTCTCATTTCCCTAAATGAATTTTCAACTTACAAATGGGTATCAGCTCTTGCTACTTATTAGCATAAAACTAGATTCTTCTTTTGGACTTCCACACCTTCTATTAACAAATAGCCTATCTGATCTCGTGTCTCCTCATTACTAATACTGTGACTTATCCAGGCTGATATACATCCTATGGTCCACATAAGTTTAAGACTTTCCAGAAGCTATGTCTTTGTTTATGACATTCCACACATTGGGAACAGCCTCCTCAATTCCAATTCTTATCTTCATTGTCATAGTTCATGATTCACAAATTAACTTGGCCCTGAGCCTAAAAGCTCAGACTGACCTTTTAAGCTCTTACCACAATAATTTTCCTGTCCATACGTTGCCTTTAGATGCCCTATAGCTATCCATACATTTACTGTTTTTATGTTCACAGACAGTTTATGAGCATTTCAAAGGCAACCGATCTGTCAACATCTTTGCAACTCTAAAGCCATGAACTATGGGGGGGTGGTGGGGTGCATTGCAGTACATACTCAGAAAGTTTTGTTGAATAATTAAGTAGACCTCTTTGAATGGCAACAGACTGTACTCAAAGCACAAGAGAGGAAGAAAAGGGAATGGAGGTAATAAAAAAATGTAAAAACTGCAGCCCCACTCCCCAAGGGACTTACTTCTACCTCTGGAGAGACTAAAATCCGCATGAAAAATCACAGGAGTACACATCTGACACATAAATTCACATTTTACCTCGGGGAAATACAATCTATCCTGTGTAGTCCTCTGACCCAGTGTGTACAGTTGTCTCCGGGGCTACAGGGGAATCGTGAAGACCCAGGAACTGATGAAATCAACAGACCCAGGGAAGTGACCCCCACAGGTTTTACTGAGGTGATTCAGGATCTCATGGTTTTAGGAGAAGCCCCTATCCAGCACAGGGCAGAAGACAAGTGAGGGGGGGCAACCAGAGGTGTGATACTACTGGCTATCACCCAGGAGTTTGGTCAATCCAGCTCAAAAAGATTGCTTATTAAATATTTTATTTCTTCAGCTATATTGAAGTATAAACAGTATGCCAAAAATGCACATAATTAATGTACATAATTTGGACACATGTATACACTCACATTACCATCACCACTATCAAGGTAACAGATTTATCACCTCCAAAAGTTTCCCTGTATGCCTCTGTTGTTTTTATTTTCTCTGTGTGTGTGTGTATGTAGAGCAACTTCTAAATCTCATGCTAAGTGCACAACATCTTACGTTAACTATAGGAACTATGGTATATAGCACACATCTGGAACTTATTATGTGTAAATATAACTTTATCCCTAAGAAGACTCCTTTTCAGAGAAGCTCCTGTCACACTGCTGTGAACTGCCCTCTAGAGGCAGGAGGAGAGTAATGCTGGTCAGCCCATCAGCGCAGGAATGTTGCTGCAAAGTCAGTAACACTTTCCTCTGGATACCTTTATAGGCTTGAAAATACAGAAAGTGGGTAGAGGCTCACTCTGCTTTATTTTTCTAATTCCCATAGAAAGTGCCCAGGCCTGCTTCATTTTTCATTGGCACACTTATCACCATCTGACAAAATATCCATTTATTTGCTTATTTGTTATCTTATTTCTCCTGTTAGAACACAAGAAAACCTATTTAGCCTGTTTTGTTTTGCAGCTTCTAGAACAGAGCTGGCCTCTTGGCCAGTGATCATGCATAACTGTTGAATAAATATATTATTTCTTTATAACCAAATTAAATAATTTACTAATTGTTCAAGATGCATTTCAATCCATTTACATTTCACTTTGCAGAATATGGTGCCTGTTAAATGCATAAAGCCTCAACTTCATCTGATGCTCAAAGGAAAAAAATCAGTTCCTTACCAAAATGGTTTAAATGACTAAATAACATAGCACAGTGTCTGCAACTGAAAAGTAGTTTAGTAAATTTTGTTTATCAACTACCAGAAATAGTTGAATTCTCTCCCATCACACATGCACACATACATACTTTAAAGGTAAAATATCTCCCTATTTATCTTTAATGATGGACAAATAGTCGTAGGCATGTTTGTCTTTAAAGTATAGAAACATAACTCTTAATAAGTACTCAAAGCATACGTACTAAATTAATGAATCCTGCAATAGACATTCTCTAATAGGACCAATGACACCTTGTATAGTTAATCCAATGCCTAAATCCTGAAAGGTGCTAATATGAATTGCAAATATGCTAAATTTATTAATATCATAAATAAGCAGTCTTAAAATTAAACCCCTGCTATTATCAATAATACTTCTGTTGTTTTAGAAATAAGATCATGAATACCTTTATGCTTTCAGTTTTTAACTTGCTCTTATTCATTACAGTTATGAATAATAAATTACACCTATCTCTGTTAAGAAAGGCTTCAGAAAGCCCCAATTTTTGTCTGTTTTACTTCAGAAACTTGTTGCTGACTTATGTGTCTCAACTTCTCATTCTTCCCCTACCTTAAAGTTTATTTGAATTCATCTGACAACTGCCCTTCTAGTCCTTTCTATCTTCTTCTTTTGTGAATCACTGGCCAGAAAACAGTGGCTCTCAGCAAAACACACGTGAGACGCCCTAGACAGTTTTGAATGTAATTAGAGGGAGCAACGTTTTCTTGTTTTTTTTTTAATCATGTGCAAACCTTATACTTTAATGGAGTGCTAAACATATAATGGCACCCCACTCCAGTACTCTTGCCTGGAAAATCCCATGGACGGAGGAACCTGGTAGGCTGCAGGCCATGGGGTCGCTAAGAGTAGGACACGACTGAGCGACTTCACTTTCACCCATTGGAGAAGGAAATGGGAACCCACTCCAGTGTTCTTGCCTGGAGGATCCCAGGGATGGGGGAGCCTGGTGGGCTGCCGTCTTTGGGGTCACACTGAGTCGGACACGACTGAAGCGACTTAGCAGCAGCAGCAGCAGCAAAAATATAACAGCCAGAGTTAGAACGTGATTGTGTGAAGAGTAACTACACCGAACAGACTTTACTCCACCTTTACAACATTGGCCACGCTACCCACGTTCTTTGTGGTCGTTTATACTCTTCCCCAAGGCTCATCTGACAATATTTCACTTCTGTTTCCCACTAACCAACAACTCAGCAAAGTTTTTACCATTATGTCCTCGGGTCTTCTCAGGCTTCCTACATCTGCATCCCTCCCCAGAGCACCCATTTCTGCTTTCACAGCCTCTACAAACTCTCAAGTCACAGGACAGGGCAGAGAGAGGACCAAAGCCTGGCAGGACATAGACTTGGCTGGTCTCAAACTCAGGACATTCTCCACCCATTTCCAATTTGTCAAAGCATGACTCAGGTGAAACGGTTCCTTTCCAGCTTCCCGAGCCAAAGATACCAACACCTTCTTCAGTATTCCTCCACCACTCTGGGAACACTGACACGATCCCATTCACCAAATATTTAGAAAGGACATTTTTAATGTCATCAAATTTAAATAGCGACATGTGGCCAGCGATTACTGCAGAGTGTAGATTTAGAACAACACCCCTGTTTCCAGCACCACCTGAGAAACTTTTATTTTTCCAGTAACTTCAGTACCTTCTCTCCTATCTCAGTTTGTTAAAGAATTGTTTTGTTTTAGTATTCTTCTTCTCCCATAGAGATGCTATTTTCTCAAGAGGCTACTTTCTCAAGATGCTTTTTCTATTCTTTATTTGTTTTGATCCTTTTCATATTAGATATTTCCTTCTAACCTGATCTCTGGCTCCCCCCACAACATAAAAGTGTGAAAATGAACATCCGAATAGAAGTACATGCTTGTGGGTAGGGCTTGTGGGTGGTGGTCTTTTGGAAGTGACAGATAATGTCGACTTGTTTATTTTTAAAGTTAGTGAATCCCCCATGTCAACTCATTCAGGTTGTTAGGTGCAACAGAAAACACAGAAAAACAGAAAACCAGCCTCTGGTTGGTCTGGGTGTACCCAGCTATAGGTGTCCAAAAGCTGACAGAGGGCAACAGTAGAAGAACAAAGGTCTCAACCTTCAGCATATAATTTAGTACTAATGTGGCCTGTTTCCCATAGGGAAGACTGTTCTTCACGGCTGCTTGCATTTACAGTACATAGATCCTCTGGTATCTCTTGCCAGAAAATGAAACCCCTGTGTATTCTATCTAGAGGTAGAAACACATTGCCTGTCTGCAGGATGGGATGGAGAAACTTTTGGTGTTCTAAATGCTTCTTAAGCAAACTTTCAGGCATTTCTTAAGATTTATACATCACCTGAGCCCTTCAAAGGTTGCTACAGATGAACCGGGTGGTTTCTTAGGCCTCCCTGCTGTCCGTGTATTAGTCTGCTTTCTAGAGACTTCCAGATTAGTTACTACTCTGAAAAATCTGCCTGCCAATGCAGGGGACGTGGATTCGATCCCTGGTCCAGAAAGGTTTCACATGCCCTGGGGCCACTAAGCCCCTGTGCCGCATCTACTAAAGCCTGCACGCCCTGGGGCCCATGCTGGGCAATGAGAGGAACCACCGAATGAGAAGCCTGAGCGCCACGTCTAGAGAATGGCCCCCATCTGCTGCAGCTAGAGAAAGCCCTCACGCAGCACCAAAGACCTAGCACAGCCAAAAATAAAATAACTTACTTACTACTCATCCTCTCCTGTTCTGACATCTTTTTCATAAGGTTGAGCTGAAGTAACTATGTGTTCAGTCTATTATTTTTAACCAGAAATATGTCAATACATCTTTCTGTTCCAATGTGAGGGGTTTTAGTAGACAAAGAACTCTGCCTGCCATTTCAGTAAACAACAAATATTGCTCATCATCAAGCTATTAGCCACAGAAGTCCACAAGGGCAGTGTACCCTGAAGGGATGGAGAAAAACAGGATACCAGCCCTAGATACCTGAGATGCACAAAGGATTTATCTTAATGAGTTCAGATTTTTGGATCTTCTCATACATAGAAAAGCACTAAACTCATTTACTTAAGATGCCTGGTTTTTGTGATTAGTAGTTATATATTGATGTTCCATCATGTGGAGTTTTTTCCCCCAGGAAAAATTCCTATACACTTGGCTCATCTCTTAGCTCTTTGGAACTGCATCTCAGAGCAGAGAGGTTGTCTCCCAGGCTATAGCTCTAAGTACGTTCCCCAGATAAAAATAAAAAACAACTTTTAGACTCTGTATTTTTTTTTTCTAGTCAGCAGTGAGATAGAGGAATCTTATCCATCCTTTTGTTTCTAGTGTACAGTGCATCAAACAAGACAGGCACTCTAAAACTTTCACGAAATGAACAGATAAATACATGAACATGTAGATCAATGGAAGAAGGATGGACGGATGGGTAGAGGGATGGACACAAGAAAGAACAACTTCTTCATGGCTCAAAGAGACTGTGTGAACAATCACCTATGGGAAAGAGCTCTCTTTTGACACAGACTGGCTTTGGAGTTGTCTTTCTACCTCGTAAAGAGGTATACCCACTTTCTAGATTATCAAATGTTTCTCTGGCTTAAATCATAGGGCGCTGATGTTGACTAGGCTATGAGTGAGATCATTCACCCCTTTTCTATGTTTTATCTTCCCATCAGCAGCCAGTTACCTCCCCCAGGCATCTTGTTATGAATAGCATTACAGAAAGTAAAGATCATTGCTCCTTCTGGAAACTTATGAAGCAGCACTGCTACAGTAAGAGACAGTGCCTTGCAATGCAGACTTCACGGATTTTCCATGAAGTACTGTAAGGTAACAGTACACTTTTCAATGATTTCTGCTCTGCAGAAGAGCCTTGATTGCATCTAGCATACAATACCATAGCAGCGAAATTCATGAATATTTTACTCATACAGGGAAAAGGAGCCTGCCTAAATAGCTTTTATTTTGTAAGGTTTCAGATTTAGGTGTTTTCTTTTTTTTTTTTTTTTTCCTCTCCCCTACCAGATTCTTTTTTTCCCTTAAACTCTACATTAAACAGCTGCTTTGAAAGTTTCTCTTTCCTTTTAAGTGTTTTCACATTTCCAGGCTGTGCTCCTATGATCTAATAAAATTAAGCTATCAGGAGGAAATCATCGCATCAGAGCTGGGGAAGCATTGTAAAGCACCAGACATCTCGCTAGAAGAGCATCTCTCAGGAGTTTGCTCCGGGAAAGAAGCAGTGGGTGGAATTGCTGAGCTCCTTGGTCTGTTAAGCTGACGCCTGCCTTCCCACACTTGTCTTCTTTACATAAGCATTTTCCTTTTAAGGCAGCCCACGGCAGCTCTGGGAGAGAAGCCGTCAGGCACAACGGTCAGATCTAAATATTCCAGGGAAGAGATAAAAATAAAGTGTTGTACCTGAGTGAATGACCTTCTAACATTTCCAATCTTGAGCTGCTTGATGAAAGTGCTTTCACTTCCCACCTTACTCACCATCCCCACTTTCTGATCTCCTTGTAAATTTTAACTTTCAGGGGACAACATATGCTTCTGATTGTTAATAGCTACAGCAAAAAGACTGGGGATTTTTTTTTTTTTTTTTTTTTTCATGCAGCATTTCATCCTAACCAAAAATGGGCAGCAAGTCAATTCTCAAGTACAACTCACTGGGAATTTATGCCTCCAATGACTACTCACCTAGACAAGTGTATTTTCTTCTACTTAAATCTCTTTTACTTTTGAGACTTGGCTGACTACTGTCCCTTACTTAAGACACAGAGTAGGCAAAAAGTGACTTCTATAGACAACTGATGCTCATACTTTAGTGGAATTACTTGGGAGGCTTTATTTAAAATGCAAATCTGTGAACCCTATTCCACATTCCCCAAATCAGAATGTTGGTGGTATTTCAAAGAATACATGAAGTCTAATCTCTAGAATGCAACGGGGCTTGAACAAGAAATACAAAATATTTTGGTTTGCTGATTTTAAACATCACAGACTGGCAAAGTTAGACAAATCTAAGCTTGGATAAAGTCTTCCCCCCACCCTCTGTACCCTATCTTTTCTCCTTTCTACCTACTCTTTCTTTTGTCCCTCCTACTTATTCAAGGTCTACATTTAATTTTTGCTTGAAAATGCTTTTCATCTGGGATCCCTCAAATGCAGCACAGTATTGAGAATGAAGTGGGAAGTCCACCAGTGTGAACTAGTATCTGAAGACTAAGAGGCCAGAGGAGGGGCACTGTGAAAGGAGACTATTAAAAGTTCTCATTACTTTGGGGAGAACTCTAGGAAGAAGTCTTGTATTTAGGTGATATTTCAACCACATTTTTGTGTCCCCATTAGAATGATTTATTTCTATGACTCCATGGGGTAGGTTTTCTTAGCTAAGCAGGTTCCTCTGTAGACTGACTTGAGTGAGTCACCTTTGGCAGACTCCTGGGTTCTCTATTCTCTGGCTTTCTCTGGTCACTTGTGGAGTACACTCTTCCGACAGCCACAGAAGGTCAGAATGAACATTTCAAACAGCTGTCATGAGGAGAATCAATATGACCAAATAGACAAAGAGCCATGATTCTTGGCAGGTGTTTCTAAGAGAAAGCACGTCCTTATTCTGAATTAACTGAGGTTATCCCCTTCCTTTTGCTTTTTCTCTTTCCTCCACCTCTTTCACTTTCCTCTCTTAGACAAATGCTTTGGCTGTAACAAGGTGCAAAAAATAGAGATCCAGAGTTGTCACTTTTGTGTCAAATGGGTAGAAAAAATGGTACCTGTCTCAGAGGATTTCATTAGGAAATAAAAAGGATTAACATTGAAAGTACACAGTGTTACCAAATCCAAGCTCGCTCTTCTCAATGCAACCAAGGTAAGGCAGTGAATCCTAGACAAGGTGTTAGGATCAGAAAGGGACTTTATTCAAGAGCCAGCTAACCAAGAAGATGGCAGGCTAGTGACTCAAAATAACCATCTTGTGGGTGCCTGGTTGCCAGGTTCTTTTCTAGATCAGAGATGGTGGGGGGGAAGGATAGGAAACAAAGAAAAAAGACTATTCAATCCTTGCAAATGTCCCCTAGAATGGCAAGATTCAGTCAGGGGAATGTGTTCGTTTTACTTCCTTAGAGTAAGTCCTACACAGGTGGGCAGCTCAGGTTATCTCCCCTGAGGCAGGCCATTGTGTATGCTTATAATAACAAAATCAGCAAAGTAACGGTTAAAGTCACATAATCATATCCAGTATAAATTTAAAATCAACCCTTCCCAATTACAATAGCATAAGATCCAAAATGCAGGAGAGCTTAGAAAATAGTCATTGTACTAACCATGCACCTAGAGCGTATAAAATGAGTTCTGAAGTGTTTCCAAAAACAGCTTGTACAAGTTTAGGCTAATTTTCAGGAGTCCCAATTTCAAATGGAAATTGCTGACAGACAATTCCAGGACCATGCCAGAATTAAATAAATACCTTCTAAAGCCCACTACAAAAATGTTAGATGAGCATTCCATCCAAAAGACATCAAGAGTTAAGCAATATAGACAACTGAAGAGGAAACACCTTCTTGGCCACTGAGAAACTACAGTCAATAACCCTGAATACATTTAAGCCCCTGAATACCTAACTACTTTGATGATAAAAAGGAAAAAAAAAAAAGTTGATAATCATGTATTTTTAATGCTTCTCATCAAACCAAAGGCACCTGTATTTCTCTCATTCTTCAGAAATGCCAGCTGTTAGTTATCCACAATAAATGGGATTTCACATTTTGTGACAAGCCTATTAAGGGGAAAGTACAAATGCTAGACGGAAATAGAGAATAATAAGTTATCAAGACTTTCTTCTTTCAAATATACATCATTATGTTTATTATACTCATTCTCTTGAGAATTTTGTGTTCTAAGGAGGATAGTGGCATTAACAAGAGGCTATATCAGAAAGCATTCTTTAGAAGAAATTTCAGCTGCAGAGCACCACACTCTGTAATGTATTTATTGGAATATCCATTTCCCACTATGATCAACCTTTCAACCTGGTGCCTTTCCAGAACTGTCATACAGTTGCATGAGAAAGAAATGTAGGAGTTATTCTGCTTCAACAACTGTATTCAAGTCCTGTCAGCCTCATTTCCTATATATTTGTCAATCAAGTCAGTCCACCTCACCCTATCTATATGACATACCTGTCTGAATGCATGTCATCTTTCCTCTTGCCTGGTTTATAGCAATCCCATCATAACTAGTTCATCTGACCCTCTCTAGAGACTCTGAAACAAGACCTGGGTCCAATGCCTGGGTTGGGAAGATCTTCTGGAGAAGGGAAAGGCTATCCACTCCAGTATTCTGGCCTGGAGAATTCCATGGACACAGTCCATGGGATTGCAAAGAGTTGGACACGACTGACCAACTTTCACTTAAACTCACCATTATTCTTCAGTTCAGTTCAGTTGCTCAGTCATGTCCCACTCTTTGTGACCCAATGGACTGCAGCATGCCAGGCCTCCCTGTCCATCATCAACTCCCAGAGTTTACTCAAACTCATGTCCATTGTGTTAGTGATGCCATCCATCCATCTCACCCTCTGTCATACTCTTCTCCTCCTGCCTTCAATCTTTTCCAGCATCAGGGTTTTTTCCAATGAGTCACTTCTTCACATCAGGTGGTCAAAGTACTGGAGTTTCAGCTTCAACATCAGTCCTCCCAATAATTATTCAGGACTGATTTCCTTTAGGATGGACAGGTTGGATCTCCTTGCAGCCCAAGGGACTCTCAAGAGTCTTCTCCAACACCATTATTCTTAGTGCAGCTCAAAGTATCTTTTTGGATTCCAATCTGGATCATGTAATCCTTAAAAAATGTCTTATTTTCCTTAAGGACAAGATTAAAATCCTCAGGTTAGCCAATAGGCCCTGTGAGGGCTGCCCCAACTTCTCTCCCTACCTCTCCAACCCCCACTGGGCTTTATTTTCCTCCTACTTTTCTGTACTGATCTCAACAAGAATAGATGCTTAAAACTGTACTATACAACAGTTGCTCTCTTCCATACTACTTTTTTTTTTTTTTTGCAAAGGCAAAGAGCTAATTAAGGTACATATTTTGAAGAAACATTCAAAGTAATAAACTTGGTTCACCACATTAACAACTAAGATTTAGGCATTCATAAACATTTGGAAACAGGTAGGGTCAAATTTTCTTTCCTTCATTGCATAAACATGCTCTACTCATATGGAAAGTAAAGAGGTGCCTTGTGTATTAGAACCCATATTTATCTAACTTTATATGATCACATGAGTCTACTCCAAGTAAATAAGACTTTCAAAGCACTTTGTTTCACAGAATGGTAGCAGGGCTTTTTTTTCCCCTCCAGCTTAACTTTTCAAAGTTTAGAAAAGTTTTAAATGGTTTTAGAAAAGGCAGAGAAACCAGAGATCAAATTGCCAACATTCACTGGATCATCAAAAAAGCAAGAGAGTTAAAAAAAACCCATCTATTTCAGCTTTATTGACTAAGCCAAAGCCTTTGACTGTGTGGATCACAATAAACTGTGGAAAATTCTGAAAGAGATGGGCATACCAGACCACCTGACCTGCCTCTTGAGAAACCTGTATGCAGGTCAGGAAGCAGCAGTCAGAATTTGACATGGAACAACAGACTGGTTCCAAACAGGAAAAGGAGTACGTCAAGGCTGTATATTGTCACCCTGCTTATAACTTATATGCAGAGTACATCATGAGAAACGCTGGGCTGGAGGAAGCACAAGCTGGAATCAAGATTGCCGGGAGAAATATCAATAACCTCAGATATGCAGATGACACCACCCTTATGGCAGAAAGTGAAGAAGAACTAAAGAGCCTCTTGATGAAAGTGAAAGAGGAGAGTGAAAAAGTTGGCTTAAAGCTCAACATTCAGAAAACTAAGATCATGGCATCTGGTCCCATCACTTCATGGCAAATAGATGGGGAAACAGTGGAAACAGTGGCTGACTTTATTTTTGGGGGCTCCAAAATCACTCAGATGGTGATTGCAGCCATGAAATTAAAAGATGCTAACTCCTTGGAAGGAAAGTTATGACCAACCTAGACAGCATATTAAAAAGCAGAGACATTACTTTGTCAACAAAGGTCCATCTAGTCAAGGCAATGGTTTTTCCAGTAGTCATGTATGAATGAGAGAGTTGGACTATAAAGAAAGCTGAGTGCCAAAGAATTGATGCTTTTGAACTGTGGTGTTGGAGAAGACTCTTGAGAGTCCCCTGGACTGCAAGGAGATCCAACCAGTCCATTCTAAAGGAAATCAGTCCTGGGTGTTCATTGGAAGGACTGATGCTGAAGCTGAAACTCCAACACTTTGGCCACCTGATGCGAAGAGCTGTCTCATTTAAAAGACCCTGATGTTGGGAAAGACTGAGGGCAGGAGGAGAAAGGGACAACAGGGGATGAGATGGTTGGATGGCATCACCGACTCGATGGACATGAGTTTGAGTAAACTTCGGGAGTTGGTGATGGACAGGGAGGCCTGGTGTGCCTGGTCATGGGGTCGCAAAGAGTCGGACACGATTGAGCGACTGAACTGAACTGAACCTTTTCAAACACTCCCTCAGTGTTGTATCTTGCTAGTGAACTTGGGTAAACTGCTTTACCTCTGAGTCTTTTTCCTTCAGTGAAACTGGGCTAATAACACCTGAAACCCAGATTGGTTGTAGGAATTTAATGAGATTATGCAATGGCATAGAAGTGTGGCAAGTGGTTTTGTTCCCCTGTCCATTTTTTCCCCTTCAGTTGCTTTACTAATATGATTCTGAGACAAGGAAAATGCATTGCAACTAATTCCCACTCAAAAACACAGAATATTTTTATGCTAGAAATGATATAAAGATCATTGAGTTCAATATCCTCATTTTACAGATGAGAAATCTAAGGTCCCAAAAGTGATGCCTCAGGTCACAAAGCTAGTTAGTATGACAGCTGAGACCAAAAAGAATGTCTTCTAAATCCCATGTTAAACCATTTGATATTAAATCACACTAATTTGGGTAGATTTCTATTTTTTTTCTGTTTGCATATTTCATTTTAAAATTAATGACTACAAATGTCTATCTAAATTTAGGCTAAATTCACTTCATAATTTTCAGAAAGTAATCCTAACTCTAAATAGATTATGCCAGAGTTCAGGCTTTGAAAGAAAAAGATCTGAGCTTCATTCTTGAATCTGCTATTTATTAGCTGAATAACCTTGGGCAAGTCATTCAATTTCTCGGAGCCTCTGTAACCTCATTTGTTAAATGGGAAATGTTAACACCTATCTCAAATAATTACCATGATGATTATATATGAGATAAACTTTGAATGCAAAGAGCCAAATTAGAACAGAGTTCAGAACCTACTAAGTCCATAAAAAAGTAAACTTCCTTTCTCTCACTCAGAGTCTGCAGACTCCAATCCCCCCAAAAATATAACTTCATACTTTGGAGGGCTTCATGTTACAATGCCTAAGTCAAGATGTAAGGAATGATAATAGGGTCTTGGGCAGTCATGATTGCTAATAGAATTCAGAATATCAGTTTTAAGTTTGTTTTCAAAGTTAAATAGAAATGCAGGCAGCTTTAAAATGTCTTTGAAACGAGCTGGCTTTCTTCTCCTCCTATTTCCATTGAAAAATCACATATAAATTCCTCTTTTTTGATAACGAGAGAAAAAGAGAACTATCAGCAGGAAAATTTTACCTATGATTGATGCTTCCAGTCAGCTTAAAACAGCAAGTATCTCAGATGTAAAAATTCTGACACATCACTTTCTGACAAAGCTACATTAAACAGCCACAAGTTCAATCCATTAACTCAACTCTGTAAAAGGACAAAATTAAGTCTTTGATATTAATAATCTTCAAATAGTTCTCTTCCTCCCCCAGTTCTCCAACCCAGTCTCGTTTCCCGGGTGGCATCGCATTTTACCCTGCTTTTGATTGGCAGGATGAATAGATAGTGTACAAGTTTACTTCCTGGGCATCAGATTGTGGTGTTAAATTACACAGTCTCAGGGAAGCAGAGCTGGGGGAAAAGAGGTGAGAAATGGAATTGCTTTCCTCCAAGATCCCCAGTGAGTATATAATATTTTAAACTGTATCTTGATTTTCTTCTTTCAGTTTCTCAAAATATTTTCCTCTTGCTATGCCAAGGAGCCACATTTTTTTAAAAGGCAAATGATGAATATATTTCAAGGCCTGCTTTGTGGCTGAGAAAACTGAAGCAAAGTGGTAAAGCAAATATATCTGTACCATACAACTTGTTAATAGCATTGCTACAAACCATTATTCTGATTGCCAGACCCAAAATATTCTGGTTTTGACCTAATAGGAAAATGGGTAAGCCCAAAGGGGAAAAAATAACTAGTCCTCAAGTATGAATTATAGGCACTCTACGATAATTGATGGACCAGTATGGACTCTAACCAGCCCCAATAAATATTTTCTTAAACTCAGATGTACATCTTGAAGCCACTGAAAGTGTGTGTTTGTGTGTAAATTCAAGTTGTGTAGATAGATGGAGAGATAGATATATAATACATGTGTCTGAATATCTGTGTTTACTGGGAATTTGACTTAGAAAAGGGTAATAGTAATAATGATTATTCAAGAAGCCAAGTTTCAGAATTATTTCAATTCTAGAGCCAATAAGATTTGCTGTACTTGGTGAAGATTCAGATGTAAGGCATGAGAGAGGAGGTGACGGATTTTTCTGTCCTAAGAAACTAAGAGATGTGAGTGATATCTCAAGAGAGATTTATCTCTACTTGCAGAGATAAATTAATTATAGAAGGAACAGGTATATAACAGGAGATGCATGTGAACCCAGAGTCCACTTCCAGACATTTTAAGTTTGTTCATTAGACATCCAGATGGGGATATAAATAGACAATGATACACACGAGTCTAGAATTCAGAGGAAAGGTTGAGTTAGAATGCACAAAGTACTTAAATTATTTCTCACCGTGATATTGGATGTGATCAACCACGCAGTGAGTGAAAATAGAGAGGAAGAAAGTTGGGGCCTGTAACATTCCCTTGCTCAGAAGTCCTGAAGTTAAAGATATCAGTAAGACTTTAAAGATAAGTAAACTGAGAGGATCACTACTAGAAGTATTAAGATATGAAGCAAAGAAGTATTTCAAGAAAAAAAGTCATCACCTCTGCTCATTGCTGCTGACAGGTAAAGTGAGATGAGGACTAAGATTTGATCAAATTTGGCAAACGTAATGCCATCGATGCCTTATTAAGACCATGTGGCAGAGAGCTGTCAAAGTGAATGTTTTTTGAGTGAAGAAAGGATGTTCTGCTAAGCCAGAGATCTGAGAAATGGGGGTATGCAGATATAAGACCAAGAGAATTACTTTAATGAGATACTAGCACATATGTGTATTAAACGAAAATGATCCAGGAAAAAGAAAACTTGATAATATGGGGAAGAGGGAAAAAGCAGATGTCATAACCATAGAAAAGAGGGTGGATTCCAGTGCAAATAGAAGAATCAGCCATAAAAAGAAATATTAACATAATGTTATAAAAAAGAAAGACAAATCACAGGTTCAAATTCAGATAAACTGGCATACTTGTTGTAGAAATATATAAAAGTTCTCTTGCATTTGTATCTATTTTCTTAGTCAAACAATAAAAAAAACAAGGAAAAATAATGAGGAGGGAGGAGTTATGGGTGATTTGAAGGCATAGGAGAAGTTTTAAAGTATTTGCCTAAGAGAGGATGAAACTAGGCGAATGTAATTGGATAACAGGATAACACATATCTGCCAGGAATTTAAAGTGAGACCAGTGTGGTTGTGCGACATTTTTTTTTTTAATTCAAATTATCTGTCAGTACAGCTGAGAAAAGACTGGAATTTAAATGCAGCCAGGTGATGATGACAGAGGGAGAGAATGGGGGGCAGAGGAATTGAGAGTGTATGCAAGAAAAAGAGTGTAATGATGGGTCTTATGATGCTAGCCAGTGAAGAGGGAAGAGAGGCTAAGTTATGGTCAGAGAGAGTAAAAGATGAAAACAGTCCAGTGGGTTGGAAACAGCAGAGGGATTGAAGAACTGTTGGCTATGAGGATATTACAGGAAGTAAAGAAGGCAAGTTGGGGGTTACAGTTGGAAAGTGTGTGTTTGAAATAGGGGTTTGGAAAAAATGGAGTTGGATAGCTAGGGTGGCATGCAGGAGAACATCATTGGAGATGAGGTGCCTCAAAAACTCTGAGGACAGCTTACTGGGAGCATCTTTTCTGTGAATATTGAAATGTTCAAGATTTATGACAGAAGAAATGTCTGCAAGAGACAGTGAGCCAGTTGTCTGGAATTCTCAGGTATGAATGGTAACAGTTAGAAGGTCTACAGGATCTACTAATGAATGGTCAAATGGTGTATCCCTCAAAGATGTAGGAAAAAATTAATGAATATACATTCTGATGGGCATCAAATATTTAAAAATTAACCCACTGCGGGGTTTTTTTTTTTCCCAATAGTGTTCAGACTACAGTTTGAACATTGACTTCTGCAGTTAAGACACAGAAAAAGCTACTTCACTGTAGGCTCCTTTCTACCAATGTGATCATACAACAAGAGTTCATTGCACTGTTATACAAAGTGGTTCTTTGAACCCTGGGTGTTTTTCTTTGAAGGTGGGTTTTCTTTGTCTGGGTGGATATATTTACCTTTAACATACACAAATTACTTATTTACACCTCCACACTCAGCCTTTACATGTTTAGGCTGGAAGAAAAGTAATCAATATCCAAGATAAACTGAGGAGGTATGAAACAGAAATACTAAAATGTATGGAGATAAGCAAAGAAGTTAAACTTCCAAGAAAAATGTTTCTTCAACCACAAAATGTCCTGCGCCTGGGGTGAATCCTAGGGGTGTATGTCATGTCTCTGGGCCTTACCCTCACCCCTGCATTTCATGGGGTAAAGGAGGTGCTCACGAGAGGCCCCTGGACTTCAGTCTCAGTTTTTGATTTGTGCCCTGGCTAACTGGAGCCCTCTCAACAGGAACTGTGACAACCCTCTTAACCTGTCCCATCCTGGAATTCCTAGAAACTAGATCTTGATCCCAAATCCTTCATTATTAGCCAATAAGAAGTCTCAAACATGGTAGACCACAAAGATCCCTATCACCTTCTGGCTTCAGCTATCACCATCTGGAGACCTCTAAAGCTGTGACTCATCCTATTGGACACTTCGGGATGACAGATAAATTCTGAGATCACCCCTTTCTTCCCACAGTGTAGTCAGAACTGCTGACTATCTTCCTGTGGCCAGCTCCATAGTCCAATAAGGTTTCTGATCTTGGTCTTGTGCAGAGCTCACTTTGCAAATATTCTTTCCTCCCACTCCCATTGCTTAGTCCTTGCTGAGTTCCCCAATGTGCCCATAGGCAAAGCTTGTCTAGGTCATGATACAGTAGATTATTTGATGCCCTATCTCCAGGTTTTTCTTCGCTCCAGGTCTTTGGTATGCCAATCACTTCAAGACTGGTTATTTTTTTCCAACCCAAGACAAACACCCTGTCTATCTCTGTGTCTTCTTTGTCCGACATCACAGAAACATTGCATTAGAGGAAGAAGGTAAAAACAGGAGAAATAGACTAGAAACAGTAGAAATTTGGAAAGATATCAATAAGTAGAGGGTAAATATATTTATTTATTTTTCAAACAAGGAAGTGAGTGTGTATCAATCTATACATAGAATATGTTATCAATGTATAATATGAAAGAAAACATGTTAAATCCTATACAGAAGCCAAAAGAATATTTTTATCAGCTTCTGTAGGTACAATGATGATTGATATACTATTGGTTCCTCACAATTCATGCTTTGTTGCTTTTAAAAAGCTCAAAGTTTAAAAGAACTATTTAGAAGATGTCCTCCACCTAATGTTAAGTGAAAAAAAAAGCAGGATATTAAGCAATGTGCAATATACTCATAACTCTGTTCCAAAATGGGTCTCTCTGTGCAGACAAGTCTAAGATATGCAGGAGAAATAAACTGAGCCTATCACATTCAGTTTATCTTTGAGACATATTTTATCAATCAGATAAGCCACTCCTCTTCAAAGAGATAGAATGAATAGAGGTGACACAGACATGAGAAGGGAAAATATTTTAGACTTGAGGTAGAAGATAAGAGTCAGCACCTCCACTCTGCTCAGTCCTTTCCAGAACCCAAGGATCAGGACTGTAGTCTACTCAAGATGTCAACTGAAAGAAAAAACTTGCTTTGCATGAGATAAAAACACTGATATTCTTGACTCTATAAACAGAGAGGGGATGGAAAAGCCAGAAGTGACAGGCAAGCTCACCAAGATGAACAGTGGCTAAACAGATTGGGAAGGAGGGCCAGTGAAATTCCATGGTGTAGGGTGACTAAAAGATTTTTCAGAACAGTGATGAAAATTTTTAAAGTCACTTGCATTATTGAAATATTTCTCCCTTTCCAAATTTTAAATAAGGCTACTTCACATATAAATGCATGAATTTATACTTCATATATAAATTTTTTTCTGAGTAACATTTCTATGCCTATGTTTGTGTATAAATGAAAGCAAATGTGAAATTTTCCATCAGGATGAATAGAATTAAGAGTAAAGTTTGCATGGGTAGAAACAAGAGCACAAAGACCAAAGTAGCCATGAAAATGTCCCCTTGAATTTGCAGAAATCTTTTAAAGGGCTTTGGACCTTTATACATCATGGAAATGATGGGAGTGTGTGTGCGTTTGTCCCTCAGTCGTGTCTGACTCTTTGGATCCCATGGACTGTAGCCCACCAGGCTCCTCAGTCCATGGGATTCTCCAGGCAAGAATACTGAAGTGGATTGCCATTTCCTTCTCCAGGATTGATGGGAGCTATGTAGCCTACTTTGATCTAGATCTTGAGAGAAAGTGAAAACCCAGACCATTTATGTGTGTAAGAGCCAGAGATGAGATTGACCATAGGAATGAACTGGAGACATTACCTACTGGAATCTATATTCATATCTTATTGAGCATAATATACATAACTTGCAATATTCTATCCAGTCAAGTAATATAAAAGAATAACAATACCACTAAATTTTTCACTTCTAAATTCATTGACTGTCTACAGCATGTCATTTACTACACTGGGCACCAGAAGTACAACAAGGATCCATACCCTCACGGAGAAGCATCAGAAACAATTGACGCTCAGGCTCCCATATTAAGCAGGTTCTATGATGTGGTGGAAAGCCAGCATCACTAAAATCAGAATTGAATTCATACCTCAACTCATCCCTAACTAGCTATGTTAAGTGTGACTTGTAAGTTTTAGGACTCAACATTTTCTATTTCAAGATGAGATGGATGAATGGATGATATCTAATATTTCCTAAAATTCAAATATACCATGATGTGTAGTTTATTACTGGGGGCTTTATGAGAAATCCATGTAAAATTCTTATTGTTTACTACAATCAGAAACCAAATGAATAAGTACCAAAATCATTATTGGTCCTATAAAAAGTGTGACTGAAGACAATGCAACACACAATCCCAAACAAAGTTTCTAAAATATGGATTTTTTTGTAAATCTCCATTGGCCACAACAACATCTGGGCTAAACTGAGAATTTGAAAAGGAAAAGGAGGAGAAGACACTAACATAGTTTAACCACCACAATGAACCAATAACTATGACAGGTGCTTTATATATCTTTCCTTATTTAATTCTCACTGCAATGCAAGAGATGGGAACTATTAAACACCTCTATAAAAGGATATATGCAAAATAAGGAACAAGAAGCAATGTGTACAATCTCAAAGGGCAGTAGAAGAGGTTTGAATCCAAGTTTTCTGATTTCATTCACCACATTTCTCTCACTATATCAAAGTTTTCTATGTATTAATAGAAAGATCATCTTACATTTTCTTTGATCTTTCTTTTCTGCATATCTGTTTTCTTTCCATCTCCCACCTCTTCCCAAGATGAGGAAACACAAAATTGCCAAAGATACACTATTTAAAGTAAGTGAATATATGTACTTGAATTTACAAGCGACATACCTATGTGTCCACAACCATATTTAGAAGTGGAACATTGCTCACCTCCTCGCCTAAAGAGCCATTATTCTAACTTCGATCACCATGAATTGACTTCACCAGTTTTTAAAATGTATGGACAGAGAATAAAATATATATTGTTTTCATTTGGGCTTCTTTCACTCAAATTATGTTTATGAGATCTACCCATGGTGTTAACTACTGTAGTAAATTTTCACTACTCTGTAACATTAAATTATATGGATGTACTTCAATTCTACTACTGTTAGATATTTATGTTATTTCCAGGTTCGGGCTAAGAACATACTTTCATATGCCTTCTACTAACATGTGATGTTTTTATGCGGTCTACCCAGTGGAATTGTTGGGTCACAGTTAACTGTTGTAGATTGAAATTTTAGCTGAAGCTCTTTACCCCTTTCTATCGCCTCTGCTATGTGACTTTGTAGTTGCTTGCATTAAGGGCAGAATATAATCCCCCAACCTTAAACTTTGGGCTTAGTATTGGAATTTGTGTTGGCCAATGAAACATGAGCAGAAGTGATAGTTTGCCAGCTCCACTCCCAGACCAAAGAAGCACTGCAGATTTTCTGCTATCACTATGAAATGAGCTCTCCCTGAGTAGCTAATGTCTTTTTAAACTTGGGCTAGAATGAAAATAGCTAGTACACATCTGATCCTAACCTACCCAAAGGGGCCAAACCCAAGAGATAACGCTACTTAAAGCAGAGTCATGCTGAGTTCAGCTTAGATCAGCTAACCCTAAGGCAGCCTGGCAACATAAAGCAGGAAACATTTCTGATTGTGGTAAAACACAGAAACATAAGATTTATCATCTTACCCATTTTATTTTTTTTCTAATTTCCAATTTATTAAATTGTTGGAAGCAAAGCAAACAAAGCCTTAAGAAAGATATTTGCAGCTTCAAATGTAGCAACAGAGGAACAACACATAAAGCACCATGAAAAATCACAGTAACATATATCAGAAAATTTTTTTTCTTTTTCTTTTTTCCATTTATTTTTATTAGTTGGAGGTTAATTAGTTTACAATATTGTAGTGGTTTTTGTCATACATTGACATGAATCAGTCATGGATTTACATGTATTTCCCATCCCGATCCCCCCTCTGTATATTATCTAGGGTGAAACAGATCACCAGCCCAGGCTGAATGCATGAGACAAGTGCTCGGACCTGGTGCACTGGGAAGACCCAGAGGAATCGGGTGGAGAGGGAGGTGGGAGGGGGAGAAACCTCAACCTGAAATAACGTTCTAAATCATTTTCACTTGAGACACTCTAGTGCACACACTTCAACAGCTGTACTAAACTTTTCATGATACTAATGAGGTGGAGTACCGTTCCATAAGCTAATCAATCAACTGAATTTCCTCTTTCCTGAAAGTCTTGTTCAATATTTTTGCCTGCAGAGAAATAGGGTATCACTTTTTCTTATTGATTCACAGAAAACTATTAACATTTTGAATATCAAGATTGTGTTGGGTTATGTGCACTTCAAACATTTTATCTGACTCTAAAAAGTAGGCTTGTACTCTATTCAAGTGTCTTTTGAGGAAGAAAATTCTCACTTTTTCAATAAGTATAGTATAGTAATCTATTTGCAGTCATCCATCCACATCCAGGGTCTATACATCCAGGGATTCAATGAACCTTTGATCATTTAGTATGCTTATGACTGGAGATGGCTGAATCCAAGGATGTGGAATCCATGAGTACAAAGGACCAACTCTGGGATTTGAACATTCACGGATTTTGGTATTGGTGACAGATCCTGGAACCAATCCCCCCTTAGATACTGAGTGATGACTCTACTTGACTACAGGTGAGGGAAAAAGAGAGAGTTTAAAATTCTAAAGAAAGAGCTTACATTGCTTCTTTAGAAGGTCACAATGAACATAATATTCAAATTTTCAAAAAAATCTTTACAGAACTAAATCAGTGTTTACAATCTGCATTGTGGTGCATTTATGACACAGCTGCCTTAAGAAACTCCTTTCCTACCTGAAATTTTCCCCACATGGAAAGTTATTTAGATAACATTTCTTTGACACCCTCACTTCATTCTCCTAGGATAACTTAGTGTGGGGAAGAAAAATCAGTGTCTCTCTGATTTCTGATTTTGAATTAAAAAAAAACAACAAAAAGTGTCTGAATGTTTCATGGGTAAAAGAGACCCAGCTGCATCATAATTCCGTTTTTCTTCCTTGGTGAAAATATTGACTCCTCCTGTTCTCATAGCACAGTTTACAGTACAAGCATACCTCTGAGATATTGCAAGTTCAATCTTGGCCCACAGCAATAAAGTGAATATCGCAATAAAGCAAGCCACACAATTTTTTTGGTTTTCCAAGTGCATATGAGTTGCATTTACACTATACTATAGTCTATTAGGATCCAATTTTTTTTTCCATTTATTTTTGTTAGTTGGAGGCTAATTACTTTACAATATTGTAGTGGTTTCTGTCATGCATTGACATGAATCAGCCATGAAGAAAATGTACATACCTTAATTTATAAATACTTGACTGCTAAAAAATTGCTAATCATCATATGCCGCTGCTGCTGCTGCCTGTGCAACCCCATTTGAGCCTTCAGCAAATCATAATTTTCTTTGCAATAGTAACATCAAATTTAACTGATAATAGATCAATACAACAAATATAATAATGAAAGAGTTTGAAATATTGCAAGAATTACCAAAGTGTGACACAGAGGCACAAGGTGAGCAAATGTTGGAAAAATGGTACCAATAGACTTGCTTGATATAGAATTGCCACGAACCACCAAATTCTTTAAAAAGAAAAAAAAGTTAATCTGCAAAGTACAATAAAAAAAAGTGCGATAAAACAATATATGCCTGTATTTTGCATTTCCACTGAATATTAGGTAAAGGTTAAAGTCCAATATTAAAAGTAGAGTCAATACAGGTTTCAGGACCTTGTAGAGGGAAGACAAGGGCAAGAACAGTGATAGAAAAAGGAGGAGGGACAGGAGGAAGGAAAATATGGAATAGAAAGAAAAACAGACTGGAAAAAGAAAGGTGGAGAAAGGACAAGACAAAGGAAGACAACACGAGATAGTAACAAAATACACTTGGCATCTTTGAATAATACTGAGTCTCCATTAAATGCCAATCCTTATGTGTTGTTTCAAAATACAGTTGACCCTGGAACAAACGAGGAGTTAGAGGTGGCTGACACCTGTGTAGGTGACCCCTAATCCATGCACACTGGAAATTAACTTTGCAGTCAGCACTCTGTACCCACAGTCTCGCATGCACAGAGTCAACCAACCACAGATCCTTAGTACAGTGTTACATATTTATTAAAGAAAAATTCACATATAAGTGGACCCACAATGTTCAAAGCTAAGTTGTTCAAGGGCCAACTGTACACCATCTATTTTGCAAGCATTTCATGTTATGCCCGTTTTCAGTAAGTTTTAGGCTGGCTGCATGCCTAAAATATGCTTTGGACCCATTATGAAACCTAACATAGTGAAAAGAGGTTAACACTCTAGTTTCTTTTATGACAAATTTTTACTAAAACCTCTTCTAATTTAAGAAAAATTTCAGATCTGCACAGTTAAAAAACACAATAAATCAATATATATCCTGTCCACTGCTATTGAACAGTGGATAAAAATTCGGTGTCTTTTATTGAGGTATCCTTTTTGGTGCTCAATCATGTTCAACTCTTTTGTGACCCCATGGAATGTAGCCCCCCAAGCTCCTCTGTCCATGGGACTTCTCAGGAGAATCCTGGAGTGGGTAGCCTTTTCCTTCTAGAGGGCATCTTCCTGACCCAGGGATCAAACCCGTGTGTCCTGTGTTGGCAGGCAGATTCTTTACCACTAGCACCACCTGGGATTACCAATAGAGCTAAAGTTCAACTCATTATCCCTTTAGACTGACTAAGTTATCAGGAGACACTGGAAGTTTTGGTGCACATGACTCTCATGAAGTTTCAGTGCCTCTAGGTCTTCCTTCTTTACTACAACTTTGGTGGTGGTGGTTTAGTCACTAAGTCATGTCTGACTCTTGAGACTTCATGGACGGTAGCCCACCAGGCTTCTCTGTCCATGGGATTTTCCAGGCAAGAATACCAGAGTGGATTGCCATTTCCTTCTCCAGAGGATCTTCCCAATTCAGGAATGGAACCCAGGTCGCCTGCATTGTACGTGGATTCTTTACCAACTGAGCTACAAGGAAAGTCACTACAACTTTGGACAATCCTAACAGAGGTGGCCTCAGTAATTTGTTCATGCTGCCCTCTCCTCTTCTAATGCACTCCACCATAAGGATTCATTTTTATAGCTTTGACCTTTAGTACCACCACCTAGTATGTCCCTGTAATTCTTCCATTATCATTAAAGTAAGGATAAATATATAAAATTTTATATTATGCCCTTTTATGATTTACATATTTCATTCTTACTATTAGTCAGTGTATTTGGAGACTAATTAGTCTTTACATGATAACTGTATGTATCTCTACCCTGATCCTTCATGGATTTGTAGATCTTAAAGTGTTTACTAGGAGTAGGAAATGGAACCCCACTCCAATACTCTTGCCTGGAAACTCCATGGACAGAGGAGACAGGTGGTCTACAGTCCATGGAGTTGCAAAGAGTCAGACATGACCGAGTGATTAAACACAAGGTGTTTACTATCACAGAACACTGTTTCCATTTTCTTTCTAGGTTATTTGTATACTGGCAGCACATTGCAGGCACTGTTAGATGTGCGGTGAATGAATTAATGCACAAAGCATATTGCATAAATGAATGAATGAATCAATCCATCAAAATCTATAACAAATATTTATAAAGTCAGAACCTAAATTCAAGATTTCTCAGACCAACTTCACAGTACTTTCCACTGATCCAAATTAAATATCAAAATAGAATATAGATGCCTGAATATACTATTCATATTGTTCGGTCAGAAAGGAAAAAATGTTATACCAGATTAAGATGTCAGATTGATTCTTAGCACGTCCTCATCCTGTATTTTATATAATTTTAGGGCACAGAAAAATGTATAGCTGAAATTCTACATCAGTTAGTATCAAATGATTCCAGTATGTTTTTAAGATTTTGGTTTCAGGAGTGAAACAAATGGATCATGGAGAATGAATGCAGTAGATCATTACACAAGCGATCAGTCAGCATCTTTGCCTACGCATTAAGGTTACTGAGTGAACAGCTCAGATTTATAATAGCTGAATTTCATGCCAGCCTAAAAACCACAACCTAGCCTGAGTTATCACGAGACATCAAAAAGAAAGTATGGTGATAATATATCCATCCAATTGCTACATAAACGGAAATACTGTAAGAAAGTTGGCTGAGCGCCTTGATAACCTAATTCATAATGTCTCTAAAAAGCCATACAATGATTTAGGGGAAATAATGAATGCCAGATAAAGATATATATAATTTAAGAAATATATGTATCATACATATTTAAGTCTTGAAACTCAAGCACTGTATTAGATTTGTCTAGAATGGTCTACTAAAAGCTAAAATGATCTGATTTTTTCTGCTGTCAAGACATCTTTACACAATTTTATTAAAGTTACTAAGTTTGAAAATTTATCTTCCTCAAATTTTTCTAAAGAGAATTTCAGATGCAGCGATACTACACTGGCTTTCAAGACAGACAAACCAGACTTACAATGTTACCCTAAGTAAATTAATTTCTCTGAGGTTCAGTTTCCTCAGTACATGAAATTGGCATAATTACACTGCAGCAAAAGCAGGGCAGTGTGTTCACCGAAACCAGAGTCATTTTTATCTTGGGAAGACTGGCTGACTACATTTCCCAGCCTCCATCATGGTAAGTTTGGGGTATGAGACTCAACTGGTCAATGAAACATTGGGGAAAAGTAACTAAGCCATTAATAAGCCTGGTCTTATTTCCTAAAATTCATTGAAGGACTGATGCTGAAGCTGACTCTCCAATACTTTGGCTACCCGATGAGAAGAATTGACTCCTTGATGCTGGGAAAGATTGAAGGCAGGAGGAGAAGGGGACAACAGAGGATGGCATCACTGATGCAATGGACATGAGTTTGAATAAACTCCGGGAGTTGATGATGTGGACAGGGAGGCCTGGCATGCTGCAGTCCATGGGGTTGCAAAGAGTCGGACATGACTGAGGAACTGAAATGAGCTGATTTCCCAAAAGATTCTTTTTAATGTTTCATAGGCAGCACTAGTGAAAAAGAACCCACCTGCTAATGGGAGAGACAAAACAGATGCAGGTTGGATCCCTGGGTCAAGAAAATTCCCCTAGAGGAGGGCATGGCAACCCACTCCAGTGTTCTTGCCTGGAGAATCCCATGGACAGAGGAGCCTGGCGGGCTACAGTCTAAGGGGTTGAAAAGAGTTGGACACAACTCAAGTGACTTAGCACAGCACATACTTCTTTCACCTGCTAATCAGTCTTCTTGTATAGACCTCAAGGTCATTGAGGGTGGCAGAATCAGATAGAAGAAGCCTGGACTCTGAATAATGCTAATGAATAGAACTTGCTTGTTCAGGCCTCCATATCAGGCCAACCCCCCTGACATATACTGGCCTGTGACATGAGTAAGGATATTTTACTGAGTTGAGACACTAATATGTTGTGAACATTTATTATGGCAGTAAGCCTACTTCAACTAATACAAAAATATACTCTAAAAAGCAAGTGAGGGATAAAATAAATTAATGACTATAAGAAACTTGATGGTGGTGGTTTCGTCACCAAGTCGTGTCTGACTCTCGTGAACCCAGGACTGTAGCCTGCCAGGCTCCTCGGTCCATGGGGTTGATTTCCCAGCCTATTGGAATGGGTTCCTTCTCCAGGGGATATTTCCAGTCCAGGGATTGAACCCAACCTCCTGCAGTGCAGGCAGATACGCTACCAACGTATCTGAGCTCCACCTTAAGGCAGTTTAATACAGTATCTGGGACTTACTATCAGGCTAGTTCTCCTTCCTGTGTTTAGCAGGGTGATCCAAACACATCCAGTCTCTACATTTAATACATACATATATATATATATATATATATATATATATGTATGTGTGTATATATATATATATATTTTACATTCTTTAGCCTATGAATTCTGCACTCATCTCACACGCTAGTAAAGTAATGCTCAAAATTTTCCAAGCCAGGCTTCTGCAATATGTGAACCGTGAACTTCCAGATATTCAAGGTGGTTTTAGAAAAGGCAGAGGGACCAGAGATCAAATTGCCAACATCCATTGGATCATCAAAAAGCAAGAGAGTTCAAAAAGAAAAATCTATTTCTGCTTTATTGACTACAGCAAAGCCTTTGACTGTGTGGATCACAATAAACTGTGGAAAATTCTGAAAGAGATGGGAATACCAGACCACCTGACATGCCTCTTGAAAAACCTGCATGCAGGTCAGGAAGCAACAGTCAGAACTGGACATGGAACAACAGACTGGTTCCAAACAGGAAAAGGAGTACGTCAAGGCTGTATATTGTCACCCTGCTTATTTAACTTATATGCAGAGTACATCATGAGAAACTCTGGGCTGGAGGAAGCACAAGCTGGAATTAAGATTGCCGGGAGAAATATCAATAACCTCCAATATGCAGATGACACCACCCTTATGGCAGAAATTGAAGAAGAACTAAAGAGCCTCTTGATGAAAGTGAAAGAGGAGAGTGAAAAAGTTGGCTTAAAGCTCAACATTCAGAAAACTAAGATCATGGCATCCGGTCCCATCACTTCATGGCAAATAGATGGGGAAACAGTGACTGACTTTATTTTGGGGGGCTCCAAAATCACTGCAGATGGTGATTGCAGCCATGAAATAAAAAGATGCTTACTCCTTGGAAGAAAAGTTATGACCAACCTATATAGCATATTAAAAAGCAGAGATATTACTTTGCCAACAAAGGTCCGTCTAGTCAAGGCTATGGTTTTTCCAGTGGTCATGTATGGATGTGAGAGTTGGACTGTGAAGAAAGCTAAGTGCTGAAGAATTGATGCTTTTGAACTGAGGTATTGGAGAAGACTCTTCAGAGTCCCTTGGACTGCAAGGAGATCCATCCAGTCCATCCTGAAGGAGATCAGTCCTGGGTGTTCATTGGAAGGACTGATGTTGAAGCTGAAACTCCAATACTTTGGCCACCTCATGCGAAGAGCTGACTCATCTGAAAAGACCCTGATGCTGGGAAAGATTGAAGGCAGGAGGAGAAGGGGACGACAGAGGATGAGATGGTTGATGGCATCACCGACTCAATGGACATGAGTTTGGGTAAACTCTTGGAGTTGTGATGGACAGGGAGGCCTGGCATGCTGCAATTCATGGGGTAGCAAAGAGTTGGATATGACTGAGCAAGTGAACTGAACTGACCCTATAGATTCTTGACCCTTTTCCAATTATGTGTAAAAAAGTAAATACCTTCTTCAGATAATTAACTTCACCGTGATAGTGTACAGTTGTTTCTTAAAGGCTATTTCCTATTATTAAAATCGTCACTTTTTACCTTTTCACCCAACTCTTTTTTACACATGCGGATAATTTGAAATATGGTTCAGGGAAATAATGTGATACACAATGTCATTTGAATGTATGCCATAATATTTAAACCCTAACTTGAAATTATTTTTGGTTACATTAGAACAAATCTATGACTCACAGAAAGTTTGTGTAACTGTAACAAATTACACAGGGGACAGCCAAGTAGACACTGCCCTCTTGCAACTACAGAAAATGAGGGGGACAGCAGAATGCCTGTTGATAACTTAATTACTATTAAAATGTGTGAGGTGATTCCAAAATAAATCAGGATGCTGTGGTCTACTTTTTTTTTTAATTCCTCTTTAGCAAAACCCATTTTAAAGTGGGGGGAAAAAAAGCAGTGGTGGAGTGGAGCCATTGATCTAGGCTAAGGGAATTTATGATCTGAAACTCACTAAAATTTGTTTTGAATTACCCTGTGCACATTTCACACTTTGAAATGAGCATCTGAGGAGTTTTACACATATAGATGTATTTGTTGGCTTCCTGACATTAATCCAAGTCTTTTTACCAGGTTATTTGCAAAAGCTTTATGGCTGTGAACTCTGCATTCAGAACAGAAATGTTCCTGAAAATCTGGACACAACTTTAAAAACCAAGAATCAGTGTCACTTTGCCACTGGCTCTCATTGCTTAAGTCTGCCTTTTACTGCATGCCTACTGTGAACCAATCTCGTGGAGAACTCTGCATGTGCTATTTTATACACTCCCCGTGACAAGCCTATGAGGCTGATGGCAACATCAATCACTACACTGCACAGGAGAAGGCTAAGACTTAAAAGAGGTTCAATCACTGCTCTTGACCCTAAAACCCAAGAGCTTTCTGGTCTAAGTGAGGTTGTCAATAATGAGCACAGAGATAACAGATATGTTATGGTATGTGTCCGCTGTCGCTGCAAAACTGCACTTTCTCCTCTATCACTAAGAGTGTGAGTGTGTGTTTTCCTATCTGTAGATCTCTCTTCCTGCCACTCATCTCCTCCAGGCTTGGCAGTGGATAGTAGGTCCATTTACTGTGATATGTGGTAAGAAAACATTTTCCTTAGCTTCATGGAACATTGACTATTAAATCAGAACCAACTCCAAAACTGCCTGCAGCCTTGGAGATTGTCCTAGCCTTTTTGCTCATTACCACTCAGCATCTTATTCTCACCAAGCGACTTCCAGCTGTCTGTTCCCAGTGAAGAGATGCTCTGATCCCCCCACACGATTCTTGTTAAGTTCCTTACCTCATCCTCCAGAGGCAATGCCTCAGGCAACACTTGAGGCAACGATGTGACCGCCACAAGTCAAAATGTATACAATTGGTTAGAAGTTAAAAAGCAGCCCACCTAAAGCTGCACATTGAATTGGTCATAATTAAAGTGAATGCTTTTAAGACCTAAAATTTCAAGTGTTGCCTTCACATCTCTGAGTCTCACAGGACCACAAGGGCCTCACCAGGCATTCCCTCTCTCTCAATAGGTCATACCCTGACCCCATATCCAATGGGGAAGGCTTCTCCTCTGGCAACTTAACCCACCAGCTAGATTAGCTTCACTCCACCTGGTCCTCAACCCAGTAAGTTTCCATTTGCTGCCAACCCATGGAGTTGTTCCAATAATTCAACTACACACTCGTGCAGGGATCAGAGGGTACCCCACCCTCCTGCTACTACAAAGAGTGTCTCCAGCAGCCCTTTCTTCTCTTTTTGTATGGCTCAGCATGGTGTGCAGAGTAGTCTCCCCCCACCCAGGCCATGAGTGTGACTACCAAACTACTGTCAAGCTCACCTGTCAAAGGTCAGGCGTCATATGTTCAGCCATTTCATACTATGGTGGAAAAAAGGTGAATTCATCAACAAGGTGAATAAGAGATGATCAAAACATTGGTTCCTGGCATTTACATATTTCAGAAACACATTTGGTGGGAGAAAGGCCCACAACAACTTATTATTTATGATTAGTTCATGATCAAGTACACTCTAACTGCCAAAATGAGAAAAGACAATCTTAGAATAAAACCAGTCCTTTAAATTGATCAGTTAGCTTGAACAGTTAAATCTAGTCTCGCAGAAAACCCAATACACTGCCTTTATTTTTCTCTTAGTGTTACACATTGGTGAAAGGTTGAAAAGAGACTAGCACGGTCTGGAGACAGACGTGTGATCAACGCTGGATCACGTGTCTAGAGTCATCCACTATGAACTGGAAATAAACTGACTCTGCTGCTACTCTTGTTTATACCTGCATAAGACATTTTCCTAACGGTTACCAAGTTTTGGTAAAAGAAAGGATATAACGTTTGGGCTGCTGTTAGCACCAAATCAAATGTTCAGTCAACCTGAGGATCTTCTCTAAGATCTGTGGCTACAACAACCAAATCATTGAGTATTTTACTTTTTATTGATTCTGCCTTGAACTTGGTCCACTCTGCTCATTCCACGTGGAGACTGATGTACCTGTTTAATTCATGTGAATAATTAAATATGACATTGAGAACTCAGACCATGTGTCTTTGGCACATAATCAAACATCTCATTAGGGCCTGGGCAAGGTTACTTTAAAAGCTGCTCATGGAAACTATCTAACGTGATCAACAATACAGAATTAGTTAAATGAGTATGTGTGCTCAGTCGCTCAGTTGTGTCCAACTCTTTGAGACCCCATGGGCTATAGCCCGCCAGGCTCCTCCATCCATAGGATTTTCCAGGCAAGAATACTGGAGTAGGTTGCCATTTCCTTCTCCAAGGGATCATCCCAACCCAGGGATTTAACCACTTTCTCCTGCATCTCCTGCACTTACAGACGGACTTTTTGCCACTGAGCCACCTGAGAAGCCCATTAGTTAGTTACATTTTGACAAAATTATATTCTGGAAAAGTACATAACCATCAAAAAGAATAATATATATCTAGGTGTGTTACTATGAAAAGATATTCTTAAAAGGTTGCAAATTTGAGGATCAGATACACAGTATGCCCACTGTGTAAGGGAAAAAGATTATATACTAATACATGTTTATATATATGCATAAAATTTTCCAAAAAATAGAAATGGTTAAAATGTCACCTCTTCAGCAATGGACAAAAATGACCAATTAAGGATTTACTTACAAATGTCAGCAGTGTAGCCAGTCAGAGGTTGATTAAACAATGGCCAATAGTTTAGATTTTAGATTCATAAAGTAGCAAAAGTGACATTTTCTTATGAAAACATAAAAGGTTAAACTAGAGTATTAGTCTCAGAGAGGTCCATTTAAACCCTCAAAGAGCTAGAATAATAAGGAAAGGCTAGTGTATTACTAAAAAGGACTTTTTTATCTATGGTAACGCTTTAACTACTAATACCTAGAAAGCTCATATATTGGAAGCTCAATAATGGACATGAAGACACTGCAGAGAAGAATGGCTTCATGGCACATGCACACTATCTGAATTTGTATGGCTTTAGAATAATACGGCCAAAAGGACAGATTTTGCCACATCGTGTAACTCTCAATTTTTGTAATTAAGTACACTGTTAGGAGAGCTTCTTTATTATTGTCCATTTAAACATTTAAAACAAAATAGAACAAAAAATTTACTTTTCCCTAAGTAGCTAATGTGGGCAAATATTCTAAAAATACAAATTCAGCTAAGAGCAACCCAGATTCATGATAGCAAGATCCTATCAACCAAGTAACTCAGGCATGGACGATTTGTTATTACAATCATCTCTAGTTTTCTACTGGCTTCCCTGGTGGCTCAGATGGTAAAGAATCAGCCTGCAGCGTAAGAGATCCCTGGGTAGGGAAGATACCCTGGAGAAGAAACTGGCAACCCACTCCAGTATTCTTGTCTGGTGAATCCCAAGGACAGAGGAGCCTGGTGGGCTACAGTCCATGAAATCCCAAAGAGATGGACATGACTGAGTGACTTACACTTGGTCACTGGGTATCCACTGCATGGAGGCCATGCTCATAGCTTTTCAATGGTTAGTAAACAGTGCCTAATTCTTCTTTGGGTTACCAACTAATGCGTAACAAATCACTCAAAATTTCCTGCAGTAGAACAATACCAGTTTATCATTGAAGGAGCATTTGGGCCTAGAAAAGAAAACAACAGTCTCGAAGGCCCTTGCTGAATCATCTAATTTCAGAGAAAACAAAACAGAACTTTAGGTCCCGCCCTGATGATCCAGGTTGGTTGTATCTATCTGGTACTTATCACCCACTGTCCAGAAACCTTCCACCCCTTACACCTGTCCAGAAGACTTATCACCCCCTCACCAACTACAAATGCCATCTCAACTAAAGAATACCCAAAACATTCTGCCTGATTAACGTTTCCCTTATCGCTTCCACAAACCTCCCTACAAAATATGGAGCCTCCCTGATCCCTCTCGGCGCTCAGCCTGATCGTTAGGCTGACTGCCGCCCTTCCTTGCCTGAATAAAGGTAACCTATTTCTGTTGAGGTCAGCTCTCCATTTCTGCCTTGGCCCAAACTATACCTTACAATCATTTTCAGAGAGTCTATGATTAAGGCATGTGGACAACCTACGGAGAGATGACTTGATCCTGCTCCGTGGCATTTAGGACTAGAATCTTCTGGAACCAAGGTCAGTAAACTTCTCCCTTTAAAATGCCAGATAATAAATATTTACAGCCTTGTGGTTCACAAACAATGCCTGCTGCATTTTGTCTTTTTCTATTTACAATTTATTTTAAAATAAATTTTACCTCACAGGTCTCACAAAAGCAGCCTGCAGGCTAGATTTGGTTCACAGACTGTAAGTCGGCCAAGCCCTAACCTGGAAATGTTTACACCATCGTGTTTGGCACCTAGACTGGGACAACTGAAAGGCTAGATTCAGTTGAGACTGTGAACCAGAGCACCTACACAGAATCTCTCCAGGTGCCTTGGGTTTTTCACAGCCCCGTAGCTGGGTTGAGATGGAGGGTCCTGACAGCAAACATTCCAAAAGTATGAGGAGAAACCTATATGGTTCCTCTTCAACAAACTCCAAAGTTCACCCAGTATTACTTCGCTGTATTTCATTCATAACAAGTGAGTCACAGAAATCAACCCTGTAAATTCAAAGGCAAGATAATCAGACTCCAGGTCTTATTGATCACACTGCACTGGACCATGTGAAATGGGAGATACTGTGCTGGCCATCTTTGCAAACTCAATCTGCCAGAACCCTTCCACGATTCACAAAGTATATATGCATATAGATGTACACATGTCAGTACTTGAACGTAAGACTATGGTAACATCTTACAGTCAGGTTTCTTATGTATATCTCTGACTGCCTGAATCCTCCCTTATGAATTCTGTTGCACACAGAACGAAATCATTGTATGGTCATAATATCCCCTTTCTGTAATGGAAACTACAACTATACTTTAGAAGTGAACATACAGCATTACCATCTAAAACCTTCAAGACTCCCAGAAGTATCTGCTACATATTCCCACTTTGAAGATCCAAATTACAACCAGCATGTAGACTAACGGAAAATGCAGATAAACAGGTAACTGAGAATACAGGAAGAAATTTTAAAATGCAAGCAAGTTTATTGTTTTGAAAAGGCTTCCCCGGCGACTCAGTGGTGAAGAATCCATTTGCCAATGCAAGAGCCCTGGGTTCAATCTCTGGGTCAGAAAGAGCCTCCTGGAGAAAAAAAAATGGCAACCCACTCCAGTATTCTTGCCTGAGAAATCTCATGGACAGAGGAGTCTGTTGGGCTTGAGTCCACCGGGTCACAAAGAGTCAGACACGAATTAGCAACTAAACAACAACAATAATCATTATCATTCTCCCATCTATAAATATTCTACTTAATTATTTTCAGAAGAGTATCTGTGTTAAGTAGGAATCAGAAGTAGGTGACAAGAAGTAAAATTTAAAAGCAAGGTTTGTCTGGGGAAGTCATGATGTATAACTAAAAATGGTGCCCTATTATTTTTAGCTTTTCCAGCTCTTCTTTTCCACAGACCCTAGAAATGGGACTATCCTCAAGTCAGACAAAGCCTTCTTTCACGTAGATGTACTTTACATCATGTTAGCAATATGTGAGCCTCATTTATTTTTTACTTATAATGAACAGGTACAGCAGAGACACTCAGTTTTTATGAGACACTTTTTTAATTTGAAACAGAGATTAAATTAAATATTTATGCCAGAGCGGCCAAAATGAAGACAAATAGCTCTAGCAAACAATTCTCTTAATAAAATTTAATCACTATGATGCAAACTGTTGTCAAAAGCGTAAATGCAAGTTAACTTTTTAAAAAGTTTTGCTTCATGATCCATGGAATTAATAGCTCATGTCATGAACACTGAAAATGGAGTGCATCTTTACATTTTTGTACTCCTTTGTGTTCTTGCAAGTGTTTTTTTAAATTTATTTAATGTACATCTTTCTTGCAAGGGGTCCTTTCAAAGTTAAAAATATAATTACATTTTCTCATCTAATTAAAATGTCAGTCATTTATTTTGGCATATTAAGTATAATGGCTGTTACCCAAGTTTTCTTTTCATTTAGATTCTGATTATTTTGTCATGTCACTCAAAAATCTATGCTTTGCAACTTGTCCAAGATTTTTCCCCCTCATTAGCATAAAACATCTTAGAGTCCTGCTGGTAGTGCTTTATCTAGTGCATGAAATGATTTGGATAATAAACAGCTGGAAACCAAAATGTTATATACTGGCAGGGAAATAAATGAATATAAACTTCCTTCTCTACCACCCCTTGTAATTTTGTATATTGAGTTTCAGAATTAAAAAGTTCCAGAAAAGCAAACTGGAAGATTGTCTATCAGACTCTCTTCTTCCTCTATTCCTAATTACTATTATTATTTTTACCAGTTCTGATTTTCTCCTTCTTTTCTCTATCCTCATTGCCTACTTTCTCCCTAAGATGAGGTGTTTTTTTTAAATTAATTTAATGTCCATGTTTCTTACAAGGGTTCCTTTCAAAGTTAAAAATATATTTTTTCATCTAATTAAAATGTCAATCATTTTGGCATATTAAGTATAATGAATATAATCTCTCTAAATGTATAATCTCCTAAATGATATCTAAAGTCTTGGCCAGTTTTGGTATTCCTGGCTTTCAAAAACTTCTCAATATAATCCAGAGGTTCCAGGATAGCAAATATGTTAGAGGAACAGGTGTAGAGGGCATACTTTTGTTCTCTTTTTCTCTTTACTCATGACAGTCTTTTATCCCATTTTCTTATTTCTGCATCCTTTGTCTTCTCCATTTCCTGCCAAGCTACAAACACAGTTCTCTTTTTACATAGCTCATTTTTATTTTAAAGCAACTAAAATGTTATGAAGTCATATATAGATATGTGTGTGTATATAATTACTTCACCTTTTCTTAGTTTTTGTGTTTTTTCCTGAATCATCTGTCTCACCATTTCTCTTCAGGTTATTTTCCATTCAGGGAAAGACAGTAAAAGAGCACATGAAGGAAATATTTGTATATTTAAAGTCTTGTATCTTGAAGCTCCTGTGTTTAGTGCTTCTGAAAATGACACCTTTTCTTTGGAGGAGACTACTATCAGAAGAAAAATACCAACCTACCTGCTGTGTAATTGCTGAGCTATTACAGGGATTGAAAATGAGCAGGAATGTTGACAAATCTTCAAACGACTAGCCACGGCTAGAATTTTGACATTGAGATGAAAAAGCATAAAGCCATTACTGATCTGCAAGGAAACAAAGTGGTTTCTGACTCATGGGAAGCTCCTAACTGCTCGTGGACAATGGAACCTCAAGCGTTATCACTCCTTAAGAATGGATACATGTATATGTGTGCCAGAGTCCCATCTCGGTTCACCAGAAACTGCCACAACCTTGTGAACCAGCTATACCCCAATACAAAATAAAAGTTTAACAAAAGTTTAAAAAAATTTTATTTTTTTTTCAAAAAAGTTATCATCCCTAATTTCTGTAAAATATGACTGAATATGGTTTAGGCAAAAAAATAAAGCCCTAGGACCATGAATAATATATTAATATTGGAAAGGTACTCTCTACATGATCAATATAAAACTGCTAATTTACTCATTTATGTTACTTATTTACAATACTAATGATGTGGTCTAGAAAAATAAGACACAATTATATGTCAGGAAACTTATAACTGGTTCTCTTCAGAAGTCTGTGATTTGGAACCGCGTCTGTTTTGGAGAACAGCTGTAACCTGAGATGAATGCCAATGTACCAGTTATTTTTTTCCTCAAAATATCTCAAGAGTGGCTGCTCCGCTTGTTAATTCCACTCTACCCTGGCACACACAAGCTTGGAGGTGAAACTCTGAGCAGATGACTTGGCAAACTGTACTCTGGTTTATGAACATCCTGTGTAAATCAACTGACCTCAAGAATGGTCTCCTTGCATCCCTACAGAAATATTCAAGAATTAGGGCATTCAGAGTTCAGACTGATTTGGCCAGGAGGTTTGGTCACACTCAGGCACAATTTCCAAACTAGAAACCATTCAATATTAAAGAAGGCAGATACACTTTGTTCAGAATAGCCTTGGGACTTGGGGTCAATTCTGAGAGAATCTAACAGGAACTCTTTTGTCTGAACAGTTTCCAAATCGAATTCAACAGCTGTACTGTGCATGCTACAAAAGTCTGTCTCTCTTAAATAGGAAATCACTTCCATCCCATGATGTGGATTCAGTAACTGACAGGTATGAAATTAATTATTCCATTATATTGTCTTTTATTAAGAAAATTGAATGTTTCTTGGTTGCCCACCTTTAAAGCCTTTGTTTATACAATCACCTCCTGAAAATATTCAATAAATCTCATTGGCTGCATCTTCTTATTCAAAAAGTAAGCTAACTGAGCAAAATATTTCTTACAATACTTTTCAAAAACAAAGGGAGCAGTAAATATAAATATGGCCAAAGATTTAAACTAAAAAGTATTTTAAGTTATTCATGTTATTGATTACTTGAATTTTATGCAGACTTTTAAGGTCTTCACAACTTTGCTGGGTACATAAATAAATCAGTGTAAGACTATCACAAAGCAGGTGCTCAAACTTTATACACTGAATTTTTTTGTCAAGAATTACAGAGGAGGAAATCAAGACGTTAGAGTAATGGGATGCAGAGCTCACATCGCCTCCCCCCATGAACACAGCAAAAATATATCTAAGTGTGGAGTATTTTCACCAAAAACAAAATGAAGACTGGCAGAAAAATTCTTATACAACCAAGCCTATAAGAAATATCCACACAGAACCCAGTAGGAATGGAAGTGAAGTAATCAGGTTGGAATCTGTACAGTTAGAAGGGGACACACAAGAGGAGGGTGGTTACACGTGCTCAGAGATCTTCCCTGGGGAGTGAGCAATTTGAAACACATACTGGGATTCCAAACTATGAAGTCCCACACAGAAGGATGAGAGCTCTTAACTGGTTTGAAAACCAATGGGCATGACATCAGGGACTTAAGAAACTTAAACTCCACCCATAACAAGCAGGTACATGCTTGCTTACTCCTGAAGCGATCCCAAGGAAGCAGACTGAGACAGCTGAGAACTCTGAACCAGTTTCCATGAACACCCCAGTGAGTATTGCAGCCCAAGCCGAATTCTGCTCTGGCTCCTCCTGCCCCATGGTACAGATTCAAAGAAGGGCAAAGGCTGTCCCAGCCAAGAAGAATGTGTACTTATAGGGCCTGGAGACAGTTCAGACATGGCAAGCATCCAAACAGGGCATGGGCAGCCATCACTGACGTTCATAAAGGCCAACATGAAGCTCAAAGACTAGGCTGGTGCTCTGGACGGTGCTGGGAATCGCTCCGCATTCGCCCCAGCCGCCACCAGGCATCTCTCAGGCCCTTCCTGATGCGCAGTGCAGCTGAGAAGACTACACATTTCTAGGGGATGAGCCTGATCAGACCCAACACTTGGGGCTTCTGCTCCAGCATTGTGGAAGCTGAGCCTACCCCTGGTAGGGGGGTGGTTTAACCGCTGACAAGAGCAGATGTGTTGGCTCACACCTGACTCTAGTTACAGCCCTTCCATCTCCAGCCACACCAGTTACCAAGATAATAGCTGCAGGACATGGTGGGGCAAGACAAGATCCATGCTTGCTTCATGTCCAGCTCCCCCACCCAAGCCACTGTAAGCATGCAGACACTACAGGAATGCTCTCACACAAAAGCACCCCTTCCAGATCAAGGTGGCTAAGTGTTTCACCTAAACTTCATAGAGAAAGGGAAAGTTAAGCAAAGTGAGAAGACACAAGATTTTGTTTCTAATGAAGTAACAAGGAAAGAAAACTGAAAAAATAGCTAATTTAACAGAGATAATTTACCAGATAAAACATTCAAAGGATTAGTAATAAGAAGACTAACTAAACTATGGATAATAATAGATGAAGACAACAATTTTAGTGAGGAAATTAAAATATGAAAAAGAACCAGTCTAAACTGAGGAATACAATAACTGAACTGAAAAACAAACTAGAATGAATTAACAACGGAGTAGGTAATACAGGAAAATATGCAAGTGATGTAGAAGACGGAAAAATGGAAACTGCCCAAATAGAACTCAAAAAAGAAATTCTGAAAAATGAGAACACTTTAAAGGGAGTTCTATGAAAACAGCAAGCATACCAACATTCTCATTAACAAGGTCCCAGAATGAGAAGAGTGAGGGTAAAGGGTTGAAAATATATTTGATGAAATTATGGTTGAAAACTTCAAATCTGATGAAGGAAAGAGATATTCAGGTACAGAAAGCACAGAGAGTCCCAAACAAGATGAATTTAAAGAGACTCACATGAAGAAATACCATAATTAAAATAGCAAAATAAAAACTCCCAGCAAAGTAATGTCGAGGACCACACAGTTTCATAGGAAACTTTAACCAAACATATAAGAAAGAACTAGTACCCATCCTCTCAAACTATGCCAAAATATTGAAGAGGAAGGAATACTGCTGAATGCATTCTATGAGGCCAACATTATTCTGATACCAACACCATACAAAGATACCACACACAAAAAAAAAACAAAAATTGCAAGCTAATATCACTGATGAACACAGATGCAAATATCCTCAAGAATATATTAACAAACTGAATCCAACAATATATAAGTGGGATTTACTTATGATATACACCATGATCAAGTGGGATTTACTTCAGGGATGCAAAGATGGTTCAGTATCTACAAATCAATGTGAAACATAGCATTAACACTTGATCTGAGGCAAAAGGCCAAGAAGTGATATGCCACATTAACAAAAGAATAAAAATCACATGATCATCTCAATAAATAAAGTATTTCACAAAAATCCAACATCTATACATGATAAATCTCCCAGTCTGGTAGAAAAGGAACATATTTCAACATAACAAAGTTCATTTATAACAAATCCACAGCTAACATCCTAGTCAAAGGTTAAAAGCTGAAATTCTTTCCTCTAAAAACAGGAACTAGACAAGAATGCCCACCTTTTCCATGCTTATTCAACAAAGTGTTAGATGTCCTAGCCACAGGAATTAGACAAGAAAATTAAAAGGAATTGAAATGGGAAAGAAAGAAGTAAAACTATAAGTGTTTGCAGAAGATGTGACACTATGCATAGAAAATCCTAATGTATCCACCAAAAATTATTATAACTAATACATGAATTCAGCAAAGTGGCAGAATACAAAACATACCAAAATTTGTTTTTCTATACAGTAATAACAGAAAGAGAAAGCAAAAAAGTGATTCCATTTAAAATTAAAGTATACTTAAGAATAAACTTCACTAACTTATCAAAAAGACAAGGCTGTTTATTAGTGATCAGACATAATGAAATCACTGCAAGCACCCTCTGGAGTGTCCATCAAAACTTATGAGCTAAAACATAGCTAAGCAAAGTGGATTTCTTTGTTTACAAGGAGGTACAATACATGTGTACTATTTGTATTCACTGTACCAGAGAGACGTTAAAATAGTTGGCCACAGCATAGCAAAAACTGGTAACCTAGTAAGTACTCTATGAATATTTTTATAGGATGAATGAATGCTTTTGTGTAGACACATTAAGAGTTACTCTTTGTAGATAACCAGGATATTAGAATAAAAGCCAATGTAGTCTCTCTTAGGTATCCATTATTGCATTGCAGTAGTTTTTGTTTAAAAAAACAAACAAAAATGCTTTCAAAATTGTTCTTAATATGTAGCTTTGAGATTAGGAGTTCCATTCTGGATAATGAGAGCAATAAAACTAGAAGTTTAAATTACAGGTTTGAGTTTGGCAAATTTGGTTTCAATTTCTGGCTCTGCCACTTATTTAATATGTAATTTTCATCATGCTTTTTAATCTCTTTGTGTACATTTCATCACTAGCTGAATAGGAAAAATAATTAACTTACCAGGTCATTCTGAGTATTAAGATAGTATGTAGAAAGAAATTAACACAGTGCCTGACACACAGTTAGGTACTCTATAAGTAAGTTTAAAAACACACACACATGCACACACAAAAATCTTTAAAGTTATTGTATTGGACAGGTAAGTAGGCATGAGATACTTTAAAAAGAGAATAAAGACCTTGTGAATAAAGACCAAGTGGGCCTTAGGATGAATCACTATGAACAAAGCTAGTGGAGGTGATGGAATTCCAGCTGAGCTATTTCAAATCCTAAAAGATGATGCTGTTAAAGTGCTGCACTCAATTTGCCAGCAAATTTGGAAAACTCAGCAGTGGCCGCAGGACTGGAAAAGGTTAGTTTTCATTCTAATCCCAAAGAAAGACAATACCAAAGAATGTTCAATTCTTTGTTCAATTTATCAACAAAGAATGTTCAGTCAAAACCACACAACTACACTCATCTCACACGCCAGCAAAGTAATGCTCAAAATTCTCCAGGCCAGGCTTCAACAGTATGTAAACCAAGAATTTCCAGATGTTCAAGCTGGTTTTAGAACAGGCAGGGGAAACAGAGGTCAAATTGCCAACATCTGTTGGATCATAAAAAAAGCAAGAGAGTTCCAGAAAAACATCTACTTCTGCTTTATTGACTATGCCAAAGCCTTTGATTGGGTGGATTACAACCAACCTGAAAATTCTTAAAGAGATGGGAATACGAAACCACCTGACCTGTCTCCTGAGAAATCTGTATGCAGGTCAAGAAGCAACAGGTAGAACTGAATATGGAACAATGGACTAGTTCCAAATTGGGAAAGGAGTACATCAAGGCTATATATTGTCACCCTGCTTATTTAAATTCTATGCAGAGTACATCATGAGAAATGCTGGGCTGGAGGAAGCACAAGCTAAAATCAAGATTGCTGGGAGAAATATCAATAACCTCAGATATGCAGATGACACCACCCTTAGGGCAGAAAGCAAAGAGGAACTGAAGAGCCTCTTGATGAAATTGAAAGAGGAGAGTGAAAAAGTTGGCTTAAGACTCAACATTCAGAAAATGAAGATCATGGCATCTGGTCCCATCACTTCATGGCAAATAGATGGGGAAACAATGGAAACAGTGACAGACTTAATTTCAGGGGGCTCCAAAGTCACTGTAGATGGTGATTGCAGCCATGAAGTTAAATTAAATTAAATGCTCATTCCTTAGAAGAAAAGCTATGACCAAGCTAGACAGGATATTAAATAGCAGAGACCATTACTTTGCTGGTCAAGGTCTATCTAGTCAAAGCTATGACTTTCCCAGTAGCCATGCATGGATGTGAGAGGTGGACTATAAAGAAAGCTGAGTGCCGAAGAATTGATACTTCTGAACTGTGGTGTTGGAGAATGGACTCTTGAGAGTCCCTTGGACTGCAAGGAGATCCAACCAGTCCATCCTAAAGGAGATCAGTCCTGAATATTCATTGGAAGGACTGATGCTGAAGTTGAAGCTCCAATACTTTGGCCACCTGATGCAAAGAACTGCCTCACTGGAAAAGATTCTGATGCTGGGAAAGACTGAAGGCAGGAGGGAAAGGGGATGACAGAGGATGAGATGGCTGGATGGCATCACCAACTCTCTGGACATGAGATCGAGCAAGCCCTGAGAGTTGGTGAAGGAAGGTGAAGAGTTGGTGAAGGTAAGCCTGGTGTGCTATAGTCCATGGGCTGGCAAGGACTTGGACATAACTGAGCAACTGAACTGAACTGAAAGACCTAAAGATCAAATAAGTTGTCCTCTCAAAGTTTGAGATACTCTGTTTTACAAAGAAGTGAAGCCCTGATATTTACACTGAAGTTTATTAATTAGTATGTGCGTAAAGCACATTTTTCAAATAAAGTGTACAACATTCAGAGACCCAAAATATATACAAAAACAATTATTTTGAATTTATTTGAAATGAATAATATCGATAACACTAAAATTAAGAACGTTTTTACCTCTACAGTTTTTGCATATAACATATACAGAAAGTAGACCCAGAAAATGACAAGCAGAGCTTTTAGTAAATTAAAATGTGTTCCAACTGGGCTATCCTTTCGATAACATGTAAAGAAGTTTCAAAATCCAGTGTCAAGTTTGCTAGTGCTCAATGTATTTTCCTATTGGCCCCCTCCCCACCAATTAACTCTCCAAGTCATTTTAAGCAAGGCCAAGCTAAAGTACCAGACAAAGAGACCAGAATATGAATAGCCCCTCTAGTTGTTCTCTTTTTATTCCTGTATCCACCTTCTCAACTTATGTTGCAATATCTTTATTTACTTACTTTGATTTTTCAATACTATTTGACATCATCTTTTTCTGTCCTTTTTACCTCCTGGAATCTAGGAAATCTCCTTTGGCGTGTTGCTTTTGTTTAGATTTCATGTTTTTGCTTTGTCAAAGCTCCGTTATGCCCACATTCAAAGTGTCTATCTTTTGTAGAGATTCTCTGGCCTAAACAATATAACCACAATAATATAATCACTAAAGGATGTGTAACCCTGAGTATGGGGGATTATGACTGTTCAGCAGAGGAGCAGAGGCAAGAGTAGGGAGTCTGGAAATCTGCAGTCAGGGAATTCAAAGACTGTAGGACAGCTGACATCTCTCCAACTAAGCATCTATCACTGGAACACCAGAAAGGATGGCTTTGGCGAGCCATTTCAGACCTTCTACCACTTTAAGATGTCAGCTGATTTGAAGGACTTGTGGAGAGTTAATACTGTGAGCTTTAAGGCAGGCCTGTGAAGGTGAAATGCTCTTTTCTCTTTGACTACCACGGCCGTGTTTTCTAGAGGCACTTTTCCACGGTGGCAGGACCTTGCCCATAGAAGGCAGAGCAACTACCTATTCAAATCAGGCAAACTACAAGTCAATCCCAATGTGGGAAGGAGGCGTCAATTCAATGACTTATTGGACTGAATACTTTAGTAACTAGAGTTCTACCCATAACCCTTAGCAGACATGGAGAGTTTTTTCACTTTCGCTTTGTTTTTTTCTAGAGAACACACTCAGCTCCGAAGGAAACACAAAGTTTTTTGCACAAGAGAACATTACAAGGAGACTGCTTCCAAGAACAAGTCTCAATGATGTGGTATATTTGAGACATTATTGTAACTCGATGGTTTTTCAACTAAAATAGAGGAAAGAAGGATCTGTCCTAAATCTGTCTGTCTGGGGAGGCTCTCATAGGAGTCAATCAACTCCAAGTGCATCTCATTTACTACCAGGGGTCAATACCTAGAGCTGTAACTCAACTATGTTGTCAAATGGCTCCCTTCTAGTGCCCACAAAGCCAGGGAAAGTAGAGCATCTTTCCAGAATTGAGTATAAAAATAAAATATCCATTTTTCTAAAGTATTTTATTAAATAATACAAGATTTCTCACCTGAGCAATAGGAATGTCCATCAGTGAATGCTGTTGACCACTTTAGAACTTAATCTCTCTTTTAATAGAATTTATATAACATTGCTCAAATGTTTACTGAGTAAAGATTAAAAGATTCAAATTAATTATGCTGTACTAAATCTGGGAATTGGGTTTAGTAATGGTCAAAATCAAGATGATCTAATAAGAATAGTTTTAAATAAACTGTTCCATGTAAAGAAAAAGCTTACAAAGCTAAGAGAAAAATACTAGCTAGCTTCTCTCCACTAAAAATTAAAGTAACAGTTAAGTCGGTTCTTACAAAGATTTATTTAAAAACTTTATATGGAAATTATTCTATATTGTCCAAGATTTCAAATTTTACTTAGGAAGTTAAAGAAACATTTCCTATTGCTTCATTTTTCTACTAGAGATCATCAGGAAAAAAAACTTCAGCTTCCAAGGCTCAAAGAATTTAAAAGTTCATCACTGAGAAATATTAATATGAAAAATATCCATTTTCCTGCATTAGCATCTGATTTGATGCGCAAAGATAGAAATGAACAGGTGTAGAGGTCAGGTGACGAATTTCGAGTCCAAAGCCTAAGGATGCAGGAGTTTCCCAAGTGATGCAGTGGTAAAGAATCCACCTACTAATTCAGGAGACACAGATGCGGATTCGATTCCTCGGTCAGAAAGATCCCCTGAAGAAGGAAATGACAACCTATTCCAGCATTCTTGCCTGAAAAATCCCATGGACAGAGGAGCCTGGCAGACTACAGCACATGGGGTTGCAAAGAGGCGAACACAACTGAGCAATTGAGCAGCCTAAGGATGCACAAATGGAGTACAACGGACCCTTTCTATCTCTATATATTAAACTAGAAGGTAATAAGATGTCAGTGAAAGATGTGTGAAAAATCACTAGGTGCAACCTAAGAGAGGAGGGAAAATGCTGACAGAGTGGAAACAGTAAGAAAAGATGGATGGGGCACTGTGACAAGATGAGCTTGCATGGTGGGCTTTTTTAGTGTACAACTTATTTTACGGCCCTGTTAGTAATACAATTGAAATGCTATGACCTGATTATATCCTTGAGTATTCAGATTGCATTTATTTTATTAGGAGCAATAAACCAAGCACGTTTTTAAAATCCTTTTTGTTTAATTCAATAAAGAATAGAGTTGAATGCACATGGGGAGAAAATGAGAGCCTATCACTCCGGGGAACTCAGGGTTGCTATGTGGAGAATATCCGGAAGATTAAGTTACAGCATTGGTAATTTATGGCTTCCAGAACTTGAGAAGCCTATCTCATGGCTGCATTTCATCCTTGGGCTTGATGTGTGCTTTAAAAACATATTCTGCTAATTACACTTGCTCTCTATGTAATGAAGAATCCATGCATAGAAGCCCATAATGCCTTCCTGGAAGTTACCCTTTGCAATTCATTGAGTTTATGAATAAATTTATTCCTTTTCTGTCTGGTTATGGAACCAATATCTGCTCCCCTCCCTCATTTTTCAATACCCAACATATTAACTCCATGGTTCAAAAAGTATGAATTTAGTTTCCACTTGTAAACCAACTGCTGTATTATGCTTATAATATAGATAAATACTAAAGGTATTAAAATAGGAATAAATTAGAGCCAGGAAGTAGCTCGTTTAGCCCGATGATATTTCCAAAGCACCAGAGTCAAGAAATGTGAGATTACAGCACTAGCATTGCAAAATATAAGCACCGCATAAACAGCAATCTATTTATAACTGTTGTTTTACTGCTGTTATTCCTGTAAGGTAAGCTACTATTAGCGTCAGCCTTTCTAGTCTTCTGAATACTTAGAGGGCCAGGGAGAAAATAGCCATCTTATTAAAACATGACATCCAAATGCCTTCTTATTTCAAGTTGTAGAAATTTGAGTACACAGTAGTGTTTTGGGAACATAGAAGCCATGGGATAATATTAATACTGTGTGGAACAATGTTATTCAATAGTATAATACTTAAAATTTTTCTTTTCTATTAAAACAGACATGGCCATATTCTAATGAACATGCAAAATGTATAGGAATTTTAGAGATGACACATGACTTCAAAAAATATTTAAAATAGATAACCAACAAAGATCTGCTATATAGTACATGGAACTCTGCTCAATATTGTGTAATAATCTAAATGGGGAAAATAATCTGAGAAAGAATAGATACATGCATATACAGAACTGAGTCACTTTGCCAAACACATAAAACTAACAGAAACATTGTTAATAAACTATACTCCAACATAAAATTAAAAAAAAAAATTAAGTGATTGGGAAACTTCTTCTGTCAGGTCACTAAGGATGATTTACCTCCCATCCACTTTCAGACGTGTCCCAGGGCAAAAGGTGGGGAAACACTGGTCTAAGGGGTTCCTGAGAAATCCAACAGGACAGGAGGTGTTTATCTTGGAACTTTTTGTCATCCAGTCACACCAACAGGAAAACATCACTTAATAGAGACCTGGTACTGTGATAGGAATCCAGGCCAAGTTTTCTCTCTGATACTCATATTCCTCAACAGAGAAACAGAGTGACCAGGTTAGGCTTCTAAGTGATCTTTCAACACCAATCTGCAGTATGCATGGGCAGAAGTAGGGAATGGAGAGCTACCAGAAGAGGCACCTCTTCTATGCTTTTTAAGGTAGAGATGAAGACATTTGGTCTCAAATTAGAAGTGGAAGATGAATAGAGATGAGCTATGAACAAACATGCATTAGGATGAAACAGTGCTGTCTATGAGAGTGATAAAGCTGTGTTACATGCTTTATCACATTTAATTTCACAACAGTCCTAACTGTAGGCAACATTGTGTCTGGTATGCTGAGAAAGATACTGGGAATCAGAAGCGTAACTTACATCTCCTATAATGGATCCCTGGCTTAACCCTCGAGTTTCTATCTTAATCACTCCACCATACTGTATTATTACAACTCACAAATGTGGAGAAACAGGGCTTGAAGCTACTTTGCCAATGAGGGGCTCAAGATTTTCAAGTGTATTCTACCCTCAGACAAAATAGAAATCTACTTGCTGCCATGGGTTCAGAGGTCCAACATTCTCTCTCTACTACTTCTTTCGATGAAAAATGGAGGAAGCTTAGAAGAGAGGGATGAAAGGAGGAAGGAAACAATCCATGATTCTAAAATTTTCTCGTGAAGTGCCATTTCTTTAGATCAAATTCTGAATTCCTTTAAAAATTAAGATGCTTGATTAGAGGCAGACTGGGTGCTGAGATATCATCAGTCATGCTCTCTTTCCTGAGAGCAAATTTTGAAAAGTAGGACACATTTTCCACAGTGTTCTGATGTAGGGTTCAAGTCTTAACACTCACTACCACTCCTGAGTGTGCCTGCTGCAGTGATAGGAAGCACAGGTTTGTGTCTCTGTGATCAGTGAGTCAACAGTAATCTAAGAATTAGATTCTTTAGACTGCAAGTAACAGAAATGTCCTTGAGCTGCAACTCATAATTGGGATTTAATTGTTGTAGGAATACAGAGTATCTGGGGATATCCTTAGGAAAAATGAACCAACACCTCACGAATACAGATAACCCATCAAGTTTTCCATATTCCTCTCTGCTTTATTCATTCTACTTCATTCTTCTCCCTCAGTGAAGACCAGATTCTATTGCTTCCTGGTTTACATAAGGAAAGCAACTACTGCCAACATTTCTCTAGCTTACGTACATCTCCTCCATACCAAAGTCACTAGGATGTATTTAGACAATAGAATCTCTTCGACTCAATTCCATGCCATTGGCTACTCTGGAGTCAAGATCATACTGGGAAGCCAAACTGCTATTCTTATAATCAAGTGAGTGACACACAGGAGGAGATAATACTAGAGATGAGGAGAACAGTGACAGCTAGACACAACTCAACTGGAGTTCACACTAGACGTGTCAATATTCTCCAGTGAAATCTGGATACTTCAAGAATCTGTCTGTGTTCTTTTTTTTTCTTCTTCAGAAGACTCCAACAGCAAGATTTTATTACCCAACTGGATAGGCTGAGACACAATTTCCCAAACCATCCCTAGAGAGTAATATTCATGTGGCAGCTGTACTGAATTTATTTATATCCTTCTTTCTACAAAGGCTTTGAGGCAGCATACAAAAAAAAAAAAAAAGAAATATGATTATCTTAATGTGGATATGGTTATAGAGCACTGAAAGAATGTGTCTACATTTATTCTCAGTTTTGGTGCTTAGCCTAATATTAAAACCCACAAATCCTTAGACTCTAATCAGGTTAGACACTTAGGTGCCTAACTGAGGAGAAGAACATACAAACAGAGCAGTTTGGGACAGCTGATACACGGATTCATCCGTCAGATAGCCAGTTCTATCTCTGCAGAATTTGCATGAAGTCAGGAGAAATCTTTCCCCTGTTCAGTGAGAATAAAAGCCCTTGTACAAAATTCAGGGAAGAAACCTGCCTACAAAAACTTTAGTCTCATGGTTCAAAGACTATGGAATTCTATTATGAGGACACATATTAGTGCCATAAAGTACTTGGCACTGCTTATTTTCATTCATTCATTTATTCACTTACTCAACAAATATTTATTGAGCACACCTACTCAGGACCAAGCATCATGATGTAAACAATAGAATGGAAACAACCTCTGATCTGAGAGCACTCACACTTCACTAAAAACGAGGCAATGTGTCCGATGCTATGATAGATGGAAGCACAGAGAACCAAGAGAGTACGAAAAATGGGTTTGGCCAGGATGATTCAAGGAAGGCCTACTGCAGAGGAGTCTCCATCATGGTTTAAGAGAAAGAAGCAAAGAATACAAGGAAAGAGTTTTTGACTGGCGGTATAGCAAGCTTACAGTACCAAGCCTGGTGAGAGAACCAGGCAAGAACAGGGACTATAAATAGACCAACATGGCTAGGGTTTGAGAGAAGACCATTAACAATTGCAAGAAATGAGACTGTCTTGCCAATTGTTTTTCTTCAAAGAAAATTTTCATCCCATTAACAAATATAAAATACCCACTACTGTTCTCTATATGTGTTTTTACTGAGACATTCCACTGTGATGATGTTTACCAAAGACTTGCACATTCTACATTTCCATCTTCACCAACACTTCCATAAAACTCCAAGTCCTTACCTGCAGCTACGATCCTGGATCCCACTTTCCTGGACTCCATGTAAGTTCTTTGCTACTAATGCCAACAGTGTTCTTATGGACTTGGTCACAGAAACTGATTTCTTTTAATGGCAACTCTCCTTGGAGTCAATTCTCCTTAGGCACCTAATGGTTTTGTCTTTAGGATACAACATAATGAACGGTGAGCAATGTGATGATGTAGGAGGACCTTCCTGAATTTCTCCACAGTATCATATCATCCTGTTCATTCTTCCAGGGTGTGTCATAATAGTTCTCACAGCGTACCACTACTTTCTCCTCATCAAATGCTCCACCATCCTATAGCTCCTTCTAGACTCCATCCTTTCTTAAAATTCTTCTTCAGTTTGAGTTTTGAATCAATACATCACTGGGGGTTTCACTTTCATGAAGTTGAAGACTCTTTAACTCATAAAACACTTCCGTTCCTCCAAAAAATTCCACGACTCCAGAATATTCTGTATGTCAGTAGCCCAGATTATTCCTACATAATTTGTTTATACCTACCCTCTTCAGGCCCCAGGTACATGTCCATCCTTCATGTATTATGCTCAGTAATGGTAGGTATTAAATACATTCACTTCCAGATTTTGTTAAAGATAATTCATCTCTTTTAAATAATATTCTGTCAATTGGGCCCCCTAATCATTAAGATTAATGTTAAATGCCATTTCAACACTGAATTCATATCCTTCTAGCTAAAAGGAAAGTAACTTGACATTTTCTTTAACCCGGATAACACATCACAAAGAACAGTAAAATTTCTATCAGAATTTTTTTAATGCAGAATATGACGGCAAGCTTCCCTCTCTTTGCTAATATGGAGATTTCAGCTAAAGTAAAAGATCCCTTGGAGAGCTATCATATGGACATTCAGGAATTCCATGGGCTTCATAATTGAGGCATATGAGATTTTACAAAGAGAGCTAAGCCATCTCTTTCCCATTTCTGGAGGGAACATATAGAATGACATTAAATCCAGAGAGATTTAGGATAAACCACTTGTACAGTAAATGTTGTTAAGTCCTCTTGTTTATGTACCTGAGTAAAAGACATAAAATCTCTATCTCTAGAGTTCTTTCGAGGCAAAAATACTGGCACCGTTTATTCAGATTACAATCTACCTTCACCTTGGAGACACATTGTTCAGTTAAATTATATTAGAACTGCATCTCTGAATTTTGTTGGGCTTTGGGGTATTGACTAGACCTGGCGGCCATCATACTTCCACTTCCCTCCCTCACTTTCAGCTTCTTCATCACCTACCTAGTAAGAAACCCCCAGAGTACAATAGAAAGTTTTAGATGTGTCTTGTTCCTAACATATAAAATACCACCATCATCAAAAAAATATTTATCTGTTGTGCATGTGCCTTGGTGATAATGTCAGAGCTCTCCCCAACCTGATGACTGAGGCAGATTGTCTCAAAGATAGTCAAGCTCTTATAATATGAGGAAAAAAATACCTGTGGTGAAAAATATCCTTAAAATATATAATATTGTGAGCTTAAGTTGATTCCTCTTTTAATTTTTTAAATTCTAGTTAAGTACTGAGGGAAATACTGTATTTTGAACTCTGAAAGTTCAAAACTACCACCTTATTTTTTCATCAGGAGTCAACTCATTTTATCATAATCTGCAGACATGTTGTTCATTTTTCTTTTCAAGGCAAAACTTTCAAACATATCCTTAAGGGCCATTGATAAGTGTAAAAAATTATCTGATTCAGATATAATGAGCTAACAATAGCTTCACTTACTTAAATAAATATTTACCAAAAAGAAAATGTAAACTAGACTTATGCCAGACAAAAGTTAAATCACAAGGACAGGAAATAAAAAATAGAAATGAAATACCTATGAAATACCTGAGGGGGAAAAACTGCTGAACTTTTGAAAGTGACAAAGAACACTTTCCTGAAACATATTTATGAACAAGTTGTAGCCCTTTAGTATTTTCCAAAAGGACAATGAATAAGACTTATCTGACAGAAATTTGGGAGATTGCAAAATATCTGTGCTTATCCTATGCTCTAGAAAGGCCATTTTAAGACAAGGCATTTGCTGTTACAAATACCAAGATTCTTCAAATAATTTCTTAGAGTAAAATCTGTAAAATGCTTTCATTCAAAATATCCAAATATTAAAATGCATATGGCTTGCTGTTTTTTTTTTTTTCTTAGTTCTACATGAAAATGTTCATTACATGCTAAACCAGAAATTGTCCACACTAATTGCAACAACTTCATAGGATTAAGGGAAAGCAAGGAAGACAAATAACATATTTTGCCAAGTGTTTGGTATTTCACCTACAACATTTCATTAGATCCAACAACTCAACAAGGTAGAATTTATCATTTTCATTTCACAGCTGGAAGTCTGATAACCAGAGAAGTTAAATAAGTAGCCAAAACCCTTTAGCCACTCAGTAGTAGAGTCTGAAGTTAAGCTCTACAGTTAAATCCTTGTAGCACTAAAGCTAATTTCACTGTATCATATTGACTTTAAGTTTCTTGGGATTTTGCTAAGAGTAATTACAGAAATGTGCAAAGAAAAAGTAACAATAACCACAGTCTAAAAATGTGAACAAAAAATCCTGATGTTGGAGTTACACTGTGATTAAACTGTAACTTGCTTCACGTATTTCATTCTATATCTAAAAAACAAAGGAACCTTGAGTTTCTATTACTAATTTATAATGTTTCTTCCTTGGTTTTCTGGATTCTTGACATCTAGTTTAAGGTAGAAATATTTATTTATACGTGTGTGTATGTGTGTATACATATATCTTTTGTAGTATAAAATACAGATGTTAAGTACATACAAATTGTACTTCAATACAGAAAACTTCTAGGGAATATCTAACTATTTTTGTGCTACTTTTTTGTTTCATGTTATTTTAGAAAGTCATCAAAAGTTAGAAAGTAAACTTTCTGCATGTTTCAGAGATGTCATTGTATTAAATAATCATTGGGAGCATGTGTGCCTAGTGAGAGATGCCTTGCTTGTAGTTCTACTGCAATGAACAGGAGTACTTTTAATAGAAATAATTCCTAGGACTTCTGTACCATTTTTGCTCAGATTTTTGATCATCAGGTTAAAAACTGAAAGATCATTTTGGTCTCAAGTTTCTCTTGGCTAATCATATTGTACTCCATTACTGAAATAAATTCAAATTACACTAAAGAATTGTAAGAAGTCCTAAATCAAAAGAAATCATCTCAAAAATGCTATAATTTTTTTTCCTCTATAGAGAATATATCAGTGACATCTAAACGACCCCCAAAGCACAAAAGATGCATAAGTAATTTTCCCAGAGTTCAATTAATCAATTTCTGACCATGGGCACTCACGACAAAAAAGCATTTATTCAGACTAAGTTGAATTAAAAACATAGATTATCCTAAGCTAACAATTATGAGTCATCTATTAGACAACCAGATGTATTCAATATTAGCTATAGAGTTCCAAATTGATTAAAAAAAAAAAAACTTTCAATGAAAAGCCATGCTTGAAGGGGTAAAAACACACCTTCTACTTAATGTTATCTAGAAAAGAAAGTCAAATTTACTTCAGTAATAATTGGGTGTGGCAGTCATATGCTCTGGTGAAAAACACTAATTCCTAGGTTCTTTGCTCACCTTCTGCAGAATAAATTACAAAGCCACCAACCAATGGAACTGACCCTTACATAATATGCTTGTTATTTTGTTCATGATGTTTGACATATATATACACATATATATTTAAAGCCATCATTTGTGAAAAACCTTTGAGAGATCCTTCATCTCTGTGAGCTGTACTAGGTTATGAAATGATGCAACATCAAAGCCATCCTACATTTGACTACAAAGAGCTCACTGTGGGGCCAGGCCTGAAGCACAGATTCCACTGTGTGTGGAGTGGACCTCAGCAGAACCAATATTGCCACGCACAGGCCTAGAGTCAAGCAGCTGCCTGGCACCCACAGGCTACGCAAGCGGCACTTGGGGGCTTCATGTGGTGGCACAGGAGACCAGGCCCAGCGCCCCAGCATCGAAGCCTAGAGAGCTAGTCCAGGACCACATGGTTGAGGGCAGGAGGTGGTACCCAAGGCCACCCCTGGGAGCGCTATTCCTGCGGCCACGCCCCATCCCCTGGCTCTGAGTGGGTGCAAGGGTAGCAGAGCCTGGCTGCTGCCAGCTGTCTCCATCTCCCAGGCGGCCCACAGCTTCCTTGTGGAAGGCGCAGAGGACAAACAGGAGTCTGCTCTCCACTTGGCCCTCTTGATACGGGGTCTGGTGGGACTCTAGGGCCACGGCCCATGGAATCGCCCCTGCAGAATCCCAGGGGACCCTGAATCAGGGACCACTAGGCTGTCTGCTCTCTGCCCACTCCTCACCCTCCATGTAGGAGCTCTCTAGAACAAGCCCATCTGTGCAGGAGCTGTTGCCCTGAGGCTGAAACAAGTGTGAAGAATGGATGGAGAATACACAGCAGCTGGGCAGATGGATCCAGCACCCTACCCCCAGCCTCCAGGCCATCTGGGACATCTGTGCCACCCTCAAGGAACCCTGGACACCAAGGAGCTCCATCAAGTGCTGACGTCTGCAGAGGAAATCAGGGACAGCTCTGAGCAGGAACCTGCCCCAGCTCTGCGGCGCCTTGGACACCCCAGAAGGACCCCCGCCCCATCCTCAGCCCACCTAGGCTGGCCAGCCTTTAAAGCAGAATCTCTGGGGCTATAATATCTAAGTGTTTGCAAAAAGGAAATTTTTAAAGGAGGAAGAGATAAAAAAATAAAAGAAAGGGGGAGCGGGGAAGAGTAGAAGAAAGGCAACTAAATTCCAACTTAGTGTCCAAGTCAAGAACCAAACAATTGTTTCTCCTCCTCTGCAGCCAACCATGCAGGTTCAGAGGCATTTCTAATACAAGACTTCACCACACTGGTTAAGAAAATGATCTGATATACAGGAATGAGAGGAAACAGACTTATCTTTCTCATTTTCCAGCTGCTTTGCTGCTTACAACCCACCCTTAGTGGGTCTGCCAGATGCAGATGACCACCTATCTAACATGTCTTCTTCTGTAGTCTTTGAACTTTGGAATCAAGTTCAATGATTTTCTAGAAATGTTCAAAAACCTTAAAAATTTTACAACCTTTAAAAAAACATAAGAAGCCAATCTGAAAAGGCTGCAAACTATACAATGTCACCAAAATGACACTCTGAAAAAGGCTAAACTAAGAGGACATCAAAAAGGTCAGTGGTTGCCAGAAGTTAATGGTACGGGGAAGCATGAATAGGTGGAACACAGGATTTGCAGCAAAATACCCTGTATGAGACATAATGATGGACACATCTCCATTATACATTTGTACAAACCAACACAATATGCAACTCCAAGAGTGAACTAATAAAATAATCTATGGACTTTGGGTAATTATAGTGAGTCAATGTAGGTTCATCAGTTGTAGCAGATGTTCTGTTCTGGTAGGGAATGTTCATCATAGGGGAAGCTATGCATGGGTGAGGGCAAGAGGTATAAAAAAAATCTTTGTACCTTGCCTCCAATTTTGCTGTAAACCAAAAACTGCTCTTAAAAAATACAGTCAATTTACAAAAAACTTAAAATAGTAAAACACAATGGATACGGGGTCACACCTCAGATCCAACAATTATCAGCTTTTAATCTTATACCAATTTACTACCCTTTCTAAACACAAGTTTGCTATTTAGAAAGTGGTGTCAAAACAGTATGTGTTTCAATGATACATTCTTTTTTTTTTTTTTTTTTTTTTTTTTTTTTTTTTTTAATATTATTTTATTAGTTGGAGGCCAATCACTTTACAACATTTCAGTGGGTTTTGTCATACATTGACATGAATCAGCCATATAGTTACATGTATTCCCCATCCCGATCCCCCCTCCCACCTCCCTCCCCACCCGACTCCTCAGGGTCCTCCCAGTGCACCAGGCCCGAGCACCTGACTCATGTATCCCACCTGGGCTGGTGGTCCGTTTCACCATAGATAATATACATGCTGTTCTTTCAAAACATCCCACCCTCACGTTCTCCCCCAGAGTTCAAAAGTCTGTTCTGTATTTCTTATATAGAAGTAATGCTATTAGGCATTAAAAAAGGCTGAGCACAAATAATAGATGCTTTCAAACTGTGGTACTGGAGGAGACTCTTGAGAGTCTCTTGGGCAGCAAGGAGATCAAGCCAGTTAAACCTAAAAGAAAGCAACTATGACTATTCATTGGAAGAGCCGATGCTGAAGCGGCTACCTGATGTGAAGAGCCGATTCTTTGGAAAAGACCCTGATGCTGGGAAAGACTGAAGGCAGGAGGAGAAGGGGATGACAGAGGATGAGATGGTTGGATGGCATCACTGACTCAATGGACATGAACTTGAGCAAACTCTGGGAAATAGTAGAGGACAGAGAAGTCTGGCATGCTGCAGTCAATGGGGCTGCAAAGAGTAGGACGCGACTGAATGACACCCCAACTCTAAGGCATATATAACACCTAGTCCAGTGTCTAGCAAAGAGCAGGCACCCCGTAAGTAATGACAGCTCGGTTTAAATTTAGTTCTTTCTTAACAATACAAGTTATGTGTAAGGGGGGAAGGGGGATAAAAGATAAATCCCAAATATGTATGTTCAGAAAATAAGTCAAGCTGTTTTTTAATTTGTGTGTGTGTGTTTGAATATTGATTCTTCCCCTCTAAGTAGATTATTTCCATTCATAGGTAGAGCTATATTTTCAGTTATTTTGTACTTGCCCTTTAAGAAAATAATTTCGATGTTTCAATAAATTTTTAATTTTCTAAATTCTTTTCAATCTTCCTCCTCCTCTATTGTTGAGAACAGAGTTTAATCTTTCATCTATTCACTTAACTATATTGCATGGAGGGGAGAGGATTAATCCACTTTTTTTGTACTCATGACCTTTACACTGATCACATTATTGTCTACATAGATCAAAGGTGAAGTGGGTAAAAGATGAGTTTACACAGAATATTTACCTAAGAACAACACTTATAAAAATTATTTTCTGTTTACATAATTCAGTAAATATTATCTACAACTTTATGTTATCTCCATGGATTCATTGACAAGAAAAAATTTAAATAAAGGCACTTATAGTAAGTCAGAAATCTTGAAATTTACGTTTGTTGGTGGAAGATATCCAGGATTTAGGGGTATTTAACTATATAAAACTATCAATAGGTATAATCAAAACATACATTCACATACACATAAATATATAAATCTATCTACATGTAAATATTTTATATTTTTGATACGATGTACAGTTATCAAATGTCTTTTAAACCATATTGGGGGACTTCCCTGATGGTCCAATGGTTAGGAATCTATCTGCCAATGAAGGGGATATGGGTTCGATCCCTTATTCGGGAAGACCCAAATGCAGCAGAGCAGCTAGGTTGGTGCACAACAGTTATTGAGCCCACACATCTAGAGCCCATGCTGAGCAATGAGGAGTCACCGCAATGAGAAGCTGCTGCACTGAAATGAAAGGTAGCCACCCTCCTCACACCCCGCCCCACCACTACCCACACCCCCTGCAACTAGAGAAAGCCCATGTGAGCAATGAAGACCCAATGCAGCCAAAAACAAATTAAAAAAAAAAAATATATATATATATATAAGGACTTTATTCAGGCAGAACTTTAGACACTCTAGTATTATGAAGGAAATGTAGCAAATATATATTACTTCCTTAGTAACATAAACAGCATTTTGTTAGACTTAAAATCTGAACATAAGTAGTCCACATTAGGAACAAATCAGTCATTCAAGTACAAAATTCATACCCAAAGTCCTCTTCCAAAATATGGATTTGGTTAAATAATAACCAAGGTGGACTCATCAAGATATTAACTTATTTATCCTATAGCATTATTCATTCTGAACAGCACATTCTACATCTAACACTATTAAGTATGATAGATTATGCACTCTTCATTAGAAAAGTAAAAATCATTTAATATTTCAACTATGAGATGATGTGGTACAGTCATTTAAAAATGTTCGCATAATGCCAAACTGCTTGCTTCCATTATCGAAACTAAAGAAGCCAATAAGGGGGGGAATATATATATATATAATATATAAATAAAATATATATATAAAATACCCACAAGTCATAAGAAATCATGGAAAAAGTTACTTTGAAAAAGAAAAACATAAGCATGTCTTGTCACACAGCAAAAAGTTTTCCTCAACAAAGAATAATTAAAAACTGAAACCATGAGAAATGCTTACACTTATTTTTCTTTACTAACAACTAGATATAATGTTTGTACAGTTAGATGGGGTAGAGCAGTAAGTATTAGAAGGGGTTCTAGATCCTTATCAAAATGAGTAAAGTTGGAACTTCCCTTTCCATCTAAAGTGGGACAAACCACTTCTAGTGGTTAAGAATCTGCCTTGCAACGTGCGGGACATGGGTACAATCCCTGTTTGGGGAACCGGGATCCCACGTGTCCTGGGGCAACTGGGTCCTCCTGCCACAACTAGAGCACCCTGTGAGGCAACTAAGATCTGACACAAGTCAAATTAAAAAAAAAAAAATGAGTAAAGTATGGTCAGTGCAGATACTGAGATTTATTTAAAGGTTAATATTTAACTGTCACAGAAACATTGGTAATAAGCATGATATTCTATAGCCAAATTTATCCGAAGCCAGTTTGCCTTTTAGGCTCAGATTTTGACAGTACACCAAGTGAATATAAAATCCTGTAGACTTGTGTTAACTAGTTTAGTTCATAAACCTAACATGTAAAGCAGAATTCTAATTTGCTAAGGCATGATGAAAAATAAGAAGGTAAATAAGAAGGTAAATACAGACTAGTAAATTCTTAATCTCCATTCTCTGAGCCAAAGAGTCATTTGGTAGGTGCTTAGCCTCAGAACAGGATTTATATTAATTGAATTTTATTGGCCTCAAGCTATTCCCTTGTAGAAGCTTCTCCCATTGGAATGTTAAAAATCTTTTGGATAAGGCTTTCTATATCCACTTCCCCAGTAGGGATGGTCTTTTTAATTTGGCCTTGATAATAGGTTAGTCACCACTGCCTACATCTCTTAACTTTTGTTTATGCCTGCCCTTAGAAAACTAAAAAAGAAAATGTGAAATATACTATTTCTTTTAGTTATTCAGTCTATTCTTACCAGCCCAATATCTGATCTTTTTATGGCATGAGACAGATTTTTAATTTTTTTGCCCAACTAATATCCATTCAGTTCTTTCCCCCAGCAGAGAAGCCATGCAGTTTGGGTAGGAGTATGGAAGAGGGAGACAGAGATTACTCCACCCCAGTTCAGGGTCAACCCCAGAGTTTCCAAAACAATCAGGATACTCCCAAAACCTCTGCCATATTGATTGGTGCAGATAACCCATCCCAAAGGCAGTGATCAAAATGCCTCGTTCCCACCAACCTGATTTATAAAAAAGCATGTGAACAAGCTCAAACAAATGAAAAATGAAGCATGGTGTGCTAGTAACCTTTGCAAAAGATGATGTCTTATTCCACTCAGAAAACTACAAGCACATTCTCTTTCTGGAAAGTGTAATGTGAGATACTAAGGCTAGGGTGATTTTACTACCACATAGAGAACCAAGCTTGGACGACTTTGCTCATCCTGCAAAGGCAGAACCCAAAGGCAGGAATTGCTCTAACGTAACATCACTGATATGCTTAATCAAATCATATTTGATTAAGACAAATATATGAAGACAAACTGTGGAAGATTTAAAATCTGTCCACTAAGTGTCAGATACATCTTCCTTTAAAATCTAAAATTAACTTCTTTCACTTTAACTGAACCTAGAACCTGTAACAATTAGTGTGGCAGAGTAACAGTAACTTCCAAGACTAGGCCAGAGAGGACAATGCAGCATCTTCCTTGTTCTCTCTCTCTTTCTTTCTCTCCCTCCCTCCCTTCTTCCCTCTCTCCCATCCTCTCCCTGTTTCTTGGGGAGACAGCTGCCATGCCAAGGGGGCACCCGAAGTGGCCTATAGAATGGTGTGGAACTGGGGCCTCCTGCTAAGAGCCAGGAAGGAGCTGACGCCTTTTCCCAACCGTGACACGAGTGAGTTACCCTGGAAGGGGGTTCTCCAAGCTTAGGCATGTATTGAAATGAAGGAAGCCCTAGCTAACATCTTGACTGCCATCTCATGAGAAATCAAGCTAGAATCACCCAGGAAAGTCATTCCATAATCCCTGAAGCACAGAAACCACGGGGGGAAAAAAGCTTATTGACTTAATCTGCTAAATGTTGGCATAATCTGTTCAACATTAGAAGAAGAATATGCTATTCAAGCTCTGGAATGTCTAATCTACACAGTTAATATTCCTCTTTATGTTATTACTTTGAATTCCTTTGTTATTACTTTTTTTTATTATTTAGTAATGAGTCCTAAATTGCTATAAGGTAATATGTATTTTCACTGTGATCTATGACATAGTAATATAATAATATTTTAGTTTAATTCTAAAAGAAAATTATTATTTCCAAATTCTTGGGCAAAAAGAGGGTAGAAAGGAAGAACTCTCTTAGTAGTAAACAAGGTACTGGAAGGAAGCACCATTTTCTATAATAAGGAGTCACAGGAGGAAGGCGCTCCTCAGGCAAAGTAGTTAAAGAAGGTAAAGATGTCCACCATCTAAAACTGCCTTTAGATCTCTCTCTACAAATCTGGTATACTGATTTCCTGCCACCTTCAGCCTATCGGTTCTAAGTCTGAGGTCTTAGGTGCCTCAGCTTCCAGTCATAACTGGATTTAGGCAACAATGTTCATACTGTATTACAACAAACACTTACTGGAAAAGATGAGCCCTGATTCTGGGAAAGGTTGAGGGTGGGAAGAGAAGGGGCGACAGAGGATGAGATCCTTGAGTGGCATCACCGACTCAATGGATGTGAATTTTAGCAAACTCAGGGAGATAGTGAAGAGCAGGGAAGCCTGGAGTGCTGCAGGCCATGGGGTCACAAACAGTCTGACGTGACTTGGTACTGAATAACAGCACACGAGATGTTAGGTCCACGCAAACTCAAGTCATGCCAAGAATGTTTGGCAGAGAGCTCAAGGTGCTATTATTCTGGTGACAAGAGAAAAGAGTGCCAATCTGCAAAGAAAAAATCAAGTTAGATAAACACCAGAAAACCATGTTGGATAAGAAAGAGGAACAAGACTGAATTAATACATAAATATGAGTAGAGACCAAGTGAACTGATATTCAGCAACTTGAAGACTTAAAAATAGGTTATGGAAAACTCAGTTACTAGGATTAATAAAAGTCAAAGTATAAGCCACTTGGAGAATAAAACGGAAAACTGCAATGCAACAAAGGAATCCAATGGTTCAGACACACAGAGCTAAGCCCACAGGTATGCACTGACTGGGTCAATCTGTCAAAATAAAACAGAGCAAAGATGGAGAAAAAAAGAAGCAATTACTTTAGTGACACTTACCATGAAATTATACTGACATTTGCATATTTTTATTGACTCTCCTAAAATGTATGATACATGTACAAATATGTCCACAATAGAATCTCAAATGATACTGTCAACTTTCACTTTTCCTAAGGTTTCTGTTGCTCATAGAACTCAGTTTTTCTTTCTCTGATTTAGGAAGAAAAATAATTAACATTTACTTCAATATTATATTTCATGCTATGAACTAGGGGGAAAAAAGCACTGTTTTGTTTAATTGACTCAAAATTAATCTAGACTGAACATGACTATGGTCCTTTTAAAGGTGGGGAGATCTGGGATCAGAATTCACAATTGTAATAATGGAGTCAGAATTCAAATACATCCATGTGCCTTCTAAGATGTCATCACTTTCTTTACTTACTAACAGATAAAACTGTTTCAGAGACTAATCATAATTTTACCCAATGCCTTTTTTTAGAAAATAAAGTGCTGGCAATTATTTAGGAAGTTGAAATTAACCACTATTATACACTATTATAGTGTTTGTCTTTATGTTTTGGAGATTTGGTTATTTTGGTTTTTCTTTTTTCTCGGCTGTGCTGGGTCTCTGTCGAGGCACACAGTCTTCTCTAGTTGTGGCCTGTGGGCTAGTGCTCCAGGGCACGTGGGCTCTTAGTTCCCCCAACAGGGACCGAAACTGCATTGGAAGGTGGATTCCCTACCACTTTCCAAATCAGGAAAGGAGTACATCAAGGCTATATATTGTCACCCTGCTTATTTAACTTCTATGCAGAGTACATCATGAGAAAGGCTGGGCTGGAGGAAGCACAAGCTAGAATCAAGATTGCCGGGAGAAATATCAATAACCTCAGATATGCAGATGACACCACCCTTATGGCAGAAAGTGAAGAACTAAAAAGCCTCATGATGAAAGTGAAAGAGGAGAGTGAAAAAGTTGGCTTAAAACTCAACATTCAGAAAACTAAGATCATGGCATCTGATCCCATCATTTATGGCAAATAGATGGGGAAACAATGGAAACAGTGACAGACTTTATTTCGGGGGGCTCCAAAATCACTGCAGATGGTGACTGCAGCCATGAAATTAAAAGACACTTGCTCCTTGGAAGAAAAGCTATGACCAACCTAGACAACACACTAAAAAGCAGAGACATTGCTTTGCCAACAAAGGTCCATCTAGTCAAAGCTATGGTTTTTCCAGTGGTCATGTATGGATGTGAGAGCTGGACTATAAAGAAAGCTGAAGAATTGATGCTTTTGAACTGTGGTGTTGGAGAAGACTCTTGAGAGTCCCTTGGACTGCAAGGAGATCCAACCAGTCCATCCTATAGGAAATCAGTCCTGAATATTCGTTGGAAGGACTGATGCTGAAGCTCCAATACTTTGACCACCTGATGTGAAGAACTGACTCATTGAAAAAGATCCTGATTTGGGCAAGGGTTGAAGGGGGAGGAGAAAGAGATGACTGAGGATGAGGTGGTTGGATGGCATCACTGAATCAATGGACATGAGTTTGAGCAAGCTCTGGGAGTTGGTGATGGACAGGGAAGCCTGGAGGGCTGCAGTCCATGGGGTCGCAAAGAGTCGGACATGACTGAGTGACTGGACTGAACTGAACCAGGAAAGTATTTTTATAGTAATAGTGAGGCAGAATCCACAGCTTCAGTACAACCTGGGTAACTACTTCTCTTTACTTTTCTGCTTACCCATAATAGTGCTTTTACATATAGCATCTATCAATTCATATGTGGACTACTGCCATCCTTCTTCAGTTTTCTAATCCTTCACTTTATGCATGTATTGATTCAAGGAGTAATTACTGAGTATTTGTTATAAAAAGGTATGCTTCTGCCTCCACCTATTATAAGACATTTGATTATGCTACCTTTGTTTAAGTAGAAATATACCAATTGCCCATACTTTAATAGTCAGAATCTATATACACATACCACAAATATGTATATAATATATATATGTATAATTTCTAAACTATAAGAGTTCTTGCAATAAGCCTGTATTAAAATTAAGGCTTTATAAATGAGAGTTTTACTTCTAGATTACTAAAATGACCTTGCCTGAGATTAGGACAACAATGCAATAAAAAATTCAAGTGTTAAGTAATATCTCTTTTTCTGTAACTTCAATCAATATACTGGAATCAATTTGAATGCAATTTCTAGTAATAAATTTATTTGAGACCTACATATGGCTGTATTAACCCAAAGCAAAATAATAAAAATATTTTCTGTTCTTTGATGCAGATACAAAATTTATCAGTGCTAAAGGACAAATATATTTGAATAAACAGATTCATTTTTAGCATCTAACAATTTTCTTTTTCCCCTACTCTGTTTGATTTTTAATTTGTATTTTATGTCCATCATATAAAAGATGGGTTTTCTGTTGCTCTTTTTTATTAAAGGTCTGTAGTGGTGGAGCACACATTTCACATTCAGTGCAATGCACTCATAAAGAGAATTTACATATTCTAAAATTAACATAAATTTTGCTGCTATTTATGCATCCTATCTGGTCATACTCAAGATCAGGTAATGGGCTGTTTGTTTGTGTTGCAAATAGGAATAACTCAAGTTATTCATACATCTCAACTGCAAATCTATCACTTTGATATTTTTACACTTTTTATGTATTTTGTGTCTTAGCAGTATATATCAACTAGGCACATTGAGACAGAAGGTTAAATGTTTGGCTTAATGACTTAAAACTCCAGGGAAAGGGTTTTCAATAATTTTTGGTGAGGGATGCAGTATTTACTACTATATTCTGTAGGAGCCTGATTCTTATTTCATACAGAGTAGAGCTAACCATCTCCATTTCTGCAACAATTGTTAACAAGCCTTCAAGGCTACTCCACAATTTCTCTGGTTTTCTGCTTCCTCCTCTCCCATTAAATACTGATAAAATCCTATTTGGATCTTTTGGCTAAGCAATCCCAAAGGTCAGGAGAAGCCTGGCCCATTTCCACTCTTGGAGGCCCCATTTATATTAAAGAAAAAAAAAAGAAACAATAAAACAGACTTATAAAAATTGTGATATACCTAAAATGCTTATATTTTAAAAGTTATTGATTTGTCTTGGGCATATACACAAATTCAATAAAATTTAATTAGGCTATCCAAGATACTTGCAGGATTTATAAAAATTAATTAATTAGAATATTTAAGACAATGGGTTCAGCAAAAAGACACAGAACTAAACTTCTATTATGGAGATGTTGGCCTCAGAGTATTTCTGAGTCTTCAGACATACATGAATTAGTAGATAATGCTACTATTCTAAATTCAAGGCCTCTCATGTTTATGAGGCCTGAATGAAATGACCCTTTTGTCTTAGCTGCATCAAATTTTAAAACAATCTTATGTTCAACAGAGCGACAGAGAAGGATCCTGTGCTGGATATACTATCCTTTTCTATTTCTTAGTTCTGACTTGCCCACTATATACAAAACATTCTGTTTTTATTACAATCCTCCTTAAATTCTTTGTCAAGAGAGCATGAGTTTATAAGTTTAAAACAGCATATAAAATTATAAAGAATAAAATACCTTAGCAGTCATTAAAAATACTCTCTACAAATTGAATTTTACTTCCTAGTCACACACAGATTCACTTAGTGACAATTAAACTTAATTACCTCAATCCTCTAACTGCAAAAGACATTACTATTATCATTACTACTATTAATATTATTATTGCTAAATTCATCGAATGCCTCACTATGTGCCAGGCACTGTAAAATAAGGCTTTGATCTGCAGCATCTTACTTGATTTGTGTAAATATTAGTTACCTTATTTTTACAGACATAATATCAGTTATATACTTAGCGAGTCTGAAATCTAAAACAGGTTAATAATTTTAGCCACAGTCTCATGGAAAATAAGAGTTGCATACCCTGGAATGAGTCATTCCTGCTACCTAATGTAGACTTGGCCTCCTCAATCTCAACTGAAATGTAAACAATAAGTTATTTGATTATTATAAATATAAATATCAGATCTAAAAATCTAGGCATAAAAATATCAAATGAAAAGAAGATAAAAATTTGGCATAAACATTAAGAACATTACTTGAGAAATAGTTCTGTTGTGACTATTACAGCCTACTCATCAGCTCATCCTTTTTCAGATCTTGCCTCATCAGTATGGACATATCATCCTATGTCAGTCAGCCAGGGAACCAAAATTGTGGCCATCTGTCAGACTGCTTCACTGCTTCCTGCAAATTGTTGAGGGAGGAGATCACAGGTGGCTGAGTAGGTGGACAAATTTTACATCTTTGTTATGTCAAGCAGTCTCTAAAGTATGTGATGGACCAACTACTATGGAGGAGTAGTCTTCTTTTTTTAAAATGCTGTTTTGTGCAGATGTTCCAAAAGACATATGGGCTAGTGGGATCATAGTTGGTAGGACTTAATGTTACTTATTCAAATAAGCAAAATGTCAACAAAAGAAGGAGCTTAGAGTCAGTTGGTGGACTTTAGGATTAAAAAAAAAAAATTGACCATGATATACCAATGGGAGAACTCAGGAAAAGAGAAGACTTTGACTTTTACCCGGTAGCATCAGAGCATAGTCATGCCGAGTGCCCATTAGGTAGAAGAACCTTAATATGTAAATCTAGACTGGATTCATCAAGATCAACCACTATAGTTGTCAAGAAGTATTATTTTGCCTAAGTATCCATTTTCAACACATGGATACTTTCAAGAACTGCTGCTTTTATAAATACATGTATGTGTGCTAAGTCGCTTCAATCACGTCCAACTCTTTGTGACCCCATGGATGGTAGGCCACCAGGTTCCTCTGTCCCTGGGATTCTCCAGGCAAGAAAACTGGAGTGGGTGGCCATGCCCTCCTCCAGGGGATCTTCCCAACCCAGGGATTAACCTACAGTGTCTTCTGTCTCCTGCATTGGCAAGTGGGTTTTTACCACTGAGCCACCTGGTGGTCTAAATGTCCTTAATTGGAATTGTTAGTTCACTTATTCCAAGTCCTTATCCATCTCAGTATTGGGCTTCTTATCACCATCATTTACTTTAGTTCATATTACAATTATAGTAAGGATCTTTTCTTAATTTTACATCAAATGTATTAAATATTGTTTAATCTACCATTGTTGTTCAGTTGCTAGGTTGTATTGGACTCTTTGCAACCCCATGAACTGCACGCCAGGCTTCCCTACCCTTCACTAACGGCCAGAGTTTGCTCAAACTCATGTCCATTGAGTCAGTACTGCCATCCAACCATCTTATCTTCTGTCACCCCTTCTCCTCTTGCCCTCAATCTTTCCTAATATCAGAGTCTTTTCCAATGTGTTGGCTCTTTTAATCTACTGTGGGGCTATATTAAACCAGCTATTTCAGAATTATTGATGAAATGGCCCTCAACTGGGACCAGAAAATCTGGTCCTAAGATTGCTTTTGACACATTATGGTTAGGTGACCCTGCGTGGGTTCTAAGCCTTGTTTATCACCTTTGTAAATGAGAAGACAGGAGTATGTGACAACTAAAGAGGAGGGAAGAAAAGATTTTTGTTTCACCTCTAATTGTACATGATATAAGAAATGATCACTCTCTCCAGAAAAGTATCTCCAGGAAAAGAAAAAAAAAAAAAATGCTAATGTCCATTTCATTTACATCCCTAACTAACCTATGGTAAAGCTGTCTATTGAAGTTAGGACCACTGGGCCTATCCATTTGAGATATAAACTGAGGATACTGTGAAAAAGATGCCACCTGCAACAGCCCCGCATTAATGTGAAAGTTTAGTGTTTAAATAAACAAAACAAGCTCTCTGTTTTTTATGGGTTCATCATCATCTCAATGATTTCTGAGTAAATTTTGAATTGATCACCTACCTTACAAGAGTTGAAGCACTAAACATAAAACCTATTCAACAGCGATGTGGCATGGTGTGAAACTAAAAATATGTTTCTCCTCTCAGTAAAGGCTCCATTTTTTTTCCATCTGCAAGAATGGAATATAGCAGCCATCTCAAACTGATGAATTTGAAGCAAATACAGAGGCCTACTTAGCAGGTATGCATCCACAAGATAAGGAATGAATGATTCTAGAAATATGGCATTGTTCCCATTAAAATGTGGAGGTTTGTTCATTTCTATGCATGCCACAGACATTTAACGTCTTCCTTTCTCGTTGAAGGAAAAACTGAATAGCATGTATTAATGAAGTGGCCAGCAGCAAACTTGAGCTTTCCAAAACACAATGTAGAAATTGCTATTTGAAAGTGAGCAACATTAAATTCAAACTTAATCTCACAGCTAAACATTTGGCTTATTATATGTAAGAACTTTCATAAACATGCCAGTCTTCTACCACGTTTTTAATTGACAGATTTAATTTACTTTCTGCACCTTCAGAAAGAGTCTCCTCTTTCTCTCTCATCCAGGTTCCATTAAATATTACTTGGAATATTATTTTCAAAGTTGAAAATATTTGCTGAAACAGAGAATAATTTATTAGGGAATAATTTATTTAGGGAAAAATGTTGCCTGAAAGGAAAATCACCATAAAAGACTAGGATGTAGAAGAACAAGACTGATGAGGGAATTAAATCCACAAAAAAAGAGAAGAGGTGATCTGAGTGGTAGCACTGCTCTCCACCTGTTCTCTGGTCTGAACTTTTCTGATGGAAACTTTTGTCAAAAGCCGGGCAAAGAAGACAGGGAAAAATACAGAACTGAATCTAAAGATATTAAAAGTCCAAGAAGGCATAGCTTTGTTGTCTCTAGAGCATAAAAGGCATCTCATTTAAGAGTCAAATCTCACAACACTAAAACATCAACAACAGCATCAATCTAAGAATCCAACGGGAGAATGAGAGGATGACCCAATGGGGAGCAATGCTAGTCTACATCCAGAAAGGAGGCTGCACGAACATCCCTGAGCATGCTGGATTCGAGAAGATTGCTTTCCTAAACACAGGCTTGCTTAGTGAGGTGGAGGGGAAAAGTATCAGATTGGCCAGAAAGGCCATTCAGTTTTTCCCAAATGAACTTTTTGGCCAACCCAACACGTTTTTAAACATCTACTTGAAAATCAGTTTACACTTCCTATGATGCATGACCCTAAATTCTCCAATAGTCATTTTTCTGAACATTCTTCCCATTTGGGGAGACTCTGTGATCCAACTAAATTCTTTTATACAATATTTAAATAGCATGTTATCACCTACATGCAAGTACCTAATTCATCCCATACTATAGGCGTTTCTTCCTATGTGAAAAATTTCAGCAAGACACCAGTTTTAGCCCAGTGCCATCTCTTGCTTAAAGACCACACTAAGATCTCCTGGGATAATAGATAACTAGTGGTATGCCTCTGCTTACATTTATTCTTGTACACTCCACTGTGGCTTAAATTGAGTCCCATGAACTGAGTGATCTGGAGGCTCACTCAGGTCTCAAAGTAATTACCATACTATAATCGAAATCTACTTTCAAAGTGGATGAAAAATATGTGACAACTAAGATGGTTCATTTTATCAACTTCTAATTACCTGATATATTCACTGTTACTGGAAATGATTTTTACTCATTATTGATGAATGCACTCTCAACTTCATATACCACACACCACCCAAGACCTTGCTTGCTCTTATTTAACAGTTAAGCCTCTCGCTGCCTTCTAATCTATTCTTATCCAACCTTTGGTACAAAACAATAGCTCACATTTATGGAGCACCAACCATAAATGCAGATCAATTGCCAGGGCATTATTCTTCCTCACAGAAATCCAGCAAGATCTGTTTATATGTTTCTGTAAGTTTAGGTATGAGGCAACTGCTTTACAGAGGTTCAAATAACCTATCCAAGTTCATGTAGCTATTAAGTCAGGGAATCTGTATTCAAAGTGATGTCTGGCTCAAAAACTTGTATTCTCCTTGTATTATCACACTGTTTCTTAGTTTAATTTGTCCTTCCACAAAGAGAAATTGTAATGTAAACCACTAAAAAGAGATTTAGTCTTGGCCTGAGTGGGCTACTAGCTCCTCTTGCTTTCTGAAAACATTTGTTCATACCTTACAGCCTCCACATCCCGGTTTTTTTCCTCCATGTCTTGTGTCCAGCTTCCTAATTCTATGTCCTTCCTCAACTGCATGAAACATTATCACAGGCACACAAGTACTTGCTGCCCAAACTATGCAAATCAGTTACATCAACTCGTTTTCTCCTTACATCGCTACTTAAAATTGAGAACTTCATTTAGCAGAATCCAGGGACAAATAGATGCCAGAGAATCCCACTTTATTTTTCTTTTTAATTTGTGCAGCCAAGGACAGATATGATTCTTTCAGGCTTAAAGCAAAGAAAGCCTTTGGTACATCTTTCACAATTTATAGGAAACCTAATTAAGCAGGAAATGATTTTGGTGCCTCATGTGTTCATAATGTATCATTTTGAGAATTCCTTCAGACAATCATTTCATGTGACCATAACAATGATTATAGAAGGTAGGCAAAAACAGGGTTCAACTAAGGTTGGAAGATTTTCTCAAGGTCACACCACAAGTAATTTTTACAAAATTAATTAATATTAAAATACTTTTATCCTACCCCAATTGAGTAATTACTGGAAATATTCAGATATCTCCACTGAAAATAATTTTTAAAAATACTTATGTACTGAGAATTCAAATGTTTAAATTTTAAAAGGACAGAAAGCAGTATACAGTATGAACTCTGCCATAACAATAGGCTATCTTAAACCCTGGGTGGGGGGAGGGAGTCACTGATGGACTTTTAGAACTCCATGAAGCTCAGGAAATTATATACAAAAATTTGCAAATTCTACATTTTGTTAAGGAAAAGTTTGATAGTTCTTATCAATTTTCAAAGCTGTTTATGACCAAGAAATTTTTAAGAACCACAGATTTAGAGCTAAAAATTGTAGTTAAAACAGAATAATTGAACCTCTAAGATGAGTTGATTGTCATATAATGTCAATTATTCACAAAATAATGGCAAAATTAACTTTTTTTAAAAGATCTTACGTGTTTTCAAAATCACATAATCTCAAAACAGTTTTTTGGAATAAATGCTCCTCAGACTGTTTCAAGCCTTTCATTAATTTTCAGAATTCTGAAACAGTTGTTTTTGACACTTGTTGGTGCTCTTGTTGCTTTTATGAAGTTTATTTTTTCAGAAATCCTTACTTCACTATTCCAGAGGTGCATCCCCAGCTGTGTATTGGTAGGATCTGACCTGGAACCCTGCGTAAAAGCCTAAGTGCTTTGTTGAAAGTGAAAGGATCTCAATCTCAGGGGCAAACAATCAAGGAAGGCGAACATTGCGACTGCCTTCCCACTGCCTGAGACTTCAATACTGTTTGGGGAAAGTAACAAACCAGCCAAAAAAAATTAATTCTAGCAGAATGAGATAGCCATAGTGGGCTTTGATAAGCTCCCAAGTAAACTTTGATAAGCTTCCCAGGGGAAGAGGTTGGAAAAGTTGCATGAAGCTTAAGAGAGACTGGAAAAGTTCCCACTTATATACCTACTGCTAGTAAAATCTGAGACTCACACAAGCAAGAAGTGAAAGCTGGGGAAGACTTGTGAAGAGAACTTTGAATGTATGCCCCACCCCACACATAGAAAGCCCCCAGCAACACCTGGAAAGCCATTGGCTCAAAATGTCTATGCATAATCTCTAACCAGTCATTGGCTGACCTTTAAGCTATGCTAGTATAAAGAATCTACCTGCAAGATGGGAGACCCAGCTTCGATCCCTGGGTCAGGCAGATCCCCTGGAGAAGGAACTGGGAACCCACTTCAGTATTCTTGCCTGGAGGATCCTATGGACAGAGAAGACTGGAAGGCCATGGGGTCCCAAAGAGTCAGACATGACTGAGCAATTGCACGATGTGATATGATGGGAAAGATAGAGGACAGGGGGGAAAGCGTGCGACAGAAGATGGATGGCATCATCGACTCGATGGACATGAGTTTGCCCAAACCCCAGAAAACAGTGAAGGACAGGGAAGCCTAGCTTGCTTCAGTCAGTGGGGTCACAGAGTCAAGCAAGACGCAGCCACTGAACAACAACCACCAAGCTCTCCTAGGAAGGAAGCAACAGCTAAGAAGCCAGTCAAGAGTAAAAAGGAAGAGCTGAGGTACCAGTGGCCATAGAATCCATGGAAGACATCTACAAAATTCTGTCCAATCAAGTCATTAAATAATTGAACAAAAAGCACCAGGGGCAACTTCCGACCCTGAGTAAGAGATCAGAATCCATCAGTGCTACAATGCATCATCCAAAATATCCACATTTCAAACAAAACTTACAACAGACAGACAAGGAAGTGCCACCATCACATAGGGACTTCTCTGTTAGTCCAGAGGCTAAGATTCTGCGCCCTAAATGCACAAAGGGTGGGTTTGATCCCTGGTCAGGGAACTAGATCCCACATGCACAACTAAACATCCCGCATGCCACAAGGAAGGTGGAAGATCCCATGTGCTGCAACTGAGACCCAACACAGCCAAATAAATTTTTTTTTTTAATGCTTAAAGAAAAAAAGAGTCTATAGAGACTGACTCCTTGCAAAGGAATAGAACTTCTACAAAAGCATTTCTGTGAGTTATCCAGGACTGAACATGCTGCACCAGAGTCTTAGTTGTTCCTACAGTAAGGAAAATGTGACTCGGGTGCCCTATATTCTAAAGTAGTCTAACTCTTCCATTTGGGCACTGGTCCATAGTACTTTAAATACCAGAAACACCCATCTTTCTGTATTTAACCCACTGGCTATCATTTCAATCACCCAGTCGCAGCAGCTGTCTGTTCCACTTGCAACTCTTGCTGTGATCATCTCCAGAGAGGATGGGCATAAAAATGGGATATGGAGGGCTGCCGTTGTAACCTGGCACTGGAGTTTTTGCCCTTCTCAATGCATCACGCTGTAACTGATTAGGTGCAAAGGCACAAAAGAGCATTTGGGCAGAAAGAGAAATGCCTTGTAATCTCGAGGAGTCCATACTTCAGTAGGTCTGGTAGATTTCCTCTGGTCCTAGTGCCTGCATTTCCTTTTCCCCTATAGTTGGCAACAGAAAAAGTTACTGCTCCATGAAGTGTCTTTTTAAAATAAAGTTAAGTAAGCAAGAAAATAGCTCCTGAAGAAAATGGTAGGAAGGGAAGAGGCATAAAACTTCAGCAATTTTAGTATGTTCCCATTATTCCTTCTATAAATCTCAGCAGTGAGACAGTGTGGTTTGAAAGAAGACCCCACTAGCAGTTTATCATTTTGCTTTTGCATTTCTACTTAATAAAGTCAAATTGAGCATCCTGTAATTTAAATTCTGTATGATTGTGACTGTTTTAGGCAACTTGCCTGTGAAAGCAAAACACAGCAGCTGCGGGGCTATATCCACCTACATCTACGCCTAGGGTGAACACGTTTTCCCCCAGGCTTCTGTGAGATGTGGAAGCATGGTCCTGCCATAATAGCCTCGGAGGCTGTTAAAACCCACAGGAGAACTACTCTCTGGAGATACAGGGACCATGAAAGCCAGGGAGTGAAGGCGGGAGAAGATGACTATAGAGCAGCAGGACCAGAAAAGAGGTGAGGAGGGAAATCCTATGTCTTGGGAGGAGTCACAATGCAAAGATGGGAGAAAAGCTTCAATAGAGAGATCACTGGGAAATGTAAGCTGAATCTGATCATGTGGGAAATCAGTTAAGGGCAAGCTTCTCTCACTGCTGTTTAGGAAGCAGAACTGTGTCTTATTGTCAATCTATTAGACAATCTAGTGAACACACCTTTTCTGCTCTGTATCATAAAGAAGCCAGAAATCCAGCTTAGTCTGAAGTCTACCTGGTCCCCAGGCAGGCTTCTGACTTGTATTGGAACTCTAATCTTTCATTCACAGTTCTAATACTGGAAAGCATCTGGGCACTGCATGATCTTAAAGAACATTTTCCAGTAGGAATAGTGGATTTAGTGCTGCATTTGAAATTTAAACGTATCAGAAGTTGCAAATCAAATAAGGATGGAGAAAACAAAATATCAATAAGCTTTTGTTTTCTATTAACTGTAAAATTCAACTAATCAAAATAACACACACCGACAAAAAAATAACACACACCCAGCCTGGAATGTTCTTCCTTTAGCTTCTCCCATGATTAACTCCTCATCATCCTTTCAGTTTAGTTCAGTCGCTCAGTCGTGTCTGACTCTTTGCAACCCCATGAATCGCAGCACACCAGGCCTCCCTGTCCATCACAAACTCCCGGAGTTTACTCAAATTCATGCCCATCGAGTCAGTGATGCTATCCAGCCATCTCATCCTCTGTCGTCCCCTTTTCCAACTGCCCCCAATCCCTCCCAGCATCAGGGTCTTTTCCAGTGAGTCAACTCTTCGCATCAGATGGCCAAAGTATTGGAGTTTCAGCTTCAGTATCAGTCCTTCCAATGAACTCCCAGGACTGATCTCCTTCAGGATGGACTGGTTGGATCTCCTTGCAGTCCAAGGGACTCTCAAGAGTCTTCTCCAACACCACAGTTCAAAAGCATCAATTTTTTGGTGCTCAGCTTTCTTCACAGTCCAACACTCACAGCCATACATGACCACTGGAAAAACCATAGCCTTGACCAAACGGACCTTTGTTGGCAAAGTAATGTCTCTGCTTTATAATATGCTGTCTAGGTTGGTCATAACTTTCCTTCCAAGGAGTAAGCGTCTTTTAATTTCATGGCTGCAATCACCATCTGCAGTGATTTTGGAGCCCAAAATAATAAAGTCTGACACTGTTTCCATTGTCTCCCCATCTATTTCCCATGAGGTGATGGGACCAGATGCCGTGATCTTAGTTTTCTGAATGTTGAGCTTTAAGCCAACTTTTCCACTCTCCTCTTTCACTTTCATCAAGAGGCTTTTTAGTTCCTCCTCACTTTCTGCCATAAGCGTGGTGTCATCTGCATATCTTAGGTTATTGATATTTCTCCTGGCTATCTTGATTCTAGCTTGTGCTTCTTCCAGCCCAGCATTTCTCATGATGTACTCTGCATATAAGTTAAATAATCAGGGTGACAATATACAGCCTTGACGTACTCTTTTGCCTATTTGGAATCAGTCTGTTGTTTCATGTCCAGTTCTAACTGTTGCCTCCTGACCTGCATACAGGTTTCTCAAGAGGCAGGTCAGGTGGTCTGGTATTCCCATCTCCTTCAGAATTTTCCACAGTTTATTGTGATTCACACAGTCGAAGGCTTTGGCGTAGTCAATAAAGCAGAAATAGATGTTTTTCTGGAACTCTCTTGCTTTTACGATGATCCAGCGGATATTGGCAATGTGACCTCTGGTTCCTCTGCCTTTTCTTCAACCAGCTTGAACATCTGGAAGTTCTCAGTTCACATATTGCTCAAGCCTGGCTTGGAGAATTTTGAGCCTCACTTTACTAGCATGTGAATTGAGTGCAATTGTGAGGTAGTTTGAGTATTCTTTGGGATCGCCTTTCTTTGGGATTGGAATGAAAACTGACCTTTTCCAGTCCTGCGGCCACTGCTGAGTTTTCCAAATTTGCTGGCATATTGAGCGCAGCACTTTCACAGCATCATCTTTCAGGATTTGAAATAGCTCAGCTGGGATTCCATCACCCCCACTAGCTTTGTTAGTAGTGATGCTTTCTAAGACTCACTTGACTTCACATTCCAGGATGTCTGGCTCTAGGTGAGTGGTCACACCATTGTATCTGGGTCATGAAGATCTTTTTTGTACAGTTCTGTGTATTCTTGCCACCTCTTCTTAATATCTTCTGCTTCTGTTAGGTCCATACCATTTCTGTCCTTTATTGTGCCCATCTTTGCATGAAATGTGCCCTTGGTATCTCTAATTTTCTTGAAGAGATCTCTAGTCTTTCCCATCCTGTTGTTTTCCTCTATTTCTTTGCATTGATCACTGAAGAAGGCTTTCTTATCTCTCCTGGCTATTCTTTGGAACTCTGCATTCAGATGGGAATATCTTTCCTTTTCTCCTTTGCTTTTTGCTTCTCTTCTTTTCACAGCTATTTGTAAGGCCTCCTCAAGACAAACATTATCATCCTTTAGGACTCAAATATTAAGGCCACCAACTTATAGCATCTGCCTTGGGCTTATCCTCTAAAACCTCTTTGTTTTCTTTGAAAATATAATCATTTGTTAGTTGTTTATCTGCTCCATTTAAATGGAAGCTCAATGAGAACATGGATCATGTTTATCACAGACCCTAATAACTAGACGACGCATCATAAATATTTGAAAGAATATTTTTAGATCAGAAAATGGATTATGCGGCTCTTCCACATGGGTCATATTTCTGCTGTAGTAACTCTGAGCTTCAACAAACAATATCAGATAAAATTTGCATTTTTATTATCTTTTAATATGTAAAACACATTTATTCCTTCTTTTGTAAATTGACCTGATTTTTTAAACACCTACAATTTAACAGTTGTTTTAAGATTTTAGAGCACCAAAGATAAATGTCACAGACACTGTCTGGAAGGATCCACAATAATGAACCTTCTGGTAGTTACACAGAATTGCATGCAGCATCACTGGCCCTTTATTACTCTGTGCCACTGTATGTGTGCATGTCTGCTAAGTTGCCTCAGTCATGTCCGACTCTTTGCAATCCTATGGACTGTAAGCCCACCAGGCTCCTCTGTTCTTGAGATTCTCCAGGTAAGAATACTGGAGTGGGCTGCCATGCCCTCCTTCAGGGATCTTCCGGACCCAGGGATCGAACCAGTGTCTCATGTGTCTCCTGCCTAGCGCCACTTGTGCATGCTGATCCCATTTTCTGGAAAGCCATCGTAGCTTTAGTATTAATAGCTTGAAATACCTTCCTCATTTTCTGCAACACACTGAATAGTGATGATACATGCTACACTTCAAATACATACACAGGGGAAACAGCAGAGGTCTTTACAACTATCATCTAGAACCTGTGGTTCTAATCACAGGTTCTAATCACAGACATACCTGTGGTCTGTCACAGTGAAGGAGAAACAGAACAAAAATACTGACAAGTTTGCTGAAGCAGTAAGTCTTTGAATTGTTGATACAACTACAAGCACGGGAAGTCTTGAAGATATTAGGCAAACCAAAGTTTAGATGACTAGGCTCAGAAATTAGAAGACAGTTGGACGTGGAAGGTTAGAAATGGTTAGAAACTTCTCTTACCCTGTGAGCTTAACTGAAAGCAATTTATCACTCCAGAAGCACAGAATATTAGACAAGAGTTTCTCTCTTAAAAAGTACATAAAGGTTTAAATCCTAAATGGTTTCTATTTTCTCAGTGAAAATAGAGCTGAGGCTAATGCTACCCCAGCTTTAACACTTTAACCATCTTGTGTCAGGATCCTCCAAAGGGCTTAATTCAATCCTGCTTTTTATAAAAAGAGCTAAGAAAAGAATAACAACTGATTTCAGTTACAGAACAAAGGCAGAAGTCATTGACAGATGCAAATATTTATGAATTATAGTTTAGTAGAAAACAGCAAGGACTAAAATATAATTTTTTAATCAAATATCCTTAAAAGCATTGTTTATTACCAAAATGGCATACAATAGTAAAGATCATAAATATAATCTACCCCATGTGATATACTGTCTACAAGTTAATCACATTTATAAGCACTTGTAATGTATTTCGGAAATAGAGTAGGAGTCCAAAATCTATTCTCCTGTCATCCACTAGCTTGTTGGCAGAAAAATTTCTACAGCTTATTCTCAGCTCTAGAATGGGGACGATTTTCTACCTTCCTCATGGGCTATTTTAAGGATTACAATTACCTATGAGTGCTTGGAAAATGTATGAAAGGACTATGCATGAATTTCTATGCCACCCTGAACAGCCACTTTCAAATACCTGAGAGTTATTATTGTTTCTAATAATAAACCATCCATGTTGTTCATGTACTAACCTATCAGGTCAGATCCCAGTCTCCAGGTCGCAATCCCTCACCAGGAAGTCAGGACTCCTGCCTCCCTCCCCTGATGCCCTTCCGCCACTAGATATGGAGTCATCAAAATCCTCTAGACATCTGAGCTCCCCTCTGAGGGCAGACACTGTCTCATTCCTCTCTCTCCTTCATTCCCTTTCTTCCATCATTTAAGTAGCAGCAAAGCCATTCCCCTGGTTGCCCATCTTAAGGGAAATTCTCTCGCACTTCCTATTTCTCTACCTGTAATAGAAAAGTGAAGTCGCTCAGTCGTGTCTGACTCTTTGCGACCCCATGGACTGTAGCCTACCAGGATTCTCCATCCATGGGATTTTCCAGGCAATAGTACTGGAGTGGGTTGCCATTTCAAAGACTTGTTCAAATGATATGTGTCTCTTGCTGTCCTGTCAATTCATTGAGGGCAAATGAAGGTCACTTTTTCTTTTTTGTGTTTATATGTGTATTGACCAATATTGTCAATATAGCAGAGGTGCATAAAAGTTTATTAACAAATAAACATCTGGATTTCTCTCTTCTGCAGAGCCCTCCACTACTTAGAATGAAGGCAGTGAAGCCTGAGTCTATCCTGCTTAGACAGTGTTTTTATTGCTCCCTGACTTAATGCCCATAATAATTGCTCCCACTCTGCACCAACAAACCCCTCAAGTCCATTCTCCATACAGCAGCCAGACTGATCTTCCTAGAGCATAAATTAGAACATGGCCTTTCCCAGATTCAATTACTCTAACAGTTTTGCACCAGCACTTAGAATTAAATTCAAATTCCCTTTCCTGGCCTTGGAGATATGATTTCTATTAAGAAGAATGTTCCTGCACATGTCCCCAATCTCACCTGTTCCCTGTTTCCTTTTACTCACTATACCTCAACCACAGTGATCCCAGAACACACAGCTAATTTTCAGGTTAGGACATTTAACCAACCATCCTTTCAGCATGAAACGCTCTGCTTCTCAATCTTTCTTCGGCTCACTTAGCTCCACAGACACTGCCTCTAAAAGCCTATTAGCATGAGATCCAGAGGAACCTCCCAAGATACTCTCCATCACGTCTGTTTTGTTCTCAACAATTCTTAAGACTATCTGGTATGTTCTGAATTATGTGTTTATCGTCTCTATTTTCTCACACTATGTAAATCCCAGGAGATAAGAAACCTTGACTGTTTCACTTCCCACAATATCCCTAGTGTCTAATACAGTACCTGGCATATAGTAGGTATTCAATGGATGACTTTTGGATAAGAAAGTGAATAAATATGTGTTTTACCTCCACATTCCCAAATACTCTTTCAAAATATGTTTTAGAGTTTTATTCTGAAATATCGCTATTTTATATTTTAAAGGAAATCCCAAAGCAGCATCTACAGAAATCACGGTTTAATCATTTTAAAATCTATTCAGTCTAGCATGTGTCAGACATGTGGGTCGTGCTCAGTATTTATAGAATTCTACGTAAATGAAATACACATAATCATTTATTTTATATGGCTCAAAGTTATACATTTACACTTACTCAAATGCAAACTCCAGCTTAACAGTTCATTTTACTACTAAAGTTCACTTTTCAATGTGTTCTTTTTGGTTAAAGAGATGAATCCTCAGGTTAATTTTGTAAAGGGGAAGTTGGATTCCAAGGTTAACTGTTAAGAATCTATTCAGCTTATCAGCTTCTGAACTGTGAAAAGAACCTTTTAACATTCGGATCAACTGTGACTTCAGCAATGATTTATAAAGAAACTATAGGATGCTGTTTGATTTGCATGACCTATTTTTCCCTTCTTCTTTGGGCTTATTTTTGAGTATGATCAAGAAAATGTTTAATAGTTACCTATCTTTTTAAAATTAATTTATTTTTTATTGAAGGCTAATTGCTTTACAGAATTTTGCTGTTTTCTGTCAAACCTTAACATGAATCAGCCATAGGTATACGTATGTCCCCTCCCATTTGAACCTCCCTCCCATCTCCCTCCCCACCCCACCCCTCCAGGCTGACCCAGAGCCCCTGTTTCAGTTTCCTGAGCCACACAGCAAATTCCCCTTGGCTGTCTATTTTACATATGGCAATGTAAGTTTCCATGTTACTCTTCCCATACATCTCACCCTCTCCTCCCCTCTCCCTATGTCCATAAGTCTGTTCTCTATGTCTGTTTCTCCATTGTTGCCCTATAAATAATTTCTTCAGTATGCTCATGGGTGTATATGTATATGTGTATATTCAGTCACAGTTTCTATTGTTGTTATAAACCCCTGCCTCTACATTGGGCTTTTGCAGTTCTGTGGAGTTTTTCCTTTTTTTCCCCTTTTTTATTTATTCTTCCCTTTTTTTCCTCTTTTTTATAATTTTAATTTTTAACTTTTTTAAACCTATTATATTTTTCCTACATTTATTTCTTTGCTTGCCTTTCCTACTGTTCTTTTCCCCTTGCAGTTAATCTTTAATGTATATAAATCTTCTTCATCTACCTCTATTTAACTTCGCATACCTATCCTTTTTGAACGAAATCAAATTTTGGAATTACTGCATAGGCACATACATACTTTTTCTCCATTGGTCTTGCTTATGATTTTGCAATCTTATTTACTTTCAATATAAGTAAATTTTGTAACTCATCTTCTCCAGGGGAGCTTCCCAACCCAGAGATCAAACCCATGCCTCTTGCATCTCCTTCATTGGCAGGCAGGTTCTTCATCACTAGTGCCACCTGGTAAGCCCAATAATAAAGCTATTTTCTCTTAATGTAAATTCATCTTTCTCCAGTCTGCTTGATGCTCTATCAAGCCTAGATAAATGTCTGTTAAAAAACTCCATTCAATCTTTAGAATTCACATTCTATTTTTCTAGATTTCACAGCAAGATAAGTGTTCAAAAAAGTGCACCTATGGCTAACACCCTCTGCCTAATACTTTTAAGACCTCATCACTTCATGCTAAGCCTCACTATACAAACGGGAAGGATATCATTAAAGCTGTAAAAGAACACAAACAGATGCCCCCAAAGGACAGGAAATTTTACGACTATGAATTATGAGAAAGACTAGCCTTGATTCAACATTTCTAATCTAGAAATGATAAGATTAATAAGCAAGATCACACTGACTCAATGGTAGGCATTTTCAAATCTTTTAAGCAGAAAACTGAGTTCAATGAGTTTGTTGAGCTAAAGAGAAAATAATTCAAAAGTCATTAACTAATACTGATATGCGATCAGACCCTGGGCAATCAAAACTATTTTCTCTACAGGAAAGATTGCTAGATTCTGACACCAAAGGAACAAAAAGATTTTCTTGAAATAGTTTCGGGGTAAAAGATATGTAAAGATTCAGAGTTTTAGAGCACAAATATGAAATGGGCTGACATGAAACTAATAATTAACCTGAGTAGATCCAAGCATCAAGTACATCTATATTCATTATTGCTTCATGAACATCAAACTCTGTTCCCAGCCTCTGAGGGCTGAAGTAGTGAACAAGAGGCATTCCCACAAAATGACCAGGAATTATGAGTCCAATGTGATAAGCAACGACATTGAATTTCAGAGATTAAAAAATGTCCACAATTGGTGACCTGTACGGGAAGAAAGTCCAAAAGGGAGGGGTTATATGTATATGCATGGCTGATTCATTTTGCTGTAGAGTAGAAACAAACTACATTATAAAGCAACTATACTCCAAAAATAATTAATTTTAAAATGCCCTCAGTCACACAGTCATGAAAAAAACAAACCTCTAACTCTGAGACTTCTTTCCTTTATATAACACTTGTCCAGATAAGTTGCACTGCAATATAAGGGAACACCTGCCATCCCAATTTTCCCTATTGGTTAAGACTACAGATTCTGAAGTCAGATGTGTTGCATGCTCAAATGACCACTGGTGTCTGACTCTTTGTAACCCCATGGACCGCAGACCACCACGCTCCTCTGTCCATGGGATTCTCCAGGCAAGAAAACTAGAGGAGTTGCCATATCCTTCTTCAGAGGATCTTCCCGACCCAGAGATCGAACCTGAATCTCTCATGTCTCCTGCATTGGCAGGCATAGGGTGCAGTAATTGGAGACCAGGACTTTGGAGTCTGGCAGCACAAGGGTTAAATTCACACTTACTAGCTGAGCTACTTTGATCAAGTTACAGAAAATCTCTAAGCCTCCGTCATTTCCTTTTTAAATGGGGGACAATTATATTACCTCCTTCATGGGATTATTAGAAGGCTAAAATTATTGGAATAAAGAATAGGGTATGGATTTTAATAAGTGCTCAGCATTACTTTTCTTACATATAATCATTCATCTAAAATTAATAACTATAAACAATTAGATATCAGCTTAAAGATCTTATAATAAGCTGATCTAATAAACTTTTATACATATAACTATGTAGACATTTAAAGTGTTGTATGGAATATTTTATGTAACAACATAGCACTTAAAAATAATATGAAGTATGAAGTATATTATTTTTAAATAAAAGGACTTGAGTTTAAACATTTAAGAGTGGCTTTTCCTCTTTGGTATGATTATACACAATTATTTATTCTTGCTTTATATTTAAGAATTTATAAGTAATATATTTTACTTATATACCCAGAAAACTTTAAAGTTATAAATGAAGAAATCAAAAGAAAGTATTTGCTTGCCTGCAATCTTTTGATCTGTTTTAACTTGCTTCACAGAGCTTTTTAGTGTCAATAATGCAAAAATTACCTTAATTCTAGGTCAAATCTTAAAAATAACTCACAATTTCTCAATTAGTTCAAACCAAATTCACTATACTTATAAAGACTCTCTCTGGATTCTATTTAGCACTCCATCAGTGACTCCACAGTTAAAGAAACAGGTGCAACATTAATGAGACCAAGCTAGAAAAATCTTCCATGCAGAAATAAAAGTGTTTTGACATTATGAAGTGGATTGGCTGTGTAAAATTACATAGCCGTGTAGATTTCAATTCTATTTAAAACATAGGAACACCTTCTTGTCTACTAAGTGCAACAATATGATAGAACTGGGGAGAATAACAGTTCGGTTTTGTTATTTCTGAGACAGAGAGCAAAAAATGATGAACAAAACTTATCCCCAAACCTTAGCCAGACTTACTACATATAAAAGCTAGTTTTTCACCCCTGGAAATGCACAGCAGATTTGTAAGGACAGTTTAAACACAAATACAAAACTCAGCAAACAAAGAGAATATGCACCTAATGGAAATAAAGCATGTCCTATTCAGAACAGGTCCTCATAATCTTCTGGTGTAAACAACCACACATTACAAGTCTAAATTCACTCTCACCCATGGTCATAATAAGGCAGAAAAGAAAACAATAGCCAAAAGGATACTCAAGAGAAACAGGTCATAGATAAGTAAGTAAGTAACTCAACTAATTTGGGAGATGCTTTTACAACAGATCCAAATTTTAGACCATGTGTCTGTTGCTATTTATCATACAATCCTTCCAGGAAAATCATTTAAGTATTGTGAAAAGAATAATAATAAAAGAAAACCAAATCCAGCTGATAAACATAATTCCACAAGCTGCAAAAAAAAACTGATAAATTCATATTCATTCATTCATTCATACTAACATTTCCCCTCATCTTTAATTCTCTTCACTGTGTTTATCAAGAGTTGATGATAGAACAGAATTTGCATGAAATTCTAGTTCTGTCCTCTAAACAAAGAGAAAAATTCTATCCTCTCTCTCTTCCAAAACTTCTACAACTTCTTACAACGTGCCCCATACTCTTCCCCGCTCCCCCACCATGACAAAGTTAGTTGGGTAAGGGTTCATTAGAGCTGAGATTGTCCTGAAACACACACAGTCTGGAAGATCACTACATCAAACAGGTACTGGACTCATGAGTTCCATGTGAGAGTACAAGTGGAGGGAGGGAAATCAAAGCCCTAAACTCAGAAGCTATCCTCTGGTACAGAATTCTATCAACCCATATGGTTTCTTCCTTTATTAAAAGCAACCAAATCTGATGAATGATTTTGAAAGTCCAGCCAGTGTTCTCTTCAATTTCTAAAACTGCATTTTCTCTTTCATTCACTTCATAATCAAGTCAAAATTTGTGATTATTATTAATTGGGAAAATATTTCAGAATACTTGGTCCAAAATTACTCTGCCTAACTCTCTATTTTGAAGATGATAAAACTTAGATTTAAAAAAAAAAAAAAAAAAAACCTTGTCTACAAAACCTACATCTACAGTAAGTTGAAGAAGACCACAGATAAGATTTCTTATAGTATTAACACTATGTCTCTTGTCTCAACAATTGGATCCAAAGTTCTCTGAGCTTCGGCTGTTAGAAAAAAAGGCTTATTCAGACCACCAGGCAAGTGGAAGAATATTATTCAAAAAGCAGACACTCAGTAATTCTCGTATAGGTTGAGCAGAACTAATGACTCTCTCCAATAGTTAAATTGTCTCTGTGTTGTGAAATACATTCTAAATAAACAAAATTAATATAAATAAGTAAATTAAGGAATTCTAACATGATTCTTCACAAAAACAAAGGATTAGTAAAACTACTCAATGTCATCTTCAAGTCAGGAAAATAGTGGAAATGTTTTTTACACAGTAGGAATTTTCAGTGGTCTTTCCTCTCCATAAACACATAGATGAAGTTGTCTGAAAAAAATAAAGTTCCACTGTGCATGTGCTCATGGGTATACACACAAACACACAGTTTTACCATAATAAGAGGTAAAAAGATTTAGATACAATCAAGAGCTACCATACGATTCAGATACAGACTGTTCTAGCCAACAGCCCTCACTACACACAAGATAAATAGAATGGACCTTTCTAGGAGCTACCTGGAACATCCACTGTGGTCAGACCATAATAAATGAGGATCACCAATTTCATAATATTTCCACTTTTGATTAGAGTTTGTTGATTTCTATGTGAGTGTTCAGTGTTTTTCAAATAAAAGCAAAGGATAAAAGACTTCTGTAAACTCTACTTGACGAATTTGGCATGACTGAACGCCCCAGTAAGAAAAATTTATTGAGTTGTCTACTTGGAGTCATGATCACCCAGAAAGCTAAAGGGTGTCTATACCAGAGTGGAAATGGATATCCACATGGACCAACACAATGATCACCGGTATTCATGAAGGAAAACACAATGATTCTGTAATAATCATTGCCTCTAAGGGGCTCCATACTTCAAGTCTCTACTGATTTTAACTTTTACCAATAAATAAAGGATATAAAAATAAAGATGAGTAGCATGCAAAATTTACTTGTTTGCCATCAAAATTAAATTTTGAATATATCAATGAGAATATTCTAAAGTTTTCCTTACAATTACCTGTCCTTTAACCAACCCCCCCAAAATCAAATATTCCTGTATAACATAAAGTAATGCTTTTGTAGTTTTTCCCATTGAAATCACTCACTCTCTCCTAAAACTCACTGTTCTTCCTGTCAACTCATTAACCCAAATCAGAAATCAAAAGTTATCCTAGGTATTACTTTCTCAATCACATCATCCTTCACTATATCTAAATCACTAATGTTTATCAGATCTATACATATATAAACTCTGTAGATTGCTTTCCAATCATACCTACAGTCTCTATTACTGACTTTATTGCTCTAATCTAGGTCTTCACCTACTTTTTCCAAGATGGATTGCAGTATTTCAAGAATCATCACTCAGTCATATTCCTGAGAAAGTCTTGCCCTCTTTTATAAAGTTTTCCTGATTGGTTTACTCCTTTTGTAAAATCTTCTAGAAAACCCTTTACCTACAAGATAGAATCAAAACTCCTTCGAGTAATCTATAAATTCCTCCATTCTTTGACCACTGCCTAAATCACTCATCTCATTCCTTGTCATAACCCTCCCCAACCCTGAAGATAATCGGTGTGAAGCTTCCTCTGTTTGCTCTCTCCCATTGTCTAGAGTGAGAAGTGATCATCCTGTCCTTTCAGAATCCATAGTGATCCACAGTTCTAGAGACACAACTATTTACAGCCCTTCATTAAGCCTGTCACAGCATGTTGCAAATGACCGATTATATGTATTCTCTAAGAGAAGAGTGGCAAACAGGTTTTGCTTCTGTTGTATGCTAATTTTAATCAATGGTTAGAGATTGCCTAGAATTGATATTGAGAGAGAACTGCTGAGAAGCTTACTTGACCTGCATTCAAGCTCTGTTTACTATTGGAACCAGAAGGGAGAAGAACTGTCTTTGGACCAGCTGTCTGTCATCCTTGCCCTAGACTGTGAATCCTGGAAGGTAATGAAATGTGATTTAATTTTTCATTTCAATGCCTGCTACAGTGCCCAGCACAAAAGCTTGTGAAATCACAAACATCAAGAACCACATATCCTAATCTATAACACTGAATATAAGAATCCACAGTCATTCTTTTCTGGTTCTTGAAAGATAAATACTTAAGTACTTGAGTATCATCTGCATTACTTGGTTAATAAGAGGATATATTACTATGTCATTATGGATAGAATGACAAAGGATCTAGTAAGAGTGACATCTGAGGCATTCCAAACATAACTGTTTTCCTAGTAGCTTTGTAAAATTTTCCTCAGACAATTATACGACCCTTCCCAAGTTAAATTTCCTTATCAGGAACATAGGGATAATGAAATCTGCTTTGCAAGGTTGCCATAGGGATTAGAAATAAAAAGCATCATTACATAGTGGGTCCTCTGTAAATGATAACTATTAGTATGTGCTATTTTGGTTCACAGCAAATTTCCGTGGGGAGAAATACACTTTTTCAAACCCAAAGGAGATAATTTTAGTCCCTTTTAAAAGGCATTGTTTTGCTCAGTTATGTAGTTTGTTTTATTAGTAACACAGAATCAATGAGTATCAATTCTATTTATTACATCTTTATGTTGCCACCACCCTACCCCTGAGCTCATACTGCACAGCCGCCTTGAGGATATTTATTATTATTACTTTTAAGAGTCAATGAATAATTGATAACCATTGAACACTCTGCCTTTGTGTTCCATCTGTGGATTTTGAAGGGTTAAGGTGTTTAGCTCTCCTCTATCATATTTCAAATTCTAGCCTTTATTTACCACATCCCAAAGGAATTATAAAAAAGAATAAGGGTTTTGCAGAATCAGTCAATGGATTCTTTGAATCTTCTTTGAATTCATATGTTATCAAGAATGTCCTTTTCACAATGTCTCCACGGGCTGTAGCTGAACAACACACGGATATGTGTGTATACACATCAAGGAGCTTAGGGGATGAAATGCTCACGAGTGCAGGCTGGACTCAAGAACTGACAATAAGCAGAAGCACACAGCTGAATCTAGTGCAATGCCCTCCAGTCACTGACTGCCTCCTACTAGGTTCCAAATTTCAATTCTCACTTTAATTTGACCCTATAGGGTGGATGTTACTGTCCTCCAATAAGGGAGTAAAAGGTTTAAAAGATTAAGTCAGAAGGGATATAGCATATTATGGAAGAGAAGGTGGTGCCAGAAATCATGGGCTTCACAGGTGGTGCTAGTCTTAACGAACCCACCTGCCAATACAGGAGATGTAAGAGACGCGATGTAAGATCCCCTGGAGGAGCGCATGGCAACCCAGTCTAGTATTCTTGCCTGGAGAATCTCGTGGACAGAGGCGCTTGGCGAGCTATAGTCCATTGGGTCAGAAAGAGTTGGACATGCCTGAAGTGACTTAGCATAGCACATCACACTATAATTAACAACCACCCTCACCATCACCACCACCAATTGCTATCTTACAGATGTTGTGTGCTCTAATGATCCACAGGCTCTTGAGTGACAGAGCTGAGACTGAAACATAGACTTTTCTGGTTTCAAAGCTAATGTTCTGCCTAACAGTTTCCTCTGAAAGTAGTTGAGTTGGAACATCTCAATCCCCTCATCATTCAGAGCCTAGCCTTCTTGTCCAAAAATCTCCTATCTTACCCCAAACGGTACCTTAGCCACTCCAGGGCTTTCTGCCACTGCAGTGGATTCATCTTTTCCATTGGGACAGAGAATGACCTACCTGCCACATTAGAGGAAACGCAAGCAAACCTTTTGAAGGTGTTCTTCAGTCTATGCAAATAGCGTAATGATGCCAGACAAACATAGACAGAAACTTACAATTAATGAAGCCATGGATCCAAAATTTGTATCACAATGGACAATTAACCCAAAATCATTGTCATCGTGAATCATTTCAGAACAAGGAGACGAATCGTAGCTTTACAGAAGCATTGCCCTGTCTAGTTAATGAGTGTTTGCAATATTGTTAAAATTTTTATTAGTGTTATCATTAAGCACTTACAAAGCAATTTGCTAGTAGTCTGCTTTCCCAACCCCACTTCAACACCAAAACAAATGTCATGGCAGTTCTAATTCTGTTTTTCCAAATTTTAAAAATTAAGAGAATGTTGGCCCAGAGGTGATTTGAACTGGCACAACAAATACCTCTTCTCTCTCAGAAAAGCAGTCTCCTAATAGAGATGATAAACAGGGACAAATGACATCAAAATATTGCCACTTGGATGGGCAAGTTATGGGAAGAGCTTTTCTGCCCCGTTAAAGATGACCTCAAGAGTAAGAAATATATACCAGAGACTGTGACTGAGAAATTATGTACTTATGAGGTAATCAGCAGTAAGTTAAATAACTGTGCTTCTAATAGAAGCAGCTGCTTTGTGATTCAGCAGTCTGAGAATCAATGAGCCTTGTGTGGAAATGTTCCATAAACAAAACCAAAAGACTGTTATAAATGTAAACAATGTAAGGCAATTTCCCCTAAAATACTGACCACCTTTGCTTCTAGTCCTTTCCATGGTTCTTTTGAAAAGCTGAACATCTTTATTTTTACCAAAAATAAAAGAGTTTCAATTCTTCTCTTTCACTTTGGAAAAAATTTAAGTATACTTGCAGGGGAAGATTTAAAAATCTAAAGAAGAATCACATTCTATAGGTTTCCTTAAATACATGGAGGGTGTTTATGTCTCTAACAAAACAACAAGAACAAAAAATTTTTTCCTATTTGATAGGTCCTCATGGCCTTAGTGGAAGGGAAAAATTTCACCACTTTATGTAAAGATTTCAGACTTGTTGGTATTAATATTTCCCCCAAACAAACCCCTCTATGAAACTTGCATGCTGAGACGTTCTCTTAGGGTAAAAACCATACAGCAGGATTTAAAGCAAGCTAAAGATCATGTGACAGACACCGCAGTGACCCTGACACTGTCAGCCAGTCATTCCTACAGCCAAATATCTCTTCTTCCTTTATAGAAAAAGTGCAATTCCGTGTGTGAGTTTGCGTGGTATTGGAAAGGAAATGAGAGAATTAATCATGAAATAAAATGGAATCCATTTCTAAGTTCCTCACCACCCTAAAATCAAAGTCAAGGGGAAATTATACTTTGCCATCTTCAATGGTCACAATATGGAATATGATTAGCAAACCCAAAAGGCACTACCATAATGTCGATCTCACTAAGCCATGCCAGAATGTCTTAGCACACTGATTACTAACATATATTTAATGAAAGATTATCTGTAGCATTGAAATTATTTATTAGGTCAGTTGTATGACAAAATTACAGTTTCAAGTGGTTATGTTTCCACTCACTGTCATCATGGATCTGGTTCACACATGGCCAAAGTTTTCAGAATAATGCAATTAGCAAAAGGCCCACAGAAATCAGTATTTCTAATATACAGGTCATCTTTAGAAAGGGCAAGGGCCTCTGAACCTCAGCTGCTTTTTGTGGGGCTCTGGGGAAAGCACAGATGGAGGCCAACATAACACATGCCTAGATGTTTAAAACTTACAAATTAAAATTAAATATTTAATTCTAACTATTCATATTAATAATTCTAGTATGCAGTGTCTATACAGATGCCAGCATACAGCACTGATAAAGAACTGAATGCACATTACATCTAGACAAGTGTGGTTCAACAGAACTGCCATAGTGAAAACGTCCCGTGACTGTCATCCGGTATACTAGCCACTAGCCATGTGTGCTGAATGAGCACCTGAAATTCGGCTAGTACAACTGAGGAACTAAATTTTAACGTTACTTAATTTTAAGAGTCTTCTGTAGCTATTGGCTTCCACATCAGGCTGCGAGGTATACACCTACGAAATGTTCCTCAGATCCCATATGCAATGGTTGCCAAAACTGTGTTGATTCATGAGAAACACGCATTAGAATAAGAAACCAGAACACAGACACTTATATGGAAAAGTTACTTCATTATGCAAGATCTTCATGTTCATGAAAAAAGAGGAGAAGATGACACTTAAACTGATCTGCCTTTTATCTATTAAAGTGCTCCCAATGCGCCAGTCTTTGAAACAAGGTCCATCTGCACTGTCAGCAGCAGACCAACTCACAAAGATTCACTGTAGTTACTCAACTACCTTTTATTTCAAAGACATAGTGCAAAAGATATGGAGAAGATTTACCCTGGATGGTCAGAGCTGAACATGAGATGAAATGCTTGGCACTGTAGGTTTCTCTAGGCTAACTGCTTATGACAGAGTGGCTTGTATATCCCTCAATATATTTGTGTGAGAGAGAGACCGAGAGACAGAAAAACATAAAGGACCTATGTAAAATGTGGGTTTGGCTGAGAATCCTTTTGTCTAAGAAGTACTACAGTGGCCTCACACTAAAAAGCAATTAGAAAATTTAGTTTAATGGTTATATGCTGTACAAAATTAACTTAAGATGATTTTTTCACTTAGAACCAAATGGAAACGTGTATCTCACAGAAAGTGGCATTATTACCAAAGTAAAATCAGCAAAAGCAGCAGGAAATTACTAATTTCCATTTCCCTTTACCCCACAAATAACAACAGATCCATTATTATAGCTGGTGCTCTCATTATAAACCATTTCCTGCATGTATTTGTGTGTGAAAAAGGATTGCAAGAGCAAATAACAAAGTGTTAAGAGATACTAATAATTGGGAGGGGTAAACCATCAGTCAAAAAATGTAGGAGGCCAAGAAAGTGCAAAATCAGAACCTTCCCGTAACACATGGAAATGACCTTCCACTGGGCTTCAGTCTGGGGCTGCACTCTGCTGCAGTTCAGGAAGCACTAATGTATTAGTGCTTAGAGGTGGTTTCCTGGGCTTCTTTTGCTAGACATGAATAAAATAAAACCCCCATTCTGTCCTGTTATTTTCACATGCACACTTCTCACAGGATGAGGCAGAATGAAATGGATCTATTGTTGCCAGTCCCTAAAACTGACTCAACCCAGCCCAGAATGTTCCTGACCTCTACCCACAGAGAAGTGCAGAGAAAGAGGAAGTCAGGACCGTCTTTTGAAAAGAGAAACTGCCAATGCAATCTTCAGTAAGAAAGTTCTAGAAGAAAGTTCTACGAGGGTCACGCTGACTGGTTTCCACAGAGTGCTGGTTCCCCTAGGACATCTCATTATTCTTCTGCCAAGTAAAAATTTCCTAACAGGACTGGTAAGACTCTTCACTATATGGTCCCTGCTTGTCTCTACAAGTTCATCTATCTTCCAGACATACCATTTATTATTTCTTTTATTCAAACACACCAATCTCTCTACCCAATGCCTTCTAACTATGATGTTCCTTTGATCTGCTAAGGAAAGGCCTTAAGCTAAGACCTTCACTTAGCTTCCTCCAAACTGAATATAGTTTCTCCCATGTGCTCTCAAAGCACATCAAATTTTGCCCACTGAAACAGATATCACTCTCTAAGGTAATCTCATACTTGTTTGCCTCTACCATCTACGTTGTTCTCTTCAGTTACCAAGTACCAGACAGCTTCCTATCTTCCCTAATCTTACAAGGTGGCACCCAGGATATAGATAAGAAAACCTGACCACAGAAAAGTTAAGAAACTTGCCAAAGGTCATGTAACTCATGAATGGCAGCACTAGAATTTAAACCCAGGCATCTGGATACAGAGCCTATGATCTTCATCACTTTTCTCTGATGTCAAATAACACAGTTCGGTTTAGTTGCTCTGTCCTGTCTGACTCTGCAACCCCAAGGATTGGAGCACGCCAGACCTCCCTGTCCATCACCAACTCCTGGAGCTTACTCAAACTCCTGTCCATTGAGTCGCTGATGCGATCCAGCCATCACATCCTCTGCTGTCTCCTCCTACTCCCACCTTCCATCTTTGCAGAACCAGGGTCTTTTCCAATGAGTCAGTTCTTCACATCAGGTGGCCAAGCTATTGGAGTTTCAGCTTCAGCATCAGTCCTTCCAGTGAATATTCAGGACTGATATCCTTTAGGATGGACTGGTTGGATCACGTTGCAGTCCAAGGGATTCTCAAGAGTCTTCTCCAACACCACAGTTCAAAAGCATCAATTTTTTGGTGCTCACCTTTCTTTATAGTCCAACTCTCGCATCCATACATGACTACTGGAAAAACCATAGCTTTGACTAGACAGAACTTTGTTGGCAAAGCAATGTCTCTGCTTTTTAATATGCTGTCTAGGTTGGTCATAACTTTTCTCCCAAGGAGCAAGTATCTTTTAATTTCACGGCTGCTGTCACCATCTGCAGTGATTTTGGAGCCCCCCAAAATAAAGTCTGTCATTGATTCCATTGTTTCCCCATCTATTTGCCATAATTGATGGGATCAGATGCCATGATCTTACTTTTCTGAACACTGAGGTTTTTTGTTTTTTTTTTGAACATTGAGTTTTAAGCCAACATTTTCACTCTCCTCTTGCATCATGAGGTTTCTTAGTTCTTCTTCATTTTCTGCCATAAGGCCTACTTTCTGTAGACCATATCTGGGGTTATTGATATTTCTCCTGGCAATCTTGATTCCAGTTTGTGCTTCATCCAGCCTGGCATCTCACATGATGTACTCTGCATAGAAGTTAAACAAGCTAGGTGACAATATACAGCCTTGACGTACTCCTTGCCTGATTTGGAACCAGTCCGTTGTTCCATGTCCAGTTTTAACTGCTGCTTCTTGACCTGCAAACAGATTTCTCAGCAGGCAGATAAGGTGCCCTGATATTCACATCTCTTTAAGAATGTTCCACAGTTTGCTGTGGTCCACACAGTCAAAGGCTTTGATGAAGTCAATAAAGCAGAAGTAGATATTATTTTAGAACTCTCTTACTTTTTCAATGATCCAATGGATGTTGGCAATTTGATCTTTGGTTCTTCTGCCTTTTCTAAATCCAGCTTGAACATCTGGAAGTTCACGGTTCAAGTACTGTTGAAGCCTGGCTTGAAGAATGTTGAGCATTAATTTGCTAGTGTGTGACATGAGTGCAATTGCATGGTAGTTTGAACATTCTTTGATATTGCCTTTCTTTGGGATTGGAATGAAAACTGACCTTTTCCTTTGCTGTGGGGAACTGACCTAATACAGTAAGTTTTCAGTAAATACCTTGAGAATAAGTACATAAAGGAAGGAATAAAACCTCTAAATGAATGATATTTTGGCATATTTCTGACAAGTTTCAAGTTCCTTTCAGCACTCCAAGGCATGAGCCTTACTCTTTTTCTGATTCAACTTCAAGAATTACATATGACCTAATAGCTTAATTTGGGGTCATTCAATAACATTATTCTAATCCTGTGTAAGAGTTAACATACTAGCCCTGAGATTCTATACTATACAAGGTCTGCTTATAAACATGACCCCTACCCGACATCTGGAAACTTGATTGGCTAAATTTTCCTACTCTGCTGTAAAACTTTCTCTAAACAATAAGAACATCTCACTGTGCCTAAATTATGCGAACAATGTGACTTATGCTGAACACTTACTGTCCTTGTGGAATTTTGGTGCGTGCTAATCAGAGTACCTTTGTGACTATTCCCAGAAAGCGCTGGGTGCTGAGTCTTTAATGAGCCTTTCTGTAGACCAAACTCACACACTGTCACAACTCATTGCTGGAGGAATTGAGCGCATCTACCGAGCCTCCGCTAGGAGAGGACTTTTGAAAGCTTGTGTTGGGTTTTCTCCAGACTCTGCACATGAGCCATGATCCTCTGCTTATCTTGCTTTTTTATCCTTTCATTATAATATAGCTTAGCCGTGTGTATAACTACATGCTGAGTCTTGCATTTCTTTTTAGCAAATCACCAAACACAGAAGTGATCTTGGGAATCCCCAGTCCAAATCCCTTTGTGAGTGAGGCATGAAGCAGGAGGAAAAATAAACAATGACCAAGGCCTTCAAGAATATTTGCTGCAAAAGCATAACAAATTTCACTGAGTTTAATCAAAGCAATTCTCCCACTGGAATAAGGAAAAGTACTGATTTTATTTATTTTCTTAGAAGTACAGATTTTAGACATAAAAATCACTATTTTGATATTATTTCAGTCAATATTAGGTATGTGACCTTGTGCAAACAACTGAACATCTCAGAGCTCTGTTTCCTTATCTGTAATATGGGAAAACTAATGCTTATTTCTCAGATTTCTTGGAAGTTTAGTTGGAACAACATAAGTAAATGAGCCTAGGTCTGCACTTAGCATGAATAATCACTCAATAAATATGCAATTATCAATTCTAGGACCTGAGGCATTTCTTTTCAAAGCATACCTATAAAAGGGCATAATAATTCATTTCACCTGTTAAGATATGATGTAATCTTCTAAGTTTAATCAACCACACACAGCACCAACACACACATACTGACTTGTCTTAAAAACAAATATATAAAAAGCACAAATAAATACAGTTTTTTTCCTGCCAGTCCACATAATTATAGTAACCAAAATAACAATAAACAAACCTAGCCATTTTTGTTCAGGTGCCAGCTACTTGGCTCTCACAATAAAAGACTTTTAACATTTTATTAATCATAAGACAGCACTAAATTTACTTTCCACCTGACAGTTTTAAACATGCACTCAAATGGTAAGTTAATTAAGTGACAGTGTCCACGTTACTCAGGAAGATGAAGCAATAAATGGTTTGCTGTGGCATATTAAATGGCAGAATAAAATTGAGGGGTCTTTGATAAACCACTGAAGAGGTCACTGGCTCCCCTCTGCTGTCCTGGAAACTGGACATGAACATGAACACCTGCAGATCCAGCATCATTGATGCGATTTTTCAAGGGGTGGGGTATCCGAGTTTGAAAGGTCAAAAATGATAATTTCCAAGCAGGCTGAATGCCCTGAAGTTTGATGATCACTGACTGAAATGAAAAGTCTACAGGACTTTCTTCATTTGACAGATGAGAGAGTTTGGACCTGATGTGTCATCTTTCAGATTAATATAGAATTTGGGACTGTAGATTCTTCAGCAAATAAAGTAGAAGCTGAACAGTGAGACTTTGTTCTGTCCACACACACCACCTCCCCACCAGCAGCTCCAGTCAGATCTCAGTTAAACAACTCTACTCAGAAGAGGAAGGAAATGAGAGAGAGAGAGAGAAATATTAGACTAAATGATCTATTTGCTTCTGTCCAATTTTAAATTGCTATGAATTAAAAGGTTGGACATGTCCCTCTCCACTTGGCCCTGATAATTTTTAACACTACAGACCCATCATCTTTCTCAAGGAGAAAGCAATCCGTTCTCTTTTTTAATCTGTTCTTAACACAATAATAATTAGCAGAGGAAGAAAAGAAAACTGATTAAGACAAAGACGGAGAGATAGAAGCATACTGTTTCTGCCATTATGCTAGCAGTTATGGTGTACAGTATTTTATTTATTTTTTCCAACAACCCACAGCTCCTCCCTGACTTATTCTTTACAAAACTTTGCACAGTGTTCTCACTTTGATTCCAAAAGTGAGTAAACTATGAGATTAGAAAATTGAAGAAATATGCTAAAGATCACATAGCAAGTAAGGTGTAAATCAGCAATGAATTTAAGGATGCTCTGACTTGACAATCTGATTTCCTTTGAGTGGAGAGGAGGGAAGATGAGAAGGATAGGGAAAAACCTTGGAGCAGCCTTCCTTTGCTTGGAAGTACCACTGTCTACACATGTGATGTATATGTACATGTGAAATCATATTAAAAAGTTCAGAATATTAAAAATATGAGCAGTGATTATCCCTGGGGAAGGGAATGGAAAGAAGAGGCTAATAATAGGATTTTTACATTGTCTCAGTGTGTCTAGGCTGCAATAGCAAAAGACCATAGACTGACTGATTTATAAACCACATGAATTTAATTCTCACAGTCCTGGTGGCTGCAAAGTCCACGGTCAAGACACCAGCAGATACAGTACCTGGTGAGGACTCACTCGCTGGTTCTCTGAAATCTTACCTGACACAAGGAAGAGCGAGTTCTCTGAGTCCTTCTTGATAAGGTCACTAATCCTACATGTGAGGGCTCCACCCTCATGACCTGTTAAACTCCCAAGGGCCTTACCTCCAAACACTGTTACACAAGGGGTTAGGCTTCCACGCATGAATTTTAAGGAGACATAAACATTCAGCCTATGGCATACATTTTATTCTATATGCTGTCACGTTATTTGAATATTTTGCTTCCATAATGCAATCAGTTACTTCTATAATCTAAGGAATAAAGAGAAAATAAAATATTCTGTTTATAAGAACATACAGTCTTGTATCAGTCTGACCAGAAGATTATCAAAGAGCTTTGAAAACAAATTTCCTTAACAATAGGTTACAAGGATGCTATTTTCACATTCAACTTTATTACTAATCTGCTTAGCTAAATCCTGCCCTAAAGTGTTCACAGTGAATGTGGATTATGGAAGGATGGAATCCCCTATTTTCATTCAGAAATATTGAGCATCTACAACTCTGCCCTTTCCATAGACTCCACCTCCTTCAAGGAGGTGTGAACTGTTTGGTGCTTATTAGGGCACCTATGAACATTTCTGTAATGACATTTCAGTCAATATGTCTAGGAATTATATCAAAGTGTAGTCTCCTGCCTGCCACAACACCCTCCAGAAACAAGCATTCCCTCAAAGGGAAGTCTTCCAATTCTTAATTACAGTTGGAACTCAAAAAATGAGAAGTTTCTCAACATTTAAACAATATGGTTTAAATTTAAAAAGAGGATTATCTCACATTGCCATACTAGCAATTCTGAGTATAATATGTATATATAATGAATTATTACATTAAGCATGATATAATAATATTTTCATTCAGATGTGCTTTCCCATCTAATCTTTACAATAACCTTCCATTGTTTTATCCATTGAAGAAAATACCATTCATTATTTTGCTAAAATCATTGATTCAGTCAATAACAAAACTGAAACTTAAATCTCATTCTTTAAGCTCAGAATTCTTTACCATGTAACACATTAAGTTTGAGTGATTTCAGATGGAAGAGAGAAGGAATGAAAAGCCATTAAATTTTTCAAAGCCCCTGAAGTTAAAATCATGATCCATTGATAATTCTATTATCAAGAAGCTGACCTGATAAAAATATGTAATATTCAGATTATTGTTGCTTTAACTAATTATAATACTGTGCAACTAAAATGAAAATCTGGTATTGGAAGAGGAATTTGTAAATTTTGCCTCCTAGCAAGAAATTCAACTCTGCAAATATAGTGATGGCTGTTAATTATTTTTCCCATCTTACCTCTTTTGATTATAGTACTTAGAAGTAGGTACAAATACATTTATTCATTCATTCCACATTTAGTGATAATTATTAACTATGTTTTATAATAACTGACATACATTCTAAGGATGCCTATATTTACATTTTAAAATTCAAGAAATATAGTATCAGTTCAGAAAAATGACAGGTAAATATGAGATCAAATTTCTAAATAATGAAAGAATGCCTAAAAGAAGAAATTGTCTTCTGAGAAAAGTGCTTGAGTGTGCAGAGGATGTTTATGAGCTGCTGGGCTTTCTAGTGCTTTGTAGAGTATTTCACTTTTTAGAGTATAAGCATATCTTACTCCAATAAAAAAATATGTAAAATTCTTCTCAGGCACTTCATTTTAAATTTGCGTTATTGCTACAAATGCCCTAGCTCCTTTGGAGAAGGGCGCTGGTCTGTGCGTGTGCATGCTAAGTCACTTCAGTCGTGTCCAGCTCTTTGAGACCCTATGGACTGTAGCCCACCAGGCTCCCCTGGCCACGGGATTCTCCAGGAAAGAATACTGGGGTGGGTTGCCATTCTCTTCTCCAATGGATCTTCCCAACCCAGGGACTGAATCCACATCTCTTATGGCTCCTACATTGGCAGGTGGGCTCTTAACCACTAGCGCCACCCGTAAAGGATTCCTTTTAGGGTCACATTTTCCTGTTCTTTGTAAACCTAGTAATTTTGGATTTTGTATCGTGGCTTATTTTAATGCAGCTATTAATAATAAAAAAAATTATTTGAAAGTAGAAAATCTGAGATTAAATGGCCAAAATGCCAGGATAAGGGGTGAACACCTGAGCAAATCAGAATATGTACTCAGCTTAACTACGGAGCAGATGAAATGTTTCTACCAATTGAGACTCTGAAAGTCACATTCTACCTATTAATCAAACTAATCTTGCAAAGAATAGAGAATTAAAAGGGCTCATCTTTGAATCTGCTTCATTCATTCCTTCTTGCAATACATAACCCCCAACCCAGCACTATACAACCAGAATTATAGTCACTTAAGTCAGTAATATACACAACTTAATTCAAGGGAACTCTGTATCTCTGTGGAGAAGGAAATGGCAACCCACTCCAGTGTTCTTGCCTGGAGAATCCCAGGGACGGGGGAGCCTGGTGGGCTGCCGTCTATGGGGCTGCACAGAGTCGGACACGACTGAAGCGACTTAGCAGCGCAGCAGCTGTATCTCTGTTTACGCCGGAAATAAGTTACCCAAACACACCACAGAGAGAGAACTGAAGGCCAAACTTGACCTTTTTCACGATAGGCAGCTCCACCCACTGTGAGATAGGAGGTCATGGCCAGCACTACACAAGCAATCTCAACACTCTGAACAAGAGACCGGTGGCAGGTGCAGGCATCAGAAGTGCCCAGTAACAACACCGCCATGCACCAGACAGAGAACCCAGAGCCAGAGAGATGAGTGGTGCACCAGTAAGACATGCCAACGGGCAGGAATGAGATCGCCCTCTGCCAAAGAGGAGTCTTCAATCTGGCATGTTCACCTAAAGAACAAACACATGGAAGAAAATAGTGAAACTGTTCAAGTAGATGTGCCAGGAACAGGATACCCAGAGAACTATGCAAAGTATGGATAAGCAGTCACCACAATCTGACTGCTCTGCCAACCCAAAGCAGAACTGGAAGACAGAAAAGTCTATGGTGACAGTTAGACAAATGACAAGGAGGAAGTACCAGAGAGGTTCAAACTCAAAGTATAAATCCCTAAAGAAAGATTAGGCAAATAAAACTGGAGGAAGTAAATGTTTACTGTAAAATAAAACTAACATATTAATAAATCAGGAAACTTCCATTGCCAATTTTTAGAATATCTCCAGGTGGAAACAATCAAAGGACTGGCGTCAATGACTGATTCTGTGGTGGCTCAATCAGTAAAGAATCCGACTGCAATGCAGGAGAGCCAGGTTCAATCCCTGGGTTGGGAAGATCCCGTGCAGAAGGAAATGGCTACCCATTCCAGTTTCTTGCCTTGGAAAATACCATGGACAGAGGAGCCTAGTGGGCTACAGTCCATGGGGTCGCAGAGAGTCAGACACGATTGAGCAACTAAACCACCATCACCATGGTCATAACTGGGAAGGGAAAAGGGGTATGTGCTCAGGTACGATGATGAGGAAAGAGTTTGGGACTATTGTATTGCATGAACAAAAACAGAGTTAGCTCACCAAAATGTTTTTTCTGAAAAAAAGAAAAATTCTACTTTAGAGCATCATAGCAGGACCTAGGGAGCAGAAAAAGACTTTACCTTTTCCATTCTTTTTTTTCTTATTATTTTATTTTAATATTACTTTTTCCATTCTTGTATCATGTGTTTTCACAATATCTGGTGTGAGAAATGACAAGCTTGTCTTGGTTTTCACAGCAATAAAGAATTATGTATACCAGAGTTTAAAAGGGCGGGGGGGGGGGGGGGCTGCTAAAATAGAGTTGCTTATGCTAAGCCCTCTGTCACCAAAAACAATCTTGTAATAACCAACCTGATTTTTGCCTAGCATACCTTGATCTTGCTTCTTTTAGTCTATAAAAGTCTTTCATTTTGTACAGCTCCTTGGAACTCCTTTCTATCTGCTAGATTGGATGCTGCCCAATTTGAACCGATGTTTGCTCAAATAAACTCTTAAATTTAGTTTTACATGCTGCTGCTGCTGCTGCTAAGTTGCTTCAGTCGCATCTGACTCTGTGCAACCCCATAGACGGCAGCCCACCAAGCTCCGCCGTTCCTGGGATTCTCCAGGCAAGATCACTGGAGTGGGTTGCCATTTCCTTCTCCAATGCATGAAAGTGAAAAGAGAAACTGAAGTCGCTCAGTTGTGTCCGACTCTTAGTGACCCCATGGACTGCAGCCCACCAGCCTCCTCCGTCCATGGGATTTTCCAGGCAAGAATACTGGAGTGGGGTGCCATTGCCTTCTCCATACTTTATATACATTCTGAATAAAAAAACATGAGTTGTTAATAGCCATATGATGATGATTTATAGACTTCCATCCCTGTCCTCTCACCCACTTCTTTTCTAGGATGTACATGTTTCCCATATACCAGGTATTAAAAGATAAACTGAAGCATATTAAAAATTTTAAGTGGATATTACTGACTTTTAAAAAAACTCAACATTTCTCTATTAAAATGCAAAACGAGGGCTAAATGTCTGCCTGAAAATTAAATGATAAACTAAAAGTCACCTAAAGTTTAAGAACCAACTTAATTTAGAACAACATTCAGCGGAGGAAATTCAAAGCTGATAAACAACTTCACACCAAGCTAAAAAAAAAAAGAAAAATTTATATATAAACAAATATAATTAGGTATCCACAGCTCTCAGGGGTCTTTTTTATCCTTAATGATGAAACAAAATGAATTAGGCCTTCCTTTCCATGTACCGTGATACGGTATGTTTTCTCCTGGAGCACCTGTAGATTGAGGTGAGGGTGATGTTCTTTGTTCTCATTACTTCCCTTTATGAATTTCTGCTTTCGATGATCTCTCAGAACTTTTCCACTGTCCCTACTTGTGTGTCTGTTTTCCTCTTTTGGACCCTTCAGAAAGTCCTTCAGTGTAACTTACACTTGGCTATTGTCCCTCCTCTGCATCCATCAATGCATCACCACTATAAGGCAGGTGCACATAGTGAACTTGCATCAGTGCTTTTAAAGACATCATAGGGTGACTGGACCAGAGCACAGAACAGTAACCAACTTGAAAGTCAACAGCAGGTAACATGGACTATTTCTTGGACAGAGTCAACACAGGATTATGGCTTAATAGATATACTTTTTACTAAGTCCCAGTATCTTACCATGTTTTAGACCCCATTTTTAAAAACACACCCCTTCTCCTCTATACTTCATGGCCACATAAGTCTCTGTCTCCTCTTCATAAGAATGGATTCAAAGTGATGCTACGTTTTTTGGTTCAGTTCAGTCACTAAGTCATGTTTGACTCTTTGCTACCCCATGGACCGCAGCACACCAGGCTTCCTTGTCCATCACCAAATCCAGGAGCTTATTCAAATTCATGTCCATCAAGTCGGTGATGCCATCCAACAATCTCAGCCTCTGTCATCCCCTTCTCCTCCCATCTTCAATCTTTCCCAGCATCAGGGTCTTTTCTAAGGAGTCAATTCTTTGCATCAGGTGGCCAAAGCATTGGAGTTTTAGCTTCAGCATCAGTCCTTCCGATGAATATTCAGGACTGATTTCCTTTAGGATGGGCTGGTTGGATCTCCATGCAGTCCAAGGGACGGACTCTCAAGAGTCTTCTCCAACACCACAGCTTAAAAGCATCAATTTTTTGGTGCTCAGCTTTCTTCACAGTCCAACTCTCACATCCATACATGACAACTGGAAAAACCATAGCTTTGACTAGATGGACCTTTGTTGGCAAAGTAATGTCTCTGCTTTTTAGTATGCTGTCTAGGTTGGTCATAGCTTTTCTTCCAAGGAGCAAGCGCCTCTTAATTTCATGGCTTCAGTCACCATCTGCAGTGATTTTGGAGCCCAAAAACATAAAGGCTCTCACTGTTTACATTGTTTGCCCAAAAAAATAAAGCCTGTCACTGTTTCCATTGTTTCCCCATCTATTCGCCATGAAGTGATAAGGCCAGATGCCATGATCTTAGTTTTCTGAATGTTGAGTTTTAAGTCAACGTTTTCACTCTCCTCTTTCATCAAGAGGCTTTTTAGTTGTTCTTCACTTTCTGCCATAAGGGTGGCAGCATCTGCATATCTGAGGTTATTGATATTTCTCCCGGCAATCTTGATTCCAGTTTGTGCTTCACCCAGCCTGGCATTTTGCGTGACATACTCTGCATAGAGCTTAAATAAGCAGGGTGACAATATACAGCCTTGACATACTCCTTTCCCAATTTGGAACCAGTCTGTTGTTCCATGTCCAGTTCTCTGTTGCTTCTTGACCTGCATAAAAATTTCTCAGCAGGCAAGTCAGGTGCTCTGGTTTTCCCATCTCTTTAAGAATGTTCCACAGTTTGTTGCGATCCACACAGTCAAAGGCTTTGATGTAGCCAATAAAGCAGTAGTAGATGTTTTTCTGGAACTCTCTTGCTTTTTCGATGATCCAATTTAATCTCCGGTTCCTTTGCCTTTTCTCAATCCAGGTTGAACATCTTGAAGTTCTTGGTTCACGTACTGTTGAAGCCTGACTTGGAGAATGTTGAGCTAGCGTGTGAGATGAGTGCAACTGTGCAGTAGTTTGAACAATCTTTGGCTTTGCCTTTCTTAGATATTAGAATGAAACCTGACCTTTTCCTGTCCTTCGGCCACTGCTGAGTTTTCCAAATTTGTTGGCATATTGAGTGTAGTACTTTATAGCATCATTTTTTAGGATTTGAAATAGTTCAACTGGAATTCCATCACTTCCATTAGCTTTGTTTGTAGTGATGCTTCCTAAGGCCCACTTGACTTTGCATTTCAGGATGTCTGGCTCTAGGTGAGTGATCACACCATTGTGATGATCTGGGTCATCAAGATCTTTTTTGTATATTTCTTCTGTGTATTCTTGCCACCTCTTCTCAATATCTTCTGCTTCTGTTATGTCATTATCATTTCTGTCCTTTATTATGCCCATCTTTGCATGAAATGTTCCCTTGGTATCTCTAATTTTCTGAAAGAAACTCTAGTCTTCCCCATTCTACTGTTCTATTGTTAGTTATGGCATATGGGATCTAATTCTCTGACCAGGTATTGAACCCAAGCCCTCTGCATTGGGCATGCAGTCTTAGCCACTGGACCACCAGGGATGTCAGAAAATGATGCTACCTTTTTATACAAATGAAAATTGAACTTTCAAAGCATTTCCTATTAATGCAGAGCTCCCAGACGTATACCTTCACATATACCCAAACACACACTCAGAAAATAAACTTCATAGTGTTTTAATAAAATATCTGCCTACAACACATCCTTTAAGATTGACTGCTGAGGACCAGTCAAATCCTAAAGGAAATCAATCCTGAATATTCATTGAAGGGACTGAGGCTGAGGCTCCAATACTTTGGCCACCTGATGGAAAGAGTTGACTCATTGGAAAAGACTCTCATGATGGGATAGACTGAAGGCATCAGGAGAAGGCAACCCCAGAGGACGAGATGGTTGGATGGCATCACCAAGTCAATGGACATGAATTTGAGGAAACTCCAGGAGGGGATGAAGAACAGGGAAGCCTGGCATACTGTGGTCCATGGGGTCGCAAAGAGTAAGACACAACTGAGCGACTGAACAACAAGTACACACCCCTACTCCTACTACAACTAAGATTTTTAAAGAGCCTTGAAATTCATTATTTTTCCCCTTAGACCAAACAAAATTCTCATTTAGAGTTCCCTCTGTTACCAACCAGGACTTCTATTTTAAATAATGATTAATTTCTGTTTTCTGAGAAGAGCTACTTACAGAGTTAGTTTAGAAAGCCTTTCAGCATCGGAGAAATTTTTTCTGATCACTGAGTACATAAGAGTGAGGATAACAAGAGCTCTTAAGTTTTTCTTACTTTTTGTGCTTTGAGAAAGCCAAAGAGGTGAAGAGACAGAAAGACAGAAAACAGGATAAGGGGAAAACTGTAAGTAAAATCCCCAAACTGGGGGAAAGTTAGAGATAAGAGATCTAATTATTGCAAGGTTCCATGAATAAATACATAGAATCCTAAAGGAAGAGATTGCATTCGGATGCTACACAAATCAAAGACCATGTGGGTGCATGATTCTAGAGAGGTAAAGGGAAGCAGGCAGGGGTCATTTGCAAGGACTTTCGCCTCATTGACTTTTGCTCCCTCCAGGGTCCTTTTTGGCTGATCTGCCATCTATGATTCAGTAGAAGAGGAGTTATTTTCACTTTCTCCCTTTTTGCCTCGTGGCTCTTGGCTCTTTAGGATGGTGTTTAGCTCAGACAACAGCTGGCTACTGTCAGTTTTGTGTAGGGTTATGAAATACAGCGCTTCAGTGTTTATTCCAGAGGCTTTTTGAAAACGTTCGTGTTCAGTCGGCTTCCACCTCTGACTGCCTGGACCTCTGTGTTTACTCATTATGGAAAAAAAAAGGGCGGGGGGAAGGAAAAAGCAAGAGGCTCTCTGTGACAATAGGAATACCCTTCAAAAGGCAGACTGCCGTGTTTAGGGGAAAGAAATTCAAATAATGGAGAGGCTAACGCAATCTGCGCCCACTCTGTCTGGTGGTCTGGCGGCTGATGAGGATGTCTGAGATCATATCGATTTCTTTCTGAAGCCTGCGTCCCTCTGGTCTGTGCTCACTTGCTCACTAGCTTTCTGCTCAAGAATTTTCAGTGGTTCTGCTACTGGCCTCCTCTTTGGTTGTTTCTTCCAGGAGGTCAAGATAATATTCCTTTAGAAGTGGTGCTTTAGAAAATCTCTTCCCTTCCCTTTAGTATACCATTGCTTCTCTAATTATTCATGTGTGTGTGGTCAGTAGATCAGTTTGTCCAACTCTTTGCAACCCCACGGACTGTGGCCTGCCAGGTTCCTCTGTCCATGGGGATTCTCCAGGCAAGAATACTGGAGTGGGTTCCCTTCTCCAGGGGATCTTCCCAACCCAGAGACTGAACCCGTGTCTCTTGCATTGGCAGGCGGATTCTTTACCACTGCGCCCCTGGGGAGCCCCTCTCTAACTATACATGAAACTTAAAAGATAGAAAAAGCTTAGGATTTTTTCCAGGTTTGTGATTTTTTGTGATGTTGGGCAGTGGCTCCCAGCTAGTCACATGATCTCAAGGGTAAACAGCTGATGCCTTTACAATCATTTTGTACCCAGACAACCATTCTGTTTTTCATTTTCAGTACAGTTTTCAGTCAACTACATGAGATAGTCAACATTTCATTATAAAATAGGCTTTGTGTGAGATGATTTTGCCTGACTGGAGGCTAACAAGTGTTCTGAACACATTTTATACCGACTAGACTGAACACGGATGTTCAGTAAGTTAGGTGTATTAAATGTATTTTCCACTTAGGGTATTTTCAAGTTACAAAATTCGAGAAAGATCTGTATAAATACAGAGAACTTCTAGATCCATTTGCTGAGCTTCAGTTTCTGCTTTTTTTTTTTTTTTTTTTTGCCTATATGTCCTTTTCATCCAGACATAGCAGAAAAGAAGCCATAGAAAAAAGCATATTTTTTAAGGGCAGAGAAAAAATACAAAAATGTGTTGAGAAGAAGAGAAAGACTGACCACCCTACATGCATATGGTAGGTTTCCAACACACTGAGTCAAGGTTTTCTATGATTTCAAACTGCAATAGCATTAGTACTCAAGAATTCACAGAACCAGGCCTTTAACAGAAGGGTAATAAAGATGAGAAACTGGGAATGAACTGGCATTTGACATCAGACAGCCCCAAGTTCAATTCCTAGCTCTGCTGTTTGCTGGCCAACTGATTTAAAGAAGTCATCTTGCCTCTCTCTCTCTTTCCCTATAAAATAATATTCACAATGCCCACTTCTTAAAGATGTCATGAAAGCTAACTGGGATAAACTGTATAAGGTTTTAATTCCAGCCACAAAACATTCAATAAATATTCATTTTCTTATATTAATCAACTGCAATTTCATGAGGATTCCTGACCAAGAAGGTAGTTTCAGAGTTCATTATGTGGACAAATTGAACATCTTTTAAGTGACTAACACTTAAGCTTACATACAAATTTTATTTCACAATTTACTCCAAGCTGCTTTGCTGTCAAGGAAATACTCAAAATGCACAGAAAACGTACAAAAGGAATCCCAGCATTGACAGAGCCCATCGTGGACTCTCTTATCTCCAGACAAGAAGCATCTGTAAAAGGACCAGAGGACGGGTACAGCAATGGGCAAATCTGGGTAGCATGGTGGACAGGGTGCCTAGGAATCTGTGCACTTTGCCTTTTATTTTCTCCACTTTTTCTCTGGGCATCAGGGGCCCTTGAAAGCAAAAGGGTCTCGGGTTTTTCTTTTAATAATTTTCACACACACACACACAAAATGGCATCTGTAGTCAAAGTTACAGAAGAAGCAGAATTGAAAGAAAGCAATTGTTTCCTGGTGTCCTTCTGTTCTTCGCAGAGGACAGTTTTCCACACCTTGGGACTCAGGGAGAGCTCCGTTGTTCAGCAAATACACACTGCCCTCTGTTGGAAAAGTGGTGCACTTTCCACGCTGCTCACAAGGCCGACCTAAGGATTAACTGCAGCGCAAAGGTAAGTTTCCTGTCTGAAATTTACAGGGGTCAGCCCTGCTAATCAGAACAAGAGGAAAGAGATAACAGAGAGTCTTACACAAAGTCTATGCTACAAAGTCTATCCCAAATACAATCCTTTGGGGAGATTTTTTTTTTTTAAGGCAGACAAAAGCAGAATATTTTCTTAAAACCAAAAAGCCTTTCCTTGAAAACATTTTTGTTTGCACCTTTAACCCTTACTGGGTGAGACTGCTGGAAGTATCTGAGGTAGCTCACTTCACTGCCTCTGAGTGTGAAGATGGTCACTTCCTGCTTGCAGCAGCCCAGAAATATGCTGCTCAGCAGCTGGCCTTTAAGGACTAAAAAACCTCTGATTTACAGAGAAAAAGCAAAGAACAGTAACATGTATATTTGCCACAACATCCTCTACTGCTGCCACTTTAGGGCCTTAAATATTACAATTTCAAATCATTGTAAACTCTTGATTTTTATTACTACTCTTTAGCAAAACTAAATCCACCGTTTCAGTTCCAACTCCAACCTTTTATCAACACCAAGGGGCAAGTGGAAACACATGTTTTTAAATACAAAGAAACAAATGGAAAAACATTTAACCAAGGAGTAAAGGAACAATATTAATGCACAGATTAATGAGTGAAGGCATTTGGCATACAGTGCAAGATATAAACGTAATAGAATGCACACAGATATTATCCAGATACTCAAAGAAGCGGATGTAGAATCTTCAAGGGAAACACAAAAGAATCTCTCTAGGGAATGGATTTCAGCTGTGTTAAAATCCTTAGCGAGCAATCTGACTGCAGTCATAGACTCAATTTTAAAATAAACTCACAGCATGCTTTTTATTATACTGTATCTGTAATGGTAATGTGGATGTCTTCTCAGTTGGTTCAATTGCTTTGATTCCAGGAAGAGCAATCCAGATTTCCAAAGCAGAGAACAGCCTTCAACACACAATGCAATTGTGTCCACTGAGCTATAGTACCTTTTAGTTATTCCAAAGAAAATAAGTCCACATGGACGTCTTAGCGAACAACCAGAATTGAGAATTTGCATTAAACATCATATATGTGTGTGTGCTCAGTCACTAAGTCCTGTCAGGCTCTTTGCAACCCCGTGGACTGCAACCCAGCAGGCTCCTCTGTCCATGGGGTTTCCCAGGCAAGTATACTGGAGCAGGTTGCCATTTTCTTCTCTAGCAGATCTTCCTGACCCAGGGATGGAACCCACACCCCCTGCATTGGCAGGCAGGTTATTTACCACTGAGCCGCCAGGGAAGCCACAACACCATATACAGAATCTTATCATTCATCTTACAACCAAATCTGAACAACTTCAAAATTATGTTCCCAAACTTCAGTACTATTTGCAAAGACCACAACAGAAACTCAATAGTATCCAGAGGAAAGAGGATAAATGGAGAACATTCTGGCTTCAGCCTCACTGGCTGTCAGCCAATGCTGTTTTTCAGAATTCTTAGCCTGTGAACTTGACTCCAGAAATCTCTCCTTTAGAGATTAATGTTGGTACTCTTCCATTTATAATTTTGGGGAAGAGATCTATATGTATGCCTCCTATCACTTCTCAGAGACAGCCCCTTTGGCTAGAAAGCTTTAGAAATCTACAACTGTAGCAGTCTTACTCACCAGGTCGTATCTTCTTTTTCTCTCCCATGAAGTTTATTAAAACCTCTTGGTTTCCAGCTTCCATAACTCTAAGTTGAATGTAGGTTCTTTCTGGTGGTACAGCACCCTTACTCCCATGCAAGCGGGCACCAGCAGCGTCTTTCCACCTGGGCTCTCTGCAGATCAGAAACGGGACACCTGAGGAAGAGTCCTCGTGTTTTCAGTATTAACCAATCCAGAGTTTCCTTGTATTCTGAGTAATTAACCAACCCAGAGCCAATGCGATACCGCATTTGGGCAGGGGCCTCTCGCCAGGTGAATCCACTTCAATATAACTGCAGTCACTTTTTCATTGTTTTTTATTTCTGCCCACACCCTGCAGGCATGCAGGATCTTAGTTCTCCAACCAGGGATGGAACCTGCGCCCCTGCATTCGGGAGAGCAGAGTCTTAACCACTGGACCGTCAGCGAAATTCCTGCAGTCTCTCCATTTTTATCCTTGGTCCCAAGTACAGGTAGCCCATCAAGATCCTGCCTCTCTAGACTTCCACTGACAATTTAAATCCAAAACCAGCTTAGTGTTCAGAAGCCCCTGTGGAAGCTGGGTGCCTTATCGTCTCAAAACAGCAAATATTGTTCTGTTGACTCATGGTTATCAGGCTGGAAGGTTCTCTTTTCCTCTAATAACACTTTGCCTCAGCCCCAGCTGCAGCTCCAGCCTGCAATCCTGTCATGATGAGGCTCTCAGGCCCATGCCTTTGCTCCCTTGCCTGCACGTGGAGATCAGAAACGCATGGCTTGATTGGATCCTTGCCCCCACTGTGCCTATTCACTAAGAACTCTGTGGCCCACTGTCGCCCAGCGCGGCTCTCTGGCTCGGCCAGGCCCATTCTCACAGCACTCATGTGGGCCTTCTGCACACTTTGACCACAGCCAAGTACTTTTGTAATAGGCACTTCCATGTAGTCAATCGCCACGGTCAGAAGACCATGTGACTGGTTTAAAGCCTCTTGCCCAGGCCACAGCAGTTAAAAGCAAACAGCCCAACTATAAAACTCCCACTGGCCTAATAGAAGCCTCTGCAAACTGTCAAGGTCACAACAGCCTGGCTCACCAAAAGTCTTTCCAGGGTGTATTTTGATTCCCCTTATTTCAAGCCTTTGGTTTTTAATTTTCACCATTCTGGTCCGTGCACCCAATGCTGGAGTCTCCTAGAGGTTCCCATAAATATCACACCTCTTCCTTGCTTGGGTTCTAAACAAAGTGAGAAATAAAACCAAGGAATGATGAAGAGGGTTGGGAAGACAGCTATGACTTTTATTACTGATAAAGGCCAAGATGGAGAAAGTAGCTTTGTAGGAGTGCCTGATAGTTTTCCTTTGTTGAAATCTAGTTTAGAGAGGTTTTTCCATCTGGGTGGAGTTTCCTAGGTGGCTGAGCAGTAGTGAATTCACCTACAATGTAGGAGATGCCAGTTCAATCCCTGGGTCAGAAAGATCCCCTGGAGAAGGAAATGGCAGCCCACTCCAGTATTCTTGGCTGGAGAATTTCATGGACAGGGGAGCCCGGCAGGCTACAGTCCATGGGGGTCACAAAGAGTTATACATGACTGAGTGACTAAACAACAATCCATCTGGGTAGGGGAGGGCTGATTTCCTCTGCCTGCAGCATAATCTGTGTTTTCTTCCCACATGTATCAATCATAGAAGTTATTCTATCTCTCTAGGGCCAGAGTGAGTAAAGGAGAATCTGTTTAGAGAAAATCCATTCTCCTGAAAACTAGAGAAGCGGGAGAAGAAGGTGCCCTTGTAACACTCACTACAACGTGGTCAAACTGCTGGGACGGCTGTGACTCTCCCCCCTGACGATGACGTCTCCCAGGGCAGGGGCCCTGTTTTAGTGACTCTTGGATCTTCAGTGTCTAGCACCATGCCTCGCATTTCGATATTTGTTTATGCCTCACCGTTGAAAAGCAAGCCACAAAAACAAGAGAAATTATAGGAAAATGGGAATAAGACAATACGATAGACCTACAGAGAATAGAGCATATAAAAATGGATGACCCCCAAAATGGGATTATTCTGAGCTTCTGACACATGGCTCAAGAAGAAAGCTTGCTAACCAGTGTGATCACCTGGTATCACCTAGAAGCTGGTAGGTTCAATCTTCTTTGGTCTCTAAAAGAAAGAGAACGGCTGAAACTATTGAGAAAACAATACTAATACTACCTTGGTGTGTCCCCACAAATATATGACATAAAATAAGAATGAGAGATGAACAAGTGCAAAAGTGAAAGAGAAATATGGGGAAGCAGAGAGAGGAAGAGAGACTCAGCAAGAAACAGGGCCCAATCCTGCAGGATTCTGCATCACGCCCTAAAGAGTTTGGGCTCCATCCAGAGGACAAGAGATGTGTTTGTTATTGCTGAGTGCAGTCAGCCACTCAGAAATTCCTCTCCTATAAATTAATAGGAGCTGGATTTTGTGTTCTCTGTGCAAAACCATATAATTTATTTCTAAATCAGAATACTTTTAAAAGTGAAAGAGAGCAGTGTTAAGGTTATTCCATGACAAAAAGTAACAACCTGAACTCTCTTTAGCCAACTGGGACTTAGTGGTACTTTCAAAGCCCCCAGTCCCTGGATGGTCTGACCTCTTTTCTGTTGACCAGCCCTATCTCTACACCACACTGCCCAGGAGCCCACATTCTACTTAGCACAGTGAAGTAGTGAGAGTCGGTCTAAAGTGTTATTCAAACAATTTTCTTTCATTTCATAATTCCTTGGATGCATATTATAAGCCCACAAAATTCAACAGCCCCTAAAAATAGACAGCTTGATTTTATAAAACTCTCTTTTTACTATAACTGCTTAGTATTAACCACCCCCCCTTCACTTTCATTCCATAAAAGTTTGAGTGTTCTTTAAAGCAAATTTAATGAATGGATTTGTTTTAAGAATTTTTGGAAACATGAAGACACCTGGGAATAACAAAATAAACAAAGGGAAATTATATCTCTATAAGTGTTATTTGCAGGTTGAGGTTGTTCTGTCTTGATTCATCATTAAAAATATACATATATTTTTCCTCACTTTGTTTCTATCCACTGAAGCTGGAGGCTAAGACCAGTAGCATGAACCCCTAGGATCAGACATGAATGGGACTTTTAAAAATTAATTTAATATTGGTGATTTCAAAAATGAACTTCAAATCATAATTGAATTTTATTACATGTAAATAATAAACACATTGTAGGACTTTCTACAAATACTTTTTCAATTGGTTGTGGAAAAATTCACCCAAAGCAGTGTCCCATGATGTAGCAACAACTAAAACGAAGATATGAACTATATAAAGTATATGAATAATGCATATGAAATACAAAGTACAAAAGTATAATGTAAATGGTATATTTATAGGGACAGGCAAGAAATAACAATGGTAAGATTTTGGATAATTTTTATTTCCCTCTCTTAATTTCAGTCTGTTAATAAATTACCTAATCAGCAGAGAATTCTTTTTCTTTTGAGAAGCTGGGACTTCTCAACGTTTAATATGCTTATAAATCAACTACTGATCTTTTAAAAATGCAGAATCTGATTTACTAGTTTGGAGGGGACCTGGGACTCTGCATTTCTAAAAAGAACCCAGGTGATGCCAGTGTCACCAACTCAAGGATCCCACTTTAGGGTTAGAATGCTTGCCAATTAGAAGATGTGGGTTCAATCCCTGGGTTAGGAAGATCCCCTGCAGTAGGAAATGGCAACCAGCTCCATTATTCTTGCCTGGGAAATTCCATGGACAGAGGAGCCTGGCAGACTACAGTCCATGGAATTCCAGTCAGACATGAGTTAGCAGTTAAAAAACAACAACAACAACTTTAGGGTTAAGGGTATAGAACTCTAGCTCTCCAATGTGGCTGTACCTCAAAATCATTTGGAGAGTTGTTTAAAACACACATCTGTGGGTCCCACTACCAGAGGTTTCAATTTAATTAGTCTGGGCTGGGTCTGAGGATTTTTAAAACTCCTCAGGTGATACTAATGTGCTTCCAATTTTGAGAAGCGCTGACACAGAAGTTTGTGTCCCAAAAGGTCTGATCATATTTTTATACAGAAAGCATAGGTTTTGTAGGTGATTCTCACATAATTTTGATGCTCTTTGCAATGCTAAGACATTAGCCTTTGTAGTACAGACCTAAAGATGTGCATGTTTCTCCCACAGTGATCAATTTTGATTTCTCCAGAAATAGGAAAGCAACATCAACATTCACAGTCGTGGGTTGAAAATGGCTCTTTTGCAGTAAAGTCTGTGAGTTATTGGATTTGATTGGATGCTGAACTCACTACGTGAAAGGACTGCGTTGTCAAAGAAGACATGTGCTTCACAGATAGGAAAAGTCCTTTCTATATTTCTTATTTAATATTCCACTTTTATTCATCTTGGAGTCAGGAGTCAGCAAATGTCATTTCTTTTACTCGCTGTGCTTCTGACCTTGGGCAAGCCACTTAATCTTTCTGTGGATCATTTAGGAAATGAAACAGTCTAACAGTGCAACAGTGCTCCTCCTCAATCATCTCTGTGTTCTACTCTTTGTGACCTTAGGGACTGTAGCCCGCCAGGCTCCTATGGAACTTTCCAGGCAAGCATACTGGAGTGGGGTGCCATTTCCTACCCCGGGGACCTTTCCCATTCAGGAATCGAACCTGCATCTCTTGTGTCTCCTGCATTGGCAGGCAGATTCTTTAAGGTTGTGATCAAATCGTTCCCCAAATAGTCCCCACCTCCTTTTCAAGTCTCAAGATTTAAGTTTCTCCCCTTCTTTTCTACCTCGCCTTTTCCCAGTCTCCATTATCTTTATCCATGTCCTCAACATTGTCATCCTCTCAAAATCTCTCCTGTAGAGCAGTTATTTTCAAACTTTAGTATATATCCAAAAAGCCAGTATGGCTTATTGGAATACAGGTTCTGAGCCTCGTTCCCTGCGTGTGTGGTACATTAAGTGTGGAGTAGGGTCTGAGAACTGACATGTCTAAGTTCCCAGGAGATAATGATGACGATGTTGGTGATCCAGCCCACACTTCGCAAACTACTGCTCAAAGCACTCACAAAAGCAAAATTAGGATACTTTACTAGCATGGCATGCGGGAGAAAAATGGGCACTTAACTCCAAAAGCGCACTGCCTAAGGGACATGAAGGAGTTGTTACATGTGTGTTTTTGGAAAACTCTGCCTGACCTACCTTGTAGATCAATGTGCTTGGAGAAAAGCATCGTTGCTTTCCATTCCTGGCACGCGATATGGTACCAACTGCAAGAAGAGAGTATAGGATCAGCTCCTTTATGCCAAATAAAAACAGTCTGAAAAGAAGCACTGTTCCCCTCCGTTTGATGAACCAACTTACCAGTCTTGAGCTGGGGAAAGCATAAACAATCAAGCTAACATACAAACAAAATCAATCCAAGAGCACTACAGGTTAACTTAAAGAACACCTTCTCAGACTATTTAGTCATAAATTTCTTCCAGAAAATGAGAAATGATATCTAAGTTCTGATGCCCTTCTCCTTGATGGGTATTTTTCAGAACATCTGGATACCAGTTACCTGACTCTAAAGCTTTCTTAGTGAGAATATTGGGATGAAATTTTTCCTCTCTAAATTTTACCTTTTCCATTTGGAGTAAAAAGACAAGGGAAACTACTTATTATTGTTGTTCAGCTGCCCAGTCGTGCTGGACTCGTTGCGACCCCTTGGACCGCAGCATGCCACACCTCCCTGTCCTTCACCATCTCCCGAAGTTTGCCCAAGTTCACGTCCATTGCATCCGTGATGGTAAATGCATTATCTCAATTTCCTTCACAACACCCATTATTGAGAGGAAATTTGAACTACCAATAAGTCCACCCTTCCTGTGTACAACCATTCCTTTGTGTTGACCCGCAGAACAGAAGATATTCACAAACAATGCACACAGCTGCATACATAAAATTTACACAGATAAGTACATGAGATGAAAACACGCATACACCTGCATGTTCGCATACATATCGTCCTTCTAAAAAATTCTTTGAGTGTTGGAAAAACGATAACCAAGTGTCTTGCTTCTATTGGCTCTAGCAGATAGAGATGATCAAGTGTCTTTTGCATATTTAAAGGCTTCCCGGCAATACGTGGGACACATGCGGTCACACTGATGGTGCTGAGTTAGCATCAATCTGACAACTACTGCTTGATTTGTGTAGAAACTCCTTCCATGCCATGCTTGGCATTCTCCAAACATATTTAAGATCAATATTATTAATATTTCTCATTAGGTCACTGTAATCGACAGTTTTCTTTCATAGAAAATGATTTTGAAATAGCATGAAATTCTCAAAATGGTTGAGATGAAAGAGGAATAAGGTAGTGTGGAAATGGCGTGGGTCTTTTCATTACTATTATTTTTAAAAGGAGGATATTAAAATGTTCACCCTGAAGCTTTAACAAATGTTTTGGAACTTCTTTGTACCTCTGTTCAATAGTTATAAATTTGAGGACTCCATGCCTCTTCCACCATGGGCATTTTTTTCAGCAACTTTATATGAAGAAGAGGGATTTCTGAGTTCCGTTGTCATGGTAACCCTATATTCAGGTTGAAAAGCTTTATTGAATGTTTTGGGTATTTCTCCATCACAGCCTTCATTTAATAGATTTTGATGTTCAAATGTTTAAATATACTATTTCATCTCTGCTAGGGTTGTTTGGCTTTTAATATATCTATATGCATGTATATTGTTTAAATGGTTAGGTACTAGAGGAAAGAAATATACTAACTATGATTTTTCTTTCTCTTCCTCTATCCCATTTGGTACCCAAGAATTTTCACTTGTGAAAAGCAAAGATGTACAGATAGACTCTCAGATATAGAAAATTGATATCCTCTTATTTGGATCTCAAAACAGGACCATGATATGTTTCTGAAAAGGCCATAATGTTTCCTGGGTTTTTTTCATTTGAAAGGACGGAGGTGCTACAAAGGCAAGAGGCGATAGAGGTCAGAGGGGATAGACAAATGAAGTGGGAAAAATCACAGGGTATCCAAACGGTGATCCCAACCATGGGTCCTTTTGACAAAGACTATTTGTTGTCACTTCTCATTTCTAGAAACACTTTTCTAGAAAATACATGAGTCCTTTCAAGGGTGAATGAGAGTCTCAAGGTAAACAGGACTTCATTGTTAAATATGTTGGGATGACACTAGATCAGATAAAGGATTTAATATGTTTCTGTGCATTGTGATGTCTTTAGGGATCAAATAGTGGTCCTCAAATATTTTGACCAGGAACCTTGGGGAGTGGGTCACCTACAGAACACCTCTAGGAAACACTGCTTTCTAATATATTTCTCAAAGGTTTCTTCTGTTCCCAATGTGAGCAGAAGATAAAAGATTCCTGGGTTGGTCAGTAAAGTGATACTTAAGTCACATCTTGCCCTACCGCATAACTGCAGAATACAGGAAGAGACAGGTTTACTCAAAACAAGGTCAGAGGTCACGTGAGGAAAAGGATAGACACCTTGACAATAGGCTCTCCATCTACTAGCTAATCACCTCTACACACGTACCCTCAAGAAACTGAGAGCCAAAAGCCTCCAAGGGAAACTCTGGAAAGCATAGGAGATGTGGGGTAGATCATACCCTGAAATTCTGGCCTAAGGATTATCCTTTGGAAATGAACTAATTCATTAGAGGGCAGGACACACATGAGACTGAACTTTGAAGGTATCCCTCCTATGAATGCTGCTGTTTTCCCTGATCACTTATCTTAATCTGTGATTTAAACCTTTTATTATCCAGTACAGTAGCTACAGGAGCCTAGAGGATAATTTTCAATCAAATATAATTTTCTTTGAAAATTTTGGATAAAAAAATACTTAGTTATTTGGGCAGATGATTACATCTTTTGGACTATGATTGACGGAAATAAAATTTTTATTGGAGTGCAAAACAATTAGAAATCATTGCCTGCATCATTAACATACAGTGCTTTGGCCTTCTCATTCTGTATTGAAACACCCTAATAACAAGTCTATTATGATGATAATGAGTATTATTTAATACTTAACACATCCAACCCCACATTAGATGTGCTCTGCCCAGCAGGGTAATTTCGTAAATACAATTCCAAATAAAAAACATAAACAGAGGTGTTGATGGTTTATATCTGAGAAAACAACTAGCATTGTTATTTACATCATCATCTGTTAGTGATCAGGAGTTATTCTTCCTGATTTCATCTTCCAGCCCCCAGCCATCTTCCACACTGCTGCATGACATGCCTCAAGGAATGAGAGGAAAGCTGCTGAAGGAAGAAGCAGAAAGGATGCTGTCTGTCTGATAGGGTCTATTTCATCTGACAACACTGTGGATTTGTTAAGGGAGGAGGTTAAGGACAGTAAGAGAACCCATTCCACAACTGAACTGTTTGTTGCTGGATGCTTCAGTGTCTAAAAGTCTGCCTGAATAAATTATCAGACTCTTACCTTCAAGGGCCCAGTTTTTCCAAAGCCCATGAGCCTACTCTGAAGAGTATATCACCCAGTACCACCTTCTCCAGGCTCTTTGCCCCACTGACTTACCACAGCGAGTTGAGGACAGTAGCTGCAGGCGTTCATAGGCCTGCCCAAGCCAGATCCCCTTTCCCAGGCAGCAAACTCATCCCTCAGCAGTATCTGTCCTTCTGGGACTGGTCTATTTCACTCCAGACACAGTTTTCCAGGTTCATCCATGTTGTCACATATGGTGGGATTTCCTTTTCTTTTCTTTAAAGAGTAAATAATATGCCACTGTGTGTATATACCATATTTTCTGTATCCATTAATCTATGGATGGACGTTTAGTTTGTTTTCATGTCTTGACTACTGTGAATAATGCTGCAATGAATATGGTAGTACTAATATCTCTTCAAAATCCTGATTTCATTTCTATAGGATAAATTCCCAGATGTGTATTGTTGGATTGTATGGTAGCTACATTTGTGTGTGTGTGTTTAAAACTACATTTTTATTTTTTGCACTTTAATTTCGGAACACAATCCTTGATAGCTTAGTTTGAAAAGAATTTGCCTGCAATTCAGGAGACCACAGTTAGATTCCTGGGTCAGAAAGATCCCTGGAGAAGGGATAGGCTACCCACTCCAGTATTCTTGGGCTTCCCTGGTGGCTCAGCTGGTAAAGAATCTGCCTGCAATGTGGGAGACCTGGGTTCTATCCCTGGGTTAGGAAGATCCCTTGGAGAAGGGAAAGGCTTACCGATTCCAGTATTCTGGCCTGGAGAATTCCATGGACTGTACAGTCCATAGGGTCGCAAAGAGTCGGACACAACTGAGCAATCTTCACTTCACACCACAATGCACGGTATTTAAACTCCATATCAAATGTAGGAAGCAATAGGACTTAAGGTCCTTGTATCCACCTTAGACAGAAAGATGGAGAAATAAAACCACTAGACATCAGCAGAGGGAACTGGGGGGGCCAGGACCGCAGAGGGTGCTGCCAGGGACAAGTGAGGACACTATGTCGAGGGGACAAAGTCTGCAAGGAGAATCTCCTAAACTCCTTCTTCCTTGTGATAGGCACCCTCATCCGCCCCAAGAGGTGGAGTCAAGGATCTTATCAGGAACAGTAGCACTTGATTTCTACCATAGTTTCTCATAGACATGTAAGTCCAGAATCATGGTTAGAATAGAGGCTCTGAGATAGAATTGGTGTTTGTAGTTCTTACTTATTGAGTCCTTTCTGTGGCTCTGTGACAGGTGCATTACCTATAGAGCTCTTTTAATTCTCACACCCTTGAAGTTGTGAGACTACCAATGTTACAAAGCAGGAAACTGAGGCTTAAGTTAGTTAATCCTAGACCACAAAGTAAAGGATGAAAGACAATAAGAAATAACAGGGCGGAGGAAATAAGATTCTAACCACAAGACTTTCTAGAAATTTCTATTTAAGTAAAGATTCTGAAAATTAAGCCATCTTACAATTTATTCAACTTGTGCATGATTGATTGCTTTGCATTTAGAAATATGTTCTTTCCTTTTACTATTGACTTCTTGGCCTCTAATAACCATGATTCATCCTGAGAATTATTTCAGAATCATCCCCACACTTATCTGCCACTCCACATTCTCTGTCTTCCTCCATACCCAGTAAAGCTCTCTTATAAGCCACATAAGCTTCCTCTTTTTTATATAAAACAGCTGTCCACCCATCAACAATCTTTACTGGGGACAGAGCAGAGTACTTGACACTCTAGCAGATTTTACGGCTACTCAAATATGATGAATTCAAATAACAATTTTATCCAGAAACATGGACTGAAATGCCAAGTCTATTGAAAAACAGAGGGAAAGGAAAAGAGTGTTCAACTTTTCTCTGTAGATTTTTTTCATAGAACCTAATTTATGAACTTATAATTGACTAGTGAGCATCATGCTTTAATTATGATTTTGAAAAGGCCTTAGCAGTAGACTAGCTCTGACAGCCTGTGACATGGTGTGGGCTTAAGAGAATAGGTATTTATACAGGCAGTGTCAATCACCCAGTGCATGTCATTTCAACTGCCTGTCCCAATCAGGACCAGCATCCAAGAGCAGAGCAATTAGAATGAGGAGATGAAAAGCACTGGGGACATTATGAAGGAAGTCAATGGCAGAGGAACCCAAAGAGATGGCACAAAATGTCACCTTCATGCAGACACTATTTTAATACTGATAAGGCAAACTACAGTCCTTTAAAATGGGGCCACATAACTCATTGAAATGGATAAGGAAGAACTAATTTAATGAATCAAAAGGCTCACATGTCTCCCAAGGAAATTAGGGATTCAACTCTAGATTCCACTCTCATACATGACAATAACCTCTAAACCAAGAATTTAACTGCTCAGTATGATATGTGTGCCACTATTTGATCTTATAAGAACCACTGGACACTGAAGATAGAAAATCACAACCCACTAGTATATTCACTGAAGTCATTAATTAGATTTGTGACTGTCCTTTTTTGGTCAGCATTTAGTGAAGAACAGGGTCATAGATGAAAAAGCGTTATATTTAGAGTCAGAAGGTATAAACTCACACATTGATTCAATTTATTTTAGCTTTCAAAACTTAAACAAGATTCCAAACCTCAGTTCTTTTATCATAAAGTGTGACAATAACCCAGAGCTAATGTGCAATTTACTTGATGCAAGGCATGTGTAAACTATGAAAAGAAAAGTAATACAGAGAATCAACATTACTAAAAACTATTAATTATCTATTGCTATGTAACAAATTATTTTAAAATCTAGCAGCTAGAAACAGCAAACATTTCTTATCTCACACTTTCTAGGGATCAGGAATCTGGAAGTGACCTCATTGAAAGGCTCTGCCTCAGGGACCCTCAAGGAGGCTACAGTCAAGGTATTAACCAGGGTCTGCTCAAGGCTCAACTGGATCTGTTTCCAAGCTCACTCATGTGGAAGTTGGCAGAAGATCCACTTCCACACTCACTCATGTGCTATTTGCAGGCCTCAGAAGACTTGTTTTCATATTCATTTACATGGGCCTTTCTCCAGGGCTGCCTCACTAACATGAATAGCAATTAGGTTCTCCCAGGATGAGGTACCCAAGAGAAAGCAAGAAAGAATACCCGAGGGAAAACCACAATCTTTTTTATAATCTAATTTCAGAAGGAGCTTCCCATCATTTTGGCTGCATTCTTTTGTTAGAAGCAAGTCATTCAGTCCAGCCTACACTCAAGACAGATTACACAAGTGTGTGGATGCCAGGAAGTAGACCGTTGGGGCCATCTCAGAGGCTGTTTACTATAAAAACTATTCAGCAACTATAGAGATTTGGCTGAGCCTCACAGTCAATTCAGCCAAGGAGTAGATGAAAGCAAAAACAACTATAGCTTTTTAGGTTCTTTCCATGATTTTAACTCTACTTGAGAAGCATAACTCATTCGGTTGTTTTGTCTATACATATTCACTCTGTGTTAAGCAACAAAAGTTTTTAAAGCTCACATATGGTCTTCTTTTACCAGTCTTTGAAATGTAGGCAGCTGTCTATTTATAAACTACTTTCCAAAGTCTAAGGGTTAATTATCCATTTCACAGAGTACCTATGACTAAGCTTGTCAATCTGCTGCAATGCTTTACATTTTTCTTCACTTTCTCCTTCCCTAGGCTAAACTATAATTTGCATTCAAAAAGTAAATGGCAAAGTAAGTGGTTTAAAGTCTGAGCCTCTACCTCTGCCAGTTTATCCACAGAAGCTCTCTTCACTATCCAACCTGTGACTGGCAACCAGAAAAAAATTTACACTCACCTGTTCAGGGAAGAGGCTAATTAGCTAGACTCGTACCTACGGTGTCTCCTTACAAAATGCTTGGCTGAAAAGTTGAGCTTTAACTGTAGTATACTATGAGTTGAGAAAATTAAAAACAATCATCTAACTCAATTTTACAAAGAGGGAAACTGAGGTATCAAGAATGCAACTAAGTGCAAACGCTAGAAATGAAAACTATGACATAGGAATGAAAACAATTCACTCAGCAGATGTCAGAGAAGACTGGAGATCTTAAGAGAAGGCCTCAGTGGACATTAATACATTTCAACAGAAATTATATAAGTTAAAAAGTAAAGTGAAAAAGAATGGGAAAATAAACACCACATCTGAAAGCAGCAAGGCAATATCTGATGTTCTAGACTCACGTTTAGTTATTATAGCCCCCAAAGAAGAAGAGAAAGAGAACAAAGCAGAACTATCTGAAGAGATAATGGCTGAGGAGTTCCAAAATTGTCAAAAAAATAAAAACCATAGACCAAATATGTCATGAACCCCAAGCATCATAAATAAGCTACAACTAAAATCACACACAATCATGTCTTAGCTGAAATAATAAAATCAAAAATAAAGAGGAAAAACTTAAAGCTAAAATGGACATAGACATACTCTGTAGAGAATGGCAACAATAAACTATAAACAAGGTGAAAAGACAACCCTTGGAATGGAAGAAAATAATAGCAAATGAAACAACTAACAAAGGATTAATTTCCAAAATATACAAGCAACTCATACAACTCAATACCAGAAAAATAAACAACCCAATCAAATAGTGGGAAAAAGACCTAAACAGACATTCTCCAAAGAAGACATACAGATGGCTAACAAACACATGAAAAGATGCTCAATATCACTCATTATTAGAGAAATGCAAGTCGAAACTATAATGAGATATCACCTCACACCCATCAGAATAGTTAGTGATAGTTCAGTCACTTAGTCATGCCCAACTCTTTGCGACCCCATGGACTAGCAGCATGCCAGGATTTCCTGTCCATTACTGACTCCCAGAGCTTGCTCAAACTCATGTCCATCGAGTCAGCGATGCCATCCAACCATCTCATCCTCTGTCCTCTGTCCCATCAGAATGGACATCATCAAAAAGTCTGCAAGCAATAAATGCTGGAGAGGGTGTGGAGAAAAGGGAAAATTCTTACACTGTTGGTGAAAATGTAAGTTGATGCAGCCACTATGGAAGTCAGTATAGAGATTCACTTAAAAAGTAGGAATAAAACCACCATATGACCCAGGATTCCCACTTCCAGGCATATACCCTAAGGAAACCAAAATTGAAAAAGGCGCATGTAGCCCAATGTTCATTACAGCACTATTTAAAAGAGCTAGAACAAAGAAGTAACCTAGATGTCCATCAACAGATGAATGGATAAAGAAGTTGTGGTACGTATACACAATGGAATATTACTCAGCCATAAAAAGGAACACATTTGAGTCAGTTCTATGAAAGCAGACGAACCTTGAGCCTATTACACACAGTGAAGTAAGTCAGAAAGAGAAAGATAAGTATCATATACTAACACATATATATGGAATCTAGAAAGATGGTACTGAAGAATTTATTTGTGGGGCAGCAATGGAAAAACAGTGATAGAGAACAGACCTGTGGACACAGGGAGAGGGAAGGAGAGGGTGAGATTTATGGAGAAAGTAACAGGGAAACTTACGTTACCATATGTAAAATAGACAGCCAATGGGAATTTGCTGTATGTTTCAGGGAACTCAAACAGGGGCTCTATACCAACCTAGTGGGGTGGGACGGGGAGGGAAATGGGAGGGAGGTTCAAGATGGAGGGATATATGTATTCCTATGGCTGATTCATGCTGAGGTTTGACAGAAAACAACAAAATTCTGTAAAGCAATTATCCATCAGTTAAGGCTGACTCATGTCAATGTATGGCAAAAACCACTACAATATTGCAAAGTAATTAGCCTCCAACTAATAAAAATAAATGGAAAAAAAAGAATGATGGCTGAGGTATCACAAGCAATTGAAGCCAAAAGACAGTGAAAGAACAAACTTGAAGAACAGAAAGAAAAACCAACCAAATGTAATTCCACAGTGGCTAAAATATCTTTCAAAGTTAAGGCAAAAAATAAAGAATATTTTTCCAGAGACAAAAATGAAGATAATACATCACTAGAAGACCTGCAGTACAAAAAGTGATGAAAGAATTTATTTAGGCAGCAGGGAAAAGATGCCAGATGAAAGCCCAGATTCGCAGGAGAGAAAATAAGTCACCCCATACACCTCATGTGCATATGCTTTGATTGGGTTAAATTTTTAAAGATATATATTTTGATGTAATATCTTTCTAATGCAACCCAGATGGAAGATGTATAAACAGCTTTTCAGGCAAATGTTCACTATTTGTCTTCACACTTTGCAACCAATATATAATTTGCAAATCTCAGCATTTTATGTTTTCCATCACAGCGTATTTCACATATCAATTCAATTCTCTACAAAGCTTGTAATTCCCCACATGCTTTCTCTGTTCCTTCCATTGACTCCTAATCAGCTGCTTGACCACTGCTCCAACACTCTTCTATGTTACCCTGAAAGTGTCAGAAAGGACCAGAGGGTGCAAAGGAGATTCACGCCAACAAAACATAAAAGGACTGATATCTCCATCCCTCACCTGGGAAAATAGAAATTTCATAGGGAAAAAATTGTCCTTCTCAGTATAGAAACCCTCGAAGTGCCTGCACTTGAAGTTGTTCAGCGGTCACTTCAACAATGAGGTAAAAAAACACGTTTTCCTATTTGTTTGCTTGTTTGTTTTTTCCTTTACAGCACACATCTGTTGCCTTAATAAAGTCTTTGACACTCAAATTTTCCAGTTTGACTTTCATATCATGCTTATTCTCTAGGCTAAAAAGGGTAGTAAAATAATATCAGGCCTATGGAAATAAATATGGACATGTATTTGTGGAAAATATCTAGAATTTAGATGGATGAATTCTATAACAAGATGCTGTTGTTTGTATTAAAACAAATTTTGAGAAGGATTCAGAAATTTCAAGTTGGTATCATAGTTCATTTAACACAGTTTTTCATTCCCTTTTAAAAAAAAAATCTCTCTGTGCAGTCCATCATACCCAGAATTTCTTGAGGAAATCTTCTCAAAGGGGTCTAACTTACGCAGACTAAGCACAAAAAATTTATCACATTCACCAAAGCCCTAGGCAGATAGTTAAATGTCTGACAGGTTTTTAACAGGAGAATTACAAGAAAAAAAATCAATTTTTTGAGTAACTAAAATCACATGCTGTAACGGGATGTTCTGGAGAAGGGAATGGCAACCCACTCCAGTATATTCTTGCCTGGAGAATTCCATAGACAGAGCATCCTGGCAGGCTATGGTCCATGGGGTCACAGACTCAGACACAACTGAGAAACTAAGACTTGCACTTGCACAAGGGGAAGCTAACACTTTACTGGAGAATTAATACACAGGTAGCATATGTAACCATGGTGGATGTATTAAAATTCTCCAACTCTCTGCTTAATCCTTAAGGATAAGATTCACATGTTTTTTCCCACGTGTTACTATTCCAAAGTAGATGGCGGATACTCCTCTACATCATTTTTAGGCCTGATCATGAAATTTTCTTTGGCTTGGGATGTGGGCAGCCATGATGCATGCCATATACAAAGAAGCTTTAAGTGGACTTGCTTTTGTGTGTCTGTGTGGTCTCCCTAGGCCATGAGACCAATTACAATACAGTCCAGACAGAAACTACAGTCATCATTATAGATTCAAGAATCAGAAGACATATAAAATAGACATGATCAAGACCAAAAGGGATTGCAGCAAATCTGCAGACTTGGCAACAAAAAAATATAAATATTTACTGTTTTAAGTCACTGAAATGTAGAGACTATGAGTTATCAAGACAAAGTGATTTAATATTGTGTGTATATTTACATACATACTTCCTCATGTAAAGTCTATTAATACTGATAGAATTTTCATTCTCTCCCTATGAAACTAGTTCACATTTAAATATCAGGAAGCAAACCCTCAATAGTACATTCCATAACTGAAATCTATTCTTAATTGTAACTAATTTAGGAAGTCCCCTATGCTTCTGATAAACTGTAAAATTCTAGGCAGTGCTACTCAGGGTATCTCTCTGTGTTTTACTAATTTTACATTCATTTTCTTCTCTGAATGTTCTATGAAGTATTTCTGAGTATTTGTGAATAAACATAATCCTGCTTTTGTATTGTGATATGAAAGCCTCTTGAAAACATGTGTCACAAACTTTTTACTAAAACTGTTCATTCTTGTTTTAAAAATAAATTATTTTACTTCTTCCTGTTTAATATTACTTGAGTAGTATAACAGACTTTTTCATCAAGGCACTGGGCTTCCCTAGTGGCTCAGATAAAAAAGAATCTGCCTGCAATGAGGAGAGTTGGGTTTGATGCCTGGGTAGGGAAGATCCCCTGGAGAAGGGAATAGTAACCCACTCCAGTATTCTTGCCTGGAGAATCCCATGGACAGAGGAGACTGGTGGGCTACAGCCCATAGAGTCACAAAGGGCTGGACACAACTGAGTGACTAACACTATGTCACTTAGTATCCCTTGACACTAAATTTTGAGCCAGATAGCTTCATATTTCATGTTTCTATCTGGAAAACAAAGTGGAAAAATACTCACCATATCAAGTGGGAATATCATTGCCTTCATATTTTTGTTCATTTCTGTCCCTGTGACTTAGATGCATAGATACTTGCTCCATTTCACGCAGGGACACGAGACGCCTTGAAACTTCATAGTTCTCCATAAAGAGGGTTCTATACCTCAACGCCACACTCAGACCAATAATCAGTTTGCCTGAATTGATGAGAACTACACACAACCATATCAGATCTATGTTAGCGAAACTGTTTATAAGTACATGAATCAGGCGAGTCATCAATAATATCTATCTTTCATTTTGTCTTATATTTCTCTTTACTCCTTTGTGGTGATTTGTGGTTTTGTCACTAACTTGTGTCTGACTCTTTGCGACTCCATAGACTGTAGCCCACAGTTCCTCTGGCCCTGGGATTCTCCAGGCAAGAATACTGGAGTGGGTAGCCATTTCCTTCTCCGGTGGGTCTTCCTGACCCAGGGATCAAACCCGTGTCTCCTGCATTGCAGGCAGTCTCTTGGGTTGCAAGCAGATTCTTTACCAACTGCGCCACCAGGGAAGCCACTCCTTTGAGGCAAAGAATATTTAGAAGCCTTTTCAAAAAGGCTGAATGTTTTAAAGAATGAGAATTTCATTCAATGTTGCCCTAAAAATTTTTTAAGAAAAGAAAAAATAATAAGGTTTCACCACTGGAAGATGTTTACCTAGCAGAATGACTATTTGACAAATCATGTCGTCAACCAGCCTAATAGTGAATCACCGAGTGTGTGCACTGGCACCTCAAGTATCTGGCAGAGTGCTTGCCTTTTTAAAATTCATGACATCATACTCTGGTGCTTTGAGTTTGGCTCAACATGAGAAATCTCCTTCTTTGGATGAATTAATTGGAATATTGGCTCTATGGGAAAAATAATCCCTCCAAATCTCTTTATGAGGAAATTACTATCTCAGATATAATTTTCAATTCCCTAAAGGAAATAATAACTCTTGATAGAGAAACTAAAATGCTTCCCCAAATTTGTTAAAACTAGTTCAATACTTGGCTTTGATATATTAAGCACTACAATGAAAGGAATTTTCATTGTCACAGATAATCTATGAACCAATGCACACCAAAGAATGAGTATTGAGATGGTAAATAAGGAAGTTCATAATTTTAAATGTATATTTCATTCATTTGGAAAAAAAGCTTTATTTTGAAAAATATAAAAATAATAAAAGAGCCTTTCAACTTTATTTATCAAAGAGGTATAGTATTATGGTGCTGGGAAATTTCCCATATAGTATACATTTGTTCACTATCAACAATTATAATATTACATACCACAGAGCTCTTTCTTTGTTCCGTCCATTTGACCTACGTACATCTCTATTCACAAAGTGAAGGTTAACAATGCCACTCCCACAAGCAGAGCAGTTCAACTTACTTTTTCTACATTTTCACCACTCTTGCCTCAAATTTGTTCCAAGGCTGGGAGTAGGGGGAAGGAAATGCTTGCAATTTGTGCTCACTATATACTAAACTTATAATAAGTTATTCCATTCTTTATTACAAAAAGCACTTTCTTCTGTCTTTCAGAGAAAGTATAATTTTTCACATGAAAAGTAAATACTTCAAAATGTTGAATAAAAATGTCCTTAAAAAATACTTGCGGTTAAATTTAGACTGCTAAACAAAGTCCAATCTAAGAATATTCTCTGGCTCTATGCCCATAGCATTTTCACTTGATTGTAAATTGGACATATTTTCATTCAGCTTAGAATCTTGCTTCTCAGTAAGTTTTCCGCCCCTTAAGAGGCTCAACAGGATCTGATTAGCATAGAGGCACCAGAGTTAACTCCCCGACTTTTGAGGACATTTGTTCATTTCTAGACAATGATGCACTACCATCCTTGTCCTTTCTACCTAGAACATTTTCTAAGAATAAAACTGTGACTAGAAAGGATAATGTTTCTTTTTTTAATAAATCAACCTTACTGAGGTATGGTTTGCACACAGAAAAAAAATGCCCAGAATCAATGCTTGAGTGAATTTTGACAAAATGTAAGTTTAGTTCAGTTCAGTCGCACAGTCGAGTCTGATTCTTTGCGACCCCACGTACTACAGCATGCCAGGCTACCATATCCATCACCAGCTCCCGAAGTCTACTCAAATTCATGTCCATCAAGTTGGTGATGCCGTTCAACCATCTCTTTCTCTGTTGCCCCCTTCTCCTCCCACCTTCAATCTTTCCTAGCATCAGGGTCTTTTCCAATGAGTCAGTTCTTTGCATCAGGTGGTCAAACTATTGGAGTTTCAACTTCAGCATCAGTCCTTCCAATGAATATTAAGGATTGATCTCCTTTAGGATTGACTGGCTTCATCTCCTTGCAGTCCAAGGGACTCTCAAGAGTATTCTCCAACACCACAGTGCAAAAGCATCAAATTCTTTGGTGCTCAGTTTTCTTTATGGTCCAGCTCTCACATCCATAAATGACTACCGGAAAAACAATAGCTTTGACTAGACAGACCTTTGTCAGCAAAGTGATGTTTCTGCTTTTTAATATGCTTTCGAGGTTGGCCCCAGCTTTTCTTCCAAGGAGCAAGCATCTTTTAATTTCATGGCTGCAGTCACTATCTGCAGTAATTTTGGAGCCCCCCAAAATTAAGTCTGTCACTGTTTCCCCATCTACTTGCCATGAAGTGATGGGACTGGATGCCATGATCTTAGTTTCCTGAATGTTGAGCTTTAAGCCAACTTTTTCACTCTCCTCTTTCACTTTCATCAAGAGGCTCTTTAATTCTTCTTTGCTTTTTTGCCATAAGGGTGGTGTCATCTGCATATCTGAGGTTATTGGTATTTCTCCCGGCAATCTTGATTCCAGTTTGTGCTTCCTCCAGCCCAGCATTTCGCATGATGTACTCTGCATAGAAGTTAAATAAGCAGGGTGACAATATACAGCCTTGACGTACTCCTTTCCTCATTTGGAACCATTCTGTTGTTCCATGTCCAGTTCTAACTGTTGCTTCTTGATCTGCGAACAGATTTCTCAGGAGGCAGGTCAGGTGGTCTGCTATTCCCATCTCTTTAAGAAATGTCCATAGCTTGTTGTGATCCACACAATCAAAGGCTTTGACAAAGTATTTTGACAAAATATAGTCATAATTAAAATAAGAGAACATTTCTAGCACCCCCCCCCAAAAAAGTTTTCTTGTACCACTCTATGTCAACACTCTTCATACTAGTCATCTAAAACAAATGAGCTTATTTACAAAACAGAAGTAGAGTCACAGATGTAGGAAGCAACTTTATGGTTACCAGGGGAAAGGTAAATGGGGGAGGAATAAATTTGGGAGATTTGAGTTGACATACTCATACTATTATATGCAAAGAGTTGTTCCAAACATGGAACAACAGACTGGTTCCAAATCGAGAAATGAGTATGTCAAAGCTGTATATTGTCACCCTGCTTATTTAACTTCTATACAGAGTACATCATGAGAAACGCTGGACTGGAGGAAGCACAAGCTGCAATCAAGATTGCCGGGAGAAATATCAATAACCTCAGAAACACAGTTTACACCACCTTTGTGGCAGAAAGTGAAGAAGTAAAGAGACTCTTTTTTTTTTCATGTATTTTTATTAGTTAGAGGCTAATTACTTTACAATATTGTAGTGGTTTTTGTCATACATTGACATGAATCAGCCCTGGATTTACATGTATTCCCCATCCCGATCCCCGCCCCCACCTCCCTCTCCACCCGATCCCTCTGGGTCTTCCCAGTGCAACAGCCGCGAGCACTTGTCTCATGCATATGTCTCCAACCTGGGCTGGTGATCTGTTTCACCCTTGATAATATACATGTTTCGATGCTGTTCTCTTGAAACATCCCACCCTCGCCTTCTCCCACAGAGTCCAAAAGTCTGTTCTGTACATCTGTGTCTCTTTTTCTGTTTTGCATACTGCCATATGACCCAGCAATCCCACTGCTGGGCATACACACTGAGGAAACCAGATCCGAAAGAGACACGTGCACCCCAATGTTCATCGCAGCACTGTTTATAATAGCCAGGACAAGGAAGCAACCTAGATGCCCATCAGCAGACGAATGGATAAGGAAGCTGTGGTACATATACACCATGGAATATTACTCAGCCATTAAAAAGAATTCATTTGAATCAGTTCTAATGAAATGGATGAAACTGGAGCCCATTATACAGAGTGAAGTAAGCCAGAAAGATAAAGACCAATACAGTATACTAATGCATATATATGGAATTTAGAAAGATGGTAATGATAACCCTATATGCAAAACAGGTAAAGACACTCTTGATGAAAGTGAAAGAGAAGAGTGAAAAAGTTGGCTTAAAACTCAACATTCAGAAAACTAAGATCACGGCATGTGGTCCCATCACTTCAAGGCACATAGATAGGGAAACAATGGAAACAGTGGCAGACTTTATTTTTGGGGCTCCAAAATCACTGCTGATGGTGACTGCAGCCATGAAATTAAAAGACACTTGCTCCTTGGAAGAAAAGCTATGACAAACCTAGACAGCATATTAAAAAGCAGGGACATTACTTGACCAACAAAGGTCTGTCTAGTCAAAGCTATGATTGCTCCAGCTATCATGTATGGATGTGAGAGTTGGACTATACAGAAAGCTGAGCACCGAAAAATTGATGCTTTTGCACTGTTGTGGTAAAGACTCTCGAGAGTCCCTTGGACTGCAAGGAGATCCAACCAGTCAATCCTAAAGGAAATCAGTCCTGAATATTCATTGGAAGGACTGTATCTGAAGCTGAAACTCTAATACTTTGGCCACCTGATGCGAAGAAGTGGCTTATTGGAAAAGACCCTGATGCTGGCAAAGATTAAAGATGGGAGGAGAAGGGGATGACAGATGATGAGATGGTTGGATGGCATCACTAACGTGATGGACATGACTTTGAGCAAGCTCCAGGAGTTGGTGATGGACAGGGAAGCCTGGCATGCTGCAGGAGTCGCAAAGAGTCAAACACGACTGAGCAACCGAACTGAACTGATGTATGTAACAGATGCTGCATAGCATAAGAACTCTATCTGGTGTTCTCCAATGATCCATACCAGAAAAGGATCTAAAAAAGAATAAATATATGTATATGTGCAACTGATTCACTTTGCTGTACAGAAGAAGCTAACACAGCATTGTAAATCAACTATACGCCAATAAAAATTTATTTAAAATTAAAAATAAAAACGTTATTGATCTACCTTATATAGACAAGGATACGGACAGTATGCCCTCTGTTTACATGACTTCTTTCATTTAGCATAAAGCCTGTGAGATTCATCCATGATGTTGGATATATCAGTTGTCTATTTTTTTTTAATTGCCAAGTAGCATCACATTGTTTGGATATATAACAACTTTTTTTTTTAATATATAACAACTTTTTACCTACTCATCTGTGGATGAACATTTGGGGTGTTTCTAGTTTGGGACTATCAATATGTTAGTCTGATGTGGATATATATTTTCATTTTTCTTGGATTCATATTTTGTAAAATTTATCTTTGAGTATTTTATGTTTTAATTCTATGGGAGATGGTGCTGTTTTTCTAGTTGTTCATCACCAGTATACAGAAATCCAATTAACTTTTTTATGACTGTATCTTGTGACATTTGTAAATTCACTTATTCTAGCAGCCTTTTGGTTATTTTCTTAGGACTTTCTACATAAAGAATTATGTCATCTGTGATGAGGGACAGTTACTCCTTCTTTCCAATCATTATGCCTTTTAATTTTTCTTCCATCGTTGCACCAGCTAGGACTTCCACTACAATATTTAATGAATTGTAAGAATAAAAATCCTTTTCTTATTGTCAATATTAGGGAAAGAACCTTCAATGGTTTATCATTAAGCATGATACCAGTTGTAGATTTCCATGGATGTCATTTATTTGGTTGAGGAATTTCCCTTTTATTTTCCAGGTGGTAACTTGAATTTAATCAAATGCTTTTCCTATACCTATTAAGATTATTATATAAACTTAGGAAATCAATCCTGAATATTCCTTGGAAGGACTGTTGCTGAAGCTGAAGCTCCAATACTTTGGCCACCTGATGCAAAGAACTGATTTACTGTAAAAGACCCTGATGCCGGGGAAGATTGAAGGCAAAAGAAGTGGGTTGCAGAGGATGAGATGGTTAGATAGAATCACCAACTCAATGGACATGAATTTGAGCAAACTCTGCAAGATAGTGGAGGACAAGGGAGCCTGGCATGCTACAGTCCATGGGGTCACAGTCAGATGACTTAGCAACTGAACAATAGCAACTGATTTTTACTGTTTTTAAAAACATTTAATACAATTGCTTCCATCGATTATCATTATGTGTGTGTGTGTGCTTAGGGTGTGTGCTCAGTTGTTTCTGACTCTTTGCGACCCCATGGACTGTAGCCGCCAGGCTCCTCTGTCCATGGGATTCTCCAGGCAAGAATACTGGAGAGGGTTGCCATGCCCTCCTCCAGGGGATCTTCCCAAACTAGGGATCGAACCCAGGTCTCCGGCACTGCAGGCAGATTCTTTACTGTCTGAGCCACCAGAGAAGCCTGATTATCATTATACATCATATTGAAGGCTTGCTGGGAAAAAGATCACTTACTCATGATGTTTTCTCCTTCTTATACATTACATGACTCAACCTGGTAATATTCTGTTAAGAATTTTTGCACCTATATCATAGCCAGGGCTGCAGAAACATTTTTGCAATTATAAAGTACAAGAGATTTTCAGAGATATTCATTCCGACATTATTAAACTTTGAAACCAAGGCCAGCGACTGTCTACCTCTGGAATGTTTTTCAAAACAAAATTAAATCCCTGTTTATATAAGCCAGAACAGTTGGGGTTCCTCTCACTAGCAGTTAAAAGCATCCCTATCTGATTTAAATGCAATGTGGGGAATGGCATATTTTACAACTACTCAATAACATAGGGGAATTTCACTTCAACATTTTTTGCATTATTTTTTTAACTTGTATTGACTTCACGTATATAACATGGTGATCTGATATTTTTATGTTATGAATAAACAGTAATTATAGCAGCAGTGCTTCATCAATTGTCTTATTTTATTTCAACATAAATTTACCTCATAAAAGGGGTACTTCTATTCTTATTTTACAGAAAGTGAAACTGAAACTCATAGAAAGTAAGCCATTTGCACAATATCATCCAGTTTTTAAAGCTTAACACTAGATTTTGAACCTACTTTTTTGTAAACTGACATACAGTTGATTTACAATGTTGTGATAATATCTGCTGTACGGCAAAGTGATTCAGTTACACATATATGCATGTTATTTTTTAATATGCTTTTCCATCATGGTTTATCATAGGATACTGAATATACTCCTCTGTGCCATACAGTAGAACGTTGCTATTTATCCTCTCAATACATAATAGCTTACATCTGCTAACTCCAACATCCCACTTCATTCCTCCCCCAAACCTTCCCCCTTGGCGACCTCAAGTCTGTTCCTGGTGTCCATGAGTCTGTTTCTGTTTCATATATAGGTTCATCTGTGTCCTATTTCAGAGTCCACATTAAATGATATCATTTGGTATATGTCTTTCTCTTTTTGACTTATTTCACGTAGCATGATAATCTCTAGTTGCATCCACGTTGCCGCACATGGCAATATTTCATTACTTTTTATGTCAGAGTAGTATATCATTGTGGAGAAGGAAATGGCAACCCACTCCAGTATTCTTGCCTGGAGAATCCCAGGGACGGAGGAGCCTGGTGAGCTGCTGTCTATGGGGTCGCTCAGAGTCGGACACGACTGAAGCGACTTAGCAGCAGCAGCAGCAGCAGCAGCAGTATTTCATTGATTCTACTTTTATCTAACTAGAAAGTCCGTGCTCTTAACCATGGCATCTCTAAGATTAAAAGACATTTCTTGAACATTTTGCCAAATATCTTGGAATTCATACTTGGAATCCCATGGTCCACCTATTTGCACATAATATTCTAGAAAGGTATGAAATTTTGACCGATGGAAGACCTAGTACTAAACAGTGAGAACATAAGAACAGCCTGGCAGTTCCAAAGAGGAGTATTCAATGGTAGTCAAGGAAGTCAAGTTGAGATTTTATTCTTTCTATGCCTCATTTATAAACAGAGAGCAAAGGGAGGCATACAAAAACTGGAAAATGAAAACTATGGTGTGGTATCTTGAGCCTTCTGGAAGAGCATTACTCACACAAAATAATTTTAAAGCTTCTATCAAGTTTCTGATAATATTCTTGCTCAGAAACAAGTATAAATATAACATCTGTTGACTTTCTGCTATACAATATTTTCAAAACTTTAAAGGACACTAAATTGCTATTGAATTCCAAGGAGGGAAAAAATAGCTCTCAAAAATAACTAGGGCTGTAGTTTTTCAGGGCAGAATCTTGTCAAGTTGAAACACTCAGACTTACTGTGATTGCATAAATACCAAAACTAGAAATAAGAATGATGAAAAAAAAAAGCTTAAAGGACGAAACCAAGTTTGACTGAAACATTTGAAATACGATCAAAAAGTGACACCGGCAGACTTGGAAAGAATGTTTAACAGGAAGAAATAAACCTTCACTTGCACCTCAAATTTTTCAAGAAGTCTAAATACCCTTATTGACATTTCTGAAGATGCAGTCATGTAGCAAACCTGTTTAAACTGATAAAACAGAACCCAGGGTTTTGTACACAATCAGAAAAAGAGACAAGTGCATCCTCCAATTAATTGGCAGAGCCTGCTTCAATACTGATTAGGTCTCCCGCACAGTGAGAAGTGAAGGAAATAAAAAAAAAAATCTCCTGGTGACCAAATACTAGAAAATGAAAATGAAGTGAAGCAGGAAATTTAGAGAGATTGTTTTGTAGCTTGTGAAACTACAGTTCAGAAACATTTTTAAAGTGTGTTGTCTCTAGCCAGTATTCTACACTTGAAAATAAAAAGAAATGAGCTTTAACTGTTATTTTATTATATGTGACAAAAATTTACATTTTAGAAAGTACCTTCAGAGACATTATTCTATTTGACTTTTGGAACCATCAGTGAAGTGAAAAGTATGATTACCATTGGACAGATGAGGAAACTAAAGTCAGGTAAGAAAACAAAAGTATGAAATTACTTGTTCTTCAGTTCAGTTCAGTTACTCATTTGTGTCTGACTCTTTACGACCCCATGGACTGCAGCACGCCAGGCTTCCCTGTCCATCACCATCTCCCAGAGCCTACTCAAACTCATGTCCATCGCGTCGGTGATGCCATCCAACCATCTCATCCTCTGTCATCCCCTTCTCCTCCTGCCTTCAATCTTTTCCAGCATTAGGGTCTTTTCCAATGAATCAGTTCTTTGATCAGGTGGCCAGAGTATTGGAGTTTCAGCTTCAGATACAGTCCTTCCAATGAATATTCAGGACTGATTTCCTTTAGGATGAACTGGTTGGATCTCCTTGCAGTCTAAGCGACTCTCAAGAGTCTTCTCCAACACCACAGTTCAAAAGCATCAATTCTTCAGGGCTCAATTTTTTTATAGTTCAACTCTCACATCCATACATGACTACTGAAAAAAACATAGCTTTGACTTGACAGACCTTTCTTGGTCAAGTAATGTCTCTGCTTTTTAATACACTATCTAGGTTGGTCATAACTTTTCTTCCAAGGAGCAAGCATCTTTTAATGTCATGACTGCAGTCACCATCTGCAGTGATTCTGGAGCCCCAAATAATGAAGTCTGTCACTGATTCCATTGTTTCCCATCTATTTGCCATGAAGTGATGGGACCAGATGCCATGATCTTAGTTTTCTGAATGTAAGCCAACGTTTTCACTCTCCTCTTTCACTTTCATCAAGAGGCTCTTTAGTTCTTCACTTTCTGCCATAAGGGTCAGGTCATCTGTGTTTCTGAAGTTATTGATATTTTTCCCAGCAATCTTGATTCCACCTTGTGCTTCATCCAGCCCAGCATTTCACATGATGTATTCTGCATAGAAGTTAAATAAGCAGGGTGACAACATACAGCCTTGACGTACTCCTTTCCCAATTTGGAACCAGTCTGTTGTTCCATGTCCAGTTCTAACTGTTGCTTCTTGACCTGCATAGAGATTTCTCAGGAGGTAGGTAAGGTAGTCTGGTATTCCAATCTCTTTAAGCATGTGCCACAGTTTATTGTGATCCACATAATCAAAGGCTTTGGCATGGTCAATAAAGCAAAAGTAGATGTTTTTCTAGAACTCTCTTGCTTTTTTGATGATCCAACAGATGTTGGCAATTTGATCTCTGGTTCCTCTGACTTTTCTAAATCCAGCTTGAACATCTGGAAGTTCATGGTTTATGTACTGTTAAAGGTTGGCTTGGAGAATGTTGAGCATCACTTTGCTAGCGTGTGAGATAAGTGCAACTGTGTGGTAGTTTGAGTGTCTTTGGTATTGCCTTTCTTTGAGATTGGAAAGAAAACTGACCTTTTCTAGTCTTGTGGCCACTGCTGAGTTTTCCAAATGTGCTGGCATATTGAGTACAGCACTTTCACAGCATCATCTTTTAAGATTTGAAATGGCTCAACTGGAATTCCATCACCTCCTCTAGCTTTGTTTGTAGTGATGCTTCCTAAGGCCCACTTGACTTCCATTCCAGGATGTCTGGCTCTAGGTGAGTGATAACACCATCGTAGTTATCTGGGTCATGAAGATCTTTCTTGTATAGTTTTTCTGTGTATTCTAGTCACCTTGTCTTAATATCTTCTGCTTCTGTTAGGTCCATACCATTTCTATCCTTTATTATGCTCATCTTTGCATGAAATGTTCTCTTGGTATCTCTAATTTTCTTGAAGAGATCTCTAGTTTTTCCCAGCCTATTGTTTTCCTCTGTTTCTTTGCATTGCACACTGAGGAAGGCTTTCTTATCTCTCCTTGCTATTGTTTGGAACTCTGCATTCAAATGGGTATATCTTTCCTTTTCTCCTTTGTCTTTAGCTTCTCTTCTTTTCTCAGCTATTGGTAAGGCCTCCTCAGACAATCATTTTGCCTTTTTCTATTTCTTTTTCTTGGGGATGGCCTCAATTACTGCCTTCTGAATAATGTCATGAACCTCCATCCACAGTTCTTCAGGCATTCTGTCAACCAGATCTAATCCCTTGAATCTATTTGTCACTTCCACTGTATAATCATAAGGAATTTGATTTAGGTCTTCCCTGAATGGTCTCGTGGTTTCCCTACTTTCTTCAATTTAATTCTGAATTTGGCAATAAGGAGTTCATGATCTGAGCCACAGTCAGCTCCCAGACTTGTTTTTGCTGACTATAGAGCTTTTCCATCTTTGGCTGCAAAGAATATAATCAATCTGATTTCGGTATTGACCATCTGGTGATGTCCATGTGTAGAGTTTTCTCTTGTGATTTTGGAAGAAGGTGTTTGCTATGACCAGTGCGTTCTCTTGGCAAAACTCTGTTAGCCTTTGACCTGCTTCGTTTTGTACTCCAAGGCCAAATTTGCCTGTTAGTACAGATAGCTCTTGACTTCTTACTTTTACATTCCAGTCCCCTGTAATGAAGAGGACATCTTTTTTGGGTGTTAGTTCTAGAAGGTTCTGTAGGTCTTCATAGAACCATTCAACTGCAGCTTCTTCTTCTTATGCTGTGACAAAGAGTTGGATATGACTGAGCAAGTGTACACACACATATGCTGTAACAATAGCCACAAAAACAAAAGGACCACCATTTACTGACTATATGCCAGATGGCAGGAATTATAGTGAGCATTTTAAATAATCTAATTTAATCCTAATTTGAATTTTACAAGACACACATTGTATAACTGGCCCCACATTATATGTGAGGAATACTGAGAATGAAACAGCTTAAATAACTTGTCCAAAATCACATAGCTCATAGGTTAAAGACTGACAATTCGAGTTTACAGCTGTTGAAATGTAAATCCTATGCATGAAAAAAATGGGTCTATTATATTATTCTTGGTTAAATTAATGACTTCCTTACTTCACTATGTTAAAATTATATAACTATGCATTTTACAAATACCTTATTTATATACATTACACATGGACTTATATAAAACAAGGATGATAATACTTGTACACATCTTTATTTTTTTAGTTTTATTTAATGTCTAATTGGGGTCAAAAGTAAATAGGTGAAGTGAATTTTTCACATTTATCATCCAAGGCCATTTGTCATTTATTACATAAACTTATGCAAATAAGCTTAAGAAAAGATATGCTTAAATTGTACAAACTCTGAACTTCACACCATGGAACCAGGCTAAACAAGTTCAATTATATTCTAAAAAGTTTGATAAATAATAAACTATTTGTTGAATAAAAAGAAGTCTAAAAAATAGTACAACTTGCTTTTGACCATTGCTGCATCACTAATAATATCAATGTATTAGTTTTCAGTTTGGTTCAACATTTATGAAATATCCATGTCACACTAAACATTATGCTGCAAATATTAACAAGCTATAACCTTTGTCCTTGAAGAGTGAGGGTCAAGTATATGTGATATGCATAAACGGACAATTCCAGATCAACTAGATAAATACAAAATGGAGATGTCAAGGTGCTTTAGTATCTTGGAGGAAAGTGACAAAACAAGCAATCAACGAAAGAATGCCTTGCTGGAGACAATGCTTGATAGCAAACATTTAAAAGACAAGCAGAAGTGAGCCAGTAAAGATGGGAAACCAATGCTTCGTAAAGGGACACAACCCGAACACCTTTCATGTCCTTCATTCCGTAACACTAAACTTGTACATGCACCAAAGAGAGGAAACAAACCAATATCCCTGAGAAAGTCAATTCAGTTTAGAAAACAAGTTAGATTTCCAATGTGCTTATTCATTCACTTATATTCACCTTAAATTGAGCCTACTCTCTTTCTATGTTATTTATTCTGTTTTGAATACTTGAGACCTCAATACGCTCTTATTAGGCTATCACTCAATCTTTTTTTTCATTAATTATATTGAGGACAGAAAGTTATTTGTAGGCAAAAGGGGAAAAAACAGAAAAAAATATTGTACAGGATACAAGAAAATATAAATATTTGTTGTTGTTCAGTCCCTAAGTCGTGTCTGACTCTTTGCAACACCATATACTACAACACGTCAGGCTTCCCTGTCCTTCTCTATCTCCCTGAGTTTGCTCAGATTCACGTCCACGGAGTCACTGAAGCTACTTTACCATCTCATCTTCTGCTGCCCTCTTTCCCTCTTGCCTTCAATCTTTCCCAGCATCAGGACTTTTTCAATGAGTTGGCTCTTCATATCAGGTGGCAAAAGTACAGGAGCTTCAGCTTCAGCATCAGTCTTCCAATGAATATTCACAGTTTTTCTTTTTCGGATTGACTGGTTTGATCTTGCAGTCCAAGGAACTCTCAAGTCTTCTCCAGCACCACAATTTGAAAGCATCAATTCTTCATCATTCAGTCTTCTTTATGGTCTGACTCTCCATGCATACATGACTACTAGAAAAACCATAGCTTTGACTATATGGACCTTTGTCAGTAAAGTGACGTCTTTGCTTTTTAATATGCTGTTTCAATTTCCTGAGGCTTTCTGGTAGACACTGATAATAAATGTCTGACTCCAGGATGTCATCACGGATGAACCAAATTTTAGTATTTTATTTTGTTGACATTTTAACTTCACAAATCATATGTAAATGAAGAGTTGCTTATCTCTGCTTAGTAAATTGGCATAAACAGGTAAATATTAAGCACCACAGAAGGAAGTTCTTTGAATTATTTAATTCACATCTGAGAGTAGCTCACATCTAAAATCCATTGTTCTCATATAGTAACAGTACCTGTGCTCTTAGCTGTTTTTGAAAAATCTCTTGATAATTTCTTTTATTTGAAATATATGTTCTATCTTTCAAAATCTCTGTGTACATAATATGATCAGAAAGTTGAAGCAATTTTTGCTAAATCTTAGCAATGACTCTTGATCTATCTTTTACCATTTCTGTCTGCTGAATTAGGAAACTCATAACTTGGGCAGTCTTGGAATTGAAACTTGGCTTTGAGGAAGAAGGTACTTTCTAGATTTAGGGACCTTGTATTTCTAAATTGAGGGGACTGTCCTGACTATACATTTACTTCCCAATTGCACCTGTAAGTAAATTAATACATGATGATTCATCCATTTTGACTTGGGATTCTGAAACAGCAGATTCCCACAATGAGGAAGGGCACAGATTCTGAAGTGGGGCTACATGGGTTCTGATTCCAGCTCCACCACTTACTATATGATCTTAGGCAAATTATTATCTTCTCTTAGCTTATGCTTTTGAATTGTGGTGCTGGAGAAGACTCTTGAGACTCTCAAGCAGATCAAGCCTGTCAATCCTAAGGGAAATCAACTCTGAAAATTCATTGGAAGGGCTGTTGCTGAAGCTGAAGCGCCAATACCTTGCCACCAATATGAAGAGCCACCTAATTGGAAAAGACCCTGATGTTGGAAAAGACTGAGGGCAGGAGGAGAAGGGGACAACAGATGATGAGATGGTTGGATGGCATCACCAACTCAATGGACAGGAGTTTGAGCAAACTCTGGGAGATAGTGAAGGACAGGGAGGCCTGGTGTGCTGCAGTCCATGGGATTGCAGAGTTGGACACGACTGAGCGACTGAACAACAAGCTGAAAAATATATCTTTATGATGAGGTTGTTATGAAGTGCAAATGAGTAAATGTAAGTGATCCAAACAGTGGCAGACACAGAGTAAGCACTATGTGCATATTTTGTATTGCTATACATGGAAAATAAAAACCAGGTGAAAACAACACAGCCACAACAGTAGCCAAACTCAACAGTGACTATCTGCAGCTTTGACTAGAGAAAACTAATGAGATTCATCTTCAAGATGGGATTTGAGGTTAGGGTGCTTCAAACAACCCCATTATTCAAGAGGACAGAGAGTTATTCATGAGACCCTGCCAGCAGGGGGGACTCAAAAATCTAGTAAAGAAAAGAATTCCAGACCCACAGTGGCTCCCCAAGTGTAATCTTCTGGGCAATTCAGACACTTCCTAAGCAGGAAAAGTAACTTTAGTAAATATGTCTTTATCAGTCACTTAGTCTTCCTCCTTCTTGTCTTTTGTCTTACCAGTTTCTTGTCTTAATATCTTAATTACTTCTTTTCAAGACTTCTGTGTCCTTAACTATTCAGCTAAATTATATCCTCAGCTATGCTACCCTTCCTTTCCCACTCTAATATTTGTTTAAACACTGTAAATGTTCAGCATAATTTGTTGTCTGGTTTTGTACGCCAGCACAGTTCTGTTGTGTCAGGTGAATCAATCCTTGAGCTTCTATACCTCCTGAGATTGAGCATATAGTCGGTTTTCAAAAATCTACTTCATTAATGAAATTACAACACATTCACAGATGTTTCCATTTCAGTGAGAAACCCAAAACAGTTTACATATCAGACTAATACTTACAGGAAATAATATTCCCTGACTCAAAAATAAAAATACGCATGTTTATGGCTGAGTCACTTGGCTGTCCACCTGAAACTATCACAACATTGCTAATCAGCTATACTCCAATACAAAAATAAAAATTTAATCAAAAATAAAAAATAAAAACAGCTCAACTATCTCCAAATTTAAGAGTCAAAGAAAAAACAATCTGAGTTGATTCCTTTGATATATCTTGACTTAAAACTGAGGATGGATGGGGAAATGTAATAACACAATTTGGTTATCTGGCACCATTTTGAATAAAAACATTGAAATCAAATATTGGTACTGATTTTGTTAAGTCACCCAAAGGCAAATTAATTTGATCATTTAAATCCCAACTGTGTGGTATGTCCTGAATATGATTCAAATATCATTTCCAATTGAATCATTTTTCTATTTTATGCTAACTCATCTTTGAATGTCAGCAAATAAGAGGGAAAAATGTAAAACTTTACAACGTTGAGGGTAAGAAAGAGAGTGCTGTAACAGCTGTATTATCTATTACTGATCATCCTCTGTACAGGTTTGGCATACATTCTGAAAATTCTTAACTTTTAACAACACAATGCATCCAGAAATGCATATCTGATAGGCTCTATTATGCCACATAAACTTTTTCAATGTAAATATATTATTACTAATTTTACAATTTCAGCTAAATTCCTGAATCTTATTTGTTTTCCTGATGTGTTTTTCCTCCTTAATTACCTGTTTCAGAGATGTTTGTGTATCTGTCTTTCCCTATGTTCCCTTGAGGCCTCATAATTAGAGTTTGCTGTACCAAATAGGAAACCAAGAAAATCTTGCTTGATTTCAGGTTTTTGTAAAAATCTGAAACTTGGAACAGGGTTTATCAAAAGTTTTCTTGAGGTAGACAAACCTTTCAGCAAGTTTTGGGCATCTGGGATGAATTCAAAGTCAGATTGAGCCAATTAATTTTTTGGCAGGGAAAATTGTAACATATGATGGCTGCATTTGTGCTAGATGGCTTTATATAAAAATGGGTGACTTTGGATGGATCTGGCTTTGAATGTGTTGGCTCTTTCCATTTATAAGCATGAAATGTGAGTCAAGTCTTGTCAAATTCTGTCCTCTCGGATCCCTTGAAGGAAAATTTGTCTCCTATCATTTTATGTCCCAGAACATTTCTTTATTCAATACTAAACATTTTCCTCTGTTTCTGTTTATACTGAAACTTATTTTTATTTAAAAAGCATAAGTGGCATATACAAGGACAGGTCACAAAAAGGAATAAGTCCCAAACTACATGTGCCATGAAGGCAGGGATTTCTGCTCTATTTACAGCTTCTAAAACAGTCTCTACTATGTAGTTGAACATTGAACATTTGTTGAACAAACAAATAAGAATTCATTCCTCCAAAGAAACACCATAGCAGTAGAATGAAGATGAAAAGAGATTCCCTGCTATTTCCTCAAACTCATTAAGCATTTTGTTACTTATTTATATTTCTTCCCTCAAATATTCGATTTACTAAATAAATCACAAGATTACCCAAAGTCTATGCCCTAGCCTTCTGTTGTTGTTGCTCAGTTGCTAAGTCACGTCTGAATCTTTGCGACCCCATGGACTGCAGCACACCAGGCTTCCCTGTCCTTCACTATGTCCCAGAGTTTGCTCAAATTCGTGTCCATTGAGTCGATGATGCTGTCCAACCATCTTATCCCCTATACCCTTTTATGCTTTTGCTTAAATATAACAATAGTGTTACTCATGGACACACAACAGCAGAAGCAGTCTTGGAGTAATTAAGTGGTTCTCATTATAAAAAATAATTACAAACACTTATAATACACTTTTTTTTTTTTTTGGTCTCTTTCACAATACTGAAAAGGACTAAAAAACTCATAGGTTATACATGAGGAATTTAAGTTCAGAGAGATGACATGGTTACCCAAATCATACAACTAAGAGGGGAAAAACAGGTATGTGGCTAGGTCACTTGGTTTTAGGCAAAGTGTTATTTTCACTGTAGGAAGGGTGAAATTTTTCTTTTCATCACTTTCTTTCCTGCATACAAAATATACTTCAGAATACCTGGCTTATTTTAACTCAAAGTTAGAATTGGAGGAACAAAGATCTCAGATTTACAGTATCTTTTCAGGGTTCCCATGTATGTATTTTGCAATGTCCACAGCTTAACAATAACTCTTGAAATCAACTCAAAAAAGGATACTAGACCTTCACTATGGGAATGGTAAGTTATCATAGTTGGTCCCTGTTCCTACCAGCCTCGGTTCTGATAGTGTCCCTACTCCATATTTAACTCATTTTGTTTTGTAAGTCCTTCACCCAAGTGTAAAGTATGTCAAAATAATGCAATTTGATGCCACTCTATTGACCAGACAGCCAATACTACTCAGTAAGCAATGGTAAACTTCTATTTTGGTACCTAGGTTAAGGCCTCAAAAACAGAACATAAGAGAAAAATACAGCTAGTCACTGGAACTGGAAAAAACTCAGAGAAATCAATTTTGTGAAATCATAAAATTAATAATTCTCCATAGCTACCAGTATTTCCTATGTAGTCTAAAGAGTCAGGCATTACTGGACCTCACCTACCACCTCAATTTACTAGAATCTCTACATACACTCACTAAATTATTCACCATGGTTTTATAGAGCAAATACTTAGACAATGTGTGTGCTCAATCTGTGAAGCTCTGTATTTTTATTCATCAAAGTTTTAATAATCATCAAATGTGTACAATATGCATACTATCCTAGGTGCTGGGGATACAACTGAGAACAAGGCTGACCCTGGCTGTATGCCATAGAGCTTGGATTTTTACTTTTTCTACACCATTCTCTTTCTCCTCTCCTTCTGGGGATCATAATTTTTGGTATGTTAAAGCCACTTAATATTGTTCACATATCTATATGGTTCTATTTATTTTACCTCAATCTTTTTTATCTCTGTTCTTCACACTGATAATTTCTATTAATCCATCTTCAAATATACTCTTTTTCTTGTCACCTTCAATGAGCAATTTCTGTATATTATAGTTATTGTATGTTTAAGCTCCTTTTTTAATTTAGTTTCTATATCTCTGCTGAGATTCTTCATCATTTTATTCATTATACATATATCTTCCTTTATATCCTTAAAAATACTTACAATAGCTGCTTTTAAATCCTTTTCAGCTAACTGCAACATCTGGGTTATTGCAAGAGCAATTTATATTTACTGCATTTTTTCTTGATTATGGGTCACATTTTTCTACTTCTTCATATGAATTGTGTTCATATACTGGATATTATGGATAATACACTATACAAACTAGGCGCTATTATGCTACTATGATGAAAAACTTTTTCTTCTAGAACCAGATAATTTGGCTGGATTTAAACTCCAAATTTCTCCCCTTGCAGAAATCACATTGTCTGAAACCTGCACGGTTCTCTCACCTTCCAGATGAGATGCTGTTTTTTGTTTTATGCTGGATCCCATATGGTTTTCTCCAAGCATGCCGGCCAGTTCAGCACCCAACTGAAAATTTGAGTGGATTTTATATGCAGGTTTGGGAGCTGAATTACTTTGTGTTTCTTCCTTTCAGGATTTTTTCCTAACCTTGTGGCTATGTTTTTTTTAGACCCACACTGTTCTCTGAAGCCTCAAGACAGTAAGACAGTGACTTTCCGCATTCAGAGCCTTCGGGAGATTTGGACATGTACTGAAAAAAAATAGCAAATCTCACCTGTTAAACTTCATTTTTCAAGCATAACGTCCTCTGCAAGTTTTTACCTGCTTTTGGTCATTATCTGCTGCCTTCAGGTTGCCTGGTAGATAGATAGACACATAGATAGATAGATAGATAGATGGACAGACAGATGGATAGATAAATGTTGTTGTTTAGTCGTTAAGCCACGTCCAGCTCTTTGTGACCCCATGGACTGTAGCCTGCCAGACTCCTCTGTCCATGGGATTTCCCAGGCAAGAATACTGCAGTGGGCTGCCATTTCTTTCACCAGGGGATCTTCCCAACCCAGGGATCAAACCCGGGTGTCCTGCATTGGCAGGCAGATTCTTTACTGCTGAGCTACCAGGGAAGCCCAGATATAGGCAAAGACACACATATTATAGATTTTATAATTTTTATCTGTGAGAAAAAGTTTCTAACCAAATTAGTCTACCATTATGTAAAGCAGTAATCACAAAAATGCACCACCAATACACTATCATCTTTTGGAAATCAAATGAGTCTTATTCAACATGGTATTCCCAGGGTCAAAGATGTTTCCTGCCATGTGTCAGTTAATCAATGAGGGTTTGTTGCATTGAATATTTCATTTTTATCTCTAGGTTCATAGTTATTTGTTCAAATGTGTAATAAGCCATTTGTAAGTAATTACATAGGCACCATTTGAGATTTTCAAGAAGAAATAAGAAAAAAACACTGTGTCTGAGTCTCATGAGAGTTCAGAAGATGGAATTTGAGTCTCAGAAGGTAGCTAATAACTTGGGAGACACACATTTTATAGAAGGAAATTTTCCAGGCAAAGGAAGAAAAGAGAAAAAGCTCTCTTCTATTAAGATTCTGTTATCTGTCAGAGGTAAAGAAGTTCCACAATCACATGACCCTTGATCTTCAGACAGCACTCTGAGTCTCCTTATTCTGTCTTTTTTGTGCTAAGTCGCTTCAGTTGTGTCTGACTCTTTGCGACTTAATCCCATGGACTTAACCTCTACAGGTTCCTCTGTCCATGGGATTCTCCAGGCAAGAATACTGGACTGGGTGGCCATTTCTTCTCCAGGGATCAAACCTGAGTCTCCAATGTCTCCTGCATTGGCCGGCGGGTTCTTTACCACTAGAGCCACCTGGGAAACCATTCTGTTTATAATATGACACAATAAACATGGGGCTGAACAAACCTTTGAAGAAAATTCCAGCTGTATCCTCAGGGTACTAATCAACAGACTCTCCTTGAAGGTCAAGTGTGTTTATGCTAAAATGATAATGTCAGTGTTAATCCAAGTCACCTTCACTTGGAGATGGAAAACACACACACACACAAACTCAACAACTCAGACTTGCACATGGTCATTTTCTCTCAATGAGTAGTGAGTGAATGAGTGAAGTCGTTCAGTTGTGTCCAACTCTTTGCGATCCCATGGGCTGCAGCCTACCATGCTCTTCAATCCGTGGGATTCTCCAGGCAAGAGTACTGGAGTGGGGTGCCATTTCCGAATGGTATTTGTTTCTCATCAGTAGTAGCATAACTCTTTGCCATAAAATGCAAGAATAATCCAGTATTCTCATTAGAAAGAGGTTATTTGTCAATAATTTTCTCAAGGTGATATATGGAATAATAAAATACTGGACATTTGAGCCGTCAAGGAAGAGTTTTTGTTTAGGTAGACTGTTAACAAAACAATCAGTTTTATCATCAGGAAAAGATTTCCTTCTATTTCTGTAGAGAAAAATAACTTCTTCCTTGCTGTTAAATATACTTAATTGAAGAGATCCACAATGTACTGCTAATACAGTGGCATATCACTTGAACTTTTGACTAAGTGTCATTCTTCTAACATTATTATAGAATCCTAGCTCATCATGAGAACAGAGGTGCTAATCAAGAGGAATTACTCAGTAATTACATTTTTATTTAGAATTTTAAACATGAGCATTGCTATTTTGGGAAGCACCCCAAGCATAGTTTTTTTTTTTTTTTTCATGTATTTATCTGAAGAGGCTCAATTAACTCTTTGTTATCTGGGCAAACATAGTTTTATTGTCCTTCTTGTCGCACTGTTGGCTGGATAGAAATGTTATAGAACAAAAGTTTAATCGTCACGTGTACACACACATTCTATTGGTTCTGTTTCTCTGGAGAATGCTGACTAACAAAGGAAAATGTATTATTTACTTGTTTGTTTGTTTATTATAAGAGTTAGGTCCATGTGATTATGGAGGCTGACAAGTCCCAAGATCTGCAGTTGGCAAGGCATTCTGGAGACCTAGGAGAACTGATGGTGTCATTGTGGTCCTAGTCCAATGGCCTGAGAAACAGGAAGGCCAAAGGTACAGCTCTTGAGAGCCCTTTGGACAACAAGGAGATTAAAACAGTCAATCCTAAAGGAAACCAACTCTGAATATTCACTGAAAGGACTGATGCTGAAGCTGAAGCTCCAATACTTTGAACACTGAGTTTTAGCAAACTCATCATTGACTCAATGGACACGAGTTTGAGCAAACTCTGGGACATAGTGAAGAATCAGTAAGCCTGGCATGCTGCAGTTCATTGGGTTGCAAAAGTCAGAAATGACTTAGCAACTGAACAATAACAAAGATACAGCACCAGTCCAAAAGTCAGCAGGCTTAAGATCTAAGAAGAGCCAATGCTTCACTCCAAGTCCAAAATGGGAAAGAAGTGATATCTCACCTTAAAGACAGGTATAGGAATTTCTTTTTACTCACTATAGGGTCAGCCTTTTCATTCTATTCAGTCTTTCAACTGATTGGAAGGAGCCCACTCACACTTAGAAGGGTAATCTGCTTCACTTGGTCTACTGATTCAAATGTTAATCTCATTCAGAAACACCCTCACAGAAGACATACCCAGAATAATATTTGATCAAATGTCTGGGCTCCTTGTGGTGAAAGTGATGTAGGCTAAATTATGTTAGAAATTTCTTTCCATTGTACATAGTCTCAGAAAGAGCATGAGATTCAGTTCTAACTCTAATAACCAGAAAAGGAAATAATAGTTCATAATAATATGTTTTTCTCAAGTGTAAAAATTATGCATAGTTTATGTCTGATGTACACGACTTATGCTTCTTTGTTGCAAAGATGATACACTGTTGCTCCTTTTTGATATAAATCATTCCTATCTGTCAATGTACCAAAATGAAAACAATCCTCAAAAAGCTGCAGGGAAACATATTTTGGAGATGCACAGGTGATATTAACAAACATTATCATGAAAATGTAATAGCTCTGAACAGACATGTTTTCAACAAAAGCTTTTTTAAACACGTCACTTTTATTGATATATGTCGACTGAGAAGCAATAATCATGGTCAAACTGGTTAGTTAAAAACAACTCCAAATACCAATCAGAACACCTGGGTTTGACTTCCAGTCTGAACATTTAACTAGCTATATAAGCATGGGTATGGTATGCAATTTCTCTGGTCCTCAGTTTGTGGAGCAATCAAATGATAAAAAATGGAAAGTCTACAAACTGATAGCTCCTTGAATTATAGTCTTCCCTCAAATCGGTTCAGCAAACATCTGTTGGTTGCCTATGAAGCAAAGGTTGAAACTCTGTGCTAGGCACCTGGGGGATACAAAGATTAATAATTCATAATTTCTTTACCTCAAGGGGTTCACCATCTAGAGGGAAAAAGAAAAATGAATCTACAACTACCTTTAATGCAAGAAGGACTGCGGTAAATATTTCAACCAAGTTTCCAAGCAAAAGCCATAAAATGACAGAAGCCAGAATAATTAATTTCAGTCCAGGTACTGGAAGACTGACACTTTAATGTGAGCAGGAATTCAATTTATTATATGTAACCCACTATACTAAACTTTACTTTTGCTTCAGTGCTTAGAATGAAATGAAATGTTAGTTATATAACTTAAGCATAATGCTGAGCTGATCTTGATGAAAATAGAGAATGTCGTAGAAAGAATGCTACACGGCCCCAAAATGCATTTCCTTCTACTAGTCACATGCTAGTAGTCATGTATGGATGTGAGAGTTGGACTATAAAGAAAGCTGAGCACCAAAGAATTGATGCTTTTGAGCTGAAGTGTTGGAGATGACTCTTGAGAGTCCCTTGGACTGCAAGGAGATCCAACCAGTCCATCCTAAAGGAAATCAGTCCTGAGTGTTCATTGGAAGGACTGATGCTGAAACTCCAATACTTTGACCACCTGATGCAAAGAACTGACTCACTGGAAAAGACCCTGATGCTGGGCAAGATTGAAGGCAAGAGGAGAAGGGGATGACAGAGGATGAGCTGGTTGGATGGCATCACTAAATCTATGGTCATGAGTTTGAGTAAGCTCTGGGAGTTGGTGATGGAGAAGGAAGCCTGGAGTGCTGCAGTCCATGGGGTCGCAAACAGTTGGACAAGACTGAGCGAGTGAACTGAACTAAACTGGTCACACAGCCAGTCTACACTTCTTAGCTTTCTCCTTTAATAGGAAAGGCTGGGAAACTGCACTAGACACCATGGAATATAGGCAAAGAGAAATCCCCCCTTTCCAGGTCTACTTTCTTTCTTCTTCTGTTAGCCAGATTCAAGGAATCCATTGGTGACTCTGGTGTCATAGGGAAGTGTGTAGCCACTCAAAGAAGAATTCCTGAGTGATTGTGTGAACAAGAGCCTTTTTCTTGGCAACACACATTAAACTGTGGTGTGAGCATGACGTGAACTTTAAATCACTGCAATTTTTGGACTGTTTAAACCTTTAGCCTTCTTAGGCTAACACAGAAATCAGTACCTTGACGTGTAGTGATTTCATGATGAAACTTAGATTATGTGGTGTTTGTTTAGTAATTGGATGGCTAAAGGAATGAAATTCATTTCAGAGGCAAAAGGCACAGCAGCCTACATTATTACTGGCAAAATACTAACAGAAACTTAAACTAGGAAAATTGAAAGAATAAGAGAGCAACAGAGAGACTGATATTCATAATCAGAGATTTTAACACTCTTCTCTCAGCAATTGAAAAAAACAAATAGAAAAAAATCAGAATAATATAAAATCTCTAAACACATTCAACCAACCAGATGTAACTGAGATTTTTAAAACATTGCATTCAAAAAACTAAAGAATATATACTGTTTTTAAGCAAACAAAAATGTTCCCAAGACTGTATTTGGGGCCATAGAAAAGTCCCCCAAAAAATTTCCAAAAATTTAAAAGCATCCAGAATACATTTTCCAATCATACTATTTCAACTATAAACCAAAAACAATAAAATATCTAACTGTTTAGACATTAAGCAGTACCTTTCTAAATATTCATAGGTGAAAGAAGAAAGTATAAAGGAAATTAGAAAATATTTCGATCTGAAATGTAATGAAAACAAAATGTATCCAAATTTAGGGAATATGGCTAAATCTATTAGAGGAAAGTTTATGCCTTTAAATGCTTGTATAAGTGAGAAAAGTTAAAGATTAATCATCTAAACTTATAACTCAAGCAGAAAAAGAAGCACCATACTGATAACAAAGAAAAAAGGAAAGAAGGTGAAAAATAAAGATAGTATCAGGATCACACAAGTTGGTCCTCTGAAAATGATTAGTAAACCTAGTAAACCCTAAGAAAGGATAATCAAGGTAAAAGTGGAGAAAACACAAATTATCAATATGAGGAATAAAGATTAGAGATTATATGCACTGAACCTACAGTCGTTAAAAGGAAAATAAGAGGATAATATGACCAACTCTATGACACTATATGGAAGAATTTAGATAAAAAGGAAGCATCTCCTTGAAAGATTAAACTTACCAAAACTGATACAAGAACAAATAGAAATTCTGAACAGTCATTATATGTGCTTTTAAAAAACACAAACTGGACTTCCTGGTGGCTCAGTGTTGAAGAATCCACCTGCCAATGCAGGAGATGGGCTGGATGCCTGAATCGGGAAAATCCCACATGCCACAAAGCAACTAAGCCTCAGCACCCCAACTATTGAGCCTGTGCTCTTCAACTCCTGAGCCCACATGCTAAGTACTGAAGCCCTGGCACTCTAGAGCCCACGCTCCACCAGAAGGGAAGCCACTGCAGTGAGAAGCCTGTGCACCATAACTAAGAACAACTAGAGAAAATCCCGTGCAGCAGTGAAGACCCAGCACAGGCAAAAATAAAAAATATATCAATATTTTTTAATATATAAATAAAACACAAAGAGTTGGTCAGAAACTTGTCACAAGAGAATCTCCAGGTGGCTTTATTTGGTGAGTGCTATCAAATATTTTAAAAACTACTAACCTTACTTACGTAAGGCATAAGTACCTTTTCAGGCAATACTGAGGGAAGAAATGTTTTCCAAATCATTTTATGAGACCAGTATAACCTCAATATCAAACCTAACAAAAATATCAAAATAACAAAAAGAGTATAGACCACCCTTCCATATGAATACAAACATAGAAATTGTCACCAATTTCTACATTAGGAGTATGGGTCCAGCATTATAGAAAAAGGCTAATACATTATCTCCAAGTGCATTAATTAGGGTTCTCCAGATAAATAAGACCAATAGTAAAATAGTGTGTGTGTGTGTGTGTGTGTACAGAAATATATATTTAAGATTTATTAAATATCTATTAAAAGAAACTGTTCTTAAAAGTGCATTGATTTCAAGAAGAATTTATAATGAAAATTATAATATACAGAACTGAAGAAAACCCAAATCACTAAATATCTCTCTTGTCAGAAGTAACATGTAATAAAAGGGAAACACATATAGCATTAAATGCACACAATTAGGAAAGAAGAGAAGCCGAAAATTAATAAGCTAAGCATCCTACTCAGGTAGGTAGAAGTCAGCAGGATCCATACAAGTGAAGCACTGGAAATTTATGAAGCAGTAACAACCAATCAGAAAGTGCTAAAATTACTATTCAAAATACCAAAAAAAAAAAAAAAAAGTAAAACATACACACAATCAAAACAAAAGTAAACAATTATTGAAGGACAAAAGGAAAAGGGAATTTGTCTTATCATATATCAAGTGAAACACATATTATTTAAATATACACACGGTATATTGAAATTTAAGCACCCAATGTGACCTTTTCAGATAGCTGTCTAGTTTAAGGAGTCGAGCAATGAAAATTTAAGCTCAAATATTTCATTCCCCCTCCAAAAGTCACTCCTGAACCCCAAAATGAACTAAGTGGCTTTCTATGCTCATCTCTACATTCTACTTTCATCTCTACACTTTTGAATATCTGAGTTTATGTGTTTACTTTCTCCATCTGTCCATGAGTTCTTTAAAGGGAGAGGCTGTCATTTTCATCAGCATATAAATTCAGTGTCTACCACTGTAACTCCATTATGAAAAGTATTCAGTAAGCTGTTCATGCATTGAGGATGTTACAGCTTGTAGACATTACAAATTCTGATGAAAAGAACAATAGTCTAGGAGTTAGAGTAGCTGTGTTCTAGTCCCAAATCCATCATTAAAAACCTGGATGATTTTAAGATGTTATGTCTGAGTTTCAGCAACTTTATTCATAATGCAGAAGTGACAGTCCTTGACTTACCAACTTCAAGTGATACTTAAATACCAAATAAAAAGACAACTGAGATCTTATAAAACATCATCTAGATATGACAGATTATAACAATTGAACAATTTCCATCAGTTTGTAAGTTACCTGGCCCCAAACTAGGAAACATAGGCAATACTCCCAAAGTACTAGCTACACACTTTTCTCAACTGCATTTGAGAAATATATTGTATTTTCCATGGAATATTACATATATATGTATCCCAACCCACATTCTCTTACAGTGTGATGTTAACATGATGCCTTCATGGCGAGGTTCCCTTGAACTTGGGACTTTATATCTATATTAACCAAAAGTATGTGACAGAAATGACCTTGCATAACTACCATAGGCCATAAAAGTCAGTATGTCTCTCAAGAGACTTGCTTTTGAAATCCAGCCTCCTTGGTCTCAGGAAGGTGAAACCACATGTTCAGCCTACATAGCCTTTCAGTCAAAAGTCAATATGAGCTTCTGGACACGTGAGCAAATGGGCCTTGAGATGATGTCAAGCCCAGCCTTCAAATATTCCATCTGAGGTAGAACACGTGGACAAAGACATCCCCATGGAGCCCTATCTGAAATCCCAACCCTCAGGAAGCAAGAGAGATAATAATTTTTTTTAAGCTATTCAGTTTTAGGGTCATTAAACAATTTGATCACTAATATAACTTGATTTTCACAAAAGTCTCTAAACATACCCTAAGAGAAGCTTCTGCTTCCTCTCCTATGAGCAGGGGCAGTAGCTTTAGCAGGACTCACAAGGCAGAGCTGACAGGTTTCAACAGAGAAGATACCTAAGATAGGAACAGTAATTTCTAAAGAATGCTTGCCATCGGAGTTTCTGACTTGGGTGGAAATGGGGCAGAGAAGGACAAGTTAATGAGAAACTAACTTAGAAAATACCAAGCTGATAAAATACATCTTCATGCCAACCTTCCCATGGCAACTTTTTGTTCGAACACAGGCATGAAATATTTAGAATTGCTCGAACTCCACTTGGAAGGCTTTTATCCCTGCAAAAGAGTTTGTAGCCAGAAGCTGCCTGCTGGCACTGCACGCAAGACTGCACCATTTGCTCAGTGTCGGATTTACCCTTTGAATGACTGGCACACTCCAGCCCATTTCCAAAGGCTCCTTTGCCTTCATGACTGACACTTCCCAGGAAAGAGGGGTTGTAATTGCCTCTTCTTTAGGAACTGGCGGCTGTTGGAGGGTTTTTGCTTTGGAGTGCCAGAGACCTTCCACTCTGCAAGCATCACAGACTCCATGGAAGGAACATTTCAACTCAGCAGGAGAGACAAAGATGAGAGAAATAAAGAAATTTGCAGGGTTGTTGTATTTCTGTCCTGTCTCCCAGTGTTGTCATTTCATTTTTGCCCAGTTACAGGGACTTCTTTAAAAACTGTCACGATAGATTTTATGACACTTTTTTTTTAAATCCCCGGTATGTTCTTGTCCCACCTACATTCCCCTCAGAGAATATCAGGAATGGAAAACCAGTGGTGACACATTTTGCCCAAGCACAGTCTCTGCTGCTGAAAGAAAACCACGTATTCCTCCTTTACAAAGAAGGGAGACAGAGGGTTGTGTGACATATTCAGAAATGGTCAGAGTCAAAGAGGTTTCAACCTAGGTGGCTTCCTCAGATGAGTCAAAAATGTCCCTAAGAGTCAGGAAAATTGGAGATTCTGTTTGATGAGAGTGCAGATTTTCATAGAGAAAAAGTATTTTATCGGTAAATTGGTTTAATCTTTTCCTGACAAGGATGGACAATGTTATAGATCAAAGATTCCCACACTTTCTGTAAGAAATTTTATTGTTAGTTTATGATTAGTATGAGATATATATTCTGAGACTATGAGTTGTATAATTCCATTCAAAAACATACCACTTTGATATTTTTTGTAGGCCAGTGTCCTATTACCATGAGATAAATATATGGTGTATATTAGGCATTTTGAAACATTGAAGCTAGGTTGTAGATAGGTTATGACTTCTATAAGTGTGAAAATTTCAGGTAAAGAGCAATCAGTCTAGAAAAGTCCTGGGAAATATAAGAAACAAGATGTCAGATTCCACCCTGGACCTACCAAATAGAGTCTACATTTCAACTAGATGCCCTGATAGCATGATCATTTCCATGTTTGTTTGTTTTTTTTTAATTTTTATTGGAGTATAATTGTTTTACAAAGTTGTGTTCGTTTTGACGGTACAGCAAAGTGAATTAGTTATATGCATACGTATTAATGAAGGTGGGAGGAGAAGAGGATGTCAGAGGATGAGATGGTTGGATGGCATCACTGAATCTATGGTCATGAGTTTGAGTAAGCTCCGGGAGTTGGTGATGGACAGGGAAGCCTGGCATACTGCAGTCCATGGGGTCGCAAATTATTGGACACGACTGACAGATTGAACTGAACTGATACATACTAATATAGCCTGTCTCTTTTGGATTCCTCCTTAGTACACTGAGTTGAGTTCCCTGTGCTATATAGTAATGTTTGAGGGGGGTTTCTCAACAGCAGTATAACTGGCATTTTTGCCAGATATTTCTTTGTATTGGGGAAGGGTAGGGCTATCCTGTGCATTATAAGGTGTTTATAAAAGGCCAGCGTCCCTGGCCTCTACCCACAATATACCAGTAGCTACCCTCTCATCCCTCCCCATTTCCATCCCTCCTCTCTCTACACCCACCCCTGTCACCTTCTTGACCACAAAAATGTATCTCCAGACAATGCCAAGTATCACCTTCAGGGGTGACAAATCAGTCTTGATTGAGAGCCACTGATCTATAATGAAACAATTTTGTCCTCAGTTATATGTTGTCCATATTATTCGCTGTAGTTTTAGAATGATAATTTTATGTATTCAGTTCTTGATTATAAATGACACATCTCTCTGCATCTTTTGTACTGGCTACTGTAGCCGTTGCCAGGAGCAGTAGCCATCCTTATACTGTTCCCTCCTCTCTTTCCCCAGGCACTCTCGACCTTTGAGATCATCCCCCAGCTAAACTACCTGCATAAAAGGCTTGTGTTTCAAGCTCTGCTTTCTAGTAAACCCAAGCACAGCCACTCTTAAAAAATCTAGAAGAATTTAGGTACCATAATCAATAAATGTGCCAACTGATACATATAAAGCAAAATGTCATTCACCGTAAAGAATTCAAGTTCACTGAAGGCAGTGGTAGCATATTTCGTATCTCTGTCTCTCCATTCACCATGAAAATGACTACCATGTGAGTTTCTCAATAAATAATTATTAGCTAAATTAATATAAAAAGTTTTAACTTTATCTCATTCTCCTTAAATAATACCTTTGCTGCCACTGCTGCCATTGCGACTTCAATTTTATAAGCCAGTAGTTTGGAAAGAACAATGTTTAAAGTCCTTTCTTTGAAATAAGATAGTTAATTACTTCCTTGTCATTAGATGTGAAACAGCAAGCAAGAGCATGAGAAATTTCTAAGTTGGGCACATGAAGGAAATTTTTTCTGGGTTTTCCCAAGCCACAATTTTCACCACTTTTTCTTTTCAAGAAGAGAGATTGAAGGGGAACTTATTTCTGAATTAATTTTCATCTGAATTAATTTTCTAGGTGTGATAATACAGCTGTTCCCTAGTGTTTCTGGAATTCATCTTGAGATTTTTCTTGCTGTTTTTGGCTGCCATGTCACAATTATCCCTCTGCTTTAATTATTAGAACTCTTATCATGGAAAGAAGCAAAACCTTTAATATTCGAGCTTTATGGTATTCACATGGTTAATATCTGGAAAGGAACCCCAAGGAAAGCAGGTGCAATACCATTTGTTTAAATTTTAAAAAGATGCATTGCACATAAAATATATATAAATCATATAATAACCATAAGCCTGTGATCTTAACTTATTGAGCAACAGAAATCTGACAAATATTTTCTTACATTTTGCTTATTATAGCTCTCTCATAAGGAATTTCAGTTAACCAACAGAGATAAACATTTCAAAAAGGAGTTTCAAAATATTATTTCTATTGTTGGTTAACTCTGTTCTTTGGGATGCCTTTATGTTACTTTACAATATTTGTTTGAGGAGAGGGTTCCTAGGAGAGGTATTTTTCATTCGTTCCTATGTTCTAGCTACCAATGTCATGTTGGTACAAGATGGTGAGGCAGCTGACAAACATTGATTCTGTTTAAAAGGATGGTTTCAGCCATTTCCCTCACTGCATTTTACCCACAGAAGCATTCTGTCACAGCTGTCAAGGTTCCCTTACCTCAGCAGGAAGCCGATCACAGCGATCTGTCCAAACTGACTTTAGGCTCCAGCTCAGCGGGGCTGTATCTCAGGAAAGGTTCTTGGGAGAGAGAAGGTTAAACCGATGGATCACTGAACTACCATGTGATGGCGTTCAATATTGTTATTAACATCCCAAGGACAAAGAGCAGCCAGGAAAGCAAGAAGGCAAAACATGCCAACAGCTGAACGTGAGGTCCAGACCGAGAAGAAGCATGAGGCCTCAGAAGGAACGCAAATGTGAGCAATTGGGCAAAAAGGATCGGCACAAGAAGCGGATTCAGGTAACTCCCAATAAAAGGAGCTCTTTATATGTGCACTCAATGATGTGTGTCCATAACCCAGTGATGGGGCTTCCCATGCACTGTGCTGTGCTTAGTCACTCGGTCCTGTCTGACTCTGTGACCCCAAGGACTGTAGCCCGCCAGGCTCCTCTGTCCATGGGATTCTCCAGGCAAGAACACTGGAGTGGGTTGCCATGCCCTCCTCCAGGGGATCTTCCCAACCCAGGGGTCAAACCCAGGTCTCCTGCACTGCAGGCAGATTCTTTACTGTCAGAGCCGCCGAGTACTAGTGGTAAAAACCCGCCTGCCAATGCAGGAAATGCGAGAGATGTAGGTTTGATCCCTGGGTCATGAAGATCCCCTGGAGGAGGGCATGGCAGTCCACTGAAGTATTCTTGCCTGAAGAATCTCATGAACAGAGGGGCCTGACAGGCATCGCGGAGAGTAGAACACAACTGAAGTGACATAGCATGCATGCACGCAATCTAGTTATAGGTTAAGAGGGATGTTTCACCATTCCCTGCCCTGATTAAAATTCAGAAAAATATAACAAGACCCACATATGGAGTTTTTAATAGAGACAAGTATATTCACCCCCAAAGGACTGTCATTTCTTAACATTAAAATTATATCTTTTACTTTTTTGGTTGGTTATATTAGGGTAAGTATATTCTAATATTCTCTCCTGTCTGCTATAACTAACTTGAAATTCCTGTGCTTAAGATGATATAAGTTTATTCTGTGTTCCCATCACAACTTACAGCCATTCAGGGAAAGAGAAAAGGAGATCATGATTATGTGCCAGTCTTCACATTTCTTTTAATTTGACTAACACACTAAATTTCAAAGTTTGGGAAACATATTTCTTTAGAAACTGTTATACGTATGAAGTTTTTCATACAACTTTAATTCTATTCATAAATGGTGACTCAGAAGTAAAGAATCTGCCTGCAATACAAGAGACACGGTGATGCAGTTTCGATTCCTGGGTTGGGAAGATCCCCTGGAGGAGGAAACTGCAACCCACTCCAATATTCTTGCCTGGAAGATCCCATGGACAGAGGAGCCTGGTGGACTACAGTCCATGGGGTCACAAAAGAGTCAGACACAACAGAGCAACTAAACAACAAACAAAAACAATTCAACTGAATCCTATACCTTCACACAATACCTTCCAGGTCTTTCCTTCTATTTTCTTTCCAGACTATTTCTTGAACTTTCTCTATAGACAAAAGAAGTCCATGGGTCAAGGGGCAGGAAAGACTACAAAATTGTAACAAGGAGCCAATTCATTGCTTTGGACGTTTCTACCTTGAGTCTTCAATATTTGTACATGTTAATGAACTTTCTCAGATCAGGAAATAAGCATCCTCATGGAGAATTCAATGAAGATGTGAACTCATTAAGCAACGGAGGTCTGAAGAGCAAGTAAAAAGGCAAGAATAACGAGAAAGCAGTGGGAAGAAAAAGAATGTATGAGAACGGTCCTGCTTGAATCACTAGATTTTCAGCTTATGTACTTACTCCTTTCAGCTCCAACAAACACATCCAAAATAGATGCAGATTAAATGGAAGAGTCTCTCCGCAATGTGCCTAATTTCTTTTCATGGGACTGGTAGCCTAAATTAAAGCCTATTGTAGTAAAGATACCTGGATCAAGGTACTAACACTGAAGTGTGAAAGTGAATGGGTCTGTGCATTAGCAGCCAACATTGCTCTCCTTCCCCTGCCATTTTTTCCTGTAAATCTACTACTTAATAGAAAAGAAAAGTTTATATATGTGTGTGTGTGTGTCTATGGTATTATATATATATGTATTTATATATATGCACATGTCCATCTCTTTGCAACCCCATGGACTATAGCCTGCCAAGCTTCTCTGTCCATGGAATTTTCCAGGCAAGAATACTGGAATGGGTTGTCATTTCCTCCTCCAGGAGATCTTCCTGACCCAGGAATCGAACTTGCATCTCCTGTATTGGCAGGTGGATTCTTTACCACTGAGCCACCCGGAAAGCCCTATATATATGCTTTATTATTATTATTATTATTATTATTATTATATGTATAGGGCATTATCATTGGGTGCTAAATTTCTGTATGCTCATCACAAGACATTAACATTATTGGACCACCAAACGGGGCTTGAGGGAAACTGGAAAGATATTATCTGCATTTTAAACATAAAGGGAAAAAAATCTTAGACATTTTGTTCCATTTTGAAACTATCGGCCTAACACAGCAAAGACTTAATTAAATAAGAAAATTTACAATAAGTGTTGCATTTGGATCACTTAGCTAAAAGAGGTCATGGTAACACTCTATGCTGTGTGCAGCACTGGAAGTGATGTGCCCACGTGAGGCACCAGATCTTTACTCTTATCATTTGAATGTGTTCTCTCACTAGCTCTCACTTTCTTTCTCATTTGGAGGTCCACTCAACTCAAATAATGAACTATAATAACACACAGAAGGCCCCATTAACTGTAACATTCATAAGGACATCAACAAGAATGAAAATGCCTAAGGTAATATTCTGGAGAGAGAACAATAGGCATGGTTACTCTTGTTAGTTTTAGAACAATAATATGAAACAAGTTATAAATTGAATATAATATAGTTTTTACATTGACTTCTGTATTAGGAACTGCTTCAGTTGCTGGAATGGAGAAACCGAAATGACACTGGCCTAATGAAGAGAATAGTTTACTTTCTCTCACTAAAATGTAGGTAGGCGGACTTCCATCTTGCTGCTCTGCCATCCTCAACATCTGGCTCCATCTTGTGGTCCAGCAAGGCTGCTCCAGAACCCATGATCACATACCAATTCTAGTCTGGGAGGAGAAGTGAAACCCCTACCTTTTCAGATACAACAGGGAAATTGCACACAAAACTTCCAGTAATAACCCACTGGCCAGACCTTAGTCACATGGTCATGTAAACCTACCAAGAAGGCTGAGAAATGCAGTCTTTAATCAGGTTCCTCTGTGCCCAGCTAATACCCTATAACAAAGGAAGAATGGATGTTCTGCTGCAACTGAAAAAATAAAATGTGATGAAGATCCTTAGCAGGTGTTGCTAAGGGAATTGGTTTCTTGTTTGATCCAATTGTGTTTCTGTTGTACCTCTGGTTTAAAGTTGGGCATTAAAATGTCATTTCCTAATATTTCATTTGATGGAAGGGTAAGAAACCCTTCCATTGTCAGCAAATACTCAAAATTCAGTCTTTAAATTGTTATCTGTGTCTTTATGCAGGCTTATACAGGAATGTTCTCTACCTGTATTTGCTATATTTTCTGTTTTCAGTTCTCTGAGAACTTCTGTTGCCCTTCAGGAGCAGGAAATGTTAGCTGCTTATCACAGAATGCAATATACATCTTAGATCTGACCTGAAAAGTCTCACCTCCTGCATAAAAATCACGGGGGTTTTAATACCACTATCAACTATCACTCTGAACACAGTTGTCAAATATTCCAACTCTCTAGTGTACAATAAAAGTACTATTTATAAATTATATCACAAGCTATGTAATAGTTTAGTCACTAAGTCATGTCTGACTCTGCTGTGACCCCACGGACTATTGCAGCCCACCAGGCTCCTCTGTCCATGGTTTCCCAGGCAAGAATACCGGAGTGGGTCACCATTTCCTTCTTAGGGGATCTTCCTGACCCAGGGATCAAACCTACGTCTGCTACATTGAAAAGTGGATTCTTTCCCACTGAACCACCTGAGAAGCCCATCACAAGCTATAGAAAGGTCGTAATTAGAAAAGGACGCAGGACTGGGATTTAAAGGGCTAAACTCTAATTTTACTCTGCTCTGAACAATTTAAGTTGCCATAACAAGTCACTTAATTTCCCTGCAAACCAGTTCTGTCATCAAACAGAAATATATTAGGTGTTCTTCCTGCCTTGTAGAGTTATTGTGAACCTAGATACATTTTACTCACTGAGCTACTTGAGAGAATACTTATCATAAAGAAGGAAAACAGCTTGCCACTCTTGTTATTGGCAACAAAAACATGGTAGGTTTGGATACTCCATAGTCACTCATGCCAGCAGGTCAGAAAACAAGTGAAGTTAAAATATGCTCAGAAGAACATTTATTCTCTGTTTTACTTTATTATCAGAGCAGTTTTAGGTTCACAGCAAAATTGAGTGGATAATGTCTTGTATGCCAAACACAGGGCTTTCCCGGTGGCTCAAACAGTGAAGATTCTACCTGCAATGCAGGAGACACAGGGTTGATCCCTGGGTTAGGAAGATCCCTTAGAAAAGGGAATGGTTACCCACTCCAGTATTCTTACCTGGAGAATTCCATGGACAGAGGAGCCTGGCGGGCTACAGTCCGTTGGGTCACAAAGAGTTGGACATGACTAAGCAACTAACATTTCACTTTATACCATATACCACTTGCCCACACCTCCTCCACCTCCAGCCGTGAGATGCACAACCTCCCCTACCATCAACATTTCATAGCAGCGTGGTATGTTCATTACAATTGATAAGCCTACATTGATACATCATTATCACCGACAGCACAAAGTTTACATTAGGGCTCATTCTTGGTATGTACAGTCTGTGTGTTTTTAGACAAATGCATAATGACATGAATCTACCATTACAGTATTAACCAGAATAGTTTTACTGCCCTAAAAATCCTCTGCGCTCAGCCTATTCATCTCTCCTTCCCTCATAACCCCTGGCAACCATTGATCCTTTTACCGTCACCATAGACTTGCCTTTTCAAAGCTGTTTTATAGTTGGAATTATACAATATGTAGCCTTTTCACTGGCTTCTTTCACTAAGCAACATGCATTTTTTTTGCTTCATATCTCTTCCTGCCTGGATAGCTCATTTCTTTTTAACATTGAATAATATTTCATTGAATGAATATAACACAGTTTATTCAGTTCATTTATCCAGTGAAAGACATTTGGTTGGTTCCGAGTTTTGGCAGTTATGAATTAAGCTGCTATAAACATCTGGGTACAGGTGTGGTTTTTGTGGACATGTTTTCAACTCATTTGAGCAAATACCAAGGAGTGAGAATATTGGATCATAGAGTAAGAATATGTTTAGTTTGGTAAGAAACTGCCGAACTATCTTCCAAAGTGACTGTGTTGTTATCCCATCATGTCCGACTCTTGCGATCTCATGGTCTGCAGCACACCAGGCTTCCCTGTCCTTCACCATCTCCCAGAGCTTGCTCAAACTCATGTCCATCAAGACGGTGATGCCATCCCACCATCTTGTCCTCTGTTGTCCCCTTCTCCTCCTGCCTTCCATCTTTCCCAGCATCAGGGTCTTTTCTAGTGAGTCAGTTTTTTGCATCAGGTGGCCAAAGTATTGGAGCTTCAGCTCCAGTATCAGTCCTTCCAATGAATATTCAGGACTGATTTCCTTTAGGATTGACTGGTTTCATCTCCTTGCAGTCCAAGGGACTCTCAAGAGTCTTTTCTAACACCACAATTCAAAAGCATCAGTTCTTCAGCGCTCAGCCTTCTTTATAGTCCAACTCTCACATTCATACATGACTACTTGAAAAAGCATAGCTTTGACTAGATGGGCCTTTGTTGGTCAAGTAATGTCTCTGCTTTTTAATATGCTATCTAGGCTGGTCATAGCTTTTCTTCCAAGGAGCAAGCATCTTCATTTCAAGGCTGCAGTCACCATCTGCAATGATTTTGGAGCCCAAGAAAATAAAGTCTGTCAACTGTTGCCATCATTTCCTCATCAATGTGCCATAAAGAGATGGGACCAGATGCCATGACCTTAGCTTTTTGAATGTTGAATTTTAAGCCAGCTTTTTCAGTCTTCTCTTTCACCTTCATCAAAAGGCTCTCTAGTTCCTCTCTCCTTTCTGCCATAAAGGTGGTGTCATATGCATATCTGAGGTTATTGTTACTTTTCCCAGCAATCTTGATTTTGGCTTGTGCTTCATCCGGCCTGGCATTTAGAATGACGTACTGTGCATTTGGTATTCTCACTAGCAATGAACAAGAGTTCTTGTTGCTCCACATGTTCACCAGTAGTTGGTGTTGTCAGTGTTTTGAATTTTGCTATTCAAATAGGTGTGTAGTGGTATCTTATTGCCATTTCAATTTGCAGTTGCCTGAGGTGTATGGTATTGAGCAGCTTCTCATTTGTTTATTTATCACCTGTATATCTCTTTGTTGAGGTTTCTGTTTAGAGCCTTTGCCCATTTTTTAATCAGGAGATTTATTTTCTTATTGTAGACCTTTAAGTGTTCTTCGCATAGCTTGGAAAACCGCTCTTTACCAGATATGACTTTTCCAAATATTTTCTCCCAATCTGTGTATGTCTTATTAATGTCTTCACAGTATCTTTTATATAACAGAAGTTTTTAATTATAATGAAGTTCTAATTTTTATTCTTTCAGATTATGCCTTTAGTGTTCTATCCAAAAAATCATCAATAAACCCAAAGTAATCTAGATTTTCACCATTGTTATTTTCCAGGAGTTTTATATTATTGCATTTTACATCCAGATCTATGATCATTTTGAGCTAATTTTTGTGAAGGGTGTAAACTCTGTCTAGACTCATTTTTTTTTGCGTGTGGATGTAACTCAGGCAAAGCCAAATGGAAGAGATGCATAGGATAAATTATGGGGGTGGAATGTGGCCTGGAGTTTTCATGAACTCTTCAATGTACACCACCCTTTTAGCACCTCAATGCATCCAATCCAGAAGTTCATTCTACATTTTTTTTTTACTCTTTTTAAATTGTCCATCCGTCCTCACCCAATCCCAACAGAATGTAAGTTTTATGTGTTAGTCACTCAGTCATGTCCAACTCTCAGTGACCCCATGAACTGTAGCTCGCCAGGCTCCTCTATCAGTGGAATTCTCCAGGCAAGAATACTGGAGTGGGTTGCCATTCCCTTCTCCAGGGGATCTTCCCAACCCAGGGATTGAACTCGAGTCTCTTGCATTGCAGGCAGATTTTTTACCATCTGAGCTACCAGGGAAGCCCAAGCTTTAGGAGAGTAAGGATTTTTACCTGTTTTGTTCAGTGTTGTATCCTTGGTGTCTGTCACATATTTTAAAAACTGTTTTAATTCATTTTAAACCTATAAAAACAGCAATAGGAGATAACAGGAAGGTCAATGCAACACTTAGAGCTATTTCTTAGACCATGATCAGGGTAGACTATCATTGGAGACAAGAGGCAGTCCTACAGAAAGAAGTTAAAATATTGCTTTAAGACTGTAAAATAAGGATGAGAAAAAGAAAGCATAAAGAAGAAAACCTACTAAAGACCAGAAACATCGCATGTGTGATGTGTTTTATTATTCTCAGCAACACTATGAAGTAAATATTCTTATTTTAGTCACAGAACAACTTTGGCTAAACACATTAGGTAACTGTCCAATACGCTACAGTTAGTAGGATTTCAATTCTAGTAATAGTTATTTGACTCCAGACTTGATTTATTCTGAAAGCCAAAGAAGTAGAAAAGAAAGAGAAAGGAGGTAGGAAGAGCTCGTTTCCTAGACAGATTATGGGAACTCTGTGCCTGCGGGTTGTTGATTCAGTCATGTCTAATTCTTTTCAATGCTATGGACAGTAAACCACCCGGCTCCTCTATCCATGGAGTTCTCCAGACAAGAATACAGGAGTGGGATGCCATGCCCTCCTCCAGCGCATCTTGCTGACTTTGGGATCGAACCTGCATGTCTTACATCACCTGCATTGGTGGGCAGGTTCTTTACCACTAGCGCCACCTAGGAAGTCCATAAAGGAAAAATAAAGGGAGGAGAGAAGAGGTTACTCCATTAACTTAGACAAAGAGCAAAGTACAGGGCTTCAACAAACACAGCAATTAAGCAAACCACAAGAAACAGGAAAAAAAAAAAAAAAAAGGACCAGGGGTATAAGAGGCAGAAAAAGAGGAAATGAGCAAAGACCAAAAGGGGGAAATCTAACCTCAAAAGGCATGAGTTTAACATCCCTGAAATAACCACACAGGACAGTAACTTCCGGACATTGAAGACCAAAGTAATGCCTTAGGAATTAAAGATCATGTTTTAGACCGGAAGACCAAAGTAATGCCTTAGGAATTAAAGATCATGTTTTAGAAAAAGGAGAAGGGAAAAAATTGATATATTACTGTTACTATGTATTATTGGAAACAGAGGTAGGATTTAAACAGGTACGTGTAGATTATTTCATGAAAAGGCCTATACAACAATGCCTGTTCAAATGAGAGGGCTCATTCTCCGCCACATAAAGCTTTGGGTATTAGGTCAGTGTGGCAATGACCTTCTCCAGGTGTGGACATCACTTCTGGATCCCTGCGGTCCTTACTGTTTTGTTTCTGACAGTGCCTCAGTGGAGAAAGAATAGACTTTGGAGTGAAACAGACCTAGTTTTAATCCTGATCTATCAGTTCTTTAACTTGAGTGTTTTCAGGCAAGTCTCAGAGTCCTTAAGCTGTAAAAACACACTTCTTGCAGATTCTACTACAATTAAGTGAGATAGTGTATGCTTTTTAGTCGTGTGCTCAATAAACAGTAACAACTACTATTAACAGCCTCATGTTGGAACTATTAGGTTGGTGAAAACTTAATTGGAGTTTCAGACCATGAATTTTAAATCATTATAACTAGGCTCAAACACATCTCTATGAAGCAAAATAGGAACCATTACAATCAACACATTTTTGCTAACGAGAAGTAAGTTTGATTATTCCTATAGAGTAAAAATCCATGCTTTGGGATTCTACGAACTCTTGGGAAGCACTTTCTGCCTCTAACTGGTTGTGGAAGTGTTTTTCCTGCAAAAAGCTGTCAAGATGCTTGAAGAAGTGGTAGTCAGTTGGCAAGAGGTCAGGTGAATATGGTGGATGAGGCAAAACTTCATAGCCGAATTCATTCAATTTTTGAAGTGTTGGTTGTATGATGTGAGGTCAGACATTGTCGTGGAGAAGAATTGGGCCCTTTCTGCTGACTGATGGCAGCTGCAGGCATTGCAGTTTTCGACGCATCTCACCAATTTGCTGAACATAATTCTCAGATGTAATGGGTTCACCGGAATTCAGAAAATTGTAGAGGATCAGATGGGCAGCAGATCACTAAACCATGTGTGACCATGACCTTTTTTTTTCCTTTTTTGGTGCAAGTTTGACTTTGGGAAGAGCTTTGGAGTATCTTCTTGGTCCAACCACTGAGCTGGTTGTCATATAAAATCCACATTATGTCACACAGCACAATCGGATCCAGCAATTGTTTGTTGTTGCATAGAATAAAAAAAGACAACACTTCAAAACAACAATTTTTGTTATTTTCGGTCAGCTCATGAGGCACTCAGTTATCAAGCTTTTTCACCTTTCCAATTTGCTTCAAATGCTGGATGACCATAGAATGGTCGACATTGAGTTCTTCAGCAACTTCTCATGTAGTTGTGAGAGGATCAGTTTTGATGATGGTTCGCAGTTTGTCGTTGTCAACTTCTGATAGTTGGCCACTGTGCTCCTTATCTTCAAGGCTCTCATCTCTTTTTCAAAACATCCTGAACCATCACTGCACTGTACATTTGTCAGCAGTTCCTGGGCCAAATGCATTGCTGATGTAGTGGGTTGTCTTCACTGCTTTGTGACCCATTTTGAACTTAAATAAGAAAATTGCTTGAATTTGCTTTTTCTCTGACATCATTTCCCTTCTCTAAAGTAAATATAAAATACACAGCAAGTAATATCATTAGCAAAAAAATTGAGCGAGAAATGTGCATCAAAATGATGTACAACATAACTACATTTATTTAAGAATGTATTCCAGTATCAAATAGCAAAGTTCAACAATGGAAAACCACAATTACTTTTGCACCAACCTAATACAAGGACTTAATTCTTCAAATGAAGAACCGGAGGGGAAAGATTGCTGTGTTTGAGGTTTGTTAAATTATGAAATGAAAGGATCACAGGAGACATGGACCTACAAATCACATGAGCCTGGTCATTCGGAATACCCAAAAGTCCCTCCGCAAAAGTGGAATAGATTCTGAAAAGGTCTGACTGTTCTTAAAAAGTAAAAGTGAACACTGTATTTAAATGGAAACTTGGATGCTACTTGCCCCATCCTTGCCCATCAAGCCTATTCTAACAACAGTCAGAGCATACTGATTACAAAGCTTCTATTAGAAAATCCCAGCTTTTCCCTGCAGCTCTGCTTAGCTGCATGAAGGATTGCAAATATATTTTCCTAGTAACTCAAGCAGTTCACTGACATTTACAGTCTGAACTTTCTCATTTCCTCTTGGTCTTTGGGGGAGTAGAGATGTGTAGAAACATGCTGTTTGGTTTAAAATTTTGGCAGTGAGGTGACAGACACTGATCTTACTCCCCTCCTTGGATTTTTTTCTGCTTAGTTTATTCATAGCCCTGTGAGAGCTCAGTGAATAAATAGACTAAATTCTCTCTTCTTTGCCACCCATTCTAAGAAGTCCCTTGTTCTAAGGCTGGACCATTAGCTCTTTCAAGCCTCGGGGGGGTAGTCTGGGGGAACTAAGATGTTAAATTGTTGTTGTTGTTTAATCGCTAAGTCCTGTCTTTCCCGACTCTTTGGATGTAACCTGCCAGGCTCCTCTGTCCATGGGATTTCCCAGGCAAGAACACTGGAGTGGCTTGCCATTTCCTTCTCCAGAGGATCTTCCTGACTCAGAGGTCAAACCCACATCTCCTGAGTTGGCAGATGAATTCTCTACCTATGAGCCACTGGAGAAGCCCAAGATGTTAAACAGAGGAGGAAAAATGGTTGTGAAACTCCCTGCTTACTTTGAAAGGCAGTTTTCTTGTAAATATCTCTTTTAAAAGAAACCATCTTAATTTTTTTATTACCACCCCTGTAATCTCATCATGCGTTTCTGACTAATCCACAGTCTTCAGGATTTTTTGGATTTTGAATTTTACCTTATCTAACCACTGCACAGATATCTTCCAGATTGATCTTCAGAACATGGAACTGTTGTCATATATCTACTCTCTGCCCATGTAAATTGCTCCAAGTGGCCTAAGACATCTTTCAAAGATTGGTTCCAATTTATCTTTGTGTGCTCAACTTCCCCAACACTCTACACAAGTCCTCAATCATTGAATAAGGTGGTAGGGACACAGAATGCAAGCCAAGAAGATCACTTCTTTCCCATCTCTCCACCATTCATTAATACACTGTCAATGGTTCTTTCTCTACTCTTACTGAAAATCTCAGGCAAGTCTCATAGCTCACCTAGTCATCTGTGGATAATAAAGGATCCTCCTGTTTCCTTCAATCTTAAGAACAATGGTACTTTTGTAGTTAAAAGTGTCATCCACTGTGATAATCAAAACTTCCATCCAGCCACTCCATTCAACCTGTAACTTCTCTCTTCTCTTTCTAGGCCATGTGGGTTTCAGGTTCAGAACTTACATGAGGGAAGGGCAGTGTGGACCATTCTGTTCTACCTAAGGAGCCATGGCTTCTTACAACCCTGGGGTTGAGAGTGTAGGCAAGGGGTTCACAGAAGAGAACTCAATTCAGTCTTGCACGGGTGATATTGATCAGGCTCCCTTTGAAGGTGAGGAAAGCACAAAGACTGGCTCTTTCCCTTGCAGGGGCTCTACAGCTTTGCAGGAGAACCCATGATGGAGTAAGGCCTTCTCTTGCTGGCTATCTAAGAACTCAACCCTCTTCCTTTGGGATTCAGACAGTTCACCCCATTGAGAATCTCTATCACAGTCTTCGGCTCCATCACACAGTCCTCTTAGGCAAGTCCTTCTTAAAATAACCCCTGGCCATCCTACCTACATACTTAGCCCACAGAAACCTCACACATATCACCCACTCACAGGCAGTACATGTCCTGCCGGCAGCCAAAGCAGCCTCTTTACGCTAGCTCTGCTCCCTCAAGCTGAAATTACAGGTGTCATACATCAGATAAGTCACATGGCCTCCTTGAAGCACCTCTAATTTACCTGTATCTGAAAAACATCATTACCACTTTCCTCTCTGATACAGTCAGTGTGAGAAATGGAAAGCTCAAAGACAATTACAGTGGAGAAAACTCTCCCATGCCCAAATATTTCTTTTCTCCAAGTCTCTGATCATACCCTTTAATAAGAGGTTGCTGCCAAAATAGCTTTCTTAATTTCGTTGCACTTCCTGTATATGTCCATGGCAATTCCACTTAGAATGTTGGTGACTTAGTCCCTATTGAACTGTTCCAGGTCTTTTGGTCTCAACCAAAGAGATCGCAGAGTCCTGTTTGAACATCCTGCTCTACTAGGCCACCCGCAGGTTGCTCAGCACATTCAGTATTTTCCTTTCTTCCTTCTTTGATTATTTTGTCATCAACGTAAGTTCTTTAAAGATAGATCTCATTCCTAAAGATAGATCTCAAAGGAACTTTTCAGACCACATTCTCTCTCTACTCACAAATTGAGGAGACCTGTTTTTTAAAAACTCTTATACCCTTTCTATAGTATTCACACTCTCCCTCATAGTCTAGTCGTTTCTGGGAGTCTACCAACTTAAAAAGTTACTTTATCTTCTTTATGAATCATAAGCTTCTTGAAGGAAATAATTATTTATTCATACTTATCTTTGTAAACATTGCAGTTCACCAATCCATGTACTCAAAAACTTCTTTTTCTTAGTTTCTGAAAAGCTCAGCTACTGTGAGACCTAACAATAGACCCCGAACTTCACTCCTAGAGAAATGACTACAAATGTCTGCACAAAGAGTTGCACATAAGTGTTCAGAGAAACATCTTCCTTAATAGTCAAGACCTGAAAACAACCCAAATGCTCATCAACTTGTGAATGGATAACCAAAGTGTAGCATACCCATGCAACGAAATGCTATTCAACAATAGAAAGAAATAAAGCACTGACATATGCTCCAACACAGATGAACCCCACAAATGTTATGTTGAGTAAAGGAAGTCAGACCCATAAAAGATGGTGCACTGTATGATTCCGTTTATATTAAATGTTCAGAAAAACTGAACCTATAGAGATACAAACTAGATTAGTTACTGTCTGGACTGGGGTGGGAATGGGCAGTAACAGTAAATGGGTGTGAGGGATCTTACGGGAGTGATAAAAATGTTACACAACCCAGTAAATTTGCTAAAAATCATTGAATTGTACACTTAAAGTGAGTGAATTTTATGATATGTAAATTATGTCTCAATAAAACTTTTCAGAAACCTGCTTGCTCAGTGGAATTCAGGTTTTTTTTTTTTCTTTGATGTCAGCTTCTTGTAGGTGTTAATACTGCTGAAGCCTTGAACAGTTCAAAATAGGAGAGAACAGGCCCTCTGGGCCCATGCCTTGTTCACAGAGTCATAAACAAACATATTGCTTCCATATCAAAGCCAGGATTCTTCAAATTTCATGCGAGGTCAGACCACAGTGAGATTAAGTGCAGCTCTAATGCACTGATGGTTTTCTTGCAGTGAAAAGAGCTGATGGGCTCCCCAAGTGTCTAGCTTAATAATAAAAAGTGACTTGGGTACTGAGCATCTAAATTTCCTCATAACTTGACAATTGCATCTTTGTGGGATTTTAAATTCTAAATTGTATCACTGTAGCCAAGCAATTTATAAATCAATAGGCTTCGTGAGTATAAAATGACAAATGTGGGATTAATGTTTCCCTCTGGATATTTAAAATAAAATCATGCTTTAATGATTGTCTATATTTTAGCCAATGGTAAAGATATATATGTACATATATATATTCAGTTCAGTTCAGTCACTCAGTCATGTCCCACTCCTTGCAACCCTATAGACTGCACCATGCCAGGCTTCCCTGTTCATCACCAATTCCTGGAGCTTACTGAAACTCATGACCATCAAGTCAGTGATGCCATCCAACCATCTCATCCTCTGTCATCCCCTTCTCCTCCCACCTTAAATCTTTCCCAGCATCAGGGTCTTTTCTAGTGAGTCAGTTCTTCATAGCAGGTGGCCAAAGTTTTGGAGCTTCAACTTCAGCATTAGTCCTTCCAATGAACACCCAGGACTTATCTCCTTTAGGATGGACTGGTTGGATCTCCTTGCAGTCCAAGGGACTCTCAATAGTCTTCTCCAACACCACAGTTCAAAAGCATCAATTCTTCGGCACTCAGCCTTCTTTATAGTCCAACTCTCACATCCATACATGACTATTGGAAAAACCATAGGTTTGACTGGACGGACCTTTGTTGGTCAAGTAATGTCTCTGCTTTTTAATATACTGTCTAGGCTAATCATAGGTTTATTTGTATATATGGGCTTCCCAGGAGGCACTAGTGGTAAAGAACCCTCCAACCAACGCAGGAGACATGAGAGATGCAGGCTGGTTGGATCCCTGGGTTAGGAAGACTCCCTGTAGTAGGAAATGGCAACCCACTCCAGTATTCCTGCCTAGAGAATCCCACAGATAGAGGAACCTGTCAGCTACAGTTTATAAGGTCACAGATTTGGAAATGACTAAAGTGATTTAGCATGCACACACAAAGATATGCATATATATGTGTGTGTATATATATATACAATGTAAAAGAATAGACACAATTCATTCCTTACTAGAGATCTTGAAATTCCACCCAAGACTTGGAATTTTTTAATACACATAATATTTCTAATTATTTTAATTTATAATTGAAAACAATTTTGTCTATTTCCATTGTTCAGCTATCATCTAAAGGAATCCATCTAAATGAATTTGAGTAAATTGTGATTTAGTCTTCAAAGAATTTTCTCTTGGCATCTTTTCATGAGCTCAGATTCCATGGTAAAGGTTGTACTTCAAACTTCCCAACACTTAAATCATTTGTGTAATAATAACAACCATACAATAAAAATCATTAATATTCAAATGCATATATGCAAACAAAGAATTGACTTGTTTATTGTAACAGCTACAAATATTGTCTGTTGAGTAGTAACAAGATAATTAACATAATAATAAAATGTATCAAAATCCTCAACTATCTACAGCCTTATCACTTTATGACCAGTTATACAAAGATTGGACTTCCCCTGGTGGCTCAACAGTAAAGAATCTGCCTGTTGTGCAGAAGCTGTAAGAGATACGAGCTCGATCCCCGGGAAGCTCTCAATCCCTCGATAAGATGCCCTGGAGAAGAACACGGCAACACACTCCAGTATTCTTGCCTGGAGAACCTCATGGACAAGTCTGGCAGGATACAGTTCATATGGCCAAAAAGAGTTGGACAGGACTGAAAGGATCTAGCATGCATTCATACAAAGATCACAGTAACTGGTAGGTTTAGGTTTAGAGGGTTTTGCACCTCTAGAAGGCATAAGGCTCAGAAGGATTTAGGCTCAGACTCAGTCAATACCAAAAATGAACAGGAATGCATGTCAAAAATACTTAGGAGGAAGTAATCTTCCTATTTAGCTATGCTAAGGACAAGGAAACAGCAGCCAACAGCCAGTCCACTCAGGCATCAACTCAGTTTGGGAGGTACTTACTGTCAGATGTGTCCCTGGGAATGCACTAAGCCTGGTGACGGAATAGCCACTGTCCCCATGAGGCTTACACTGCAGTGGAGGGGACACACTGATAGACAAATAGCATCACAAGTGAAAAGACGGTAAAGAGAACAAGCCATATGCTAAGAACCATGAAGGCAAACGGCAATAGAAGCAGTGCTGGGTACCGATTTTGCACGCTGCACACAGTGCCATGGCCGGAATACAGGAGTGGTAGTGGGGGTGCATCCATGCAGGAGGGGACGGGACGAGCTCCCCGGGCAAAGAAAGCCCAAGGCAGCAAGTAGCTTGGGGTGTTCAAAGGACTTAAACTAAAACTCTGCTAGCCAAAATAGGAAGGGAGTGAGTGAAACAACTTAGATGGAAGAGATAGGGGCAGAATGTGAAGAGTTCCAGAAGAATTTAGATCATATTCTAAGTCAAGGAATGACACATCATGACATATTCTGAAAACACTGTTTGGCTGAAGTTGAGGATTAATATATATTTAAAGTTAAAACTGATAGTTTTTAAATGACAAATTAGATACTATAGATGAAAAAGAGGAAATATCAGAACCCCTTGGATCCTTTTTAACAATTTTTGTGCACGTCACACCTCTTTTTTGTGTGTGTACTTCTGCTTCCAACAGCCAGTACTTCTGATTTTGGGGGAAGTATTGATCTCCAGCTATTGGTACCAACTTGACTTATAGGCATAGAAAGCTGAGATCCTGGGAATGCACATACTGCTGGGAGAGTATTTAACCAATGATTTATAAGCAAAGGAGTATGAAAGCTCCAACTCTCTTCCTAGGGTCAAGACAACCCTGAGACTTAAATTACAGACCTGAGCTTCCTTGAGAGAGTCTATGGAATTTTGCCTGACATTTCCTTCCGATTAGGTGTATTTTCCTATCATCCTTGAATCCCCAACTTCTTTACTCCCTTCCCCTGTAAGTCCTTTCTAATAAATCATTTGCAAGGATTCTTGAGATGTGTTTCTAGGACACCTAACCCAAGACAAGGAGTCAATGACTCATGGCTTTATGACTTGAGCAACTTCACAGATGAGTGGGAGGGGAAACAGTGATCAATAGTAGTGATTGAGACAACCAACGACTGTCATGTAAACTCTCTTGCTCCAACCTGCTTTTGACTGCCCTCCTATACCTTCAATTCCCTTGTCTCTCTCTCCTAAGTCCTATACACCCGACAAAACTCTAACCCTAGACAAATCCTGCGTGCATGCATGCTCAGTTGCTCAGTTCTGTCCGACTCTTTGACACCCCATGGACTGTAGCCCACCAGGCTCCTCTGTCCATGAAATTTCCCAGGCAAGAATCCCAGAGTGGGTTGCTATTTCCTCCTCCCAACCCAGGGATCAAACCCATGTCTTCTGTGACTTCTGCACTGGCAGGCATTCTTTACCACTGAGCCACCTGGGAAGCCTAGATAAATCCTACTCTGTCTATTCACAGCAGCACCTGCACAGATCATTACAACTAAAGGAAAATACATGACTGTGCCAACAGGTTTTGGTTTATGACCACTGACTTCAAGCACATCTTTCCCAAAGTCAAGAAATGCTGCCACCGTTCCATGTTCCATTATTTATCCCAAGGTCTTAGAAGACCATTTCACAGCCACTCCTCTCTTCTCAACTCTCTTAATACTTCCTTCTCCACCCACATCCTGATGACGTTTGGCTTCCTATTTCACTAAGAAAGCACAGCTAGTGAGAAGAGAACTTTCTCAAGAGTCTCTCAAGACCTTTGCAATTGCTATTCTTTTCTCTGACTCTTTGCTCAGCCATCTGCATATATTATTTCTCACTTTCTTTATGTCACATACAGGAGACTTTTCTCTGATCACCCTGCAGTATCCCCTGTTATGCCTATTTATTTTGAACTACAGCACTTATCACCATTTGGTACATTATATAATTCTTTTTATATTTCCTATTTTTCTTCTCCTTCCTCTATGAGTTTTATGATTTTGTTTGTTTTTTGTTTGTTTGTTTTTTACTGCTCTGTCTTCAGCACCTAGAACATTGTCTGACATAAAGTGAGTTCCCAGGCATTATTCGCTGAAAGAAATGAATGAATAGGAAAGACACCCAAGTCTCCAACCAAATAATCAGGTCAAATGTGCAACTATATAGCAGCTGGGCATTCTTATTATTCAAGTATATTATGTGTATTTTGGAAAATATTTTAAGTTTGAGTATTTTATCATTAACTCAGCATTCTGATTAGATAAATTGTGTGTGCGTGTGTGCTAAGTTGCTTCAGTCATGTCTGGCTCTTCATGACTCTATGGACTGTAGCCCACCAGAATCCTATGTCCATGGGATTCTCTTACTGGACTGGGTTGCCATGCCCTCCTCCAAGGCATCTTCCCAACCCAGGGATCAAACCTACATCTCTTACATCTCCTGCAATTGGCAGGTGGGTTCTCTGTCACTAGCACCACCAATGATACTGGATATTTAAATTTCTAGAATATTTATCCAATATTTATTGAATGAAACAATTATGTAATGAGTCATCAATTACTGAATATTGGCTCACAAAATTTGTAATAAGAAACTCCAGATTTTCTATCAACAACTCTTTAGCCAAAGGCATCAGTTCAGTTCAGTTCAGTTCAGTTCAGTCACTCAGTCATGTCTAACTCTTTGTGATGGCATGGACTGCAGCACGCCAGTCTTCTCTGTCCATCACCAGCTCCTAGAGCTTACTCAAACTCATGTCCATCAAGTTGGTGATGCCATCCAACCATCTCATCCTCTGTCGACCCCTTCTCCTCCCACCTTCAATCTTTCCCAACATCAGAGTCTTTTCAAATGAGTCAGTTCTTCACAGCAGGTGGCCAAAGTATCATTTTGAAAAACTGGAGACATTTCCGGACAAGGAAGATGAGCATAATCTGTTTAGTACCAAATATGACTTCTATGATTACAAAGAAACACTATTTTTCAGATCTATATAACACAACTGAGGGTATCCCATATGGCTACTTTGCTACATTTTGGTTCTCTAACATTCAGCATTAAAGAGTTCCTCAGCCTTTAAACATTTATACACAGAGACGTGTAGGGACACACCCCTGAACCTGGTATTAATTCTGTTTGGCAGGATAACAGAGGAAAGAAAAGCTCAAATTACTAGCACAGGCACATAAAACACTTGTAGCATTTTCAGATTCCTGTGTGGAGTATCACCCTTTATTGCTTTTTTTGGAAAAGTATTCTGGAGAACAGATAAATGATTTCCCATACCAGCCTCAGCTTGCCTCAATGAATCATCAGTCCAAAAACACAAATGGGAAGAACCAGTCCATTTAAAACAGATGACTTTCTCCAGATTTGGGACATTTACTTCACAGGTAGACCAACTGCAGCGGTATCAGGGCTTTGGACAATAGATCCTGAAGCCAATCAACAGAAGAACTGGGTGACAACACAGCCCAGTAGTCTGTCTACACGCCAGTGTTTTTCAGTCATATTCTCCAAGTCAGAGTTTTCCATCATGAAAAATTTTCTCTTGAGAATGTGAAATTTTATTTTAACAGCATCTTTACAAATCATACATTTGTAATAACTACAAAAATACTTTTGTTTTCATAACCAGAAAAATTAAACAACATCAAAGCAATTGACAGATGTCAAGCAATCAAAGAATCCTTCTCAGGATCCATGACATTTCAAGTTCAGGCAACATTACAGAACATCACTCTATCCTCTACATTTACTCACAAGGTGACCAGTATGTGTTTTTAATCATTCCATGCTATGAATTTTGTCCCTCTAGCCCCAGCTTGCATTTTCCATGCACAGAGCCTTTCCTATTGCTTCTCTTTAGCAGATACACTGGGCAGAGTCTTGGCATATAAGCTGACTAAAGGGTATCTTGAAGGGAACTAAAACCCAGCGGCACATCTGTAAAATCCTTGCCACTCAGCTCAGTAAGCATTATATTCTTCCTACCATGTGCAAAGTACTTCCTTAGGTACTGCAAAACTTACGATGACCACAACTAACAAGTTCTCTGACAGAAATGAAGGCACCTACAGCCTAGAAGGGGAAACAGACAAAAAGAGCTCTATTACAACACTGGCTGCAATATGTTTTGTAATTGGAATTGTAGCTCAGATGTTATAAATTGATTATCTACTTAACATCTAAAATGTTTAGTGTGAGTTTCTTTTCCCTATTTTTGATCTCTTTTTTAAGGTTAGTTAATGATATCAGAAGCTGAAGCTCCAATACTTTGGCCATCCGATGCAAAAAGTTGACTCACTTTAAAAGACTCTGATGCTGGGAAAGATTGAGAGCAGGAGGAGAAGTGGAGGACAGAGGATGAGATGGTTGGGTGGCATGATCAACTCACAGGACATGAGTTTGAGCAAAATCTGGGAGATAGTGAAGGACAGGGAAGCCTAACGTGCTGCAGTCCATGGGCTAGCAGGGTCAGACACAACTGAGCAACTGAACAACAATGATATCAGATAACTATAATAGAGAAGATTTCAAACATATACATCATAATATTCTCCATTAAGAAGTTATTTTCCCAAAGGCAACCATGTCTGGAACATAACAGGTATACTCTGAACAATGATTTGTTTAATGATTGAATAATTGAATATGAAACAGCATTTGGGATTGTAACTCCAAACCTGGAAGTAGATTTTAACTTTAAGGAGAATTTTAACTTTAAGTTAACTTTAAACTTAACTTTAAAGTTAAATTAAATCTTTAAGTATAATGAATAGATAGCTTTAATCAGTTCTAGGTTCTAGGTTTCAGGGATTAACTAGAGACAGAACACAAGTTGATTATATCTCAGAGGAAAACGTGTCTGACCTTCAGTCAGTTTCGTTTGTGCAAAACACTAGAGAATTCTGGGTATTTCTTCCTGGTTTCCTGGAAATAGCTGTTATTGGAGAGACCTACAAGAGCTGTCTTCCCTCTGAAATGTTGCAGGACACAGCCCAGGCTGAGCCTGCTGTTCTTCTAACAAGATCACTGCTGCTTTGTAACAAGGCAGTGTGCTCACACAGGGAAGGGAGTGAAGTGTCAGGGCAAGGCTACAGAAATGATGTGTGTAGAACAACATGAGTTCTCAGCTAAATCTCGCTCCTTTTTGTCTCTATGACCATTTTTTATTGATCCTCTATTTTTATTGAGTACAGTTGATTTACAATGTTATGTGAATTACTGCTATACAGAAAAGTGATTCAGCTATACATATATGTGAAATTCAGATACACATATATATGCATATGTATAACTGAATTATTGTATATATATACACACACATATATATATATATATATATATATATATATATATATTCTTTTCCATCTATGGTTTACCAAGATGCAAGCTTTCATATGTAGAACAGATAAACAATATCCTACTGAACAGTACAGAGAACTATATTCAATAAAGTTTGCTCCTTATTGCTGTTCTTACTGAAGACTCACCAAGATTAAAACAAAGCTTGAATAATAACCAAATAGGAATTGGGAGTTCACCCTTAATGTACTCCGTTAAGAAAATACAAATTCTTAACCTAAGGAGTAGGTTAGCAAGTGAGGTTAGTAATTGGAAAAAAATATCAGTTAAAAATTCAACCCCCTCTTTGTTTTTATACTGTTTTCCAAATTTGTATAAGGCATTTATCACTAAACCTTTACATTTAATGAATACCATTATATAGATAAAAGTAATTTCATACATCAAGAATGCAATAATGAAGAGTTACATTTCAAACATGACTTTGAATTTACCTGAGGTAAATCCATTATTTTATCCTCCAATTACTACATAATTGACTTTTTAGCTGTGGTATAATTGATATCCACATAAAAGACTTTCCATTAACCAATTCTGGAAATAAAGCTACTATAATACGTCTATACAGAATTTGATTTTTCTTACTTAAAGGCCTTTTCAGCTGCAAAAATGCCTTTGCTTTCAAAGCACCTCTGTTTCATGAACTGTGACAAAGTGAAAGGTTTTGACGTGAACATTCTCCTGGTTAACTTTTGCCTGATACTGGCTTCAATGATTATCCTGCTGAAAAATCACACCTAATGTTTACATTTGAGAAGTCACTTTTCCCCCCACAGATTCTAGGACAGAGTGGGAGGAATTTGCAGCAGAACTGAAGGAATGAGTAGGACTCAGTGAGAATACTCAGGATATTATCAGTAGAAATAGAAAATTGCTTTTGAACATTATTACAGACTTCCTACAGATTCTTGAATCATCAGGAACACAAACGAAGGCGGAGATCAATTGTGATTATGTTTCTGGTGATCATTGCCAGTTTGAAATAGGCACTTTCACATTTATTTTTAAACAATTGAGAACTGAGTTTATTTTTAAATGTTGGCAAAGGTAGCTTACAATCAACCCACAGTCTAGTCTCAATGAATCTTAATCAAGCTTTAATCTCAAGACAGAGTGGGCTTTCCAAGTCTTTTGGTGACTACTTGAAAAGTCAGTGTCCTAAAGAAAGGCAGGCATGGAGGTGAATAAAGGATCTGTATGCTACAGTGGTGGCATCTAACTTTAAAATAAGGGTAATTTCTTTAGAGCAACCACAGCAGAATGCAAAGGCTGGTGAGCTTTGAACCTATGTTACAGAGCAAGGGGAGATATCTTCCTGCCCTGGTGTGGCGTGGGTGTCACCAGAAGAGATATGCAAGCTGTTTTCTAAGTTCCCACTGAAAAGATAGATACCTGGATCTCCTATCCTAAGCAGGAGCTCAAAATGAAAAGGAAAACAACTTCAGCCTCATATTAAATTTGAGTTATGGTGCTACGGAGAAGCTGATATTTCCAGGAAGAGTTATAACTGCAGCAAAAAGGGCCATTTGCTTCCAACTTTGAAAGAATGACGGCCCACCAGGGTCTCGGTACAGCCCACCTACCTGCAGCTCTCAGCTTTTCACACAAAATAGCAGCTTCTTGCCATTCTGCTATTGGCAAAAAAAAAAAAAAAAGTGCAGTCTTGAAGAGGTTTCTTGGTGTAACATTAGCAGTTAATCAGATAATTGCTGAACTTCTTGCCAATAGCCTGCAGCCATTTGCTGTTCTGAATAATAAGTGGATTATTAATTTCTTCATCCTGGCCCTGAGCCCCAGCTCCTGCTCCCTCTGCTGCCTCCTGCCTCCCCGCTGTGTCAGCAACCCCACTCACAAGCTTATGCTTTCTATCCTTCACATAAACCAAGATGTAAATTGTTGCTTGTAGACCCCATAGGTAAATCCTTCCAGCATTTAGAATGCAGAGATTGTGGGCGCTCTTATTTTTTTCTCGAGAAAGCCTACTTTCAACTGCTCCCAGGTTATCAGAACCAGACCACAAAGGAAGAGGGCAGTGATGCTGTTCATTTCTACAAAATTCATGTTTGTTTGGCATAAAACAGTCTGATACTTGTTGAGTCTTTGCCACAGACAGTTGGGTTTGTCTGTCCTTGAGTACCTCAATTGAACACCCAGTAATTGCAAGCATTGTCATAGATACTTGAGAAGAAGCAAGGTAAGACTAGGTTCTGTGTATCCCAGGTAATCCTGTCCTACAGAGGGCAGAGATCCCTACATATAAGTAAATATAAGCAACAGTGAGAGATGCAGAAGAGAAATTAAAAACTACGCCACAAGAAACTCTAAGAAAAGAGAACTGACACCTGCTGAGACACTCAGCAAAAACATTCTGCAGAAGAGGGTTGTATTTGAGAAGCCTGGGCCTGGGCTGGGAAGAGGAGATAAGAAAGATACTCTAGGAAGAGAGAAGAACTGACATAAACCCAAACCTTCACCAGGTTCACTCATTCATTGGGTTCATTGTGTATATCAGGCACTCTGCTGGTCTCTGGAGATGCGCCGATCAAGACACAGTCACACCCTCAGGCAGGAGACAGACAAGTAAACAAATTACTAAAAAGATGATGTGAAATAGGGCAAAAAAATAGGTTCAAAGTGGGGAATTTTTTTTTACTGGAGCATGGGGAAGAAGAGATAATAAGCAAGGAAAGATGAATTAGTGCCAGAGTAAAGAGCCACAAAAGCTATAGGATAATGAACTAATGACTCAGGAGCTAAATGTGGAATTGGGGATTTATAAAAAGGCAGGGTAGAGTCATGAAATATTTCACAGGGAGAATCACTGGGAGGGGAGAGTGAAGGAAAAGAAAGCAAAAGCACTCTACGTTATCTCTGAAATTTCCTCAACATAGCTTTCATAAAATTAAACTCTAAACTATGCTCTTTAAAAATATTAGGATTCAATTAAAGTTGTCCAAATTTAGCAAAAAGGGATCACGAAGATATGGACTAATTCGCATATGAAAAATGATACCAGGAATCAAGCAATTAACTCACAGGCATGTAGAGCTAGAAAATAGCCTAGAAATCACTTAAACTACCTTCCTCATATTGCAGCTGAGGCTATAAACTCAAGAGAGAGTGAATGGTTTTTCCAGGGTCATACATTTAAGGAAGCTGACACGATCTAGAAGGGCTTTTTCTAAGTTCTGATTCAGAGCCAACTAAAGCCAGGGTTCTATTGTGCAATTTAAGCTTGCACAATGGTGGCAACCAAGACTTCTACACCAAAAATGATGCTCTGGTTTCCACGGCTGTCATCCTAACAAGCTGGCATCTGTCCATCTCGTCTCCTTTCCTCGAGCCCTAACCCACTTCACAAGGCTACTGGAATGCTCTTTCTGAACGTTCATCTGATCACACATTTTCCTTCAGAAAGCCCTGAGTAGACCTTATTTTAGAAACGGCTTGGCCAACGCCTAACACTAGCGATGGCACGCCCTTGCAACCCTCTTCTTCACTGTACCAGCACCTCCCACCGTCACGACTCCTGACCCAGCCAGTCGGTGTAACGAGCATCCCGGGACATGCCTGTACGCCTTTGCTGACACTGTTCCCTCCGCTCGGATGGCCCTTCACAAATAAGGAACAAAGGGGTGCAATCAAGTATTAAGAGGTGCCGTGAGAAAGAGCTGCACAGAATATGGCAGGACACAAAAGAGGGAGCAATTTCTCCCATTTGTCATGGTCAGGAAAGGTTTCATATCAAGTGGTTCCTTCGAGCAGATTCCTAACGATGAGTAGGTGTTTCACAGACAGATAAAATGGGCCTTAGTGTCTCAAGCTGCTTTTGCACTACAAATGCCACAATAGTTGTGACAGACATTCTGTTCCTTGCAAAACCACAAACATTTACCATCTGCCCCTTAACAGAAAATGTCTGCCCATTTCTTTCTTGGCTATGAGCCCTTGGAGGTCACAGAAAAGTTCTTTTTTTACAGTCTTGTTCTTAGTGTGTGGAGTCGCTCAGTCATGTCCGACTCTTTGCGACCCCGGGGACTGTAGCCCTAGGCTCCTCGGCCCATGGGATTTTCCAGGCATGAATACTGGAGTGGGTTGCTATTTCCTTCTTGTTCTTAGTACTTAGCATTTAATTGATACTCAGAAACTGTTAGTTGAATAAATTAATGAGAAAAGGTAAATATGTTGCACATTTTCTAGGAAAGAAGGCTAGGAGACAAATGAAAAAATTTAGAGGAAGGCTCTTCAATAGAGCTTATATTTTAAAAAATTATATTAGCTTGGTCAGTTTTTTGATTAATATGAAGCCATCTCAATTATCCACAATAGTTCCTTCTGCCCCTGTCTCCGTATATCTGAGGTGTTGCTTCTCAGACATTGAATTTTTTTTTTTTTTAAGATTTTTTTTGACATGGACCAGTTTTTTAAAAGTCTTTATTGAGTTTGTTACGATATTGCTTCTGTTTTATGTTTTGGTTTTTTGGCCGTGAGGCATGTGGGTCTTAGCTCCCTGACCAAGGATCACACCCACACCCTCTGTATCAGAAGGCAAAGTCTTAACCATTGGACCAGGGAAGTCCTGACATTGTATGCTTATAGAAGGACTCAAGTGTGATGGTTCAGTGAAGATGAGAAAGTAAAGTTCCCAAATACGACAAACTTTCTGTATCCATTTAGACAGCCAGCAGTGAGTACGAAGAGTCTAAATCTCTTTAGGATCAAGGACTCAGGGGAAGTCACCCACATCACAGCTGACACACACAGCCTACATACCTGTTCATTTGTCAGAAAGCCCCTAATGCAGTGGTCACCACTGCATAGCCTGGAGCATGAATTTATCACAAGGAAATTGGTTCCTAAATGTAAAATTCAATACATCAAACTCCACCAGGCAGACCAGAGAGAGAGACAGAAAGTAGATTTAATATTGCATTTGGCCATCAGAGCTCCTATACATTCACCATTATTTACCCAAAGGCCTGCAGGGAAGCAGAAGTGACAAGTAAAACTTTATTCCCCTGATGAATTTTTCAGGGCCCCTCTTAATATTGGAGCTTTCAAGATGAGAAATGATTATATTTGACTGGTCCTCAAAGAATCTCATCACAGAACAGGAGACATCTAGGGGCAAGACACAGATGGACGGAACTTTCAACCTGGACTCCAGTCATTCAGTCACCAAAATGTATTGGAGCAGAGGTTGCAGCTAGGTATTCCCAGAAATAAAGGAAAATGCAGAGCCTAGTCCTTGCTCTTGGGTAACCCATAGGGGAAATGGATTAAGCAGAGAGATACAGGGAAAGTTACTCAGCCTAAGAATGACGCTAAATGGAAAAGAGTGGAAGGATCCTCATTTTCAGAGCTCTGGAGAGGGGGCAGAGTTATTAAAAAAATAACTCTGCCATGAAGGAGGCAAAGTTTAAAGGGTCTAAAATGGTGTGGCTTGACAGAGAAGGATGCTAGAAGGCAACTGCAGACTGAGGAGCCTGGTCTGAAATCCATGGCAGGGAGTAACGAGAGATGAACGCGATGAGATGTGGGCAGGGAATTAACTCCAGCAGGCCTTGAAACATGTGCTGAGAGGCCCAGGCTTCATAATAAGAATATCTTATAGTTAGAGCAGTGTTGCATTGCAAACCATGTTCGCGAGCATTATTTCCTGCCAGTAACCTAATTTCTGTAGATTGAAATCCTCTATTACCCTTCGTCCTCTCTGCTTCACCTCATCTTCAACACATCACCCATCTAACCTCTAAACATATGCTGAAATGAAACTTCTTCTGAGGAAGGTTTCCTTGACTCCCAGACTAGATCTGATCTCCATTTTCCCTGCGATTATTCTCAGAATACCCTGTGAAACTCCTAAGAAAGGTAACCTAGAGATGGTATGGTTGTGCCATTCCCCAAACTTCTCAGGAACTCTGGCCCACTCGGGTTTTTCACTCCAAGACCCAAAGAAGTTACCCATATTCTCATGATCCAAGATGCAGCTATGACCAATGCTACATTCCAATCAGCAGAAACAGAGGAAGGGACAAAAACAAGGGACAAAGGATACCCATCAGGTGTTCCTGGGGAAGGCTGTCGGAAAGTGCCCCATGATATTTTCACATTTATCCTATTCATCAGAACTTAATTACATGACCTCCTTCATTGACAAAAAAGGTTGGTAGCAATGGATGGACCTAGAGATTGGTCATACTAAGTGAAGTAAGCCAGACAGAGGATGACAAATACTATGTGATATCACTTACATGCAGAATCTAAAAAGTTTTAATGATACAAATGAATTTATACACAAAACAGAAATAGACCCACAGACATATAAAACAAAATTATGGTAACCAAAGTGGAAAGAGAAAAGGGAGGGATAAATTAGAAACTTGGGATTAATATATACACAATACTATATATGAAACAGATAACCAACAAGGACCTGTTGCATAGTACAGGGAATTATACTCAATATTTCATATCAATGTATAAGGGAAAAGAAAGAATCTGAAAAAATACACATATGTGTGTACAACTAAATCACCTATTGTATACCTGCAACTAACACTTTATAAATCACTACACTTCAGTTAAAAAACAAAAACCAGCATATTGACAGCTACCAATTCTGCTACCCTGGAATATAAGGGAAAAAAATATCAGAGGATAACTAGCTGTCTTTTGTTGTTGTTGTTCAAGTCACTAAGTCGTGTCCAACTCTTTGCAACACCATGGACTGCAGCACACCAGGCTTCCCTGTCCTTCACTGTCTCCTGGAGTTTGCGCAAACTCATGACCATTGAGTCAGTGATGCCATCCAACCATCCAACCATCTCATCCTTTTTCATTCCCTTTTCCTCCTGCCCTTAATTTTTCCTAGCACCAGGGTCTTTTCCAGTGAGTCAGCTCTTCATATCAGGTGGACCAAGTATTGGAGCTTCAGCTTCAGCATCAGTCCTTCCAATGAATATTCAAGGTCGATTTCCTTTAGGATTGATTGGTTTGATCTCCTTGCTGTCCAAGGGACCCTCAAGAGTCTTCTCCAACACCATAGATCAAAAGCATCAATTTTTCGGCACTCAGCCTTCTTTATGATCCAACTCTCACATTCACACATGACTATTGGAAAAACCATAGCTTTGACTATATGGACCTTTGTCAGCAAAGTGATGTCTCTGCTTTATAATACTCTGTCTAGGTTTGTCATAGCTTTTCTTCTAAGAAGCAAGTGTCTTTTAATTTCATGGCTGCAGTCACCATCCTCAGCGATTTTGGAGCTCAAGAAAATAAAGTCTGTCACCGTTTCCACTTTTTTTCCCCATCTGTTTGCCATGCAGTGATGGGACTGAATGTCATGATCTTAGTTTTTTGAATGAATTTTAAGCCAGGTTTTTCAGGTAAGGTGGCATGGTATTCCCATCTCTTTAAGAATTTTCCAAGTTTCTTCTGATCCAAACAGTCAAAGGCTTTAGTATAGTCAATGAAACAGAAGCAAATGCTTTTCTGGAATTCCCATGCTTTCTTCATGATCCAACAAATGTTGGAAATTTGATGTCTGGGTCCTCTGTCTCTTTGAAACCCATTTTGTACATCTGGAAATTCTTGGCTCACACACTGCGGAAGCCTAGCTTGAATGATTTTGAATATAACCTTGCTAGCATGTGAAATGACCGCAATTGTATAGAAGTTTGAACATTCTTTATCACTGCCCTTTCCCAGTCCTGTGGCCACTGCTGAGTTTTCAAATTTGCTGATACTGAGCAACACTTTATTGAGTGCAACAGTTTAAAAGCATTACATTTTACAATTTTAAACAGCTCAACTAGAATTCCATCACCTCCACTAGCTTTGTTCATTGTAATGCTTCCTAAGGCCCACTTGACTTCACACTCCATGATATCTGCCTCTAGATAAGTGACCACACCATCGCGGTTATACAGGTCATAAAGACCTCTTTGTATAGTTCTTCTGTGTATTCTTGCCACCACTTCTTAATATCTTCTGCTTCTGTTAGATCCTTATGGCTTGTGTCTTTATTGTGCCCTTCCTTGCATGAAATGTTCCCTTGGTATCTCCAATTTTCTTGGAGAGATTTCTAGTCTTTTACACTCTGTTGTTTTCCTCCATTTCTTTGAGGAAAAGAAATACTTACAAACACTTACAAAGCCTTTCTTATCTCTCCTTACAATTCTCTGGAACTCTGCATTCAATTGGGTATATCTTTCCCTTTCTTCTTTGCCTTTTGCTTCTCTTTTTTTCCTCAGCTATTTGGAAGGCCTCCTCAGACAACCACTTTGCCTTCTTGCATTTCTTTTTGGGGAGGGTGGTTTTAGACACAGCTTTTGAAGTGCTAGCCTATTGTGTTCCTCCTTTGCCTGGAGAACACACTTTTCTACTGTGACAGGCTCCATATTTCTGTTTGGCATTGGTGCATAGTGAGTCAGAATGTTTCCAACAAATCTGGGGCTCGTCTGGGATCTGCTCATGGGCAGGAGGTTCTGCAGGGCCCCTTGGCTTGATCCGATGCTTGGGGGTTTCTCTCCACACCAGGCTCCTCTGGGAGAGTGGAGGTTTGGAGGATTTCTCTGAGGCTAGCAGTCTCTTACACAAGTCCAACACTTGACAGTGAAATTAACTGTTTGTAAATCTATATTTCTAGATTTTTTTTTTTTTTGGTCTGTTAGCTTCACTGGATAATGCACAGTGTCAGAACAAGAATTGAACCTAGTTTGCTCAGCAAGTTATCCTCAACACTTGGCACATTGCCTGGTGCTAGATACAAAATACAGATAGCTGTCAAAAAAAAAAAAGATGCTTGAATGAATGCTGATGACAGTAGGTTTAAAATCTGCCAATTGCATAGAAAAGCAATACTGAAAATCTTTTCTTCAGGTTGTGTGCGAGGTACTGGATATAAAAGGATGAACAAAATAAGGTCATCTTGTGGTGGGGAAAGAAAAGTTTTCACTTCTAGTGTTGGCCTTCAGATACCACGTTGTCTCTCCAAATGATACATGATTGATCAGGCTTAGGGGGCTTCCCTGATAGCTCAGCTGGTAAAGAATCTGCCTGCAATACAGGAGACCCCGGTTTGATTCCTGGGTTGGGAAGATCTGCTGGAGAAGGGATAGGCTACCCACTCCAGTATTCTTGGGCTTTTCTCGTGGCTCAGCTGGTAAAGAATCTGCCTGCAACGTGGGAGACCTGGGTTAAAGTATGACCGTCCCAATAATTCCTATATTAGAACAAGAGAAATTGCCATATAACAAAGGAATGCTTTCCTGAGATTGGGAAATATTAGTGAGGGTCTAGATTAGGAAGATGAGATGAACTCCTAGAATCCTTAAAGTCACACAAACAAAATCAGAGGTTCAGTTTCTCAGTCGAGTCCGACTCATTGCGACCCCATGGACTGCAGCACGCCAGGCTTCCCTATCCTTCACTATCTCCCAGAGTTTGCTCAGACTCACGTTCATTGATTTGGTGGTATCATCAAACTACCTCATCCTCTGTCACCCCCTTCAGAGCACATCAAATCTGATGTCTCCCAAAGGTGAGTGAGCATGAGAATCACCTGGGGAAAATTTTAAATCGCCCCTCACCCTCTGGGCCCTAAGGCCTAATGAATCATTATCTTTAAACATGAGACTGAGTAAGATTTTTCCAAAGATGTCCAAGTTACTCTTGTTCATAGTTGTGCAATAATAGTTCACCACATCTCTCACACTTCAATTCCATACTTAAACTCACGATTTTCATTGGAAAAGACCCTGATGCTGGGAAAGAATGAAGGCAGGAGGAAAAAGGGATGACAGAGGATGAGATGGTTGGATGACATCACTGACTCAATGGACATGAGTTTCAGAAAACTCCAGAAGATGGTGAAGGACAGGGAAGCCTGGTGTGCTGCAGTCCATGGGGTCACAAAAAGTCAGACATGACTGAGAGCCTGAACAACAACAAATATTTCACGGCTTGCTTCATGGCAAGCATCCAAAATAGAGAGCCTACATGCCTCAGTTCAGTTCAGTTCAGTTGCTTAGTCTTGTCTGACTCTTTGCAACCCCATGAATGGCAGCATGCCAGGCCTCCCTGTCATCACCAGCTCCCGAAGTTCACTCAAACTCATGCCCATCAAGTCGGTGATGCCATCCAGCCATCTCATCCTCTGTTGTCCCTTCTCCTCCTGCCCCCAATCCCGCCAAGCATCAGGGTCCTTTCCAATGAGTCAATTCTTCGCATGAGGTGGCCAAAGTACTGGAGTTTCAGCTTCAGCATCAGTCCTTCCAATGAACACCCAGGGCCTACATGCTTAGTCGTGTCCAACTCTTCACAACCCTAGGGACTGTACCTAGCCAGGCTCCCCTATTCATGGGATTTTCCAGGCAAGAATACTGGAGTGGTTGCCATTTCCTCCTCCAGGGGAAAATGGCAAGGGAACCCACTAATTCCTCTTTCTGCAGAACCCTAGAGGAAATTCAGGGTAGCAGTGGGGCATTGTAGCTAAAATGGATGGATGCAGGCCTTGGCACTATATTCAGCTATTGGACATGAATCCTTGGGAAAACTTTATAAATTTTCCAAGATTCATTTTTTCTCATTTTCTCATCTGTAAAATGAGAATCATCGAAGTATTAGCTCAAAAGGTTTTGTTTTGTTTGTGGTAATAAAATGAAATATGTAAGCCATTAGAACAAATTATTTTTTCTTCCAGTTTGTTTAGGACAATGATACCCACTATAAAATGTTTTTATAACAGTGAACAGAGAAATATTCTAAAAGATTTGCAAAACCCTCATAACTCAAGAAACTTACACATCAATATGAAAAATAGAAGGAATTATTATTACTCAAATGGAGAAACACACATTTGACGTGTTTTGACCCTTGTTTACTTGTGGTCATTGTTGTTTAGACTCAAAGTCAAGTCTGACTCTTTGAAAACCCATCAACTACAGCCAGCAAGGTCCTCTGTCCATGGGATTTCCCAGGTAGGAATACTGGAGTGGGTAGCCACTTCCTTTCCCAGGGGATCTTTCCAACCCAGGGATCAAACCTGCATCTCCTGCATTGCAGGTGGATTCTTTCCTGCTGGATCACCAGGGGAGACATGTATATCTGGACTTTTCACCAAATTACAAAAACCTTTTTCTTCACTAACTTGCCCATCAAAAAGTGACAACTTCTGAAAGTTAGACAACGCAATTATTTCTTGTCACAATATTATAAGATTGCATTGGCAAACTCTGTGAATTAGAGGTCTCTATCTATAATGAATTTAGAATTTTAGATACAGAACCAACTATTCCTGCTTCATTTTCTGTTTCCAGCTGTCAATCAAAGATGGGCCAGTAACAGTGACCACTTTTTTCCATTTTTAATCCTCATGGGCCTTAGAACAAGAATGTAAGAGGACGGATTATACCTTGCAAGCTGAGGAGTATCTATTATTTTTGGTGAACAGAGCCAAAGAAAATTTTGAGACATTATTGGGGGTGCTAGTGGTAAAGAACCTGCCTGCCAATGCAGGAGACATAAGAGATATGGGTTCGATCCCTGGGTCAGGGAGATCCCCTGGAGGAGGAAATGGTACCCCATTCCATTCTTCTTGCTTGAAGAATCCCATGGACAGAGGAGCCTGGCAGGCTACAGTCTATAGGGTCTCAAAGAGTTGGACATGACTAAAGCAACCTAGCACACAAATGAAATAAAAGAAAACAGGGCTTCAAAATTCTACCTGTCAGAAGAAAGAAAACAGCAGAGGGTATTTTCCACAACTCCCACTGCAGTGCACTGCACCAGGAAAGGGCTGAGAGAGGATATACAGGAAGATTAAATAGTATCTCGAACAGTGATATCCCCAGAGATCTTAGACTTTTTTTTATTTTTCCAGGCCTAAAAATTGGCAGAATTTCGAGTAAATCACAAAAGCAATTGTCATCGAGCACATTCGCAGCTGCTCAAACAACTATTTTAAGGCGAGGGAAGCTGGCAGGCAGAGGGAGTCAGGATAAAATGAATCAGGATGGAGAATATAAAACAGGGTGAAAAAAGGAAGGGCTGTGACTTCTAAGGTAATTCGGCCTCCGTGTTTGCATTTATAGAGAAGACAGTTGATGGGATTGTTGTAAGGTATGTTTTAACCATTTTAATGCACAGTGTTGCTGTGGAGACTGGGGAAGAAAATGATAGATCAGTTTCCAAGATAGACTCCAGGTTTAACTCCCTCACAATTTCTCCAATGGCTCAGAGTTGAAATTTTTGTACGGGGATGCTTAAATAACTAACAACTTCTAAGCCTCAAAAAAAAAAAATCAGAATTTAAAAATGATGACAATGGGAGCAATTGAAAGGACTGCACAGGAACTCCTTACTGAGTGTTCATTCACAACACCGTTCTGAGACTATCATCGTAGACGGAGGAAAGTGAAGTAAGTCCCCCCATTGCTATGATGGACATCATCTGTGTCATAAACATTTGGCAAAGCAGAAGTTAGTCATTTCATCATGACACTAATTCACCTATCCAGATGGGATTACACACCATGGGATGCCGTTAGCAGCTAACTTATCTCTAAATATTACAAGCAAGATGTTTCGCTGTCTCTTGATGTTTACTAACCTTTCGTGGCTTTCATTTTTAACATAAATTCCTATTAAAATTGGTAGCTGAGTTTGGGCTTATTTTAGTTGCTTTTAAAGATAAAAACATTCATCAAGGACATTTATATTATAGTGGGCTTTATAACAAGGGAAATAATATGGTTAACGGCTAACATTACAACCCGATCAGCATTTTAATGTGTGAACCGAAGCAAGGCCAAAATAGTACATCATTCGACTGTAGTATATCTTAACTCCTTCTATAGTCATCTATCATGTATCTTCTGAAAGTCCACCTTGGACCAGTCACTGGCAGAGATGTTGAATGAAAAAGCCCTGGTCACTCTCATCATATCACTTAGTCTATTTAAACAAATAATTAAAATAGGAGCCTGTGTTTGTCTTAACACAAGAGTAACTTTTAGTGAGAAATAGCTGACATTCAATAAACTGCACATATTTAGGGTATATCATTTTATAAGTTTTGACATATGTATACATTAATGAAAACATCACGACACCTAATATCCATACACATAACGCCCCAGGGTTTTCTTGCATTTTACACCTTTGTAATCTTTCCCTCCTGACTGTCCCCACGTGCCTCCTTCCCTGGTGTCCACCGATCTGGTCTCCGTCACAAGTTCGCATTGTCTAGAGTTTTGTGTAAGTGGGGTCACACAGTATATTTTCTTACTTAGGTAGCCTCTTTTGCTCAGCATTATTATTTTAAGAATTATTCATGATGTTGTGCGTACACACTATCTATTCTTTGCATTGTTAAGTAGTACTCCATTGTCTGAATATATCACAATGTGCCTTCTATTCATCTATGATAGATATTTAAATTGTTTCCATTTGCAGCCATTAAAAACAAAGCTTCAGTGAAAAAGCCTGGCATTTCATTATATCTGGGTTGTAAGTGAATGCGAGGAGAAAAGAAATTCAGATGAGAGATGGTTGTACTTTGGGATAAGCCTTGCCCTCGGATAAGAGGTTTGAGGGTTTTGTTCATTAACATTCTCCTTGTTGTTGTCAGTTATAGGGATAAGCAGATCTAAAGATGGAAAGAGGGGTTAACTGATACTCTAGGAAGTCCTTCCAGAGGTCCAAATTCAGCGAAACTACTTATACACTACACAAGCTTCGGAATAAAGCTTCTGACACTTGGGGAAAATAAATGTTTGTCCTTGGATATTTGCTGCTCTCCGAGTTCACAGCACCGGTCAGATTGGTCTGGGCCCACGTCACCAGAAACCTGGGGCCATGGCTCATACATAACCGCACCTTCAGCCTCCACTACAGTATCTGTCTTACAGGTTCACTCAGAAAATACTAGTGGAAGAAAGGAAAAGAGGGTGGGAAGGAAGAAAGGGTCAAGGGAAAGGGTAAATAAATAATGGATAAACTGATAAAAGTTGAGACATATGAAACAAATATATTCATCTAAAGGATTAAGTTTGGCTGGAAGCATTAATAAAATAAGACAGATGCTCTAGATACTTGTATAACACTGAAAAAAATTAACGATGATTTCTGTGTTTAGAAATAAGACAAAAACCCCTGGGCAAGGTGGCCTCTTTGGTGGAATAAAACTTTGTTCACATTTCTATTAGCACTTTTCTCTCTTCTCTTTGTAGTAAATAAAATACCTTAATAGAATCTCACTATGCAATGAGCTTAGAAATGTCAGCTTCTGATGTATTATATCCTCAGTTCATAGCACAGGGCCTGTTGATATTCAACAGCAGTCCATGGTAAGCTAATTACTACAGATAACAAGGATTCCATCTTCAGTATGCTAGAAGAAGCCATTTAAAGGTCACTGATCTTCCTCTCTTTCCTTAAAGCAAGCAAGATCCTGTGACAGCACTTCTCCCTACACTTCTCCCATTCCCCATGTTTGTTCATAACGTTCTCTCTATCTGAAATTCCCTCCCAAACCTCCACACATGTCTGCATTAGAAATCTCAACCATCTTATTAAAACCCTCTGAGAAACAACTTTGAAACTCTAGTATGATTGACTGACAGAAGATCTCTTCTTTTAGGTACCCACACTACTTTATTTTCTTTCTCCTCTGGCACTTATTCCATTATACCTTATATACTATTATTAGTTGTGTATTTATCTCTTTTATTAAACTGTAATATTCTTAAGAGAAGAGATCGGTCTTACCCATCTCTATACTTTCTGTGTATGTGTATGTGCTAGTCGCACTTGTGTCTGATTCTTTGTGACCCCATGGACTGTAGCCTGCGAGGCTCCTCTGTCTGGGATTGTCCAGGCAAGAATACTGGAGTGGGTTGTCATGCCCTACTCCAGGGGATCTTCCCAACCTAGGGATCAAACTCAGGTCTCCCACACTGCAGGCAGATTCTTTACTGTCTGAGCTACCCAGGAATCAAAATGACTTGTAAACAGTAGCAGTTTGAGAAATACTTGTTGGATGAATAAATAAGTCAATGAATAAAAGAAGTTAAACTTTCTAATGTTTACATGAATGGCTAGAAGGAACACACTTTCCCATATATCTCGCCCATTATTTCCACTGTAATGTGAGAAAACCCCTACTTCTAAGGGTAAACTCCCTTCAAATAGAAATGCCATTTTAACATATCAGTTTATAAGTCATGAATTCTTTGGTTGTAATGAATTTATGCAAGTAATCAACCAGTTCCTTTAGAGGACCCTGAAAGAATAAATGTGGGAAAGGATGCAAGGCAGAAGTCTAGTATATCTATAAAGACAAACAATAGGAATCTCTGGCATATGTATACACATATGTATATAAACTTAGGTTCTGAAATTAGAATTTTATGGGATAATCAGAAAAAGAGCATGAAAGGAAAAAGGTAAAAAGAATAATGCTAAAAGTAATGCAGTTACTTTTTATAATTATGTTATATATATAGGTTGTATACATATGTTATGTTATATATTATGTTATATATGCTTTGTTATATGTTATGTTATATATATAGGTTATAATTATGTCTAGATTCAGCGTGACATAAGCAAAAATCTGGACTCAACTTTATAATTTTGCATATTTGGTACAGTGGGGTACGTGCATCCGTATATTTTTATTTTGGAATAAAAAGGGATACAAATTTCTGCTTTTAAATATGATGAAGTAATTTACTCCAATGAGGACAATGAGAAAAGGCAGGTAAAGAGCAAGAATTATGGTATTACACCACAAAAGGTAAAAACAAGAAAGAATAGGGAAAATAACATCTCTAAGACCAAAACTTTTGAGATTGAAGAGATAAATTTTAAGCCTTCAGAGGTGAACTAGAGTTCTGAAGCTGCCTCTTCTTGGGTCCATTTACCAATCCTAGGCATGGCCTAGGGGTTTGGAATCCATACTTTGCCCTGACCACAGCCACTGCTGAAGGACCAAGAAACCCTAGCGATTTGGTGACTGCACAGGCCTGGAATAGCAAAATTGGAGACTTCAGGTGTCTCACACACACTTCCCGTCTCCCCTTTAAAGTTTTGTCAAATTGTGAAACTACACATAACTCGAGTTTAGAGAACTAAGTTGAAAATCCCTGAGAAGCAGAATAGAAATTTCTTTTTCAACATAGTTCAGGGTCTGATTAGATTAAAGTGATGGTTGTCTCCCTCCCTACTCTCCTGCCTGGCAAAAGAAAAGACAAATCAAATTTGGTGAAAAAGAGCATCATCTGGTACCTCTACAGATTTTACAGTATCCAATAGGTAATCAAAAAATTACAAGGGACGTGAAAGACAGGAATATACAATCAGTAACAAAAAGGAAGTATAAACAAAGATCAGAAGCCAACCCACAGATAATCCACATAGAGAAATTAATGATTTCAAAATGGTTATGATTAATTTGTTCAAAATAGTAAAAAGAAAAAAAAGATACATAGAATAAATTAAAGGAAAAAGGACTTCAAAAGAGAATAAATTTTTTAAAATACCCAAGCAGGCACTCTAGAACTGAAAAATATAATAACCAAAATTAAGAATTCAAGGAATGTGTATAATAGCATACTGAGAAATAGACAAGAGGTATGAACTGAAAGGTTAATAGAAAATGTGTAACTGAAGCTTAGACAGAAAAGAAAGAAAATTTCAGAAAATATAAATGATATCATATCATTGGAGTCCTAGAAGGAGAGGAGAGAACATAGAAATAAAGTTATTATATGAACAAATAATGGCCCAGAATCTTCTAAAATTGATTTAAAAAAACTCCAACATACAAACTCAAGAAACTCAGTACAGCTTAAGGTAGAATTTTTTAAAGTGCATCTAGGCACATCAGAGTCAAACTACTAATACCCAGAACAAACAGAGAATTTTTATGACACCAGACCTTTGTTATCTTGAAAGGAATAACAATAAATCTGGCAACCAACTTCTCAAAGGAAATAGTATAATCCAAAAAACAGCAAAATCAACATCTCTACAATGCAAAAAGGAAATTACTGCCAAGTTAGAATTCTATGCCTAGCAAAATAACCTTTCAAAATTTATATTGAAACAAATACATTATCAAAGAAAAATACTGAGAGAATTCATCACTGGTAGACTTGACATACAAGAAATACTAAACGGAGTTTTTGAGGTAGAATAAAAATGACACCAAATGGAAATATGGAAGTAAAGCAATTAAGATGATGAAAAAGCTAAATATGTATGCATATATAAATTAATGTTCAAAATAAAACAATAGTACCAATGTTTAAAATTAAAAGATAGGTGAAATTAAAACACATTTAAAAACTAACTCTACCGGTAATGTCATTAAACACATTTTAAAAATAGAGGGCAAATGGAACTAGAGGGTGGTAAAAGTTGCCACTATTATCAGGGCATTGGAAAGCAATAATATACATTGGACTCTGCGTGCCTGCATGCTAGGACACTTCAGAGCTATCCCAGTCTTTGTGACCCCATGGACTGTAGCCCAAAAGGTCCTCTGTCCATGGGACTCTCCAGGAAAGAATTTTACAGTGGGTTGCCATGTCCTCCTCCAGGGGATCTTCCCGACCCAGGGATCAAACCCACGTCTCCTGAGTCTCCTGCATTGGCAGGTAGGTTCTTTACCACTAGCGCCACCCGTGAAGCCCTGCACTGGAGTATAACAAGTCAAAAATACTTTCAGTAATCTCTAAGGTAACTACTTCAAAACTAACTGTACTGATGATGACATTAAACACAAAAGATCACATGCTTAAAATAAAACTATTATTGTCATATTGGATTTTAAAAATAGCCTCCATAATAGAGGCACACTTAGATAATAGGACACAGAAAGGTTGAGAGCAAAAGTACAGAAAAAGATGTGCCATGAAAACATTAACCAAAATAAAGCTAACATAACAACACCAATGTTAAACAAGGTATATCTGAAAGCAAGAAACATTACTAGAGATTTTAAAGTAGTTTTTAAAGGATATGTGGGTCAGTCATAAGAAAAATAGCAGGGTCCTAGATATGTATGCACCCAACAATAGAGTTTTAAATATTTTTTTAATTCTCAAAGTATAAAAACTAAACAAATAAATCCAAATCATATTAGCAGACCTTAAAACACTTCTCCCAACAGTTGATAAGAGAAATAAACAAAACATCCAAAAGACAGGTGAACAGATAAACAAGTTGGGTACAACTATTCAAGGTAGTACTACTCAGCAATAAAAAAATTAACTACTGATACACAAGGAAAAAGGAATGAACAGCAAAATTAATATACTAACTGAAAGAAAGTGGACAAAAATGAGTATATACTATATAATTCCATTTCTGGAAAATTCTAGAAAATTCAAATAATCTATAGTAAAATAAGCAGACAGATGACTACCTGGGAACAAGAGGAGGAAGGGAGAAAAGAAGGCAAGTAGAAAAAAGAGCTCTGGCAATGGTTTCATGAATTTATAAATATATCAAAACTTATGAAATTGTACACTTTAAATATGTATACTTTATATTATCATATGTCAATTATACCTCAATGAAACTGTTTTAAAAATCACATAATTAACACATATACCCAAATGTCATACAGAAACAGAGAGAAGACTTTGCGCACAACAGTATAATTCACATCCCATTCAAGTTCCCATGGTATTTACCATATCAACCACAAAGAAGACTTATAGAAAGCCTCAACAATTCTCAAAGAGTTAAGTACTCAATATATTCTCTGATCACAGTGAAATTAGCTAAAATAACAAAAGAAAACTATAAAACCCTAATTCCTTGAAACTTACACAATATTTCTCTATACAATGGGTCAAAGAAGAAATAACAATAGAATTAGAAAATATTTTAATTGAATAATAATGAAGAAGGAACAGATCAATATTTGGGAGAATGCAACTAAAGTAGTGTTTAAAGGAAAACATATAGCTTTAAAATCTGTATAGTAGGACAGAAGAGAGTCTAAAACCTAATCTAAGAATATATCTTATCATTGAAAAAGCAAGAGAGTTCCAGAAAAACATCTATTTCTGATCTATTGACTATGGCAAGGCCTTTGACTGTGTGGATCACAATAAACTGTGGAAAATTCTGAAAGAGATGAGAATACCAGACCACCTGACCTGCCTCTTGAGAAACCTGTATGCAGGTCAGGAAGCAACAGTTAGAAGTGGACATGGGACAACAGATTGGTTCCAAATAGGAAAAGGTGTATGTCAAGGCTGTATATTGTCACCCTGCTTATTTAACTTATATGCAGAGTACATCATGAGAAATGCTGAGCTGGAAGAAGCACAAGCTGGAATCAAGATTGCCGGAAGAAATATCAATAACCTCAGATATGCAGATGACACCACCCTTATGGCAGAAAGTGAACAGGAACTAAAAAGCCTCTTGATGAAAGTGAAAGAGGAGAGTGAAAAAGTTGGCTTAAAGCTTAACATTCAGAAAACTAAGATCATCTCACCTGGTCCCATCACTTCATGGCAAATAGATGGGGAGACAGTAGAAACAGTGTCAGACTTCATTTTTGGGGGCTCCCAAATCACTGCAGATGGTGACTGCAGCCATGAAATTAAAAGACGCTTACTCCTTGGAAGGAAAGTTATGACCAACCTAGATAGCATATTAAAAAGCAGAGACATTACTTTGCCAACAGAGGTCCATCCGGTCAGGGCTATGGTTTTTCCAGTGGTCATGTATGGATGTGAGAGTTGGACTATAAAGAAAGCTGAGAGCCAAAAAATTGATGCTTTTGAACTGTGGTGTTGGAGAAGACTCTTGAGAGTCCCTTGGACTGCACGGAGATGCAACCAGTCCATCCTAAAGGAGATCAGTCCTGGGTGTTCATTGGAAGGACTGATGCTGAAGCTGAAATTCCAGTACTTCGGTCACCTCATGCGAAGAGTTGACTCATTGGAAAAGACCCTGATGCTGGGAGGGGTTGGGGGCAGGAGGACAAGGGGCCGACAGAGGATGAGATGGCTGGATGGCATCACCGACTCGACGGACATGAGTTTGAGTAAACTCCGGGAGTTGGTGATGGACAGGGAGGCCTGGCATGCTGCGGTTCATGGGGTCGCAGAGTTGGACATGACTGAGCGACTGAACTGAACTGAAAGAAAGTACAAGAAAGAAGAGGAAGGGCAAAAGTAAATGAATAGGAAATATCAGTACAATAGAGAGAATCAACAAAATTAAAAGATAAATATTTTAAAGATTTTTTTAAAAATTGGTAAACCTTTAGCAAGACTGACTGAAAAGAGGGAAAAATCAAAATTTTTCTGATTAAAAATAAAGAAAAATACACAAAATCAGAAAAAATAAAATGTCATGAAAATCAAATTGCCAAGTCTCAATATTGCATGAATACAGGCAAGTGAGTTTCCTATTTTTATTTTTATTTTTTTTTTAGTTTCCTATTTTTAATTAAATTTATCTCTAACACAGTTAACTTTACATTTACATTATAGTTTTCTTAATATATGGTAACAATTCTCTTTTCAGATGCCTCTTTATGTCTTTGGATTTTTTCTCAACTGAGATATTTTAAAATATGTATGAATGTCTAAAATTAAATAATTTCTAAACATAGCTATATGATGCATGTAATAAACAGATAATTATTGTTTAATAGTTATAGTTATTTAAATATACTTTAATTTATAGTTAAATTATGTAATTGTAATGTTATTATCCAATAATCTTTCTTTTAAAACTTTGCTAACACTATCCTAGAACAACAACAACAAAAAAGGCAAGAGCTATCAGTAATGCTATGTGGAAACCTTGCTCAAGGTAATAAACACATTGTCCTGGGTTTCTCTGGTGGCTCAGTGGTCAAGAATCTGCCTGCAGATGCAGGAGACATGAGTTTAATCCCTGTCCAAGAATGTCCCACATGCTGCAGAACAACTAAATTCATGCACCACAACTATTGAGTTTGTGCTCCAGAGCCTGAGAACCACAGCTACTGAAGCCTGAGCATCTTGCGCTCCCCAACAAGAGAAGCCACCACAATAAGTCCACACCTCTCAACTAGAGAGTGATCCTGGCTCAATGCAACTAGGGGAAAGCACGCACAGCCTTGAAGACCCCGCACAGCCAAAACATAGACACACAAATTAAAATTTATAAAAAGAAACAAATACATTGCTGTGAATTTCTTTAAAAATTAAAAATAAAAAGCTACATAGGGATCTGCTTATTTCCATGGTTTTACTTGCTATATAATCATAGATTAGACAGTAGTTTCCTGAGGTCATAACTACATATACCCCATATCAGAAAGTTGTTAAAACCTACATTTTCTTTGGACTTGTCCATAGCTAAAATTTTCAACTTAATATAAACGTCCAGTATGTAATGTAAACTCTCTGATAGATTACGAGAGCAGAGAAACAAACGCTAGGCTACGTAAGAGAGGCTGTGAAAGAAAGAAAGTGAAAGTGAAAGTCCCTCAGTTAAGTCTGACTCTTTCCGACCCCATGACTATAGCCCGCCAGGCTCCTCTATCCATGGGATTCTCTAGGCAAGAACACTGGAGTGGGTAGCCTTTCCCTTCTCCAGGGGGTCTTCCCAACCCATGGATTGAACCCAGGTCTCCCACATTGCAGGTGGATTCTTTACCATCCAGGCCACCAGGAAGCCCAAGAGAGGCAGAGTATCTCCAAAAAATGGCCAATGAATATAGAAAGCTTTCTGTTTATTACAACAATTTTAAGTAAATCCTTAGTCTCTTGGGTCAATGGTGTGAAGATAAAAGAGAATTCAACTCAAAATCTCACTGAAAAAATATTTTACATACAGGCCTTATATGATATTAAAATGCACTTCATGCCTGAAACCTCTTTTACATAAACACAGATGCAAGAACAGAAGCAATTCCAGAGAAAAGCACAATAACAACCACAAGAATAGCATTATATTCTACTACTAGTTTATATGGTAAAAATTCATACCAACTGTTGTTATCTAACTGGCTTTTTCTATTCACTATCCAATGATGATATTCACATCATTTTACATATATATATATATGTTGCATATACATATATATGTTGCTTAGCTGCTAAACATCATACACATGTATACATATATAAATATATATATATACATAATTGCTATATATATATATATAATTGCTATATATATATATAATTGCAATTATTTTTATGAAAATGTTTAAATGAGTCTCATTATCCTCTACTTATCTCCCTTTTTATCTACAAAATTATATAAATCAATGCTAATTTTACTGTGCACAAAGTTCACTATTTTAGATGGTGTTTATATCAGTGATATAAAGAAGGTGCAGCACTGAAGAATTGATGCCTTCGGACTGTGGTTGTTCGAGAAGACTCCTGAGAGTCCCTTAGATAGCAAGGAAATCAAACCAATCTTAAGGGAAATAAACCTTGAATATTAGTTGGAAATCAACCCTGAATACTCATTGCAAGGACTGAAGCTGAAGCTGAAACTCCAGTATTTTGGTCATCTGATGGGAATAGCTGACTCACTGGAAAAGTCCCTGATGCTGGGAAAAGATTGAGGGCAGAAGGAAAAGAGGGCGTCAGAGGATGAGATGGCTGGATGGCATCACCGATGCAATGGACATGAACTTGGGAAAACTTTGGAAGATTGTAAGGTACAGAGAGGTCTGGGCATGCTGCAAGCAGTCCATGGGGCTGCAAAGAGCCAGACACGGCTGGGCAAATGAACAACAACATCAGTGATCCTGTGACCTCTCCTAAGAAATGTGTGGTGGAAAAGGGCAGAAAATCCCATGAAAACAGCTCCTTTGAATTTTAATTAGTAAATGCATTTTTACTTTCATAATATTAATATTACCCTCACATATTTTAGTTAAAACCTATTGCTACTTTAAAATAGTTCATAATTTTTATAATTTACCATGTTGAAAAGAGGAAAAGAATATTAGTTATAGTTCTGCTTACCTCTCTTCCATTGAACTCCTTATGAAAAAATAACCTCTATATTTATAGAATTTTTCACTTAGGAAATTCAAACTATTTAACAACTATTATATTCCCTGATAGCTCAGCTGGTAAAGAATCCACCTGCAATGCAGGAGACCCTGGTTTGATTCCTGGGTCAAGAAGACCCACTGGAGAAGGGATAGGCTACCCACTCCAATCCTCTTGGGCTTCCCTTGTGGCTCAGCTGGTAAAGAATCTGCCTGCAATGTGGGAGAGCTGGATTTGATCCCTGGGTTGGGAAGATCCCCTGGAGAAGAGAAAGGCTACCCACTCCAGTATTCTGGCCTGGAGAATTCCAAGGACTATACAGTCCATGGACTCCCAAAGAGTCGGACACAACTGAGCGACTTTCACTTTCATATCAAAATTATGGCAGAGTGATAAAAATTTGATATTTAACTTGCAAACTCCCCAAATCACAAGATAATCTTGTCAATCCCTCAATTTAGGATTGAAAACCTTCCATAGCCTCCTTTTCAAATTTTGAAAAGGTTTTGATAAAAGAACCCTAAATAGTGGAAATAGCAGTAGAAAGGTAGCACATCACAATACACTATTAATGCATTTTCTTATTATAATCTTTTTTATGGTTTTCACACATATGCAGTACTGGCTCCCTTGATACCAAATGAATCTATTCCATCTTCTTCATTATAGCCCTTAAAATATCTGAGCATAGCTATCACTGTCCCCTGATTGTCTCCCCACTACCAGGTTTTCCCCATAACAACTCATTTGACACAGTTTGTGTTTTCTCTCCGTTCTGCTCAATCATCACCACTAGTCTCCATCTTTCATGAGCTGCAATTTCTACTGTAGCACTCAGTACTCCCCGCTGCCCTGATTAGCGCTGAGGAGAGCAGGACTCACGGCCCTCCCTCTGGGTACCAGGGCGATAGGAGAATGTTCATCTTCCTGGTGTTTTAATTGCATCCTTCACTGACACTGAGTTGAGTTGAGCAAATTCCATGATATTTTTAATTTATTTTCATGAAGTCCTATCTCCTCTCTGTAATTACATCACTATATTCCTAGATATAAGTACAGGATTCTAGATTTATCCCAGATATTTATTTAACATGGATATACTTATTACTCAAGGACAACCAGCTCATGACAGAAAAAAATTTGAAAACTGCCACACTCCTTCTCCATTACACATGGTGATCACACCATTCTCTTCTTCACAGATAAAATGGAAAAACAGTAGAACACATCTAACTACTGGACACAGATCTTTCATTCCAGGAGAAAATGGAGAGAGGGAATGTGTTGTTTGCATTCTTTTTCTTCCTGCTTAATTTACCAAGCAAATATCAATTCTCTGCTTCGTTTTACCTGTAGAGACACAGCTTGAACAAGAATTCTAATTTAAGGGAATGAAACTGTCAATAGAATTGTTTCTTGATCAACCACCATTCATTCAGCCATTGTAGAGCAATGGACCAGGCACTGTGTTACATCTTGCTTTGCTGTAGCTGAGAGCACACAGCCCAAATTTTCCATCATTTATATTGAGTGTAATAATTGCTTTTGTTTGTATTCTTTTTGTCACATCTCATTTTTCAACTTTTCTAATAAAACACTGAAGAAAGCCATAGAACACTACAAATGGGATCTTTTAGTTATACCATTTTATTAATAGCACTTAACTTTGGCTGTTAAACTATTAACATATAATTAAAAAGCTGCAATATTGCATTAGCAGAGTAAATGCATTCCAGTGAATAATGATAAACCATTCACAATTTACTAAGAGCTCAATTTAGCCCAAATTATATTGTTAACAATATGCCTGGTTTACTCACATGAAATTTAAAAAACCATCCACAAGAATTAACATAAAACACCTTATGCTACTTATGTACACTATAACTCAGAGGTGGAATGGGCAAACGAAATTAACAAAGTTAACATTTAGGCCAGTCTCTTCGGAAGAGCTGTCAGTGTACCAGCCTCATAAAATACATGCCCATCTCTTTTCTCTTATATCTTTTCTTTTATTTGTATGTCTCCATTTGTACTCAGGTTGTATTTATAGTGATGAAGTAAAATATGTCATATTGACCCTGTCTAAGGTTAGATGGTGTTTTATAGACTCAATGGTGCATCCATAAAATTAACAGAGTCTGATCATATTATTATAAGTAGTTGTCTTAGAGTGGGAAAGAGCTCTAGCAAACTTGCTCTTTACAGAAATCTCTCTACAGCATTTGAGAAAATAATCATAAGAAATACTATCTATGTTGTTAATAAATGCCACTTTACATCCATGAACATCCATAAGGATTTACGAGGTGGGTACTAAGAAAGAGGGCTTCCCTGGTAGCTCAGCTGGTATAGAATCTGCCCACAATGTGGAAGACCCCAGTTCAATTTCTGGGTCAGGAAGACCTGCTGGAGAAGGGATAGGCTACCCACTCCAGTATTCTTGGGCTTCCCTGGTGGTTCAGCTAGTAAAGAATCCACCTGTAATGTGGGAGACCTGGGTTCAATCCCCGGGTTGGGAAGATCCCCTGAAGAAGGTAGTGGCTACCTACTCCAGGATTCTGGCCTGGAGAGTTCCTTGGACTGTATAGTCCATGGGGTTGCAAGGAGTCAGACACGACTGAGTGACTTTCACTTTACTAAGAGAGAGGAACTTGCCCATCATCTCCCAGCTAGTAAGGGGCAGACAGAGCCAGGAAGAGCATTCAGACCCCCTGGTGGCAGGTTTCCTGGGTTTATCCATTACACTTGACAGCCTTTCCTTCTCTGTGGTTAGGCACAGCCTTTCAGTAACTGCTTAAGCAATTCTGAAGAAGAGACACTCATTTTCTCTCTAGGCAACCCATAGTATTTTGGATATCTCCAGTTTAAGAAGTCCTTCCTTATATTGAATCTGTGTAATTGATACACCTCTTTGTCCTGGCTTAAATCCTTGGAAGAGCACAAAATAAGCTATATGCCTCTATCCATAAAAGACATTCATGTTTATAAAGAAGGCAGTCACATTTTCTCCAGGCCTCCTTTATTTCTAAGTGAAATATTTCTAAGTTCCTTCAACTTTTTTCATATGACATAGTCTTCAGAAAATACTGATTGCTCTTCCATCACTATAACTGTTTGCCAACAACCATTTAAGTGGGGGCATCAAAACTGAAGAGCAATATTATAGGTATGAGTGACCTTGAGATTGTCCTGGGACTCTGCCCTTCCTTGTCCTGAATGGTAGACCAGAGGACTTAGCATTTCTGACGGAATATTGATTCTTTTGAATTTCTAAAGGCAAACCAGCAGTTCCATAACACACATACTCTACTGAGGATATGACACGTATTTTACAGGATACTTCAATTAAATTAGATAATGAAGATAAAATGTGTGGCTCAAATTACAGCACATGTACTTCAAGACAAGTGTTTAGCAGTAAGCTACTTCCATAATGCATCAGCCTAGCTGGTTGATTAGTCTTGCTACATCAGTGATTGTCATTTTAGATCTGGGGACATGAGATGTTCAGACCAACTCTTTAATGGATGCCAACAGTCAACTATAGTATGGAACATATCAGTCACCAAGGCATATTTCTGTCTCATCCTGACCTTGACATCAAGAAAATTCTCTGGATGACTGAGCCATTCTACTCAAGCTCAAGCTTGGATAATTTATTGTTTTAATCTTAATATAAATGATAGACTGTGTATTTATCTTCAGCTAATATCATCTTTCAGATTAGCTGTAGCCTCTGAATACTTGCTTGGTTATCCAGGACATTAGCTTTTCCTCTCAGAACAGTGCTAGCTTCAGATTTTATAAGCACACTACCTTTATCATTTTCAAGCATGATAGAAATGAAGGAAGAGGGACCAACCTGGCTATGCCCCTAAGGCAGCAGCTGAACCTAGGGAAGTTGCTCCAGGGAGGAGCAGCATCAAAAGGGAAGGGAGAAAGTGCAGCAGTGCCAGTGCAGGACTCAGAGATCTATCTATCGGATATCCAACACCCTATCACCCCACTATGGAGTCTATCAGCCCAGCCTATACTCTGCCTCTGGCGTCTGTAAAGAAATCAGGTTTCAAGTCAGAAATCTGAAGCAGCAGTTCAGAAGAATATACAAGTCTCATCAGGGCAACTTTACTGAGAGGTTTATCATGCTCTCAAAGAATGGCTATAATAATGGCTCTGGTGAGTAACAATTTACTGTGACCCAGTCCCTTTTATGTGACCTCTTAATATTCCCAACAATCTTCTAAGGCAGATATTATTACTATGGCTATTTTACAGAAGTAGCAGCTAAGATACTTGCCCACGATCCCATAGATGGAAAGAGCATCCTCAGGATCTATGAGCAGTCTGTCTTCAGAGTTTGTAATCAAGGATAGCCACCAGACTGCCACTGTTGCTGTCCCGTTGTTCAGTCGTGACTGACTCTTTGCAACCCCATGGACTGCCTCTCGCCAGGCTTCTCTTTCTTTCACCATCTCCCGGAAGTTGCTCAAACTCATGCCCACTGAGTCAGTGATGTTATCCAACCATCTCATCCTCTGTCGCCCTCTTCTCCTCCTGCCCTCATTCTTTCCCAGAATCAGGGTCTTTTCCAATGAGTTGGCTCTTCCCATCAGGTGACCAAAGTATTGGAGCTTCCGCTTCAGCATCAGTCGTTCTAATGAATATTCAGGGTTGCTTTCCTTCAGGATGGATTAATTTGATCTCCTTGCTGTCCAAAGGACTCACTCTCAAGATTCTTCTCCAGCACTAAAATTTGAAAGCATCAGTCCTTTGGCTCTCAGTCTTTTTTATGGTCCATCTCTCACATCTGCACATGACTACTGGCAAAATCATAACTTTGACTATACAGATTTTTTTAGGCAAAGTGATGTCTCTGCTTTTTAATATGCTGTCTAGGTTTGTCATAGCTTTCCTTTCAAGGAACAAGCATCTTTTAATTTCATGGCTGCAGTAGTGTTAGTCCATATTTTAATACAAGGGGCAATTTCTAGCCTCCATACTTTTCATAACAATTACAATCACAGTTTTATTCTGATTTAATTTTGCAGTCTAATATTCTTCACTCTGTGACCTGGAAAGCCCATTACCATCTTGAGTCTCTGAATATTTCTTCTTTATCATGTTTAATACCTCACATTTTTCTTTACTGAATCCAACCTAGTTCATTCATCAATGAGCTAAGTACGTATCATGTTCTCAGCATTGTACTAAGACCTTGGATAGCATTTCTAAATGGGAATGCTGTTTTGATTTGTTAACAAAGATCCTAATTATACACCCAATGGGGAGGATAACATATCTAAAGAAAGTTGTTCTCAATGAATTATGAAATTATACATCTGGTCTCTACTTAGAAAAGCCTAATTCACAGATATAGATATATATATATATATATTCGTATGTTTAAAGTCACTCTTTCCATATATAGAAATCAAATGGATCAAGAAAAGCTCAGGTTTCCTGTGAAGAAACTATCCAGTAATTGTCTCTGAAACATTTCCTTATAATTTAAAGCACACGGCAGAGGTTCCGGAGAAGGCAATGGCACCCCACTCCAGTACTCTTGCCTGGAAAATCCCATGGACGGAGGAGGCTGGTGGGCTGCAGTCCATGGGGTCGCGAAGAGTCAGACACGACTGACTAAGCAACTTCACTTTCATTTTTCACTTTCATGCATTGGAGAAGGAAATGGCAACCCACTCTAGTCTTCTTGCCTGGAAAATCCCAGGGACAGAGGAGCCTAGTGGGCTGCCGTCTATGGGGTCGCACAGAGTCAGACATGACCAAAGCGACTTAGCAGCAGCAGCAGCAGCAGGCAGAGGTTCACAAAGGGAAAGAACAAATCTAAATAAGTGAATTCTGCAATAGTTTTGTTGATTTGGTGACACGGCTCCATCCCAATCCCCTCAACCACCAAGCAAAAACAAAAAAACAACAACAAAAAAAAACAAGATTATACAGGAAACTTTGCCCAGCAAACACTTTCAGAATTGTCTCATGCAGACCATGCCCCTCTGTCACTCGTGGTTGCTGGTTCCACTATACTTCAGGGATGTTACTGTTGAATCAAATCTTCCCTAATCACCAAAACTTCTATTCTTCCGTCTCAAATGCATGAGGTTATTGGCAGCCAGAGAATCATCCAGAACCTCATACAGCTGCCTCATGCTCCCTAGGCTCTTGTGATGCAGCTGCAAGAGAGAGAGCTGAAAACCCAACCCAGGGCTCAGATTGACTTGCCTGCTCTCTGCCAGTGCCAGAGCAGCCCTGGCACCCATGGGTGCTGCTGGAGAAATTCCCCAGAAACAAACAACAGCAACGATAAAAACCCTGCTATCCCTGCCCATTTTCCATAGGGCTGCATTAATTTCAAGGTTTACAGAGATGTATGCACAGAGAGAGGGGGAGGGAGAAAGGTATTAAGGAGAGGAGTTGACCTCAGTCAACTTTTAGCTTCTCCCCCTGGTGGTCATAGCCGAGCGATGAACCATACCCTCCATGACCAACTATGTAAATCACAATTTGAACTTGCCCTCTTTCTAGGCTGAAGGGGTGGTGTTCCTGCTCAGTGTTGAGATGGTTCCCCCATTGCCTGGGTTTGGTTGGGGTCCTCTATTCCTTCTTCTACCCCTGACTTAGCTGGAGGTCCAGCTCAGATCCCAAAGAGATAGAAAGGTCCTTCTTGAAGCATAAGCATAATTCCTTATTAACTCATTACCAGTTTTCCAATGCATATTACTGAGATATGGCTGGTTTCTACACCTGCTCAGGAAAAACAAAAGGCAAACAATTACTGCCCCATTTCATCAGTGAAATTTTCATTCGTCATATATTTTAGCCAAGATGACTTTCTACATGGAAGAGGAATCAAGTAATCACAAATGTTTATATAGTATCTACTAAGTGCCAGACATGTAAGTAAAAGCTTTTCATGCATTGCCTTGGTCAACCCTATAATCACCCAGCGAGATAAGTGCTTTCACGAAGCTCATGTTTTCAATAAACTGAGACTTGGAGATGATAAGGATTTTTCTTAAGGTCACCCAGTTGCTAAGTGAACAGACCAGAATTTGCACTAGACCTCAGTAATGGCAGAGCCATATAACTTGAAATAAAAATGTCCTCAATTTCCTACTTAACGGGGTAAATGCTTAGCTAAATTAAGTACAAATTGAATAGGCTTTCAAATGAAAACTTTTAAGATATTTTTGACTTATACATAGCATATAAAGAAACTATATAGGGTATAAAAAGGATTGCTAGAACTACATTTTAGGATATATTTTTCCTTTGGCAATTTCTCAAACCTAACTTGCTCCAATGATATATTACACCCTGTTTATTATCTACAAAGAGCATAAATAGTTAGAAAAATGTTTTTGACCTCTACCCAAAGCAAATATGACCTTGTTTCCCAACCAGAAAGCTTTGTCTGGACGTTGAATACTGATTTGGAAACAAGTTTTTGAAAGAAGTGACTCAAAGCAGCAGGTTTGTAGTTCATATGACATGAGATGATCAATGACCACATTAGCTGCTAATCTAAGGCATAAAACATGCATGAGGCATTAGCATGGAAATCTAACACGTTCCCACCCCAGGTGGCACGGGATTTCTAATCTGTTGTCCCATCTAATAGGAATAAACTTAAATAGCTTATTTAGAGCTTCACTTACAATGTTGATAATTAGAGTGATTTACTCAAAAGGCAAGGGAAGTGGAGGAAGAGGAAGGGAGAGAGCTGAGTAGGCGTTGACAGGAGAAAAAGAAAACAAAAGTCAATTTGAAAGAGTTAGACTTAACATCTTAGGATAATTTCACCTCAAAAGATGTCTCCCACTCTGATGGGAGGGAATCAGGGTTAGAAAAAAAGCTCGACCACAAGAAGCTGAGTCGTGGTTGAGGACCAACAAATAAATCCTGTTATTTGTTATAGGATGTGAGGCAAGTTGCTAATCTTCCAAACAAAGGTTGCTACATCTCAAAAATGGAAATGATAAAACCCATTCAAAGAAATGTATACAGTCTGACACCCAGCTCTCCATGTTTCTTTACATATCATTGATGTGATCCAACTCCAGGCTTCAGGTGACATCCTTAAGTTTTTAAGGGCACAGAGCAAGAGCTCAAATGGAAACCCATTTACTTAAATATTTAAAGTTTATAAAACAGTTAACAAAATTTAAATATTTTCTATCTTCTTATCTGGGCTTCCCAGGTGGCATTAGTGGTAGAGAATCCACCTGCCAATTCAGGAGACATGAGACATGGGTTCAGTCCCTGGGTTGGGAAGATCCCCTGGAGGAGGAAATGGTAACCCACTCCAGTATTCTTGCCTGGAGAATCCCATGGACAGAGGAGTCTGGCGAGCTTCAGTCCATAGGGTCACACAGGGTTGGACACGACTGAAGTGACTCAGCACACTCACACATGCACATACTCCTCTTACCTAAATAAAAGCACCATGATAATGACCTGAAAGGCTAGATTCAAATTCATAATCTCAGATCCCTAGAAGTTCTGTGCTGGGTCATGGCACATGGGGAGAGCCAACTCTTCCTCCTTCACTCCCACCCTGGCTCTGTCCTACACTGCGAGGTGACTTGCATGCATGTGGACATTCCATTCCTCACATCCAAATTCCACCTCCACTCCCTGCCCTCCCAAACAGCCACCTAAGGCCGTCTTTCAAGCCCACTGGTGTGTCCACCAACAGCTTGGTTGTTCCTCCCTCAAGAGAAAATTCTAGGGATGAGACCCACTTGGGCCCTGGAAGTAGGCTCACTACTACTTAGGCTGGAAATTTCAGGGTCCCAAATATCCAAAGATCTGTCCAAAAGTGGGGGAGGCAGGCTCCAAATGGCCATGGAGGACACATGGCACATGGAGAAAGGGGGGAAGAAGCAGCAGAGAGCTAAAGAGGAAGCTGATACACAGAGCCTGTGCAAGGGTCCCTTTCCCCAGCTCAGTAAAACCTACTTATTCAGTAGAGTGAATTTATCTGTTTCTCAGTCCAGTTGCCATCCTGAAGGGCAGGGTGTTAATAAATTCACTGCAAGGGAGCTGGATAGTACCCTTAAAGTGGCCCCAGAGCACACAGTCCTTCTGCGATAGAAAATGTGGCCATTATTATTAACCCTGCTAATTTCACCTTCTGAATCACATCAGTCTGGATAATTAGCAGGTTCCGCCTTCTAAACAATTAGCTAGACTGGTAAATAAGCAAGAGACAGGACAAGCTAATTAACCTTCGATTTCCTTCCCAGGAATCTACAGAGAATGTTGTTTTATACATAATGTATTTAGGGATTCTGTTTTCACAGAAAGAATTTTTCTAAGGGGTTTTTATGCCCACCCTTATTTATGATATAAAAGCGCAGTCTGCCTCACATGTCTAATCATCCTTGGCACCCTTAGTATTGCTAAAAGGTTTTCTGGGCGTGGAGTGAATTTCTGCAGTTGCATGAAGGCCATAATGCTCACTTTAGAGGGCGGTAAATAGAGGGTACGAGGTGCTAACCACAGCCCGTTAGCCACTCATGCTGCTGCCCTAACAGAAAGGAAAGGGGCTCACCAGAGCTGCCCAGGCAAACCAAGGCTCTGCAGAGAGACTGACTCTCAGGGACAAGCAGCAGCCCCTGGGTAGGACTCACTACTCCATGAATTGGTCCTCGCCTGCTTCCCCATTCCGACTCACCCATCATTTCTCGTCGGCCTCTCAAGGGCTTTCCACCTCCAAGGTTCTCAAATCGCATTGTAATTGCCCTGTGAGTTTTTTAAAAAACGGCTCCAGAGACTCTATTTAATTGGCGCAGCCTGGGCAGGGGGAGCTTTACGAGCTCCCCAGGCGACTCTCATGTGCAGCCACGTCTGAGCGTCAGCACTCCACCACGGCAGCGCCGCTCTGCTTGCTCTTTCCTCAACACACCCAGCATGCTCCCTCACCTGTCCTTCTTCTTTTCCTTCAGCGTCCCACTCCCACCTGGAAGACGTCTCACTCTATGACACTCAATCAGAAGAAGCTCTGCCAGAAACAATCAGGTCTCCCCATTTGGAGATGGCAGATCACCTCATCTAATCCTTTAGTAGTGCTAACAGAGACCATGTCATTTATGATCCCAACCAGCACACTGCTGAATGTAAACAAGAAGACTACTCATAATTATGCTGGGTGAAGGTGTCAACTAGGGCTACCCCAGGCAAACTGGAACATCAGACCCTTCTGATTATAGCTCCTATGATATCGATCAGGAATCAGAAACTTGTCTTCTTGTCTTCCATTCTTGGTGTGAAAGTCATTAAGGCAGAGACAGTCCTTCCTCATCTCTCTAGCCTCAGTACCCAACACACATTAAATGTTGAGTCGATGTTTCTTTAAGAAGTCCTCTATTTTATACTGATTAAATGCATGGACTGTGTTACCAAAGAAAGTGAAATGTGAAAGTGAAAGTCACTCAATCATGTCCGACTCTTTGCGACCCCGAGGACTACACAGTCCGTGGAATTCTCCAGGCCAGAATACTGGAGTGGGTAGCCTATCCCTTCTCTAGGGGATCTTCCCAACCCAGGGATCAAACCCAGGTCTTCCGCATTGCAGGCTGATTCTTTACCAACTGAGCTATCACGAAAGCCCATATTTCACCATACAGATGGGAAAATAAGATAGCTGAGTCACAAGGGAAGCCCAAGAATACTGAAGTGGCTAGCTTATCCGTTCTTCAGCAGATCTTCCCAACCTAGGAATCAAACCAGGGTCTCCTGCATTGCAGGTGGATTCTTTACCAACTGAGCTATCAGGGAAGCCCATATTTCACCATACAGATGAGAAAATAAGACAGCAAAGAAAAGTTTATGGTCACACAGCTGGGAAATTGCAGAGCCAGTTCCCCTAGATTTGCCTGACCTTACTCCGGCTCTTAACTCTAAGTTAAAGAGTAAAGGGCCAAGTTCCTTTGAGGAGAAATTGTTTCTGATGGTGGTATCAGTAATGTTACAGTGGTTAAATCTTCTGTTCCAGTTAGTCATTCTTAAAGGTATAGATGATCTATTTGCAAACCAGAAATAGAGTCACAGACATAGAGAACAAAGGTATGAACACCAAGGGGGTGAGGGGAGGTTGGGGTGAATTAACAGATTGGGATTGATAAATATACACTATTGATACAACGTATAAAATATAAGAGAGATAACTAATGTGAACCTACATAAGCTCAGGGAACCCTACTCAGTGCTCTGTGGTGACCTAAATGGAAAGGAAATCGGAAAAAGAGGGGCTAGGTATATAGGTACAGCTGATTCACATTGCTATGCTGTAGAAATTAATGCAACATTGTAAAGCAACTGTAATGCAATAAAAATTTTTTAAAAAGAGATGATGATCCTATTCTATTGTTATTGGGCCTCTTGGTTCTCAGGCAAGGGATTTCCTTGACAACTGACTGGGGCTTCCAAGCTGACAGCTTCCTGGGTTTATCCACAGTCTGCTCTTTAGAGCCTAAGGGTGTGTCCCTGGGGTTGGAGTGGGGGGCACTGGGTGCCAGGTTTTGAAAACCTCCAGTTCTGTTTTCCTCCTTTGACTGCAAGAACGCAGCTGTCTTCTCGTATCGCTTGGGAGTTCCACGCTCGTGTGCTCAATGTGGCTGACTCTTGGCGACGCCACGGACTGTAGCCCTCCAGGTTTCTCTGTCCATGGAATTTTCCAGGCAAGGATACTGGAGTGGGTTGCCATTTCCTTCTCCATTTCAGGAGCTTGGTTGCTTTTTTCTACCCCTGGGTCCTTTCTCTCAGAAGGTGCCCTCCTTCACACACACACACACACCCTTTAAGCAACTTGCTCTTCACACACACACACACACACACACACACACACACACACACACACACACACACACACACACACACACACACACACACACACACACACACACACACACACACACACACACACACACCCTTTAGGCAACTTGCTCTTACCTGCTGCACACCAGAGCTTGGAACAGCAGAGGATGTTGGGAGAAACAGACTTGGCCATGATGCTGGGCAAAAATTTGCCTTACGATTTTACAACCAAGGCCATCCAAATGATTCTTCCAGAAATCAAAGACTTATTTGGAGGTTATTTGCTGGTTTTATTTAAAGATATAAAAGTGGCTAGTATTTTCTGTTCTCAGCCCTCTGGTTTAAAAAAAAATAGTTTCCCTCACTTAGGCACTCTGCCACACATGGTAAAAACAATGAGGCTCTGCTCTAACCTAAAAAAGGCCCGTCAACAGCTGTTTGGACTTTCCAAGTGGTCCTAGGAAAGAATCTGCCTGCTAATGCAAGAAACTCAAGAGATGCTGGTTCAGTCATTGGGTTGGGGAGATTCCCTGGAGGAGGAAATGGCCAGTGCTCTTGCCTGGAAAATTCCATGGACAGAGGAGCCTGGCAGCCTGTAGTCCATGGGGTCACGAAGGGTTGGACATGACTGAGCGACTGAGCGTGCACACACACACACACACACACACACACACACCAGCTGTTTGTGTCCTTCAGTGACTTCATACTCAGTAAAACAAAATAAAACCACACTGTCTGGGCTGTGGTAATCAGTGTCCTACTGTGCTAGCCACACATATCCAATTCTCTCCAGCTGTGCACATCACATTACACAAATGACATTCAAAATGAGACAGGGCATATTCAAGGGCATGGGGGCCAGAATCCCTGTCAGGAGAAGTGATTCAAGGAATCAGGCACGTGTACAGTGGAGAAGTGGAGACAAAACTAGCAGATGGCTCCCTGAGTCATGATAGGAGGATCCGCCAGGTGGCAGTGAGACTGGAGCTGAATGTGAGTAGTTTTTAGCTCATGTACCAAGAGAGATGTCCAACAAAATAAATGGACTGCCTTAGGAGCCATGAGTGCATCAGCAAAGTTGTTTAAACACTGAGAGTTCAACTATCTGTTATGGAGGTTAGATACAAAGTTTTCTTATTAATACAATATGGGTATAATAACATGTGGACTCACCTCAGAAGTCAACAGTTACAGTTTCCATGGGAAATATGTTCTGAGTTTTAGTCAGCTAATGTACAACTTTAAGATGATGGCCCTCCTGAAAGTGGGAGTTTCTTATATAAAATGTTACGCTTTCCATGATTAGGGGAAAATGGGAAGAATTATAAGTCAGTGACTATATCACTGACCTAGGAAAGAAATCTAAGGTTGCATTGGTATTCAAGAGTTCTCAGGCATTATAAAACTTGAGGCTCAGAAGAGAGCATTAGGGTTTTATTTATTTCCTTCACCATGTTAGACAGTGTCTTTATTTTTTTTTTAACTCTCTTGATAAATTGCATAATTGCCACGATGCCAGGTGGAGTCCGTAAGAAGTCACTTTGCAGTTGAATCAATAAGTGATGTGGCATTCACCAGTTTAACCCAGAATTTGATCAAGAATCTGTGCTCGGAGTGTTGTGTGTGGCAACAGAGATAGATGCGTTGAGGCACTGCTTTCTGAAAACTGGTATTGAGCTAACACAGCTTTCACTTACCAGGGGGGAAGTCTTTTAATAATAGAAAAGTGGGAGAGCTCCAAGCACTCTGCTCCCTGCTTCTCTGACCCATTTGGTACTGGGAGTTAGAGAGACTTGGTTTTCTAATCAGTTTTATCTCAATAATCCTGACTTCAGAAGCAGCAGTAACAGAACTAACTGGGCAGAAAAAAATTCCCTTGAGAACCATTTCAATTTGTAAACCCTTGGTAAGCAGTTTAGCACGAGGATCTTCAACCCTGGAGGAATCATATCAAGGTTTAATAAACCTAAGCCACAAAAGAGACTTTTAGATCTGCAAGATTTTATTTGAAGGCAAAAGTGAAGACAGTAGGGGGAAAAGTAGACCTCTGGTTTCAACATAGAACAAAAGCAATTGATGGTTTTATTTTTAAACTTAATCACAGCTTAAAAGAATGATAATTCACCTTAGGTTTTAGATTTTTCTTTTTCCACTTTGTGCCTGAAGACCCGAGCTCCTTACCATCTTAATCATATGCTTCTGAGTAAGTGGATTTGCACAATGGAAGAATAATTCCCTTTTTCCAGGGCAGGAAAAAAGGTTAGATACGAAAATATGAGTTTCTTTGACTCTATTACCCAATGCCTGCTCTTCTCCTGATTGAAAGATCCATATTTTACATTTGCAATGTGCAAAACACAAAGGTTTCACATCAAAGTTTCTGGTGGTTTAAAATATTTCTTGAGTCTGATCACGAGGGTTTTCTCCCCCTTTGAAATTTCTACCATTTACAATCTAGCTCCAAATATTACAACTCTGGAATGACTGCTTTTATACTCAGGTTTTAGATATGTCCTTTTCTACTTGTATATGCATTATGCATTACAAGTAATTCAGAATCCTGGTGAAGTTTCCTTCTTAAAATGATTCCCTGGGAGTAAGGTATAAATGAAGGGAGAGTGGAGGATGGGTGAGAGGGTGAGCTGGGTGATGGATAATTCCAAGGGAAAAGATTGGAGTTTTAAAAAATAAGTTGCAACTTAATTGCATTTTTTAAGATTAATTCTGTATTGTAAAACTTCTTGACCATAGGCATTTTACCCAAGCCTGTGACTGTATCATTGTCTTACTTGCCACCAAGTCTGTTAGCTAGGATCCTGCATTTTATAAACAATTTATAGAAGTAACTATTTCCTTTGTGATGGTTTTTCAGATTCCAGGAGTGATTAAATTCAGGGTATTTTTTTTAAGGCACATTTATATAAATGAGGCAAGTCAAAGTGACAGGAATATATGGAGAGCAGAATGAAAAACGATCCTCTGTTTTAAGCACTGCATGGTCGTTTACAAAAGAAGCTTCTCTTACGTGAGTGAATTTAATCTTACATGAGTGAATTTACAGCTGGCCTCAAAAAGGCTAGTCAGTCCTATCTAATTACTTTAATGATTTCAAAACGTCTCCTACTGTCTATGTTTCAGAATAATTTCTGGTTTAAGTTGAATAGTTCTGGGACTACTCTTCAGTTCTTATGATATGCCAGCCAATTTGCTAAGCACTTTTGTATGAATTATATCATTTAATCCTCATAAGAGGGTTAAGTCATAAGAGGATCACTATTTAAACACATGTGGTGGGTTCTATTATTATTTTGATTTTATAGATGGAGAAGTCACTGAGGCTTAGAGAGGTTAAGTTGCTTACAATCATAGGGAAAATGTTTATTCAGCTGGTATATTAAGGAGCCAGGCTGGAAGGCCAGGCAGTATAACTTTGGGAGATGTATACTTAGTCACTCTGCTCAATTGCCTTGGGATCAGTTATTTCATTCATAGAGCATGGGAAGGTTAAAGTATATAGTATATATCTGTATATAGTATACATACATACATATACATTTAAACTAATTTTTTCCATGATATTTACTGTCAAATTTTATGACTTCTTATGGGCATAGTTTTTCCTCTCTGGTAGTAGGCTATGTGCACTTTTTAATGAAACCAGACAGATAAATGCTGTCTAGATCTCCCTTCTGGCAAGTGTACTTTATAAGTTTAGTTTAGGGTCAAAAGAAGGTATTGTGTTTTTGTCCTTTTATGCCCTCCGTGTTTCTCCAGGGGCTATGTCAGCTTGCTCCTAACATGGGCAGGGACTAAGAGGAAGACTGCACGGCCAGCTTTTAACAAGTTAACAAACAAAAACAACTGTTGATTTTGAGGCCACTTATGAAGTTGAACTAGGATGAGATTGTACTTTGGCAGATGTTTTTGTGTTCACGTGTGCACGGGCATGTTTTTTTTTCACAGAGCAAACATTCTGAAGGCTTCTTGGGTTTCCAGGCACATTCAAGAAGTGTAGAGCAGGCTCTGGGGCTTACCTGGTGGCTCAGTGGTAAAGCATTCACCTGCAACCGCAGGAGACGCAGCTTCTATCACTGGGTCAGGAAGATGCCCTGGAGAACGAAATGGCGATCTGCTCTGGCACTCTTGCCTGGGAAGTCCCGTGGACAGAGGAACCCGGCAGGCTACAGTCCATACAGAAGCAAGTCAGACACAGCCTAGCAGCTAAATCACCAAAACGTGCTATGTGCCTTTGTTTCAGAAGTTCATTAATAAATACGCATTATCTTTATTATCTGGAATTCTCTTGAACAATGTCAACAACAACAACAACAACAATGATCATTTCCCTTTCCAGGCTTCTAAGTATTTCCTTTCAGAGGATTTTGTCTCCTTAATATGATCCCAGTTTTCCCATCCTTCATCTCTTACAATTTTGATTCTCTTTGTTTTGAATTCCTCAGTCTTTATATCTTTTAACTTAAACCTACTCCCTCCCTTTCCCATATATTTGCACTGCTCTAAAAGCCTTTTCTTCCTTTTCTCCCCCTTGGTAACTCTTCTTGATTCTTTAAGACGCAACTTGGGCAATCTCTTTTCTAGAAACCCTTCTACCACCTTGCTCCCATCAGCTTTGACCAGTCTAGTTTGAGTAAATGACCTTCTCTGGGCTCCAGAGTATATCAGACAGAGAATCGCTTCTCTGCCATAACGATTCACATGACACTTGGGTTCTCTGTTCACAGGTTTTATTCCCTTTCAGGACATTCAGCATCTTGAGTGCACCACTCTAGATGGTTTTCTTGTCTCCACAGTTCGGGTGTGCTGGAGAGGGGCCATCGATGGGTGTCAGTGAAAGACTGTTGAAGTGACGTTTAAAGACACAGCTCTCACGTCCTCTCAGTCTCCTTTCTTCAGACGTCCTTTCTTTCCTGACCTTCTGTGGCAGGTACCAACTGCACCATTTCCTGGGGAATTAATCGTGCAGCTTTGAGACTCTCCCTTACATGTGTGTGCAGGCATGCTAAGCCGCTTCAGTTGTGTCTGACTCTGTGCGACCCTATGGACTGCAGCCCACCAGGCTCCTCTGACCGTGGGATTCTCCAGGCAAGAATACTGCAGTGGGTTACCATGACCCCCTCCAGGGGATCTTCCTGACCCAGGGACTGAACCCGTGTCTCTACATCTCCTGTGTTAGCAGGTGGGTTCTTTGCCACTAGCACCACCACTGCTCTTTAAATCCTATAGTGTTGTTGAATGTTTTTTCCATGTTCTCAACTAGATTTTGAACTCCTTGGGGGTAAGAGGAAGAGTTTATAATTTGGGGTGTAAGCTAAGTACCCCTAATACTGCCTTGTACATACTACCTTCTTGATAATGTCAGTTCATGAATTGTTAAAACACTTCAAAAAGTAACAAACATGAGATCCTTCAAAAGCACATCTTTCAGGGCAATTGCCTTTTCACTCTCCATTTCCTCAAACAGTGCATATATTGTGTGATTACAGAGACTTCAGACAAGTCCTTTTATTTCTCAAAGGACTCACAGGAAGCTCACAGTGCGAATAGATTTTAGTTGCTTTTTTCTTATAGAAAGATAAAACCCAGTGGCCGTGGATATCTTCTTCATTTTGGAGCTTTACTTTCCTTACCTGTAAGCTTGGTATAATAGATAACATACTTTCCTACTAGGGGTTGTGATGAAGGGTAAATGGAACAATGTATGCAAAACATGTGATGGTACCTGAAACATAGTGACTCATCAGTGAATGTTATGATGAGCATTCACTATGGGCATGGTCATTTAGAGAAGTTCCATGGGAAAACTCTTATTCAGTTGGTTTATCCACTCTTTCTACAAATAATAAGAAATACTCATACAGTGCTTCTGAAATTTAAGTACTATACTCTAAACACTTGGCAAATATCAACTCATTTAACATTCATATATCAACATTCATTCCATTATTATCTCCATTTGGGAGAGGAAGTCACTAAATCCCAAGAAATGGTCCAGTCACACAGCTAATAATAAGTGGCAGAGCTGGAATTTGAGCCCAAAGACTGCACCTGCAATGCAGGAGACTTCAGTTTGATACCAGGGAGGGGAATTTTCCCTGGAGAGGGATAGCTACCCACTCCAGTAATCTTGGGCTTCCCTGTGGCTCTGCTGGTAAAGAGTCCACCTGCAATGCAGGAGACCTGGGTTCGATCCCTGGGTTGGGAAGATCCCCTAGAGAAGGGAAAGGCTACCCACTCCAGCATTATGGTTTGGAGAATTCCACGGACTGTACAGTTTGCAAAGAGTCAGACAGGACTGAGCAACTTTCACTTTCACTTTCTTTGGTAACACAGTCCATGCATTTAATCAGTATAAAATAGAGGACTTCTTAAAGAAACATCGACTCAACATTTAATGTGTGTTGGGTACTGAGGCTAGAGAGATGAGAAAGGACTGTCCCTGCCTTAATGACTTTCACACCAAGAGTGGAAGACAAGAAGACAAGTTTCTGATTCCTGATTGATATCATAGGAGCTATAATCAGAAGGGTCTGATGTTCCAGTTTGCCTGGGGTAGCCCTAGTTGACACCTTCACCCAGCATAATTATGAGTAGTCTTCTTGTTTACATTCAGCAGTGTGCTGGTTGGGATCATAAATGACATGGTCTCTGTTAGCACTACTAAAGGATTAGATGAGGTGATCTGCCATTTCCAAACGGGGAGACCTGATTGTTTCTGGCAGAGCTTCTTCTGATTGAGTGTCATAGAGTGAGACGTCTTCCAGGTGGGAGTGGGACGCTGAAGGAAAAGAAGAAGGACAGGTGAGGGAGCATGCTGGGTGTGTTGAGGAAAGAGCAAGCAGAGCGGCGCTGCCGTGGTGGAGTGCTGACGCTCAGACGTGGCTGCACATGAGAGTCGCCTGGGGAGCTCGTAAAGCTGCCCCTGCCCAGGCTGCGCCAATTAAATAGAGTCTCTGGAGCCGTTTTTTAAAAAACTCACAGGGCAATTACAGTGCGATTTGAGAACCTTGGAGGTGGAAAGCCCTTGAGAGGCCGACGAGAAATGATGGGTGAGTCGAAATGGGGAAGCAGGCGAGGACCAATTCATGGAGTAGTGAGTCCTACCCAGGGGCTGCTGCTTGTCCCTGAGAGTCAGTCTCTCTGCAGAGCCTTGGTCTGCCTGAGCAGCTCTGATGAGCCCCTTTCCTTTCTGTTAGGGCAGCAGCATGAGTGGCTAACGGGCTGTGGTTAGCACCTCGCACCCTCTATTTACCGCCCTCTAAAGTGAGCATTATGGCCTTCATGCAGCTGCAGAAATTCACTCCACGCCCAGAAAACCTTTTAATACTTTCACTTTCACTTTTGATGGTGAAATAATAACATCACTTACCTCTTTAAATTGCTACAATAATTTGGAGAAAATAATAGGTTCACAGATTTAAAATATTCTTCAGAATCTGACAAAAAACATACAATTTAGCTTTTGTATATCTTTTATACATTTTCATTAGGCAATATACTTGGTGATGCTAGTGGTAAAGAACCCGCCTATCAATGTTGGAGATGCAAGAGACACAGGTTCATTCCTTGAGTCAGGAAGTTTCCCTGGAGGAGGAAATGGCAAACCACTCCAATATTCTTGCCTGGGAAATTCCATGGACAGAGGAGCCTAATGGCTGCAGTTCATGGGGTTGCAAAGAGCCGGAAACGACTTAACAGCAACAATATTACATATAGAGAAAAGGACACTTAAATGCACAGCTGAAATAAATTATTTTAAAGCAAAGGCTACTACTCAGATTTTTAACTCTTTTTATTTTAAATTTTTCCTTGCTTCTTTTTAGAATTTCTCATTTTTTTAAATCATCTCCAACTCTGCTAAAATTTTTAAGCTTTCCTTTTATTTCCTTGAATCTATTAACTCAAGTTATTTTTAAATCTTTAATAATTCTGTATAGTATCATTTTTATCAGCTTGTGTCTCAGTGTTCCAGGAAATTTTTATATCATGTAATGGACATTGTATTCCTAGAAATAATTTTTAAGCCTCCAATGATGCTATCTTCTTACAGAAAGGATTTATTCTGTTGCTTAAGTCAGGCACCCTGAGGAACCAGGAATCGCCTTGCTTACTTTATAAGGATTGAGTTTCTGAACCACACATCTGACTCTAGGCTCTCCAGTCTTCCTTACTGCTCAGTGTGCGGCCCTTCAGAGTCCAAAATTAAAGCACAAAGTGGGGTTTTCTGACAGACCCTAGACTACAACTTCTGTCCTCTTAGCCCTGCAAGTCTGTCAAGCCAGGTTTCAAAGTATGTGAACCGTGAACTTCCAGATGTTCAAGCTAGATTTAAAAAGGCAGAAGAATCAGAGATTAAATTGCCAACATCCGCTGGATCATTGAAAAAGCAAGAGAGTTCCAGAAAAACAACTACTTCTGCTTTATTGATTATACCAAAGCCTTTGACTGTGAGATCACAAAAAACTGTGGAAAATTGTTAAAGAGATGGGCATACCAGACCACCTGACCTGCCTCTTGAGAAAGCTGTATGCAGGTCAGGAAGCAAGAGTTAGAACTGGACAGGGAACAACAGACTGTTTCCAAATGAGGAAAGGAGTACATCAAGGCTGTATATTGTCACCCTGCTTATTTAACTTATATGCAGAGTACATCATGAGAAATACTGGGCTGGAGGAAGCACAAGCTGGAATCAAGATTGCTGAGAGAAATATCAATAACCTCAGATATGCATATGACACCACCCTTATGACAGAAAGCAAAGAAGAACTAAAGAGCATCTTGATGAAAGTGAAAGAGAAGAGTGAAAATGTTGGCTTAAAACTCAACATTCAGAAAACTAAGATCATGGCATCCAGTCCCATCACTTCATGGCAAATAGAGGGGGAAACAATGGAAACAGTGATAGACTTTATTTTGGGGGGCTCCCAAATTACTGCAGATGGTGATTGCAGCCATGAAAGTAAAAAGCACTTGCTCCTTGGGAGAAAAGTTATGACCAACCTAGACCAATTAAAAAGCAGAGACATTACTTTGCCAACAAATGTCCATCTAGTCAAAGGTATGGTTTTTCCAATGGTCATGTATGGATGTGAGAGTTGGACTATAAAGAAAGGTGAGCTCCAAAAAATTGATGCTTTTGAATTGTGGTGTTGGAGAAGACTCTTGAGAGTCCCTTGGATTGCAAGGAGACCCAACCAGTCCATCCTAAAGGCAATCAGTCCTTTAGGATGATTGTTCATTGGAAGGACTAATGCTGAAGCTGAAACTCCAATACTTTGGCCACCTGATGCAAAGAATGGGTTCATTGGAAAAGACCCTGATGCTGGGAAAGATTGAAGGCAGGAGGAGAAAGGGACAATAGAGGATGAGATGGTTGGATGGTATCACCGACTCAATGGACATGAGTTTGAGTAAATTCTGGGAGCTGGCAATGGATAGGGAGGCCTGGCCTGCTGCCGTCCATGGGGTCGCAAAATGTAGGACATGACTAAGCAACTGAACTGACTGATTTTGATCATCTCTTCAATAATCTGCAGATGTAAAACAATCTTAATGCTGCCCTCATCTCTCTGAATATTTGTCTTCACCCAGTTCTTGGCTCCACAATCCTTCAACACATTTGTACCCTCAAGTACAGAATGTTGTCCAGTTATTCTTATTACTTTTATTGAGAATGTTGGTTAGAATTACCTCAAATGCTATTACCAGAAGTGAAGGTTTCTCCCTTATTCATATTTTTAAATTACTCACAATAAGTTGACCCAGTTACTGAACAGAACTACTGCTTTATATCTGCCTGTCTTACAATACTTATCAGTTGCAAACTAGTGTTATAATGATTTTTTTAATATTTATATTTCTCTCTCTGCCTTTATTAGATTTTGAAGCTCTTCTAGGACAGAATCCATAATCATGTCTGATTCAGCTATGGATTACCTCCATATCCTGCATCTTATTCACATTAAGCTTGCAGGAACTGTTAAGTGAATGAATAAACCTAGATGCTTCTTGTTTGCATAAACTGGACACTTCTGAAATAAAACCACTAAATTATCCTAAACTATATAATGAGAAATCTCAGCAGAAACAAAAAGTAGGCTAAAATCCCAAATACCAATTGTGATTTGCATTAACAAGTTCTTCCAGAACTTGTATGATAAGCAATTGCATACCTGCAGAAATAAACATGAGTATTAGGACATAAAAAATGAAAGCTTGGATACCCCAGGCTGCGGTTTCAATATTGATCTGCATATTTCGTTCAGTATTAGCACATGTGACTCAAACTGTGTAGCTGTCACTCGCATTAAAATTCATACACTCCCTCTGGAATTCACATCAGCCATCTGGCCAAATACTGGCTTCTTACATTTGAAACTCAATTGCATTGAAGTCACTGAATCTCTCAATCAATTACAAAGGGTCTGAGCTCTTAGAGTTTACATTGATTGGCCACCATTTTCCTAATGGAGTCATAGCGTCTGTAATTACCTATTTGACAGGAGAGGTGCCTGCTTTCTGGAGGCGATATATCCTAGCTCTTCATTTACCTAAAATGTTAGTTGGCAGCCCTCATAAGAGCATCAGCTACAAAATGTGATTAGAGTTAATGTAAGTGTAACAGGATGACGTTCTCATCTCATCTCCACTTACTGCATATGGTTGCCACATATTATCCTTTCCCATGGATTGCAATTTTAAAGTAACTTCAATGTACATTTTTATGTTATAATTCATTAAGAGCCAAAATTGATGCATTTGCAAATACCTTCCTATGTATAGTCATACTCAAAAAGTGCTATTTAATTCAAAAAGCTAACATCTCTTCCAAATAAAGAAAAACTTCTGACTGTCAGAACATGAAGTGTATTTAACAGGCACCAGGAAAAGAATTAAGGACCCCTTCTTAAATATACTGGAAGAATTAAAAAAAAAAAAGCTGTTAGATTCAGACACAATTCAGATTAAACCACAGATTATCGGCATGACATAAGTTAAATATTTTAATCTTTCAGACATGACATAAGTTAAATATTTTAATCTTTCAGAGCCTGTCTTTTCATTTATAACATTGAGAGATTAATGCCACTTTATTTTAATAATTATTATATTGTTGTCATAGTTTATTATAATAGCTTCATAGAGTTGAAATAACAAAAACAGAGCTCCCTCACACCTAGAAAATTGAATATTTGTATGAGTCAGGTTTTGCTTAAATAAAGAAGCTATAACTATCTTGAAATCCCAGTGGCTTATGACAGCAAATGTTTGCCTCTTACTCAGAAATCTTCATGTTATCTGTGGCTCTGCTGAGTCAGTTTGAGCCCCCTTGTCCAGTTCAACCTCAGTTGGCTCCTACATGTAGCAGTTTGGGTTCAGATTTGCTCCGTAAGTCTTTCTTTCCGGGATTGGGGATGAAAGAACATCTCAGGCATGCTCTTCTCATTGCGGATAACGGAAGTATGAGAACGCTGGAGGAAATTTGCTCACACCTCACACACTATTACTTCCGCACACTTGTTATTGCTCATAATGAGCCACGTGGGCAACCCCACAGTCAGTGTGGCAAGGAAGTGTGCTCTGTCTACAGGGAATTCCCCACAAGGAGGAAAAACAGGAACAACTATGAATGAATGCTCACCACCACACGAGTCGATTCATGGTACAGTAAGTCTGTACCATACGAACCATGTACCATACGAACCTTCAAGGTACAAACTTTCAAAGACGGGAACACGTGTTCCATCGAAGTCAGGCAGGAGAGAGCCCGCAGCTCGCCCCGTCTCCTGTTACTGACGGTCCTTCAGCTCTGCCATCTCCCACCTCCTCTCTCCCCCCCGTCAGAAACTCTTCTTGCCTGCTCACTCAATGCCAGACCCTGTATGCCAGCTCTTGTACTGTACTACTCTACTGCACTTTTCAGGTACTGTACTATAAGATTTAAAATGTTTTCTTTATTTTTTGTGTTTTTTAATGTATTATTTGTGTGAAAAGTATTATAAACCTATTACAGCCCAGCACTGCATAGCCAATTGTGCTAGCTGGGTGCCTAGGTTAACTTTGTCGGACTTACAAAGTGAACTTATGAATACTCTCGGAATGGAGTTCATTTGTGTGTAGGGGGCTAACTGCGGTATCAATGATTAGCTACTATAGGGCATTGTGTTGGTTCTGTCTCTGAAAACATCCTGAGATCTGACCGAGGAAGTAATTGAGAGGATGTCACTGGACGAACTGGACACAGGCAATCTGAGGCTCCTCTCCTCCTTCCCTGCCCTGGGAATATACATTCTGCCCATCATTCCATGAATGCTAAGTCGCTTCAGTTGTGTCCGACTCTGAGACCCTGTGGACCCCAGGCTCCTCGTCCATGGGATTCTCCAGGCAAGAATACTGGAGTGGGTTGTTGTGCCCTCCTCCAGGTGATCTTCCCAACCCAGGGATCGAACCTGCGTCTCTTATGTCTACCTTCATTGGCAGGCGGTTCTTTACCACTAACACCACCTGGGAAGTTCATCATTCTCTAGCCAGAGCCATCACAGGGATGCAACCTCCAGGGAATGAACCCTGTTAAGGCCTCTATAGAAACTTCTAAGATTCTGGTGGGCAGGTTCAGAGATCCACCTGTCCTGAGGCTACCCAAGACAAGCCTCATGCATAAGTTTCCTTGCTTATTAGAACCACCACCTACCAATCTGAATTGGTCTGCCCCCTTCTTCCATTTCTCCTTGCCCTCTGGGTACAGGGGCCAGTTTCAGATTTTACCCAGGGGATGCCCAAGAGTGTGAACCAACAAGATTTCATAGCAAATTATAAAGACATTTTCCTAGTTACCTCCAAGACATCAAGCCTTCTTCAGAGAAAGCTTTTATTAGATGATTTGAGTGCCTCATCTTAAGCTACTATGGTTATTCATACAACAGGCAGTAACTGAAGAAAGCAGTGTTATACTACTTTATACTTTCCCTGCTGCTGCTAAGTCACTTCAGTTGTGTCCGACTCTGTGCGACCCCATCCCTGGGATTCTCCAGGCAAGAACACCGGAGTGGGTTGCCATTTCCTTCTCCAATGCATAAAAGTGAAAAGTGAAAGTGAAGTCGCTCAGTCGTGTCTGACTCTTTGTGACCCCATGGACTGCAGCCTATCAGGCTCCTCCGTCCATAGGATTTTCCAGGCAAGAGTACTGGAGTGGGGTGCCATTGCCTTCTCTGATACTTCCCCTAGTACTCTTTAAAAAGTAAAATGTATACATATTTTATTTTTACATTGTACCCATAATAAAAGATGTGCGTGCATGCTAAGTCACTTCAGTCATGTCCAACTCTATGCAACCCTATGGACTGCTAGGCTCCTCTGTCCATGGGATTCTCCAGGTAAGAATACTGGAATGGGTTGCCATGCTATCCTCCAAGGGATCTTCCCGACCTAGAGACCAAACCTGTCTGTGTCTCTTATGTCTACCTGCCTTGGCAGGAGGGTTCTTAACCACTAGCGCCACCTGGGAAGCCTATAATAATGAATAAATATTAACAAAAACAGTATATATAGTACTTGGCTCCACTTGCTATTTGTAAACCACAACAATCCTATTAATTTTGGAGGCAAAATAATGCTTCCTAAAATATAATTAAGGCCTTCACAAATTTAGGAGTCAAAAGTCTTTGGCCATTGACCATCCCTGCCTCTCTGCTCAGAAGCTGCCCTCCAACATTTTATAGTTTCTGGTCCAGTGTTCTGAATTGAACTTAAACTTTTATCCCTCCCCCACTTCTATTCAAACTTATACTTCTAGTTAAAATATGGTTATCATTAGTTTTAATACCCTTCTGAAAATTAACTTTTGACCAACTCTTCTAGTCTCTTTAAGACTAGAAGACTCTAGTGCTTTTTCTCCCCAATTTAAATTATTTGCTCTATTCAGATATCTAAGTTCTTGAGATTTTTCTCTCCCCGTGATCTTTTGGGGCACTCTGTACTGCCTAAATAGTGATATGTCTGTAACAGCTTGGTTTTCTACCGTCCTATCTAACTACACCAAGAGTAAAGAATCAGGGGGCCATGTTAGAACTCTGCCTACTACTTCAGTTTTAAAAAATCATTTACAGAACAGAGGTAATGTAGCAAAATGTGTGTTTTTTCCCCACAGAACTACAGAGTTATAATTTTTCAATTGGAAAGGACCTTAATGTTTATCCAGACCAACCCCCTAACCAATGCAGGTGCTTTTCTATAGATCACAGTTCATCTGGTCTCTGCTTCAACATTTATACTGATAAGAAGACTCACTTGTTTATGAATCAGGACATTTAGATTTTAAAACTTTGTACTTAATTTTTAAAATGCTACTGAATCTTTATTTCTATAACTTATTGAGGTCTTCCCTCTAGAAAAATTTTGAATCGAAAATAATTTTTTAACATGAAAGATTTTTAAACTTAATTATCAACTGCCATTCTTTCCCCAAAGAGGGATAATCTAAGTGCACTCTACTCCAGACTAAATATTCTAGTTTTCATATGATGTAATTTCCACATCTTTTACCATCTTGGTCACCCACCTGAATTTACTCCCTCTTATTAAAAAAAAAAAATCTTAAAAACATGGTTCTTACACCATGACCAAGTATATTATATTAGGAATAGTAATTTAGTGTATAAATTAGAGTAGTTCATCATTAAATCTGTAAATGTAATGTATAACACGAGAAAGCTCAATAAAATAAATCACATGACTTCTTCAATAGATTCAAAAAACTTATTTGATAACTTTTGCCTTTTCAATAAATACATGCGAAATGCAATAGAATAGAGCAGTAGAGGGAAAGTCTGACTCTCTGACCTCATGGATTGTAGCCCACCAGTTCCTCTGTCCATGGGATTCTCTAGGCAAGAATACTGGAGTGGGTTGCCATTCCCTTCTCCAGGGCATTTAACTTATCTTTGTTAAGGAATCTCTTTGCCTAGAGCAAAATCAACTCAGTGATAAAATATTATCTGCATTATCAAAATGGAACAAAGATCTAAATGTAAGACCAGAAACTATAAAACTCCTAGAGAAGAACATAGGCAAAACACTCTCCGACATAAATCACGGCAAGATCTTCTATGACCCACCTCCCAGAATATTGGAAATAAAAGCAAAAATAAACAAATGGGACCTAATGAAACTTAAAAGCCTTTGCACAACAAAGGAAACTATAAGCAAGGTAAAAAGACAGCCCTCAGATTGGGAGAAAATAATAGCAAACAAAGCAACAGACAAAGGATTAATCTCAAAAATATACAAGCAACTCCTGCAGCTCAATTCCAGAAAAATAAATGACCCAATCAAAAAATGGGCCAAAGAACTAAACAGACATTTCTCCAAAGAAGACATAACAGATGGCTAACAAACACATGAAAAGATGCTCAACATCACTCATTATCAGAGAAATGCAAATCAAAACCACAATGAGGTACCATTACATGCCAGTCAGGATGGCTGCTATCCAAAAGTCTACAAGCAATAAATGCTGGAGAGGGTGTGGAGAAAAGGGAACCCTCTTACACTGTTCGTGCGAATGCAAACTAGTACAGCCACTGTGGAAAACAGTGTGGAGATTTCTTAAAAAACTGGAAATAGAACTGCCATATGACCCAGCAATCCCACTTCTGGGCATACATACCGAGGAAACCAGATTTGAAAGAGACACGTGCACCCCCATGTTCATCGCAGCACTGTTTATAATAGCCAGGACATGGAAGCAACCTAGATGCCTATCAGCAGACGAATGGATAAGAAAGCTGTGGTACGTATACACCATGGAATATTACTCAGCCATTAAAAAGAATTCATTTGAATCAGTTCTAATGAGATGGACGAAACTGGAGCCCATTATACAGAGTGAAGTAAGCCAGAAAGATAAAGACCAATACAGTATACTAACTCATAATATGGAATTTAGAAATATGGTAACGATAACCCTATATGCAAAACAGAAAAAGAGACACAGAAGTACAGAACAGACTTTGGGACTCTGTGGGAGAAGGTGAGGGTGGGATGTTCTGAGAGAACAGCATTGAAACAAGTATACTATCAAGGGTGAAACAGATCACCAGCCCAGGTTGGATGCATGAGACAAGTACTCAGGGCTGGTGCACTTCGAAGACCCAGAGGGATGGGATGGGGAGGGAGGCGGGAGGGGGATCGGGATGGGGAACACATGTAAATCCATGGCTGATTCATGCCAATGTATGGCAAAAACCACTACAATATTGTAAAGTAATTAGGCTCCAACTAATAAAAATAGATTAAAAAAAAAAGAAAACAAACAAAAAATAAAAAAAAAATTATCTGCACTATTTAGAAATTATTTTTTTATCAAACAAATAATACGTATACCACCATTTACTTCTAAAACAATTTTAAATCAAGTATAAAATAAGTATGTTATTATTCTATGGTGTTACTTGAAGAGTTCTGGGAAATTCAGTAAGGATAAAAACTAATATTATCAAGTATTGGGAAGTTAAAAAACAATTATTTTAAAATTATTATAACATATGTAAAATTATTATAAAACTTTAAAGTTTTGAGATAGTAAGAAATATATGAATGGAACATAATTACACCAAAAAATTATCCTCAGTTCATTAGTTTAACCTGAAATTAAACAAAATTTTTTTCAAAAAGAAGAAAGGAAAAAGGAACATATAACCCATAGTTTAGGAAACAGATAGAGAGGTAGACAGAAACATGTAGAGTGTGCTTATTTTAGAAAAGGAAAACTAAATGCTGCAGTCAGGTCTGTTATTTAGTCATTAAGTTCTGCCCGATACTTTTGGGACCCCATGGACTGTAGCCCACCAGGCTCCTCTGTCCATGGGATTCTCCAGGCAAGAATACTGGGGTGGGTTGCCATTTCCTCTCCAATCAGGTCTAATCTAGTTAATTTACAGAGTTAATGGAATTCAATTAAAATCTGATCAAGATTTTTGTCTATGTGTGTGAGAAATTTAGCCAAATGATTCTGAAATTTATTTTGAAAAATAAACAAGGAAAATATCACTTAATACCTAAAAATAACAACAGTGTGTAGGGAAAAAGGAAGGACTACCTTAGCAGGTAATAGAATGTGTTACATAGAAACAAACAAGAAAACTCCATGTCACTACTACTGAAATGGATATATTCTACAGTGGATTAGAGGAGAGAAAGATTAGAATTGGCCCAAATACATATAAGAACATTCTCTATTATAATTACACCTCTAAAAATATGCAGAAAATGATTATTTTAAATATGAACTGAAATTTTGGAATAACAATATAAAAAAGAACAAAGAAATCCATATCTTTCTCTGAAAAAATGAAGTATCTCATATGGAATAAAAAATTTAAATATAAAAAAGTCAAATCATAGTAAAGTTAGCATAATCCAATGTGCTTTATCAAATATCAGAAGAAATGATCATTTTCTTTGCATTACAACAGAAGAAATTGTGAAAGGAATAACTAAAAAGCTGCTCCACCCCAAAATAAAAAGAAATTACACTCAAGAAGATGTTCTGGAAACACTAACCATGGAAATAAATATTGAAAACAAAATATACATGTGAAAACAAGGTATTGTTAAGTAAATTATTTTATTTTAATATTTTTCAAAGACTATGCATGAATTTCCTGGACTTCCCTGGTGGCTCAGATGGTAAAGCATCTGCCTACAATGTGGGAGACCTGGTTTGATCCCTGGGTAGGGAAGATCCCCTGGAGAAGGAAATGGCAACCCACTCCAGTACTCTTGCCTGGAAAATCCTATGGACAGAGGAGCCTGGTAGGCTACAGTTCATGGGGTCATAAAGAGTCAGACAGGACTGAGCAACTTCACTTTCACTTTCATGCATGAATTTATAAATGAAGATCATTAAGGCTAGGAAAATCTATTGGCAATGTTTATGGTAAAATTTTATAACTTTTGAACATCATATATACTCATTGTAAGTACAAGCACTACCTTATGTATGGAGTTTATCTATAGGAAATTAACAAATAGTTAAATCTTCCTGAGTCCTAATGTCACATTAATAAAATGGAGTTACTTCCTATCATTGTGAAGATTCCATGTGACAACATAATTAAAGAGATTTGGCTCATAATCATTGTTGTAATTACAGAAATTATAGTATTTATCTTTCAATTTTAAGTTCCTTAAAATTGTGAAACTACTACTTTTATCCTATCTTAAAAAGTTGTGACAATGATAATCATCCAAATACTATCTAAGGAGATTAATGATAGGTGACCATAAGTCCTTCACTTTGTACCTTGCCTTCTACTCATAAAGCTTCAAATTTCCCAACAATCAACCCCCCCAAATTTCAGAAATTTAGCAGTTATAGAAGTTTCTAAGTTTGGACAAAGGGTCAAAAACTTACTCCCTCTATGGGAAGGTCTGATTTTTTCATTCACTCCCTAGTTGCTTCCTTGGAAATGAATAAAGATCATATGTGTCAGCTACATTATTGGGCGACAATAATTATGACCAAAAAAATGAGAGATAAACTGAATCTAACCTGAGAGAAGTATAAAGTTGCAGGATATAAAATCAATACATAGAAATCTACTGCATTTCTATACTAATAACCAACTATCAGAAAGAGAAGTTGATAAAGCAGTCCCATTTCATCAAAAAGAATTAAGTAACTAAGAAAAAATTTAACCAAAGAGGTAAAAGATCTGTACTCAGAAAAATATAAGACAAAGATTAAAGAAATAAACGAAAACACAAATTAATGGAAAGATACACTGCAGATGGTGATTGCAGCCATGAAATCAAAAGACGCTTACTCCTTGGAAGAAAAGTTATGACCAACCTAGATAGCATATTAAAAAGCAGAGACATTGCTTTGCCAACAAAGGTCCGTCTAGTCAAGGCTATGGTTTTTCCAGTGGTCATGTATGGATGTGAGAGTTGGACTATAAAGAAAGCTGAGCACCAAAGAATTGATGCTTTTGACCTGTGGTGTTGGAGAAGACTCTTGAGAGTCCCTTGGACTGCAAGGAGATCCAACCAGTCCATCCTAAAGGAAATCAGTCCTGGGTGTTCACTGGAAGCACTGATGCTGAAGCTGAAACTCCAATACTTTGGCCGCCTGATGCAAAGAGCTGACTCATTGGAAAAGACCCTGATGCTGGGATAGATTGAGGGCAGGAGGAGAAATGGATGACAGAGGATGAGATGGTTGGATGGCATCATCAACTCGATGGACATGGGTTTGGGTGGACTCCGGGAGTTGGTGATGGACAGGGAGGCCTGGCGTGCTGCGGTTCATGGGGTAACAAAGAGTCACAAAGGACATGACTTGAGTGAGTGAACAAAAACAATGACCCCTATGAAGATACTTCAAAAAACTTAAAATTGAACTACCATACAATCCAGCAATGTGACTGCTAGTTATGTATCCTAGGAAAGTAAAAACACTAACTTGGAAAGATTCTGCAACGCTATGTTCATCACATCACATAACAGTCAGGATATGGAAGCAACCCAAGTGTCCACTGATAAATGAATGAATAAGGCAGATGTGGTATATACATGCAATGGAATAATGCTTTAGCAATAAAAAAGAATGAAATCTTGCTATTTACTACAAAATGGATGGACCTGGAGGTATTATGTTAAGTGAAATAAATCAGACAGAGAAGGACAAATACCATACGATTTCACTTATATGTGGGATCTAAAAAAACAAAACAAACAATAGATATAACAAAACAGAAACTGACAGACACAGAGAACAAACTGTTGGTCATCAAGGGAGTAAGGGGTGGGGAGTTGGCCAAAACAGGTGAAGGGAATTAAGAGGCACAAACTCTAATCACAAAATAAATAAGTCACAGATATGTAATGTACAGCATAGGAAACATAATAATACTGCAATAACTTTGTACAAAGACAGGTGGTTTCTAAACATATCATGATGCTTATAATATTCATAATATATATGGATGCTGAAGGACTATGTTGTACACCTGAAATTAATACAATATTGTTTGTCAACTAGTCTTCAATTTAAAAATAAATGTGGCTTTAATCGAAGATAATTCCTGATGAGTATAGCAGTCAGAAAAAGAAAAATCACATCTATCCTTGGAATTGAGATAGAATGTTTTCTTAAGTTTTTTTCAAGTGTCAAATGTTTCTTTAAAAATAACTATGTGGTTTGAATCATATAAGAAACAGAAGGCAAAAATAAATTCATAGAGCTGGGGCATTAGGAGCAAGATTAAGAAACTTCTTGGGGGGAAATGCATGTAGAAAATGTCCAGGTACAGGTTACTGACAACTCTGATAGGCTGATGAGATACTTAGCATATCCCACTTCTAAAACCCTGAGAACATCATATAGGACTACATAGCTGAGGTCCACTACATGGCTGTTGCAGCTTCGGGACATTTTGTGTCTTGTGACAGCCTTCAGTAGTCTGTGCTTCAGCTTTACCTGTATGTGTATGAAAGGCCAGCATATTTGAGTTCAATTTCTCTCAAGAGTAAGCAGGACTAAGGCTCCGTGGGCGGTTGAACTAAAAACAAGTATGTGGTGTCCGTTGGCACACAAATAATTAATATTAACACATCATAAACATAACAATAATTTCTACTCATATAGTCCTGTCAGCCTCTCAGCTACCCCTGGGGGAGAGAGTATTTGACCTGGACCATTGAAGAAGATAAGGTTTCAACAGTTTAATTTGCAAGGGGACAGGAACATCCAGGACTGGTTTGTGCAAACAGAAATAGCCTCAAGGGACTAGTGTGTAGTATGGGAAGGGGAATGGGAGATGAGGCTACAATGAAAGTTGAACAAAAGGATTTCAGCAAGCAATGGAGAGTTATCAAAAGTTTTTCAGCAAAGTGATAACATAAAACCAGACTTTATTACCTACTCGTAAAGCAATGTGAATGAACAGGGAAAAAACAGGAGGAAAATGAATGCAACTTGTTTTTCAGTAGCTATAGAGAGTATTTCATAAAGTTTACATTAAGCATGTTGTATATTTCAAATATTTTGTTAAGACTATCAATCAAGTTTTCCTAATCCTTTTCTGGAGTCCAACTGAGACCTATGAGTTTAGAATCAAACTGAAATCTGTCTTCACCACTTACAGGCTGTATATGTGTGTGATCAGTCACTCAGTCATGTCCAACTTTTTTGAGACCCCATGGACTATATGTAGTCTACCAGGTTCCTCTGCGCATGGGATTTTTCTAGGCAAAAATTCTGGAATGGGTTGCCATTTACTCCTCCAGTAGAGATTATATAAACTCAAGCAAGTTATTTAACTTTTCTGGGCATTGATGAACACATCTAGATGTCAAAGGCAGTAATACCTACCTCATCAGGTTATAAAGACACAGTGAGTTAACACTTATAAAGGCTTAACAGAATGCCTGGCATTTGATAAGTATTTGATAAAATAGTAGTTAGTGCTATTAATGGAGCTTCCCAGGTGATGTTAGTGGTAAAGAGACCAACTGCCAATGCAGAAGACATAAGAGACGTGGGTTCAATTCCATCAGAAAGATACCCTGGAGGAGGGCATGGCAAACAATTCCAGTATTCTTGCCTGGAAAACCCCATGGGCAGAGGAGCCTGGCGGGCTACTGTCCATAGGGTCACACAAAGTCCGATACGACTGAAGTGACTTAGCAGGGAGGCAGGCAGTGTTATTAATAAATGAGACAATTTCAGTTGCCCAGTCATGTCACTCTTTGCGACTGCATGGATGGTAGCCTCCACCCATGCAATTCACTAGGCAAGAATACTGGAGTGGGTTACTATTCCCTTCTCCAGGGGATCTTCCTGACCCAGGGATTGAACCTGGGTCTCCCACATCGCAGGCAGGTTCTTTACCATCTGAGCAACCAGGGAAGCCCAATAAATGAGAGATAGATGTCAATTAAAGTCAGTTTTAATCATTTTGGCCCAGATTTACAATTTATCATCATCTCTGCATCTTTGGAGTATGCCTCTTAAAGATCTTTTCCCACATTAGCACAAATTCATTAACAACAAAAAAAAAAAAAAACAAATTGGGCACAATTTTTCTAGCAGATATATATTTGTCTATACTATATTACTCCATCTTATCCACAAAAATATCAGAATGTCTTTTGTCAAATGCAAATTAAAAATGCAGCAGATTGTATAGCAGAGCTATATGTAACTTTATTCTGCATTTTCCAAGTCTTCTGTAAATATGCTATCATATTTTCATGATGGGTGTACTATTTAACATCAGAAATAAAATTAATTTCTATAGTGTGACATGTTCTAATGAACTCTCAATGATGTCTAAAGATCAGTACTTTCTCTTTTAAGTCTTCCCAAATCACATAATACTGTGAGAATTTTAACAAAAATCAGCTAAAATCCATCACTCTGTATTTCTACTATCTGTATTTCCCAGAGCAGAGCTACGTTTATAGTCTATAAATACTCTAACTCAGGAATCTGTAGTAATTGTTTCTGTGCTAAATATAAAGACACCTGTGGAAACCTTGAAGGGATTAGGTTAACTCACCATTAAAATAGGTGTGCTAAAAGAGTTCACTTCAGCAGGCCTGGAATTGGTCTTATCTGTTTTTCTGAAATACCTGCATGGTACTGACATCTGGTCAAGGCATGAAGTGTAGTTTTTAATAGCACTGTTCTGGAGCAAATTTGGGGGTTATCTCTACCAGCCCATTAGCCTAGTTTATTAATTAGAGCAAGATTGATGGTTTGCACACAATTTCAGCAAAACTCCCAGAGGATTCAGCCATTGGGTCTGGTCACACAGCAATAATGTACCAACATAACCAACTGGGTAAGAGCCTCACTCAAGAAGCCATCTTGCGCTTTCTGGTTCTGAGGTTTTCCACACACATACGTGACTTATTACTGATCTGAGAGGGAAGACACATCTGATATGGCCCAGCAGAGGAAGGATAACAGAGCTGACTTCTGGCTTCTCCAAACCCTTCTCTGTAAAGGAGCCTCTGCCTGCCCAAAACATCTTTACTGCTCTTCTGACACAACATCCTGTTGCTCCTGTGTGTCCTTTTCTGAAAATAAACTGTAGGTTCAGAAGCATTATCATTTGGGGTCTTATGAATTCACCATTTGCACAATAGGCAAAATAAATTGCCCCATCATTTTTAGTTGCAAAGTTTTATATGCTTATATTTATATTTTTGAAGTAAATTACACGAGCTCATGGGTTATGATATATATTTATTGGAATCAAGCATATAAAAGAATAAACATAAGATAAAACTTTATATTGATTCAGCCCTCATCTGAACTGCAGTGGTTCACTGCAATGGTGAGCTTGGAAGCAACTGACCTCACTTATATGTAAGTTATTAAACTGAGAATAGCCAAGATCAGTGACCTAAGGGGAAATCCTTAAAGGAGAGTGGTCTGTGACAATACAAGAGGGTGACAAAAAATGAACACAAAATTCTCCAAAATAAAAGTGTGGCAGTTCAAGTTCTGGACGTACTATCCATACATTTTATATGGCCTCAGGCCAAACAGTTGTGAGAATCTGACACAATCTGAGCAGAGGGCTTATGTTTTGCTCGACTTCATAGGAAACACTCGATTCCAGTTAGCAATTTCAATTCCCATATTAGGAATTACAAACATTACTTTATTATATTCATGGCACATACTACTTGAAATCATCTTGACTTACTACATTTTTTCCCATCAGAATGGAAGCTCTTTGACAGCAGAGAACTTCTGTATCATGCCTATCAATGTATCCCTAGTGTCTAAAGCTTAATACATCATAGATGATAAAAAAATTTTCATTTACTAAGTGTTAACTATCCTCTAGGCATTGTTATAAGCATTTCATTAAATACAAGTCACATCATATGATGCAGCTACAATCTCATATATTACGGATGAGGAATGCAAGGCACAGAGAGGTTAAGTAAATTGATCAAGGCCATACAGGTAATAAATGGCAGAACCATTGGAGCACAGACAGCCTGTCTTTAGAATCCAGGCTCTTGGAAACTCCTCAGAAGTAAACAGCTAAATATGCAGATCATCTCATAAAATCACTTATGAATCATTGCTAGATAATTCAGTGTTTTAATGAAGATTTTACTTTTACCTTTCATCTAAACTTTTTTCGTAAAGTATTAAAAATTCAAACATAAAGGCCTAAATTCTACCAAGGCAAGCACCTCCTTTCTAAAGGAAAGCAGATCGAGAATCCCTCCTATCTTCAGATGCATTGTAGCAGCTCCAATGTCACCTCGGAGAGGAATTTATTTGTGTCACACAAACAGAAGCAGGTGGCCCGATGCAGGTGTTGTCATGTTTGTGGAGCTCTAATGAGAGTTTGCTGGGAAAGAGAATAGCAAAAATGAGGTATTTCTTTCCCTCTATCTTCCAGCTTATCTTTGGGAGAAAAGAGACACATCAAAGCACTCGTGTGATGGAAACAGACAATGAACTGCTTCTTCTAAGTTAAAAATTTCCATAATTGTGAAGGCCCCTACTGGAAGTGGAGAGCAGAGGCTGGCAATGGAAAATATAAGATGTAAAGTATTAATTCTAGAGAGAGGCCCAGAACACCCCAAGAAGACTTGCACTTGTTTCTCACTCTACTGAACAGGCTTATCTTGCTCAGAGAAAATGGCATGTCTCTGTAATTTATTTTTCTAGTTCAATTCAATTTGAAATTTGAAATATAACTATTAAAAAAAACTACAAATCATCCTTAACTACCCTACAGTATAGGTCATACTAGACCTATAATTGATTTTCTGCTTCTTCTCAAATTTTTACACCAAAAGGCAAAATCATATAGAGTTAAGGAAAGGACTAAGAATATTTGTATCACAAATAAGAGTCTCTGGGAACAAATTAAAGTGGGTTCTGCTCACTTTTGGGTGACTTTTCTTTATATACTTTTGTTGCTGTTGTGTAAACACATAAGAATGAAACTATTTATCATCAACGTCTATTTATCATCAATGTCTTCAGAAAGAAAAGGAGAGGAAATGCCAAGTAACTATGACTCTGTGAGTTTCTCCGTGTATTACTCCAAAATAAGCATGAAAATAAAATATTTAACATTAAAATTAAAGACATATTTAGGCCCACAAATTAGATATGTAGTACAGTGCACAAGAAATGGAATGGAAACTCAAAATGATCAACAGGGCTGAAGCCAAGAGCCTGCTGAACTGCAGGTCTGCAAGCAGACAGAAGTAACTATACATTTAAGTCCTGCACTGCTACACAGTAACAGGGAAAAACAGAAGACTTTTCATTGCACAAAATGGAGATAGAATCACTAACTGAATTGCCAGCTGGTACAAGCTTACCTCCTGAAGAAGAAGGCTAAATAAAAGTTTCAAGTGCTTCTAGAACTAAATGTAGTTGAAAACCACACACACACATGAATAGATACGAAGAATAACAGCCAAGTTGCTTTCTAGTCCAGGGACCTGCATCTTCCTTAAGAAAGATTAAAATTCAAACCCAATAGGAGCCTGAGCCATTAATATGAGGCTAGGGGAGCTGAAAACCAGGTGGATACAAATGTCTAACTGCTACATAGGAGAGAAAATGTTTAAGAAATACTCATAACATGTAGAAAGACTGCCACAAACTTAATAATAAATGAGATAAATTTAGCCCCAAGAAAATGGGAATAATGGAAAACTCTCGGAAAAACTTTGACATAAAATAGGTTTAATGTCTTCAAAGAAAGAATATTGTATACAAAAATTACCAAAATTGTAAGCTAAAGACAGGCAGATATTAACCAAGTTTAGAGAGATATGAAAAGTAGACCATTAGAAGTCCCACTATTAATATGGATATTTTTAAAACGTAATAAGGGAAAGAAATTCTAGATACTATATATGAAGCAGTTTATCACTTCTGTAATAATAAAGCAGTTTATCACTTCTGTATGTAATAAACTGAAAAGTTTATTACATACATTTTGAAACCAAAGGTAAATATTAAAATAATAATTAAAACTGATAAGCCAAAGGAGTAGATAAAATGAAACTATTTTGGATTAAATATTCAGTTAATCGAAAGAAGATAGTGAAAAAAGAACCAAAGAGAAATAAGAACCAAATAATAGGTGAGACAAAGAGAAAACAAATAATCAGTTGGTAGACTTACAAACTGACATTAAGTGTAAACTGTATATTGATGGACATTTAAGTTGCCTAAATCTATTCTTAAACAGAGAAATAGATAAAGAATATGTGGCATATACATACAATAGAATATCTGCAGCAACATGAATAGACCTAGAGATTGTCATACTAAGTGAAGCAAGTCAGAGAAAGATAAACATCATATAATAAAGAAAAATATCATATAATGTTGCTTATATGTGGAATCTAAAAAAAATGGTACAAATGTACTTATTTACAAATCAGAAATAGAGTCACAGATGCAGAAAACAAACTTCTGGTTATGAGGGTGAAAAGGAGAGGAGGGATAAACTGGGAGACTGGGATTGACACATTTGTCGTTGCTGTTGTTCAGCTGCTAAATCATGTCTGGCTCTTTGTGACCCCGTGGGCTGCAGCACGCCAGGCTTCCCTGTCCCTCACTATCTCCTGGAGCCTGTTCAGATTCATATCCATTGAGTCAGCGAGGCTTATCTTATCCTCTACCACTCCTTTCTCCTTTTGCCTTCAATCTTTCTCAACATCAGGGCCTTGACATATACACACTATTATATACGAAGCAGATAACTAATAAGGACCTACTGTAGAGCACACGGATTCTACTCGGTACTCCACAATAACCTACATGGGGACAGAGTCTAAAAGAGACTGCATATATGTATATGTATAACTGACTCACTTTGTTGTACACCTGAAACTAACACAACATTGGAAATCAACTATACTCCAATAAAAATGTTTTTTTAAAAAATGTATATGGTGTACACACCTCAAGTAAGACAGATACTGTAAGACTGAGTGGAAAAACAACACCAAGATAGATGTCAACAAGAAGAATACAAACAATAAGAATCTTAAAGTATTTGTACTGTGAAAGAAGCCATTCAAACTAGAGTATATAATGTATAATAATATTTAGATAAAATTCTGAAAACTACAAGCTAATCTGTAGTAAGAGTAAATCACAGTTGCCAGCAGAGAGGGCAGGGAAATCCAGGAGGGGATGATTCCAGAAGTGCACAAGGGAATTCTGGGATATTATATATGTTCACTTTATAAGGGTATCAGAGATCTATGCAAATTGTACATTATAAATAGATGCAGTTTATGTTTATGCATTTTGCCTCAATGAAATTCTTAGTCAATGAAAGAATGGATGAACTGGCAGAGCACTATTTTTGTTAGGTAAAACAAAATTAAAGGCAAATGCATTAATAGCATTAATGCAATAATCTAGAATAATATGGGGCCTTCCCAGGTGGCTCAGTGGTAATGAATCTGCCTGCCAATGCAGGAGACGCGGGAGGTGTAAGTTTGATCCCTGCATCTGGAAGATCCACTGGAAAAGGAAATGGCAATCCACTCCAGTATTCTTGCCTGGAAAATCCCATGTAGCCTGGTGGGCAATATGGGGTCACAAAAGAGTGGTTACAACTGAGTGACTAAACAACAACAACATATACAACAGACAATCTTTCACAGCAACAGCAAGATGTGGGACCCAGAAACAGGCCAACCAGAGAGAAAGGAAAGAGATTCCCAGGATGATGGCGAAGAGAAATCTGGGAGGACTGTAAAATACCAGGTCCTGTAGAGATCAAAGCAAGAGAGCCAAAGAATCTTCCTTCTCCAGGGGATCTTCCCAACCCAGGGATCGAACCCAGGTCTCCAGCATTTCAGGCAGATGCTTTAACCCTCCGAGTCACCAAGGAAGCCCAGGAATGATATTACCAAAAGAAAAAGAAACAGGAATCTAACCATGCAGCTGTGAGCAATACTCACACAATCGTAATCATGAAAGTGAAAAATCAGTATTCAGTTTTGTATGATAAAAACTGTAAACAATTCAGCTGTCCAAAAAAAGGGAGGGTACTGATAAATTTTGGCATACGCAGAGAATAAAATGCTATCCAGAAATCAGCAGGTTAAACCAGAGATATGTGTACTGACATGGTTAAATTTCACTAACATGAAGTTGACAATGAAATATCAAGTTGAACTTTGTTCCTATTTATGGAAATACTACTTTAAACAAAAACAATGCCATTCTCTGTTTGTGTTTATATATGTATCAGTTAAAAAGTAAATAATATGCTAATCCCAAACTCCCAATCTTTCTCTCCCACCCCACTCTCACTGGGAACCACAAGCCTCTTCTCTATGTCCCTGCATCCATTTCTGGTTCATAGATGAATCACTTGGCTCTACAGCAGAAACTAACACAAGACTGTAAATCAACTACACCTCAATAAAAAGTTTTAAGTAAACGATATGGGTTGTATATTCACACAATTTATGATGGTGGTTGGAGAGAATGAAAAAAGGAAGGAAAGAGGAAAGTAATATGATTTATATAACAGAAATATAGGGGAATTTAATCTATCTGTAGTTACTTTTTATTTTTTAATGATCTGAAATCAATATTACTAATAATATGCTCATCTAAAGATGCTTGCTCCTGGAAAGGAAAGCTATGACAAACCTAGACAGTGTATTAAAAATCAAAGACAGCACTTTGCTGAAAAAGGTCCATAAAGTCAAAGTTATGGTTTTTCCAGTAGTCATGTATGGATGTAAGAATTGGACCCAAAGAAGGCTGAGGGCTGAAGAAATGATGCCTTTGAATTGTGGCACTAGAGAAGATTCTTGAGAGTTCCCTGGACTGCAAGGAGATCAAACCAGTCAATCCTAAGGGAAATCAACCTTGAATATTCATTGGAAGGGCTGATGCTGAAGTTGAAGCTCCAATATTTTGGCCACCTGATGCACAAAGTCAACTCATTGGGAAAGACCCTAATAACTGGGAAAAATTGAAGGCAAAAGGAGAAGAGGGTGGCAGAAAATGAAATGAACTGACTCAATGGACATGAATCTGAGCAAACTCTGGGAGATGGTGAAGGACAGAGGAGCCTGGCATGCAGTCCATGAGATCCAAAGAGTCGGACACAACCGAGCAATGGAACAACAGCAACAGCTTGGGTAGTGAGTACATGATGCTTGATGCAGTGTCCTTTTATGTTCTGTTATTCTCTCAATCCAAAACAAAGATTTCAAAAAGCAATTTGCCTATTCATCTCCTGGATAGCCACAGAGGTCACGCCTTTAGGAAAGAACTCAGGGGGAAATGTGGTCTATCATTTTGTGATTAAGCAATTTTGACCAGCCTTTTCTATTTCAGAACTTTCTAAAGTCTCATAATGACAAGTGCCATAAACATCACTGTTGGCTATTAACAGATCAGCCTTCTACAGGGTATGCATGCTAAGTCACTTCAGTCATGTCCAACTCTTTACGACTCTATAGACTGTAACCGCCAAGCTCCTCTGTCCATAGAATTCTCCAGGCAAGAGTCCTGAAATGGGTTGCCAGTACTCCTCCTTCAGGGGATCTGCCTGACCCAGGGATCAAACCCGCGTCTCTTATGTCTCCTGCATTGGTAGGTGGCTGTTTTACCACTGCAGGGCCACCTGGGAAGCCCTTCTATAGAGCTTATCCTCCCATAAGCAACACTGTCTGCAGCTATCAGACCAAGGTAGTGATATTAACAACAAATCTTTCTATACATTTGCCAAGAACTTGCAAGGTCAACTTTTACTGGTTTGTTTAATGCACCAGGAGATGTTAGGTGCTTTCACATATATGGTCGCATATGACCCTTCAGAGACCTATAGCATAATATAGTAGAGGAAACAGATGCTTTAAAATAGGCAAATTTGAACCTGAAATTTTGTTCTGTCCTTTACAATCCATGTGACCTTGAAGTTACAAAATATCTCTAAATCAATTTTCTCATGTGTAAAATGGGAAGAAATTGCTTACCTTACAAGTTAGGGTAAAGGTCAAATAAGATGACATCTGAAAACTATCTAACATGGACCCAAGGAAGGCTTCGGTGAATGTTACCACCTCCATTTTATAGTCAAAGGGATGGAAGTTCTGAGGAGCTCAGGGACGTGATGCTGGTCACACAAAAATGATAGAATCAAAGAGGTGTGGCAGTGAAGAGCCTGTACTCTGGAGCCAGGCTGGCAGGGTTCTAATCCCAGTGGTGTGACCTCAGGCAAGTTGATTAACTCTCTGTGCCTTAGTTTCCACATATGTAAAACAAGAACAGGAAGGGAAACTATTTCATATGCTTGTTATTAATATTATATAAATAAGTACTTCAAACAGTCTGGCAAAGAATAAGTTCTGCATAATTTAATTAATAAGAAGCAACAAATAAGTTAACCCAATATATGGAAATTCATACTCCATGGAAGGAAGCATAGAGCTTCTCCTTATGTGGAATGACAGCTGCCATCCAGCAGGAATGATGACATGCAGACACTATGCCTTGAGGGTGTGTGTGTGGGGTTTGTGTCTCTTTTTGTCAAAGTTTAGGGGGAAAGTGGTGCCTGAAAGAGAGAGAATGAAGATAAAGGTGAAGTTTGTTATCAACATTGTTAATTCTTACTGTCTCATGGGTGATGCAATTTTCATCTCTGCTGTGTTTGTTTTCCAAGTTGCAGCTAAACCCATCAGCAAGTTTAAAAGAGCTAGATCTTGAGATTAAACTATGATAATAGGCTCACATGTTTGCATCAAAACATGGACAAGTCTCTGTCCCTTTGTGCCATGTCCTTTTCTCCCTCTCACCAGCAGCCATAGGACTAGCTGGCACTACTTCCCCATTATCATCTTCCTGAAGGGCACGCAGAACTCACTTAATTGCTTCACACTACAGTACACTGCTGTTCAGAACCAGTCTGTTTCTTTCCATTGTAACAGCATGGAAATAAATAAGCAATTTTCATACATTAGGAAACATAAGCATGCCAGAGTCTAATTCATACTCATGCGATTAATAAACTAGAGCACTTAGATGTAATACCCTATACCACACAAACGCTGTTCCATTAGAGTGGTCATTTGGGGGTGAGATATCACCCACAGTTGTCTCATCGCTGGCCCAGTCGACAGCCCCTGCATGGAAACACATGGAACTTCCTTAGGGCGAAAAATCTCCTTCAGGTTGAAAAATGAAGGGTAAGAAATGGAGAGCCAACTTCCTTGATTTTGTAAGTGGTATTGGCTTTGTGTGAGCTATGAGCAGGCTGCATGACTCTGAGCAAATATATTTTCTGTGCCTTGTTTATTAATGGACAGAAAAGCTAGCCTGAAAATGAAATTGATTTTATTCACTTAGGATTTTATACTCCATTGCACAACCACAACCCAGCAAATTCTTCATTAAGAGAGATAATTACTTTAATGAAGATTAAATATAATTTAAAATTCACATTTATCTTTATCTACCTAGTGCAGGTCAGAATTAGCCTAAAATAGCTAGAGAAGTGGGAAGAAATAGATTTCTCCAAAAAGTTTCCATCTGTCTATGCATAGAGGGGTCTGATCTGACTGCCAGCCTGCCTTTCTTCCCCTTTGTCCTCTTTCTCTCATTTCACTCATTCATGTCTCCCACATCAAGCCCAAATGAAACCTGCTTCTCAGCTCAGTTCAGTCGCTCAGTCATGTCTGACTCTTTGGGACCCCATGAACCTCAGCATGCCAGGCCTCCCTGTCCATCACCAACTCCCAGAGTTTACCCAAACCCATGTCCATCGAGTCGGTGATGCCATCCAACCATCTCATCCTGTGTCGTCCCCTTCTCCTCCTGCCCTCAATCTTTCCCAGCATCCGGGTTTTTTCAAATGAGTCAGCTCTTTGCATCAGGTGGCCAAAGTATTGGAGTTTCAGCTTCAACATCTTAATCCTAATTTTAGGATGTTTGGCAGAAGCAACAGGATAGCAGCAATTTATACCCAGGATGCTCAATGATCTTTGAACAACTGTATCCATGATGGGCATCTGGGAGAGAAAAATCAAAGAAGTAGTAGGTTGATTTTAGAAATATCCTCCCTCCTTGAGACAGAGAGTGTCTACCTGTCAAAGACAGGAAGCCAAGGATATATTAAGCGGACTGGTATTACTCATAGTTTTGTGTGGTGTTATCATTATTCCTCATTAATGGCACCGATGAAGCTGAAAGAGGAGAGTGAAAAAGCTGGCATAAAACTCAACACTCAAAAAACTAAGATCATGGCATTCAGTCCCATCACTTCATGGAAAATAGATGGGGAAACAACAGAAACAGTGAGAAACTTTATTTTCTTGGGCTCCAAAATCACTGTGGATGGTGACTGCAGTCATGAAATTAAAAGATGTTTGCTCCTTAGAAGAAAAGTCATGACCAACCTAGACAGTGAATGAAAAAGCAGAGACATCACTTTGCCAACAAAGGTCCATCTAGTCAAAGCTATGTTTTTTCCAGTAGTCACGTATGGATGTGAGAGTCGGATCATAAAGGAGGCTGAATGCCGAAGAATTGGTGCTTTCAAACTCTGGTGCTGGAGAAGACTCTTGAGAGTCCCTTGGACTGCAAGGAGATCAAACCAGTCAATCCTAAAGGAAATGAACTCTGAATATTCATTGGAAGGGCTGATGCTGAAGTTGAATCTCCAATACTTTGGCCACCTGATCTGAAAAGCCAACTCACTGGAAAAGATCCTAATGCTGGGAAAGATAGAAGGCAGGAGGAGAAGAGGGTATCAGAGGACAAGGTGGTTGAATGGCATCACTGACTCAATGGACATGAGTTTGGGCAAACTCCAAGAGATGGCAAAGGACAGAGAAGTCTGCCATGCTGCAGTCCATGGGGTCACAAAGAGTCAGATATGACTGAGCAATTGAACAACGAAATGACATTTGAGCACTGTTGTGGAAAGAGCTCAGGAAACAGAGAAACAAAAGCTTGACTTCTATTTTCTCCTCTAAGTAAATTGGTGACCTTAAAAACATTTCTTAACATGTCAGAATCTGGCTCCTCATGTGAGATAGAATTAATAATGCCCATATTAAGTTCAGAGGTTTATAGCAGCTGGCATTAAGTGCAAATGTACATTAAATGTATACTCATAAGTGTAATATATTTCCATGCTGAATCATGAGTAGCCATCTAAAAGCTTCAAAACACCATAGCAATGGCCCAATTATCCACAGGCCATGGCAACACTTGATTCTGCAGAAGCGACAGGTGAGTTTTGCCTCCTTTGCTGAAGGAGGGGCAAACGGAAGCATGGCCTCGTCAGACCCTCTAGCATGGATAGGCACAGGACTGGGTGTTTCCACATTCAATTTTAAGGGAAGAAAACTAAGTCTGGCTTAGTGAGAAGGTATAATTCATTCCGAGAAGGAATATTTCAAATAGTAGCTCTCATTTACTGAATACCAAGGGGACGTGACATATTATAAACAGTACCTTATTTAATTAACATGACTATATAATTTATCACTTAAATCAGGACACTTTCAGAGTGAAAGGGGATGCTATACATACTTACATCAAGACAACAGGTGTCATCTTGGATAGTCAAGATGGGCAAGATAGCCTTGGATGGGCAAACTGCATGGTCCCCCCCTGTTTAGTTCATGAAATCACTCATGAATGAGATAGGAAACACTCCCTGTTCTACAGCAGGAAACTATGATTCAGAGAGGTGAAGGAAATGAGCCCAAGGACCTACAAACTAGTGAGTGGCAGACTCAGGGCTGAACCTCGGTGTATAAGACACAAGAGGTTCTTTCCTCTAACCTACTTCCCTTCTTGGAACCCATTAGTCATAAAATCAGCTGCCAAACAAGAGCATTAATTTTGTTTTGATAGCCTGCCTTGAGTGAGCAACACATTTCAAGCTCTGGGTTATGATTTCCAAATACTATCAAGAAATAGGGAGGAAAAGGGTAAAGTGAAAGCCAAATGAGGCCAGTAAAGGCATCACATTCTAGTGAATATCTGGCTCTTTCTAAGGGCTCAGTGCTGCCTGAATACTACAAGCCTGTATTAATGCTTATTCAAGCGTGGAGAATGACAGTCAGTAGGGCCAGACCTCAACAAGCATCTTTCCCCATGTGCTGGTCTGTATTCTCATGCACCCAATAAACTCCCACAATTCAATTCACTGCTGATTTTCAGTGATCTGCAATCTCAAATAAATCTCCTTTTACTTCTATAACCTGCTGGGAGATATTCTTTTCTCAAGAGCTTAATAGGTGTAAGAAGGTTGAGAGATGATCAACATTCAGTCTGCTCCATGATGGTTCAGTGGGTGAACTCAAAGGGGACCACAAAATTTTCATCCTTTAGACAACCTGCCAAATACTGTTTGAATTTTCCTGGTCTCTTAACACAACAGGAACAGGGCCAGCTGGGCCTCTATCAAAAGCGAGGCACACTGGCAGAGACAAGAGAGTTGATATTCTGGTAAAGAAACAACAGCTCAAATCAGTCATAGATTCCAAGCATCCTTACTCACCCACTCCCTAATGAAAAACCATCTTCAGAGACCAAGTGTGTCCCTGAGAAGATATTTCAGTGATCCTGTAAAAGATCCCACTGGGGATCTAAGCCAAAATTCAAGCCTGTGTTTCTGACTGTGTGTGGTCTTAATATCGAAATTACTCAAACACTCTAAGCTTCCGATTCCTCAACTATAAAAGGTTGCTTCTCCAGCTTTTCCCATACAGCCTATTAAAACACATTCCTGGTGCCTGAGCTCAGAGATTCTGATTTAGCAGGTCTGGTAAAGAGCCAGAGGACTTGCATGTCTTGTAAGTTTCCATGTCATGACTATGATCATGCCGTCCATGCAGCATACTCTGAACAGTCCTAAACTGTCCCAGTAACTTCAACTTCACAATTCGAGTAAAGATCTGAAACGATGGGAGGATGCTTAGCAGAGCTGCTGACTCAGAACGCCTCTCAATCAACATGTATTCTTTGAAAAGAAGAACAAAAGTCCAAGCGTATTAGTATGAAGAAAAGTTGGGGACATTCAATCATTTCTAATATGCCAGGTACAAGACTTAATTACATTCCAATCCCCCTTGTTGTAACACATTCTCCATAGTAATTAAAACGGGGTCCCAGTCTCACCATGTGAATACACCGAAAGGCCTCCTGGTTCTCTTTAATCACAGAATACAATTTTTTGCTCACGATGTCCATGTGTTCTCCTTAGGCTCAGCTGCAACACCATTGCATGGAAACCCCATTTAAAATCATCTTGACTACTACTTAAAAAATAAAACATACATCTTCCCCCTTAGAGCAGTTTTCAGGCAATAAATGAAGTGATATTTACTTTGCTGCAACCAGGAATCCCCTCTTACACCAACTGGCAATCCTCTGATCAGCTGGAGTCCTTCAGTTTGTCCTTGTCTGACTCAGCTCAGTCATCAGCGAGCTTGCCACCTCCCCCCCATCGCCTTGTCCCCCGCCCTCCCTCCCTTCCCCTTCGTTCACTTCGGTTTTCTCTCTTCATGACATTATTTAATCTCTCCGTTGCAGCTTCTTAGGATTAGCTACAGCATCTATTAATAGTTTTACTTCTGTTTACAGTTCCAAGGGGAGAAAAATGGCTCATTCCTTTGCTCCAGTCTTGAAGACAGGTCTTCTGGCTGCAGGAGGAAGATGCGCAGGCCCTGTGAATAACCTATTTCCACAATCATTCCACTGTAAAGATGTTAATGTGCCTCTGTGCAGAATGGATCCATTTAATAAGCAGAACAAGTTGGATATAAACTCTTTAATTGCTTTCAGCACACCGATTATCTTTCTATGTCACCTATTGTATAATGCAAAAATGTTAACAAAAGCACTTACTGGAGACATTATTGGGAATTAAAAAACAAAGAGCCATCAGTTGTCACTAAATATGCCTTTCATGTTCCCAAATGAAATGCATTCGTGCACTCAAGAAATAGGATAGGAACGTTCAGGCCTGCCATTGTCAGATGCGAACATCTTCATTAGATTTTGATCCAGCTGCTGAAAGATCTATAAAAAGAGCTATCAAAGCTGGCAACTCATTATTGGTTATTTCAGGAAAACTTTAAAAAACCATCCCTAAACCTGCACTGATCTTTTCAGACAACCTCCCTGGTCGGACAGTTGGTTTGAAAAGAGCAGGCATTAAAAACCTCTGCCAAGCCTGCCCCTAGAAATGGTACCTCAAAGGAAGCAGTGCCTGGGACTGCTAGACTGCTAGACAGGCCACGATCGCAGAGCCAACCTGTGTTCCCAGACACTTGAGCTGAAAAATCTCTGCCTCTCAACCCCACCCCCAAATCTCCTGTTGTGACCTAACAGCATCTCCTTAAGAGTAAATACGTGAAAGGAGCCAAACTTGGATCTTTATAGAGCCAAACCAAAAGATTAATATGTTTGATGTCTCATAGCATCTCATAGCAATAAATCTTCCTCTGCATATTGGCAGTCAACTCATTTCCAGTATGTCATTTTCCGCAGACACTGGATTTTTTTTTCTGGCTGTTTTAAAAAAAAAAAAAAGAGAGTAGTCAAAGGAGCAAGCAGGGAAGAGAAGAAAAAAAAAAAAAAACAGGAGGGAGAAAAGGGAAAGAAAAGGGGAAAGAGCAAGTGTCTGGATTTCAGGGATGATGTATAGAGGAGGTTACAGAAAACAAACCAGAAATGTCAAAAATACCTACAATTCTAACTGAATTCTGTTGAAACAGAAGAGATACTACAAAAACCTGAATAGCATGCATATGAATCACAGTCCCTAGCATCTTGGCTTGGAGACCTCTTCAGTCAAGCTCAAGTCACAGGAAGCTTTTGACGGATACCAAGCGAGTGACAGAAAACAACTGTCAGGGACGTCACTGTCTTTCACACAGGGCCCTCTCCCTGAGAGGTCTATACATCTCCTATTTATGACAAAGAGAAGTGCAAATCATGACCACTATCATTCAACCTCAGTCAACAACAAGAGCATAGCACGTGGACCACTAAATCTGCTTTAAAGAGTTTTAGCTCTGTCTTTAACTCATGCACTATATTACCGACTTCACAGTCAAAAGTAAATTGAATGCTCAAAATATTAAAGTAACATCACATTCATTATTTGAATTAGGTACAAGTGCTCACTGGAGGGAATCAATTCATTATATTTAAATTGTTATTAAAACTATTACCCAAATCTAAATGTTCTTGAGACCCACAACATATTTTCTTCCATAGAACACCCCTGCACATGTGCTAAGTTGCTGCAGCTGTGTCTTACTCCTTGTAAACCCATGGACTCTAGCCTTCCAGGCTCCTCTGTTCATGGAATTATCCAGGCAAGCATATTGGAATGGGTTGCCATGACCTCCTCCAGGGGATCTTCCTGACCCAGGGATCAAACCCGCATCTCTCATGTCTCCTGCCTTGGCAGACAGGTTCCTTACCACTAGCACCACCTGGGAAGCACATAGAATACCCCTTATTCCTTCAACTCATGACCTTTTCAGTGTTCACTTCTGCAGCACACATACTAAAATCAGAACATCATAGAGAAGATGGGCATGGTCCCAGTGCAAGATGACATGAAAATTTCCGACATGCTCCCTATTTTCAAACTTTAAAAAATAATAAAGTTTATTAATTTTTAAAAACATTTTTTAAGAGTGATCTTTTCTGCAGAGCTGTAGCTATCAGCTTCCCTCCTGCCAATTGTCTCACTCAACAGAGTCACATGGATAAGAGAACAGAAGTTGAGGCCCACGCTTCCTCCAACCAGAGTGGGAATTGGAGTTGGGAACCTACTGCAGCCACATGTTCTGTCTAGAACGTGAGTCTGTTCACAAGGCTCCTCTGTGTAACACCATTCAACGATTTCCTATTGCCCTTCAGATAAAATCACATCCCTGCTGTGTGCCTACAGGCAAGTTATTAAACCTCTCTCTGGCTCAATTTCCTCTTTTATAAAATGGTGATAATAATCGTGAGGAAAATGTAAGTGAAGCACTTAGCACAAAGCTAATCAACACTCAATATTATTATTATTGATGGTATCTCACCAGTCCTGTTTCCTCTCTGTTCTCCTGGACTCTTATCTTGCAGCCACAATCAGCAATGAGTTCCTCACTTTTCCATAATCTTTCTTGTCTTTATGTTTTGGCTTCTGATTTTTTGTTTTCTGTTTTAAAAACTCTCTTACTCCTCCTGGCCTTTGGTCAGTTTCTCTCCTATTAATACATAAACTGCCAGCTCAAATGCATATTATCCAGTTCCCCCAATTGCAATTACTTCCCCCAATTGCAATTCCTCTACTGTATGATGCATCATACATTACTATAATATCTTCTTAACTGAAATGTCCATAAAGGATCCAAGATTAGATGTGCCTTGCTCATCACTGTATTTCTCAGTAGCAAGCACAGGTACTCAGGGTAGACTGGGTTATAATGCAACTGAGAAAGAAATCTTAGCAGATTACAAGGACAAAAGATTAGCCTTGTGTGTGTGTGTGTGTGTGTGTGTGTGTGTGTGTGTGTGTGTGTGTGTGTGTTGAAGAAAAGTGCAATGTTTATGATAAGGTGCCAAACAAGGAGTCTGGCACAGCTAGTGCTCAAAAAGCCCAAACTCCCAGATGGGTTTCAGCAAAGCCTTTTTCTGAAAGATTAGTCATTGATCACACAGGGCTACCCTGTGGTTCAGGTGATAAAGAAGCCGCGTGCAATGCAGGAGACCTGGATTCGATCCCTGGGTTGGGAAGATCCCCTGGAGAAGGGAAAGGCTACCTACTCCAGTATTCTGGCCTGGAGAATTCCATGGACAGTATAGTCCATGGGGTCACAAAGAGTCAGACGTGACTGAGCAACTTTCACACTTGATCCTACTACAATAACCATAGGCTGTCTCCACAGTGTTCTCATGCCAAGTCTCAGGCTGTTGGTTGCCCCAGGTCCTAAAACATTGCTTATCTTATGGTAGAAAGAAAAGAAACCTGGTAACCTTTCATTCCCTCTTGTAAAACTTCCATTCTGAAGTGGGACATATAATTTCTCTTCACATTTTATTGACTCAGGCAAGATACATGGCAAAACCTGATGTCAATCTGATGGGAAATCCTTATGCAGAAAGGTTGCTACAGAGAGGCAAAGTACAATATTTAGTGACCTGTAGTAGATACAACAGTGTGTTGAAAAGCAGAGACATCACTCTGCCGACAAAGGTCCATATATTCAAGGTTACGGTCTTCCCAGGGGACACATACAGTTGTGAGAGCTGGACCATAAAGAAGACAGAGCACCAAAGAATTGATGCCTTCGAACTGTGGTGCTGGAGAAGACTCCTGAGAGTCCCTTGGACAGTGAGGAGATCAAATCAGCCAGTCTCAAAAGAAATTAATCCTGAATACTCATTGGAAGGACTGATGCTGAAGCTGAAGTGCCAGCATTCTGGTCACCTGATGTGAACAGCGGACTCATTGGAAAAATCTCTGATGCTGGAAAACATTGAAGGCACAAGGAGAAGAGGCTGACAGAGGATGAGATGGTTGGACGGCATCACCAGTGCAATGGACATGAATGTGGGCAAACTCAGGGAGATGGTGAGGGACAGGGAGGCCTGGCAGGCTGCAATCCATAAGGTGCAAAAAGTTGGACACGACTGGGCAACTGAACAACAACACCTACTACAATAGATACAACAGATTGCAATGAGTGTGAATTTAATAAAATATTTCTTTGCTGCAAGTTGATAAATATAAATCCCACACCAATTAACATCTGGCCAGAAAGTTTGCTGTTATTCAAAGAGATACCCATTTTGGAATTTTTAAAAATTTTATTGGAATATAGTTGATTTACAATGTTGTGTTAGTTTCAGGTACAGAGTAAAGTGATTCAGTTATATATATATATATATATGATGGTGGTGATGCCATCCTATATATATATACATTCTTTTTCAGCTCCTTTTCTTATATAGGTTATCACAGAATATTGAGTACATTTTAGAAAGTTTTGACTTTTTTCACAAAACCATGTTTTCTGTGATAGGCATTAGTTGCATGTCTGTGTGGCTACAGTTTCACAAACCATACCAGTATGTATACCACTGGTTAGTAAAGAATAACAATTACGCTCAACAACAACAAAATCTCCATTAGTTTGCTTACTTACTCCATGCAATATGAATATGGACATGTTAGGTTATAGCCAGTCTCACAGAAATATGTAAATTTTCTTGTATAGCAAAAAGGGAACCTTCAAAATCAATTTCCTTGATCTCTCAGAAGAGACCCAGGAAAACCAAGTGACTTACCAAGTGCAAAGAGCTAAACAGCAGCAGAGCTGGACTAAAATGTGAATCGTTTTTTTGTGAATCACCAATTTTAAAGCAAGTGCTCTCTTTCAATTATAGCACAGGCTTCCCATGAGGAATGTCACCAAATGTGAATGAGTGGAAGAGATCACCATTTAAGAGATGAGGAAACTGAGACCCATGGAGGTGAAATGACTTTCTCAAAGTTATCCACAGGATAGTTCTGTTTTGCTTGACTGCAAGAAACCTTAAGGAAACATCAGTTCTTTCACCAACTAGGATAGTACCTGCTCTTCACTGAGGGCTCAAAGAAATATATGTTGAATTGAACTGATCTGAAAGTGAACTGAATTGCATGGAAAGGACACAAAATTTAGAGATGCATTTTTCCCCCCATTACACAGCCTTTGTTTCCACGTCCTCTGGAATTTTAGACTTGTCAATCCATCAAGTTACACACCAGCAACTATGACTTTGTTAGTTTCTCCTCTATAATATCCTTCCTTGTTCACTGCTTCTTCTACATTTATAACTGCCATCCTCCTTTGAACATAAACAAATTAATATCTAGAAATCTTGTCATCTCATGACATTTATAGAACAACATAGCATCTAGAAAGCAAAATCACCAATGATAAGGGCCTCTGAAAGACCATCAGACAAAGAACTTAATTCCCTCTGAGCTAAGAGGTCAGCTAAAAAAGTGACATAACCCAGATGCTCCTAAGCCACAGGAACAAATGCCATTAAGTTGCTGTCTCCTGTCGACCGAGTGATATGTACGAGGAATCAGAATTAAATTTGGAGAGAGAATACAGATTCCGGCTTGGCTCCAGGGATGAAGGATATTAGATAAGAAAGAAACAATCGTGCTGTCAAGTCTAATTGTTTAAAACATAAAACTCTTTCCATATGTCTTCAGATGAAAAGAGTTGCACAGTATTGGGATGCTCTAAGAAACCATACAGAGAAAGAACAGTGTACACCATTTGGGTTGAAAATCTTGACTCTGCTTTCTTCGTCTTCTTATGACCCACCTGGGCGCATTGGCATTTGAAAATAACTATATAAAAAGCATATTATGAAGCCTTTATACTATATCATGGATTTGACTAAGTATGAGAAATGGATGGACTTTGTGGTCAGAGATCATTTGGTTCCAAACCTGAAAATACTCTTTCTTGTTGCTTGATCTACTTTCTCATCTGTAAACAGAGATTCTATTCTTATGGCATAAGGATGTGCTAAGGACTAAACAAGACAATAGACAAAAAGTGATTACCACTTAGTAGGCAGGGCTTCCCTGGCAGCTCAGACAGTAAAAAATCAACCGTAACAGTGGGAAAGGCTGATGGCAAAAGGAGAAGAGGGTGGCAAGGATGAGATGGTTAGATAGCATCACTGACTCGATGGACACGAATCTGAGCAAACTCCGGGAGATAATGAAGGATAGGAAAGCCTGGATGCCGCAGTCCATGGGGTCGCAGAGTCAGACACGACTTAGTGACAACAACAACAGCAACCCTTAGCAGGCATTCATTACAGCGCACCTTCTTTACGGTTTCCTTTAAACACATGCAGAGGTAGTCATCCACAGACGCTCCATAGAAGTCTGTGATGAGATGAGAAAAATTTGCCACTCATTAACAATAAATTGAGAAATGCCTGCCTTTCATCCCTTCAATTAATCAATATGAATTTACTTAGAACTAATAGTCAAAACTCTATAGTAGGTACTGTAAATGTTACAAAGTCTTATTACACAGGATCTACACAACTAAGGCATTTATTGAAGCCCGTATGCATCAGTTATGGCATTAAGTAATCAAGATTATTTGAGCTTTTAAGTGTTTTTCTCTATGGGATGTATGTGTTCAGTATAAAAAATTAACAACAAAATACTCAGACTTAAGCTAGAATAAGTGGGATTTGTTTCATACTAGATTGTTTGGAAATCATTTGTTTCCAACAAATTTTATGATATGGGTATATCTGTATCTTTGGATCCACTTCTTGTTATTATGGCAGAAAGAGCACTGGGCTAGGTTCAAGCCCTGCCTTCCCATATCCTAATGGGTATAAGAACTGCCATTGTGCTTCTTTCTGGCGTCTGTTTCCTCTTTGTAAAATCAGACTTCATAAATGATTTCTAAAATCTAAAATCATTGCCATATATAAAAGTTTCATGGAGATAGATACCACCATATAAATTGCCATTTCATATAATATACCAAGGCATCAATGAATGGAAGGTTCTCAGAAGGTTATCAAACTGCTGTTCACTTCAGTATCTCCTGGAGCAAATCCAGAGATGGATTTGAGGGGATTTGAGGGTAATACCAGACCTCTTCTCCTTTGGCCTCTTGGGGCTACCACACAGCACAGGAGTGAGCATAGGCCAGATGGACCCACAGTTGTAGGAGGTTTAATTGACCGTATGATGCCTTACCTATGGCCCCAGTTAAAACCTTTGAGCTCCATCTCAAGAGTAACAAGGACAGGAAAAACAAACACTTTGCTAAGATTTTATGAAGAGGCATTGCCCAATGTTACAGTATTTTTGACTGTCATCTCCCAATTCCCCCTTAATTCATCACTAAAATAACCTAAATTCCATTGAAAACAACTCAAACCATTGCTAACACCAGTACGAGGAGAGGGAGGTTAGTGAAATTTGCATCATCAGGGGTCTTATCTTCTTTATGACTTTCTACCATTGCAAAACCATTACATAAGCCCTACATATTTTACATTTCTAAATATTTCCAAATTCCTGGTGTGTGTATTTTAATGTCTTATGTATTATTTTTTAAGGACCAGTATCCAAATACATCAAAAATCTTTTTTCACATAGATCTTATAACAAAACTTGAAAAAATATATATATTATTTTCCTGTGCCATAACCTCTGCAGTCTAATGCAGAAATTTGTCTTTGATAGAATGAAAAATACAGAATATAAAGAAAGAAAGATATTCTCCATCATAAAAATTTTAACTTGGAGAAGAAAAAGGGCAATTACATAAACAAGTCAATTCAGCCTCAGGGAATGTGTAGCTTGTAGAACTTTCTGGTTGAAACTCAGGTGAAAGGGGAGAAGAAAGATATGCTCCTAAGCCACAGGAACAAATGCCATTAAGTTGCTGTCTCCTGTCGACCGAGTGATATGTACGAGGAATCAGAATTAAATTTGGAGAGAGAATACAGATTCCGGCTTGGCTCCAGGGATGAAGGATATTAGATAAGAAAGAAACAATCGTGCTGTCAAGTCTTTCTGCATAATTCACCCCAATTCTGTATGAATATTAAGCCTTTCTGTGATTAATATTAGGTTCTTGTTTTCTTAACCATCATTGACCTCTTTAAAAAATGATCCACCCAACACCTACTGACACAGAATATCTGAAATGTGGGGACAGCTTCACATGTATTTAAAAATAGAATTTAAAAGCTACACATGATTCTATGATTCTGATACAGGCTGTATTCGTGTATATCACTGGTTCCCTAGTCCTCGCAGGAGAAACACTTTTCTTGGGTATTTTCAGATGGTTTTTCTTCAGCTCCTCTAGTGATTTGTCACACATTTGTAATGCAGTTAGATTCTTTTGTTGTAGATTTCTTTCCACTCAAGGATCCTCTGACCTCCTAAATGACTGCCTCAGATTTAAGAAATACATACATTAAGGCTCATTCTCGGGGCTGTAAAGTTCAGTGGGCTTTTGAAAAATGTGCAAGGTCTTCCGTCCATCATTACAGTGTCATGCAGGATGGTTTCGGTCGGACTTAGAATATTATGCTCTCGCATGATGTAATTGCTTTAGCGAATGCATTGTCCTCCTCATGCCTGCTTTGCTCAATCTAATTACCATTAGTCCTAGAGCACATACCAAGTATTAACTCTGAAGTTGATTGTAACCAAACCCTTGTATGGGCCTTTCTCTGGGCATGTAACACTCGGATTTGTCCTTTAGGGTGTGGTGTAATGAGAAGCTGCTCTCCAGGAGAAACATCAAATGAAGCACCTGAGCTTGAGATTTAAGGAAGAACTGAAACTCAGTTCACAATCATGGTGCCTAGTTAACAGCAAACAGAACAAAAATGTTGAAAAGCTAGCAGCTAGGGCTCTGTTTGAAAGATTTTTTTTTTCTTCAGTTTAATATATATTTCTATGCTGTTGCTTATTCTTGAGGAAATTCACAGATAAAAGATTTTAAAATATGTTCAAGAGAAATTTAGGTTCATAAACTTGTAACCAATATACTTGCTTTGATGATGAAAATTATCCTCAAGCCTTCTGATGGTGTGTTTTCCCCAAATATAGGTCACAAATGGTAAATCAGTTGGCCTTAACATTAGATTTCCCAGATGCATTATATCAGCAGAATTAGAGAGATTATGAAGGCCCCTCATTTTCCTTTTAAGTACAGATGCCTAACACACTAGTCAAGGAACTCATCACCTTGCACTGGGGAGAGAGAATAGACACCAATATGAATACTTAAAGGTAACAACTTTTGGAAGAAAAACAGTCCTGGATCCAAACAGAGAAGAATGTATATCTCTGAGGAAAATCCTTTATCCATCATTCAGGAATCACTAGTATATGAGGTTTTGAAAATGCTGTTTCTTTTCTTTGAGTTAGGGAAAACATCTATTTTATTAAACCATGATCTCCCAGAAGTAAATTTTTCTAAATCTACATTGTCCTATGAAGGTTAATCTCTCCCACTCAACCATGTACCTTGCAAAGTTAAGCCTAGGACAGAGCATTCTTTGAAGAGAAGATAAAGGCTGGAAATATCAAGAGAGATTATTCAACTGAGAAGAGAAAATCAGTAAATCTTTTATAACGTGAATTTTGCTTTGACAAATTCTTGAAAGAGCCATTTGTACCTCTTCATTTAGACTCTCCACTGATTAATGGAAATGAAAAAATACTTCTCTCCCTTCCCACCTACGCTGCTCTAGAGGCTCCGAAGAGAGTTAACAAAGGACAGGGAGCCTTCTAGTTCTTTGTCCACAATAACTGAGCATCTTGGGTTGGAAGAAAAGGGAATGCTGATCTCCTGGGCTTGTTTAGCTTTGCTTTTTTAATTGCTAAATGCCAGCCTGGGAATTCTGCCTAAAATGGTAATAAGTTGCATTTATACTACACCTTTCATCCAGAAAGCACATGCTTCCCTCGCTTCTGAAACACAGCCATCCTGGAGCTGAAAAGCAGTAACTGTTTTAATGTTGAACATTTATTCAGTGCCATGATTATACAAGGTGGAAGAAATTGATACAGAACCAAAATATTGCCGTAACAAAGACTGTGGGCTACGGGTTTTGAAAATATACTAGATGCAGTCTGTCTTGTGCTTCCCTCTGCAAACTGAATATTTAGAGCCCTTCTTGAACCTTGAGATTCTGAAGACGGCCACCTTTGTGCTCCCCAGGTTGGGTTCAACATAGGTTGCCAAAAAGCCAGGAAGCATGAACTGATATTAAGTCATTTCTTTTAAGAAAATCTGATATTTAGAATGTACACCAAGAAAAATGATGGTGAGAAAGACTGCTGTCATTTTCTCTCTCCTCAAGGCATTTCTATCTCTGAAAAGAGCAGCTGAGGGAAAACAGGATGATATAGACTCAGTCAGGAACTCCGGAACTTGTCCATCATAGCTGATTCCTCTTCTGCTGGCCCAAGAGACAGACATCTGACACTGGACTAAAAACTTCCCAGCTCAGCTTCTGAGTCTTGCTCATTGCTATTACCCCAGGGCCCAGACAGTACCTGGAGATAACAGACCCTCAATAAATGCTTGTTAAATAAGTGAATGATTGGTTTTCTTGCTCTGCAAACATGGGACCAAGGCTTGTGAATTTTCAGCTAATGCTTGAGTAGCAATCTGCTTTTACTTGAACAGCAAGAGAAGAAAAATAATAATAATAATAATCATGATGCGGGTAATAAGAAAGTCTGAATGACTAATTTGAGAGACATTGAAAATAATGTTCATGTACCCTCCAAATACCAAACCTCTCTCAGTTGATTGCAGTCAGTAATCAAGTTTTATTACAGCCCCCCACAGGAAAAGAATTGAAGACTTCTGAGTCATTTACATCTGCACCTACAATGAGGTTATGCTGTCCTTTCATGAGAGCAGGTTTTGAAAATGGAGCAAAAAAAGGGAAATGGGTTACCAAATACCATCCAGTCCAGGGGCTTAGGAGTCTTTATTTCAGGCCTTGCCCACAATGGATGAAGGAGTGAAATTTCTAAACCCCTCATTCTTTCTAGGACTCAGGTTCCTCATCTGTAAAGTGAGAGGCATGGATCAAATTGACCTTGGTGATCTCAACAAGAGCCCATAGGTCACCATTTTGTCTCTTATGGCCCTAGAATCCAAATGTGGAATCCAGATTAACATTATCACCTCTCTTTTCCTTAGGTAGCTTTGGCATCACACAGGCACACACACCTCAGTAAATGAACATCTACACGTTCCCTTGTTTGAGAGCTTTGGAAAACCCCATCTGATCTAGAGAGATGACTGTGTGTGTTAGTCACTCAGTCGTGTCTGACTCCTTGCAACCCCATGGACTGTAGCCCAAAAAAGCTCCTCTGGCCGTGGAATTCTCCAGGCAAGAATCCTGGAGTGTGCTGTCATGCCCTTCTCCAGGGCATCTTCCCGACCCAGGGATTGAATAACTGACTAAATGTCCTGAAATAAAGACCAGCATGTTCAGCTTTCCCTTTTTATACTTTATGTAAGTGAGTCTTAGAGAGGTTAAGTGACCAGCCAAAGTTGTCTAGCTAGCATGAGAAAAAAATCTTACTTAAACTCAAGATCTTTAAACCTCCGGGATCCTAGTTGAAGTTTCCCATGCTATTTCTCTGTGTATCTTTACAGCTGAGTAAGTTTTAAAACCATTTATGGTGTTGAGTAAAGCCTTTATTTTTTTCCTTCAGTAAAATGTCCCAATTTTAGTGGGGACACCAAAAGTACTACAGGGAATATATATATATATATATATATATATATATATATATATTTTTTTTTTTTTTTTTTACTTTAATGAGCAAAGAAATCCCTTCTGAAACTCATTAAAAACTGTTTACACTACCAGAACCAGAATCATCATGGATGTAAGGCATTCAAAGCCTGGAATTGTGCTGTTACCCCATAAAATACATAATTTGAGCCAATCCTGAAAAATACTGGTATCACTTTATTCAAGCGTAGCTTTCAACTTCCAGAGAGTTAATAAATTGGATTCTAACAGTCTTCAGAGAATATGCAATAAGATAAAAACATCTTCCCAAAATTTACAGTATATCTTAGGACGAGTTGAAACATCAGCCACCATAGCAAATGCATTGATGGGATTTTTAGAGCACATTTCATCCTAAATGGCTCTGTGATTCAGTATGGCATTAATAATGGAAAGAACAACCTTTAAAATAAAGTAAATGCATTTGGAACAGTTACCGAGGTGATATCTGTCTCCAAAAACTCAGTTACCAACTTGCAAGTTGATATGATATATTCCTTAGCCTATCCTGTCAGGAAAGATTTATCTTTTGTGTTAAACTTCAGGCTGAAAAATTAAAATAAAACTTGATGTCTCCATGGCAAACTGCCTTCCTCCATTTCCTTTACCTTTTTAATTTCTATTATTACCAACTTTAAGAATCGTTTCTTTGACCCCATGCAATATTTCAAAAGGTGGTTTAGATGCCAGATGACTGCCAAAACAAAGTTGTAAATAAGCTATGCCTCTGCACGTAAACATTTACATTTCAAGGCATTAATCAAAAAGGACATAAATCATGAATGCATTTTGCCTTCATACAAATGAAAGTTACAACCACGTGTCCAATGCATTTTAGTCTTATTACTTTTCTTTACAGCTACTGTCTCAAACTATTTCAGAGGCCATGAGTTCCTCTGAATTTTCTTTCTTAGTACTCAGTAAGTCTCTCTTTCTTCCTCCATGCTCCCAAGGCACTGTTCCATGAATATGTGTTGAGTAAACTGAGATGCTCAAAGATGGAAAAGAGAATCTCTTTTTTCATTTTCTCTTTCCCTTTATCCTCCCTTTTTTTTTCATGTTTCCCCTCTTTTCTGGCCTCCCACTCCTTCCTCCCATCTCTACTCTTCTCTCTTCCACCTCCCTCTACCTCTCATCTTCCAGCTTCTCATTCCATGAACACCTTCTTTCCCTCTCAACATACCTAAGTGAGCAGTCAGGAAGGTCTGAAGGGAAGAAGGTGTGGAGCATCTTTGACCCTCTCATCCAAAACTAGATTAACAACACATAAAGGATCCCACAGTGATTTTAACAGAGCTCCCAGAAGGGAAAAAATATTTTCCCTAATTAATATAGTTACCAACCAATAAATTCTGACGGCATTAAGATGAATCCCACATTGGCCAACAAAACCTATACACAAAGCATAGTTGAAAAGACTCGACCCTGCTTGCTTTCCACGCACCGCCCATTAGCAGGAAAAAGTGAACACCAGAAGGATCCTTTGAGCACTGTGCTGAAATAATTTTATAAATGTCACCGTCATGTTTTTAATACATCACCAAGATAAGCCATTTACCAGGCAACATTTCCCAGATCTCATCAGAATGAAGACAGAAGCCTATAATTCTAGAAGACTACTAAAAAGACAGACTTCAATGCCATGCCATATTTTGAAAGAAGATAAAAGGCTATTTTTTTGAAAGGCTAATAAAGAAAATTTTAAAAGAAATGATAAATCAATAAAAAATATATTCCATTTCCATCCCACTGCTAATAATATTCAAATTATAAAACTAAAGTCTATCCTTTTCATGCTCTTTCCTTAGATACGATGATATGCTTCACCTGTCTGTCAAGCAGATGAGAAAAGAAATGTTTAACAGCCCTCCAGGTCAGCTCAGTATCTAAGAATTGAACACACCAGAAGTGTCAACTGTCTATTTTTTGTTTGTTGGCTCATTTTTCTTCCCTAAGACACGCTGCATGGGGTGGAAGGGAGGGGAGGAGGGGGGTGAAATTTCCACAAGAACTTCTCTCATGAATAGGATGTTAAAAACATCTGAACAGGGGAAAGCAAAACAGTGTTTTGATGTGGAATCTTGCAGCGGCTTGCACCAAATACATGTGGCAAATAAAAGATCCAATGGTTTTTCTCCTATTCAACCCACTCTTTTTGAACAACAACAAAAAAAAAAATATATATATATATATATATAAAGATCATTATCATCATCAACACTGATACTTATGAAGTGCCCTATGATGAAAACTCCCCTCTCATTTATTCTAAATTCTAATCATGACACACATGTGCTCTGAGACCTGACTTCATCAGCCTCACCCATGTACCCCTTGTTCCACCACCAGCAACTTCCCAAACAGCGTGGAATTTCCACAGTCAGTGCCTTTTATTGAAAAAGCCTGTTTTCACTTCTCCATTTGCCTAAAACCTACACAACCATCTACATTCAGGTCACACCTAACTTCTTTTAAGGAGTTTTTCCTGATTTTAAAATCTAAGTTACCATCACTATTTTGATTATAAAGTACACACTTTGCCTCTAACTAAGAACTTGCTAGAGCCTCTGGTGGCTCAGCTGGTAAAGAATTTGCCTGTAATGTGGGAGATCCGGGTTCAATTCCTGGATCAGGGAGATCCCCTGGAGAAGGGAATGGTAACCCACTCCAGTATTCTTGCCTGGGAAAATTCCATGGACAGAGAAGCCTGGCGGGCTACAGTCCATTGGATTGCAAAGAGTCAGACATGATTGAGCAACTAACATTTTCACAAGAACTTACTATTGCATTTTCCAGCATAGTCCTTAGGAAATGGAAGGTGGCATTAAGATTCTTCTTTAAGGAGCTTAAAACACATTGGGGCTAGAAAATTCACCAAAGAAAACCACACAGGACTGTACTTAATGGTACAATGCAGAGTGTAAGAAGAGTTCAGAGTACGAAAAAACAGTGAGTTTTGGACCCAGGAGTGGACAGCATGTTCAGTAAGAGTCATTTGATTTTCCAAGAGTAACTATAAGGCATCATCAAGACTGTGGTTCCTTAAGGGTCACTTAAATTTGAAAGCCTTTTCCACAAATAAGATAAACTGCTACAGAAAAGCAAGTGAGTAAGTACGTCTAAGTAAAAATTGAGTCTTTGACTACTTTATGCCTTCATGTGACCTCTTTGGGGAAAATAACAGAAAAAACAACAAGCAAACAGCCTTACGATGAAGTTTACTGTTAAAAGTGTTTCTAAAACTAAGAGAATTCACTGTGGAACTGGAAAATACCACGATGCTTTAGCGATCAATTAATTAGTCCTTAGCACCTCATCAATTCTAGTTATTCAAGATTTAACCAGAAGTAATGGGAATAAATTAGGAAGAAAAATTTAAGCTGAATATCAGGAACATTTCCTTAATCATTAAATCAATTAGACAATAGAATTTAAAATTGGACATTTAATGTGAAAGATGGAACCAGAAAAGAAAAAAATACATATCAAGAATAAATGAGAAATCATAGTTTTAAAAGGTTCTCCATTATCACTAGCCCATCCTTCTGTGTTTGGAAAGAATGATGCTTTGGGTTCCTATTCTGATCACTGTATGTATATTCTACATAATTTGAAAATTCAGAATATACCCTTACTAAACTAAAGAAGTTAAATTTCTCCAAGGCCAGCAGATTCTGCTTTAATAATCTCACTACATTCCGGAAAATGTGGACATTCTTTTTGAATATCTATTGAGAAGACCAGAAAGCCAGAAACTACTCTTTGCATACTTTCTGGAATATAATCTTGTAAAAAGAGTCAAAAGACATCATATTAAGTTATCACTATATTCCAATTCTGGACTGTATACAGTGAAGTCCAACAAAAACTTGGAAAGTGATAAAGAGCAGAAAATATACTTCCAACAACATAGGAGAAGAGACACCCTGACCAACCCTCCCAACTGAAAAGTAATTAAAATACTGACTAAAATATGCTATTAGGAATATGTTTCTAAAAATGCACTGATGAGTTAGTAAGTTATGCTCGGAGGTCAAAAAACTAGGCAAATTAGGAAGTGAGGTGAAATAGAACTCTGAGCACATTTGCGGCAATTGAACTTGAACTTTGGTTTTATACCATGAAAGGCACAGAGATAAAGAAATAATAAGAGAAGACTGCACTTGACCTTAGTGTAAGGGCAAACCAGAAATAAACCTAGTTCAAGAGAATGCAAGAATAATTATTCGTCTTAAATTTGATACTGATTGAGAGGGAGATTTCCCTCAGAGTTTATAAACATAAACTAATCCTCATGAAGTTTTGTAGCTTCACTTTACACTACCTCAGTGACATTAAAAAAATAAAAATAAAATAGATAAACAAACCAAGACCTTATTTTAAAGTGATTCTGGACTAACAGTGTCCTCAGGCAATGGACAGAGTCAAATGTAAATTTTCTCTGAAAGAGCATGCCCCAAATATGTTCTCAAAGAATTCCTACTGATGCAGTTGTGGGGGGGGCGGGTGGAGGGGCAGAAAGGTACTAAAAGGAGAAAAAAGGACTTGGGCAAGACACCTTGAATGGCTGCCAGAAGAAATGACAGTCAGCAAATTCAGACCAGCAAAATCTTCAGATACTGAAGTTATCAGAGATAAAATATGAATGTATTTGAAGAGAAAAGCATATTTAAAAAAATAGATATCCAGAAATGAAAAATATAATCATCCCCATTAAAAATTCAATGAATAGATTTCACTTTTATGGTAGCCAGACTCTGAAATGACCACAAATAATCCCTACTGATATTCACACCCTTGTATGATACACTCCTATAATGCACCAGAAATGGTTTCTGTGACCAATAGAATATGGCACAAGAGATGGTATGCACTTCTCAGATTAGGAGTTTTTTGGTTTGTTTGTTTTGAGATTAGGTTTTAAAAGATGTTGTACCAGATCTGCAGCACTCAAGCCCACAGGAACACAATCCCCTGCAGGGAGGCCTCAGGAAAGAATGCTGGTCAAGGTCAGTAATAGCAGAGCTAAGGACACCTGAACTCTGAGGAGTAAGTACTCCTGTTAAGACGGATGACAAAATTTGTATCACAAAACATTGTTCTGGCCAAGCATTCATGACTATGTTTTCTGTGTAGGTTATAATAGCTCATAAGGAAAATAAACCAGAGTTTATTTAAAAAAAAAAAAGAAAAGAAAAGAAAAGGTGCTGTGTGCTGTGTATGGCTGTCACATATCATTATCATCGCCATCCTCATGACCTCATCACACTAGCAGAAGCCAACCCACCACACAATGAGGAGGCCTCCTACCAACATCCCCATGAGGAAGCCTGGAAGTAGGTCCTCCCGTACTCTCACATGACTGCATCACTAGCCTGCAGGTTGAACACAATTTCATGAGAGACCCTGAGCCAAATCACAGAGCTAAACAGCTTCTGCCCTCCTGATGCTCAGAAACTCTGAGAGATAATGACTTGTTATTTTATTCTGCCAAATCTTAGAGTAACTGTTTACATAGAAATGGATAACTAATGGATAACTTAGACATAACTGAAAACAGAAAGAGTGAGGACACAGAGAAAAAAAATTCAGAATACAGACATAAAGACAGAGATGTTGAAAACTGGAAAGATAAGAAGCATTGA